>NC_136059.1:537076205-538326205 GCF_964261635.1 Lissotriton helveticus | reverse complement strand
TCATACCTTTGCAGTTTAGGGGTTTCCTTCTCACCTTGGCCCATGATATTCCCCTTGCAGGACACTTAGGCCAGAACACGACTTGGGACAGGCTTGTTCCACACTTTCACTGGCCTCATATGTCAGAAAATGTCAAGGAGTTTTGTCGCTCCTGTGTCACTTGCCAAGCCAGTGGTAAGTCAGGTGGCACAACAAAGGCCCCTCTCATACCACTACCTGTGGTGGGGGTACCCTTTGAAAGAGTTGGAATAGATATTGTGGGTCCCATGGATCCTCAAACAGCATCTGGGCACAGATTTATACTGGTGGTAGTGGATCATGCCACCAGGTACCCAGAGGCAATTCCCCTAAGGACCACCACAGCACCTGTGGTGGCAAAAGCCCTAATTTTTTGTTTTTTTTAGTATTTTATTTTTGTTCACCAAGCATCAGTTACAACCACAACATGTTATACGATAATGATATATAAGTACAGTTCACATCTCACATTCGGCTTATTGCGTAGGACCCGCACAGGTGATATCCCACCCCTCAGAGTATAGTATGTTCGGGTAGTGCAATCAGTAGCCACATTTCACCAATACAGGTGCGCTCGCCGCCAAAAGAATTAAGGAGACGCTACTCCCACCCGCTCATCCGAGGGGTCAGTCGGCTGGGTCAGTAGGTAGTTCACAAATGGCTGCCAGAAGTCCTTGGGTCTCAAAGCGATGGGCAGATTTTCTTCATAAGTATGAAGTGTATCTTTACAGTGTGCCATGTCTGCTAACCAGTCTTTGAATCTGGGTGGCCGTCGACTCCCCCACTTGATGGATATTCTTCGTTTAGCTAACAGTAGTGCCACCGCCAGCAACTTGCGCTTACCACATTGTCTAAGCTTATAAACTCCCAGTAAACAGTTCAGTGGCGAATTAGGAATCGGTTCGGATAACATTTGAGATAATGCATTCATGACTTCTCGCCAATACCCCTCCAGTGCAGGACAAGCCCATGCAGTATGCAGGAAGTCGGCCCCCGGGGCAGAGCATCTTCCACACTTATCATCAGTCCTAAGGCCAAATCTGTGCAGTTTCGCGGGGGTATAGTAAGTTTGGTGCAAGTATCTGAAGTGTATGAGGCGGAGGTTACAGTTGGGAGTAAGCAGATGCAATTGTGCGCAGCTGTAGTCCCAGTCGCCTTCTGAAAGCTCTGAGCCTGTGGCCTCCGCCCATCTAACCCTGGCCTTATCGCAGTCGATGTGTTGCTCGCTCTGGGATGCAGTGTAAAGTGCAGTGACCAGTGCCACACGTGTCGGTGCGCTGAGCAATTTTTGAAGGGACTGTAGTGTAGTGGGTTCTGCCTGGAATTCGCTGTAAAGGTCTCTCACCGCTGCCCGCAATCTGTGGTAAGCAAAAAGTTTGAGCGGTGTCTGATGAGCACATAGGGCGGGGTCGCCACTCGATATAAACGTGTTGTGTGGGAAGAGGCTGCCCATTGTCGTCAGTCCCATCTCGCCCAGGGTTTCCCTCATTTTGCGTTCCATGGTGACTGACAGTCTAGGATGATGCGCGAGGGGGAGCGCTGGCACGTATACCGGCAGTCGCTGTACCCTAGAGGCCAATGCATGCAGTGCCCTGGAGGTGCACTTAACAGGTTGTATGGTGTCAGGTGAGTAATAGCTTATGGGATCGGCTATGTATTGAGTCAGAGTGTGTGGAAGGACGCTATCCGTTTCCACTGCAACATGTGGGATGTGTGAGTGCGGCTGAGTCCAGTAGTGTGCATGCTGTGCCTGTGCACAGTAATAATACAGCTGCAGGTCAGGTGCAGCAAAGCCTCCCCGGTGATAGGGCTGGGTTAGAATTTGCCAGCTCACTCTAGGCTGCTTACCAGCCCATGTAAGCCTCTGCTGTGCAGCTCGCAATCTATGGAAAAACGCCCCCGTGAGCCATATCAGTATGTTCCAGAAGAGATAGAGTAGGCGGGGCAAGAGTACCATTTTCTGTAGGGCTATTCGGTCTGCCATAGACAGCGGCAGCTTGATCCAGCGTTCAATCTGATCCTCCAACTTGCTCACCACCACCCCGTAGTTTTCTTTAATGACTGTCTCTGGGTCACGATGGATCCAGATCCCCAAGTATTTTACCGGGTCAGTGCTCCACTGTAAGGGATAATCCATATGGGGTTCCAAGGTCGCCGGGGTCAGGGGGATCACTATCGATTTGCTCCAGTTGATGCACAGGCCTGAGTAACGTTCAAATTTGACATATTCTCTGATCAGCGGATTGAGGTTAGAGTCGGGGTGTCGAACGTATAGGACCATATCGTCAGCGTACAGCGATATGCTCACAGGTCGCAGGCTGAATTGGAGTGCCGTTTCCGGGTGGTTCTGTCTAATCTTACAGGCGAGTGGCTCTAGGACAATCGCAAATAGGATAGGTGACAAAGGGCATCCCTGCCTCGTTCCTCTGCTGACTTCAAATGTCTGCGAGGTATGCCCATTAATTCGCACTCTGGCTCTGGGTTCAACATAAAGTAGGGCCACCCATGTCAGGAACGCCCTCGGGAATCCCATTCTAGTCAGGACCGTCATCATGAAGTCCCATTCGACTGAATCGAAAGCCTTCGCAGCGTCTAGCAGCGCGGCCACCGCCGGTAGTTCGGGGTTCAGGCTGTGATACATGGCGAAAATAGTGCGTATATTTTGTGATGTGGAGCGCGTGGGTATGAATCCCGCCTGGTCCGGTAGGATTAGCATTTTCAGTAATGGCTGCAATCTGGTGGCAAGGATCTTAGCCAGTATTTTGACATCTGTGTTTATGAGGGATAGGGGCCGGTACGAATCACAATGTGCGGGGTCTTTGCCTGGCTTCGGTAATGCTATTATGAGTGCCTCACGTAGGGACGGCGGTAGTACCCCCTCCTCATACGCCTCTTCCAGCATCTGAGCCAGATATGGGATCAGCAGGTCTTTGTATTCCTTATAAAACTCTCCAGGTAACCCATCCAGCCCCGGCGCCTTGTTGTTAGGCAATGAGTCTATGGCGTCTTTGAATTCGTCTTCGGTGATGTGGTGTCCCAGGTATTCCCTATGTGCATTTGATAACCAGGCAGACCAATATCATCCAGGTATGCATGTATGTCTGGGGTGGAATGCGTTGTTTTAGTGGTGTAGAGCTCAGAATAGAACCTGCGGAATTGTTCCAAGATGTTGGGGGTGTCGTACACTGGGGTGCCTTGTTCTGTGTTGATATGGGTGATCAACGAGTTGTTTATGGCCGGTTTAATTTTTTGCGACAGGGTTCTGCCCGGGCGCCCTCCCTCACCATATGCCCTGGCCCTGTGTCGTGAAGAGAGGTATTTTGTCTCCGTGTCAGCATATTCTTTGTATATGTCCAGTTTGGTTCGAATTTCTGCTAATAGGGGAGTGTGTAATGTAGAAGCGTATTCTGCCTCCAGGGCCTGTATATCGCTCTCAATCATATGCAACTGTTGTCTAATGTCTTTTAGTATCCCAGCATGTTTACCTATGCAGTGTCCTCTTATGGTCACCTTAAATGCCTCCCATAGGTTCCCGTAGCTCTCAACAGTGCCTTCATTGGTTTGGAAGAATGTGTCTATGGCCTGTCTCAGTTCCTCACGGTACGGGAGGTCTGTCAGAGCGGAGGGGTTAAGCCGCCAGGTGAATTGTCGTGGGGTGTGAGTAGGAATGTCTAGTAGCAACTGTACCGGAGAGTGATCGGACAGGGTCTTAGGTAAGTGATCCACACGGTTTACCCAAGTGCTGGCGGCCTGGGTGACCAGCCAGTAATCAAGCCTGGACCAAGTGGAGTGAGCAACCGAGGTGCAGGTACCCTCCCGCCTCCCCGGGTGTCGCATGCGCCATACATCTACCATGGACCAGTCTTCCATTCCCTCAAGGAGGGAGCGCGCAGCCCGCCGACCGTGGGCGCCAGATCCAGTGGATCTATCGACCCGTGGGTCTAGGCAGGTATTAAAATCTCCGCCCCACACAATCTCATTTGGGTTAGTTTCGCGGATTTTAATCCATATGTTGTCATAGAACGCGGGATCATCAGTATTAGGCCCATAAGTCGTGAGGATCGTGAGGTCGGTGCCACCAAAGTCCCCTCTAAGTAGTGCGTACCGCCCCTGTTCATCTGAGTCCGTGTGGTGTAGTGTAAACGGGATATTGCGTTTCACCAGTATCAGTACCCCCCTGGCATAGTTGGAATAGGAGGAGCTAGTCGATATTGTGCCCATCTGTTCCCCACTCCAATGTCTTTACGGGGTGCTATGTGCGTCTCCTGTAGGCATGCAATGTCTATCCGGTGTCTGTCTAAGTAGGCGAGCACGTTGCAAATTTTGCGTGGGTTTTGTAGGCCTCTAACGTTCCATGTTAATAGCGATAACGGCCTAGTCTGACTTGCCTCAGCCATCGATTCTAGTCCTTTCATGACTGGTGAAGTGCGCGCCTAATGCAGGATTCAATGCCGTGTGATCATGTAAGCTAACAGTAGTGGTGTCACATTTCGCTAGGTGAATTTTTAACGTTGTCTCCCCAACCCCTCCCCACCCACTTTGTCGCAACCCCCTGGACAAAGACAAGTTCTCCCTCCCCCCATAAACATTCGAAATCAGAAAAACTACAACAATCGTGGTTCACACGGGTGGGCGGTAACTGCCTGGCCGTGGTTCCCCTTCCCTAGTAACGCCAGGTAGGGAGGCCCAACTGAGAGAAATGTAAATACACTGCGGCCTTTGCCACTGTACCCCATGCCCTCCTCAACCTAGTGTATTATTATAGAAGATAGTCTCACGCTTATAACCCCAGGCTATACCAGAAAAGTGTCAACAGTTCCTTGGTTCAGCTAGTACTAGGAGCGCCGCATGCCACTTATCTCGTGTATTCGGAAGTAGGAGCAGCGTCCCAAAGTCACCATAAGCGCCGTCTGCTTCTTGGCGCGCATTGTCCGATGATTGCCTTGGGAAAGTGCGGGTACCTGGCTCTCATGGTGTCATCTGGGTAACAACCTTTTCGTCGGGTGATGGCTGTACGCGGCAGATGTGGCCACCGTGTGTAAATCCATTACTCAACATCTGACATAGAGTCTGGTTCCTGTTGCCTGTCTCTGGGGGACCTCCTGCGCTCCCCCTTTGGTCGTCGTTGTTGCAGATATTTGGACACTGCCTTGGGGTCATTGAAGATCTTTGCAGATCCTTCGTCTGTGATCTTCAGTCTCGCCGGATACAGCATCGCATACGGGATTTGCAGTTCTCAAAGTTTTTTCTTTATTTGCACATATTTTTTCCTCTCTTCTTGAACCGCTTGGGTGAAATCAGGATAGAGCGCTATATCCATACCTTCGTGTTGGAGCTGGCCCAGTTTGCGCGCCTTCCGCAATGCCGCGTCGCGATCCCTATAGTTTAATATTTTCGCGATGATGGGGCGCGGCCTGGCTCCCGTCGGTGGCTTCTGGGCTAACGATCTATGGGCCCGTTCTATCAGGAATACATCTGAAAACGTGTCTCTGCCTAACAGGGTCACCAAAAGTTTTTCCACGTATTGTTCCATCGGCCCTGTGTTGGTCGTTTCCGCAACACCATTATGCGAATATTACTCCTCCTGGACCTGGCTTCCAAATCCTCAGCCTTGGCGGATAATGCAGCTAACTGTTTTTCCACTCCGTCTTGCTTCGTGGAGAATTGGGCTGTTGTATCTTCCACGTCTGATATCCTGCGCTCTGCAGTGTCAAGTCGTTCCTTGTGGCTGTCCAGTCTCTCGGACATGCGGTCAACTCTGTGTGCAAGGTTGTCGATTTTGCCATCAATATTCGTCAGGGCCGTTTGGATGGTGTGGAACATTGAATGTATGGTGTCGGGCGCCATCTCTCCCGGCGTTGGCGGGGCATTTGAGGATGTTGGCGGACCGTCGCCATTTTGTTCAGGAGGCTTCTTCGCATGTTCGAAGGTCAACTTCGGTTGGTTCCTTTCCGGCTTGCCCATCACGAGGTAGGTTCAATGAGCTCCCCGTCAATGCTCCGATCGGCTTTTTGCACTTCGTTATACTCCCACCGAGGCCACTGGTGTCTCTCGGCAGTTTCCCTCCCCCTGCCTCCAGTGGAAGCTGGCAGTTCGGTAGGGGGATGCAGCTGCTTTATTGTACCCCAACCTGTAAACACGACACGTTTGCGTGTCAACCTGCAGGCCTAGCAAGGCGATCGGTCCAGGTCGATGCTGTTCGCCGTGGGGCCGTGAGGGAGTCCCGCCGGCTGCGCGGCCCGGTTACTCCTAACCTCCGCGCTCCCGCACCGCGGGGGCAGAGGTCGTAGATCTCGTTCCTTGCAGATGACCACGTACAATTAGCCTCGGAGCCCGGGCAGCCGTTTGGGGAACGTACTCTGTGTCTATGCCCGGACCGATCCGCTTTCTCCGAGGCACACCGGTGGGCGGGGCTATGAAAGCCCGGGCTGCGTGCTGTGCGTGCCGGCTCGGGAACTCACTGTGGTCCGGTGCGTGACCTTGCCGATTCGCGCTGGGCCACAAAATCTCCGATGTAGTTGGGCAGATCACAAAACTCCCTGGAAACTTCGGTCGAGGGGTGCCAGGGTGTCGGAATGTCTTCAGTGTGCTATTTTGGGCGCAGTGGCGTCACCGCAGTGCAGGATCAGGATGAATAATAGCGGGCTCACGGAGGAGCTCGCTCAACAAGCGGCCATTCCTCTTCGCGGCTAGCTCCGCCCCCGCCGCAAAAGCCCTCATTGCAGTTTTCTCAAGAGTGGACTTTCCAAAGGAGGTACTTTCAGATAGAGGTACAAACTTCATGTCTGGATATCTAAAAGCAATGTGGAAGGAGTGTGGAGTAAACTACAAGTTTACCACACCCTATCACCCACAGTGCAATGGGCTTGTGGAAAGATTCAACAAGACCCTCCAGGGAATGATAAAAGGTTTACCAGAGAAGCTTAGGCGGAAATGGGACATCCTTTTACCCTGCTTGCTCTTTGCTTACAGAGAGGTCCCACAGAAGGGGGTTGGCTACAGCCCTTTTGAACTTTTGTTTGGCCACCCTGTGAGGGGTCCACTATGTTTGGTGAAGGAAGGATGGGAGTTACCTCTCAAAAAGCCTAAGCTAGATGTTGTGGACTATGTACTTGGTCTCCGCTCCAGGATGGCTGAGTATATGGAGAGAGCATCCAAAAACCTGGAGGCCAGTCAAGAACTGCAGAAAGCTTGGCATGACCAAAAGGCTGTTCTGGTTGAGTTCCAGCCAGGGCAGAAGGTATGGGTGTTGGAGCCAGTGGCCCCAGCAGCACTCCAGGACAAATGGACTGGACCCTACCCTATCATTGAGAAAAAGGGAGAAGTCACCTACTTGGTTGACTTTGGAACCCCTAGGAGCCCCCACAGGGTGCTTCATGTAAATCGTTTGAAAGCATTTGTGGACAGGGAGGACATGAGCTTGCTCATGGCCACAGATGGGGAACAGGAGGAAGAGAGTGACCCTCTCCCAGACCTGCTTTCCCAAAACCCTGATGATGGTTCAGTTGATGGAGTGGCCTTGGCAGGCAGCCTCACTGACCAGCAGCAGATGGACTGCAGACAGGTTTTACAAGCCCACAGACACTTGTTTTCACTCACACCCAGTCAAACTAACTGGTGCACCCATGAGGTGGACACTGGTGACAGTCTGCCTGTGAAGAATAAGATCTACAGGCAACCTGACCATGTCAGGGATTGTATAAAGGCTGAGGTGCAAAAGATGTTGGAGCTTGGAGTGATTGAGCCATCAGAGAGCCCATGGGCTAGCCCAGTGGTCCTTGTGCCAAAACCTCATACCCAAGATGGAAAGAGAGAAATTCAATTTTGTGTGGACTACAGAGGTCTCAATGCTGTCACTAGGACAGATGCACATCCCATTCCAAGAGCAGATGAGCTCATTGTTAAATTGGCTTCAGCCAAGTTTCTGAGCACATTTGATTTGACAGCTGGCTACTGGCAGATCAGACTAGCTGAAGAGTCAAAAGCCAAGACAGCATTCTCTACCCCTAGTGGACATTATCAGTTTGTGGTAATGCCCTTTGGTTTGAAAAATGCACCTGCCACTTTCCAAAGGTTGGTGAACCAAGTCCTTGCTGGGTTGGATGACTTTTGTGCAGCATATCTAGATGATATTGCTGTCTTTAGCTCCACCTGGGAGGATCACCTGATCCACCTGAAGAAAGTTCTGGAGGCCCTGCAAAAGGCAGGCCAGACTATCAAGGCTACTAAGTGCCAGATAGGGCAGAGCAAGGTTGTATACCTGGGCCACCTAGTAGGTGGGGGTCAGGTTCAGCCACTGGAGAGCAAGATCCAGACCATACAGAACTGGGCTCCTCCAACTACCAGAAGTCAGAGCCTTCTTGGGCCTGACTGGGTATTACAGAAAGTTTGTGAAAAACTATGGGTCCATTGTGACACCATTAAATGACTTGACATCCAAGAAGATGCAAAAAAAGGTTCAGTGGACAGTTAGCTGTCAAAAGGCATTTGATGACCTGAAGAAGGCCATGTGCTCTGCACTTATCCTGAAGAGTCCTGACTACTCCAAACAGTTCATTGTACAGACAGATGCTTCTGAGTTGGGGGTGGGAGCTGTGCTTTCACAACTTAATCAAGATGGTCAAGACCAGCCCATTGCTTTCATTAGCAGAAGGCTGACCCCCAGGGAGAAACGTTGGTCAGCTATTGAGAGGGAGGCCTTTGCTGTGGTTTGGGCCCTGAAGACGTTGAGGCCATACTTGTTTGGTACTCACTTCCTGGTTCAGACAGACCATAGGCCCCTCTTGTGGCTAAATCAGATGAAGGGTGAAAATCCCAAACTGCTCAGGTGGTACATTTCCCTACAGGGGATGGACTTTACAGTGGAGCACCGCCCAGGGACTGACCATGGTAATGCAGATGGTCTCTCCAGGTACTTCCACTTAGAACATGAAGACTTATCTGGTCAAGGTTAGTTTAATGTCCCTGCGTTTGGGGGGGGGGGGTTGTGTAGGAGAGATGGGTCTGCTATTCTATGGTCACCCCAAATTTTTGCTTTTTGCTTCACTGGTTTTCGACTACTGAGGCTGTGGGCCTGCTAATCAGACACCCAGCCTGCTGTTCTCTCTCTAAATTATTAATACATGTGCTATAGGTACATACCAGAATTGGAAATGGACTCCTTGTTAGCCCCTGTACCATGCACTATAGGTGCTCAGGGCATAGGTGCCACCAAGGCCTACCAGGGGCTGCAGCATATCTTTTGCCACCCCTGGCTGGTTCTTAAATTGACACAACTGGCTGATCACTCAGCTGGGGCAAGTAGGTGTAATCACCTCTTGCTTAGATATAGTATACCTATATCTAAACCTATATCTGGACACATTTTTTTTTGCAGAGTTTTATATAGCGCGAACTATACCCGAACCGAATCAGGTATCAGAGCGCTTTACATATTTTTCCAGTTACGTTACATTTTTATGTTTTTCCAGTTACTTTCATTTTAGGCACGCGGAGATTAAGTGATTTGCCCAGAATCACAGGAAGTTTTGGCGTCGTTACCGAGACTCGAACCCAGTTCCTCCAGGTCCGAGGTCGAGCGCCCTTATCAATCCTGGAGGCAGAGTGCGTGGTTTAATGTGAGATGGAGCTCTAGCATGAGCTGAGACTGTCTGCAGCCGTCGGGAACAAATCCCTAAGCTGTTTCAGGATAATGCCATACTGTTGGACCTGCGATAGGCAAGCCCAGCACAAAGGGGGGTAGCTTGGCTTGAGTGACAAGGCGGTAGAAGGCTGTTGTGTTAAGCCGGCTATGATCAAATAATAACTCCCTGCACACCACACAAAAAGAAGGACACCACACCACTGTTATAGAAAAATATGTTTCGTTTATGTAAAAGTTCTCTGGGTTTGAAGGAAGTTCACTTAGGTAATCACATTCACATTTCTTACATGGGTTTGATTAGCTGTGTACTGGTTTCTCAGGAATAAATAGTTGGACTCTAATAAATAAATATACTGGATAAATATCAGGATTCAATACATTAGAATAAATATCAGCAATGACTGGAATAAATATCAGCAATGACTGGAATAAATATCAGCAATGACTGGAATAAATATCAGCAATGACTGGAATAAATATCAGCAATGACTGGACAGTTTCCTAGCAGGTTAGATACTGATCGTTTCACATAAATATCACAGGGTCATTCTGGTATCGCTGCCACCAATTAATCACTTTCAGGGTAAACACATTAAGTTTGTCATTCAATGCGGAATGCGTGCTCTTACAGTTTTTGAAGTGTTCACGGGTTCGGGCTCTCTGGCACAAGATACGCGTGATAATCCCTTAGTTGCACTAACACAACTCATTGCGCGTATATCTGGAAGATAAAGGCATAAAATGACTACGGCAATTACACTCCGCGGCCAGCCGGTTAAATGCTACTGCTGCCGGAGGAGTCTGTGCGCTTCTGTCAGTGCAGGCGGGGTTTCCGAAGGCGGCTCCAGTTCACGAGTCTTGGGACCGTCGAACGGGCTGCCGTAGGGGCCAAAACACCTGCGCGCACAGTTCAAAATGAGACCGCATCACAGTTCCACAACAACGCGGCAACTTCAGGGGTAGAGACGGCCCACCTCACTTCGGCGGCGCCGGTAAGCGCTCCAGTCAGTATGGCACTTCTCCCAAGGGCGAAGGGGGGTTCCAGGGGCTCCGCGATCCTCCCTCCGAGCTCACTCACGGGGGGGTTCCCGCCCACACACCAGCTCCCAAGTCACTCGGGCAGGGCAGAGACAGTAATCTCGCCCAAATGAAGGCCAGCCTTTCCCCGCCCCAGCGCAGCACCTCACCTTCTATCCACAAACAGCGCGTCGACGGCGGTGGGTTCGGAGACGTCCGAACGCCCGCCAGGAGGCACTTAAGTTGAAGGTGGCACTTTTAAGAGTTGCAGTTGCGATCTCACCACTGGGGGGCGGGGAGGCTCTAACTATGGCCAAAGTCTCTGAGGGGCAATTGGGCACTCGCTGACCAGGCGCTGAAGGCTAGAGGTCACTGCTCACGCTTCTGACTGGAACGCCAGTCAGGGTCCACGCCAGCAACCTCTGCTGCTCTTCTGCCTGCGCTATCAGCTGCCTCAGGGGGTTAACAGGGCAGGTGTCAATCTGGGGTCAAGTCCTCTTCTTCTGGTGTTCTTTGATCATTCTCTTCTATGGCCGCCAGGGACTGGGCCTTTTATAGCCCGTGCCCTAGGATGCCAGCACGAGCCAGAAGGTTCTAGAACCTTCCCTGGCTATATCAATGACATGGCCCTTTCAAGGTATCTTTTTGGTCATTAGGAGCCACCGTACTGGGCTTCCTAAGGCAGCCATTTTGTGTACTGGTAACTCCTGAGGGGATTCCTGTCAGGTTTGCAGGTTACACAAAGTGCGCCAAAACCTTCAAAGGGTCAGAGGTCAGAGGGGCTCCAATGGGAGTCACTCTCATAGGGGACAATGGTATCCACCATTTTAGGGTTGACAACCCCAGTTGGTTATGCCACTGGTTCCGTCAGGCGCCTTGTACATAGGTGCCAGGAACTTGGTGATCAACTGGGCATCAAAGAGCATCTAGCCCCATGGGACAACACACAAAAAGGTCCTGGTAGACAAAGAAAAAGCGACAAATTTTAGGAGGCACGGGGGAACAAAATAAATCATAGTGTGAGGGGACTCTCAGAAGCAGACAGGTCTAACACGCGTCCCCCCCAGCTGAAAGTGGGGAGAGCTACCCAACCCCTTGGGAGTTCTCAACACTAAGGCGGAAATACCTGGAGAGACCGTCTGCATTGGCGTGGTCAGCTCCGGGCCGATGTTCCACCCGAAAGTCCATTCCCTGTAGGGAGATAGACCACCTCAACAGTTTTGGGTTTTATCCCTTCATCTGCATGAGCCAACGAAGGGGTCGGTGGTCTGTCTGAACCAGGAAGTGCGAACCAAACAGGTATGGTCGCAGCTTCTTCAGTGCCCAGACCACCGCAAAGGCTTCCCGCTCAATGGTACTCCATCTCTGTTCCCGGGGAAGTAGTCTCCGTGACAGGAAGACCACGGGTTGATCCAGACCCTCTTCATTGAGTTGCGATAGCACCGCCCCAATGCCAATGTCGGATGCGTCTGTCTGGACAATGAATTCCTTTGAGAAATCTGGAGCCTTCAAAATTGGAGCGTTGCACAATGCTTGTTTCAGGGTGTCGAAGGCTCGTTGGCAAGCCTCGGTCCAGATGACTCTCCGGGGTTGCTTCTTGGCCGTGAGTTCAGTAAGGGGAGCCACGATAGTGCCATACCCCTTCACGAACCGTCTGTAGTAACCTGTGAGGCCCAGGAAGGCTCGGACCTCAGTCTGGGTCTTGGGGGGTTCCCAGGCCACGATTGCCTCAATCTTTGCCTGAAGGGGTTGCACCGTTCCCCGGCCCACCAAGTGACCTAAGTACACCACCGACCCCTGCCCAATCTGACACTTGCTGGCCTTGATCGTCAGACCAGCTTGTTCCAGGGCCTGGATAACGTCTTGCAGGTGCTGCAAGTGATCCTCCCACCTGCTACTGAAGACGGCAATGTCGTCCAGGTAAGCAGCAGAGAAGGATTCCTTCCCAGTGAGGATCGTGTTCACCAGTCGCTGGAATGTTGCAGGAGCGTTCTTGAGCCCAAAGGGCATCACACAGAACTGGTAGTGTCCATCAGGTGTGGAGAAGGCTGACCTTTCCTTTGCTCCATCAGTCATGGGAATCTGCCAGTACCCTGCTGTGAGGTCAATGGTACTCAGATATTGGGCAGCTCCCAACCGGTCAATTAGTTCATCCGCCCGAGGGATCGGATGAGCATCGGTCTTCGTGACCGAATTGAGTCCTCGATAGTCCGCGCAGAATCGCAATTCTGGCGTGGTGCCAGGTGGTGCAGCTTTGGGAACTAAAACCACCGGGCTAGACCAAGGGCTATTCGAAGGTTCAATGACTCCGAGCTCCAGCATCTTAGCTACTTCGCTTCGGATGCTGGCCTTCACCTTGTCCGACAGCCGGTAGGACTTAGACTTCACAGGTGGGCTGTCACCGGTGTCCATGTCATGAACACACAGATGGGTCTTACCTGGGACAAGGGAGAACAGAGGAGAGAATGACCCCAAGACCTGGCGACATTCCTCCTGCTGCTCCAGAGTTAGGGATGGTGAGAGTTTCACTCCCCCACTGACCCATCCTTCTCTTGAGACGCAAACAGGTCGGGGAGAGGCTCAGTGTCCTTTTCCTCCGATCCATCAGTCACCATGATTAACATGACTTCGGGCCTCTCATAGTGGGCTTGAGGCGATTGGCATGCAGCACCCTATGGGGATGCCGTGGGGTCTTGACGTCCACCAGGTAGGTAGGCTTGCCCATCTTTTCCAATACCTCATAGGGGCCTGTCCAACGGTCCTGAAGAGCGCTCAGCTCCCCCGGCTCCATCACCCACACCTTCTGTCCAGGCTCCAGCTCCACTGGGTGAGCGTTGTGGTCGTACCACGCTTTCATCACTGCCTGGCTGGCTTCCAAGTTGTCAGAAGCTTGCTTCCACGACTTAGCCATTTGGCTCCGGAAGGCCAGCATGTAGCTCACCACATCCTGGGGAACTTTCCGGGGAGACTTTTCCCAGGAGTCCCTCACCAGGCTGAGAGGTCCACGTACAGGGTGCCCGTACAAAAGCTCGAAGGGGCTGAAGCCCACTCCCTTCTGCGGCACTTCCCTGTAAGAAAAAAGTAAACAGGGTAGGAGGACGTCCCATTTCCTCCGCAGGCTTTCGGGTAGACTTCTGATCATACCCTTCAACGTCTTGTTGAATCTTTCCACAAGGCCATTGGCCTGTGGGTGATAAGGAGTGGTGAACCGGTAGGTCACTCCACACTCCTTCCACATTGCCCGCATGTATGCTGACATGAAGTTGGTCCCCCTATCAGACACAACTTCCTTGGGGAAACCCACTCGGGTAAAGATCCCCATCAGGGCCTTTGCCACCACCGGTGCAGTGATGGTTCTCAGAGGAATTGCCTCTGGATATCTTGTGGCATGATCCACCAGTACCAGGATAAACCTGTGACCGGAGGTTGTCGGTGGATCTAGGAGCCCAGCAATGTCGATGCCCACCCTTTCAAAGGGGGTGCCAACGACGGGAAGTGGTTCCAGGGGAGCTTTCAGCTTCATCCCTGTTTTCCCATTGGCTTGGCATGACACACACGACCGACAGTATGCGTCGGACGCCACCCTCATTCGAGGCCAATAAAAGTGGGGGACAAGCCTGGCAAAGGTCTTGTCCTGACCCAAGTGTCCTGCCAAGGGAATCTCATGAGCCAACTCTAACAGGAAGGCTCGGTAACACTGTGGGACTACCAGGGCCCGTGACAATCCGTGCACTGGTGCCCTGGGTTCACTGTAGAGAAGGCCATCCTCCCAGTAAACATGATAGTTCCCAGACTCGTTACCCGCTGCTTGGGCTTCAGCCTGTTGCCTCAGACCATCGAGGGAGGGACATTCCCTTTGTCCCTTGCTCAGTTCCTCCCTGGACGGACCTCCCTCCACTCGCCAATCAGCGGGGATAGGTAAGTTCTCCAACGGAACCATGTCCTCCTCCGTGGACTCCAGGTCCACCTCCGCAGGTGGCCTATCCGCCTCACGGGGCACGGACGTCGAGGCAGGCTCCTCCTGTCCTCAACATGCTCCCTCATCAGCAGCTACGGGGCGGGCCATTGTTCCAGACTCCGACCCCTGCGACTTCTCCTCTCGAGCAGTCGCCGACCTGGTACTCACACAGGCCCAATCAGGTGTACCCAGCATCTCAGAATGAGTCCGGTATTCCACCTCCTTCCAAGCATTGTGCTCCATATCATTGCCCAGCAAACAATCGACTGGCACGGCGGGGCTTACGGCGACTCGAAGTGGACCTGCAACCCCTCCCCACTCAAAGGGAACCTCGGCCACAGGATAGTGACCCATTCTGCCGTCAGCCATTGCGGCTGGATGAAGTACGCCTGGCATCACCTGCTCCGAGGACACCAGATGACTCCTTACCATAGTCATACTGGCTCCTGTATCTCTCAGAGCTTCCCCTCTATGGCCATTAATGGTGATCCACTGCCCATACTTGGTAGTATTCGCAGGCACCTGGATCTTTGGAACCATCTCCCGATCACCCAGGGACACTAAGGTGACTCCCGCCCACTCCCTTCCCTTACTTAAGGACATCTCCTCCCCGAGCGCTACACTAGCGACTCCCGGGGCCTTTCCTCCAGTGGGAGGGGGTGGTCTCTTTGGGCATTTCGGGTCTCCTTTGTAATGTCCAATACCACCGCACTCAAAGCAATAGACAACCCTTGGCTGCTGACTCTGGCCAGGGTTAGGGTTCTTCTGCGGGTTAGCCTTAGAGTTGGAAAAGGTGTTTTTCCCCTTAAAGTTATTTTGGGGACCTTTGGAGAACTCTTTCTTATTATCTCCCCCCTCTTTCCTCTGGGGAGCGCCCTGTCCGGACTTCTGAGAATCTCCTCCAGTCCCCTTCGTGGACACTCGGGTACTCGCCCAAATGTCCGCCTCCTCAGCAAGCTTACGGGGGCAAGTAAGTTTGCTGTCTACCAGGTGTTGCCTCAGCTCGGGAAGACATTTCTCGAGTAGATGCTCCTTGAGGATTAAGTCATACAACCCTTGATAGTCCTCCACCACACTACCTTGGACCCACCCTTCCAGGGCTTTCTTGGCAAAATCCAGGAAGTCAACCCAATTTTGTGAGCTCAGCTTGTGGCTGCCCCTAAACCTTTGCCGGTATTTCTCGGGGGTCAACCCAAACTTCCTGATGAGCGCCACCTTCATGGCGGGGTAATTAACCTGTTCCTCCCGGTCTAGGGCCAATAGGGCATCCCTACCTGTCGGAGGCATGTACCGGTATAATCCACCACCCCAATGCTTCTCATGGATCCCATGGGCTCTTAAGGAGACCTCATAGGCTGCCAGCCACTTGGCTATGTCGTCTCCAGCGGTATAACTGGCGACTACGTCCTTGGGTAAATGGGGCCTGGGCTCCCTGGCAAATTCCTTTGACTCGACACCCTTCGGAGTGATGTTAGAGGCCTGGAACTCGAGTTCTCGTAGCTTGAACTCGTGTTCCATCCTTTTCCTTTCCATCTCCAGCTTGGACTCATGTTCCAACCTCCTCCCCTCCCTCCGTTCTTCCAACTCCATTTTTGCTATTTCCCACCTTAACAGTCTTTCCTCTCTCCTGTCAGCTAACTCGGTTTCTGACAACCCTCTCGATGACACACTGCTGCCCTCCCGCGAGGTTGCCTTGGGGCTGATTGACATCTCACCCACCCCTGGGGGACATTCCGCAGTCCTATTAATGACAGTACCTCTGTCCGATTCCTCCTCTTCCACCGTTCCCTCCGTGTGTGCTTCCACCCATGCTCGCAGACTAGTACGGAGCTCCTCTCTTTTGGCCCCTCGCCTGACAAACACTCCCCTCTCCTGACAGAAATCCTTGAGCTGGGCCACAGTATAGGTCTCCAGCTCTGACATTTCGAATTCCATCTTGTCAGTGAAAAGTGTGGACCACCACCCCGAAGTAGGTGACCAGGATAAGAACTTTGAGGGTCACTTCCACCCACCTCCAGGAAAGAATTTGGAAAAAGCAAAACGTTGAATTTGAGGGCCGCTAGGAGAAAACTCCAGGTGTGTACCTGTGGTGCACACTGAATTATTATGTGGTTCAAAACAAGCACGGCTCGCAATCCCACCCGCTGAGCACCACTTTTATGTTGGACCTGCGATAGGCAAGCCCAGCACAAAGGGGGGTAGCTTGGCTTGAGTGACAAGGCGGTAGAAGGCTGTTGTGTTAAGCCGGCTATGACCAAATAATAACTCCCTGCACACCACACAAAAAGAAGGACAGCACACCACTGTTATAGAAAAATACGTTTCGTTTATGTAAAAGTTCTCTGGGTTTGAAGGAAGTTCACTTAGGTAATCACATTCACATTTCGTACATGGGTTTGATTAGCTGTGTACTGGTTTCTCAGGAATAAATAGTTGGACTCTAATAAATAAATATTCTGGATAAATATCAGGATTCAATACATTAGAATAAATATCAGCAATGACTGGAATAAATATCAGCAATGACTGGAATAAATATCAGCAATGACTGGAATAAATATCAGCAATGACTGGAATAAATATCAGTAATGACTGGAATAAATATCAGCAATGACTGGACAGTTTCCTAGCAGGTTAGATACTGATCGTTTCACATAAATATCACAGGGTCATTCTGGTATCGCTGCCACCAATTAATCACTTTCAGGGTAAACACATTACGTTTGTCATTCAATGCGGAATGCGTGCTCTTACAGTTTTTGAAGTGTTCACGGGTTCGGGCTCTCTGGCACAAGATACGCGTGATAATCCCTTAGTTGCACTCACAACTCATTGCGCGTATATCTGGAAGATAAAGGCATAAAATGACTACGGCAATTACACTCCGCGGCCAGCCGGTTCAATGCTACTGCTGCCGGAGTAGTCTGTGCGCTTCTGTCAGCGCAGGCGGGGTTTCCGAAGGCGGCTCCAGTTCACGAGTCTTGGGACCGTCGAACGGGCTGCCGGAGGGGCCAAAACAGCTGCGCGCACAGTTCAAAATGAGACCGCATCACAGTTCCACAACAACGCGGCAACTTCAGGGTTAGAGACGGCCCACCTCACTTCGGCGGCGCCGGTAAGCGCTCCAGTCAGTATGGCACTTCTCCCAAGGGCGAAGGGGGGTTCCAGGGGCTCCGCGATCCTCCCTCCGAGCTCACTTACGGGGGGGTTCCCGCCCACACACCAGCTCCCAAGTCACTCGGGCAGGGCAGAGACAGTAATCTCGCCCAAATGAAGGCCAGCCTTTCCCCGCCCCAGCGCAGCACCTCACCTTCTATCCACAAACAGCGCGTCGACGGCGGTGGGTTCGGAGACGTCCGAACGCCCGCCAGGAGGCACTTAAGTTGAAGGTGGCACTTTTAAGAGTTGCAGTTGCCATCTCACCACTGGGGGGCGGGGAGGCTCTAACTATGGCCAAAGTCTCTGAGGGGCAATTGGGCACTCGCTGACCAGGCGCTGAAGGCTAGAGGTCACTGCTCACGCTTCTGACTGGAACGCCAGTCAGGGTCCACGCCAGCAACCTCTGCTGCTCTTCTGCCTGCGCTCTCAGCTGCCTCAGGGGGTTAACAGGGCAGGTGTCAATCTGGGGTCAAGTCCTCTTCTTCTGGTGTTCTTTGATCATTCTCTTCTATGGCCGCCAGGGACTGGGCCTTTTATAGCCTGTGCCCTAGGATGCCAGCACGAGCCAGAAGGTTCTAGAACCTTCCCTGGCTATATCAATGACATGGCCCTTTCAAGGTATCTTTTTGGTCATTAGGAGCCACCGTACTGGGCTTCCTAAGGCAGCCATTTTGTGTACTGGTAACTCCTGAGGGGATTCCTGTCAGGTTTGCAGGTTACACAAAGTGCGCCAAAACCTTCAAAGGGTCAGAGGTCAGAGGGGCTCCAATGGGAGTCACTCTCATAGGGGACAATGGTGTCCACCATTTTAGGGTTGACAACCCCAGTTGGTTATGCCACTGGTTCCGTCAGGCGCCTTGTACATAGGTGCCAGGAACTTGGTGAGCAACTGGGCATCAAAGAGCATCTAGCCCCATGGGACACACACAAAAAGGTCCTGGTAGACAAAGAAAAAGCGACAAATTTTAGGAGGCACGAGGGAACAAAATAAATCATAGTGTGAGGGGACTCTCAGAAGCAGACAGGTCTAACACATACCATATACTATTAAGTGCATTATAATCCTCGCGGTTATATAGCAACTTTGGTTTGGCTTTATCAAAACATGTCGTGTAAGGTGTCATACGATTTGGAATACTATCCCCTCGCCGGTTCTGGCGACGGGGATAGCATTCCACCCCTCTAGAGGGAAAAGACATGTTACTTTACTGAAATGCGTTTGAAAAGGGCCTCAGATCCACAAAATGGATGCTTCTGCCACAGACACAAGTCTGACCCCCTGAAGCTGACCGAAACTCAGCCAAGGGGGCCTGGACAAAGGGTTTCCTGTCGCAGGGAGGTGTCACACCCCCCCAGACAGGAGATAGTGGATTGTAGCAGGGAGGTTTGAAAGAAACCAGACACTGCATGGAGAGCACAAGGCTGCCCCTTGCATAATCCGGTCAAACTGGTTCTGGGGCACACCAGCCCCAGTCCCAGCGCGGCCTGGATCAAAGGAAAGGGGTGTATCCAACCCTTCCTGGGTCCCACCCATAGGAGGGGACCTAGCAGGTAATCCAGCCCCCCAGATTCGAATAAGAGTGGGAGCAGTGCCAATGCACTTCAGATTATCCTGATGAAACATAAGAAACGAAACTCTGGACCCTTCGACATCCTACTCAACGTAGAAGACTGAAGAATCTCCCTTGTGGTCAAGGAGTGACCACCCTGTGCAAACAGGCACCATCCAGCACCTCAATGTCTGCTTTGTTGCAGTTCCCGCCGGAACTCGAGCGACAGAGATCGACGAGATCAAGCTTGCCTGCCTTCTAACAGCCCGATCCACAGTCCCTGCAGAGCTGAGACCCGTGGAGGCGACCGGAAGCGTGGGGCACGCCATCTTGAAAAGACCACGAGATGCTGACCGTGCAGCCCACGAGTGACCCTCGAAGCTGTACACCGGGGTTTGAGAAGCCCTAACCCTGAGCCACTCTTGCACCGAAGTTCAGCCCTCCACACTCGATGAGTGCTGCGTGGGGCCCTTCTGCTTCTTTTGGCTCAATGCGTTGGCCCGGTCACTTGCCAGCCGGCTTGTGGCCCCTGTGCCGACGAAAACCAAAATACAACTTGTGATTCTGGTTGCTCCAGATTTGCACCCACTTCCCTGAAAAGGAGTACCCACTCTAACCCTCCTGGTCCGAGTGAGAAGCAATCTTCCAGTTCCGCGTGGATTGCTTTTGCGAAGTGTTGTTTGCTCCAATCTTGAAGCCGACAGTGCGGACGGTGAAAGCCTTTGTGGGACAGAACATGACCCGCTCCTGGACGTCGCAGATGCCCCAGAGCCCACGTGACAGCGGAGAGAAGCTCCTCAACAACGACCTGATTGCGCCCAACATTGCCTGGTTCCGTCCTGGTTCCACCCTGGTCACTGCTGAGTGACCCAGACTCTGTCCCCTCTGCTTTCAGGTACTTTTCTATCCGGATCCACCCTTGGATCCCACCGGACACTTCTTTTTCCCATCGCCTGCAGCATCTTCAGCTCAAAGCGCACAGAACCTGCACGACGAAACCCGACGCCACTTCGACCCTATGCACCCGCTTCCTGTGGGTGAGGTAACATTGCAACGCCGATGTTCCCACACTGGTACACACCTCTAGGGTCTATGTCTAAAGTTGTGTCCTTCTAGGTTCAGCGGAAGTATCCTTAAACTCTATTTGTGTAACTTTTACGCACCATTGACTTGCATTGGTGCATGCGTGTGCTTTCAGCACTGCACCCGAATCCCGCGGGCTTTTCCCGACTTCAGCATTGCTTGTCCCGACTGCTCCCAGCGATTCCCTAGGCCCTAGGCCTAACCACTGTTCGATTGGTATCTCTTATACCACTTTCTTAATATATGGTGTGAGTGGCCACCCGCCCTCATCCATAATTGTGCAACTTTGTATGTTATACTGTGCTTTTGATTTAACGCTTGTCCCCCTTTGTTCATAAAGAAAACTGGGGATTATTTTAATTAATAAATACGTATATTTTTATAATATATACTTGTGTGGTGTCCTTTCATTTGATATTACTGGACTGTGATTGGTAAAACAGCTCGCTTAACACGACCTCTTGAGTTAAGCCTTTAAGGCTGCTTAGTCTATGCTACCATTAAGATAGCTTGTCTACAAGGTTGACTTACAACCTGACACCATAAGGGAAAGCTTGGACTGATACAAGGTGGTTCCAGAATTGGAAACATCATATATCAGGCCAACTTCTCACACTCACCTATAGCCAGGAGATCATGCAAGGGAAAGACAACAGGCATGTGAACAAAACAATAACAAGAATCTTCAAACAAGTGTTGAGCCTTCCAAAAACGTCATCCCCCGCTCAAATAAGTCTTGAGTTTGGTCTCCAAGATCACCAAGTGGTAGGGGCTGGAGCATTCATCAGGGTGTGCAACAAGTTGCGTACCTCCAGAGAAGAAAGCCTGGAGGCCCTTTTGTGGCAGGAAATCTCAGCCGGTCAGTTTGGTAGGTCATGCCAGTGTTATTTACAAGACTCTCTAAAATTCCTTGATGCAAAAGAAATCTGGAGCTCCAATCCATTGCAGCAGGCACTTAAAATCTACATCAAATGAAATGTCCGCATCTGGTCTTTCCACTCGGATAGAGCCCAACTGGCACAACGTAAGCACACCTGGACAATCGTATCAGGGTTTAAGCCAGGGCCATGACAAGTGGCACCCCACTTGTCATTTACCTATTCAGTGCTGTGGAAAAAAGATTCTTGGTCCTCAGAATGGGTGAATGGCCATTCGTGTATCACCTGCCAAGTAGGCGCCGCACAAATACCAACATAACGTGCAGGGGGGGTGGGAGTAGGAAGGAAACAATTGAGGATGTGGTATGTCTTTGTCCTGCACTCCTTGACGATTGAAAGATCTTGCTAAAGAGCGAATGGAACAAACTTAGCATTCGCACGCGTCGACAAGCTATCCTTGCATTAATGAATCCGGATAACCCACTGCTTAACATCCAGTTCACCAATTTCATCACAAAAACAGTAAAACGATTTATAAACAGTGGGAGCCAGCAAGCCAACAACTGTTAATTATAATAGGGAGGAATAATTCCAATGTTGTTTTGTTGATTTGCCCACTCCTCCGTACCACTCAAAAGCAGTGGATCACGGCCTTTTTTACATATACTATTTTGCTTTCTTGTGTGTCCCTGGAACCTTTAAATTATTGTATGTAGGGATTCTACCTTATTAATGAAATTGCACTTTTAGTGGTATCAGTCATCAACTTTTAATGACTAATGTCTTGTCCTGTCGTTTTAGCAGACGCCAAATTTGAATGGACAACCACGGCTCTTAACTGTTTCGTAATCGTTTCTTAAAAAGTCTAATTGTCTAGATGAAGTTAATATTTTACTATCATGAACAAATATAGACTACCAGGTATTTTAATGATTTATTGATGAACTTTATATTTTCCTATTTGATGTGACGATACAAATGCACTAAATGAACGCATTTGGGTGGATTCTAAAAAACGAAGAGGATATAATGTAAGCAAAACAATAGGACTTAGATAACGCCTGTCTTCTATTCTACGTGTAAATATTTTAGCAATTATTTGCCATACGTTTTTTTTAACAGTGATGCATGCTCACTGTAGGAAGGTAGATCCCTGACTATGGTTGCCCCCAACTTTTTGCCTGGTGTTTTGCTGGTTTTCTGACTTAGTTGACCTGGGGCCCTGTTATTCAGGACCCCAGGCCTACTGCTCTCTCTGTAAAATGGATTCCATGTACCTTAGGTACATATCTAAATTGGATACTGAGTCACCTTATCAGTCCCTGTACAGTGTACCTTAGGTACCCAGGGCATAGGTGTACCCAGGGCCTACCAGGGGCTGCAGCATGTATTATGCCACCCCTGGCTGGCCATCCAAATCTGACACAACTGGCTGCTTGACAGCTGGGGCAAGGTGGTGTAATCACCCTTTGCTTTAGATATAGTATACCTATATCTAACCCTAAAAATGGACACACAGATCTCCTATCAGTCACTCCTATGGCAGGCCTTAACAATCCTGAAGGCAGAGTGCTTGGAATCGTGTGAGATGGTGCTCTGGCATGAGCTGAGCCTGTCTGCGGCTTTCGGGATCCATCCCTTAGCCGTTTCCATGATATCGCATACCATATACTCTTAAGTGCATTATAATCCTCGCGGTTATATGCCAACTCTGGTATCGCTTTATCAAAACATGTCGAGTAAGGTGTCATACGAATTGGAATACTAACCCCTCGCCAATTCTGGCGACGGGGTTAGCATTCCACCCTTCTAGAGGGACACGACATGTATGTAACCCCTAACCCCGGTTAAAGTCAAACAGAGCCTCAGCTCCACAAAATGGATGCTGCCACCGAGACACAAGTCTGCCCTCCTGCTGCTGGGAGTCCTCCCAGAGCAGGAGATAAGGACAAAGGGTTTCCTGCCAGGGGCGGTGCCAGCACCGTCCCAGACAGGGTTTTGTGTATTATAGGTAGGCAGGGCTTTAGAGGAAGGTGACTGCACGTGGCACCCCGGTGCTCACTGTGCATAGGCTGGCTGGAACCAGTTCCAGGGTCACTCCAGACCCTGTGCTGGGGAAAAGCCCGCCAAGGAAGTGGGTGTAACCACCCCCCTCCTAGTCCCACCCCTAGGGCAGGACTTAGTCGCGTGCCAGCCCCTTTTTACAGGATAAAGGTAGGAACTGGCCCCCTTCCAAATCAGATCATCTTTGAATCCTGAAACTACTTTCCACGAAAGGAACTCAAGACTTCTTCCTAAGATTTCTCCCTTGTGACTAAGGAGTAGTCACCCTGCATCCGCAGGCACCATCTTAAGAACACTGCGGTCTGCTGCAAGTCTCTCCTCCGGATCAAGACTGCCCAGCTCAACGAGAACCGGCTTCCCTGGCACCTCTGACCTCTACCTACATCATCAGTCACGCTGAGATTCGTGGGTGTGACGAGACCTCGAGGGACCGGCCATCTTCAAGACTGCACGACTTCTTTCCAGCAAGCCCGCCGAGTAATTTCCTGGTGAGTGCTTTGGGGTCCGAGAAGCCCCGACTCTGAGCAGCTCCAGCACCGAAGTGCAGCCTCCCAGCATCTCCACGATCTGCGTGGGGCCCTTCTGCTTTTTGCTGCTCACCGCGTTGTTTGGCTACTAGCCCGCTGGCTTGTGGCCTTCTGAACGGCGCCCGACGACATTTCTGCTGCTGGTCTGGTTGCTCCAGGCTGGCCCTTGCTCCCTTCCAAAAGAGGAGCACCCCGGACCCTCCTGGTCCACTCAAGACGCCATTTTGAGTCCACCGCGTGGGCTTGAATTAGCCAAGGCTTGTTGCCCAATCCTGGGTAACTTCGGCGCCGACAGCTTCATCCATTGTGGGACAGCTCGCCTCTCCATCCTGGTCGCCGACAACGCCTCCTGGTCCGTGAGATCTGCAGAGCCAGCGTCGCCCACTCACCTAGTCGAGGTGACTTCGCCCGGTGCCATCCTGGTGCCCACTTAATAACTGGCTAGTGATTCAAGAACTTGGTCCCCTCTGCTTTCAGGTTTCTTCTTCCTCGATCCAGGCTTGGATCCAACGAACTTTCCTTCACTGGTCGCCTGCCAGCAACTTCCTTCTTCCAGGCTCCTGGTCCGGCAACGAGATCCCCAACGTCTTTTCAGACCTATGCAGCTGCAGCCCCTGGGCTAGGTAACTTCGGCACTTCGGTGTCCCAGCATAGCCTCACTATCCTAGGGTCAGGATCCACTGTCGTTTTCTTCCTACCAGGTCGGGTTCGCCCGTGAACACTAACTTTGCCTTTACTAGCTTCCATAGACTTTGTCCCGCATCCCGCGTGAGAGTGCACACTCTGCACCCGAGTCCCCTAGGTCTCCTAGAAGTAATCTAACGATTCTATAGTCAAGTCCTAGCGATTCCAAAGCCTATTAGTACTGTACTTACCTGCTAGTAATTTCGCATTCCACTTTTTAAGTATATGGTTTTTCGTGCCCCTCGGGCATTTGTGTATAACGTGCTAACTTAAGTATTTTCGTAAGAGTTTTGTTGTGTGCCTAGCACCCTGTCCTCATAAAGAGTACAGGGTTGTTGTGATTCTAATAAATACATTGTTTATTTTCATAACACTTGTGTGGTGTCCTTTCACTGGGTGTTCAAGGGGTAATGTGATGGTAAAACAGCTGGCTTAACACGCCCTCTAGAGTCTTAGCCTTAGACTGCTCGTATCCATGCTACTAGGATAGCTGGTCTATAAGGTTGACTTACAACCAATCATCAATAAGGGTTGTTTGGACTGATATATAGTGATCACTAGAATAGTGAACACTGCACATCAGGCCAACTTCTCACATTGGTGAGCAGCGGTTGGGATTTGAGCTTGCTGTTGTTTTACCACACATGCCCTAAGAATATCTTGTGAAAGATCACATAAGTACTAAGGTACATATAACTTAGCTTAGAATACTCTGAGTTCTACTGAACCAGCTGTTGTAGCTCCTAGGGCCTAGCACACCCTAAACTACAACTCTAGCAAGGGATCAGTAGGCAAACATATAGTGTAGGTAAGTGCACCACTTACACCTCACTAGAAAAGCATGTCTACCCAGGGAGATTCTACTGAGACTCCCCTGGTCAGTGTTGACCCTCCACAGGTCACTTCAAGATATGCAGCTCTCAGTTTCCAGGAGATGAGACAAATCTGTGTCTCCAGAAAACTGAAGCAGGGGTCTAACCCCACCATTCCCTTTCTGATAGGTCTCTTAGAGACATATGATGCCAGAAAGCTTTCTCAGTTACATGAGAACATGCCAGCCTTAGAGGGAACCTCTGGGGATCCAGACCTCCCCAACACTGCTAATGCAGTTGAGGAGGAGGAGGATCAGGAGGAACTCTCTGGGGATGAGGTAGACAAAGGTCTTGAGGTAGTCAGAAGGCTAACCAGGACCAACTTAGACTTACTTGGGCTAGGATCTGGGGGACCCCCAGTACTAACCCGAAGTGGGCCTAACCTTGGAGTTAGGAGAGATAGATCTCTTTCTAGGGACTCCAATAGATCTCTGCACTCTAATGCCTCTTCTCAGGGGAGAAGGAATCCTCCACAGAGGAGATTTACTTCCCCTCAGAGAAAAGAGCATGAAGCTAGAATGAGACAAGCTGAACTGAGGATTGAAAGGGAAGAACTTGCCCTGGCCAAAGAGAAGCTTGCCTTTGCTAGAGAGCAGCAGATGAGTGGGCTAGCTCCCACTGGTGGCAGCAATTTCCCAAGAGAAAAAGAGAAGGGTTTAGATACTAAACACCTGACAAAGATAGTGCCCCCCTTTAAGCAAGGGGATGACATTCAGAAATGGATGGCTGCTCTGGAGAGGGCCTGCACTGTGCAGTGCATTCCCCAGAGTCAGTGGGCAGCTATACTGTGGCTCTCCTTTGATGGTAAAGGTAGAGATAAGCTCCTCACTACAAGAGTGGAGGATGCTAACAATTACCAGGTCCTGAAAAATGCACTGGTTGATGGGTTTGGCTTAACCACTGAGCAGTACAGGTTGCTGTTCAGAGACACCCAGAAAACTCAGTCTCAGGACTGGTCAGACTTTGTTGATTGTGCCACTAAGGCTTTGGAAGGCTGGCTACTGGGTAGTAAGGTTACTGATTTCAAGGGATTGTATAATCTAATTATGAGAGAGCAAGTCTTAAATAATTGTCAGAACCAGTTATTACACCAGCACCTGGTAGACTCTGATCTGACCTCTCCACAAGAATTGGGTAAGAGGGCAGACAAATGGGTCAGAACCAGGATTAGGCCCAAGAACCAAGGTGGTGACCAGAAAAAGGAATCAACCAAGCCTCAAGAGAAGGGTGGGAATAAATCTACAGATCAAACCACATCAGGGCCCCAAAAATCCTCTGAGGGGGGTGGGTCCCAGAATCCTTCCAATAACCAGAAGAAACCTTACTGTTATCCCTGTAAACAGGTGGGTCATTTAAAAACTGACAGCAGTTGCCCAAAGAATAACAATAAGGAAAACATACCCCCAAGTAACATTCCCAAACCTCCTGTTACTACTAGTAGTAATCCCCCAGGTGGTGGGAGTGCCCCCAAGAATTTGGGTGCATTTACTTTGGGAGTTCCTGGGGACTCTGGCCTAACCAGGTCCCCAAACTTAGATACTCTTGTCTGTGAGACTGGCATGGGGTTTGCCAACTTCACAACTTGTCCCAACACTTTGGGCAAGTACAGACAGGAGCCCCTCATCAATGGTATAAAAGTTGAGGCCTATAGAGATACAGGGGCTAGCATCACTATGGTGACTGAGAGTCTAGTCCCCTCAAGGCAACTTTTACCTGGTGCCACATACCAGGTGACCAATATTGATGGAGTACAGAGAGATCATCCCATGGCAGTGGTCAATCTCAGCTGGGGAGGTGTCACTGGCCACAAGAGAGTGGCAGTGTCACCAAACTTGCCTGTAGATTGCCTACTGGGGAATGATTTAGAGCTCTCAGCCTGGGCTGAAGTAGAGCAAGAAACCCATTCTAAAATGGTAAACTCCCATGGTAAGGTTAGTGGGGCAGTGTTAGTCACAGCCCCAGTCCAAGATGTCCTCCCTGAACAGGTCAGGAGGGTTGTGCCAGTCACAACCCAATCTCAGACAACTCCCTTCCCAGAACAGGTTGTCAAGGCTGTCATGGTAACAGCCCACACCCAAACTGAGCCCCCTCCTGAAAAGGTTGGGAGAGTTGTGATGGCCACAGCTCAAACTCAGACAGATGACAGTGTTGTGAAGCCTGAAACTATGGATCACTCCACTCAGACAGAGAGTATTGAGGAGGAAGAGAAATCTCCCTCCCACCAGACTTTAGGAAAGGATCAGCCTCCTCAGGGAACTGATCTGACCCCTTGTGAAGAAACTGCCACAGAGGTAGTCAGGCCTAGCCTGGCAGAACCCCTGATGTCAGTGGACCCTTCCAAGGTGGGACCCAGTCTGGAGCAGGTAACCTGCCCCTCTCTACCCTGCCTCAGTCAGCCCAGGGCTGTAGAGGTCAGGGAGGCCAGTGTTGGACCCCAAGGGGCCCCCTGTCCAAAAGAATTTCCCAATCAGCAGATTAAGGGCACTGAAGCTAGTAGTCCTAGCCAAGTGAAAATAAGACACACTCCTGAGGGATCCCCCTTAAAATTAGTTAGGGACCTCCCACAGATGGACACTGTTGGGCACAGCCAAACTTGGGACCTGAGGGCCCCAGACCTGAACTGTCCCTCCAGTAAGCCAAACAGAGGGACCCAACCTCCAGCTGTAGGTAGCCAGAGGTTGACCCTGAGAGCCCAAAACAACTCAGTCTTGGAAAGAAAGGCCTCTTTTGTGGATGATGATTGGAGGAAGCTGAGCCCAAAATTAGTGGAGCCTCACTTCAGTACTCCATCTCAGCACCAGCCTTTCTCTTTGACAAAACACACCACAGATAGAGATTCCCTATGGTGGAGACCCTCAGACACCCTTAGGGTGAGGGATTGCTTAGTGGACCATGAGATAGGGGGTAACCATGCCAGTGCTGGTACTTCCTTATATGGCCACTCAGGCAATATAGGCTTACCTGGCAAGGCTAGCCTTATCTCCTTTCGTTTGGGGGGGGGGGTTATGTAGGAAGGTAGATCCCTGACTATGGTTGCCCCCAACTTTTTGCCTGGTGTTTTGCTGGTTTTCTGACTTAGTTGACCTGGGGCCCTGTTATTCAGGACCCCAGGCCTACTGCTCTCTCTGTAAAATGGATTCCATGTACCTTAGGTACATATCTAAATTGGATACTGAGTCACCTTATCAGTCCCTGTACAGTGTACCTTAGGTACCCAGGGCATAGGTGTACCCAGGGCCTACCAGGGGCTGCAGCATGTATTATGCCACCCCTGGCTGGCCATCCAAATCTGACACAACTGGCTGCTTGACAGCTGGGGCAAGGTGGTGTAATCACCCTTTGCTTTAGATATAGTATACCTATATCTAACCCTAAAAATTGACACACAGATCTCCTATCAGTCACTCCTATGGCAGGCCTTAACAATCCTGAAGGCAGAGTGCTTGGAATCGTGTGAGATGGTGCTCTGGCATGAGCTGAGCCTGTCTGCGGCTTTCGGGATCCATCCCTTAGCCGTTTCCATTATATCGCATACCATATACTCTTAAGTGCATTATAATCCTCGCGGTTATATGCCAACTCTGGTATCGCTTTATCAAAACATGTCGAGTAAGGTGTCATACGAATTGGAATACTAACCCCTCGCCAATTCTGGCGACGGGGTTAGCATTCCACCCTTCTAGAGGGACACGACATGTATGTAACCCCTAACCCCGGTTAAAGTCAAACAGAGCCTCAGCTCCACAAAATGGATGCTGCCACCGAGACACAAGTCTGCCCTCCTGCTGCTGGGAGTCCTCCCAGAGCAGGAGATAAGGACAAAGGGTTTCCTGCCAGGGGCGGTGCCAGCACCGTCCCAGACAGGGTTTTGTGTATTATAGGTAGGCAGGGCTTTAGAGGAAGGTGACTGCACGTGGCACCCCGGTGCTCACTGTGCATAGGCTGGCTGGAACCAGTTCCAGGGTCACTCCAGACCCTGTGCTGGGGAAAAGCCCGCCAAGGAAGTGGGTGTAACCACCCCCCTCCTAGTCCCACCCCTAGGGCAGGACTTAGTCGCGTGCCAGCCCCTTTTTACAGGATAAAGGTAGGAACTGGCCCCCTTCCAAATCAGATCATCTTTGAATCCTGAAACTACTTTCCACGAAAGGAACTCAAGACTTCTTCCTAAGATTTCTCCCTTGTGACTAAGGAGTAGTCACCCTGCATCCGCAGGCACCATCTTAAGAACACTGCGGTCTGCTGCAAGTCTCTCCTCCGGATCAAGACTGCCCAGCTCGACGAGAACCGGCTTCCCTGGCACCTCTGACCTCTACCTACATCATCAGTCACGCTGAGATTCGTGGGTGTGACGAGACCTCGAGGGACCGGCCATCTTCAAGACTGCACGACTTCTTTCCAGCAAGCCCGCCGAGTAATTTCCTGGTGAGTGCTTTGGGGTCCGAGAAGCCCCGACTCTGAGCAGGTCCAGCACCGAAGTGCAGCCTCCCAGCATCTCCACGATCTGCGTGGGGCCCTTCTGCTTTTTGCTGCTCACCGCGTTGTTTGGCTACTAGCCCGCTGGCTTGTGGCCTTCTGAACGGCGCCCGACGACATTTCTGCTGCTGGTCTGGTTGCTCCAGGCTGGCCCTTGCTCCCTTCCAAAAGAGGAGCACCCCGGACCCTCCTGGTCCACTCAAGACGCCATTTTGAGTCCACCGCGTGGGCTTGAATTAGCCAAGGCTTGTTGCCCAATCCTGGGTAACTTCGGCGCCGACAGCTTCATCCATCGTGGGACAGCTCGCCTCTCCATCCTGGTCGCCGACAACGCCTCCTGGTCCGTGAGATCTGCAGAGCCAGCGTCGCCCACTCACCTAGTCGAGGTGACTTCGCCCGGTGCCATCCTGGTGCCCACTTAATCACTGGCTAGTGATTCAAGAACTTGGTCCCCTCTGCTTTCAGGTTTCTTCTTCCTCGATCCAGGCTTGGATCCAACGAACTTTCCTTCACTGGTCGCCTGCCAGCAACTTCCTTCTTCCAGGCTCCTGGTCCGGCAACGAGATCCCCGACGTCTTTTCAGACCTATGCAGCTGCAGCCCCTGGGCTAGGTAACTTCGGCACTTCGGTGTCCCAGCATAGCCTCACTATCCTAGGGTCAGGATCCACTGTCGTTTTCTTCCTACCAGGTCGGGTTCGCCCGTGAACACTAACTTTGCCTTTACTAGCTTCCATAGACTTTGTCCCGCATCCCGCGTGAGAGTGCACACTCTGCACCCGAGTCCCCTAGGTCTCCTAGAAGTAATCTAACGATTCTATAGTCAAGTCCTAGCGATTCCAAAGCCTATTAGTACTGTACTTACCTGCTAGTAATTTCGCATTCCACTTTTTAAGTATATGGTTTTTCGTGCCCCTCGGGCATTTGTGTATAACGTGCTAACTTAAGTATTTTCGTAAGAGTTTTGTTGTGTGCCTAGCACCCTGTCCTCATAAAGAGTACAGGGTTGTTGTGATTCTAATAAATACATTGTTTATTTTCATAACACTTGTGTGGTGTCCTTTCACTGGGTGTTCAAGGGGTAATGTGATGGTAAAACAGCTGGCTTAACACGCCCTCTAGAGTCTTAGCCTTAGACTGCTCGTATCCATGCTACTAGGATAGCTGGTCTATAAGGTTGACTTACAACCAATCATCAATAAGGGTTGTTTGGACTGATATATAGTGATCACTAGAATAGTGAACACTGCACATCAGGCCAACTTCTCACACTCACCATTGTAATGATTTTTATTAGTCAAACAATACAGTGTTCTATTCTATTCCACTCTGAGCATCTCATCGAACTCACATTTCTTGAAACCGGATCAATGGATTTACACCGAATAATGCAAGCATGCTCTCTGAGTAAAGTTCTAACTTTCTGCCAAATTTGGTGCAATTCTGTTCAATTATTTTTTATTGCCAAAATTTCCAAAGGAAATTAAAATTGAAAAAGTATGTTTTATATTCATGTCAATTTTCCTGGCCACCGATTAACGAGTCATCCTGGAACCTTCGAGGAAGGAACTGAGTTGGATGAACATTTTGTTTCGAAAGTTTTGTGAGGATTCTTCAAACTGAACCAAAATTATTAGCAAAAATTAACTCTTTCTGTGGAAACTTTGAGCTAAATATAACTACTAATATATATTTAGACATATGCACACACATACAAAGTCAGAGGTACACATTGTGAGCAAACAACACTGCATTTAAATGAAAAGTAGTTAGACAAATGAATGTGTATGAAAGGTGCGGTGTCTGTTTGTTTTTCTGTCTCGCTCCCTGGCACATTCAGCAGTTGGAGTGGTGGGGCACAAGTGGAGGGGGCCGGGACAAATAAAGCGGGGCCTCCACCAACCAGTGCGTACAAATTCACTACATATAGGTGTGATCAATGTAACTGGCATATTGTACTTAGAAGGACGCCACTTACCACTACTTTTCTGGGGAAGCCGGTGGCTGTGAATCCTAAAGCCACCATCAAAGTTTATATAAGTGTTGTTACTAACAGCCTTATTCATCAACGGGCCGTTTTGCGAGCCCCTAATAGCGATTCATAGCGAATCGCTATTAAGGACTCGCAAAACAGTATTCATGTAGGAATTGCTAAATAAATAGCGATTCCTACACATTCCTTATTTGCGATTAGCAAATTGCTAATCGCAAATAAGGAATAACTCCCCATTCATTCCTATGGGCCAAAAACCCATAGGAATGAATGGGGAGTATTCCTTATTTGCGATTAGCAATTTGCTACTCGCAAATAAGATAGCGATTTAAAGGGTGCCAGGGGTGTCCAAAGGACACCCTGTAGCACCCCTGAAATGCAAATTGAAACAGGTGTTGCGCACACACATGTCCAAGGGACATGTGTGTGTGCAACATGCAACTTAAAAAAATGCTTTTAAAAGCATTTTTCTAAGTTTTTGCTATTTACCGAGAGGTCTGACCTCTCGGTAAATAGCGGCCCAAAATTGCATTTTCGCAATTTTAAAATGCTTCATGAATTGCATTTAAGGAATCTCAAATAGAGATTCCTTAAATGTAATTCCTCGCAATTTAGCGAATTAGCAATTACCGATTTTTGCATTTGGGATGATGAATCCCAAATGCAAAAATTGCGCTCGCAAAGGGCCAGATTCTCAGAATCTGGCCCTTTGCGAGCGCAATTCGGCTTGATGAATCAGGCTGTATGTTCAGTAAGTTAAAGATACACTGTGGTCCGCAAATCCCGCTTTCAAATAATGATTTACAGCCTGATTCATGTATGGGCCGTTTTGCGTGGCCCTAATAGCGAATCATAGCGACTCGCTATTGAGGACACGCAAAACGGCATTCATGAAGGAATTGCTACTTAAATAGCGATTCCTACATGTTCTTTATTTGCGAGTAGCAATTTGCTACCCGCAAATACTCCCCATTCATTCCTATGGGCCAAGAGGCCCATAGGAATGAATGGGGATTTGCGAGTAGCAAATTGCTACTCGCAACTAAGATAGCGATTTTAAGGGTGCCAGGGGTGTCCAAAGGACGCCCTGTAGCACCCCTAAAATGCACTTTTGGACAGGTGTTGCGCACACACATGTCCAAAGGACATGTGTGTGTGCTACATGCAACTTTGAAAAATGCTTTTAAAAGCATTTTTCTGAGTTTTTGCTATTTACCGACAGGTCTGACCTGTCGGTAAATAGCGGCCCCAAAAGTCCAATATCGCTATTTTGTTTTGTGTCATGAATAGCATTTGAGGAATCTCTATTAGAGATTCCTTAAATGCCATTCCACGCAAATATGCGAATTCTTACATAGCGATTTTTGCATTTGGTATCATGAATACCAAATGCAAAAATCGCACTCGCAAAGGGCCAGATTCTCAGAATCTGGCCCTTTGCGAGTGCAATTTACCTACATGAATCAGGCTGAAAGCCTTATCAGACCCTCATCCTTCGTAGGTCGCTAAAATACGAAAAGGTAAGCGGGGTAATAGCGCCTTGAAGGGTCAGAAGAGTAGTCTGAAGAGCTATTTAAAAAGTAAATTACTGTATTTAATAATAAAAGCTTTGGAAAAGGGTGGTTAAGTTTCCCTACATATTGTATTGTTCATGAGAAAGGAGCTAATGATTGAAGGAAATGTTCTGCTGCCCATTCACTCTCACTCCGAAAACAGACACCGGCACAAAACCAGCCCAAACCGGCAGCGCGGATTAACCTTCTGCTTTCATCATTAAGCGCTAGACATACATGCCAACATTTCAGAAGAGCAAAGAGGGAGATTTTTTTTTAAAATCGGGAGAATGGGGCTTCAAATTGGGTTACTGGCGTGTATGGGCTTTGGAAGTGTGCTGCTGCAGGATTGGACATTTGAAACACAAATGTACGTTTTTTTTCTTACCTTTTACAAGCATGGAGCGCAATGGCAGGCTGAGAGGGTGATGCAAGTGTTGTCCCCCCCTCCCCCCCCCCGCCCCTGTGTGACACCCCAGCCGAAAACAGCTTCCTGTGCACACACACGCCCCCCCCCTTACTTCACAGGTCTTCAAAAGACAATTGCCTTGTTAATGACCCTTTGTTGTTTTTTCACCCCATCGAGAGCCCCTCCATGGCCACTTTGACTATTGCTGGAAAAATTAGCACTTCACACAATACTAAGCCCTGTCAACAAACCCCGAGGAATCGGGTTTTTGCTTGCAGGAATCGGGAGGCGGGAGACTAGCCTTCAAATCGGTAGTCTCACGCCTGAATCGGGAGGGTTGGCATGTCTGACTAGAGAGAGCTCTTGGGGAGCTATAAACATCTGCGGGCACGCTTAAATGCAATGGCATGCTCTTAAAGACGCTTTACAATCTCGGCGCCTAGAAGCTTGCATCTCGAGTTTATACACAAAATGACGTCAGGGGCCCGTGGGTTAAACACTAATGAGACGCGGGGGATTGTGTGGTGTTGGAATGAAGGGAGCGTTTGCGAGTAATCAGCCCTGACTGAAGTCTGGGTAAAACGCCCGACCGCAGGCCCCTTCCGAAAGGTCAGGCGTCCTCGGGCGGCCAGATGTCATGGTGCCCGTCCAAGGCGCCCTCAGCAGCTCCGGGAAGGGGTTGAGTGAGATGCCAAACAGCCGCATTCTGCCTTCGCTCTGGGACACATGTGTCTACAGACGTGCGGCTAATTTCCCCTTGGAGTTCAGGCGGACTTGAACAAATAAGCATCCCTTGAACATAATTTAGAAATTGTAATGTCTAAGCAAAATCCGCAGACGGGGGTTGGGGAGGGCCATTCAGCAAGGTCGCGTGCACGCACTCACGCACGGCCCTCGAGGGTGCACGCGCTCTCACGTGCAGGGTTTCCACGGTGGATATTCATGATGTCAGCCCCATACAGCTGATCCCGAGTGAAGGCTATTTACATATTAATTGGTAGCGCTGAAAGTCTGACGTGGTGCTCCCCTCGAGGACACCTGGTTCTACCGATTGATCGAGTGTTGGCATGCTTCTTGTATGAAATAAACCCGTAGCAAACTGTTTTCCAACAAACATTGTGTGGACTGAATATTTTGTGCAGAGCGACCAATTACTGCTAAGCGAAGGGGGGTTGCCCATATCGCCACTATATTAACAACAACCCATGTGTCGCATAACTACACGCAACACAACCTGACTTCATCTCATATTTATTTTGGGCAGCAGAATCACACAGTAGTTATAAATATGCTGAGGGCACAAGTCTTAAAAAAAAATAGTGGGGTGATTAATTTGTGTATGTCATGACATCATACAGTCACACCACAGAAAATGATGTCATAGCAAGTGATGCCAAACTCTTGTACTATCCCATATGGAAAAAGGATTGGACTACTTTACAGCAAGCTTGAGATACTGTGGGGCATATTTACAAGACAATGGCACAGCGCCCTGCCGCAAGCAATTTTGCTTTGACGAGCTGCATCAATGTCTAAGAGCAGGAATGCCTGTATTTCACAAGAATACGCCACATTCCTGTACTCACCCCTGTGCCAGCGCAAAAAACAGCAGCCCTGTGCCAATGCAGACAATCTTGGGCCATGGTGCAAGGGTACCTGCATTGCAGGGATGATTGGTATTGGGCAGGAAGGGGCACCTTCTTGCACAAAAACACTAATTAATAGTGTTTTGCTCCCTCTATGAATAAAAGTATTTCTTCTCGTTGTGCCACCCTTTTTTTTTTAAACTCTTTATTCGTGACTGTTACAGGATATCAGGCAGTTCTGTGCATTTTCTTATCATAGCTTACATCAGTCTTTTCCGTTTTCATAACCATTAACTTGTGGGAGCATTACATTTCAGTTATAAATTGCTTGTCAGATCAATCCCCGGATACGTCCCATATATATTCTGTAAACTCCAGAATCATGTCTTACATAAGTATCACACCCCAACTGTCTCTCCCTCCCCACCCGCCCACCCACCCTCTGTCTCCTGGTCGTTCTCACTCGTGCCCCCTCTGTCTCCAGGCAAGGTGGCTCTGTCTATTTGTAATGTGGTAAAAGCCTCAGGTCTGGTCTAGCCCTTGTGAGTCGCAGTGGTGCTCGTGGTTCTCGGCCCCCTCCCGTTACCTATGTGAGGTCACCCCACTCGGTCTCCCGAGCTGTCTAGGTCTGTCTCTTCCAGGTCCAGCAGCATCGAGTCCCATTCCTGAGCTATAGGATATTTGCGCAGGCCCTTGCTCTCCTCTTCTCGCAATGCCGCAGATTCTGCTTTGCCCCATTTCAGTAAGTCGCTGCGCCATATGTCTATTTGGGGGGCCCTGGGTGACTTCCATCGCATGGTGAGTACCCTGATCGCCAGCACCAATGCCAGGTCCATAAGTCTCAACTGTGCCTTGCATGTCTTGGGCCGTTTCCTGTTCCCCAGTAGGCACGGTGACGCTCCCTCAGGGATCTGGAGTGTTGTTATGGAGTGTAGCGTATGTTTGACCATCTCCCAATAAGTGTGTAACTTCGGGCATGACCATAGCATGTGGAGAATATGTGCTTCGTCTTGGTAACATCTCGGGCAGCAGTGTGCAGTGTCAGGGAACATCCGATGTAATCTCTGGGGTGTAAGGTAAGCTCTGTGGAGAACCATGGCCTGTAGGAACTGAAACTTAACATTCCTGGACACCCGTCTATGATGGCCTAATATAAGTTTCCATTCCCCATCCGTTATGATTTCACCCGAGTCCGCAGTCCAGGTCTCCCTGAGTGTAACAATTGGCGAAGGTACATGTTCCCTGACGCCAACATATAGCCATTTCACTAAGTGTCCCCCCGTGCCCATGTAGTATAAGAGGTGTACTAATTCATGTTGTTCTGGTTTTGTACGTTGTGGGGCCCAAGCCCGTCGCACGTAGTGGGTCACCGAGGCGTGTAGTAGGTATAAGCGTGAGGGTGCTCCCGTGGCTTGTACAAACGAGGTGTGGTCCAGCATGGTGTCGTCGCCGAACAGGTCTCCCACCCTGTCCACCCCAGTCTCCGTCCAGGGTCGTAATCTGCGCAGTGTCAGGGTCCCCTGTGGTGTCGGGAGTCCCAGTAGTGGTATATTGTCCGCATATGGGGAGGTCCCAGTCGAGTATGACAGAGCTTTCTTCCAGCAGGTCAGGGCCACGTGTAGGAGGGGGTGACAGTCCCTAGGGATCCTAGTATTGGGCAAGAGGAGGGAGTGCAGGACTCCACGCGCTAATTTGTCCGCCGTGTAAGCAATCTCATGCAGATCCTTGCCCGCCACCCAACAAGTCAGCCATTGGAGTTGGCTGGCATAGTAGTAACTCCGCAGGTCTGGCACTCCCAGGCCGCCCTGTCTGGTGTTCAATTGCAGTTTTTTAAGGCTGATCCGTCTTCTCCCCGAGCCCCATATAAGGCTGACTAGTAGTGTATCTAGCATGATAAAAATCTGACGCGGGAGCATAACCGGCAGGTTCACGAAATAATACAGAATGCGGGGAAGCAGGACCATCTTCGAGACCGCCACTCGTCCCATCACTGATAGGGGTAAGGACGTCCAAAAGCCTATGCTGCCTCGCAGGCCAGTAATGGCCTTACGGATATTACCGTCAACCTGGGCCTCCGGGTCCCGGTAGACCTGTATTCCGAGATATTTGAACGTGGTCGGCGCCACCTGGATTTCGTGGGCCCCGAACTGTATAAGGGGGGGCTGTCGGCCCTCTCGAAAGAAGAAACCCAGGGACTTCCCTGGGTTTATAGCCAGCCCAGATATGACCTCAAATCGTCTAAAGATATTCGCCAGGACTGAGTGGTCTCCTCGCAAGTTCTGGAGGAACACCAAGATGTCGTCGGCATATATTGATATCATGTGGTCGGTGCCTTCCACCGGTATGCCGTCCTCCGCAGCTCTATCACGAAGTGCAATAGCCAGGGGTTCCAGCGTCAGCACAAACAGCAGTGGCGACAGAGGGCAGCCCTGTCGGGTGCCCCTGTGGACTTCATAACTGTCCGACGTGTGTCTCCCTGTGCGTGCCCTGGCCGTCGGGCCTGTATATAATAAGCAGATCCACTTTAGAAGGCCTTCCGGGAAACCAAAGCGATGTAGGACTTCGAACATGAAGTTCCACGTCAGGGAATCAAACGCCTGACGGAGGTCTAGTGCTATACAGCCAGCGTGTGGTAGGTTGTGGGGTGTAGTGGTCATGAGGGCGTGGAGTCGCCTCGAGTTCTGGGAGGTACTCCTCTCTGGGAGGAAGCCACATTGGTCAGTGTGGATCAGGCCAGGGAGGTGGTGTTGGATCCTCATGGCAATAGCTTTACTAAGGATCTTATACTCCGTGGAGAGCATGGAGAGGGGCCTGTAATTACCTACATCCTGAGTGTCCCTACCTGGTTTCGGGATAGATATCACCAGGGCCTGCATGGTGGTAGCCGGTAGATGGCCAGCCTCGTACGCCGTGGCGTATATTTTCTCCAGGACAGGGGCCAGCACATCAGCATATGTCTGATAAAACTCCCCTGGTAGGCCATCCATGCCCGGGGTTTTGCCCCGATTAAGCGAGTGGATTGCCACCTTTATTTCCTGCAGTGTTATAGGCCCAGCTAGAGCCTCTTGGATTCCAGGGGCCAGCACTGGGAGCGTCAGTTCATTCAGGAATTCAGTCATTTCGTCCCTGTCCACCACAGCGGGGGGAGCATAGAGGTTCTCCAGGTGAGTCTTAAATACGGTGTTGATTCCCAATTGAGTTTGTATCAAGCCACCCGCCGCGTTTCGGATAGATGTTATTGTAGGGCTCTCAGGGGCATCTCGGACCAACCGGGCTAGCAGAGCCCCGGACCTGTCCGCCTCTGACTGTTGTCGTTTCAAATAGGCCCCGTAGTCTATCACTCTCAGGGTCTCTAGTAGTTCAGCATGTTCGATATTATACTGCTGTAGATCAGTCCGTCGGCCAGGGTCCAGCCCCACCGCATTTTCAAGTTCACGCATGCGCTTCTCTACCTCGCACAGCCTACTGTGTATCTCCTGTCTGGTTCCCACTAGACGGCCTATAGCAGCCCCCCCGTATCACAGTTTTCATTGCGTCCCACACCACTAGGTTCGAGGACGCAGAGTCCCAGTTTGTATCGAAGTAGCCAGTCAAGGCTTCAGCTATGTGTGATCGAAACGGGCCATCCTCGAGCAACTTAGGGTTTAGCCTCCAGGTAGGGACAGGCGAGGGCACTCTGCCCCAATGTAGGTCAAGCGCCAGCGGCCGGTGATCCGAGAACGTTTTAGCAAGGTAATCTGACGTGTTGCATCTAGTCACGATTGAGGCAGAGCACACAAATCTATCTAGTCTGGTATGTAGGTTATGTACAGGGGAGTAGTATGAGTATTCTTTATATGTTGGGTGCAGTGTGCGCCAGATATCCGCCAATCTCCAGCCCCGAAGCCACGTCCCAAACAATTCAGACAGTTTATGTATTCCCGCCGCCTGAAGGGGGGGGGTGCGATCTGTCAAGGGTCACATCCAGAACCATGTTCCAGTCACCTCCCAAGATCCAGGGGACGTCCACCCAGTCCGTCAACGCCCGGCCCACCGCAGCTAGGAACTTATCGTGGTCGAAATTATGGGCATAGATGCTGCCCAGCACTATCACTTCCCCGTCCAGGGTGCCTCTCACCAATACATAGCGCCCTTGTTCGTCTGTTCGTCTCTCCAGTTCTACAAATGGAGTGCCGTGGCGCACCCATATCGTGGCCCCTCTGGAGAAAGCAGAGTACGTGGTAGAGAATACAGTACCCCTCCATTTCCTCCGTAGCAGGAGTGCTTCGGAGTGTGTCATGTGTGACTCCTGTAGGAACACTATCTGTGCCTTTTGTCGTAACAGGAAAGCATGCACCCTGTGTCTCTTCTGTACCGCCCCCAGCCCTCTCACATTCCAGGTGACCAGCCTATACTTGCCTTGTGCTTCAGCCATAACCCTGTGTAGGTGTCGCAATGAGTGTCCCCATATGTCCTAGTGAGTAGGTCGCCCGTGTCGGCCAGGAGACAGTACCCTCCCTATCCCAAACCTCAACTGTGGAGGCGCAGCCTCTGAACTCTGCTGTGCCGAACCATAAACATTGTAACGAAATTAAACAGGTACCATTGCATACGCTAGTGGGGGGTCGGCCAAGCGCTGGCCGTGTCCATAGTGCCATGTCCGGTCAAGGCGCCGGCTCAACGGCGCCGCCGGGAGAGTCCTTTCGGGATTGTTCGATATATATATCCACGTCTCGCGGGAGGGGGGAGAAAGGGGTAGGGGAGGGCGGGGGAAACAAGGCCAGCTCCATACTGGTACAGTCAGCAAACAGCGGCCAAGTGCCGTAGGATCCCAGGAGATGCAGGGGTCCCATCCCGCCGACCCTGCGTCTGAGTTCTCTTCTCCATCCATGATTAGGCCACTTAGAGTTCGCCAACAAAAAAGGGGCCACATACATTTCCCGGCCATCCCCCCCGCCCCCCCCCCCCACCCCCCCACCCCCCTCAGTTCACACACAAAAAACAAAAGGATATCGTGGTGTACTCAAGTTTCAGGTCTGGTCCATAGGAGGCGTTACTCTTGGGCATTGTCCAGAAGTTCGTCCGCGGCTCTAGGTGTCACCGTCGGGAACAGGACTATACTGTTGTCCGAGTCCGAGTGGGCTGTGCTATCCTCAGTGTCTGTGTTAATTGTCTCTTGGTCGACTCTGAAGGAGCCCACCGCTGCCACTGCCTCCACCTGTCCCTGCTTTTGTTGATGGGCAGTCGGTTTACGCTGTTTTGGGTGATTGCGCCGGTCTCCGCTCTCGTCCTCCTCCTGAGACTGGCTTTCCTTGGACCTGCTGTCCGTGGAAGTCTGTGTCGGGGCCACTCTTTCCTCAATGTCCATCACCTCCATCCATTCTTCCACATCTGTGGGGCTTTCAAAAAAGTGGGTCTTCCTGTCGTGGATTACCTTCAAGCGCGCAGGGAACAGTAAAGCATAGCGTAATCTCGCCTTTTGGAGTTTCTGTTTCACCTCATAATATGACGATCGTTGTTTTTGCACTTGAGTGGTGTAGTCCGGGTACAGTGATATTCTTTTATTCTCCCACGGTATGATCGATTTTATTCTGGCCTGATTAAGCAGCATGTCTCTATCCCGGTAATTTAGGATCCGGACTATGAGCGGTCGTGGCATCTGTCCCGGTTTAGGCTGGCCAGTCGGGATCCTATGGGCCCTCTCTACACAAAAGAACGGTGACAGACCTTCAGGGGCAACGTTATCTCGGAACCATTGTTCCATGAACTCTGCCGGGCGTGATCCCTCGCTTCTTTCCGGCAGGCCAATAACGCGAATGTTATTGCGTCGATTGCGCCCTTCTGCATCCTCCACGCGTTCCATCAGGGTTTTGACTTGACGCTGGATCAGCTGGATGGAGTCCGTGTGTTCCGCCACCGCCGGGGCGATTTCAGCCAGCGATAGACCTTGGTCCTTAACTTTGTCCGCTAGTTTCTCATGGTCCGCCTTAAGCAAAGAGAGGTTAGTGGTAAGGGTGCCCATCTGTGTCTCCATCACAGCTCTGGAGTCTCTGATCTCCTTAAGTATAAGGTCCAGTTTATCACCTTGCTGACTCTGAGAGGGTGGAAGTCAACGTCAGCGGCGCAGAGCCCCCAGGGGCCGCATCCCGGGTAGGGCCCATGACCGGTCCCTCCCCGCCCTCCGTGTTCTTCACGCCTCTTCGCCCCATGGTAAATGCCAGGTGTTCAGATGGCGGCAGGAGCGCGTTCCAGGGCAGACACCAGCCGTCCGAGGCGTGTCTATTGTCTAAGTAGCCCCCTCGGTGGCCTCTCCTAGCACTCACAGCTTGAGGTATCTGTTGAAGAGTGCCGTGACCCCGCCGGGGGGGGGGACCTCCTCTGGCTCCGCCCAGCTTATAAGGGCGCCAAGGTCCTCCGCAGCGCCATCCCCCTCTAGGCGCTATGTCCGCCTCCCGGTCTGGCGTACCGCAGGGGCCAAGAGCGAAGGTAGGATCAAGTGGGTGCCACCCCGTCTGAGTCTCTAGCACGGTATGGGTGAAGTGTAGCTGGGGCCTTGCCGGTAATGGACTAGTGTAGGCGCCTCAGTGGTACTATCAGTCCCTTTCTAGGTCTCTCCTGCGTTCCGACCCCCAGTCCGCCTCGCGGGGTAGGCCAATACACTCTCAGCCCCTCCGCGACGCAGCCGGGCAGTCAGGGCGTCCCAGCCGGGCCCGGCTTCTACCCCAGGGGTCTCCGTCCACTGCAGTCCGCCCTCTTCAGGCTGCGGGGCTACAGCGCTATCCCAGGCCCAGGCCCTCCATCCAGCTCAGGGCCTCCAGGGGTCCCCCTTCTCTCCCCCGGGTCTCTCACCGGCAATCCTCGCGGGCGGGTCACCTCATCCAGCGGCCGCCTCCGGCGGCGGGAGTACCCGGGCCACAGCGTTCGCGCTCTGGCGCTCCCGGTTGCAGCAGAGGCCTGCCTGCAGTCTCCGACCCTCCGCTCGACACTCGGGGTCACAGGATGTCGGCCGTTCCTTTCGGCCGTCGCGGGGTCAGGGTCTCAGCCCCAGGGGTCCACTTCCGGTCCCGGGATCTCCGGCGAGCCGACCCTTCTCGGCCCTCGCCCACCAGGCGCCGCCGCCACTCGAGGCCCCGGTCTGTAGCGCAGTACCAGGCCCCACCTTCAGCCACGGCGCATCTCCGGGGTCCCGGCCGCTAGAGCTTCAGGAGTTTCAGCGGGGCAGTCGGGGGTCAAAAGCTTCAGGATGCGGCCGTTTTGAGGTGTAAACGGTCCCACGGCGCGGGTTTCAGGAGCGATCCTCCCCCAGCGGCACCGGAGCACTAGCAAACTCCGTCCGCCATGTTGGCCTGCTAGCCACGCCCCCCCTCGTTGTGCCACCCTTACGCCTCTTCTAGGCACGTGCAAGTTTATGGCGCTGCCTCAGATGTATGATTCCATAGAAATCAGGGGCAGAGTCAAAAAGCCAGAGGTGTTGCTGGGAACGCCTACAGCAACAACCACTGCATGCCCCTTTCAGGCAGGAAGGCCGCGTTGAGCCACGCAAAGTGGCTTAACGCGGCCTTGTATATATAGAGCTGGACACAGCATCACACCGCGAAGCTGTGAATGTTTCCGACAATAAAAAGTATCCATATGAGTCTACATTTAATCATTAGCTTAGTAAGAACTCTGTGTCCCTCTGGAAGCCCGTCTAGGGCAAAAAATTAGGTGGGCTTTGTAGACAACCTGCCTCCTGAAATGGAGCCACTCAGATCACAGCCCGACATGGAGTCAATGGAGAAGGCCAAGTGATCCACACCCCATCCCTCTTTGGTTGACTTGTGGACGAAAGACGCGGGGAAGGTGGTGGTTAGGAGTTCAGAATGCAGTGTGCTGTACAGTGGGACACACTGCACAGTGGGGTGTGTACGGTGCAGGGTATTCATGCACCATACAAGAAGCATTTACTGCACAGGGGCCGCACACAGTACCGGAGGCTTATACCCTACAGGAGCTTGCACAGAAGAGGGACGATCACACTGCACAGAGAGGGCTTTGACTGTGCACATATAGAGGTCACTGGAATACAAATCATACTCTATAGGGGCTTATGCTCTACAAAAGCATCCTACAATATAGGTCCTCAACCCGCACTTGGTCAGCTCTCTGAGCCCCTTTACCCACCATCGCTGCACAAGACCCCTCCTATTGCCAGTCTGTGCTTCCCGCCTCCTCTCCTCCCCCCGGGCCTCTACCTTAAAGGCCTCAGCCCACGCCAGCTGGATTGGTGGCTTGTATTTGATTGCAGACCCTAGAGGTTGGAAGCTCTCAAACAGGAAATATGCTATATCAGAGAGTGTTACAGAAAAACACAGATTTAATAGGGCGGGGCAAAATCAAAGGATGGGGCTGAGAAGATGTCATGTATCGTTATGATTATGAATTTAAATCTCTGACAATCCTACTTGAGGTGGCACTTGGCCAAGATCCATCTACTCTTACCAGAAAATGTAAAATACACCATCCCGCACGTACTCTGTATTCAAGAGCTACATTTCTTTTAGATGTCCCCAAAATATGCCTATCTTCTCATGTGGAAGAGCTTTTTTGCATGCAGCTGCTAAGGAGTGCCTTCTGTCTTTGTTTGTATTCTCAAACTTCATTGGGCAAATGAAAAAGAGATTAAAATATGCTCCTATTTATGGTAGTTTATAATCTGTACTACTTTTTCTTAGTTTTATGTTAGGATAATTCAGTGCAGAGCCAACAAGATACAAAGTTTATGAGACTAAGAAATACCCTAGAACATAACATTACACAACCACACCAAAACCTGGTACTAGAGCAGCCCAAAATACTGTGCACACAAGTCTGGAACTGAACATCGGAGGGTGGGACTAATGAGATGAGAGAGAGAGGAGGGCGAGCAAATGAAAGATGGAGAGAAAATGAAAGATGGAGAGAAGACACTTATTTATTTTCACATGAAGCACTGCACTAAAGCCAATCATTTGGGATATTTAAAAAATTGACATGGTGCATAAGGTTTGTTATTTGAAGTGACCTTCTGTAAGTTTATGCAGTTCACAAAAAATAAAATAATGGAGTCACTACCAAACGTGAAAATAACGTCTTTGAAGTCGGTTTTACGTTTTTTAAGGCTTTGAAGTGCTCAGGTCAGATTGGCCGGCTGCGGACAGCCGGCCAATGTTTCATGCGCACTGGCAGGGGCTGACGAAATCAACTCCGCTCTCGCGCTGTAGCAGCGCGATCCTTCCACACATGATAAAATGGTATTTTTTAACACTTTATGACTGTGTGGGTCTGCCACGCTGGCAGCAGGCGGGGTGATGCTCCTCTGCCAAAACGGGGCGCCGCCGCTGTCCTGCCGTGGTCTAGGGCAGAGCATTCTGTTAGGGTTAGAGGGAAGAAATGTACAAAACAAATGGACAAAGTTAAAAAGAAGAGGTTGTAGTTCTTACACAGTCGCATCATTTCAGAGCTGAAGCATTTTTATTATTATATAAAACGAAGTCATAGTTATTGCTTTTTTATTTTATGCAACTAACTCGCATTGACAAAGCCAATAGTCATGGCTTGTTGTAGGTCTAATGCTACTGGATGCAATGATAGAAACAGCAAAATACCAGTCGGGCAGCACATTATGCTCAGCACATATTTTTAGCCGAGTTATTTTAAGCCATGCACTTAATTAAATCAGACACGCCCCTTGGAGAGACCCCAGTTGTTTTATCCCACTTAAAGCCCTGGAAACAACACCATGTCACAGTAACCTCACGTCCTGGCACTGTGCATCATGCATGACTCATCAATTTCAAGTTTCCAGATTGCCTAAGTGCAGGGGCATAGTGAACCCTTCCCCACCCCACCCACCCCTCCCACCCCTTGCTTTAGGAACTACAGCGAGGGTAAAGTTCTTGATGGGCCTCTTCTGTCTGCAACTGGATGGGTGGGTGAAGGGTGGATGGAAGAATGGGTGGCTAAGTGAAAGGGGAATGAAGAGAGAAATGGAGGATGGATGGATGACTGAAAGCATGGATGATTGATTGACAGAATGGATGAGGAAATGGGTGCATGGATGAGTGAAAAGAAGAATGTAAATATGGATGACTGAAATAATGCATACATGACAGAAAGGGAGGGTAGAAAAAAGGATGGATGGATGAGTGAAAGGGTGAATGGGTGGACGGATGAGTTACTGTGTGGATGGATGAGTAAGTGAAAGAATGGCTGGATGGTTGAAAGGGTAAATGATTGGATGGATGAGGGAATGAATGGATGGATGGAAGAGTGGATGGATGAGTGAAAGGATGGTTTGGGTGAAATCATAAATGGTTGGATGGATAAGTGAATGGATGGATGGATGAAGGAGTGGATGAGTGACATGATGGATGGAAGGATAGACGATAGATAGGTTTGCAAATGGTTGAAAAGGTTTGGGTATGGATGGGCACACTGATGGAAGGACAGAATGAATGGTGAACGACTGAATGATGGATGAAAGAGTTAATAGATGACCAGTCACTAGGGTTGGTGTCACCTGGTGCGGGAAACTCATTGTGTCACCCCCTCACATCTTACCGGATGGACCATCTCACCCTCTGCCTGCACCATCTCCCCTCCGCCTGCACCATCTCACCACCCTGCCTGCACCATCTCTCCCTTAGCCTGCACCATCTCACCCTCTGCCTGCACCCTCTCCCCTCTGCCTGCACCATCTCCCCTCTGCCTGCACCATCTCTCCCTTTGTCCGCACCATCTCCCCTCCGCCTGCACCATCTTTCCCTCTGCCTGCACCATCTCCCCTCCACCTGCAGCATCTCTCCCTCTGCCTCCGCCATCTCTCCCTTCGCCTGCGCCATCTCTCCCTCCGCCTGCGTCATCTCTGCCTCTGACTGCGCCATCTCTCCCTCTGCCTGCACCATCTACCCCCTGCCTGCACCATCTCCCCTCTGCCTGCACCATCTCCCCCTCTGCCTGCACCATCTCCCCCTCTGCCTGCACCATCTCCCCCTCTGCCTGCACCATCTCCCCCTCTGCCTGCACCATCTCTCCATCTGCCTGCACCATCTCCCCTCCGCCTGCACCATCTCTCCCTCTGTCGGCACCATCTCCCTTCCGCCTGCACCATCTCACCCCCTGCCTGCACCATCTCTCCCTTAGCCTGCACCATCTCCCCTCCACCTGCACCATCTCTCCCTCTGCCTCCGCCATCTCTCCCTCTGCCTCCGCCATCTCTCTCTCTGTCTGCACCATCTCCCCTCCGCCTGCACCATCTCCCCTCCGCCTGCACCATCTCTCCCTCTGTCGGCACCATCTCCCCTCTGCCTGAACCATCTCAACCCCTGCCTGCACCATCTCTTCCTCTGCCTGCACCATCTCACCCTCTTCCTGCACCATCTCCCCTCTGCCTGCACCATCTCTCCCTCTGCCTGCACCATCTCTCCCTCTGCCTGCACCATTTCCCCTCTGCCTGCACCATCTCTCCCTCTGCCTGCCCCATCTCCCCCTCTGTCTGCACCATCTCTCCCTCTGTCCGCACCATCTCTCCCTCTGTCCGCACCATCTCCCCTTCGCCTGTACCATCTCTCCCCTCTGCCTGCACCATCTCCCTTCTGCCTGCACCATTTCCCCTCTGCCTGCACCATCTCCCCCTCTGCCTGCACCATCTCTCCCTCTGCCTGCACCATCTCCCCTCCGCCTGCACCATCTCACCCTCTGCCTGCACCGTCTCTCCCTCTGTCTGCACCATCTCCCCCTCTGCCTGCACCATCTCTCCCTCTGCCTGCATCATCTCCCCTCTGCCTGCACCATCTCTCCCTCTGCCTGCACCATCTCCCCTCCGCCTGCACCATCTCTCCCTCTTTCGGCACCCTCTCCCCTCCGCCTGCACCATCTCACCCCCTGCCTGCACCATCTCTCCCTCTGCCTGCACCATCTCAACCTCTTCCTGCACCATCTCCTCTCTGCCTGCACCATCTCTCCCTCTGTCCGCACCATCTCCCCTCCGCCTGCACCATCTCTCCCCTCTGGCTGCACCATCTCCCTTCTGCCTGCACCATCTCCCCTCTACCTGCACCGTTTCCCCCTCTGCCTGCACCATCTCTCCCTCTACCATCTCCCCTCCGCCTGCACCATCTCACCCTCTGCCTGCACCATCTCACCCTCTGCCTGCACCATCTCACCCTCTGCCTGCACCATCTCCCTTTCTGCCTGCACCATCCCTCCCTCTGCCTGCACCATCCCTCCCTCTGCCTGCACCATCCCTCCCTCTGCCTGCACCATCCCTCCCTCTGCCTGCACCATCCCTCCCTCTGCCTGCACCATCTCCCCCTCTGCCTGCACCATCTCTCCCTCTGCCTGCACCATCTCCCCTCTGCCTGCACCATCTCTCCCTCTGCCTGCACCATCTCCCCTCCGCCTGCACCATCTCACCCCCTACCTGCACCATCTCACCCTCTTCCTGCACCATCTCCTCTCTGCCTGCACTATCTCTCCCACTGTCCGCACCATCTCCCCTCCGCCTGCACCATCTCTCCCCTCTGGCTGCACCATCTCCCTTCTGCCTGCACCATCTCACCCTCTGCCTGCACCATCTCCCCCTCTGCCTGCACCATCTCTCCCTCTGCTTGCACCATCTCCCCTCTGCCTGCACCATCTCTCCCTCTGTCGGCACCATCTCCCCTCCGCCTGCCCCATCTCACCCCCTGCCTGCACCATCTCTCCCTCTGCCTCCACCATCTCACCCTCTTCCTGCACCATCTCCTCTCTGCCTGCACCATCTCTCCCTCTGTCCGCACCATCTCCCCTCCACCTGCACCATCTCTCCCCTCTGGCTGCGCCATCTCCCTTCTGCCTGCACAGTCTCCCCTCTGCCTGCACCATCTCCCCCTCTGCCTGCACCATCCCCCCTCTGCCCGCACCATCTCCCCCTCTGCCCGCACCATCTCCCCCTCTGCCCGCACCATCTCCCCCTCTGCCTGCACCATCTCTCCCTCTGCCTGCACTGCTGCACCATCTCCCCCTCTGCCTGCACAATCTCTCCCTCTGCCTGCACCATCTCCCCTCTGCCTGCACCATCTCCATGGGCGTCCGCAGACATTTTTCCTGGGGGGGGCAAAATGTTAATGTCATCACCATCCTCCGACATGATGTGGGCCAGGTGGGGCACAAGAAAAACTGGGGCGCAGAACTGGGATAGACTCAATTAAATGCCAGGAATCCAGGACATGTCACTGACCCTGCCACAGGCCAACAAACAAAACCTGTAGGGAAAACGCTAAACTTTCTGACAAGGTGCTTTATCTCTGTCTGCTAGGTGTGCAGACTTCCGGGTCCTCGATTCAACACCAATCAAGGCTGTCTTCAGCACAATTCGATTTTTATCAGAATACTTTTAAACAGCCTATGATTAAAGCACCAGATTAAATATACTGTATGCACAGTGTATGTTAGGGATTATTTGTAGCACACATATTTACCAATATTGGCTTCTTGGTGCTAGAATTCATGATAACTTTTATCCAGTTAAAGCACAACGTCAAAGTTAGTAATAAATAATGCATCAATCACACACGCTAGTGATTCGCTAATGGGTGCTCCCTTTACTAGAATTCCCCGGGCATTGCTAAATTTTACACACATTCAATTAATTTATACAAAATAAAATGTATAGGTCCAAATGTTAGCTATATTTTTTAAAAGAAACTTAGAGTCCCTCTACATGTAGTCAATGTCAAACTGACAACGTGCCCACGTTTAGGTATACAATAATGGCCAGCTCCCTTATGCGGAAGCCCGGCACCGTAAATGTGTGGCACATGCGGCACCCGCAGCGGCGGCACATCACAGGTCCAGGGATGCTGAGTCTTACACAGTGGTCGAAGTGGGGGAAAAAAAGTAGGGGAACAGTGAGCGGAGAATCAAAGGGCGGGAATAACCCAAGGATTGGATCTGTGGGTGGAGCCAGAGGTGTGGCCAGAATGCGCAGACATCCCAATTTTTAGTATTTGTTTTGCATTTCACTACCCAGTTTAATCAACCGATGGATACACATGATTATTTAAGGTTATAATGAGTTATTGACATTAAAATATATTCACAAAGTGGGATATGATTCTAATCACAGAATGTACCAAATACGATAAAATGTGGAAACACAAGCCATTTGTCTCCGAGCCATGGAGTGTCTGTCATCAGCACTACTCCCTTTTTCCACAACAGCAGTTCAAACATGAATGGCAAAATATCCTAGTTTGCATATATTTTTTCTCAAATTATGGATCTGCCATATTGGCCTCATAATGCAAGATCTGCTGCATGATCTGACCATTTAAACTAATAAATGTTTGTAGCTCAAACATATCAAAAGTTAATATAAAATGTGACTTGTGTTGCTGCTGAGTGGATGTCCTATTGTAAAGGTTGACTGGTCACCTGTGTCACTGCTGCGTTTGTATGTTACACTGGTACTAATAAGGCAAAATCTTTCCAGAGACTGTTAGCATGTGTACACACGTTAAATAATAAAATATCTGAAAATATACTGCACTACGCTGCAGCCTTTTTTTTTATGCATAATTTAGTCAACACTACGGCATAATGTTGTCATCCTTTGCTGCATAATTAATTCCAGTGGCCCCACAGCAGGCAGCACATGTTAAAAGTGCTTGTGAATGAAGCCGGGTGACTGTAAGTTTGTGAACTTAGGGGCCCATTATGATCGCGGATGGACTTGAGTCTGTCCGCGACCATAGAGGAGGAGGGAACCTCCGCATGGCCTGCGGAGTTCCCTCCTGTCCAATTAGGATGTGACCGCCACCCTGGCGGTCACATCCTCTATGTTTACCATTGCGGCGGATGCGGCTTCAAGCTGCACCCGCCGCAATGGTAAAAATGCATACATTGCATTTGTATGCAGAAAGCGGCAGGCACCGTGCGGTGCCTGCCGATTTCTGCATACAAATGCAGGTACCATAGGTACCCCCCATGTGCACCCCCCACCCACCCTTCACCCAGGGGGCCCGCAACGGGTCCCCGCAGTGAAGTTCCACGTGCTTTTCCACGGCAGAAAACCCGCCGCGGAAAAGTATTTTTTAAAGCCCATCCTAATATGGGTGGCGGTGTCTGAGAGACACCGCCACCATATTAGAGCTTTTCTGCCGCGGTTGGAAGCCAACCGCGGCGGAAAAGCTGCGGACGGAAACCAGGACCCACCAGCCATCCTAATGTGGCGGTGGGTCTTTGGTGGGTCCGCTGCGGTTTTTCCGCATCCTCCGGGCCGGCGGTGGCTTCCGCCGGCCCGGAGGATGCGGAAAAAACGCAATCGTAATAGGCCCCATAGTTTGGTGTGCGAGCAAATCGAGCATTGCTAATCCCTGGTGAGTTGCAGCGACTACTGCTGAAACAAGGCCAATGGAGGTACCTATGGGTGAGGCAGACTGGCCTCAAGGGCAGGGCCAGCCATAGCACTGGTGGTGTCCTGTGCATTAATGTTTGTTAGTGCCCCCCAATGACCACCTCTGCCATGGATTCCCTCACTACCACCCTTTAACTGTGCCCCCCAAGTTTACATAACCACTCTCTCTCAGTTGCCTTTAATTTGATTTGCAGCGCCACTCATACCATGGTAGGGTGTCAGAGCACTTTACATCACACACATTACACAGAGACAATCAATATGTGTGTAAATCACTCTATAGAAAATGTAACATAAGACTAAGGACTACAAGGTGTAGGAGTCACATGACAACCATACTAGTAGCCTGTATAGTTTTATAGTGATTGGTCTGGAGAAACACAATACCCAGAATTTAAAACATAATACCATGGTTGGGGGTTCTCCTTAATAATCAGAATTGATTTCTGTCCAAAAGAACACTTTTTAGGACATTAGGATAATCAAAGACTGGGGTGGGGGGTAGGGGAACATAACGCTCTAATTTATACCTTGCAGTTTGTATGCAGCTCTTAGATGACAGTTAATAGCTCACTGTTCTAAGTTAGGATTTTAACTTATAAACTGCAAGTAACAAAAGGATCTCTCTAACAAAAGCAGTAGCCCACTGACCTAGTTACATTATGTGCACTTTGTGATATGCATGGTGCATGGTCTTTGCAGCCGGTACATTAACCCTCTGAGCTACCTTTCCATGAGTCAAAACTTCAACTAGACAAAATTCTGATCTCTCTCTAGGAAGAACATTAATCACCAGAGCCATCATGACATTTTTATTGTTGCCGAAAATTGCTGGAGGCCAGGAAGGAGGCAGCAAGCGTTCTTAAAACCATAATATACTTGCAAACATGATGCCTCCACCTAAAGTCAGCACCCGGTGCGTCACACTGGTTGCACCGCCCTAGAGCTGGCCCTTCTCAAGGCTCCTATGACCTCAGTGACTGTTGTTCTAGGGTGTGCTGCTTCATAGGCCTTCCCGCAAGACTTGAGGTGAACTTCAGTATGGATAGTGGTAGACAAGCCTTGACGGTTAACCTACACTTGTCATGCTAGGGTCCACCTGCTGGTGCGAAGACACCAGGACTTCTAAGGTGTTGCAAAGCCTTCTAAGGTCTAGCATGTGATTGTGCTCTCGCAGGAGAGTGATCTGGTGGACTGGTTATTAAGGCTGAACCTGGTTTCCAGTTCCAAATTCAGCAGCTCTGACCATAGTGCCCCATCCTCTCCCCCACTGAACACTGTACAGCCCCACTGAGAAAAACTCCCACTGTCTTCAACTACAACCCAATTGTTGCCCGTTTTAAACACCTGGATGCGGCTCAATTTAAATTACGCACTAGACAAGAGCAATATGCGGCCTACAAAAAAAAAGTAACAATATCCTGGAAAAAACAAACACTTATAGGGAATGCAAAATTTAGCAAACCATGGGAAATGTAAGCAGGAACAATATGGTTACCGTAATGCTTTTGCACTCACTATTCAGAAATCAGTGAGTGCTTTTGCCTGAAAAGTTAAGGACACGACTACAGGGCCCTGAATGGACCCATTTCAATGGTCATTGCTTATATCCTTACAAAACGTAAGCAATATGGTTAAAAGACCACATCCCTGGACGCAGAGCCGCAGCACACATTTTGTTTTCCAATCCACACATTGCAGTACCTCCAGGATTGGTGCCCTAGTTCCAAGTCCAAGGAAAACAAAGAAAAGAGAACAAAAATAGCGCTTCACTGGCAAACTCTGTTAAAGTGGCGCTAATGGGTTTCAGTGTGAATAAAATCAGTTTGGCCAGTTTGCTACCACTATGTCTTACTTTATTTAGTTATTTATCTATTTTTCATATTTTTAGCCTTTTATTCCCAATGCTGCACTTTGGAATTAAAAATTCTGAAAAATATGACATTTCCAGCAAAAACGTCTTTCTTTTTTGGATCCATTTCACAGGAAAGCAAATAAAAGAAAGCAGAGGAAAGAGCGTGAGAACCCCGTCTTGAAGTAACGGTTTTCATGGGCATCCGCAGGGGGTCAAGGTGGGTCGCTCCAGGGGGGGGCAAGCGCCCCTCCTTGCCCACCCCTGCGGACGCCCATGACCATCTCCCCTATGCCTGCACCATCTCCCCTATGTCTGCACCATCTCCCCTCCGCCTTCTCGATCTCACCCTCTGCCTGCACCATCTCACCCTCTGTCTGCACCATCTCACCCTCTGCCTGCACCATCTCACCCTCTGCCTGCACCATCCCTCCCTTTGCCTGCACCATCCCTCCCTCTGCCTGCACCATCTCACCCTCTGCCTGCACCATCTCCCCTCCGCCTGCACCATCTTACCCTCTGCCTGCACCATCTCACCCTCTGCCTGCACCATCCCTCCCTCTGCCTACACCATCTCACCCTCTGCCTGCACCATCCCTGCCTCTGCCTGCACCATCTCACCCTCTGCCTGCACCATCTCACCCTCTGCCTGCACCATCTCACCCTCTGCCTGCACCATCTCACCCTCTGCCTGCACCATCCCTCCCTCTGCCTGCACCATCCCTCCCTCTGCCTGCACCATCTCACCCTCTGCCTGCACCATATCTTCCTCTGCCTGCACCTTCTCACCCTCTGCCTGCACCATCTCTCCCTCCGTCTGCACCATCTCCCCTCCGCCTGCACCATCTCACCCTCTGCCTGCACCATCCCCTCTCAGCCTGCACCCTCCCTCCCCTGCTTGCTGCTCTTTTAACCCTTTCCTCGTCGCCTTCTCCACCCCCCCCATGGTTTCCCCCTCACAGTTCTCGGCTCTTCACAAAGTGACTGAAATAAACTCATGAAATGTGCTTTGCCTTCGTGGGTGAGAAACTGAGAGGATACGTTCAAATAGACACAGAAGACACCCTCGCCCTCACCTTCGAGCAGAGCTGTGTTACACAGCGTAACCAGATGGTGTTACCCCATGTGAGGGTGTCACCCAGTGCGGTACGCACCCCCCGCACCCTACTAGTGACGCCACTGTAGATGACATAATGTAAACTTGAAATGGTGGATATCAGGGATTTGATGGAAGGATGAATGGCTAGATCCTTGGACAAGAGAGCTCTTCTGGGGAGGGTTTCGATGACTTACTTTGCTTTTTTGGTGCCAGAAGAGCTTTAGTACAAAGTGGGAGGTATTTACATTTTCTGGCTACTCCCTTGACTATGTGTTACTATTCTGTATTTGCTGTGTGCTTATGTGTGGGATCTATACATCATGCATATGACATTTTGAGTGACGCTCAACTGATACTTGAATGTTACACTAGTAATTGTACATTTTTGCATGTTTTGTTTTAGGTGTAAGGTTTTAGGGAGAGCCTCATAGTGCCCTGAGCTGTGCTTGAGATGTATATTGTTTTTGTAGTAAGAGGCAACGCGTCAAAAATAAACTTTGTAATAGTGTATCAGCAGTACATTCTTTAAGAAATATGCAGGAAAAGCTCCTTTGTGACTTCCGTCAGCTTGTACAACTCTCTGCAAAACCCCCATAAGCAAAGTCAGATTCCATATTTTAAGTTCCGCTTGCTGAAACACCCATAATGTGTTCTCTATAGTGGGTTCATCACAGCAATCCTCCCTTTAGTTCACCTATGTGTGCCGCTTTACATCTCACAACGGCACTCAGATATGAGATGCTAGTAACAAAGTCTATCCCAGCAGATCTTCCTGACCACTTCTCTCACCAAACATACCTGCTCAGGACCATGAGTTGTAAACAAAATATTAGACAGGACAACCCAGTGCAGTAACCGTATAAATAGATTATTATCATATGAAATACCACAAAAAGACCTGCACAGTTGCTCAAAGCTATTTTGACTTGTACTTAAGTGGTTGTCTATTTACTTACTTTTGATACTATCGCGCCACTTCCTCTTATATGTCTGTAAAACGTACCTTTTGTCCTGAAGTTTTGTCCTGAATTTTTACCTTCTATACTCAATTTTTGTCCTGAATTTTGCCCCTCTGTCCTGAATTTTTACACTCACTGTCCTGGATTTGCACCCATATCAGTTGGTCACCCTGAGGGTGACCAAATCTTGAGAACCAAACACCGGGACATTTTGCAAAAATAGAAAAAGGAGTACAATTTTACATCAATGGAGGGGTGCAGAATGACAGCTCTCATATACATAGGAACACAGAAGATGCACTAAGAAAATACATAAACTGGCATTTCTAAAGCCAGCATCAAACCTGTTAATTAAATTGCTTACTTACAACAGCTGCTAACTAACACAGCTTTACAAAAACCTAAAAGGTGCCTCTCACAGTTTTCAATCGAACCCCTCTAAAAACTGGGACATGAGCCAAAATTGCCGAAATCTGCTGGAACAGCTGGTGAAAACAGGGACTGTTCCGGCAAATCTGGGACGACTGGTCACCCCACAATGGAGGGCCTGGCAAAATTGGTCGCATTCTGGAACACGCTACCACTGTCTGTAGCCGGTCAGATCTCAGTTGGAGAAATTGTATTTCTCCCCCAGTGTCTGCATATGAGGCGGGAAGGTAAATATCTAGACCCAATGAGAGCAAAAGGCCACTTTATTAGGACAGGTATGCACATCAACATATTACAAAATATAATTAAATGCCTCACTAATACATAGTATATCTTAATACATAGTATATCCGAACCACCCCCACCCTAAAGCCTTTCCAACAATAAAAATCCCCAAACCAAAGATACCATCCTCACAATCCCCTTTCATTCATCCACTGAACTTTACACATGCCTCAGCCCTCGCACCTCTGTGTTCCCTCTGCCCGCACCTACTCTGCAATGCCCCCAACCCTTCTGGCCTTCCTCAAGCTCCTCAATTTCTGCCACCTTGAAAAAACCCTAACAAGGAGTTTTTCCTGACCCACCCTCCAACAAACCTTTCACAGATCACATGAGCCAAAATTCTACATTTATAGCATTTTCAAAGCAAGAAAGGCAAAAGACTTCATAGAAAACATCACTGTGTCTGTCGCCCAAATAGCTTAATTTGATAACAATTTTACTATATGCAAAAAACATTTTTGTCTGTCGCCAAAACAGCATAGAACATTATTAACACCATCTCTGAATAGCCAACATTAATGCCAAATTCACCCTATTTTATAAATACAGCTCATTACCCACAAATGACAAGTGAAACCCATCTTGTCTAAAAAAAGGAAATTTCTCAACTTTTATATCATTGTGTTCCAACCACACTACACTATTTATGCTACAAAAACAATGCATTTCTCTGTTAACTTGTTGTCTAGCCCTTTCAATTGCTGTGAATATTTTAGCCCCATGCCAAATTCTTCTGGGAACTAAGCCAGTCAAAATTATTTTTGGCCCGCCCTGCCCATGATTTAACCATGATTTCTAAATCCTTCTTCATCTCTTTTATTAACCCCAACCCAGACAGTTGAACGAAATCATTTTCACCTACACGTAGTAGTAATACATCAGGGCAGATCCTACCAACAATTGTCCCCATTTCATGCCCCCCTTTCCCCGCCAATCAATTTTAATTTTGTCACCGCAGAATCCCAAATTTTTCCCAAAAGACCTTTTCCGACTTTCTGTCTGTTGCTCAAATCAACAACAGTCTGATTGTCAATGTTGTAAATAACAGTTTTATTAGCTAGCTTTGTACCCCAAACTGACAAAGCCACTAACAATGGAAAGAATTCAAAAAAGGCAATGCTTCTCGTTTCCGTAATCCAGTTTTTGGGCCACTGCTCAGCACACCTCATACCTTCCCAGAATAGACCAAAGCCATTTCCACCAGCTGCATCTGAATATATTTGCACCAACCAGACAACATCGAAATCCAAAGACCAGATTTTGACTCCATTGAATCCCCTCAAAAACATCAACCAGACCTCCAAATCTGCCCTTATTGCTGCTGTGATTCTGATCCTGTGATGCGATAAGGTATCTTCAGACATTCGAAAACCAAGTAGTCTGCAGAAATTACGTCCTGCTCTGACAACACAGCAAGCAAAATTCAAATACCCCAATAAACATTGAACTTGCTTCAATCTCAATTTAGGTGACAACATGGCTTCTTCAAGTAAACCAACAATTTCCTGCGCCTTTGCATCTGGCAATCTCACTTCCATTTTAACTTTGTCCAATTCAATGCCTAGAAAAACCAGACATGTGTCCGGCCCCTCTGTTTTCTCAGAAGCCAACAGTACACCTAATTCCTAGGCCTTGTTCTCAAAATGGTGGAGTGCTTTCTCACAAGTTTAAGAACGCGCTGTACCAATAAATAAAAAAGCATCCAGATAATGAGTGACAGATTCATGGCCTGTTCTAAAAGTAAAACACCACTGAAGAAAAGTGCTAACTGTTTCAAAAAGCTTTCAAGAAATCAAACAGCCCATTGGTAGCATTTTGTCGACGTAGAACTGATTGTCAAAGTAAATACCTAACAAGGAAAAATCTAACGGATGAACTGGCAGCAAGCGCAACGCTGATTTTATATCGCATTTAGCCTACTCACCCTCAGGACCCACTTCTCTAATCAAAGCCAGTGCCACATCCAGAGCAGCAAACTGCACTGCGGTATCAATCCCTTGATATAAAATCCTTCACTGATGATCCACGGGGCCATGACAAATGATGAATCATCTGAAATTCTCCAGCTACCTTCTTAGGCACCACTCCTAACGGAGAAATCATAAGATCAGGCAACGGCCAGTATTTAACAGGACCTTCCATTTGTCCTTCTATAACCTCCTTAACTAACTTCTGCTTTACAATGTGAGGGTATTCCTTAATTGATTTTAGATTGTCAGCAAACCTAAGTGCTCTCGGGCCTTGATAACCTAGCCTCCAGCATGCACCGGAATTGGGGGTTTGGCTTCTATTCCATGACACTTCCCCCCCCACAGGTCTGACAGAGGGACCAGGTTAGTACTGCTGAAAAGTTGCCTCCTCAGTCCAGCGCAATGCGTCCCGTTCAAGGTGTAGAGGGCCGCAGGGAGCATGAAAGTGTCACGGATGGTCATCATTATAGCACAATCAGCAGGCTGAGTGTTGTGGATGGTTCTTGCTGTAGCACGTAGATCCTGTTGTAGTCGCGGGCGGTCAGGCCGGATCTTCGTGTTGGCGCTAGCCATGAGCAGTTGATACTCTAGTGCGAAGGGTCGAGTTGACAGAAATTCGCGTTGACGGTGTTATATGGCTGTTAGGGTCATTCTCGACATTGCTAAGTTAGCATGAGCTCTGCTGCCATGATGCTGCTTTTGCGCACGTTACTACATAATGTTATTTTGCAAGACTCTGTTTGTGCCTTTCACATGAGAACTGTCTGCTTTCTGCGTTTTCTGCTATTCCTGGAGTTTAGTCTGAACACGATGTGCAAGGTCAATAAACATGTCACTTGTTATTGTGTTCTGGTCAGTCCCTAGCACCTAGAGAAAACATGCACTGCTGAAACCTCGTGCTTTGATATTATGGGGTTGCATTTTGTTCAGACACAATTGGTAGGAAACCTTTCCTTGGAGAAGAGCTATGCTGTTCCTATGATGTAAAGCTTTTATCTAGGCACTAAGCTATGGGGTCTGCTGACAAAGCCCAGAGATCTTTCTTCATATAATAAACTTCAACTTACCAAGGGGAGGGTGGTTAGGCATTTTAGTCCTTTTTCCACTGTCTGTTTATGATGACATCCCCCTTCACATTCAACGGTATTGTAACAATGATAACTGTGTTAAGGTTATGCATTTTGCTGCTGGTAGTAGCTTGTATACTGCTTTTTTTTAGCACAATAGTCAAAATAAAGATTTTTAACTATAAAGTGACTCTGACAATCCTTATTGTGGACAAGTACGAGTGAGTGAGCGAAAGGGTAAGTCTTGTTACAGCGATTTCTGAGAGAGTCGGGAGTTCTTGCCAACACGTGTTTCGTCAAATGGTGTTAACCAAGGACTTCATCAGGGCTAGAACAAACAACTATAAGGCTAAATTGCATTGTAGGACACAAACCAAATTTCTATATAAAACCTAACCTCCACCGAAAAGGAAAATAGGGATATGAAACACCCAGTGTTAAAACCATCAGTCAGAAACTTTGTAATGTTAAGTATAGGGAGAGGCATCCAGCCGTACTTGACTTACATAAGTAAACCGTTTCCTTTGTTTCTGCTGTTAAGATTTAAACACAACATACTACCTTGGTTGCTATCCTTTCCAAAAGGTTTTACTAAAAAGGGGACCTTGGGGGCATGCCCATGCGATAACCATTCTGAGCAAAACACGCTCCATATGATTTTTTTCTGTAAGTTTCATGTTTCGCCCGCAAGAAGTTTATCTTGTCGCTATTAAGGGGCTGCAATTTCGAGCAAGTTAGACCAGCTATGGCTTATTTACAAATGCTTGGGTCCGCTGTGGCGTTTTGGAGTGGCGAGTTACATTACAGGGGCCAATAGGTGTAGAAATAAATTGCAGCAACCCCTTTTCTGAATAGTCATTTTTACATAAATTTGGATCATTTTTAGGAAATGAACAACATTGGGTAACAAACTGTTTTTAACTTTTTATAGCTAATCCTATTGTATATTAATTACATTAAAACATATTTTGCGGTGTTATCTGTTAGTATGTAATCATGTATAATTGTATGAGCTAACACTGTGCTGTGCTTTGATGGTTTTAAAGTTTTAACCGAATAAAGCAATATTTTGACTTTGACTTTGAAACACCCAGTGCTCCACACACAATCTGAAGCAAAACCTAAAAGACAGTAATACCCAATGAAGTGAAAGGCAACATTACTTCCAAGTCGTGGATAATAAAGAAACACCATTTGTATGAAGGATCCATAAAGAGAGCGAATCCCAACAACAAAAAGAATAAAAGAACAAAAAACAAAGTTACAAGGTTATTGTTATAAGTCATCACTGAACACCTTCACCTGAACGTGACATATAGTCAAGCTTACAACTGAGAAATCGAATGAAAATAGCATAAAACCTTATACACCAATCATTATATCTACATCACTTAATATAAGAGACTCACCCTGGAACAGATAATTTATTTCACAAGTATACTGCCACTGCGATTCCGCAGGAATATAGACCTTATAGATCTCTTGAGGTTCCACTAACAGCTTGGCAACAACAAATATGGTTTAATGGTGCCCTTCCTCATCCACGTACACAGGTCCGTTTAGGCCCCTTATCTATTGATGGGGCCACTTGGCCCGTTTTGACTGGGTACACCACGCACCCGACTTATCTCACTGCTGCAATTGCAAACCTGCGCATATTACACATTTCATTAATACTTTCAGGTGGGACCATCTGGCGCTGCTGCACAACCACCTGCACCTGGTGGTTTGACCATTAGTCCCCTAACGGTTAATTCTGTGATCAGCAAGCATCCCTAAAATAATGATGAACTTCCTTATTGGCTTGCCGAGAAATTTGGGCAACTCAAAGCTGTCTTTCCGTTTACCACACCTGTGAAATTAAATGAAATGAAATGAAATTGAATTTGTAAAGCGCATGGCTGCCCGAAAGCGTCCCAGCGCTGTGGAGAAACACAAGATTTAGCTATAAGTCTACCGAAAAACTTGGTTCCCGAATTAGATGATTGAAACACTTGGGGTAACGTTTTTGCAGCAGTATATTCAATGTGTTTCGGCACCCCGTCAACGACCGTTCTCCCATCCATGATCAAACGTGTTCAGGATGAACATGGGGCCGAAGCGGCCCTGGAGTTGGGTGTGAGACTGGTGGGGGTGTTCGAGATTGTTTGCGATATGATCCTTGCAAATGTTAAAGATGATGCTGTAAGTTTGCAAGTGGTGCCACATTTGGAGGCTGTGGCAGATGCAGACAAGAAAAGCGAATTGTCAAAGATTATTGCTAAAGCTTATAAAACCATAGGGCGCAATAGTCTGGAAGTCATACCTTTTACTCAACCGCAAACTCAAACTCAAGGGCAACAAAAGGCCCAGACTGATAAAGATGGGCGCCCGTTCTTTCCGAAAAGTAACTGGAGAAATAAAAACAGGGGCAGCAGCCAACAGAAGCAGGGTTCGCGTGCTGGTTCACCGTCACCAGAGTCTTCTTAGCGTTTGTATGACTAGCATAACCGCGTGAAAATTAAGACTCCTGATAGATTTCAAGTTCCTGATCAGCGCTCTGCTCGTTCTTCACAGGACACATCGAGCTCTCAAGTCGGTGGAGGATGTAGGAAGGTAGATCCCTGACTATGGTTGCCCCCAACTTTTTGCCTGGTGTTTTGCTGGTTTTCTGACTTAGTTGACCTGGGGCCCTGCTATTCAGGACCCCAGGCCCACTGCTCTCTCTGATAAAATGGATTCCATGTACCCTAGGTACATATCTGATTGGATACTGAGTCACCTTATCAGTCCCTGTACAGTATACCCTAGGTATCCAGGGCATAGGTGTACCCAGGGCCTACCAGGGGCTGAAGCATGTATTATGCCACCCCTGGCTGGCCATCCAAAACTGACACAACTGGCTGCTTGACAGCTGGGGCAAAGTGGCGTACTCACCCTTTGCTTTAGATATAGTATCCCTATATCTAACCCTAAAATGGACACATATATTCCTATCAGTCACTCCTATGGCAGGCCTTAACAATCCTGAAGGCAGAGTGCTTGGAATAGTGAGAAATGGTGCTCTTGCATGAGCTGAGCCCGTTTGCAGCTTGCGGAACCAAGTCCTAATAGCTGTTCCATGATAACGCTATACCATATACTCTTAAGTGCATTATGTACCTCGCGGTCAAATGCTAACTTTGGTTTAACATTATCAAAACATGTCGAGTAAGGTGTCATACGAATTGGAATACTAACCCCTCGCCAATTCTGGCGACGGGGTTAGCATTCCACCCTTCTAGAGGGACACGACATGTTGGTAACCTGGAACCCCGGTTAAAGTCAGACATAGCCTCAGCTCCACAAGATGGATGCTGCCACCGAGACACAAGTCTGCCCTCCTGTTGCTGGGAGTCCTCCCAGCGCAGGAGGCAAGGACAAAGGGTTTCCTGTCAGGGGCGGTGCCAGCACCGTCCCAGACAGGATTTTGTGTATCCTAGGTAGGCAGGGCTTTAGAGGAAGGTGACTGCAAGTGGCACCCCGGTGCTCACTGTGCATATGCCGGCTAGAACCAGTTCCAGGGGCACACCAGCCCCTGAGCTGGGGAAAGCCCGGCATGGGAGAGGGGTGTAACCACCCCCCTTCCTAGTCCCACCCATAGGGCAGGACTTAGTCACGTGCCAGCCCCCTTTTGCAGGATAAAGGTAGGAGCAGGCCCCCTTCCAGATTAGATCAATCTTTGAATCCTGAACCGACTTTCTACGAGAGGAACTCAAGACTCTTCCTAAGATTTCTCCCTTGTGACTAAGGAGTAATCACCCTGCAGCAGCAGGCACCAACCAAGCATCGCGGTCTGCTGTAAGTCTCTCCTCCGGATCAAGACTGCCCAGCACGTCGAGAACCGGCTTCCCTGGCACCTCTGACCTCAACCTGCATCATCAGCCCAGCTGTGATCCGTGGGTGTGACGAGACCTCGAGGGACCGGCCATCTTTAAAGACTGCACGACGCTTGTCCAGCACGACCACCGAGTGCCCCTCGACTGAGTGCTTTGGGGTAAGAGAAGCCCCGATCCTGAGCAGCTCCAGCACCGAAGTTCAGCCCCCCTGCATCCACGAGATCTGCGTGGGGCCCTTCTGCTCTTTGCTGCTCACCGCGTTGTCCAGGTCACTTGCCCGTTGGCTAGTGGCCCTTTTACGACGCTTCACGACGATAACCACCACTGGTCTGGTTGCTCCAGACTAGCCCTTGCTCCCCTCCAACAGAGGAGCACCTTGGACCCTCCTGGTCCACTCCAGACTCCATTTTAAGTCCACCGCGTGGGCTTGCATTTGCCAAGACTTGTTGCCCCAATCCTGGGTCCAGCGACGTCGACAGCAGACACCTTCGTGGGACAGCTCGCACCTCCATCCTGGTCGCCGACAACGCCTCCTGGTCCGAGAGACTGCAGAGCCCAGCAGCGCCCACTCACCTGGTCGAGGTGACTTTGTCCGGTGCCATCCTGGTGCCCACCTAAATCACTGGCTAGTGATTCAGAACTTGGTCCCCTCTGCTTACAGGTCTTCTTCTTCCCTGATCCAGGCTTGGATCACCACGAACTTCTTCACTGGCCGCCTGCCAGCAACTTCTTTCTTCAGGCTCCTGGTTCGTCAACGAGGGTTTCCGACGCAACTTGAACCCTATGCAGCCGCAGCCCCTGGGCTAGGTAAACCGAGTACTCCGGTGCTCCAGCATAGTCCAACACTCTAAGTGTTCGGATCCACTCTTGTTTTCGACCCACCTAGTCTGGTTCGCCCGAGAACAGTAACTTTGTCTTTACTAGCCTCCATAGACTTTTTCCCGCCTTACGCGTGAGAGTTCCCACTCTGCACACGACGTCCACAGGCCTCCTGCTTCTAATCTAAGGGTTTAGCATTGTAGGCCTAGCGTTTCTAAAGCCTATGAGAATAGTACTTACCTGCTAGTAATTTCGCATTCCACTTCTTGTGTATATGGTTTTTCATGCCCCTCGGGCATTTGTGTAAATTGTGCGACTTTCAGTATTTTCTTAAGAGTTTTGTTGTGTGCTTAGCTCCCTGTCTCATAAAGAGCCAGGGTAGTCTTGTTATAAATAAATATCCTTTATTTTTGATAACAACTTGTGTGGTGTCCTTTCACTTGGTGTTCAAGGGGTAATGTGATGGTAAAACAGCTGGCTTAACACGCCCTCTAGAGTCTTAGCCTTAGACTGCTCGTATCCATGCTACTAGGATAGCTGGTCTATAAGGTTGACTTACAACCAATCATAAATAAGGGTTGTCTGGACTGATACATAGTGATCACTAGAATAGTGAGCACTGCATATCAGGCCAACTTCTCACAGAGGAGAACGCCAGGATCGTGGCAAAAGTCCAACCTCACAACAGGGACAAGATCTACCTTGACAGTTTGATGTTAAAGCCAAACAAGAGGATCTGCCTCGTTTTAGACCACCGTTTCAGAAGAAAAAAGTTGCAGCTTTAACAGCGAAGAATGCCTCAGACGGTGAGAACATGACTTCTAGATTGGACTTGGGCGGGGACTCTGCTCGAAAGCGCAGCGGAGGTTACCATTGTGCGGGAGGCACTAGGTCCCTGTCTGGAGGCGAGAGCAACTGATACATTTATTACAGTAGAAAAAGCAGATACACGAGTTGCCACCCCCCAGATAGACTTTATGAAAAAGTCTTCGAAATTGAAGGTGATATACAGCGTACAATCACAGCTGTTTTCTGGGAAGCTCTAACCTCATCATATGTTATGTATGTTATGTTAAAAAGAACTTATCAAGCGCTCGTTCACCAACGGCTTCTTGGCGCTGAGGGAGGCGTGAGGCAGCAGTACAGGGAGGAGACCTAGTTATCATATGCCTGATGGAACAGCCATTTTTTCAGCTGCTTTCTGAACGGTGCATAGCAGGAGACCGACCTTAGCTCCATCGGAAGCGAGTTCCAGAACTGAGGGGCTAGAACTTCAAAACGAGAGCCTCCATGTTTCTTACGTTTAAAGATTGGGATAACTAGCAGATTCAAGTGGGAAGATCGTAAATTTCGAGTGGGAACATAGAGTAACATTTTGGAAGAAATAAAAGCTGGACTCGTGCCCTGGAGAGCTTTAAAGATTGTGCATCCCATCTTAAACAGGCCACGCATGGCCACAAGGAGCCAATGAAGGCTTTTCGTCAGGGGCCGAATGCGGTGCCATATGGGTTGCTGGAAGATCAATCTGGCAGCCTGATTCTGGACTAGCTGAAGGCGTCTAAGTTGGTAGGCCGGGATGCCTACATAGAGAGAGTTAGAATAGTCCAGTCGGGAGATTACCAAGGCCAGGATCACTAAGGTCAGAGCTTCCTGAGACAAAAATCTGCTAATCTTCTTAATTCTGCGTAGTTGAAAAAACCCAGCAGAAACCACCGAGCTGATCTGAGCTTTGATTGATAGATCATAGTTCACCACTATACCCAGACTCTTGGCTGAACTAGTCGGAAGTGGAGGGTTGCCTAAGGTAGACGGCCAAAAGCTGGAGTTCCAAGAGTTAGCAAGTCCACCAGTAAGGATCAGCTCAGTTTTTTCGGGGTTAAGCTTGAGTTGATTTTCATTAATCCACTTGCTTATAAAAATCATGGTGTCTTGAAAATGAGACACAGAAGAAGGATGAAGGTTAATGTAAAAAATTTATTGGAGGTCATCCGCATAATTGTATGTCACGACTTTCCTTTCCCGAAGAGGGGAAATTAAAGGAAGGAGGTACAAATTAAAAAAAAGCGGAGAAAGAGAGGAGCCCTGGGGCACTCCACAAAATAGTTCCATCTTTTTTGAGGAGAAGTTAGCAAGATGTACCGATTGAAACCGGTTACTAAGAAAAGAGGAGAGCCACTTTAGGGCCAGGCCCTGGATCCCAGCATTGCTGACACGGTCAATCAGAATGTTATGATCGACCGTGTCAAAAGCTGCTGACAAATCCAGGAGAACCAGGGCCTGGGTGAGTCCTCTATCTGCGCCCCCTCTGAGGTTGTCCATGACTGTCAGAATGACAGATTCAGTGGAGTGAGAGGGTCGAAATCCGGCCTGGTGGAGATCCAGGACATGAGACTGTTCAATAAAGGTGCAAGTTGAGTTGAGACATATGCCTCTAAAACCTTGCTCAGGTAAGGTAATAATGAAATAGGGCGGTAATTGCCAAGAATAGAAGGGTCCGCACCTGGCTTTTTCAAAATGGGAATGATTTCCGCACTTTTAAAGAGGTCAGGAACTATGCCCGACTCAAGTGATTTATTGAGGAGAGGGAGCGGAGGGTCTGGGCATTTGGAAAAGACTTCCTGGAAGACATGAGGAGGACAACAATCCGTTGGAGAGCCAGAGCCGACTCTCTTAAGTAACCCCAGAAAGGTTTTTAAAGTAATAGTAATATGACATTTTGTTAGTGGAGGCGGCCTCCACCATTTGTGCTTGCAGATCCTAGAGGGGAAGACGTGATACTTCCTAGCTTTTCTTATTACGTCCCTGAGGAACATGCAATGGCGTTCGCATCTGAGTGGGCTCTGGGCCTTGCCCTGGCGGTGAACCATAATCAGGTGGGCTGGGATAGCGATTCCCTGGCACATGAGATACAGTTACAGTCTATGCCTCAGCCACAACCACAATATCCAATCAAACGAGTAGCTAAGGCTCCCGTTTGTGATATTCTGACTCAGTTGGAGTATCAAAGAGCGATTGAATCCTGTGTATCACCGATAAATAATCTTCTTTTTCCGGTATCGGATCGGATTGCATTGTCTTAGATTATCGAAATTTGAATAGTCATTGTAGTACATTTGCAGTACAAAACACAAACAGTTCTATGTTGGTGAACACACTAATTCACAAAAAATACAAAACTATAGTGGATATATCCAATGGTTTCTATCGTCACAACTTGGCTCCTGAGAGCAGTGACTGGACAACCTCCACCGTCATCGGAAATCAGAAAAAATGTACACGTTTGCCTATGGGGTATAAGAATAGCCCCAGGACTTTTGCTACACGTCTTGTGTCCTTGTTAGACAGCATAGACCCAGATGCGTTCTCGTACGTTGATGATATTTATCTGACGGATGAATTGATGCCACATCTTGTCCGAATTGAGCGCATTATTTTGTTGTTTCTTGTTTTCCGACTATGGATACGAATTCAATTTTGCTAAATCACACATCACTCATTATGCTGTGCTCTTTTTGGGATACAAGCTCAACAATGAAGGTCAGGGGTTGGCCCCCACTTTATGGAGAAATGTGCACAATTGCGACTTCCCTCTACACTGAAAAAACTTCAGTCTGTGCTGGGATTTTTGAATTTCGGGAGGAAATACATTCCCGATTATGCCCAGCGTATCAAACCGCTATATTATTTGATACAACCAACCTTTTCTTCGGCCAGCTGGCTTCCGGAACATACCTCAATTCTGCAATCTTTGCAATCAGATTTGCTTGCTGCAATCTTCTTGTTCACGCGTGATAATACCACCAACCTGGTGATACGTATGATACCTGGGCTGTATATATTTCAAATAACATACAATAAAGAAACCAGTCATTAAGGAATATTTATAGGGTTACAAAAAAAACAACAAATAACTGAAACAAACATTGACAACGAAGAACATACAGAGTTGAATACAAGATACTATCTTAGTTGTAAATGTATATATTTATCTTCCTCAAAAGGAAACAAAGAGTCTGTCCTAAACATAGGATTCAGCGCCCAAACTTTGGTTAATTTAACAATCACTATTTAGAAGAATGAACTATTAGTTGACGTTTCGGTCTTTGTTGTGTCACATCATTGAGACCATATTCAGGAAAAACATAACTTTTATGTGATTTCTTGTACCTAGACGAAGAAATGTCTGAGATTCTCAGATGGAATGTCTCAAATATCAGGAGCAAACAATGGAATGGACTCAGTGGTCATTAATAAGGAACAAAGAAATTGAATTTCTTGCTGGACTGTGCCGTAACATCTGTCATCCGGTCACGTTGAAAGATCAGACTGAATTCGAACTCAGTCCGAACTTCCTGATATTGGAGACATTCCGTCAGAGAATCTCAGACATTTCTTTGTTAGAAAACTGCAGCTTGCATTGGGAAGAAGCCGCTTGTGTCCGTGACACGCTGTTTCCCTACATCTCGCCACAATTTCTCCCTGAAAGAGTCGTGTTATGTGATGCAGCGTTTTGGTGTACCCTAATTAATTTTGCTTAAATTGCAAAAAGCAATTTATCAAAATTACACCACTAACTACCGTATAATTAAAATGACAGACCATCTTATAATAATCTCCTTGGCAGGCACTGAGGGTAAACCTGTCTTTTCCAAAGTTCAGATGTTCCAAGATCTCGCCATTGCAGCTTTTGTGAGGAAGATGTATACCAGGCCCATCATGGAATTTCTCCTAGACAGAAGACATCCTACCATTGCGGCCAACTGTTCCGTTTGAAATTTGTAAGGCAAGAAGAGAAAAGGAGCAAGCAAGGAAGCATAAAAATTCTTGGCATTGCAGGAGAGACAGAAATCACAGCTAAGACAATGATGTGAGAGAAAGGTAGGAGTGGGAAGCATCTTTTTTGGCAATTGTTGAGAATTCAAAGGAGACGAAAACGTACTTCAACATTTGAGAGTGATCACTGATGCGAAGAAAGAAGACACACAGGCCACTGTCTCTGATTCACAGGAAGACTGAATAGTACGGTTATAATGTATTTTGGGATGTGGCCAGCCTTTCAGTCTTTTCGACAAGGATTTGTATAGTTTACCTGGTGCCAAGGGAGCTAGGAGGTTGGTGATGATTGGTTTAAATTCTAGGTGGTACTCTATGCAGTTCTAAACGGATACTTCAAAAACAAGTGGAAAGCCAAGGCCTTGTTGGGTCGACATAACACAGAAGCCTCATAACTAAAATGTTCATTAAAGCACTTATTGTTATGCATTTTTGCTTAAAGAGAATCTATAGTGAGAATTAAATCCAAATAGGCTGGTTGTGCAACCTGTAAGTATTGTAATGATCCATATCTACACTGTGGACAAGAAAGATGAATTAAATCTGTGTTATCCGAGATATTCCGCTTGCAGAGGATGACATCATTATGGGGGGGTGGAGGGGATTTGAATGAAGTAACAGATAAAACCAATGATAGGACACTACAAAGAGCTGGGGGTCGGATCAATTTCAAGAGATTTCTGGACAATTGGTAGGAGTTAACATCCAGACCTCTTTAATTACATATTCTCAGCTGAACATAAAATATATGCTGGTGTGCAAAATTTTCTAGTCAGAGTGCCCAGTCTTTTAGGGTACTTAACTCAACCTTTGGTCATGCAGCATTATCCGACCAAGTCTGGAGGCTAAACTAAGAGAATTAAAGGGGATATATAAATATAAGATTTTGTCAAAGATTTTGCATACTATCCTGGTGGTCAGATCTAATGTTGGAGCACTAGGCATGAAAACGCAGAATACCTGGTACCTAGGGTGAAGATACTATAGTGAGGGAGACTCAAAGCTAGGGTGATCAGATGGGATTGAACCGTTGGGACCACTTGGACCATATAACCTAAGATGACTGAGACAGCCAAGGTGTTTAGCTCTTTTTACAGGGCTCTTTTTATAAGGAAGAAAAAAGAACCAGTGGCGGGGGAAATTGTCACGTCATATCCAGAGTGTTTGGATCTTCGAGCCCTCTCATGTTCGAAGATAAAGTCCCTAGAACAACCTATAAGGATTGACAATATGAGGATAGGTTTGTATTACGAAGTGTCATCATAATACCATCTGCAAACATTGTAAGTTTGAATTCCTCATGTCCAATTAGAGACCCCTGTATTTCAGCGTTATCTCTAATGGAACTGGATAAGGGGTTTAGAGTCAGTGTAAAAACGAGAGGGGAGACGGGACGTCCTTGTCTTGTTCCCATTTCTATGGTGGTGATGAGCTTTTGCCATGGAGTCAAATGTATGCTAAGGGTACCTTGTATCCAGCTAAGGCGGCCCAGTTCACAAATTGAGTCCAGAGCCCTAATGTCTGCAGGATCGTTTTCATCCACTGCTAATCGACCTGATCAAATGCTTTTCAGTGCCAATGGAGAAGACAAGCAAATTCTTAAGTCTCCTGTCGGTGTTTTCAATTTTATGTAAACATTTTTTAGTATTGTTCCCATGAATTCAGATTGATCTGTACATATAATACCCAACAACATCTGGTGTAGGTGTAGAGCATGTTGTAGAATGTTCCTGTAAATCCTTTGGGTCCCAGGACCGTGTTTGCTTTTAGCCTGTAGATAGTACCTATTACCGCTGCTGTTTCAATGGGTTCTTCTAGTTTGTCCCTCCACCCCTGCGAGAAAGGACATATTTTGATTTTTCTAGAGATAGTCATCCATTTTCATCGTAACGATGTTTTTTTCCTTGTATAGTGAGGAGTAAAATGTTCAAAATGTGCCACTAATTTCACTATCTTTCTCTACAAGCGACCACTCTAGTGTTTTATAACTTGTATCCCCTTGGATGTACTTTTAGCTTTCAATTGGACAGTTAGGAGCTTGCCAGCCACATTGCTTATAGGGTAGAAGCTTTATTTGGTTTGTAGCAGTGCATATTCTGCCTTGTAAGGATCAAATGCACTCTCTTATGCTCGAAGTGCTAGCACTTTTCACCATATTTTGGTGAAGCCCATTGTTTTTTGTCGGTTTTTAAGTATCATTAGTTGTAATTCTAGAGCAGCTCTTGTCTTTTTCTTTCTGTCCTTCATGTCGGAAGTGGCTGCTATGAGGTGCCCTCACATAATGGATTTAAGGGAACCTCAGAGGGTCACCATGGACACCACTGGGGTATCATTAATTCTCAGGTTGTCACAAATTTTATCATCTTACCTTTTTTTTACAATAGGAACTCCAAGGACAAATTGGTTTAGCTTCCATTTATGCAACCTGGGCAACCTGAGAATTATGACTCCTTCAAATTTAGATATTACAGAGGAGAAAAATTACTGTCGGAAATTCTGGGATATCAACTTTTGACTTTTTGACTTTTTTCTTATAGAATGCTGATGTCCGTATCTGTTGTAAAAAAAAAAAGAATTGGAACTGCAAGATATTTTTGGTGCAAGTTTAATCCTTGCATATTAAAGCTAGTTATCCTCAGTGTGTGTCTTATAGTCAATTACTTTGTGTATTGAGCTAAATATACATACCTATATGCCTGTACCCTGAAATGGGGTCAGTGATTGTAAATGTCCTCTCTGGCTTCCAAAGCTCCTGGGAATGCCAGGCCCAGCCTCCATTCCACCTCCTTTCCAACAGTGAACACATTTTGGGACACAAAAACTTAAAGTCTCTTTTGTCAAACAAAATTTACTGGAGCACCATGTTGGGTTTGGTCCCTCGTGTCAATGGGGTGGGTCATTTTCAATAGTCCTCTTTTAAAGGCTCCCCCCCTCCAACACTACGCTGCTCATCTGCCCTCCCCAAGAGTACACCCCTCAAGTGATCTACTTGCTGTGGTCGCTGTTAGCAATGTATTCATTCATGCTTAAGTTTGTGTTTTCTTTCTGCATCTGTTGCTGCATATTATCCTGGAATCTGCCCACTTCTATAATTGCACGTCTCTTGGCTCAGGCTATCTCCATTGCCATGCGAGAGGTTCTCTTACCGTGATTTCTGACCAGTGTTCATTCTCTACCTGAGCAGTTTGTATACGCTGATGGCGATTGAACATTGTCAACCTGGATCTCAAGAAATGCCATTGTTTCTCTTCATGACCTACTTTGGTGCATCTGTGAATTCCAAGTAAATGTAAGCCGGAATGTGTGACTCCATTGATATGGCACTTTATGGGAATGCAAGTGTTCAGTGATCGGACTAAACTCTCTCGGTCGTCAAAAGTTGCTGGCCATCAAACCAATGAAGTATATATAGGAGCTTGTTGCTGATGAATGCTACAAGGTTTTTCCCCACATTTTCTGTTTCGCATCATAGAATTGGATTTATGCCATATCTGGTGGGGCCTGTCTGTGGTTGCCCAAAACTGCCTCTGTATGTGCCCTGTCAATGCAAATATGAGCACTCCTTGGCAGTCCGGGTTGAAGTGTAGTAGCTGTTGCACATATCTATGTACTGACAACAGATCCTTCCGTTCGTTTTGGAAGGTCACATATATTAATGTGTGATACCTGCTGCTCAGCCAGTATGACTGTGGTTGTGGAATGTTGTGTGTGAGGATGCTGTGGAATGTTGGTGAGTGAGAGAGTCAGTTGGAGGATGGGCTGAGCAGAAGGAAGGCTGCTCCTGGTGGGGCTCTTGATGATAACATCTATCTTAATAAATCAACCCACATGGGCCAGGCGTCATTCATTTATAACATTTTGGTGACGACTTGGAAAAGAAGAACATGCGTGTGGGAACTGGATGAGAGAAGAAATTACGGACGCAAGATCTAGAAGAAACTATAACCTAAAGGAACTACAGAAGGAAGAACCTTCAATGAAACTACATGAGTATGAACATTTAAATGAAACTAAGAGTACCTAGTGCATCATATAGTTCTGCAGCCTTGAGCCCCACCAGAGACCCCATCATGGGTCAGCCCTACAGGGCGTGCTTTAACTACTTACACAAGCGTACAGTGGATTGGAGTCTGCCTGCGAGAAAGAAAGCACTACTAGTAGTGTAGTATCCCAATAGACAGATCGCAGCAGCACGTGGAGACGTCTGCGAACATCCTATTGCGGTTCAAAGCATTGGTATACTTGCAAGGTACGAGAAACAACAAATTTCAATGTGAACAAAGCTGCTGGTGATAACGCCTATGCATTTGTAGGGGGGTGACAATGCTGTTCCGCTAAGCAGTCTTTCACTGCTTGATCCGGCAACTGTAAAAGGAGTCATGGAATGAGACATTCACAGCCCTTCAGGTGAAGTTTTATTTTCAATCTTTGGCTGTAATGCCAATTATATCTGTGATCAACCACTTGTACCAGGCTCACTTTAAAAAATACGAATGGGAAGGCACTCACCTCAACGTTTTTTGCTTGCACTCATGGAACTTGGGAGCTAGCGTGAGTCCAGTAATTTGCTTGTGCGCTAGGTTTTGTTGGTAACTAGCGTGTGTCCAGTAATTGGGACCTCCAGTAATCGTGAAGAGCTCTGGATCATGACAGTGGGCAGCACGTACATGACTGGAGCCACCCGGCGAGCTCCTAGCATACGTGTGCTGCCATTTTGTCAGCTGGGGGGTCAAGGAAGTATGCTTCCCCGGCAACTGCTCTTTCGCCTGAGCAACACTCTCCTAAAGCATAAAGCTGACATTGGAGATGTGGAAAAGCTGGATTCATAAAAGCTTAGATGGTGTTTTGCGCTTTCAGCGTTGACTTAGAGTTTCAACGATGGTTGCTCGTTCGTGTGGCCTTGAAACCTGGAAAGCGACTCAATGTCATTTTTTAGGGCTCGGCTAGTGTTGGCTGCGCACATGCGCAGTCTCACTGGCGAGATTTAATAATATAGGGTATTTTCCACTAGCGAGGTTAAGCCCCGCCCCTCTTCTACATTGGCTGGTGTCCTAAACGGTGGCCAGCCATTGGAGAAGAGGTCCCAGTGACATTCTTCTTTCTCTTTAAGCCCCGTCCTTTTCATACTGGGCTCTTTGACTTACTGCTGAAGTAAAAGGTTTCTTATCTTCTTTATGGGTCAAGATGGCCCCATGAAGAAGATAAGGAACCTTTGAAGTCAGCAGGAAGTCCGGGAGCCCAGTCTGAACAGGACGGGGCTAAAAGAGAAAACTCGCGTCATGGCGAGTGCTTGTTTTTCTCATCCCACTTAAAGTCCTGTGCAAACTCACAATCGATGCATTACTTTTCACTCTTAAAACAGTGCCTGCTCACATAAACCATGTGGTATTTCTGTTTAGCTTGTTTATTGTTCTATCTTTGATTGAACTTTAGAACGGACGCCCCAGTTTGGGAATCTGTAAACGGACAGCAAACAACTTGTGTTGTGGGCAGGTCCCCTGGATTCCTTCAGCGATCTGTGGCCTCCGCTCTCCGGCGGAATCCTTTGAGAGAGACACACAATGCGCCCGAACAGGTGTCTATCTATAGGGCAAAGTTTACTTCGGCTCTTCGTGGTAATCCTCTCTCTTGGTCTGCCTCGTGCTTTCCGTCCGTGCTCTGAAGAAGTGTCAGGAGCTCAGCGGACTGAGCATGCGCCTCCTCCTTGCCCCACCACCCTTTCTGTCGGCTCCTGCCCCACCACCCTCTTTGTCGGCTCCTGACCCTTGAAGATAATGCCGTTTCCCAACCCCCCTGGGGTGCTGCGGGAATCTGAAGAAAAACTGAGAAGGGGCTGCAGAAGAGCAGCAAGCTATAATACTGCCAGCAGGAGTTCAAGCTGGGTGGAAGACGACAAGAGAGTCACAGGAGTTTCAGGAAGGTAACTAGGAGCTAGGGAGGGAGGCACACTGGGGTAATATCACCCCTTCAAACAAGCACTGGAAATGCAATAGGGCTCGCATTAGGAAAGTTTGAGCTATTGGTCTTATAAATGATTTTTTTTTATGTATGTGTTATTTTTTAAAATAGCTAAATTAATAGCTTTGTCATTTACAATGCCAATAGTTATAACTTTCGCAAATGTGACACCTATAGCATTTGTAATGCAACATGTTTTGTATTTACGTGACTTAGATGTATTGATATTACAAATAACAAGGGCTTTTAATTTTTTTAAATAATTAATACTTAAATACTTTATTTAATTTGTAATGGCAATAGCTTAAACTTTTGTAAATAACTTTTGTGAAGATTATGTTCAGTGTTTTTTATTGTGACGAAAATCCAAGAACAGAAGTGAAATATTAACATCTTTTTGTGATTTGTAATAAAGCGTGAAAGCTTGAAAACAGCTTGAAACATTGAAAGAACATATTTGAACCAGTGATGCGGTGGTTGCGCTGAGTGATGCTGTGGTTGCGCTGAGTGATGCTGTGGTTGCGCTGAGTGATGCTGGGGTTGTGCTGAGTGATGCTGTGGTTACGCTGAGTGATGCTGTGGTTGCGCTGAGTGATGCTGTGGTGGTGCTGAGTGATGCTGGAGTGGCACTGAGTGATGCTGGGGTGGCGCTGAGTGATAATGTGGTGGTGCTGAGTGATAATGTGGTGTTGCTGAGTGATGCTGGGGTAGCACTGAGTGATGATGTGGTGATGATGAGTGGTGCTGTGGTGGTGCTGAGTGATGTTGGGGTGATGCTGAGTGATGATGTGGTGATGGTGAGTGGTGCCGTGTAATGCTGGGGTGGTGCTGAGTGATGCTGTGGTAGCGATGAGTAATGCTGTGGCGTTCGGCGATGCTGTAGTGGCGCATAGTGATGTTGTGGTGCCCCTGAGTGATGCTGTGGTGGTGCTGAGGGGAGCGGGACGAGAGGAGAGAGGTAAGAGGGTAGAGAGTAGATAGGAGAAGAGAGGTGAGAGAGAATAAGAGAGGGGAGAGAGGAGAGTAAGGAGAGGGGAGAGTGAGGAGAGGGTTGAGCGAGGAGAGGGTTGAGTGGGGAGAGTTAGGAGAGGGGAGATGGAGAGGAGAGAGGGGAGTGAGGAGAGAGGGGAGTGAGGAGAGAGGTGAGTGAAGAGAGAGGGTAGTGAGGAGAGAGGGGAGTGGGGAGAGAGGGGAAAGAGGGATTGGAGAGTGAGGAGAAGGGAGAGTGAGGAGAGGGGAGAGTGAGGAGAGGGGAGAGGGAGGGGAGAGGTGAGTGAGGGGGAGAGAGGGGAGAGTGGTGAGAGGGGATAGTGGTGAGAGGAGAGTGGTGAGAGGGGAGAGTGGGGATAGTGAGGATAGTGAGGAGAGGGTAGATTGAGGTGAGAGAGGGAGGGGAGAATGGTGAGAGTAAGGAGAGCAGAGAGATAAGAGGGGCCGCGCATCCCTCATTTCAGTTCTTCTGTTGTGGACAGTGGAGTATCTTTACTCACTATTGTTTGGTGAGAATATTAGAAGCGTTTCTGCGCAGAAGATTTTACGCCTCAGGAAGTAAAATATCGGATAAACACGTCCTGTTTGTTTGCAGCGTTTCTAAAAAGTGAAAACAAGCGGCAGCTACAGTAAACAGCGCAGTCTGGCGAGGAGGCGGCCTGCTGGGGACAGGGTGTCAGCCTCCTCCCCTCGAATTAGAGGCACAGCGTGCTCATGAGTCATGGCGAGTGTAAAGAGCAGGCGATGGCGGAGGGTTGTCAGCGCCTCTGGGCAATGGAGGAGGGAGTCTAGAATTCAGAAAGTGGAGCCTGATTTTTTTGCACAGCAGTACAAGCTGCTGTGCTACATAGCTTAATGTAAAATAAAAAATAAAAAATGTGGTCACATCGTGTCATATCGCTTTTTTTTTACTTTAAGCTATGCAGGTACAAAGAAGTTTACATTTTTATTTTTCCTATACTTAATGCCCAGTGAAGTTACTAGCGTGCCAAAGTGTAGGTAGCTGGAACGCGGAGCATGGACAGACTGGTGTTACGGCCAGAGGTGCTAACTTTGAAACTGGGGAACCAGATTAGAGTCTCGGCACCAGATCAACATCCTGTAATTCTGGGCAAATCAAATAGCCACCCCTTGCCTGAAAAATGATGTGTCCTTCTGCAATGTAACTGGTGCTCATCTAAATCACTCCAAGTCCTTCCAGTGGACTCTGCGCTATATAAAACAAGCTATGATTGAGGGAGGCAATTAGCAATGGAGTGGGGAAGGGGCATGCAGTGACAGGATCTAGGTAGTGAGAGACAGGCCAGCAACGAAGGGGAAGAAGCATGCAGCGACAGACGTGAGGTCGTGGTAGGGACAGGCAAGCAACAAAATAGAATGTGGACGCTGGACAGTAAAAAAAAAACATGGATATTACAAGTGCAAGGCCAGTGAAAGGACAATGGATGCCGAAAACATTACTTGAGCCAGGTGCCACAGCAAGAACAAAGACGTGAAGCCAAGCAGGAAGCTGGAGGGAGGAGGCACTGACCAACAGGAAGAAAGGAAACACGAGTAACGTGGGAAACAACTAGTAGTAAGTAAAGGTAAGTAATGCCAGGGCTCTAACCCCTTTAAGATTTTTTTTCCCGTAACAAGAGATTTTGCAATCGCCGTCTAGGCTTAACTCACACAAAGTCGAATCACACATTAAAGCTATACTATTTGTGCAGGCATTGGGAAAAGGTCAAAATCCACCTAGGACAAGGAGAAATACGTAAAACTTGTACAGTCAGAAGGAACTACACATGCATATTAAGCCAAACAAAATCTATAAACACAGCCCGATAACAAGACTGAGCTATACAAGACTTATGTAAGCACATCTGTAGGCCAAGCAAAATCCACGACAACGGAGAATCTCCATGTGTATGGAGCCAAACAACTACACAAAGCAATGCTAAATCTATAGACAGCGAAGTCAACACTGTACAAATGTAAAATAGGATGTGCAACCAAAGCCAACACGTGAAACAAGCCCTCGGCATTGCTGTGGTGGGAAGGGGGGGCGGGGAGAGGCAAGAAGGGAAGAATAGGGGAGAGTAAGGGTGACGAGACGCACGGGGAGCAGCAGCCTTTGATGTGCCGGCCGGCCGTGGGCAGTGAATAATTAGGGGAGGAGAAATGCCAGATCGCACGCTGGGGAAGCTTGTGGGAGGGAGGCTGGTGGCTTTGATGCGTGCACGCGCTTTTTTCACGGGCACAGCATCAAATCGCCCGTTTGGTTAAGCTCTCGTTAAGCCCCAATATGTCTCGACATCTGCAATGCGCAAGCGCATTGGCAGAGGTCGAGCCCTACAAAGGGATGTGTGACAGGTTGAGCTCGGGCTGTGATTCTCCTCTCATTAAATGCAGCTCACGGGTTCAGCTTTTGTGACGCATGCAGCGAGAGAACCCGCATCCTTTGAAGGCATGCAAGAATTCACATAATTTCGCCAGGAAATGGGGGGCTTCGGAGCTACCACAGCTAGAGGACTGGCGGAGGGGTATGGATTTATATATGGCAGCTGAAAGAGTCACGTATAAGGCGAGGGGATGCCCGAAAAAGTAGGGTGTGGGGCAAGTGGCGCCGATATCATGGTCTAGATGGAAGACTCTGATCTGGGCGAAGGGCACAGGCTCCTGGTCTCAAATGAAGGGGAGAGGGTGGGGAACCGCAGAAATGTCTTAGAATGGGCTGGGGTGGGTGATGTGATTGTACCAGCGGATTCAGAAGATTGTGTCAGGGTTTTACGGGTGGAGGGGGGAGGGCGGGGGGTTGAAGGGAGGGGTATGATGAGTAATCATGACATGCTTGTTATGTGGTTGCACAATGGAAAAGTCAATATATATATATTTTTTTTAAAGAATTCACACGATTTCTGCTCTAAAGCGTATGCGACGGGATGTTTCCCATTTCTAGCAGGAAATGCAGTCCGGGATAGCCATTCAAGGGGTCGGGGTGAGATTTTCCTAACTCGTATAAACTCAAGACATGCTCTGTAGCGGGCACGGGGGTGAGAATACTTTCTAATTCCAAAATACTGAGGTGACGGCATCGGTGCACATTGTTCTCTGTGGGAGAGGCTGTTTGGGGGAGGGGTGTCGCCTTGTGGCACAATGAGAGTCTTGGAGCCTCGTGGACTCCGCTCCGGTGTCCGGCTACAGCCTGGACTGTAAGTGTAGTCACTTGCAGTGATGCAAATTTGTCCATTTATACAGAGTGCGCCACACACGGCCACGCAGGGGGAGAGGCACGTCTTCGCCAATGAATCCAGGAAAGTCAGCGAAAGCAAGGCACCCTCCGGATCCTTCGCAGTGGGGACGTGCCTTCTTAGTGGCGCTCAGCCGCCCGTGCCACCTGTTATGTTTTGAGCATTCTAGTAGTTGGGTGTGGGCGGAGTCATGGGGTGGAGGAAGAGGAGGGGCACGGGCAGGAAAGGGTTAGTTAGAGTAGGGACCTGGACCGAGCAATAAGCAGATAATAAAGCTCGTGAGTAAAGGCATTCAGTGTCTGTCATTATTGTGTGAGGACACGACAACTGGCGACGAGGGTGGGATCAGCAGCCTGCTGTCCATGAACCTTGAAGAGACGACACTGTCTAGTCCTTGGGTATCACGAGTAAAGGTCGCCGTCACGACACGTGTGCCCCGAGAAGACCGCCGCCTGCAGCTGAAGGCCATCAGTAATTGTCCCGGCTCCGCGATCCGTCGATCGCGTGGAGCCCTGTGCAGACAGCGTGGTCGAACGCTGAAGAACATTTGAATCAGGTGCCATTTCGCGCCAAAAGTGGAGAGTGCGCCTCGAGTGTGCCAGAGGCCGCGTGTGTGACAACGAAGAAGTCAGGAGCCCACCCTGACTCCACTGTGCTGCCCCGATGTGTGAGGAGCATCTGGGATGAGCGGGGAGACTGCGAGGAGTGCCGGAAAGAGAAGCGTTGCACCGCCGAAACTGAAGCTCACCCCCGATGCGTGAGAAACGGCACGCGTACTAAGGAAAAAGTCGGGAGCTTACCCCGAGCCTGCCTGGATAGGCGGAGTGGCCAAAAGGTGTGCAAGACACTGCTGAAGCCCTGGTGCCTGTGGAAGTGGCTGCCGGTGAGTGCCAAATGAAGCTCGGTGAGCCTGGAGAATGAATGCAACCAAATCCCATAAGGAATGAGAGTTTCTGTCTGGCGGCCATCTTTGAACCAGGCAACTAGCAGGACACACCCCTGTGCAGTGTGGAAGCAGCCATTTTGAAGTCAGGCAGCACAGGGCCCAAGCAGAACAAGCACTGGCAAATGCAAAAACAAGCATTGGTAAATGGAAACAAACATTGGTAACTGAAAAACAAGCACTGGCAAATGCAAAAACAAGCATTGGTAAATGGAAACATAACATCAAGGCAAGCATTGGTAACTAACAAACAAGCATTGATAAACGCAACCAACACCAGTGAAAAGAAAGGTGACGCTGACAATCACTTGCAGGGATGTCAAACCCACCACAGCAGAATGGTGGCGATGCCACTGTGGCGACCCCAGCTGAGCCTCGAATATCGCACCTGCGTCCCCCTGAACCACTAACGCTGGTGGCTGGTGGAATCATGGGCCCCCGATGGCAGGAGTGGCTAGAAGATTTTGAGGACTATCTTGAAGGGTCAAAGGTCACCGTAGATAGAGAAAAACTCATTGCGTTGCGTAATTTGGTTGGCAGGGAAGTCAGCAAAGTGATTAAAGAGCTGCCAGCAGACGACAAAGGAACATATGACAAAGCGAAAGAGGCACTGAATAAGAAATTCATACACAAAAGGAATGTGGACTATGAGAGATATGTATTACACCAAGCTCGTCAAGACAAAGAAGAAAGGATGAGCACCTTCATCTCCAGGCTACGTCGACTATCTCAGTACTGCAACTCTGATGTGTTCTCAACGGAAGACGCCCTCCGACTCCGAGTGATCGAGGGTTGCCACTCTGAGACACAGCGGAGGAGATTGCTGAGAAAAAGCCATAATCTTGATGAGATAGAAGAAATGACAAGGGTACATGATCAGCGGAGGAACACGCCAAATGCATGGAGACAGGAAGAAGTGAGAGAAAAGAACAAGCATTCTGGACGCAAAACACCAACACTCGCAGGGGATCAGGTGAACAACAGAGAAGATCCAGACCAGCCTCTCGTCATCACCACAAAGGACGTCGACGCTACGGGTCTACCCGGAGAGACAAGAAGGCCGAACATGCAAGAAAGTCAGAACGGTCTAGAAAATGCTATCGATGTGGGTACGACTATCCGCATGTCCAGCGATGGGTCAACAGTGCCACAAATGTTGACGAAAGAACAACTTCGAAGCGATGTGTGGTATATACAAGAAAGAAAGAAGAGGTGACACGAGCACGCTGCGGCCTGATCCCAGAAGACATCACGCCAAAGCAGTGCAAGACAGGGCGATGTCCTCCTCTGGATCGTCCCGTTCCAGCCGAGATTCTCATGGATCCCAGTGGACCAGGAGGTCACCGAAGCGATCACCATCGAAGGAATCAAGATCGACGACCGCAGAGCCTGATTACACAGATGAATATGTTTGCATGGTAGCAGACCCAGATCAACTAAAAAGGTATCCCCCACTGGACATAAGAGTGGGGACCCATGAGACACAATTCATGCTCGACAGTGGAGCATCCCTACATGCCCGTGACAGAATATAAGAAAATGAAATCACCACCTCAACTCAGTCCAGCACACGTAAGAGTATTCACCTGGATGGCGAAGAAACCACTTCTATGTCTAGGTAAATTTGAAACAACTCTCACCCATGAAGACAAATCTGTGACAGCATACATCCACGTCATTGAAGGACCTGAGGCTGAGGGCCTCCTCAGCTTGCCGACTGCAGATCGTCTCCGCCTCGTGGAGATCCTCTACAGAGTCATCGATGATCCAGATATAATCCGTAAGTTCGCTAAGCTATTCACTGGGCTCGGAAGGATGAGTAAATGTCAGATCCGTCTGCACATCAGCGATCAAGTGCGCCCTGTAGCTCAACACCCCGACGAGTGCCTTTTCATCTTCAGCAAGCGGTGGAAGATGAGATTCAGGAGTTGCTACAAACTGATATTATTGAAAAAACATGGGTGTCACCAGTCGTCATCATCCCAAAGAAAGGCACTCCGGCCAAGATGCGTTTGTGTGTGGACATGAGACTTCCCAACACTGCCATAGAGAGGGAGCGTCACCCAGGACCCCACCTGAGTGACATGATAGCCGCCTGAATGGAGCCAGAGTATTCTCTAAGCTTGACTTGAATAAAGGCTATCACCAGCTGGAACTCCATGAAAAGTCAAGGTATATAACCACTTTCGCTACCCATTTAGGTCTGTTTAGCTACAAGAGACTAAGCTTTGGCATCTCATCAGCCGCTGAAATATTTCAGGAAATGATTCGTCAGACCATCAGACACATACCCAACTCGCTGAACTACAGTGATGACATTTTGGTGTATGGGTTGAATACACAGGAGCATGACAAGGCGCTAGATCGAGTATGCCACGCTCTGCTAGAAGCCAACCTGACCTTAAATAAGGACAAGTGTGAGTTCCACCAATCCACTCTCAAGTTCTTTGGCCATGTGTTCTCGGGAGCGGGCATGAGCCCTGACCCGGAAAAAGTGACTGCACTCAATGCGACCAAGAGTCCTCAAGATGTTAGTGACATTCGTTCATTTCTGGGCATGGCGAGCTATTGTGCCAGATACATAAAAGACTACGCCACCATCAGTCATCCATTGAGAACACTCACCAAGCAAGGACAACCGTTTGTGTGGAGCCCCCAGTGTGAGAGGGCCTTTCGGGAAATCAAACAGGCCGTTGAGGCTGCGGACAACCTAGCATACTTTAGCCCCAAGAGGAAGACTGAAATAATGGTGGATGCCAGTCCAGTGGGTTTGGGTGCCATCTTAGTCCAGCACGACAAAGACACTGATCAACGACACATCGTGGCCTATGCCAGTCGCAGCCTATCTGAAACTGAACGGGCCTATTCTCAGCCAGAAAAGGAGAGCCTCGCAGTCGTCTGGGCTTGCAAGCACTTTCACGTCTTCATATATGGTAAATATTTCACCATGATAACGGACCACCAGGCATTGGTCACCATATTTGGCAACCCCAATGCCAAGATGCCATCGAGAATTGAACGATGGGGCCTGCGCCTACAGGAGTACACATACACAATCATACACAAACCGGGGAAAGGGGAGAACCCTGCGGTCTATATGTCCCGACACCCTCAGGCATCCCAGGTTTCGCCTCCGTCAATAGCTGAGGAATACATACACTTCGTAGTAGGATCAGCCCGACCTCCAGCCATTCCATTAGAGACAATCTAGGAAGCCACCGCCCAAGATAACATTCTTCAGAAAGTGATGCGCCGGCTGCGCTCTCATAGATGGAGGCATGACAGTGAGGAAGAGAATACCGATCCTCAGGTCCGCCAAGAAATGCAAGGGTTCAGGCACATAAGTGATGAGCTATCTGCCACCTCGGAGGGGCTCCTCCTGAGAGATCATCGGATTGTCATCCCGAGGCAGCTACGACAAGGAGTCATTAACCTGGCTCATGAGGGCCACAGAGGAGTGGTTGCAACCAAAAGAAATCTCCGTGAGCGAGTCTGGTTCCCGCTTCTTGATTCCATGGTTGAGGCCACCCTCAAGGATTGCCCCCAGTGTCAACTAGTTAGCCATGGAACACCCCCAGCTCCGCTTCAAATGACTAAGTTACCCAGTGGGATATGGCAAGAACTAGCCATGGACTTTTACGGACCCCTCCAATCTGGCAAGTATGTGGTGGCTATCATGGATGAGTACTCGAGGTTTCCAATAGCCCAATTCGTGTCATCCACTAATGCTTCTTGCACAATTGCGGTGCTTGATGAGGTGTTCGCCACATGGGGTGTCCCAAAGGAACTCAAAACAGACAATGGTCCTCCTTTCAATGGCCAGGAGTTTAGCGAGTTCGTAAGGCATCTTAACTTTAGACGTCGAAAGGTCACGCCTCTGTGGCCACAGGCCAATGGCACCATTGAGCGGTTTATGGCGACTCTGAAGAAAACGTTCAAACAGGCCACGCTCGAGAAGAAAGACTTGCAAGTTGCCCTCAACGAAGTCCTGCGAGCATACAGAACTACACCCCATGCCACCACCGGAAAATGTCCGGCCACTCTTATGCTGGGGCGACCCATCAGAACAAGGATTCAGACGTGGGAAGGTGCTCTGCGACCAGTGTCTCCGACACACGTCCACCAAGAAGTGGCCCTGGCTGATCAAACCAGTAAGAGCAAAATGAAATTGCATGCGGACACGCGACGGAGAGCCCAGTCTCCTTCACTACAGACAGGGGACTGTGTGGTGGTCAAACAAGAACAATCCCGAAAAACAGATTGCACGTTCAAAGACGAACCCTTGGTTGTCACCCAACAAAAGGGCACCATGGTCACGGCAGCACCCGAAAATAGAAGGATCACCAGGAATGTGTCTCATTTTCAAAAGTGCACGCCTGGCATGAAAGAGGCGCTTGAACAGGATGGAAATCCATTGGAAACACCAGGACCCAATCAAACGGACACAGCTCAGAGACCTGATCAGAGGACTGAAGCTGAATTGAGTGATGGTGGCATGAATCTGCGACCTCGAAGGAACCTTCACAGGCCTCAGAGACTGATTGAAGAACTCTAATAAAGTCAGTTCATTCTTTTGTTCACAAAGGGGGAGATGTTATGTTTTGAGCATTCTAGTAGTTGGGTGTGGGCGGAGTCATGGGGTGGAGGAAGAGGAGGGGCACGGGCAGGAAAGGGTTAGTTAGAGTGGGACCTGGACCAAGCAAGAAGCAGATAATAAAGCTCGTGAGTAAAAGCATTCAGTGTCTGTCATTATTGTGTGAGGACACGACACCCCCCACCCTTCACCCCTGGGACAACACACTAGAACTGTTTCCTGTTTCCTTTTCAGCGGGTCTTTCCCATTCTCCTGCCTTCCTTCTCTGCCACAACCTTACAGCACTTTTCCTTTGCAGGGGAAAGTCATAGCAAGTCCGTTACTTGCACTGATATTTTTTTTATTTTTTTGCTTCCGGTACTGTTGACACCTATGCGAATGCACAGACAGGTTTTAAGGAAGGCTTCGCCGCCTCAGCCTTAAAGGCGACCAGTTATATTCCCGCACAGCAAGTAGTGTCTGAATTAAAATGCACAATGCACTCTCCGCATTCTGCTGGGAACAGCTAGGTGCTGCATTTGTTGTTTGTTGACGCTAACAAAGAATTTGCTGTGTATCATATTGACTGACAGAACGGAAAGGATGACAATTTCTCTGCTTTTGCAGTTTTGAATATGCTGAAGATTACAGCTATTAGTGTGGCCCTGTTGAACGACGCACATCAGTTTATCGACATATGAAGGCGAAAGCCTTAAGTTGGCCCTGCGCGGTTAGGAATGTAGGAGCTGCAGGCCCCTTACATATGCCAGCAGCATAGTTGACACATTTATGCGCATTATCGTTATGGAATAAGCGTTAGTAGCATCATGTCACTATAAAAACTTTCAATATCCACTGTTCGATCGGTAGCTCAGCTCAGCTCATCATCATGTGACTCTGGGTAACTAATAGCTCACTTAATCTCCGTGATGGCACCCAGTGCCTTGAAACCTTGAGGAATGATATGTTCGAGCTTTACAAATGTGGATTATTAAATTGTGATCAGATGTACCTGGTGTTTAGTTTAACTATGTAATTACCAGGTGCAATATAAATCATACCATTCGTTACATTTCTGCAGGTCATGCAGGTTTTGGTGCAAAAGCACTAAAATTCTAATTTCCCCATAACTCAAACATGGCAGTCATTTCTCTCAGTCCAACACTACCTCGCCTCGCTTGTGTTCTTCTAGTTCCGCTGTTTCTATGGCGCTTGCTGCTTACACATACATATATGCATACATATGCATGTTATGTACATAACGTTTAAAAAACACTAATAAAAGCAAAGCTAAAAAGCCACCTAATTACAAACAAAAATTCTTGAACTTTACTGACCCACACCCACACAACCCACACCTGCACTGTGAGAGACAGCAGTGTGTATGACAGACAGCAGTGTGAGACAGCATTGTGTGTAAGAAAGACAGCAGTGTGTGAGAAACAGCAGTGTGTGTGAGAGAGACAGCAGTGTGTGTGAGAGAGACAGCAGTGTGAGAGACAGCATATGTGTGTTCTAGGGAGAGGCAGCAGTGTGAGGGAGACAGCAGTGTGAGAGACATTTTATGTATGTTTTGGTTTTTGAAACATAAATAAAACGCATTGTTATTTGCAATGTCAATAGCTCAAACTTGCGTAAATACGCGACCTATTGCATTGCAAATGCAATAGGTCTCGCATTTGCGAGAGATTTAGCTATTGGCAATGTAAATGACAATGCCATCTATTTATCTGTTTTGAAAACCAACCCATAAATAAACATTTTGTCATTTACAATGCCAATAGCTCTAACTTTTGCAAAGGCGAGACCGTTGCATTGTAAATGCTTGTAATAACTTTCCTGAGAGTTCTGTCTATACTGATTTTTGGGGAAAGTTGGTAAAAAGACTTTGCTCAAGAGGCTTTAATGTTGTTCTGAATGGATATGGGAGGTCTTGATTCCTTGTGACTACCGTTTATATATACTTTTTAAAAAAAAGATTTTGGGGAAAAGGAGTTACTTCAAAGGGTAGCAAATGTGCTCTGCTCTTGTCTTAGGGGTGTTTAGGTGGTCTAACACCCTTGTTGGTGGGTCAATCAGTGCTATTTCCCTTCTGACCTTTTGGGACATTGTGCAGTGCTATACGCATATACTTATGCAGTGAGTGTGAATTAGTTTTTGTGTACCTTGTGTGTTTATAGTACAAATTCAGTTGGGTGAGTTGACCTTTGTGAGTGATAACCGTGCATAGATTGAGTTTGGTCCATCAGTTACGTATGTGTATATTGTGAATGGGAGCTTTTGTTATTAAGAGTGTTTTTGCTACCCATATGGTATTGGGTTACTGTGCTGTTGCGGGTGTAAGACCTGCACGTGTTTGGGTCAAGTTGGTAGGTTCATGAAATATGGGCCCTATGGTTCTTAGGTACACCGTTGATTTAGTCATGTATGGTGTTTGTTTTATGTTTTGTTCCACCCTTCCTATGGGGAATGGGTGAAGGGCAGAGAGTAAGCCAAATGAAGGAAATGTTTTTCCACTCTTCTTACGGGGTAAGAGTGAGGGGCAGGATTATGCCAACTCATGAGTGGTTGAAGGTTTGATGTGTTATCAAAATTTGATTCCACCCTTACTACGGGTTTAGGTGAAGGGCAGGGTAGATGTCAAATTACTAGAGTTTGGAGCTTGGAGTTTTCCCCACCCTGCCTATGGGGTAAGGGTGAGGGGCAGAGTGAAGCCATATTACGTGTGTTTGCAGTGATTTCCACCCTTACTAGCGGTGTGGGTGAAGGGCAGTGTAAATGCCAAATGATTGGTGTGGAGTGGTGTTCCACCCTTCCTACGGGGTAAAGGTGAGGGGCGGACTCTAAGCCACACTTGGCGTGTTATTGGAGTGTTCTTCCATCCTAACTAAGGGTTAGGGTGAGGGCCCGTGATATGACAAGGTGTTTCATCTTTTCCATTTATTTTCTTGCAGTTGTTTGGACGGTTCTCTACCGTGCCCTGTGGTGGGTACTCTACGTGCTGCTTTTTATGTTAGCCTGGCCAGCTGGCATGTTTTGTGGTATCAGGGGTTGTGTTGAGGTTTTGTGGTGTCGCAGAGTGTGTGTTGTTGTCTGGTTAGAAAGGGAGAAGATGAGGGTGAGTGTATTCTTATTATTATTTACTGTGGTTTTGTTTGCAAGTATTATGTTATGACATGTTGTGCAAATTGCATTCAATGTTTTCTATCTGTTCTTTGTTTGCACGTTTACAATTAGTGCGTTATGACGTGTCATGCGTGAAATGTTTTCCACCTATTCATTTTCATGCATTCGCATTAGTTCTCATTGCTACATGGTAAGTATTCGTGCAAGAGTTCTAATGTTATTCTGTGTAAAGAAAGGAGATGTAAGATACCTGCTGCTCAGCCAGTGTGACTGTGGTGGTGGAATGTTGGTGTATGAGGTGGAGGATGGGCTGAGCAGCAGGAAGGCTGCTTCTGGTGGGGCTGATGGGTGATGATACCATCTATCTTAATAAATCACCCTTCATTATCTATATGGACCAGGCGTCATTCATTTAAAACAGAAAGTTATTTCTTTATGATCAGCTTTGCATATTCTCCTGCTTTAGGGACAGGCCTTCATAGCATCCTTCCAGCGTCGCTAACCTCAGTCCAACTTGTTGCAGTTTTTCAGCCAATCATCGACTATGCCTTCTAGGTTATCAACCCACGTACCCGTGTCTTGCACATTGGTTTGTATGTCCTTACGAGTTTCTTTCAGGTTGATTCTGATCATTGTCAGTTCCCCCGTAATTTCCTGTAGAAAGTGTTGAAGAAATTCTTGTGATATAGTGGGTGGTATGTCCTGACTGTCTTCTCTATTTGGGATTGCTTATCTTGTGTGTGCGTTCTATCTCCTTTGCGGGCCGTGCTGCCTTTTGTGGTGGGCATATCCTTGACTGAGGCATTGATCTGCCTGCGGTCCCTGTCCATGATATAACCAGGTGTTCACTCCCTCGGAGTGTCATGAGCACTCTTGGAGGCTTTCACACTGATTTCCAAACTGAACAGTGGGTACCATTGGGTCACTCTGCAAGGGTGTTAATGATGTAGTCTAAGCTGTGCAGCTCAAGGGCGTACACCTTTTGTGGGGCCATATATTGGTAGTGATTATAGAAATTTTCATTGTCAGCCTGAGTAGCTACCCGTATATGGTGTGGCGTAAAGATTTCTACTATTGTCGTAGGTGGTGGAGCATCCCTAATAATTCGTGCCAACAGCGCCCCAGGTCTGTCCGTCTCCATGTGTATTTTGTGTGTGCATAAACGGTAATCAATAATCCTCAATTGTTCTAGTAATTCTGCATACTTAATACGGGCGTCTTGTAATGCCGGCATTACACCAGGCTCAAGGGCCGCCTGTGCCTCCAGAGTACCCAACTGATCCTCAACTTGGTGTAACTCTCTCATAGTCTGATGTCGGGCTCCAGTGATTGCATTAACGGATGTACCACGGATCACCACTTTAAATGCTTCCCATTCTGTTGCAGTGGTCGCGGCCGTGCCCGCATTTTCTGCAAAGTAATTCATAATGGTAGTGGCCAATGTGTTTCTGAATACTCCGCCCTCTAAGTGTCGTGGATGCAGTCTCCATTTAGGCACCGGGGACGGAACATGATCCCATTCGAACTTTATTTTCAAAGCACTATGATCAGAGAGGGTTTTACCCACATAGGCCGAGCGTGTCGTCTGTGGTATAAGCAATGTACTGCAAAATATATGGTCTATTCTAGTGTTTAAGTTGTGTACCGGTGAGTAGTAAGAATACTCCTGCATCCTTTATTGTGACTACGCCATGTCTCCATAAGGGACCAATCCTGAGCCCAGTTATGTAGTAAAGCGGACAGTCGTTTGATATGGGTACTGTCCAGGGGGATGATGAGAGCGGTTCAATGCAGTATCTAAAACTGCATTATAGTCACCACCTAGGATCCATGTATAGTCAATCCAGTTTGCAAGCACAGAATTCACCGGATTATAGAACGGCTCCTGATCTGAATTAGGGGCGTGTAGCCCTCCTATCATCACAGGACTACCATCCAACATACCTCTCAGCAAGACAGATCTACAGTCTTATCTAATCGCTGTTCTTGTAACACAAAATGCAGTCCTGATCGTATCCAGACTGTCACTCCTTGGGCAAAGGCTGAGTAAACCGGACTGTATACTTGACCCCTCCACTTTTTCTGTAGTTTAGGCACTTCTATTGCATCCAAATGCGTTTCTTGTAGAAAAACAATTTGTGTTTTATGCCTGATTAAGTCAGCGTGTATTCTGTGACGTTTATGAGGTGAACCCATTCATCTTATAATACAAATGAGACAGTTATAGTGTTGTATAGTGTGCATATGTATAGCTGTCATATAATGCCAATGTCATAGCTTGCCCATAGTGAAGCCTTCCAGTGCTCGTCAGCTTCACCCTTAATCTACCCAATACATAGTCCAACTGCAAAACTGTGTTCGACCAATAAACAAAACCAAACACAAATATTAACAATCTTATGATCAAACATTGTGCTATTGCAATAGAGGTCATGGTTACAACATCGCATTCTGGGTCCTGAGTAAGTCTCATTGGCATATTGTAGAAAAATCTCCAGCCCCGGCCCGTGTACCCGCCCACAACCCGCCAGTTGACAGAATTCAAATTTTCAGGCCGTGTAACACATTAGTTTGTCGAGGGCCCTCACAGTGTTCCTTATCAATATCTGTTTCCTGTAACCTATAATGGCAACAGCCTTACCTCTGCCCCCGGTGGAGTCCAGGGGCACCCAACGTGGCTCGCTGTACAGCCCGATTAGCTGCCGTGCCTTCTCCACCACAGCCCACAGAGACCAACAGGAGCTTAGTGGAGCCGCCGGTGTCTCAGGCAGCTGTCAGAACTCGTACTGCCTTCGTGGGACCACCCAAGTCGTCCATGGTAGGCACCGAGGTATGTGGTGCCTGATCATCAATTAAACAGGTGGCTAGTGTCTGGCTCTGAGTGTATAGTGTCAGCCTCAGTAAGTTCCTAATCAGTTATTTTCCTATATTCGCGAAATGTGGCTGCAGATATTATGGCTCGTCATTGGCCTTCCAAGACCTGTGCCGGTGTCGGGTCATCCTCTGGCTTCTTGGTTCTTCTACGTCTCTGTTGTTGCGGTCGCCTTCTGAGCAACGGTTCATTTCGTTGCTGGGCTGAGTCGATAGGGAAGTCAGGAAATGTGTGCCCTAGCCATTCTCACACCTCCTCTGGGGTGTCGAAAAATGACTTTTTTGGTCATGCAATATTTTTATCTTGGCAGGGTATATTTCAGGTTTATGCTTTGCATGTGCTTCTTGCCCCCTTAAAATGCTGCTCTCTGCTTCTGGACCTGGAGGGTGTAATCCGGAAATTATGAGATTTGCACATTGTGCGTTAGCATTGAGGCTTTTTCACGTGCCGCCTGTAGAATAAGATCTCCTTCTCTACAATTAAGCACCCAGGTTACAATTGGACGAGGTAACGCACTGGGTATTTTCTACCTGATAGGGACTCTATGGGTCCTATCAATGATGAAGGTGCTTGTCAGTGTTTCTGTCGGTAGCCAAGTGCGTAGCCATGTTTCAATGAATTACGTAGTATTTTGTCCCTCAACAGTCTCCAGCATTCCCCCGATTCGGACATTATTGCGGTGTGATCGAACCTTCAAGTCCTCTAATCGGTCTTGTAAAATCGACATTTGGTGCTGTAGGCGTTCCAAATCAGCAGAGGGCTCTTTTTGTTTTTGAATGAGCTCTTGCAGCAATGCTTTATTTGGAGCCACTTTGTCCGTGAGCTTCCTATGGTCGTCCCTGATTAGCGCCACATCTGCTGCCAGTGACGCCAGCTGTTGTTACAACGAAGAACTGGACCGCCTTATTTTTTGTAATTTCTGAATAAAATGCTACTTTCAACTCTAGATTGCTCTTCATATTATCATCATCCAAATCTAATGCTTTTCTTCCTTTAATACATGAAGTAGTACCCTTCCACCTTGATCGTTTGAAGCTACAGAACTCTAAAGCTTGATCTTTTGCTTAAATAAATGGTAACCTTTTTAGGTTAAACAGCTATAACTAATTTCGATACATTTAATCCATAATCATTTCAACAAATCTCCCTGGGACGCATTCAAATGTGTTTTTGTAGCACACATATATTTGTATCCAACTAATATTGAAAATGTAGTGACCTGCCCTTATTCCTGAGTTGAGAACACGGTTCCCTAAGCCGTAACTCAGTCCTAAACAAAACTAGATTGTTATTCTTCACTCCACATGTAGTCTTCATCAACGTCTTTCTGGATTTCTCTAGTTTTCTCGAATTTATTTTGAGACAGCCTTCCACCGCCTCACTTCCCAACCCCACTTTTTTGTTACTTGACTTCCAATGTGATGCCCATTTTGGAGGCTGTTGGTCTCAGACTATAATGCTTTACATTTCCTTCCCCATGTCACCTCTCTCCTCCATTTCACAAAAGATACTCCAATCACACTATAGAATGGCAAGTTGCCAATTAGTGTGTATTCTAAAGTAAATAAATGTCTGTGGTGGTGAGGGTTACGCACTTACCCACCTAGGGTATGAGGGTCATGCTAGTCATGTCCCTGTTTGTAAAGGGAAGAAAGCTAGTTCTTATTAGTTACCCTCACACACCCTAGTGGTGTCATGCTTCATCATTGGGTCACCCCGACCCCTAAAAGTCAAGGTGGGCTCAACCACAGTGTTGGGTAGCTCTTTAGATAGATGAAGGACGGGGGACTTAAAGATAAAAAACCTGAAACTGACCCCTGGTTTCCTTTTATTCTTGGGTCAGATCCGGTTATTAAAAACTTAGTAAAAGCGGGTCTTTTTTGGATTTTAATGGTCCTAAGACCCTAATGCCAGTGCCGACATGTTTCAGTCCACGAGGGCCATGAAGGTCCAGAACTTTCTTCAGGGCAGTCAAAAAAATTCCCCCTCTATGTGTGAGAAGTTAAAGGATGGAGGTCCCTATCCTATTCGTGTGTCGAGGGAAGAGTAGCTTCACCTCGTGCGTGTTAAAATGTCTTCGTATTGCCAGGCTCCATCCAAACTTTGGGGGCTTTGGGCGTCTCAACGGACGGCGATGTGCAGTGTAGTGGTCTCAGTTCGAAGTCTCACCCATTTGCTGCATCTAGCGTTGTCCCGGTCCCTGGCTCTCTCCTCCACCCATCTCCGTCCAAGCATGGTACATTTTAGAGAAAGTTACTCAGAATATATTTTATATTGAAGAGCTATTCAAACTGCCTAAAAATGGGGGTCTATTAAGGTTTATGTCTGCACAGCTTAGTTTATGTTTATGTTTTGGCAATTTTTAAAGCGCGCAAATACCCGGAGGTGTCTCGGCGCTTAACTGATCAGATGATGACTATAACAGATCTTAATGTGGGAACAGCCAGGTTTTTAATTTCTTCCTAAAGCTAAGGAGAGTGGGGCAGTTTTGATGGTAAGAGGAAGTGAATTCCATAGTCTGGCTGTGGAGATCACAAAGCATCTGTCACCCCAGTTAGCTTTCCTTGTGCGTTGGACATTGAGCAGATGAGCTGAGGATGAGCGAAGGGTTCTGGGGTTTTCAAGAGGACGGAGGGCATCTTTGAGAAACTGCGGGCCAGAGTTGTTGATGGCTTTGTAGGCAATGCACAGTGCCTTGAATTTTGTGCGGCTTCTGACAGGAAGCCAATGAAGCTGTCGAATGTAAGGAGTGATGGAGGTGAACTTGGGAATGCCCAGTAAGATTCTGGCTGTGGCGTTTTGCACTAACTGAAGCCTGTCAAGAACATTTTCCAGTGCATTGAGAAGGAGGGCATTACACTAGTCCGTTCTGGCGAAAACAAGGGTGCTGATCAGAGTTTTTCCAGCTGAGGTGGGGAGGTAGGGAAGAAGCTTCTTGATCTTCTTCAGGGTGAAGAAGGAGGTGGAGACTACCGAGTTGACGTGGTGGTGGAAGAGCAGTCTGTCGTCGAACATGACTCCAAGGTTGCGAACCTTAGTGACGGGTTCTGGTGGAGGTCCCATCTCACTGGGCCACCAGAGGGGGAACCAGGCAGGTTCCAATTTCCCGAATGTCATTACCTCTGTCTTTTCAGAGTTTAATTTTAGACAGTTAGAAGACATCCAGGAGCTGATGGCAAGCATTCCCTCTTGAAAGTTTGCTGCAAGTGTAGGTCCATCATGATGTACAGATAGAACCAGCTGGGTGTCGTCGGCATAGTTTGTGAGACTAATGCCGTAGGACTTGATCACCCTCGCTAAGTCCGAAACATAGATATTAAACAGGGTCGGACTTAGCGAGGAGCCCTGTGGTACCCCACATGGAAGAGAGAACGTGTGGGAGAAGAAAGGGCCCAGTTTTACAGCCTGTAAGCGGTTGGCCAGAAAGGAAGCGAGAAGTTATTTGGCTTTGTTCTGGATGCCGATTGCTGAGACACGGTCTATCAGAGTGGCATGATCCACCGTGTCGAAGGCCGCAGATCGATCAAGCAGTATTAATACTGCCGCGCCGCCTTTGTCTAACGTCATTCTTATTTCGTCAGCTGCTTTTATTAGGGCTGTTTCGGTTCCGTGTCCCTGCCTAAATCCAAATTGAGTGTCGTCCAGCAAGTTATTTTCATCAATGAATTTGGAAAGCTGTATATTCATTACTTTTTCAAATATTTTTGCAGGGAAAGGAAGACATGCAATGGGTCTGTAGCTGGAAGGGGAAGCGGGATCAAGGGTGGGTTTTTTCAAGAGTGGCTTGATGATGGCCTTTTTCCAAACTGTGGGATATGAGCCAGTAGTGAACATGGTATTACAAATATTGGTCAAAGCGGGGGAGATGGCATCAGGGATGAGGTTGAGGATGGAAGGAGGACATGGGTCCAAGGGTGATCCTGATTTGGTGCTGGAGATTAAACGAGAGACTTATTCCTCAGAGACTGATTTGAACTTAGAGAAAGAAGGAGCGGTGATGGCTGGAGATTGTTTAACTGTAGTGGTTGAAGAAGGTTCGTGACGAAAAGCTGAAAAAATAGACGTGACTTTGTCCATGAAGAAATCTGCAAGAGAGTGGCAGAGGGGTTGAGACGTGTCAGAAGGGGGAGTAGGGGGATTTGAGAGATGATTAACCACCTGAAACAATTTTCTTGCGGAGTTGTGAGCCTGATTAATTTGGGAAGTATAGTAAGTCGTCTTTTCTGTAGCAATAAGGTCGTTGTATTTGGACAGGGCGCTTTTATACGAGATTTTGTCAATAGGGTTGTAGTGCCTGCGCCAGTGTCTTTCTAGATTTCTGCAGTGTTGTCTTTGTAGACGTGAGGATTCAGAGAACCATGGGGCAGAAGGAGATTTTCTATTGCGATGAGAGGTTTTGGGAGGTGCCAGTTTGGAGCATGTCGTGTCCAAGATGTTGAGATAGTTACTAGAAGCTACTGACGGATCCGGTTCCATTGTATTGATGCCGGCGGTCAGCATAGAGGCAAGATGAAAGATATCGATATTTTTCCAGTCTCGTGTAGAGATAGGGGAAGATGGTCCGATTTGAGATGGAGGGTGTTGGACCTGCGATGGGCAAGCCCAGCACAAAGGGGGTAGCTTGGCTCAAGTGACAAGGCAAGTGAAGACTGTAATGTTAAGCCGGCTCTGACCCAATAATAACTCCTTGTACATCCACACCAAAAAGAAGGACACCACACCACTGATGTAGAAAAATACGATTCCTTTATATAAAAGTTCTTTGTTGTAAATAGGGTTGACTGGAAAAGCACATATACATTTCTTTTGGTCATACAGTTCTGGGTTTCAATTCGGTAATAAATAGTATTAATAAATAAGTCAGGAATAAATAGCATCAATCAATAGAATAAACTTTAGGAATGAATACCACAAATAAATATCAGAATAAATATCAGAATAAATACTGGTTCATTTAAATAAGCAACCACATGTTTCTTCTGGTATCGCTGCCACCAATTAAATACTTTAGGTTCATCACATTTGCAATACGTTTCAAATGGGAAAGATAACTCTTACAGTTTATGCTGTTTTCAATGACCAGGTATACGGCTTCTCTGAGCACAAAATAAGGTTTGGGACTCTTTAATAATCACTCAAGGCGTATGCGCGTATATCTAGAAGGCAAGGAAACACAGTAAATACATCATTTGCACTCGGCGGTCACCGGGATAGGATCTCTGCTTTGCCGGTGAAGTCTATGCGCGCCTACGGGCTTTAGCACCACTTGAGCACAGGCGGCACCAGTTCAAAGTCATTAGACTGACGAACGGGCTGCCGGAGAGGTCACACAACCTTCGCGCACAGTCAGGTAAATGCCGGTTCACAGTTCCTTCACAACGCTGCATTCACTATGAGGAAACGGGCCCACCTCACATCGGCTGCAATCCAAATACGATTCAGTCGGGCACAGCACTTCTCTCGTTAGCGACGGGGCTCTCAGGGGCTCCACGGACCTCCCTCTGACTTCCACATACAGGGGGGTTCCCGCCCACAGCTACAGCTCCCGGGTCACCGGGGAGTGACAGAGACGCTAGTCCTGCCCAACGAAGGCCGGCCTTTCCCCGCCCCGGCGCACCACCTCACCTTCAATCTGCGCAGGAAGCGCTCTACGCTGGTGGGGCTCGGAGACGTCCGAGCTCCCCTCTAGAGGCACCTGTCGCGAAGGGGGCACAGCTGACGATCGCGGTCGCGGCGAACTTGCTCTCGCCTCGCGACTCGATAAATCGATCACAGTTCACCACCAGGAGGGGGCGGGGAGGCACACGAATCTGGCCACAGTCTTTGGGGGCAATGAGGTACTCGCTGGGCAGGCGCTGTAGGCGCTAGATCACTTCTCACGTAGCTGACTGGAACGCCAGTCAGACACAACGCCAGCAACCCTTTGCTGCTCTACTGCCTGCGCTACCAGCCACCTCAGGGGTCAACAGGGCAGGTGTCAATCTGGTGTCAAGTCTGGAATCTCTTCTCTAGTCTGAACTAATCTCCATCCTAAAATGGCCGCCAGGGACTGGGCCTTATATAGCCAGTGCCCTGGGGTAATGGCACGAGCCAGAAGGTTCTAGAACCTTCTCTGGCTGTGACAATGACATGGCACTCTTGAGGGGTATTTAGGACACTCACAGCCACCGTACTGGGGTTCTAGAGCAGCCATTTTGTGTACCTGAAAAAAATAAAGGAATTCCTGTCAGAAATGCGCGCCAACCAAAGGGCGCCAAAACCTCAAAAGGCCAGGGTTCATGAAGGCTCCAATGGGAGTCACTTCACATGAGGAAAAAGGGTGTCCACCATTTTAGGTTCATTTATACAGGTTGACAACCCCAGTTTGTAATGCCACAGGTTTGGGCCAGGCGCCTTGTAAATAGGTGCCACAAACCTTGTGAGCAACTGGGCATCAAGGAACATCTAACCCCATGAGACAACACATAAAAAGTCCTGGTAGACAAATAAAAAGCGCCAAATTTTGGGAGGTACAGGGGAACAAAAGAAATCATAGTGGTGAGGGGACTCTCAGAAGCAGACGGGTATAACACGCGTCCCCCCAGCTGAAAGTGGGGAGAGCTACCCAACCCCTTGGGAGTCCTCAACACTAAGGCGGAAATACCTGGAGAGACCGTCTGCATTGGCGTGGTCAACTCCGGGCCAGTGTTCCACCCGAAAGTCCATTCCCTGTAGGGAGATAGACCACCTCAACAGTTTGGGATTTTCCCCCTTCATTTGCATGAGCCAACGAAGGGGTCGGTGGTCTGTCTGAACAAGGAAGTGTGCACAAAACAAATATGGTCGCAGCTTCTTCAGTGCCCAGACCACCGCAAAGGCTTCCCGCTCGATGGTACTCCACCTCTGTTCCCGGGGAAGCAGTCTTCGTGACAGAAAAACCACGGGTTGATCCAGACCCTCTTCATTGAGTTGCGATAGCACCGCCCCAATGCCAATGTCGGATGCATCTGTCTGGACAATGAACTCTTTTGAAAAATCTGGAGCCTTCAGGACTGGAGCTTTACACAATGCTTGTTTCAGAGTGTCGAAGGCTCGCTGGCAAGCCTCCGTCCAAATGACTCTCCTGGGTTGCTTTTTGGCCGTGAGTTCTGTAAGGGGTGCCACGATAGTGCCATACCCCTTCACGAATCGTCTGTAGTAACCTGTGAGGCCCAGGAAGGCTCGGACCTCAGTCTGGGTCTTGGGGGGTTTCCAGGCCATGATTGCCTCAATCTTCGCCTGAAGGGGCTGCACCGTTCCCCGGCCCACCAGGTGTCCTAAGTACACTACCGACCCCTGTCCAATCTGACATTTGCTGGCCTTGATCGTCAAGCCAGCCCGTTCCAGGGCCTGGAGAACGGCTTGCAAGTGCTGCAAGTGATCCTCCCAGCTGCTACTGAAGACAGCTATGTCATCCAAGTAAGCAGCAGAGAATGACTCGATCCCTGTGAGGATCGTGTTCACCAGCCGCTGAAAAGTGGCAGGAGCGTTCTTGAGCCCAAAGGGCATGACGCAAAACTGGTAGTGTCCATCAGGTGTGGAGAAGGCTGACCTTTCCTTGGCTCCATTAGACATGGGAATCTGCCAGTACCCTGCAGTGAGGTCAATGGTACTGAGATATTGGGCAGCTCCCAACCGGTCAATCAATTCATCCGCCCGAGGGATCGGATGAGCATCCGTTTTGGTTACCGAATTTAGTCCTCGGTAGTCCACACAGAATCTCAATTCTGGTGTGGTGCCAGGTGGGGCAGCTTTAGGAACTAACACCACCGGGCTAGACCAAGGGCTACTTGAAGGTTCGATGACTCCTAGCTCCAGCATCTTAGCTACTTCGCTTTGGATACTGGCGTTCACCTTGTCAGACAGCCGGTAAGACTTTGACTTCACAGGTGGGCTGTCCCCTGTGTCCACGTCATGGGTACACAGGTGGGTCTTACCCGGGACAAGGGAGAACAGAGGAGCGAATGACCCCAAGACCTGGCGACATTCCTCCTGCTGCTCAGGAGTCAGGGTTGGCGAGAGTTTCACTCCCTCCATTGACCCATCCTTTTCTTGAGACGCAAAAAGGTCGGGGAGAGGCTCCGTGTCCTCTTCCTCCGATCCGTCAGTCACCATAACCAACATGACTTCGGCCTCTCGTAGTGGGGCTTGAGGCGATTGGCATGTAACACCCGATGCGGATGCCGAGGGGTCTTTACGTCCACCAGATAGGTAGACTTGCCCTTCTTCTCCAATACCTCATAGGGGCCTGTCCAACGGTCCTGGAGGGCACTCAGCTCTCCAGGCTCCATCACCCACACCTTCTGGCCAGGCTCCAACTCCACTGGGTGAGCGTTGTGGTCATACCACGCTTTCATGACTGCCTGACTGGCTTCCAAGTTGCCAGAAGCTTGCTTCCACAACTTAGCTATTTGGCTTCGGAAGGCCAGCATGTAGCTCACCACATCCTGGGGAACTTTCCGGGGAGACTTTTCCCAGGAGTCCCTCACCAGGCTGAGAGGTCCACGTACAGGGTGCCCGTACAAAAGCTCGAAGGGGCTGAAGCCCACTCCCTTTTGCGGCCCTTCCCTGTAGGAAAAGAGAAAACAGGGTAGGAGGACGTCCCATTTCCTCCGCAGGCTTTCGGGTAGACTTCTGATCATACCCTTCAAGGTTTGGTTGAACCTTTCCACAAGACCATTGGTCTGTGGGTGATAAGGAGTGGTGAACCTGTAAGTCACTCCACACTCCTTCCACATGGCCCGCATATATGCTGACAGGAAGTTGGTCCCCCTGTCAGACACAACTTCCTTGGGGAATCCCACTCGGGTAAAGATCCCCATCAGGGCCTTGGCCACTACTGGTGCAGTAATGGTTCTCAGAGGAATTGCCTCGGGATACCTTGTGGCGTGATCCACCAGGACCAGGATAAATCTGTGACCGGATGATGTAGGTGGATCTAGGGGCCCAGCAATGTCGATGCCCACCCTTTCAAAGGGGGTGCCAACGACGGGAAGTGGTTCCAGGGGAGCCTTCAGCTTCGTCCCTGTTTTCCCACTGGCTTGGCATGACACGCACGACCGACAGTATGTGTCGGACGCCACCCTCATTCGAGGCCAATAAAAGTGGGGGACAAGCCGGGCAAAGGTCTTGTCCTGACCCAAGTGTCCTGCCAAGGGAATCTCATGAGCCAACTCTAATAGGAAGGCTCGGTAACACTGTGGGACTACCGGGGCCCGTGACAATCCGTGCACTGGCGCCCTGGGTTCACTGTAGAGGAGACCATCCTCCCAGTAAACACGATAGTTCCCAGACTCGTTACCTGCTGCCTGGGCTTCAGCCTGTTGCCTCAGACCCTCGAGGGTGGGACATTCCCTTTGTCCCTTGCTCAGTTCCTCCCTGGATGGTCCTCCTTCCACTCGCCACTCAGCGGGGATAGGCAAGTCCTCCAACGGAACCATGTCCTCCTCCGCGGACTCCGGGTCCACCTCCACAGGTGGCTTATCCGTCTCACGGGGCATGGACATCGAGGCAGGCTCCTCCTGTCCTCGAAATGTTCCCTCATCAGCAGCTGGGTGGGCCATTGTTCCAGGCTCCAACCCACGCGACTTCTCCTTCCGAGCAGCCGCAGACCTGGTACTCACACAGGCCCAATCAGGTGTACCCAGCATCTCAGTATGAGTCCGGTATTCCACCTCCTTCCAAGCATTGTGCTCCATATCATTGCCCAGCAGACAATCGACTGGCACGGCGGGGCTTACGGCAACTCGAAGTGAACCTGCAACCCCTCCCCACTCAAAGGGAACCTCGGCCACAGGATAGTGGCCCATTCTGCCGTCAGCCATCGCGGCTGGATGAAGTACGCCTGGAATCACCTGCTCTGAGGACACCAGATGACTCCTTACCATAGTCATACTGGCTCCTGTATCTCTCAGAGCTTCCCCTCTATGGCCATTGATGGTGACCCATTGCCCATACTTGGTAGTATTTGAGGGCACCTGGATCTTTGGAACCACCTCCCGATCACCCAGGGACACTAAGGTGACACCCGCCCACTCCCCCCCCTTAACTAAGGGCATCTCCTCCCCGAGCGCTACACTAGTGACTCCCGGGGCCTTTCCTCCAGTGGGAGGGGGTGGTCTCTTTGGGCATTTCACGTCTCCCTTATAATGTCCAATACCACCGCACTCATAGCAATGGATAACCCTTGGCTGCTGACTCTGGCCAGGATTAGGGTTTTTCTGCGGGTTAGCCTTAGAAGTGGAGAAGAAACTTTTCCCCTTAAAGGTATTTTGGGGGCCTTTGGAGAACTCCTGCTTCTTGTTATCTCCCCCCACTTTCTTCTGGGGAGCGCCCTGTCCGGACTTCTGAGAATCTCCTCCCGTCCCCTTCGTGGACACTCGGGTACTTGCCCAAATGTCCGCCTCCTCAGCAAGCTTACGGGGGCAAGAAAGTTTGCTGTCTACCAGGTGTTGCCTCAGCTCGGGAAGACATTTCTCGAGTAGATGTTCCTTGAGTATCAGGTCGTACAACCCTCGATAGTCCTCCACCTCATTACCTTGGACCCACCCATCCAGGGCTTTCTTGGCAAAATCCAGGAAGTCAACCCAATTCTGTGAGCTCAGCTTGTGGCTGCCCCTAAACCTTTGCCGGTATTTCTCGGGGGTCAACCCAAACTTCCTGATGAACGCCACCTTCATGGCGGGGTAATTAACCTGTTCCTCCCGGTCTAGGGCCAATAGGGCATCCCTACCTGTCGGAGGCATGTACCGGTATAATCCACCACCCCAATGCTGCTCATGGATCCCATGGGCTCTTAAGGAGACCTCATAGGCTGCCAGCCACTTGGCTATGTCGTCTCTAGCGGTATAACTGGCGACTACGTCCTTAGGTAAATGGGGCCTGGGCTCCCTGGCAAATTCCTTTGACTCGGCACCCTTCAGAGTGATGTTAGGGGCCTGGAATTCGAGTTCTCGTAGCTTGAACTCGTGTTCCATCCTTTTCCTTTCCATCTCCAGCTTGGACTCATGTTCCAACCTCCTCCCCTCCCTCCTTTCTTCCAACTCCATTTTTGCTATTTCCCACCTTAACAGTCTTTCCTCTCTCCTGTCAGCTAACTCGGTTTCTGACAACCCTCTCGATGACACACTGCTGCCCTCCCGTGAGGTTGCCTTGGGGCTGATTGACATCTCACCCACCCCCGGGGGACATTCCGCAGTCCTATCAATGACAGTACCTCTGTCCGATTCCTCCTCCTCCACCGTTCCCTCCGTGTGTGCTTCCACCCATGCTCGCAGACTAGTACGGAGCTCCTCTCTTTTGGCCCCTCGCCTGACAAACACTCCCCTCTCCTGACAGAAATCCTTGAGCTGTGCCACAGTATAGGTCTCCAGCTCTGACATTTCGAATTCCATCTTGTCAGTGAAAAGTGTGGACAACCACCCCGAAGTAGGTGACCAGGATAAGAACTTTGAGGGTCACTTCCACCCACCTCCAGGAAAGAATTTGGAAAAAGCAAAACGTTGAATTTGAGGGCCGCTAGGAGAAAACTCCGGGTGTGTACCTGTGGTGCACACTGAATTATTATGGGGTTCAAAACAAGCACGGCTCGCAATCCCACCCGCTGAGCACCAATTTTATGTTGGAGCTGCGATGGGCAAGCCCAGCACAAAGGGGGTAGCTTGGCTCAAGTGACAAGGCAAGTGAAGGCTGTAATGTTAAGCCGGCTCTGACCCAATAATAACTCCTTGTACATCCACACCAAAAAGAAGGACACCACACCACTGCTGTAGAAAAATACGATTCCTTTATATAAAAGTTCTTTGTTGTAAATAGGGTTGACTGGGAAAGCACATATACATTTCTTTTGGTCATACAGTTCTGGGTTTCAATTCGGTAATAAATAGTATTAATAAATAAGTCAGGAATAAATAGCATCAATCAATAGAATAAACTTTAGGAATGAATACCACAAATAAATATCAGAATAAATATCAGAATAAATACTGGTTCATTTAAATAAGCAACCACATGTTTCTTCTGGTATCGCTGCCACCAATTAAATACTTTAGGTTCATCACATTTGCAATACGTTTCAAATGGGAAAGATAACTCTTACAGTTTATGCTGTTTTCAATGACCAGGTATACGGCTTCTCTGAGCACAAAATAAGGTTTGGGACTCTTTAATAATCACTCAAGGCGTATGCGCGTATATCTAGAAGGCAAGGAAACACAGTAAATACATCATTTGCACTCGGCGGTCACCGGGATAGGATCTCTGCTTTGCCGGTGAAGTCTATGCGCGCCTACGGGCTTTAGCACCACTTGAGCACAGGCGGCACCAGTTCAAAGTCATTAGACTGACGAACGGGCTGCCGGAGAGGTCACACAACCTTCGCGCACAGTCAGGTAAATGCCGGTTCACAGTTCCTTCACAACGCTGCATTCACTATGAGGAAACGGGCCCACCTCACATCGGCTGCAATCCAAATACGATTCAGTCGGGCACAGCACTTCTCTCGTTAGCGACGGGGCTCTCAGGGGCTCCACGGACCTCCCTCCGACTTCCGCATACAGGGGGGTTCCCGCCCACAGCTACAGCTCCCGGGTCACCGGGGAGTGACAGAGACGCTAGTCCCGCCCAACGAAGGCCGGCCTTTCCCCGCCCCGGCGCACCACCTCACCTTCAATCTGCGCAGGAAGCGCTCTACGCTGGTGGGGCTCGGAGACGTCCGAGCTCCCCTCTAGAGGCACCTGTCGCGAAGGGGGCACAGCTGGCGGTCGCGGCGAACTTGCTCTCGCCTCGCGACTCGATAAATCGATCACAGTTCACCACCGGGGGGGGGGGCGGGGAGGCACACGAATCTGGCCACAGTCTTTGGGGGCAATGAGGTACTCGCTGGGCAGGCGCTGTAGGCGCTAGATCACTTCTCACGTAGCTGACTGGAACGCCAGTCAGACACAACGCCAGCAACCCTTTGCTGCTCTACTGCCTGCGCTACCAGCCACCTCAGGGGTCAACAGGGCAGGTGTCAATCTGGTGTCAAGTCTGGAATCTCTTCTCTAGTCTGAACTAATCTCCATCCTAAAATGGCCGCCAGGGACTGGGCCTTATATAGCCAGTGCACTGGGGTACTGGCACGAGCCAGAAGGTTCTAGAACCTTCCTCGGCTGTGACAATGACATGGCACTCTTGAGGGGTATTTAGGACACTCACAGCCACCGTACTGGCGTTCTAGAGCAGCCATTTTGTGTACCTGAGGAAAATAAAGGAATTCCTGTCAGAAATGCGCGCCAACCAAAGGGCGCCAAAACCTCAAAAGGCCAGGGTTCATGAAGGCTCCAATGGGAGTCACTTCACATGAGGAAACAATGTGTCCACCATTTTAGGTTCATTTATACAGGTTGACAACCCCAGTTTGTAATGCCACAGGTTTGGGCCAGGTGCCTTGTAAATAGGTGCCACAAACCTTGTGAGCAACTGGGCATCAAGGAACATCTAACCCCATGAGACAACACATAAAAAGTCCTGGTAGACAAATAAAAAGCGACAAATTTTGGGAGGTACAGGGGAACAAAAGAAATCATAGTGGTGAGGGGACTCTCAGAAGCAGACGGGTCTAACAGAGGGGACTTGGTTTTAATAGAAAAGCAGACTGCTGAATGATCTGTCCAAATAAGGGGAGTAGGAGGGGAAATCAGAATGTCAGGGTTGTTGGTGAATATCCCATCAAGGGTGAGTCCTGCTTTGTGGGTAGGCTGGGTGACAATGACAATGATGAAGTCCTACCGCTGAAAGATCACTGATGAGGGCAATGGTATCGTTGTCGATTAGGGATTCTAAATGAAAATTGAAGTCTCCTAATATGGTGTATTGAGGAGCTCCAGCTGTAGTTTCGACTAAGTTGTTAAGGCTGCTAAGGAAATTAGATCTAGGGCCGGGAGGGCGGTAGAGCAAAGTGCCTGTGAATGACTGGTTGCCAGAGAGGCTAATAGAGAAGGAAAGAGCTTCACAATCTCTATAATTAAGAGCAGTGGTTTTAACTTTATAGCGGTTTCAGTAGATGATAGCTATACCGCCACCCTTTATTTTGGTTCTGTCTAATCTGTGGACGCAGTAGTTTTCAGGGAGGGCTGCTTTGAAGTCCGGGCCAGAGGAGTTGTCAACCCAAGTCTCAGTGATGAACAATAAATCGAGATTGTGTGACACAATAAACTCTAGGATGTTGAGTTTGTGTTTTGGGAGGGAACGTACATTAATGAGTGCTGCTAGAACCTGTTTAGGGGTATTAGCAGAGGGGGTATGGTTAATGCAAGCAAGGCATTTAAAAGGACCTATCAGAGGGTCAGTATATAGAGATTGAGGTATAGAGTGCGGTAGGTTGACCGAAGGATTAAGTTCTAGATGTTGAGAGGAGGTGTATTTAATCAAGGCTATGGGGGTCTGAAGGACGAGTGGGCCAGGGGGGATGGCCCTGGGCCCGGTCCCGGCGCGGACGGGCGCAGACGGGCTCGCCTTTGGCGCGCAGACGGCGCGCCCGCTGCGCGTCCGGTAGGTGCACATGGTTTATAGGCGAGAGGAGGGGGGGGGGGGGGGGGGCGTTGCCTAACAATGGTGGGCGTGGCCTGGGGGTTCCCAGGGAATGGCGGCATGATAATTTTTTGTAGCCCGCGGCAGCGTTAAATCCGCTGCGCGGGGGATGCCCAGGGAGTGTCAAACAATAATAAGTGCCCGGGGAGAGAATCGGTAAGTTAAAAGCACAATATCACACTCAAAAATTAAGAACTGCAAGCGATTGTTCTTCCGGCTTCCGCCTCAGGAGAATACTGTCTCAGGCTCGCGCTTGTATTCAGCGCGTTTAAGTAACCTATGGCGGGGGGGGGGGGTGTTGCCTAACAATGGTGGGCCTGGCCTGGGGGTTCCCAGGGAATGACGGCAAGATCATTTTTTGTAGCCCGCGGCAGCGTTAAATCCGCTGCGCGGGAGATGCCCAGGGAGTGTCAAACAATAATAAGCGCCCGGGGAGAGAATCGGTAAGTTAAAAGCACAATATCACACTCAAAAATTAAGAACTGCAAGAGATCGTTCTCCCGGCATCCGCCTCAGGAGAATACTGTCTCAGGCTCGCGCTTGTATTCAGCGCGTTTAAGTAACCTTTGGCGGGGGGGGCGTTGCCTAACAATGGTGGGCGTAGCCTGGGGGTTCCCAGGGAATGGCGGCAAGATAATTTTTTGTAGCCCGCGGCAGCGTTAAATCCGCTGCGCGGGGGATGCCCAGGGAGTGTCCAACAATAATAAGTGCCCGGGGAGAGAATCGGTAAGTTAAAAGCACAATATCACACTCAAAAATTAAGAACTGCAAGCGATCGTTCTCCCGGCTTCCGCCTCAGGAGAATACTGTCTCAGGCTCGCGCTTGTATTCAGCGTGTTTAAGTAACCTATGGGGGGGGGGCGTTGCCTAATAATGGTGGGCGTGGCCTGGGGGTTCCCAGGGAATGACGGCAAGATCATTTATTGTAGCCCGCGGCAGCGTTAAATCCGCTGCGCGGGGGATGCCCAGGGAGTGTCAAACAATAATAAGTGCCCGGGGAGAGAATCGGTAAGTTAAAAGCACAATATCACACTCAAAAATTAAGAACTGCAAGCGATCGTTCTCCCGGCATCCGCCTCAGGAGAATACTGTCTTAGTCAAAAGATCTTTGACCTTCTCTGTGGAACTTGAGAACAATATGCCATCTCTTGCAACATGGCGTTCAAAATACTGAAGAGAAATTTTCTAATACTGTAAGGCGCTTTTTAATAATATTAGCTATGGTTAAACATATTAAAAGGCAGAGGATTTGTAGTGCAAGTCTTTGGTCATAGGTTTTTTCCTTCAGTAAGAAGCTCCATAAAACGAAGATGTCAGGGCTTCATGTTGGATTTCAGTTGTCCAAGGCACTTACAGGAAAGTCAAAAGCCTGTTGAACTTCTTTGTCTAAGTACTAAGCCTTCACTGAGAAAAAAAGAGTGTTTGCTTCATCCCCTTCTAGAATACCAAACAAATGTAAATTTGAGCACCATGCTTGGTTCTCCAAATTTGAACTCATCGTTTTAGATGCAGTTCTAAGTTGCATCGATCAGATAAGTGTTTAGTCTGGCTTCTTCAATACTCTTTCTTTATACTAACCCTGATTTCCCCAAATTACTTGCTCTTGTCAGTTGACCCAGCTGTCTTGATGTCCCCTAAAGCAACATTTGTATTTCAGCAAATTATTGTGCAATTAATATCATGGTCTCACAATGGTTCCCTTTGAATATGGGAGTCCAAGTGAAACAGATCATGCTGAGATGGGTACCTTGATCCCAGTAGCACACAAGACACCTGTTTCATAGTCTACTGTTTGTTATATGATAGACAGTGCCGCATCATTTGCCATTAGGTTTTCCAGGATGGACATTCCACGTTTTGCTTTAGGTGGCAGGATTTTTTCCCAAGTAGCATAACCTTGCTTTTCTGCCTTTTTTCGGGGTTGGTAGTGGGAAATCCTTTTTCAGATTATTGTTTGAACTCGAGACTACATTTTTACCGTTAGGAAAAAGGATAGATCCCAAAGAACTGGTTAACCCTTTAGCTTGCACACTCAATTGAGTAGTTGTAGAGTGTATGCATTTAATACTGTTGAATTTTAGCATATTTGAATATCGGTCTTTGGTCCTCAATTACAGAACAGCAGGTGTTCAGTGGAAAAGATTACTTATTCGCAAGCAAAGAGAGTACTCAATCTAATTTCTGCTTCTGGGGAAGCAGTTTCAATTGTGGTGTACCACCACATCATAGTGGTATAAATACTTCTAGTTAAAGTATGTAATACATTTAAAAGATATGGTTAATGGTTTTTTTAAATGGTGATAGATTGGATGTTTGCATGGTCTCTAAAATCTATCACTTTCTAGAGAATTACTCAGTGTAGAAAATGTGCTGTTAAATGCAAAATGTATCCAGAGGATTAGAGAGACCTAAAGCGATACCCTAGTATTCCTGAGGAGAGTTCGGCCTACTGAGAAGACCATGAATTGCTAGAATATTTTTAGAGTGTACCTTCAGGACGACCTTCATAACTATGGCTTGATCACTACAGGTTGTTGTGCTACAGAAAGTGAAATTTAGCCCAATTTTCAATTTTTTGGTAGGTTGGATCAACCTCTTACATGTAGGCTGGTTCCTAATATACATAATATTGATACAATTTGGTCAGTGCATTCATAACACACCTGCTTGAAAAGTCTACCAGCTGCCACTGCAGGAAAAGTACTCACGGAGAACGTGTCTTCAGCTTGAATATATGTATTTAATTCCACACTATACAAGAAAATATAAAATGGTGTACATCATTATCTATTGCAAATCCAAATCCATGAATTTGATTGCAAACAATGTCACACATGCTTTCAGTTTACATGTTAACTTGATTGATATTATGGTGCACAACTCTGCAACTTGGAGTACCGCACAGAACATGAACATAATGCTGTTAAGTAGCTAGAACAAATATTCATGGTAAATTCACAAAAATACATAAGTCACAAATCGTGCATTCTGAACCTTTGGCAAGTGCCATAAGGAATATACAAACATAAAAACCACATTCTTTGATTTACAATTTCAAGTAAGTGTAAAAGTGCAGTATTTACAGTTTATTTCTGCATTTATAAATATAAACATTTATTGTACATAGAAAGAGTCTAACAAGCTGTTAAGAATGAGGCAATAAGCCACAAAATATTTCAGAGGAAGGTTTCACTTTACGTTACTTTAAGTTCATCAGCCTAATTTGTCCTATCATATGAAAATAGCACAGCCACAACTTCAACAGACTACTTTATGATGTAGAGTTTAAGATGGCTGATGGATATAGAACCACATTAGAGTGTAGCAGTTTAGTGTTTTGCTTTTGCCCCAGTTCCAATTTTCCTTCATGTTGCTTTTAAGAAATATTGTATCCTGGCATAGCTGAGGTGGGATAAGTTTTTTACTTTGATACAAAGCTTAACATCAATGAATCTGCAGTTGTGCTATCTAAGGACTGCAAATGCCTCCCAAACGGGCCTTATGCTAGTCCAGTATAGGGCACACAGGACAATAAACAAAATGCAGATGCATCTGACAGACATTAACCCATACTTTTATATAAATTTCAAAAGGGACAAACTACCAATTTATGCCTGAAATTGAGTGACCTAGCCATGTAATTAAATGGGTTACTGAAGGGTTTGTTCATGTCAAATGAATTCACCATAGGTCACTACAAATTTACGACTTTAAACAGTTTTAAGAGGTCATATACTTGTGTATTAAGCTAAATGAGGATAGATGATTAGAATTTGAAGCCAAGTAGTTATTAACATTTGCTGTGTTGTTTTTTAATACATTGTGTCCTAAGTCATCACAGTTGGTAGACACAACTGTGTTCCTACTTTATTTACAATAGCTGTTTACACCTTCCTTCACATGGCACTATCACCTCCTACTGCATAAACCCACTAAACTAGGTTTCTTCAAAACACTATTTAAACATACATGCATTGTAGGGGTTGCAGGAATATTTCAATCTGATAGTCCGAGGATGCTGCTTGGTCATTGAAGTACGTGTTTCATAATAGATAACCCATTAGTAGAAGGTGGTACATCCTATGAAGTTAAAGATACATTTAAAGAGTACAGTTTGTGAGTTTTACAGGTGACCTAAATTTACAGTTAACTGAGCTTCTTTGCATTTCAATGAAGCAAGACATCTTGCTCACACCAATTGAATGACAGCAGCAAAATAAATGGTTGCAGGTCAACATTGTTGGTACAGAATCTGCCTGTCAAAATTAAGAAAAGCAGGAAGCAACCCTGATAAGGTAATACACTAAGTACAGTTTAATACTTTGACATGCTGTCAGGGTAAGAAAATTCAACATTATGAGTTTACTTTAATTTCTTCTGATCCGTATTACAAGAAATAAACCTCAATTATAACTTAAACCAAAGCAATCTAAGACTTCCTTTCCTTCGTGGGAAATGTTAAGGAGGACCTCCAACTAACACTGCATTAAATTCAAGATGAAGGACATTTTAAAAATGTAAGTCCTTGTTTAAACAAAGACTTGGAAAAGAAAAACTACAGGAATAAAGATTTAAAAATTGTAAATGACTACAATTAAGCCATTACGAAAATATCTACCTACAAAAATATTGATGTTTGAAAAACCAAAACATAGCCAAACTCCCATCCCTTACAGTTATGGACCTGAACTGTGTTTATATTCTAAATCCAGGTCAGGTATATTTAAAGGCACATGCATCATAGTGTCATTATAAGCATGCAAATATTTTATTAGCCAAATATTTTATGGTTGTCATTTCTGTAGTCTGTATTTTCACCTTATGCAAACTGTTGACTGAAGATTCAAAAACGACTGTGGCAGTGAAGTATGGTCAAGCACAGCCACAAACCGATCACAGATTAGCAGAAGGTGCCTAAAGCAGCCACTAATATGTTAACATTATGTGTGATCAATATAAATTATGCAATGATGGAATCATTCTTTTGCTTGGTATGTATCATTATCACATATTAAAATGCAATATTATGTTTTAATTTTCTAAAATATTTTACTTCCTTCGAGATGAACCCTGGCAAACGTTCAAGAACATTTTGCAACTCTTCAGCTGTTTCACTATAACGTGTACATTGGATGGGTATTAGAAATCACTACTTCCTCTCATTAAAAAAATTTGGACTTTGAAATCAAAACACAATCTAATAACGTGGCGAGGACACATATGTTCACTTTCAAACAATTATTTTGCATTTTACATTACTATTACTTAAAACAGAATTACATTCATTTCTATTTTAAGATACAATGCAGTCGCCTTTGTGGTGTTTCTAAATGCCAATTGCCTGCATGACTCATTCATATCAGGTGAAAGCAGAAGATGCCGACCAATGTGAGAATCAGTCACAACATCCTCACATAAACTATTTGATGTTGGGTGTGTGCTAGCATTTGATAGGCACAAGATGACTGCAGTTTAAATTCAGTGCAAAGTGATAATATAATAATAAACAGAGTTGGTCTACTGAAGCATAATTCTGAAGACCAGCCATCAAAACACACTTTTCAACATTGCTCTGATGATAAATGATGCCTTACAAGACAATGAAATAAATAGTTTCATTTAGTCTGGATACAATTAAATGGCAGCTCTCTGACCGGTAGACCAGCGAAGGCACTAGTATGGTTATGTCCTACAACCAAACAACTTCTAAGGAGATAATGCATTACATCAAGGAACCGTGCAATACAGGTTTTTTTCAGATGGCTACCTTTCTATAATGACAGACAGGAGATTCCCTTTAGTGTTTAGGAGTAGGCATGCTGTTGAGGTATCATACTTTCACAAGCATTTGGTTACGCATAACACAGATTTATAAATACATGCATTTATTTCAGCCTAATATCTTAACAAAATACATTCATAAAATGATCACTAATTATCCATAGGAAGGGGTCACGTTCATGTACTCAGGGTTGGAGACTACCATTTTAAGACCCAATGCTTTCTGTCAGGTGAACGTATAGTAGAACAGCAGCTAGGCAGTAAGAAAGGAGCATTCTCTCTTCCTTGAACTAGCATAAAAAATGTCTGGAAAGTATGGCAAACATGTAAATATACTATAGTTAACAATGGCCCTGTGGGAACAGTTTCAAGCATATCCTATAAACGGTATGTCAGAGCTACAGGCTGTTTTGAAACTCAATCATTTGTTGGATCTGAAATGATAATTCAAGGGTATAACAGACTAATGCTTAGTCAAAGTGAGGAGCTGTAAAATCCTGTTCCGCTTCCTACAAAGAAAGAGATGTTCAAACAAGTTGCCGCTACCCAGGCATGCCCATGGTATTCCTAGACTTGCAGCCCTGAAGAAACAGCCTCTGAAAAACAGCATTTGAGCTGCTGCAAGCATCACTGCTAGTGCATGTGACAGTATCATAGCGATTGGGAGTTAGGAGGTGAACAGTTCTTGTTTGCACTTTAGAGTATGGACCAGGATCTGGAAGATATCAGAACACTAATCAGGCTGCTAGGAAGGCTCCAATACAATAAAACAGTAAGAGAAAAATAAACAGGGCACACATCTGGAGAATCATCTAGTAGCATTGCAATAGAATAAAACACGGTGAGAGAAACAGTGGGGGTGTAAGTAAAGTAGTAGCTACATGGAGCATAGATTTGAGACAGTCTTCAACAGCTCTTATGCATGGGAAATTGCCACTCTGTAGTATATACAGTATGTAAGAGAAGGGTGGCATTCATATAAACAGAGAAAGGAGCTTTCACACACCACTCTTTCTCAAATTTCCATAACCCCCTCTCATAACAAGCTCACAGGACAAACATTGTATGTGATGCTTATCAACAAACCATGACAAGAAAACAATACAACGGATACCAAATTAACACACAAACTAGATGATCCATTCATCTTAGAAATCTGGTTCCACCCATGCATATCTTTGACAGCCTAGTTCCCCTTTAGATACCACATTCAACACTATGATGACCCACAAGACTGGAGATAGCATTGAAATTAAATCTTCAAGTCTACATTGCCATCCAGTCTCCTGCAGCAGTCAGTGCTTAAATCTTTTGAACTCCTTACATGCCACTTCACACTATCTGGAGCCCGGACAGATATCTTCCACCTTGTCTGCAGACCTTTCAGGTCCCTGTTCCACATTTAATACCAAAATCTCATAGAACACCCCCTCAGCCTCAATGAATATTTGCAACAACATTTTACTTTGGATTTCAAAGTCCCTGTGGATGCAACCAGCAGTACCATGGAAAAGGTACTCCTCAGCCTTAGAACAACCACTAACATTAGACAACAGACCTCACTCCCCAGCCCTCATCCAATGCAATACTCTACTCCAAGCCCATCTTTTAGTATCATCCCCTCGCCCCACAATGTCCCTCCATCTGGATCACACTAAATTTATATATTCACTGATATACTGACAAAGGTTTTGCGGAAGGTCATCAGACCACACACGTGCTTTGGAGTGAGTGCCTTTCAGTGACATCTCCCTGAACTACAGCGCATTTCTATGGGTTAGACCAAATAGTACAAAACCTTGAGCCCCTGTCTACAGAGCACCCACTATATGGAAATGAAGCAGCCAACAGACTACACAGACCACACTCGCATAAGTCACAACAGTGCCCTCTCCATTGACTAAACCCTTTGGATTAGAAAAAAAGAGAGAAGTTAAGTAATTGGAGGCCTTTCACCCAAATGACTGGTAGTGTAGACCGGAGCAAATTTCTTTTTCCACATTAAGGAAACAAAAATGGCCTTATGGGCATTCAAACAGACCATGTTTGTTGGACAACTCTCTGCTTCTCTGACAACCATAAATATCAGGTCGAAAGAAGCAGCTGGCTAGTATCTAACGCCAAACCAATATCTGATATCCGCACTAAAAAGTACAACATCTTACACAGCCCGTTAAAACAGTTCATGCACCAAATCCGTGCAACTGTTTAACAGTGTGTTTAATGAAATCATTTGATATCACTTTTTCCAAATACTTGTTTGGAAAGAAACTTTCATTAGGTTTGACCAGTGTCATTCAATAGTGGCAGAAGTTGCAACCGCTTGATTTACTATGATGCTGGGTGGTGGTGAAAAGGTTTATTTATTGCATGTTCTTAGGTTTCTGCTATATTTGGTTACTGGCTTTAGCATAGAGCCCAATATGCCACAGCATCGAAGCACTTTCAGTAGTGTAAGGAGGAATTCTGCAAACTGTTCTGAGGTTTTAATTGCATATTGGATTCTGTTCTAGCCTAAGTAAATGCGCTTTGAATAGGATGTATTTGTATTGTCTTATATTTTATGAATGGGCCAGCTTCAATGAGTTGTGGGAGAATGCTCTTAGTCTTAGATGGGCATGCGCAGAGAGCTGAACTAGGAATGAATGGCAGTGTTCTCTGATTTTATTTAGTCCCAGTCCCTTCCAAGTGGGGTTTGGAGTAGGATGCTCTCAGCTCAGTTTGTCTAGGCAGGTATGTGTCTTAGTTCTGTTTGAAACAAGGTGGGGGGATTGCTTAGGAGTGAAAGTATAACAGTGTGCATTGCAGGCAGTTTTCCAGTTTATGGATTCTTAAAAACCTGTTCAATGGTTATAAACGATTTGCAAATGTTCCTCTCACATTTAAAAGAGTTAGAGATCCAGCTCAAAATTCACTACTCGAGCTCAAAATTCACAAGTTCCTCTCCTCATGGAATCTGGACTTCCTAAATGCCATTGCTAATATTCTGAAAACACTATTCAGAGAGACTAACAAGATAACACAAAATCCATCAGGAAAAGAAGCCTGCAGCAGGGCATGTGATTTAAACTGAGATATCACTTCACTCCGCTCACAATACGTTGGTTGCACTATGGTGAGGAGCGTATTCAGACTTTTTGTTTTAGCAATTTTCACGGCATTTGGGATTCCCCGCTTTTAAGCATGGTGGTGCACAAACTTCTAAAACCATTTTTACACATCCTTAGGTATTTAAAAAGGGGGCGACATTAGTTTCCTTTCAATACATATCAGCACCGATAATGTAGAGTCATCAGCATCAGGTTTGCATTCATTTTAAACTATTATAAACGATACAATATAATTGGGAGATGGATAATAGGCTAGATGAGAGAGTGTGGAAAACATTCACCCTGAACGAGGAACAAAGGGGGAATATGGTAGTTTTCTCCATTTTTAGCATAATTGAGGATTGGAACTGAAGAAAGACTGAGTAGCCGAGGTGTAGAAGACGGGATGGGCGAGAAGCGGGTGCTGCAGGGACAAGGTGCATGGAAAGCATAGGAAGGCTGGATGCACAGTAGTTCTAATAAAAACAAGAAAAGGAAAAGGAAAAAGTAAACGATAGAACAAGGAAATCCCCCGACACACCGATTGCAATGAAGACAGGGGGTGCTGGTAGTGGGAAAGGGGATCCCCTGCCAGCAAGGAATACAGGCGCGATCAAAAAACTAATTCCTCCATCAGCGGGAAAAAGTAAGAAGAGTGACATGCGGAAACAGAACTTGATCGGAAAAGTAACCAGTACGGCAGGTAAAAGCATGTCACAACTGGCAAAGGGAGACGAGCAAAAGGCTCGGGACATAATTATGCGTCAACCCACCGTGGCGGAAATGCTAGCGGGAAAACCCTTGGAACCAGCGACGGAATCTGTGGATGCAGGAAACTCGAGCAATCTTCACAATCTAGACGCTGACACTCCCGCTGCTGCTGCTGAAAACGTCCTCGAGGACGCAACTGACATGAACACGGAAGTCGCGAAGGTGGTTGCTAGGCAACGGGCCGAGGCAGCGCGGAGAGAGGCGCAGAAGGCTGTAACACCGCAGACAGACGGTGAGCTTGCAGGAGCTCGCGCTGTGGACGAAATACCAGCGGAAGATAGAGGTAAAGGGGTGTATGTCAGTGGAAAAGTCGAAAAAGGGAATACAGGCACCAGGGGAGGCACTACAGCAGACATGCTTGGCGCATTAATGCAGGTTGAAAAAGAAATTAATGAGTCCCGGAAAGTGACTGGCTCCTGGGGGAGCAGAGAAAGTATAGCAAGCTCTACAGAACCAAGCCTTGAGGAGGGGACCAATGTAACTAAACAGATCCATGGGGGAGACTGTACATCCCTAGAAGGGGAGGGAGAGTTCTTCTCTGTAAATGAAGATTCTGAGTCATTGTCGTCAGCAGAATCAAGTACAGAGGAGGGTGAAGGCACGGAGTCAGGCATAAGCACCTCTGTTAAAGAGTCTACTATGAAAAAGAGGAAACACACTAAAGTAGAGAAACGTCTCCTATGGGATTACTCAGCAACCTCTCAAGTGTACCAGGAGGAAGATATGGCTGAGAGAACCACAAGTGGCAATATCCCTCCCCCACAAGACCCTTTCCAGACTTTATTCTCAACGCTGAGGCAGATGCAACACGAAGCAAGAACAGAAAGCCGCAGAGCAAGGCAGGCATCAAAGAAAATTCAGAACAGCCTGAGGAAGGTCAATAAACTGTATGATGAGCTGGTTGACAGAGTTACAGAGGTGGAGGAGCGGACAGGGAAGCTTGAGGACGACGTGGGGAGCTGGCAAACATTTAAGTCTGAACATGAGAAAATGGCAGAGGATATGCGCTGGAAGATGGAGGATTTTGAGAATCGGCAGAGGAGAAACAATGTCCGCCTTTTGGGTGTGGAGGAAGGGGCAGAGGGGCAGGACGTCAGGAAGTTTGTGATAAATCTGTTGAGGGGCGCATTCCCAGAGTCCCAGTGGCAGTGGGAAACAGAAATACAAAGGGCGCACAGATTCCCTTTTGCAGTAAAGAGGGGGGGAGAAGTAGGGGGAGCAGGCAGAGGTGGGCAAAAAAATCAGCCAAGGGCCATTTTAGTCTATGTTGGGAATTTTTTGCTCAGGGAAGAGATCCTAGCCAAAGCAAGGCCAGAGAGTAGGAGATCTTTTGAGAATAATACCTTTTTCGCCAGGCCTGACTTCTGCCATTTCACTGTAGAGAGGAGGTGGAAGATGAGGCAGCTGATTGCACCATTTCAGGCTCTTGGCTCTGAGGCGTATTTACTTTACCCTGCTAGATTAAAGGTTATTGTCAGAGGGAAAACCTGGATGTTTAACTCAGAAATCAAAGCAGGAATCTTTCTAGAGGAAATGAAGAAACAAAAAGGAGCATGAGTGCCCGGGGGAGTATATAGGATATAAAGGGATCAGTGGGAGGCACGAAAAAAATTAAATAGTTGGATGAGAGATGAGAGAAGGAAGCGATTTGCACAACACAAGGCGGGCACACATAGGTCGGCTGACCTATTTGCCTGTGAAGGGGGGGGTTGGGGAGGGGTGAGTAGAGCAGGGGTGGTAAGGGAGGGGGGTGTGGGGGGGGAGAATAACAACTGGTTGATTATGATTATGATTTTGCACATTGTCACGTTGGTGGGATACAGAGGAGATATACAGACTGGTTTGAGGCTGAAAAAGACTGTCTGTTTTAGTTGGTATATACACTTGTTAATGCAATGGTATGTAGGATAGCATCAATTAATGTGTGTGGATTAAATGATTTGAATAAGAGAATGAAGGTAGCTGCATATTTAAAAACCCTGCGGTTGGATTTGGTATGTCTGCAGGAAACCCATATTGAGGTGAGCAAGATGTATCTAATGGAACAACTTGGGTTCAGGGTATTGGCCAGCTCTAAACAAGAAACTAGGACTAGAGGAGTGGCAATCTTGGGTAGACACAGGGATATGGTAGTGGGGAAAAAGAAGGAGGATAAATGGGGAAGATGGGCTATAGCGGAAATTTCCTTTCGGGGACAGAAAATATCATTAGCCACCATCTATGGATCCACTGAAGATGATCCTGAGGTATTTCAGTTTCTTGATGCAGAGTTGGCTCAGTGGCCTGAACCTATAATCTGTTGTGGTGATCTCAATATACACGATTTGGAGAGCTCGTTTACACAGAGAGATGCAATTTATAGAGGGAGAAAAAGGAAGGTGTTCAGGGCGCTGGCGGATATGGTTAGGAATAATTCTTTGATTGATCCTTGGATAAAATTACATCCACATCTTGATGGAAGTACCTTTTTTTCGGCCCCACATAAAACATTGGTTAGGCTGGACTATTTTCTTATAAATAGTAGCTTGTTAGCTGGGACACAGATTGAGAAACTTCCAAGGGTGATCTCAGATCACAGCCCTGTAATACTTACCATTGAAAATAATTACTTACAGAGATCACCTGCACAATGGACGTTTGAGAGGGGACTCTTAAGGGATCTTGCATATAAGGAGCACATGTCAAAATGGATTAAAGAGTTTTGGGAGATTAATAGGGGGACGGCAGCTATAGGAGTAGTTTGGGATGCATTTAAGGCAGGAATAAGGGGTGAAACCTTGAGTTTTGTGATGGGTAGACAAAAAAGAGAAAGGGTAAGGAGAGAGCTGGTAGAGCATAATTTACTAAGGGAGGAGGAGAATCTAAGTAGGCTAATAAGGAATAACAGTCCTCTGGAGGATTGTCTGCTTAGAATAATAGCATTAAAGGCAGAGGCAGTGGAAGGCCTGGCTAGACAGGCGGTAGACAAATTCCTGTCCAACAAGGAAAAGACATATGAGCTTAGTGAGAAGGTAGGGCGGGTGCTGGCAGCTAGAACTAGGCAGAGAGCAGCCGAAGCAGGAGTAAAAGAAATACGGGATATACAGGGAAATCTGGTTATGGAGACTGATGCAGTAAGAGAAGTATTTAGGAAGTTCTATGCAGATTTATATACTTCAGAAGAGGTACCAAACTTGGGGGAGATTAAGGAGTATTTGGATAACATACCCCCCTCGGCGATTTCAGAAGAGGATAAAGAAATATTGGACAGTCCTATACTGCTAGGAGAGTTGGAGGAAGCTCTTGATAGCTTGCCGAAAGGTAAAGCAACAGGGCCAGACCAAATTCCGCTAGAATTTTATCAGGTTTTCAAAAACGAACTATTAGCAGATATGTGTATAATCATGCAACAAGCACAGGTAGGAGACATTAGCCCAGAGTCATGGGGGGGGGGCTAATATAATAGTAATTTTAAAAAAAGGAAAGTCACCGGAAACGCCAGGATCATACAGGCCAATTACACTAATGAACTCGGATATTAAAATATATTCTAAGATTTTAGCAAAGAGACTTGCAGGAGTGATTGAGCAGTTAGTGACCCCTATCCAGCATGGCTTTATACCTGGGAAAGGGACTACGCAACATGTAAGAACGGTAATTACAGTATTCAACCACGCAGAAATACTAGGAGATCCTGCAGCAGCACTTTTCCTCGATGCCGAGAAGGCATTCGATAGGGTGGACTGGAAATATCTTTGGTGTGTAATGAGATGGTGTGGGTTGGGCGAATCCTTTATAAAAGCGATCCAGGTACTGTATAAGAATCCAGCAGCGAGGATAAGGGTGAATGGGGGGCTCTCAGATGTAGTAAAAATAGCCAGGGGGACCAGACAGGGATGCCCTTCCTCTCCCCTATTGTTCGCATTATATCTGGAACCCTTACTACGTAGGTTGGAGGAGAATGTAAGGATACCTCCAATGAAAAGAAATGAAAATGTGGTGAAGTCCTTAGCCTACGCAGATGATGTGGCAATCTTAACTCCGAACCCTACTCTAGCTATAAAGGAGATAGAGTTAGAGGCTCAGAAATTTGGGAAACTATCAGGGTACAGTTTAAATAGAACAAAGACCCAGATTATTAAGAATAGATATACTCCGTGTGGGGATAGCAGGGTGGTTGATTCAGCAGTATATCTAGGAGTAGCACTAACTGCAAAGGTGGAGAGAGTAGTAGAGTTAAATCTGGATCCTCTAATAGGCAAAGTTAAAAAAGAACTTGAAAGAATGAATAACCTACACCTTTCCCTTATGGGATGCACAAATGTTGTCAAAATGCTAATCTTACCTAAATTTTTATATTTTTTTCGTACCATTCCGTTAGTTTTCGAAGCCAGATGGTTTAATTTAATAGAAAGGATACTGAACAGATTTATCTGGGCACATGGAAAGACCCGTAGAGCGTATAAGTACATGACTTTACCCAGAGAGAGAGGGGGCTGGGGAGCCCCTGACTTTCGGATGTATCAGATGGCTGCTGCATTACAATACATGCAGGGAATAATTGGGGGTGGAGGAAGTGATGCAAGGGTTGGGACCATGTCCACGGAAGTGTATGCTATTATACTGGGGGCGGAGGCAGAAAATAATTTGTTAAATAGAGTAGAATTTGGATATTATAAAAGAACAAGGTTCAAGACCATGATGGCAGCAACTAGAATATGGAATACATTTCTTAAGAGAATGGGAATGGGCAGATATAATAGGTATGTAAGGCTTTACAAAAACTGTTCCTTCCCGATGGGAATTTTTGGTGACTCAATAATGTTGGGATGGACACAGAAAGGGATAGAGCAGATTGGGGATATAATAGATGGGGATGGGGTAATCCAGTTCATAGATCTTTGTGCTAAATATGGGATTGAGAGAAAGGACTTCTTCAAATACCTGCAGGTACGGAGTTTTTTATTACACAAGCAAGGTGGCAGGGAGGGGTTTAATAAAAATGAACTCTTGGAAAAGATAAAAGCAGGAGGGGATTGCACAATTAGATCTTTCTACGCAATACTAACCAAAGGGAAGATGGATGATCTGGAGAAAGTTAGCACTAAGTGGGTCGGAAAGCTGGGAGAGGATGCAGGAAGCTTTCAAGATTCTTTAAACTTGGGATGTACCATCCTGTGCTCTGGACCCTTGCAATCGCAACACTATAAGACGCTATTTTCACTGTATTACACTCCAGCGAGGCTAGCTAAGTGGGGAGGGTCCACTGGAATTACTTGCCCACGGTGTAATGCAGCAGCTGCCGACATTATCCATATGTTTGCTACTTGCCCTCAGTTATATACCTTGTTCCGAAGTATAGAAGATTTTATTAACAATACTCTTGTTATAAGAGTTAATCTAACGCCTAGGATGATTTTGTTTGGAGTAGATAATCAAGTTGGATTGGATCATAAAGAATTTATGTTTGTCGCAATGGCAGTACTGAGATTAATAATTGCAAGAGTATGGTTGGACAAGGTACCCCCTGATTTACAAGTATGGCTATCAAATTTGCTAGCTAGCTATAATCTTGAGAGAGCTATATATGCTCGGAAGGGGAAGAGGGGAAGGAGATTGGGGTTGAAAATTTGGGAACCAATAAATATATGGAAAGAGAGGATGGCATAGTAATTGATGAAGATTAAAGGCTAGGCCCTTCTTTGTTATATGATTTGGTGTTATAAATGTACTTTGGTTATTGATTTGAAATGCGTCAAACCAGTGATACTCTGTAAAATGTATTTAAAAATGTCTTGTTTTGTTTTGTAATTCAATGTGCAAGTTAACAAGAAAAAGGGGAAAATAAAAATATTAAAAAAAAAAAAAAAAAAAAAAAGGGAGTTAGGAGGTGAACAGTTCTTGTTTGCACTTTAGAGTATGGACCAGGATCTGGAAGATATCAGAACACTAATCAGGCTGCTAGGAAGGCTCCAATACAATAAAACAGTAAGAGAAAAATAAACAGGGCACACATCTGGAGAATCATCTAGTAGCATTGCAATAGAATAAAACACGGTGAGAGAAACAGTGGGGGTGTAAGTAAAGTAGTAGCTACATGGAGCATAGATTTGAGACAGTCTTCAACAGCTCTTATGCATGGGAAATTGCCACTCTGTAGTATATACAGTATGTAAGAGAAGGGTGGCATTCATATAAACAGAGAAAGGAGCTTTCACACACCACTCTTTCTCAAATTTCCATAACCCCCTCTCATAACAAGCTCACAGGACAAACATTGCATGTGATGCTTATCAACAAACCATGACAAGAAAACAATACAACGGATACCAAATTAACACACAAACTAGATGATCCATTCATCTTAGAAATCTGGTTCCACCCATGCATATCTTTGACAGCCTAGTTCCCCTTTAGATACCACATTCAACACTATGATGACCCACAAGACTGGAGATAGCATTGAAATTAAATCTTCAAGTCTACATTGCCATCCAGTCTCCTGCAGCAGTCAGTGCTTAAATCTTTTGAACTCCTTACATGCCACTTCACACTATCTGGAGCCCGGACAGATATCTTCCACCTTGTCTGCAGACCTTTCAGGTCCCTGTTCCACATTTAATACCAAAATCTCATAGAACACCCCCTCAGCCTCAATGAATATTTGCAACAACATTTTACTTTGGATTTCAAAGACCCTGTGGATGCAACCAGCAGTACCATGGAAAAGGTACTCCTCAGCCTTAGAACAACCACTAACATTAGACAACAGACCTCACTCCCCAGCCCTCATCCAATGCAATACTCTACTCCAAGCCCATCTTTTAGTATCATCCCCTCGCCCCACAATGTCCCTCCATCTGGATCACACTAAATTTATATATTCACTGATATACTGACAAAGGTTTTGCGGAAGGTCATCAGACCACACACGTGCTTTGGAGTGAGTGCCTTTCAGTGACATCTCCCTGAACTACAGCGCATTTCTATGGGTTAGACCAAATAGTACAAAACCTTGAGCCCCTGTCAACAGAGCACCCACTATATGGAAATGAAGCAGCCAACAGACTACACAGACCACACTCGCATAAGTCACAACAGTGCCCTCTCCATTGACTAAACCCTTTGGATTAGAAAAAAAGAGAGAAGTTAAGTAATTGGAGGCCTTTCACCCAAATGACTGGTAGTGTAGACCGGAGCAAATTTCTTTTTCCACATTAAGGAAACAAAAATGGCCTTATGGGCATTCAAACAGACCATGTTTGTTGGACAACTCTCTGCTTCTCTGACAACCATAAATATCAGGTCGAAAGAAGCAGCTGGCTAGTATCTAACGCCAAACCAATATCTGATATCCGCACTAAAAAGTACAACATCTTACACAGCCCGTTAAAACAGTTCATGCACCAAATCCGTGCAACTGTTTAACAGTGTGTTTAATGAAATCATTTGATATCACTTTTTCCAAATACTTGTTTGGAAAGAAACTTTCATTAGGTTTGACCAGTGTCATTCAATAGTGGCAGAAGTTGCAACCGCTTGATTTACTATGATGCTGGGTGGTGGTGAAAAGGTTTATTTATTGCATGTTCTTAGGTTTCTGCTATATTTGGTTACTGGCTTTAGCATAGAGCCCAATATGCCACAGCATCGAAGCACTTTCAGTAGTGTAAGGAGGAATTCTGCAAACTGTTCTGAGGTTTTAATTGCATATTGGATTCTGTTCTAGCCTAAGTAAATGCGCTTTGAATAGGATGTATTTGTATTGTCTTATATTTTATGAATGGGCCAGCTTCAATGAGTTGTGGGAGAATGCTCTTAGTCTTAGATGGGCATGCGCAGAGAGCTGAACTAGGAATGAATGGCAGTGTTCTCTGATTTTATTTAGTCCCAGTCCCTTCCAAGTGGGGTTTGGAGTAGGATGCTCTCAGCTCAGTTTGTCTAGGCAGGTATGTGTCTTAGTTCTGTTTGAAACAAGGTGGGGGGATTGCTTAGGAGTGAAAGTATAACAGTGTGCATTGCAGGCAGTTTTCCAGTTTATGGATTCTTAAAAACCTGTTCAATGGTTATAAACGATTTGCAAATGTTCCTCTCACATTTAAAAGAGTTAGAGATCCAGCTCAAAATTCACTACTCGAGCTCAAAATTCACAAGTTCCTCTCCTCATGGAATCTGGACTTCCTAAATGCCATTGCTAATATTCTGAAAACACTATTCAGAGAGACTAACAAGATAACACAAAATCCATCAGGAAAAGAAGCCTGCAGCAGGGCATGTGATTTAAACTGAGATATCACTTCACTCCGCTCACAATACGTTGGTTGCACTATGGTGAGGAGCGTATTCAGACTTTTTGTTTTAGCAATTTTCACGGCATTTGGGATTCCCCGCTTTTAAGGATGGTGGTGCACAAACTTCTAAAACCATTTTTACACATCCTTAGGTATTTAAAAAGGGGGCGACATTAGTTTCCTTTCAATACATATCAGCACCGATAATGTAGAGTCATCAGCATCAGGTTTGCATTCATTTTAAACTATTATAAACGATACAATATAATTGGGAGATGGATAATAGGCTAGATGAGAGAGTGTGGAAAACATTCACCCTGAACGAGGAACAAAGGGGGAATATGGTAGTTTTCTCCATTTTTAGCATAATTGAGGATTGGAACTGAAGAAAGACTGAGTAGCCGAGGTGTAGAAGACGGGATGGGCGAGAAGCGGGTGCTGCAGGGACAAGGTGCATGGAAAGCATAGGAAGGCTGGATGCACAGTAGTTCTAATAAAAACAAGGTTCTGAACAATGAGAAGCTGGGAAGAGGAGGGCTGCTCAACGGGGAAAACTGGGGAGCAAGGATGGTTCAAGGCATGTCCTCGAATCCTTTCACATAAGGAAAGTGGGTTGAACATGAGTAACTCAAGAGAGGAGAGCTAAGGGACTCATAAGGTGGGTGGAGGAAAGAGGTTGATAGATGGAGAATGAGAGACGGGGTCTCGCCTTAGAATGAGCAAGAAAACGAAAGAAAACTAACACAAATATATAAAAAGAATACCAATGAAACGACTGAAAAGTGCGCCCAGCAGAAATGAATGCAACTGAAGTGTTGAAGCAAAAATAATGTAATTGAGATACATAAAAATGTATTTAAAACAAGTAACAACGAGGACCCAGGGATACAGGACCAAGGACACCGTTAATTTGGGGCTTTAAACAAGGTCAGGCCAGTGATCAAGCGCTGCAATGTGATTAGAACCCTTCAGAAAGAGCAAACATTCTAAAACAGGTCCACAGCACATCCGCATATTAAAACAAATTCCATTAATTCATGAATCCATTACATTTTATAACCTTTCAACTAATTTTATATAGTGTGGAATACTCTTAAAGTGCTTGTGATCTACCACTGTTTATCTAGATGGTTAGACAGCACAGAACTCAATCTAAGTACAACCAGCAGGAGAAATGCCTATCAAAGTATACAACATTATACCTTGAATTACCAACGGTTAACTTGTCTGCAACTCAATCAAACCCACAAAATAATGAAAATAAAGTCATATAACTAAAAAATTAAATATCTAAGACAACAGAAATATGGTCAGTCAAAACTGTGCAAGATTAAGGCATTAAGCGCAGTGCAATACTTTTCATTTCCATCCCTTTGAACCGTATTCTAGTGTGTGGTTTAAGAGGGCTCCATATCCTCCGATGATGACCAACAGCAAAGGACAGTGACTAATCCTCTGTGTGTAGGCTCTCCAGACCATGCACCTATTTTGGGTTTTCCCGACCATCTGTCAACTCTAGTTTCAAGTAAAGAAGGACCCAGTGTGTTCAGTTGTTTAAAAGGCAGATATGGCAAAGTGTCAAGGTGACAAGTGTTGCGGTGAACTCTTCTCGTCCCCTGTTGGAGTGGGCTTTAGTATGGACAGTTTTCGAGGGTGAAGCTGAGGACTTCTTCGAAGATTGTCATCCATCTGTAACAAAATTTAAGTTTAATGAGGTGTAAAGATGAAACTCCATAAACTCCAAGAACAACATACCTGTTTCACTTTACCAGTAATCATTGGCAATGTTCTTCATCAATATTTCAAAATAACACAAAATTATTGGTTCCATAGATTTACACTTTCTTTGGCTTAGGTGTAATATTTTCTTTTCCCTCACGTCTTAGTATAATGGCAATTTATAATCATAATGTATTGTTTTCAGGCTGAACTGTGAAGTAGCTGGTATACTGTGAGTAAAGCTCTTGTTGTGAATTGCCTGCCCATTTTACAATCAACCTACACAGCTAGAATGGGAGCTGTTGAGACAACACAGAAGTGTACAGCGAGTTGGCTCCTGCCTCCAAATTGAAAATAACCCAAGACCCAAAGGAAGTGGATCCTTCCCTTGTGCTCAAGGTGTTCTTTGACAGATGGAGGCAAAGGAATGACAGGTTGCTGCTGAGCCACCTACACCAGGTCTTAGAGGACAACAGAAATAATGAAAAACTAGGTGCTGTTTCACCATGTTCCTCAACCTATCTTTCTGGTGTCAGACAAGGGAAACAGCAGTTATCTGACTGCCCTGGATTGTCGCTCCACCAGCCTGATAGACTACCTTTATTCACCACACGTATATGGAGACAAATTGGGACAATTCTGATGTCTTCACCATGCTCCACTAGGCGTTTTCCAGAGTAGGATTCCAAGTGTGTATGAGAAAACCCAAGCTTTTCTATCATTGTATAGGAATCACTTAGATGTTATTTTACCACTGATTACATGACATCACTGGTGACATCACATATCATACCTCATCACACCACAAATTACACCAACGATGACATCCCTGAAGGTGGGCAACACCGCAACACCATTGCGTTGCATTGCGTTCAGGCTCTGGCAGACAGATTGGCCTTGCACAGGGACTGTGCTGAGTGGTAAAAGGTGCTGAGATCAGCACTTCCTTTGGCCACGACCAGTGGGCTCTGATCACACGTAGATGGGAGGAACAGCCCTGAAAATAATGCTGAACTCAACACCTCTACTCCAGGGGATCGCTGTGCACATGGATTGACTTTGCCCATAGTGCTCCGAGTGTAGGACCAGCCTTCAGTAGACCTCGAACTGTGTTTACCCAAAGTCAGGGTACCAAGCCAGGCCTTTGACTATGCCTTGCACAATTTATTATTCCCAGTGATCATTTGTGATATAATGGGTGAGGCATTCAGAAGAGTATGGGAGGATAATGTTTGCACAGACCACCATAGCTGGTGACTCAGGTTTTAGATCGACCATTCTGCTTAAAGTTTCTTTGGGGAATTTCTATTTTTTTAATAAAACACGTTATTTTCGTATGTAAGTAATAACATCAAGCCCCCTTGAACACCAGCTGTTCCTTTTGGTTTAATGGACCTAAGGAAGCCAGGTTGAATTAAACAGGAAATAGCACCTACCCTTTCAATATTTTCATACAGTCCTTTGTGACCTTTCAACTCTGTTTTAGTGTATGTGTGTCATATTTTTCAGTTCTCTTTTTCTAGTAGCCTAGTTTAGAGGCAAGAAATGGAACACAGTGGATCCTGGACTCTGCTTTTCCATCTTGCCTAGTGGTTGCGTTCCTTGCAACAATCAGTACTGCGTGAAGCAAAAAGGAAAGGAAGGAGCATCCAGTTACTTAGCAAAACACTCCCTTCCTCACTGTTCATTCCCTTAAGGCTTTTAAGCCAGATGCTGGTGTGGTTGTGCAGCTGAGACATGCAGCGGGTGCCCTGAATGCAAGTCCTTCTGCGCCCATCGTGCCATGGTCGGCCCAGGGCAGAGAATGCTGCATCTTCCTTGTCCTACTTCACCTATTCATGTGACATGCTTCTTCTTCGTTCTTCACCCACCAACTACATCATTCAATCCCTACTCAATCATTACCACCTCCCTCCCAGCCATACTCCAGGAAATTGCACACAACTTAATTGTCTTTTAATGTTGGGTCTGTCCCACACCATTCGGGTGAATTACACTTTTTTAAACTTCCAGTTATAACATTTTATTTCTTGCAGAAACATGGTTGTGAGATTCTCTGTGCCGGATATCGAATGTGCTTTACCCCATCATACATAATTATTACACATCAATCAGTCATACAGACTCGGATGTGGCAACACAATAGTTTACAGAAACACACGTAATAACTCGCTCATCTCCACTACACCCCTTCTGTTCAGTGAAGTACTCTAGATGCAACTAGCAATATCTCCCACCAAATCTTTCTTGGAAGCTTCGATTTATCATCCTCCTTGGTCCTGCTGCTCACTGCTTGAGCTCCTGGCCCTTTAGGTCTCGGCCTGAGAAAGACTGCGCACATGCGCAGTCCAGCTGGCGAGATTTAATGATGTAGGGAGAGTTTCACTAGCAAGGTTAAGCCCCGCCCCTCTTTTCCATTTGCTGGCGTCACCGTTCATGCAAAACGGTGGCCAGCCATTGGAGAAGAGGTCCTAGTGACATTCTTCTTTCTCTTTTAGCCCCGTCCTTTTCAGATCGGGTTTCTTGACTTCCTGCTGGCGTTAAAGGTTTCTTATCTTCTGTATGGGTCCAGATGGCCCCATAAAGAAGATAAGGAACCTTTTACCGCAGCAGTAAGTCATGAAAAGTCTGAAAAGGACGGGGCTAAAAGAGAAATTCTGTGTTATGCCACGCTCCTGACCTCATTGCGTCAGTAGGGGTGAAATGCTGCTAACAGACGAAGTCCAAAAGTCCGCTTTCCATAAATTCACTATTTTAGTCAAGTTGCCTGATTCCCCTACACACCGAGATTCTCCATTCAAACCCGCCACTCATTCATTGGCACTGCTGCAAGGCGCGGTGAAGATTCGGGCCTGCAGAGCACACCCATCGGTGAGAGGCTGCCTCAGTGCGCTGTACTTTGTTGCGAGCTCAGCTCTTTGTGCCTGCTGGTTGGTAACAAGAGAGCTCGCTTTCTTAGGACCCCTTGAAGTAGAACACCAGGCTCCAGGCACACAGTGAGGTTCAGCGAGTGTGGGGGTGCACAGCGGCTGTTTTAGTTTCTATTAGTGTGTGCTGCTGTGGGTTTGTGTTTAGTAAAAGTGAGTGTGTAAAGCCCTGCAGGGGGCTGGGCGGGTGCTCGCGTTCAGCTGTGCTTTCTCCAGCAGGTTCCGGGGCAGGGAGGTCTGACACGGGCTCCCTGGGGCACAGGGATGAGCTGGTCTCCCGCCAATGGCTGGCAGGGAGGAGGGCGCAGGAGGGGAGAGGGCGAGCCTTCGGACTGACTGCCCGTCCCACCTTCCCTCACTCTCAGATGCACCATCTGTCTCTCCGTGTCCTAAGCACAGGCAGCAGAGGCGGGACCCTCTTCGGCTAAGAGACGGGCAGCCCTCCTCTGAGCATCCTCCAGCATCCGGTACCCTCACCCACCGAGAGACAGGCAGGGACCCTCACCTGCCGAGAGACCAGCAGCATCTGGTACCAGCACCCACCGAGGGACCCTCATCCCTGAGAGACGGCAGCAGCTATCGCACCCACCGAGAGACAGGTGGGCCTCCTCACCTGCCGAGAGACAGACAGAACTCCTCTGGGGGACTTGCAGCTCCTGGAACCCTCACCCTCCGAGAGACAGGAAGGGAACCTCACTCCTTAGAGACAGGCATCCCTCAACTGAGGGAGACCTGCAGCAGGCACTAACCCCACTGAGAGACGACCAGCTCTCATCCGATTCCGAGAGAGACCCCGAGTAGCAGGGACCCGCACACACATGGAGGCAGATTGGGGGTGACCCTTGCACGAAGGATAGTGCCGTAAGATCGGATCCGGAGGGAGGAGGCTGCTCGGAGTAAGGGTTATGCGGGGAAAACCACCCCTGGAACCCGGCACTCGAGGAAGACCAAGGCTCCAGGCGGCACGAGCCCCCCACACCAAGGCGCACTCCACACCGGCGACCACCCAGAGAGCGGAGACCAAGTCACAGGTGTACTGACGCCGGCACGCAGAACACGCAGACATGCAAGTTGTACTCAACTTATCTAATGTGCGGAGATAAGCAGGTAAGAAAATCACAATGCAAAGAAAAATGCATGCCTATTAATCTGAGCGGTAACCTTGGCCAGCAGCGGGTGCTTTAAGGCGCTTGAGTACAACATTAGCACATGTGTTGAAGAAGATGCCGTAGGTCTGGTTTGTTGCAAGGGTCGAGTGTTTTCTGGGGGCACCTGTGTTGGGGTTTGCATCTGAATACTATAAACACTCGCTTGCGCTTCTGCCCCCTGAAATCCCGGTTCATGTCATGTTTCTCTGTGTGCTCTGAGTGAAAGGTGTCGCCTCGCACTTAATGTTTTCGGAATCTGTGGAACGATGTGTTCATCAACTCTGACCTCTGATCCCATGTTCGTGCAGAGAGGTGTCACAACCCCTTTTTTGTCTTGGTTATTGGTTACCATTGATCCCGGACATTGCTGCACAGCCAGGGCCTGTCACAGCCTCCTCCGTTTGGTGAGGTTCCTTAAAGGGGGCTGGAAACGGTACAAAAGAGTACAGTGGGAAGCAAAGAGGGCGTGGGAGGATGATTATTGGGCTGATCTTTTGGAGGCCACCAAGTCAAACAACCAGACTAAATTTTGGGACATAGTAAAATGGGGGAAGGATGGTGATTCCCGTATTCCAACTAACCATGTGTCCCCAGAAGCCTGGATAACCCATTACTCCACTCAATTCAGCTCAGAAGGCATTGACCCTCCCCCTATTTTGAATAAGTTGTATGTAATGACCCTCTGCGAACCAACTCTGATCTTCTCCAATATCGAGACAGAATTAGCCCTTGGTTTAACTCAGCGGGGGAAAGCTCCTGGTTTGGACCAAATACCAGACGACCTGTTTAAATCAAACACTGCTCTTTGGGTACCATATATAACAAACATTGCTAATGCTATAGCAAAGGGGGCTTGTATTCCCAAAACATGGAAGGGGGCCGAGATTCTTCCTATATATAAAAAAGGAGACAGATCTAATCCGGGCAATTATCGCCCGATTAGCTTAACCGACTGCCTCCAAAAAGTCATTGCCCGTATGATCTTGGCCAGAGTGCAGGGGTGGATGGACATCGAAAACATACTATCTCCCATGCAGGCGGGCTTTAGAACTGGTACGAGCACCACTGATCAGGTGCTCCGATTCTGTATGATCTTCTGGAAGGTGGTCTCGCTAGGCGGTGGTACCATCTTTGCCGCATTTATAGATCTGAAGTCAGCCTTCGATCTGGTACCCAGGGGTAAATTGTGGCAGGTACTGAGGGAATTGGGAATGCCTGGAGCACTACTGGAGCTGATTATTAGATTGCACGAAGAGAACTATGCTAGGGTAAGGTGGGGAGCACAGGGACAACATACGGATTCCTTCCCTGTAACCCGAGGAGTTCGTCAGGGGTGCGTCCTCGCGCCCACTCTCTTCCTGCTTTTTATAGATCAAGTTGTAAAATTCTTCTCGGCCACCCATACTGATGCCCCGACCTTGGCAGGGACCAAATTCCCCATGCTTATTTTCGCCGACGACACCCTACTCCTATCCAAGACCCGGGCAGGCCTACAGCGGGCCCTGAACCGTTTTGAGGAGTTTTGTGCGAAAAATTACCTCCAGGTAAATGTGGGTAAAACCAAGTTCATGGTTTTAACCAGGAACAACATCATACGCAGTAACGTTCAAATGAGCGGGGTCAACCTGGAACAAGTTGAAACTATGACTTATTTGGGGGCACTTTGGACCGCCGTCTGTCGTGGAAAGATCAAACCGCGACGCAACACTTAAAATGTGCCCAATTGACTGGCTGTCTTCTGCGCGAGCAGAAGAAATCTATAACTAAACGGGTCATCCCCGCCCTGAGAATTTATGACACCAAAATAAATGCTGCCATACTCTATGGGGCTGAGCTATGGGGATATATGGACCTCTCCAGTCTTTATAAAATCCAGTGCAAATTTTTATGGAATTTGGTAGGGTTACCACAGTCTTCCCCATCGATACCCCTTTGTCATGATATGGGTTGCCAACCAATCACAGACATGGCGAGATTCCGAGTAGTGGCTACTTGGAGGCGCTTATGGACCTGCCCGGATCTCACACTATTTGCTAAGGAGTTAGCAGAGGTGAGGTCCATGGGGGGCTCAGAACGAATCCCTTGGCTTCGTTCGGTGAAAAAGAGCCTGCACGACATGGGTCTCAAACATCTGTGGGTCTCCCCAAGCACCAACACTTTTCCATCAAAAAAAGAATTCAAAGAACTATTTTGGGCTTCAACCCGCCATTCTTTGGTAACTGCTTCCAGCTCTGGTAACCTCACGGGACGATTCTTAAGCTTTAAGCTAGACCCCTCCCGTGAGACTTACTGGGACATCATCACCAGTGTGTGTGTGTGTGTGTGTGTGTGTGTGTGTGTGTGTAAAAATGCAATAGGTCTCGCATTTGCGAGAGATTAAGCTATTGGCATTGTAAATGACAATGCCATTTATTTATCTGTTTTCAAAACCGACACATAAATAAAAATGTTGTAATTTACAATGCCAATAGCTCTAACTTTTGGAAAGGCGAGACCGTTGCATTGTAAATGCTTGTTTATCATGAAATCATCTAACATTCTTATCATGGGAGACATTAACACCAGAATACACAAGCCACACCTACCTGACATTAACACCAGGATAGACAAGCCACACCTGCCTGACATTAACACCAGGATAGACAAGCCGCACCTGCCTGACATTAACACCAGGATAGACAAGCCACACCTGCCTGACATTAACACCAGGATAGACAAGCCACACCTGCCTGACATTAACACCGGGATAGACAAGCCACACCACACCTGCCTGATATTAACACCGGGATAGACAATCCACACCTGCCTGATGTTAACACTGGGTTAGACAAGCCACACCTGCCTGCTGTTAACACCAGGATAGACAAGCCATACCTGCCGGACGTTAACACCAGGACAGACATGCCACACCTGCCTGATGTTAACACCAGGATAGACACGCCATACCTGCTCAACGGTAAAACCAGGAAAGACAAGCCAGACCTGCCTGACGTTAATACAAAGGACTGACAAGCCACACTTGCCTGACATTAACACCGGGATAGACAGGCCACACCTGCCTGACATTAACACCGGGATAGACAAGCCATACCTGCCGGACATTAACACCGGGATAGACAAGCCACACCTGCCTGATATTAACACCAGAATAGACAAGCCACACCTGCCTGACATTAACATCGGGATAGACAAGCTACACCAGACTGACATTAACACCAGGATAGACACGCCACACCTGCCTGACATTAACACCAGAATAGACAAGCCACGCCTGTCTGACATTAACGCTGGGATATACAAGCCACACCTGCCTGACGTTAACACCAGGATAGACCAGCACACCTGACTGACATTAACATCGGGATAGACAAGCCACACCCCACCTGCCTGATATTAACACCGGGATAGACAAGCCACACCTGCCTGACGTTAACACTGGGTTAGACAAGCCACACCTGCCTGCTGTTAACACCAGGATAGACACGCCACACCTGCCTGACATTAACACCAGAATAGACAAGCCACGCCTGTCTGGCATTAACACCAGGATAGACAAGCCACACCTGCCTGACATTAACACTGGGATATACAAGCCACACCTGCCTGACATTAACACCAGACTAGACAAGCCACACCTGCCTGGCAATACCATCGGGATAGAAAAGCCACACCTGCCTGACGTTAACACCAGGATAGACAAGCCACACCAGCCTGACGTTAACACCAGGATAGACAAGCCACACCTGCCTGACATTAACACCGGAATAGACAAGCCACACCTGCCTGACGCTAACACCAGGATAGACAAGCCACACCTGCCTGACATTAACACCAGGATAGACAAGCACACCTGCCTGACATTAACACCAGGATAGACAGGCCACACCTGCCTGACGTTAACACCAGGACAGACAAGCACACCTGCCTGACGTTAACACCAGGATAGACAAGCCACACCTGCCTGACATTAACACCAGGATAGACAGGCCACACCTGCCTGACGTTAACACCAGGATAGACAAGCACACCTGCCTGACGTTAACACCAGGATAGACAAGCCACACCTGCCTGACATTAACACCAGGATAGACAGGCCACACCTGCCTGACGTTAACACCAGGATAGACAAGCACACCTGCCTGACGTTAACACCAGGATAGACAAGCCACACCCCACCTGCCTGATATTAACACCGGGATAGACAAGCCACACCTGCCTGACATTTCTTCTCTTCTTGACTCTAGCACTGCAGTCCATTTGCCCAAAGGTCATATTGTGTCCTTTTGCCTACCCAGTACGGTGCCCACCCTATCACTTTAGTCACTTCGTCATTTATTTAAAATCCTTTCATTTGAACTTTATCACTCTCTTTCCTCTTCTTCATTTTTGATTCAACAATGAAAGACAGTGGACTAAAGTTTAACTCATCGGTATCCAATGCTCTCAACGAGATTGCCCATCTCAAAAAGGTTATGTTCCGTGATTACAAACCCTTAGTTCTTTGGTATTACTCTGAATTAAGCTGGACAATGTAATACCGATCATCTGGTTTACTGCCCACAGGTGAAACAATGCTATTGAGTAGAACTTCCAAAAAGCTGCTTAATATTAAGAGTGCCAATGTTTATCTATCCTGTATTCAAGACCCTAAACACTCGGCTAAAGTAGACTTTTGTACAGTGAAATCTGGCCAATCATGTTTCCAAACGGTCTAACATACAACGTTCACAGGATTTTAGCCATTTATACACTATGTCTTTTCTTGATCTCATTCCTTCCCTCCTGTCAGCCCTTAGGCAATGGCTACTCTCTTTAAGTCTAATAAAGGCTACTCTCTATAAGTCTAATAAACCAGATAACCCTTCCATTCCCTTCCAGCACTTTTGTTTTCTTCTTACTTAACTGCATTTGCATTTGCCCTTATGCAACAATGCTTCTTTAGCCTTCGCAGTAGTGCCCACTGCCGGAAAACAAGCTCTATCGGTTACTCAAAAAGAAACTTAAGACTGACCACGAAGCACTTAATATTTTTTGACCCATCTCACTGCTCCATTTCCCCCCCACAAACTTGGAACACATGTAAATTCCTAGCTTTCCACTTTGCTTGAATCTATGGATATTTTTGATCTGCTCAATCTTGTTTCAAATATCAACACAGTAATATGTCGTCTCTCCTCGAAGTGTTGGATGGATTTTGGTGACCTTCGATCAGGACTGCACTTCTGCCTTGATCCTATTTGATATTTCGACAGCATTCATTAATCAATGTTCTGCAATGGGAGCCCAGGGTCCTGCCCTTGGATACCTTTGTTAGTTCTTACACAAACATTCTCGGACTGTTCATCTTCCCTCATTTCAAATGTATTCCTAGATCGTAACCTATAGAATCACATGTGGTCCTTCCTCAGTCCCACTGTTTCAACATATAAATATCACCCTCCTAGCTCACCTAAATTGCTTTTATAGGATAACAATGATGGCCTATGCCATCAGCACTCAAATTCTCATCAGCAAGGAAGAAAGAAGGGCTGTGCTCAGGCCATCTTATGCACCTGGTTTTTTGACAGAGTCTGCTGGATGAGGGTAACTACACTGAAGTTGAACTTTGATAGCACAGATGTACTGACTAAGAGAGACCCTCCTTCGGTATGGTCTTCCTTATGGGGTAATAAAATACAACGTTAGAAAAGGGTCCTACGGCTAGATTAACGACCCAACAGGCAAGAGCCCTAACAACACTATAAAGACAAGAAAAATGTCTGGGGGTCAGAGAATGCTACAATCTTACTGTGTAAACATCAGAAAAGGTGCTGTGAGATGGACAAAGGTGAGACTAATATGTGAAAATATGTGTCAAACTGCACTTAAATTCCTGAATTTGGAAAAAAGTGCCCATCAGCTCCCGCCCGGTACCGCCCTATGAATTACAGTGCCAAAGAAATTTTTTGTGATGAAAAAGTGCCTTTCACCTTTAGTCACGGAGGAGAGGACTGAACAACACCGAGAAAAGTATACAGGTGATATTTTTCAATTTTTTTGTGCAGTAGCCATTAACATTAAGGTCCTGAAGAAAGCAGTGACATATTTAGAGTCACTTTTGCTGAAACATGTCTTGCAGATATTATGTTAAATCTGCTTGTTTTCTTATATTTTAATATTGGGAGTATTGAGGGAACCTAATAAAATAATGTTCTTATCCACTCAACTACTACCTAATTTTATTATTTGCACTTTTTCATCACAAAAAATTTCTTTGGTAATTCAGTTACCCGAACACACAAAATTTTCCGGTCCGACCCAATATACAACTCTTGATTTTCTTGGAGTTGTCCGTCTGTCAACATCACACTCGTAGACAGACTGTACTTTCTCCTGGGTAAGGAGAGCCCAAATGATGTATAGTGCGGTACCGGGCGGGAGCAGATGGGCACTTTCTTCTTTATGGGGGCCATCCTCCCTTCGTACCCCCACAAAATCTTGGTTTCTGGTTTGACAATCCTCTCTTTTTCCACCCAGATTTCTCAAATGGTTTCCAAACGTTTTCATTGCATTAGTCTTGTCAGCATGACTCGTCCTGGCTTCCTGAAAACTGCATGAAAAGAGATGTACTGGCAGATGATACCATGAAGAGAAGTCCACAGGCCCTCTGCTGCCGACTGTTGAGTAAGTGCTCCTTTCCTACATCCAGGTATTGTCTGTTGTTGTTTAATGATAGGCAATGCTTTAAATGGGCAGGTACTGACTTGTACGGAGAACTGGCGCTTTTTTATTTTGAGAGAGAGTGTACCTGCACTTCTCAAGAAAAACGCAATACTTTTAATTGGAGAGTACCAGCACTTCTCAGAAACAAGCAGGTACTCTGGTTCAGAGTGCCTGCATTTCCATTTCAAGCACTGGTGATAGGCGTGTCTCTGGTGGGAGGGCTGTTGCATTTTTATTAATACATAATAAATAAAAGATGGGGCCTGTCCACTGAGGCATTTTGGAGTATGTAAAGTAGTACAGCTGTAGTACTCTTACGCACTCTTTCCTTCTTTTGTGAATGCATCTAGAATTGCACTAAAACGGACATGTTCATGGAGTATTCATATGTTTTTACTACAAGTTGAAAGGACGTGCCCTTTTTGCACTTTTACTAACAATGAGTTCCACGTAGGGGCCGGTTCACAAAGGTCTGTAAGAGTCCACAAAAGAGATCACCTGTTGTACTACTTCCTTTATTCTAAACTTTTCAATCAAAGTAACAGACTAACATGTTCACTTCTCAAATTTCATATTCCACTATACTAATTCACCACTAATCCTTTATGGGTTCCAGAGTAGCATGCCACTCGCCAATCAAGCGCTTCTACACCCCATCAGGGTTACAATTGCGATATATATGCAAACCTTTTCACTTTTTCTACCCCTCCCCAACCCTTCTCAATACAAATAACTGACTAACATATCCACCACTCAAATTACTTCCATATTTCACTGCAGTAATTCAACACTAATCCTTATAGGTTCCAGTGTAGAGGGCTACTCACCAAAAAAGCACTTCAAAACCCCATCAGGGGTATCAAGCGCTATATAAATACAAACCTTTTTTCCTCTTCTATCCTTCAGAATCTAAATATGGGTTCCGGAGTAGCGTGCTACTCGCCAGAAAAGCGCTTCAACACCCATCAGGGATCATAGGTGCTATATGAATGCAAACCTTTTTTCCCCTTCTATCCATCTGCTATCCTTCTCACTCCAAATAACTGACTAATATCCACCACTCAAATTACTTTCATATTTCACTATACTAATTCACCACTAATCCTTTATGGGTTTCCGGAGTAGATTGGTACTCGCCAAAAAAAGCAGTTAAACACCCCATCAAGAGTAACAAGCGCTATATAAATACAAACCTTTTTTCCTCTTCTATTCTTCTGCTATCCTTCTGAATCTAAATAACTGACTAACCTATCTACCACTTAAATTACTTTCATATATCACTATACTAATTCAACACTAATCCTTTATGGGTCCCGGAGTAGCGTGCTACTCGCCGAAAAAGCGCTTTGCCGCCTCGTCAGGGGTAGTAAGCGCTATATAAATGGAATTACAATACAATACTCACCTTGATTATATCTCTTTGTATTCAGGACTGACCAAGGCCCTCATTGTCTGTATTTAGGTAGGTCAAAGTTCTACCATGTGCCTCCTCCTCAACCTTCACAGATGTGCCTACATCTGCCATATTCTTCCCACCCTCCACTGCCTCCTCAAACTAATTCTCTTTATGACTCTGCATTTGTCACTGTGCTTATTACAGCACCAGCCCTTTCTACATTGGGTACTATACCGCTTCTAGCAGACTTCATTCAGAAAATCTGCATCTTCTCCATTCATCTAACGATAAGCAGGCCCCTCTGGGAGTAGATCCTTTTCCCATCTGGCAACAAAGTACCGGAAACAACTCCTGTTATCTAGCAGACTTCTTTCCAACCATCAGAAAGTCTTGAAAACCTGACAGTTCACTCCTTCGCTACCATGCTAACTCTTTTACGCTTCTGTCTCTTCTTATAGTTAGGCCCTCCAGTAAGTTTCCAGCGAGCATCAAAACACCCGTTGGGGTAATGGTTCGCCTTCAAAAAAACTTACATTAAAAAGTTACTTACCTTCAGTAAAGCTCTTTCTGGTGGATACTCAATCTAACTGCAGATTCCTCATTGTGTGAATAACCCAATGGCCCAAACTGGATCTGGAGATTTTTGTCAGCAATTCTCTTGTGCGCTAGCAGGAGGAATTCTGCGGAACCGCATCAACTTCATCCCGCACCTGAAGCTTCCCCTCTGAGCTGACATAAGTTTCTTTCTTTCTGCAACTTGGTAGGCAATTCTGGAGCTCGCTCTCTCAACTTTTCTTTTGACAAATTTTCCTTTGAAACCTTCATACACTGCTAGGGAACATGTCCTCACTGAAGATTACATGGTTTAAACCTTGTAGGAACAGTCACATGCAGATGTATGTGACAGACTCCCATGAGGGACGTCTCTGGTGCCGAGGGTCTTCACACAACTGTAAGTCCTGGAGAAACTGCGCCTAGATGAATACCAGTGCAATCTGATGCCAGAAAACCAAGCTCTATGTTGCAGAGCACTGTTAAAAAATGCATATGGCCTAGTCCAAATCGAGGACGCACACCCATTCCCATTGTCAATGCTGTTCCTGTGAAAGGTCCTCTTCTCAATCCAAGTCATCAGGTAAGTTCAAGTGGAAAAAGAAACACAAGAAGATAAAGTGTGACTCTCCCTCATCCTGCCACTCTCCTCTGGAGTAATTACAAGAAAGTTAAGGAGCCTCCCGGTCTTGGTCCTGGTCTCCTGCTGAGAAACAGATGCCACAGCTCATCCCGATGCTACCCAAATTTACAGGCCCATCGGCGAAGCAGCAAGAAGTAGAGACTTTCATAGAAGCCATGTTGGGATTCTACGGCACCCTTCAACTCCTTTTGGTGTGCATTTGGGCTCCAAGGATCGAGAAGGCCTCCCGTCATACTACAATCAGTGGATCTGTACTTGACACGGTCAGCACCTCTTCACGCTAATGCGGGGTCTACCCAGACTCCAGGGCCGATGCCCAGCCAGGGGAAACAGCCTTGACCACGAAGATTTTACTACGAACAACAACTAGCACACATTTTTTACACCGTAAATACTGGTTCTACGCATGTCACTACATCGCAGGTTTGAACTGTTGTTTTACCAGCACGTTGTGCTGGAATTGAACAGTTGCCGCAGGAGATTGAAGGTGGATGTATGTTCTAGCAGAGCGGTGTTTTTGATAAGCTGTGGAGTGTTTTTGGTATGCAATAAAACTTTATTTAAAAGACAATGCTGAGTCTTTACAGCCATGTATATGGCAACCAAAATCCAACAACAGCTAAGGAAAATAAATAAAAACCACTTTCCTTTTACTGTTTACCTGCCTGCGCCGAAGGCAAGACTAGGACTGTAAGCATGGTAACCGCAAGCCAAGCAGCTGGAAATAAGAAGGGGCGCTGAGAGGAGAGCATGATCTGAGATCAGGAGCACATACTGTTTCATGGGACTCAGAACATGCACAGTAGTAGATGTGGTATAAGTACTTATAAAAATAAAATATGGGGTTTTCACATTAACAGTGTGACTGAACCTTGAATTAATGTAAAAATCTTTGCCGTTACTAATCTGAGCTTCTCTGTTGTGAGGACCTGCCATCTTGGTGGTGGCTTTTTTTTCAGTACGTAAACTATAGCATTTAAAACACAATTTTAACATTTATTTACGTTTTTCAATTTTTGAGAACTAATCAACACTGCAAATTTTAATAACAATTCAAAGTAATATTACAAAATATCTAATGTAATGAGGTGCATGGTGATGGTGTGTGTGCTTGTCGTTTTCATAGCAATTGCATTGATAATCAATGCAAATGTAAATACGTCCTATTGGTATGCGTGGTCAAAACTGCGATGTAAAGACCCGCATAGTAAAACCACGCGTGGTAATGTCATACATCTGCAGCCAGACTATGAATCCTGTGCCACTATACACACCATCCCTGCCACGACAATACCGACACTCCAGGAAAGCTGGAGGAATAACCCATTGTCTTATCGGATTCTGGTACAAACCAGACACAACCTCGATCAAAGTTACGCCCTCCACAACCTTTCATGCAGCCGGGCCAACCTCAATCTGACTCGAACAGAACACTGCCGCTTCTTAGGATGCTCCACATTCAGACTCTGAACAAAGTCAACATGGGGATACATGGAGATGACAGGGATGATGTATCCCATTATTACAACAAGGAGAATCTTTTTATGGACCTACAGGAGGCTAGTGGGCTACACACCTCCCCAGACAGAGGGTACAAGACCCTGCCCTGCTGCCGAGACAAAACATTCTCCAAAGCAGGCAACTTGATCGGAGGACAGATGCGCATGCCCAGGAGTACCAAAACCACACAGTCCTGGTCCAACCAGCGCCACTAAAATTATTTGGGCTTGGCTGTTCTTCTTCAGAACTTGAGCCAGAAAAGGCAGGGGTGCAAAGGCATACAGGAGTCCTCAGCTCCACTATTGGCAGAAAGCCACTCTGAGAAAGAGCCTTCTTGGGAATTACAGCAAGCAAAAATGTTTACATTGCGCATTCTCGTGTAGGTAAAGAGATTGAGCTAAGGTTCTTCACATTGCCTCCGGCTGTCTCACTCATAATTTGCTAAGCATCCGTGGCGGAGTTAGGTCTCTCTGGGTGGGTGGTTTATGACCAGGGAGAAGTAGAGCCTCTTGGCACAGAGCCAAAGACCCCACTCTGCAGTATCACATGGCAGTGGTGTGGTCCATGAGCACCTCTACCAGTCTCCCTCTGATGGTTGGCAGGAAGGCCTTCAACACCAAACGGATCACCTGCAGAACTTTTGCAGTAGCCTCTAAAATATGGATTGAATACGATAGATTTCCAGGGTGCTTCGCCCACTGGGACTTCAGATCTCACTGCAAAGCCTGTATGAGCCATCTGGCATGATCAACCAGGAGGATATAGGAGACCAACAATCCCAGTAGCCTCAGCCATTTTTACTAAGATCCAGGACAGAGGCTGAAACATAGACCGAATGTCTAGGAGCGTCTGAAGGAGTTGGGTGTAACACTGACAAGTTGACAGTGAACCATAACGATGTTAGAAGGTTGACCATCATCTGGAGGTGGTCTACCATCACCTTCATGAACACTCAAGTGGCACAGGCGAGGTCAATAGGAAGTACTGAAAATGCTCCTCGCCCACTGTGAACTGTTGATATTGCCTGCGGGCCTGCAGGACGGGAATATGGAAATAAGCACCCTACAGGTCCAAGACTACACTTCAGTCTCTAGAATCCAGGGCAGAAAGAACGCTGGCTAGAGTGAACATCTTGAATTTGTCCTTTTGCTGGGAGGTGTTAAGAGGGCAAAGATGTAAAACCAGACGAACACCTCCATCATTCTTTGGAACAAGGAAGTAACAGCCAGTTGCTGCTTCTGAGTCCAGAACCCTCTCTATGGAAAATTTGGATAATAAAGCCTGCCCTTCCCGCTGCAAAGTAGACATGTGGTCCTTTGTCAGCCACCCTGAGGGGGAAAATGGTGTGGCAGAGTAGAACAATGCCCCTACAGCTTTTTTTTGAAGTTGTTGTTTCTGGAGAGGCGGGAGACTGAGCTGGGTGATGTCCCTTATGCCTCAGGAATCCACAGCCCCAAACTCGAAAGGACTGAGGGGTCTATTGTGAAGTCGACGGGGTCTGGCTTTATCTATATGCAAATACCCTGGCCTAACCACAAAAGGAACAACATTACTGAGGAAACTGCCTGACAGCTGTGGAGAGACCCAAATAACGAGCTGTGAAATGACTCTTTGAAGTGTTCAAGGTCCTCCTCACCGAAGAAGCAAGAACCATCAAATGGCATATGCAACAAGGATGCCTGGACATCCCCATAGAAGCCCATGGACCTCACGCTCGTGCCAATCGGCGACCCAAGCAATCTGTCGTATTTAGTTTAGTCACATTCGATCGTCCTGAATAGTGTGCATAAAAGATGCCCATAACATGTCAGCAACCTTCAGTAAGATATGATTGACCATGTCCCGTAGCACATGGATGTAGTGCAGAAGGAGGCAATGAGAATTTATTGAACAGAGAGCAAGAAGGGCAGAGGGACGCTTCCATATGCTCTCCAAATGCCTTCACATGGTTGCAGTAGTCAGGAGGGGTTGTACGAAAAACGTTAGGGTTGACGCCTGCACCACCAAGCTCTCTGGAGTTAGATGCTATGTAAGAAAGTCAGGGTTGCCTGGAGCGGGTCTGTGGTGACGAGCAACCTGTGTATTGACCAGAGGGCCAGAACATAGTTTTTACCAAGTGCCAAAAAGCATATCTGTAAATGCTTCCTTAAAGGCCATAAGTGGTTCTGAAGGTACCGTGCCAGGCTGAAGGACCTCCATAAGAACATTAGTTTTAACCTACCCCTTTGGGAAGTGTAGTTAGAGGACCTCTGCAGCTCATGTGATCACTACAGCAAATGATGAACTCTACTTCATGGCTAAACCAGGAGGGGTGAATATTCCAGTGTCTGTGGAGGTATCCAGGCTACTGGCATCCAGTAGCTTTTTGTACCAGTTTTCCTCAACATATTGTGTGACAAATGTGTCCTCGTCATCATCAAAGTCTGACTTTGGTCTGAATCTGAGCCGAAAATGTTATGTAGAGTCTGCATGCAACTGTGTGGTAAAATCAGTGTGTCAGGCTAAGAAGTTGGAAAGCAATTTAGGTAGAAGACCCTCTTCTGGCCCCTGCATCCAAGTTAAAGGGGGTGCAGATTGTGGTGCCGTAACACAAGTCAGCACCAAAACCGTTGCAGAACCTGAAGCAGGGTCAACGGACATAGAGGGTGACCCCTCTGCTGGTAGCTCCACTGGATCTATGGGGCCCGGAGACACACCAGAAGAAGAGCGAAGCTTACTAACAATGTGCAGAAAAGTCTGCCTAAAGGCCTTGATTTGCTCTGACATCAATGACGGTCCCGGAGAGGTGAGGTGCAGCAAGACCAGACTCCAAATCGAATTAGAGCCGAACTGGTCAGTAAGATCGATATAAACCATATGCTGTTCTAAATTAAAAGGTCTACATAACTCACCTATAAAATCTGTCGAGGTTGTTCAGCACTTAATGAGATTACAAGATCTGTGCATGTTTTTTTTCATGTTTTACAGTATAGCCGTTGCAAGGAGACTTGTCAATTATAACAAAAAATTAAGAATTTACTTTGAAGTCATAGGGTGGAAAATGAAAGGTACTGAAATACAGAAGTGAAGATAAATGCTATAAGAATTAAGCCATGTGCAACCGCATTTTATGCTTTTCAGATTTTTTTGAGCCACTTTTACTGAAAAGTAAAAAATTGTAAGCAGTGTTCATTGGGGTGGCAACATTTAGTGCTGTGTGGCACAACATGAAAGTGGTGGTATATTTTATGAGTGCCCTTTCAGAAACTACAGGAGGAGCCTGGTCTGGTACCATTTGCCCAGACACATGCAATTTGGGCAATGCACTTATGTCTCAAAACCTTCAAAGCTCACTGGACACCATAGCATTTTACACATGCAAAAACAGCACAATTACAAGCTTAGTCCCAATAGACAATCTCATTCAGACATTACACAGGTTAATGCGGTGGTGGATTATTTACAAAATATGTAAAAATGTTTACTTTTTATCATACCTCTCAATCCTGCCATGTACATCCTTCAGAGCAGGCACATTCAGCTTATGTGCATAAGCATATAAACGCACAAGGCACAATAAGGAAAGCAGAGCACACTACAATGTAGTGTTGCCTGGTCAAAGATGAGGATGAAGTCATCAAGATACAAACAAAAATACACAATATAACTGCAAATGAGTAAGATGAAAATAAGAAAAATTACACAGGAAACAACCTTTTCAATCAAGTTGGATTCCTTATTTACAAGCTGAGTGAGTTTTTGCAGATTTGCATCTCCTGCATCTTGAGAAACTGGAGCAGAGCCTACAACATAAAGATAAGAAACACACAAAGAGAGGAAAGGTTTGAAGAAAGGATTTACAGCTTTTTGCACAGTTGGCGTGAGAGAAAGCAAAAGTAAACTTGAAAGTTGTGCACCATAAAAACGTTCACAACAGAGCAAAGAACCTACCTGCTTAAAAGCCAAACTAGGAACTCACATGAAGTGTTTACAACATATATCCAATGATGAGATGGACCTTGGCCAGCAAACACATAAGTTAGTACCTCTCGCCCAGAGCACTATCTCGGCACTCTTCCTCTAGACCCGCAAACGAATGCCCTGGAACGGTAAAGCATTCGGATTGTCGTGGCAATCTGCTCCCTCCAGAAAGTGCCTGAAGCAGATCATTTTGAGTATGGTTGGAATCTCTCTGCCATTACAAACAGAGTTGTGAAAAAAGCATAAGCCTTATGTTCCAAGCACCTGTTGTGCTAGAGGCTCTCTTGTGGTCTGACACCCTGTGATGACCTTTGACAACCATCATTTTAATTGGCTTTGGTGTGTTATTTTATCTTAGCCTGAATGTACCACGTCCTGCATATGCCTTGTTTCTCTTCTCGTAGTTTTGAAGTGCGAGCTGTCACAGTAAAACAGCCTTGCCAAGAACAGAACATGTGGGATGTGCATTTGAAAGCATGAGAGAGAGAGAGAGAGAGAGAGAAAGAGAGAGAGAGAGGTGTGGAATGTACTTTTTGGTCACGCAGTGTTATGAGCAGTGGTGCACAAATGTGCAATGTGTTGTACATTGAGAGTTGAAGTATGTGATGCTATAAGCAGTGGTGCACAAACGTGCATTATGTTGTACATTGAGAGATCAAGTATTATGAAGTTCTTACTATTGGATTTGACATGGCTTCATGTCATCCTGAATTCTGACTTTGCCTTGCTTGAGCTTTTCTGTGCAAGTTGTTTGGGTTAATCACGTTCAAGGATTGTTTTGTGAGAGATTGTTTAATGTACCCGGGAAGGTTTTCGTAAGCTTCGTCAAGATAAAGGCTCGAACATGTGAGAATGTAGAGGGAATGTGGGAACTCCTTCCTGCCGTGGAATGCTTGCCTGGAAGCTGGCCAGGTAAGTTTCCTTGGCGTAGAGCGGAAGACTCTTGAACCTTCTAGTGTGTGTTTTGAGATTATAAAGCTGAGGGTTGTTGACTTAGAAACCCGAACTTTGGAATCCGAATGGGGACGGACGAGTCTACTTCGGTACAGTGGAACCTTGGTTGCTGAGGCTGTTAAATCCCCCGTTCCGGAGTGGGCTAAGATGCAGTGTTTGCTCCAGGTGAATTGTTGAGTTTTGATTATTGCCATTGTGATGTGTGGCCAGTGGCTTTGAGAATTTGAGGTGTTTTCTTTGTGATGTGCACATCCAAAGTAATCATTTGATGTATTTAGTGTACATATATATATCTTTCTGATCTCTTGCAGGACGTCCAGTACTATTAGCTGCTTGTTTATTCATTATTATTATTCATGTATTTAACTGTTGCATTTACCAAGTGTGTTAATATTGCTTCCATATAAATATATGTCTCTATATACATTTGAATGTTATTCATTTGACATCTAGGAAAGCATTTCTGTTTGAGAGCATTTAATAAATACAACCCAAGCCTTTTTCTAAAAAGAGAGTCTTTGAATGTTGTAAAGTAAACCCCTTTTTAGGTGGTGTTTTGTTTTATGTTTAGCTTCGCTGTGTTTGAGCCACCGTGTGGGAGATTCTGTATTATCTGGAAGGCGGATAAAGACGGCACCATGACTGGTTGCACTTTTAGAAGTCTTAGTTCTTAGAAGTTGTCTACGCGTATTGTGCATCTTGCAGGGCAAGTGTAGAATTTTCAAGGCAGAGGGTGAAATGTTTGTTGCACTTCTATTGACAACAGCTTATTTTGTCTAATATTTGGCTCAATAGTTCACGTTCTTGGGTAGTTGTCTTAATCTTTCATCCGCCTGTTGATTCAGGTTTCTGTGTCAGCACCGGAGGCGAGAATTATGCATTTCTTTAATTTTCTTTTCTCTCAATAGCCAACCAAACCCAACATCATATCTACCTAAAGGACTACATGTTCTCTCTCCAGAAAAAAACATAAGCGACTTACCTAATCAGGGCCCAACAGTTCGAATATAACAAACCTAAAAAAAAAAAGCACATCCTTTTTCTTTGCTGCTCAGCAGCGCCATAAGTGCTTTTCTTGGCATTTGCTATATTGCTGGTTGTAAGAAAGTGAATTATTACTTCGAGTGGATGGTAGACAACCACAACTATAAAGGGCCTGATTTGGAGTTTGGGGGGATGGGTTACTCTGTCACATATGAGAAGGGTATCCCGTCTGCTGTATTACAAGAGCCTTTGGACGCAATGTACTTGTAATACAGTGGACAGAATATCTGTCACGTTTGTGACAGAGTACCTATCAGTCGAACTCCAAATCAGGCCCAAAGTCACCAACTAATCTCTTAGGGCGAGGCAAAGGTTTCAGTAATTAAAACCTGGCCTCAACCCCTGGTAGTTATGGCAAGGAGCAGATAGGCTGAACTCATCAAAAATGTGCAAATCATTTAGAAGTACCAAAACAGTTATAAAGTTGAAAACGCAACACAATAAAAATCTCACTCCAATTTAGAAAAGTAAATGTAGAATTTAATATACCAAAATGACAATAAGGGCAATCGGAGATATTCATTTTAAAAATTTTAGGTAAAAATAGCGCCAAAGAGCACTAATCTATGGAAGAAGTAGACAATGACCTAGGCACAATATCAGGCCAACTGTCATTGAGCTCAAGTCGGATACACCAAGGGTTTTTGTCCAGATCAGAGAGTTTCATTTCTGACTTAGGGCCTGATTTAGATCTTGCTGGACAGGTTACTCCATCACAACGGTGACTGATATCCCGTCCCCTGAAATATGAATCCCATAGGACATAATAGGATTTATATTTCGGCAGATGGGATATCTGTCACCGCTGCGACAAAGTAACTGTAACCAAGATCTAAATCAGTTCCTCAGTCGTTTTTATGGAGCTCTCTAGCGGGGCAAGCCTGAAGCTTTAGCCATCAAACCTGTATCGAAATCAGACACCTTTGCCATGAGGTTGCACTGAAGGATCTCGAGGTGTCGGAAGCCTCAACCTTTTCAAAACTTCCAACTCTTTAGCGTTTCTAGAGAAACTTCTCTGTGTTGCTTCTAATTCTCCTAGGTAAGTTGGTACTAGTCAACTGGCTACTTGAGGAAAAAAGCTACTTTCAGCTTGGTGTGTCCATGTAGCCACACATGAGATCAGTCAATTGACCATTTGAATCCACTTCTTTGTCCTGGGTATAAAAGGGAGCAGGTCCACGCTTTAAGGGCTTCTCTCAGGTCACGGACAGCAGGTCTAGTCTTTTTCTGATCTTTCATATATCCAAGATGTAGTATCAGCGAGGTGCTTTATTTATGGTTGACACTAACCAGTGGATGGTGGTAACTTCTGGCACCTCAATAACCATGGGGGTAAAAGATTGCAGGGGCAACACTAACCATGTTTTCAAAAGTTCATGTTTGCTCTAATGCAAACAATCCCACAGTGCACCTTATTCCTAAAATCCAAGATATGCAAACCCTTTCTCCCTTGTACAGAGTCTGAATGCCTGCCCAGAGGGGTGTCCTGGAAAATGAGTAGCCTACTTCTTTGTGGACATTCGGAAATGATTCTAGGGGTAGTTTCCCTCCCACTGGGTTTGGAGGCAGCCTGGTTGGAAGAGCAAAGGTTTGCCGTTCCCAGGTGTCAGCTTATATATACTTCTGAAAGGGCAGATCCTTTACAATTTAATGACGTTTCTGGTCTTCCTGAAAGGGGAACCCCCCCACCCCAGACACACATCCAGGCCATTGTTTCTGCTGTGGGAGCAGTTTCCACGCCTCATTAAGGTCAAGCACTGGCTGGGCAACTGCTGTCAAGCTAATGCAAATTAGTCTCTAAGCACTTTAGGATATTAAAAATAGTGTTGAATATTTTGTCTAGGTGGTCTCAAACCGTAAATAGCACAACAGTTTAATCTGTGCAATAATTTCTCATGGGAAAGTAGAGCCATCCATAGTGAAAATAATTTTTGGGGACTTGTCACTTCAGAGACACAACAACATTACATTTCTAAATGTCCTACTTTTAAATACCAGGGACCCTACTTTCTGGCCTGCAAGACCCACACAGGGGTGTAAACTGCAGAAGTCAAGCCCCAATGGTAGGCCTGAAGCCATGGTTGCTTGTGTCACACTAGTGGATGGCATAATAAGTGTTGCAGTCCACAACTTTCCATACCAGGCGTGTAGTTTCTACACCATATACTATGATTTTAATGGAGACTTAAATAACAGAATCCTGGATAAGCCAATTTTTACATGGTTTAAGGGTCAGAGCACATACACTGGGCACTCGACAGCAATGCCCCAGTCTGCAGATTCTAAACAAACAGCAATAAAATTTAGCAAAAATTGGGAATGACCATGAAAAAGGGACAGTTTCCCACACTAGGGTGGATGTCTTATGTGCAATGTACTCATTTGGTACCTTATTTTAGTTGGTTGAAGGGAGGTTGTGCTTGTGCGCTAAACATAGTCTTTTCTCATGTTTACTTCAGGCATTATTTCACAAACACGGTCAGCCTAATGTGCCTGACCCTCCAGCAATTAGCATGCCTGTCCGATCAAGTTTATGTGGGTGGTGCGTCATTCAGCCGCCATGCGTCCTGATCAATGGCCGAGAAGTGGAGACTCGGCTACAGGTCGTAGTGGGCAGTCTCTGCTTTTGTGCATGGTGTGGTTGCTCTCCAGGCCACCAGGGGGTGCTGTAGAGAGGAACGCTCTATTCAGTAGCTTTTTATTCTGTGCAATGGGGGGGCACATTACAAATGTTGCTACCACGCCCCTGTTCTACTTGTTCTACTAATAAATGATGGTTAAGCAACAAGCAAAAACCAACATGTTGCCGCTTTCTGCAGGATTTGAGAGGTGGGCATAGATTTCCAGCTGTCCTAAAAAACCTAAGGGCGTTGGTGAAGGAGTCACCACTTGGACCTTTCAAGTAGAGTTCCTGACCTTGGCCTCTATTTTACCCTTTTAAGGAGTAATCTAAATCTTACTCTGATCTCAATGGCAGAGTCTTGTAAAGGCAATCTCTAGGAGGACCATCTTAAGGAACAATGTTTCTTCTCTCACAGTGAAGAACTTATGAATGCTTTGAATTCCGCGCTCCAAAGAGCAGTATGCTCGGCCCTAGAGCCCCTGGGAAGACACATCATCCTGTTTGGGATGCAGCCCAGTCACTGGCCCACTGCTGGGGGAAGATCCTGGGCATCATATGCTTAAAAACACCAGGACACTCAAGAAGTGCATAAGGCAAAGAGTAAATTGGCTTCAGGAGTCCATTCCTACCCCTTTGAGTGCCTAACAGTGATTTGCTTAAGGAAACCTGGCCAAATCCTGCCCTGAACCTTTTGATGCAGGACACAAAAATCTCCTTTGGCAGGCCCCCAATACGACAGAAGGTCCTAATGACAACTTTAGTGAGGATCCATGTCCCGCTCTATCCAGGTGCCCATATGCCGAGGCCAAACATCTAAGGCTAGAGGATAGGGACCCAGCAGGTCCAGCAGATAAGAGTATCTCATTTATGCTGGAACCCAAATATATCTACCACCCACTTCTCAGAGTGGACTCCATATGGAAATCTAGCCCAACATGAGGGCAATAAACTGTGAAAACATCTTGACAAAAAGGTGAGAGGTCCCCTCAGGGTTGAATGAACCAGACCCTCTATAGAGGGTAAGGTATACATAAACCCCAAAATTGATGGGAAGATGGCCAGTTTCTTGACCAAATTCATAGACCCTAAAAAAGAATTGACTGATCTTGGAAAGCTTGCCAAGACAAGCTTCTAGACATAGCATCCTGTTTACAAAAGCCTTGATAGGGCCAAAGACGTGAGGGAGACAGGTAATTCTGCTACTTAATCTGGTTTAGGAAAGAATACTGTTAGCTCAATTGTTTGATTTCCTTTGAATGCAGAAACTTCTTTAGGAAGGAATTTAGGGTTTGCTCTAAGTACTAATTTATCTGGATAGATTTGGAAGAAAGGTTCTTCTAGAGTGAGCGCTTGAAGTTCACTTATTCACCTTAGAGATGTGATAGATACTAAGAGATACAGAGGGTGGACCCATGAGTCTGGAGAACAAAATTGAGGTTACAAACTGATGCTGGTGGGGCAGAGGGTGGAATGACTCTTTTAGTGCTTCCATAAATGCTTTCATTTCTTGGATTTTGAACAGTGATATATGTTGCCTGATTTGCATGTATGCAGCAAGTGCGGCTAAGTGTAGTATAAGAGAGGTAAATGTCAAGCCTGCTTGTTGTAAATTAAATAGATAAACAATATCTTGCACTGTTGGAGAAAGTGGTTGGATTTGTTTGGCTAAGCAGTAATGGACAAACCAATTCCAATTGTTGTTTAAATCTTTTTATTAAGTTTTGCAAATAGAAAATTAGCCACCACCTACATCCGGAGGAGAATGGGGTGAATTGTTATAGTAATAGTCAAGAGAAGGTAGAGTAGTGAGTACTAGTTAGTGGAATGGAAGAAAGGTGAGAGAGGGAAATTGTACAGTGGAGCCCCATGTTTTGTTAAAACGGGGTAGTTTATGCGTGATGCTTGCAGTTCCTCCATGCCCATCACTTCCCACAGCTTATATAGCCATTCCAACCTAGTTCCCTATTTAGATATCGACACGTTTGGCAGCCCTTAGTGCCATGGTAATGGCCCTTCTCCGGCATGACCTGAGAGGGTAGGTTAGGGCGTTCGGGAGTCCCAGGAGTGTGTAGCTAGGGAATCTGGGTATATCTGTATTATAAGTGGTATTTATATCGGGTAATATTGAATCCCAGAAGGGCTTTATCTTCGGACAGTGCCACAGCACATGTGAGAGTACCCACCTGGTCACACTGGTGCCAACAATGGTTGCCCGCCCTGGGCTTCCAGTGTGCTACCCTAGCTGGAGTATAGTGCTATTTTGGGAAACATTACTTTCCCAGCGGTGCTGCAGTAGGAGGCCTTAGCTCTATATATTATGTCTTACCATTCCTTGGGGGAGTATGGGCTTGCGTGAACCAATGCCACAAGGCTAGATATTGCCAGTAGGCTTCTCTAGGCAAGTCCTAGTCAGAAGAGAGTAGGAGAAAATCCATTATCCCCTCTATGTCGAAGAGATCACCAATTCTCTTGCAGTTAGCTTCCTGCCATTTCATATAACTATTTCCTTCCCTACCACCAAAGAATCTGATGGAACAAGGCCCTTGATGTATGTTGGGTCATAAGGGGAAGGCTTAAAGTTCTTGTCTATCCCTGGGGTTGGAACTCTGGATTTTACTGGTTGATTAAAGATTTCTACTGTGGGCTTAAGCATATCGGTTAGCAGTAGTAAGAACGGTACTGTTCGTTGAGACCTGCTTAATGTTTCCACTAAAAAGTTACCCTCATCCTCGAGTGCGTGCATATCTACCTTATGGTAGTGTGCAGCTCTACTTAGGACCTCATGGTAGGTTGCTTTGTCGTCTGGCAGCGAGTGTTTTGAGGGGTATCATTTGGGCTCAGTGTTATCAAAATTGTCTGGGTTAGGAAAGTATGGTATTGTTTTAGGGTAAATGTTGATCCCTGTGCTAAGGTTCCCTACACATGATGGTGTGGGGGATGCTCGTGCTTGTTCGCGAGGGGAGTGATCAGGTGATGGTGGATGAACTGGTTAAGCAGCAGGTGCTGGTAGCATGAGATTGATCGAAGGTAGCGGTAGTGGTGTAGTAGCAGGTGGAGGAGGTGGGGATTGAGGAAACAGTTAAGGACTAGTGCCTCTGTCTTTACATTTCTGACGTTGGACTTTGGGTGGGTCTGGGCCCATGACCACCTCTTCAAAAGTTGATGGAGCGTATCTGTTGGTGGGAGAGGTGGTTTTGCAACTACCCTTCCTTTGTCGGGATTGATGAACAACGTTTTTTGTTTGTTGTTGAATTTTTCTTGCAATTTTGCAGGTAAAGGCTCAACAGGTCGCTGTTTCGGTTCCAACTGTGTTTTTGCTGTTTTTGTCACCGAGGTTACTTTCAGCCTCAACTGCATTTTCGGAGCCGATGGTTTCTTGAGCTGGGGACTATCATTAGGTGCAGATGGTATTATGGGGACCAATGTTTGTGGTGCTTTTCCAAGGTTAAAGCTTGCATTTTCGACACTGGCACTGAGGCAAGCTTTAACTTTGGCGTGGTTGGTGCCTTTGGCTTTTCGACATCTTTCGGTGTCTGCTTAGATGGAGAAACATGTCTAGTGGGGGTCTGTACGGATTTTCGTGGGAGTAATCATGCGTTCTTTGGATGTTGACGAGTCGGAGCCTTCCTCACTGCTGGCGAGTAGTATGGGGTTGTCCATAGGCACATCTAGCGCTTTGGCGTCCTCAAATTCCTCTTCCAGTTGGGGCTTGAGTGACTGCTCACTGAAAATATTGGGCACATCTTCCTCTCTGTACGCTTGCATGGTGGAATGGGTCCAGTGGTGTTCCCATCGTTGCTGAAGAGCCATTTTAGACGTGAAGGCCAGGCAACCTTCACACAACACCTAGTTGTGTTCTGGGGATAGGTAGAAGTGTTGATTTTGCATGGAGTACTTGGCGTGGCACTTGGGGTAGGAACTGAAGGGAATCTTTTCCATCACTCTGTGTCGATGAGTGGAAGAATAGGGCAGCGAAGTTAGAAGCCAAGTTCGACTAGGCCCGAGCCTAGGCGGACAGATCTAAGTATGTGAAGGAAACCAGTGGTTAGTTGTTGTATCCTCAGTGGAAGGTGTTAGACATGACATCATAGGAGTGAGTCTCCCTTCCATTTTTGACGGATTGTCTCCTCTGTTTTGATATGTTTTTGCTGGATTTATGCTTTGGGCACTGTGCCACTGCTAATCAGTGCCACAGTGCAAGTGCTCCCGATGTTAAATTGATGTACTGATTGGTTATTCCACAATTGGGTTATTTGATTTACTGTCAGCCCCTAGTACAGTGCACCATGTGTGCCCTGGGCTTGTAGATCAAATACTGCTGGTGGGCTTGAAGCACGGGTTGTGCCACCCACAGAAGCACCTTGTAAAGTATGTCTCAGGCCTGCCCTTGCAAGTCCTCTGTGCAGTCTAGCAATGCCATGTCGACTTAGCCAAGTGCACCTACTTGCCAGTCCCTAAACCTTCCCTTTGCTTCATATTAGACACCCCTATGGTAGGCCCAAGGGTAGGGTGCATTGTAAGTGTAAGGTAGGACATGCTCTGATGTGTGTAGCATGTTCTAATAGTGAATTACAGCCATTTTCGTTTTTCACTATTGAAGCCTACCTGTTCTCCTAGGCCAGAATGGGCAGTTGAGATTGTTAAATTCTTACAATCCTAACTGACTCATGGAACATGGTAGAAATTCGAACTTAGTATGCCTGAACTCAGAATAATAAAATACATATTTTAGTAAAGTTTATTTCAATATCCTGTGTTTGCAAATACCACTTTTAGAAAGCAGGTATTTGCTTGCCTAATTATTTAAGCCCGCCTCTGCTGAGTTGTGTATTCCTTGTCTGGGTTTGTGTGCGACAGGGCTGGGGAAATTCCAGGAGACAGTCTGGGACAGCCCAGTGGTGAATAGGGAGATTTACATCCAGATGGGAGGGAGGACCTGGGACCTGAATAGGGCTGGGCCTTCCCTCTACAATGCTGGCTCCACCCCCGGTGGCTTGTCTGATGTCTCTGCCCTGCACAGTGAAAGGAGAAGAGGAAGCCTATCAACAGAGTGCTTCAGAGCTGTATCTTATCTCCCCTGTGCTGGCTCCACCTCCTGTGGGGCGGCTGATGTCTCTGCCCTGCACAGTGAAAGGAAGAAGAGAGTCATGTCAACAAATGCTCAGGAACTGGTTTGAACTAGGCAGAGGCCTCTCTGCCTTCAGAGAACAAAGGATTTTGGAGTATAAATATTGGGACCCAGTCCCACAGACTTTAGATCACTTCTGGAACAAGAAACCTTTCTGCCAAGGAGAAGAACCAAGGAAGCTGCAGGAGTTGGACTGACCCTCTGCCAGTGTGCTATTTGCTGGGTTGGCCTGCAGTGGTTGCTTCATTGCCAAGGGAAAGGAGAAGGAACTTTGTAAGGACTTTCATCTACAGAATATTCTCCAAGGGCTTGAATTGTGCTTGCCTCCTGCTGAAGTCTCAGGGCCAAAAGACTTCACCTCCAGCTCCCTCCTGAATTTCCTTGCTGGGAATTCTGAATCCAGTCACTTGCGTGCCGCTGGAAGCGCGACGCATCGAGAAGAAGCGTATCGCCGCCGCAGCTGAAATCATCGCAACGCAGGAGAAGCGAACCTTCGTCGCATCTCCCTGTAATCATGCGTTCATCGAAGCTGCCTGCTGTCGCATCGCCAGAGAAGCGTGACGCCATCGAGAGAGTCGCCATCGCATCGCCGGAGAAGCGCGTTGCAGGGCCTGTCGCAGCTCCAAAGTACAGAGTCGCCGCAAGGCTGCCAGGGCATCATCGCATCGCCGCATCAAGGGCGCCATCTTCTTGCATCGCAACTGGATCATCGCATCGTCATCGCATCGCATCAAGGCGCCATCTTGCGCAACGCAACAGGCCCGCAGGCCGAGAATCTACGCATCACCTCCGCACCGGTAAGGCTCACGACAAGTCCCCTACTCTGCGCAAGCATTGAGGAAGGACACAACCGTTCCCCCGGGTCACGGAACCGACACATCTCCCCTTCTGCAAGTCTTTTTGTCTACTTTGCGTTACGCATCCAGGTACTTTGTTGAGAACTTTGTCGCATCTACCATCAACTTGAACTAAGAGACTTTAATCATCTTTTAAGTAATCTTAAGTGTAGTATTGTGGATTTTTGTCGTTTGTGGTCGTGTTTAAGTCTATATAAAGAATACTTATTTTTATAAAACCTGTGTTGTGTCCATCTGTAGTGTTATCACTTTATTACTGTGTATATTTACAAATGCTTACAAACTGCCTCGGAGATAAGCCTGTCTGCTCGTGCCAAGCTACCAAGGAGGTGAGCAGGGGTTATTAAGGAGTGTAATCCCCTTATCCTGACTTGGAAGTAAGGGTCCCTATTTGGACAAAGGTGAATACCATTGCCAACTAGAGATCCCCGGATCTAACATTGGTGGCAGCGGTGGGATTTGGACTTTGCATTTGTGTTTTATATACAGTGATTGGTGTACACTACTAGTGAGTGCAGACCAAACGCGACCACATACTTTTTTTTTATAGAATCCTTTTTCCTTGGACTGTTAGTTTTTTCCTGAAGACTCCCAATTTTTACTACCATGAGTAAACCAGCATCTGTTGCATCTACGGATCTTGATTTTGAGGAAGAGAGGTTGGAAACCTACACTGTGAAACAGCTCAAGTATCTCTGCAGGAAACTGAAAGTTGGTACACCAGGCATTCCTAAAAAGGAAGACTACCAGAAGGCGCTGAGGGCCTGGGTAGAAGCAAGAAATGCCTCTGATCTTGTGGTGGAGCCTGTTGGGGATGCAAATGGGCAAACTGATGGGCCAGAATTTCCAGCCAGGGGAGGGGTGCCGTCCCCACCTGGCAGCAGCATCTCTTCCAAAGACCTGTCCCCCAGGCAGCTGGAAGACAAGGAGAGAAATAGGGCACTCAAGCTGGATTTGGCTAAGCTTAAGATGGAGGGTCAGAGGGAAACAGAGAATAACAGGTTGTCTTTGGAAAGAGAGAGAATGAGAATGGAGCATGAGAGGATGTTGAGGGAGTTCGAGATCAAGGCCAAGGGCTTAGAAATCAATCCCTCTGGTGGCAGCACACCATCTGTGCCTTCAGAAGGCAGGGTACATATTTCCAAGGATGTCATCAAAGATTTTCACAAAGGTGAAGATATTGGTCAGTGGTTTGCAGCCTATGAGATAGCAATGTTGGCCCACCGGGTCCCTGAGAAGGCTTGGGGAGCGGGGTTGTGGGGCCGCTTTCTGACTGAGGTGAGGGATACTTTGTTAGACCTACCCAGTGAGCATTCGATGTCTTATCACCACATGAAAGCAGCACTGATGACAAGGTATGGGTTAACTCCAGAACTCTATAGACAGAGGTTCAGCAATTGTAAGAAACTGGAGATAACCACTTGGGTAGAATATGTGTCTTTCTTTTGCAGAGCTATGGATGGTTGGGTGAGGGGTAGCAATGTTGATAATTTTCAAGCTCTCTATGATTTGATTGCTAGGGAGCACTTGTCTGCTAATTGTTTTCCAGAGCTACGCCAGCACCTTATTGATAGCAAGTTGACCAACCCTAGAAAGCTTGCTGAAGAGGCGGACCGCTGGGTCAGTACCAGGGTCCACAAGGGTCTTGTGGGAGACTCCGCCAAAGTGGGCAGGGTCCCCAGCAGAAGAGTGGGGGGGATTAGGGTAAACAGAGGGAGTTCCAAAAAGGTCCCCAAAGTAATTCCCAAGGGAACCAAGGTAAGGGTTCCCAGTCTCCCCCTGAAAAGAAGTCAGGACCTCCGACAGGTAAACCTGTTCATAGGGGGCCTGTTACCTGCTTTCAGTGTAAGCAGGTGGGACACCGTTGGTATGATCCCCAGTGTCCTCAGAAAGGACAGCATGTGCCACCCCATACACCACCCCGTCAGATGGCCAGTGTAGCCCTGGGTGGGGTCCCGCAGAAATGTCCCTTGTCTCATTAGGAGACTTTGAGATGGTCCCTAAAACTCAGCTACCTGAGAACAATAAAAAATACAGGCAGTGGGTGACCATCAATGGCCATAGAGTGGAGGCTCTCGGAGACACAGGAGCAAGTGTGACAGCTGTCAACTGTCACATGGTCTCTGAAGAGCAGGTAGTCCCTCATGCATCCTTCCCAGTTGTTGACGCTGACAACACAGAGAACCATTGCAAGGTGGCTCAAGATCCTTTTGAGTGGGGGGGGGGTCTTTGGTACTCTTCAAGTAGCTGTGAGGCCATCCATGCCTGTTGATTGTCTGTTAGGCAATGATTTAGAAAACTCCCCCTGGATGAAGGTGGAGAGGAAGGCACATTTAGAGATGTTAGGTCTGCCTGAGTGGGCATGTGTGACCACTTGGTCTATGGCAGCTAAGGGTGTTCAAGAGACCCTGGAGCCTGAAAATATGGCCTAGGGACCTGCCTTAAAGAGAAGAGGTAAGGGGCGCGGGAAACCAGCCTCTATTGTTCCCATGGTCCAGGAGGAGGCAGACCTTGAGGGGGATGCCCTGGAACCCACTGGTGAGCAGGTTTCTGAACTCGTGAACCTACCTGAGCTGACCCATTGGCAGCAAGAAGAGGGTCCCTCCAGGGAGGAATTTTGTGAAGAGCAGCAGAAGTGCCCTTCTCTTGTGGGTTTGAGGCAACAGGCCATAAACCAGGCAGCAGGTGATCAGTCAGGATCACATTGGATCTACTGGGAGAATGGTCTCCTGTATAGCGAGCCTAAGGTTGCTGAGCCTGGGTCAGCCCGTGTGCTGGTGGTACTCCAGCGCTTCAGAGCCTTCCTACTGGGTTTGGCTCATGATGTTCCTTTAATGGTCATCTGGGGCAGAACAAGACCTTTGAAAGGCTTGTCTCCCACTTTTATTGGCCCCAGATGAGGAAGAGTTCAGATACTCATTGTAGGACCTGTCAAACTTGCCAGGCAAGTGGGAAAAGTGGAAGGAGGCACAAGGCCCCTCTCCAACCTTTCCCTGTAGTCAGTACCCCCTTTGAACGGGTGGGCATTGACATTGTGGGGCCACTGGACCCCAAGACAGCCATGGGCAACAGGTTTATCCTGGTCTTGGTGGACCATGCTACCCGGTACCCGGAAGCCATTCCGCTCAGGACAGTGACGGCCCCTGTGGTGGGCCGTGCACTGATGGGGATCTTCTCACATGTGGGGTTCCCCAAAGAGGTTTTGTCTGACCGAGGTACAAACTTAATTTCCAATTATATGAAGTCTCTGTGGAAGGAGTATGGTGTTACCTACAAGTTCACCCCCTCCTTACCACCCACAAGGTAATGGGCTGGTTGAAAGATTCAACCGGACCCTTAAGGGCATGATCATGGGTCTTGAAGAACCAATGAGGCATAAGTGGGACGTCTCTTGCCATGCCTTCTGTTTGCCTACCGAGAGGTGCCACAAAAGTCTCTAGGGTTCAGCCCCTTTGAGCTTTTGTATGGTCATCCGGTAAGAGGACCTTTAAGTCTGGTCAAGGAAGGCTGGGAGCAATCTCACAGGAAACCTCCCGAGGATGTATATAGCTACATGCTGGCCTTCAGGAACTAGACTCGGCGTTTCAGGGATCTCGCTCAGGCGAATCTGGAAGCCAGCCAGGAAGAGATGAAGCGGTGGTACGATCAGAATGCCACTCTGATTGAGCTTCAACCTGGACAGAAAGTTTGGGTCATGGCCCCTGTGGAGCCTTGTGCGCTCCAGGACAGGTGGACCGGTCCATACGAGGTGGTGGAGGGCAAGAGTGATGTCACCTATCTGGTGAACTTGCGGTCTCCAAGGAACCCTTTGAGGTTCCTTCATGTTAACCGCCTGAAGCCCCACTTAGAAAGGTCCGAAGTGGGCATGCTCCTAGCGACAGATGATGGAATGGAGGAGGAGACCGAGCCTCTTCCTGACCACCTGTCTGCAGCAGAGCAAGATGGGTCAGTGGATGGTGTTAGCCTCTCTGCCACCCTGACCCCTGATCAGCAGCAAGATTGTCGCCAACTGTTGGGGAAATTCTCTGATCTATTTTCCTTGGATCCTGGTGTCACAGAGTGGTGCGTCCATGATGTAAATGTAAAAAAATGTAAATTGATACGTATAGCGCACTACTCACCCGCAAGGGTCTCAAGGCGCTTGTACGAATACCGCTGTGGAACCCATCCTGGCTTTCCCTGTGAGGTGTCCACTCCTGGGCACCCCCAAGGTGGAGGCCAGGCATCCTTAGCGTTGTGGGGGCCGTTGTGGAGATTAAGCAAGCTATTGCCCAGAGTTGCAGAGTGGGACTCCATGATTGGAATAGGCACCGAGGCGAGAATTATCAGGTCCGTGGAATTTTTGAGCCCAAGACCCGGCGAGGCGGGGAATTGAACCCTGGTCCCGGGCTAGACCTCTGCATCAGGGTCTGCCGCTCTATCCATTGAGGACACTGGTGACAGTCCTCCTGTGAAGCACAAGGCTTACAGAGTGACTGACAAGGTTAGGGCTTACATTAAGGAGGAGATCTCCAAGATATTTGCTTTAGGGGTCATTGAGTCCTCAAACAGTCCTTGGGCCAGCCCAGTGGTCTTGGTCCCAAAGGCTGCCTCGCTGGGTGCCACACCCAAACTCCGGTTCTGTGTGGACTACAGAGGGCTCAATTCAGCCACCAGGACTGATGCACACCCCATCCCCAGAGCTGATGAGCTCATTGATGGGTTAGGGGCTGCCTGGTACCTCAGCACGTTTGATTTGACGTCTGGGTACTGGCAGATCATCTTGACTGATGGGGCTAAGGAGAGGTCAGCATTCTCCACACCAGATGGGCACTACCAATTCCGGGTTATGCCCTTTGGGATGAAGAATGCACCTGCCACCTTTCAGAGGTTGGTCAACCAGGTGTTGGCTGGGCTGGAGGATTTCAGTGCTGCCTACCTGGATGACATTGCAGTGTTTAGCGTCAGTTGGGAAGAACACTTGCAGCACCTCTGGGAAGTGTTGATGGCGCTGCGCAAAGCAGGCCTCACGTTCAAAGCAAGTAAGTGCAAGATCGGGCAGGGTTCCGTTGTGTACTTGGGTCACCAGGTATGAAGCGGCCAGGTGGCGCCCCTACAACCCAAGATTGATACAATCCTGGCAAGGGAACCCCCAAAAGACTCAGACACAGGTGAGAGACTTTTTAGGACTCACTGGGTACTACAGGAGGTTTGTCAAGGGGTATGGAACATTGTTGCACCCTTGACTGAGCTGACTTCCAGGAAGCAGCCCAAGAAAGTGAACTGGACTGACACCTGTCAGAGGGCTTTTGATGCCCTGAAGACTTCCATGTGCACAGCACCCGTGCTTCAGGCACCCAACTTCTCAAAATAATTAATTGTACAGACAGACGTTTCAGAGCATGGTGTGGGGGCTGTTTTATCACAGATTACTGTAGAGGGCTTCGACCAACCTGTAGCCTTCATCAGTAGGGGGTTACTTCCACAGGAACAGAGGTGGAGTGCAATTGAGCGTGAGGCATTTGCTGTGGTCTGGGCACTGAAGAAGTTGAGACCATACTTGTTTTGGACTCACTTCCGGGTTCAGACCAACCACAGGCCCCTCAGATGGCTGATGCAGATGAGGGGTGAGAACCCAAAGTTGTTGAGGTGGTCCATTTCCCTACAGGTATGGACTTTACGGTGGAACACCGCCCTGGTACAGAACACGCCAACGCTGATGGTCTGTCCAGATTTTTCCGCCTTAGGGAAGAGAACTCCCCAGGGAAAGGGTAGTTCTCCCCACATTTCAGCTGGAGGGGACACGTGTTAGACTTGATATCATTGGCGTGAGTCTCCCTTCCATTTTTGACGGATTGTCTCCTCTGTGTTGATATGTTTTTGCTGGATTTATACTTTGGGGTACAAAAGGGGGTGGTGATGGACGGAGCATCTGAATCAATCAAATACTCACACCCAGTCAAAAGATCTGGGTTTAATCCATCACCGTTCTTTAGCCCACTCTGCCACCCCAGTTCAGACATGGCTATATGCAAATCAGTCTGACCCTGTGCCTCATGGGAACAGTCCAGCCCGAACTGCCAAGCCAGGTCTTCCCTGGACCGGAAACATGCTTCGTAGGACCGGTTTCTGGCATTCCAGCCGTCTTCAGCCCGGCTTGCTTGAATCCAGTGGCAAAGCGAGCAAGGGACTCACGTCTGAGCATCCTCTGCCACACTTATGGCGGCCAAAAGCAGTACAAAAGGGGGTGGTGATGGACGGGGCATCTGAATCAATCAGACACTCACACCCAGTCAAAAGATCTGGGTTTAATCCATCACCGTTCTTTAGCCCACTCTGCCACCCCAGTTCAGACATGGCTATATGCAAATCAGTCTGACCCTGTGCCTCATGGGAACAGTCCAGCCTGAACTGCCAAGCCATGTCTTCCCTGGACCGGAAACAAGCTTCAGAGGACCGGTTTCTGGCATTCCAGCACTCTTCAGCCCGGCTTGCTTGAATCCAGTGGCAAAGTGAGCAAGGGACTCACGTCTGAGCATACCCTGCCACACTTATGGCGGCCAAAAGCAGTACAAAAGGGGGTGGTGATGGACGGAGCATCTGAATCAAACACTCACACCCAGTCAAAAGATCTGAGTTTAGTCCATCACCGTTCTTTAGCCCACTCTGCCACCCCAGTTCAGACTTGGCTATATGCAAATCAGTCTGACCCTGTGCCTCATGGGAACAGTCCAGCCCGAACTGCCAAGCCATGTCTTCCCTGGACTGGAAACAAGCTTCCGAGGACCGGTTTCTGGCATTCCAGCCGTCTTCAGCTCGGCTTGCTTGAATCCAGTGGCAAAGTGAGCAAGGGACTCACGTCTGAGCATACCCTGCCACACTTATGGAGGCCAAAAGCGGTACAAAAGGGTGTGTGTAACGGGGTGGACAGACGTGCCCCTCCAGAAAGGGACTTGGGGACCCTCCAGAGACTCTCAACACATTCCCCCCTTCTTTCTTGCCCTTCACAGAATGACTTATCCGAGGTCGAGTACGGAAAGGGCTCCCTGGGTGAGGAAGATGTGCACTGGCCCTTTAATCTCCAGTCAGATGTGGAATGGGCGGGTCTAAACGAGGACGCTCGAATGTCAAATGCAGAGACGCAGACAGGCCGGTGTGCTTGTTCACCCGGAGCGAAGAAGTGTGGAGGAAGAAGGAAGAAGAGCGGAGTGGTTAGTGGAGTGCGGAGGAGACGAGGAGAAGAACGGAGGAAGAGGAGAGCAGTGGGGAAGCGGCGCCTGAGACGGAGGTTAAGCCAGGAGGCCAACGTCCCCACGAGCCGCCCAGCCACACACCCGGGGGAGGTGTGTGGCTAGCCCAGGTACGGAGCAAGATCAGGGGCTGGGTTGGACGTAAGGGCGGTTCTACCGAGTAGTCCTTGGTATCCCTTATCCCGGTATCCCTATCCCTGAGCACCGACCCCCTTCACCTGCCGGACGTCTAGAGAGTGTGACACGGGCTTTTGCTTCCTCACTCCTTTTCCCTGAGCACTTGTACATATTACGAGCACTTTCCTCACGACTTGCTGTGTTTGTTTTATCGAGAGGCCCGACGGACGTCGACGGAGCCCCGACCCGACGGAGCCCAGACGGGCATCTGAGAAGCGAGAAGAACAAGCCCAGAAGTAGAAGGAGTAATCGGAGTTGTTCACCCCGCAGAACAGTCCCTACCCGCAAGACTTGTACCGATTACCTGTTTGCCTCATTAAAGCCCACTTTAATGAGAACTCGCCTCCTGCCCATTTCTCCCGCGCCCGTTACAGTGGTGGAGAACGCGGGCACAGATACCATCTGTATAGAAAAGATGGAAACAGTGGTACAGCAATTGGTGAAGGGCAAGGAGCGGTTAGAGTGGGTAGTGGAGCAACAATTGAATTCAGCACAAGCCGACAGGGAGATCCGGAAGAAAGCATTAGCAGAGCGGCCAGAAACCTCACAGCCCTGGGTAGACCCTCTATACCGAGGAGGCAGCGAAGAAAGACTCATTCCCCATGGCTCGGCAGCAGTGTCCCTCCAGAAATACCACCCTGGTGAGGATCCCGATTCGTTCTTACTGAACTTCGAGAGAGCGGCCAGAGCGTGTGGATGGCCCATCAGCAAGTGGACCTTCTTCCTAGCCCCACTCCTCGTGGGCAAAGCCCAGGCCGCATATCAAGTGGCCAATCCCACAGGAGACACCCCGTATACGGAGGTAAAAAGGATTATACTGGACCATCTAGGTTTAGATGCAGAGGCGTACCGACTGAGGTTTCGAAAGGAATGGGGTGCCCCGGGAGATAACCCCAAAACCCTTTTTGTGAGACTGAAAATGGCTGCTGACAAATGGCTCACCCCCTCCACCAGCTCCAAAGAGGAGATCATGGACCGCATATATTTAGAGCAGTACCTCAAGGCTCTTCCCTACGCCACCCAACGGTGGCTTCGCCAGCACCACAACCTAACAACTGCACAGGCCATTGACATGGCCGCCACCTTCGCCCGGGCACAGCCCAAGAACCCCGGTTGGGACAGTGAGAAAACCACGAAACCTGTTCCCAAGCCGGAGAAACGACCTACATGACCGGCAGACCCACCACGGCCCGCCCCTGGAGGCCCGAGGGTTCCGGGCCCCCAGGACCCCAATGCTTCGACTGCGGTAACTGGGGCCACGTTGCCCGGCTATGTCTAAAACGACAACAACAAGACGAACCTATGGAGGTGGGGTACCTGCCCAAAACGGTGTTATATTCAGCTGAGATGGGGAGCTTGTACAGAGTAAGTGTCAGGGTGAACGGTTCCTCTATTCAGGCCCTCTTAGACTCAGGCTGCAGACAGTCCGTGATCCGGACCCAACATGTGGCAAGGTCTCAGTACTTACTCCGGGAGATAGTGAACATAAGGTGTGTACATGGAGACGTTAAGCCCTACCCCGTAGCCAACGTCCCGATACAGCCCTTGCATGGGGATCCCCACATGATACGAGTAGGGGTCCTATCTTCACTCCCAGAAGACCTGATTATTGGGACAGACAACCCAGGCTTCCTGCACATGTTTAAGAAGAGTATAGAACAGGGCCCGGTTCTCCCTCCCAGATCAGCCCGAACCAGAGACCCGTTCCCTGCCCTGCTGTCCCCGGAACCCTGGGTGTTGGACAGGAGCTTCCGCTTCGCCCAGGCTAATGATCTTACCCTCTTCAATGCGTGGGAACAAGCCCACCAAGACCAAGGCAACGAACATACCAGGTACCCCCGGTTTCGGATAAAACAAGACCTGCTATATCGACAAGGAAAGCAAGACGAACCAACGCAGCTCTTGGTGCCTGTATCCTTTAGGGACCAGGTTTTATTCTTCGCGCACAGTCATCTGGTCGCAGGCCATACCGGAGCGGAGAAGACCACCCAGACCATTCTCCGACATTTTTATTGGCCCGGAATCTATAAAGAAACTGCGGTGTACTGCAAGGAGTGTAGTATATGCCAAAGAAAGAACATGACCAAACCCCTGTCTGTCCCCTTACAACCCCTGCCCATTTTAGGGAAACCCTTCGAAAGGGTGGGAATGGACCTTATTGGGCCTCTCCCGAAGACCAGGAAGGGATATCAACACGTGCTGGTTGTCGTTGATTATGCCACACGTTTTCCGGAGGCATTCCCCTTAACAGCTACCACCTCAAAGCACGTCACTGAGAAGATGATAGAATTGTTTAGCCGAGTGGGATTTCCCAAAGAGATCCTGACGGATCAAGGCACGCCCTTCATCTCAAAGCTCATGAAGGAGGTCTGTAAAAATTTTAACATACACCAGATTCGCACCTCGGTATACCACCCGCAAACCGATGGCCTGGCCGAGCGCTATAACCGCACCTTGAAAACAACGCTCCAGAAGATGCTGGAAGTCAGCGGGGCCGAGTGGGACCAGATATTGCCCCTCGCGCTGTATGTTATCCGAGGCCAACGACAGAGTAGCACGGGAGTATCATCCTTCGAACTACTATACGGCAGACAGCCACGATCTTTACTGGACATGACCAAGGAGGCATGGGAGAATGAGATCCCAGAAGAGACCGCCACTACATTGGAATATGCCCAGAGCCTCAATGCCAAACTCGGAAAACTAAGAGACCTGGCCTATACACACCTAGAAGAAAGTCAGAGGCGACAGAAAGTAGCCTACGACAGAGGAAAGAAATGGAGGCAACTTCAGAAAGACGACTGGGCTTTGGTTCTCCTACCGTCCTCCACTCAGAAGTGCCGAGCGGAATGGGTTGGACCCCATAAAGTGGTTGAGGCGATTGGTAGAACATGTTACAAGTTACAGATAAGCCCTTCCAAAACGCAGACCTACCACATTAATCTGCTCAAAAAATGGTTCGGCCCCCTTCCGTCGGGAGTGAACCTGGTTTCGGACCCCCCGGGGGGTTCGTCTACTCGAGATCAACTGGTGCTCAATGATGAGCTGAACGCACAACAGCAACAAGAGTTACAAGATACCCTGAAGAAACACGACTCCTTGTTCTCCAACGTCCCTGGAAGGACCTCGCTTGCCGAACACTGTATTGATACCCCACCCGGAAAAACAGTCATCGCATCGCCGCATCAAGGGCGCCATCTTCTCGCATCGAAACTGGATTATCGCATCGTCATCGCATCGCATCAACGCGCCATCTTGCGCAGCGCAACAGGCCCGCAGGCCGAGAATCTACACATCACCTCAGCACCGGTAAGGCTCACGACGAGTCCCCTACTCTGCGCAAGCATTGAGGAAGGACGCAACCGTTCCCAGGGTCACGGAACCGACGCATCTCCCCTTCTGCGAGTCTTTTTGACTACTTTGCGTTACGCATCCAGGTACTTTGTTGAGAACTTTGTAGCATCTACCATCAGCTTGAACTAAGAGACTTTAATCATCTTTTAAGTAATCTTAAGTGTAGTATTGTGGATTTTTGTCATTTGTGGTCTTGTGTTTAAGTCTCTATAAAGAATACTTATTTTTATAAAACCTGTGTTGTGTCCATCTGTAGTGTTATCACTGTATTACTGCGTATATTCACAAATGCTTAACACACTGCCTCTGAGATAAGCCTGTCTGCTTGTGCCAAGCTACCAAGGGGGTGAGCAGGGGTTATTAAGGAGTGTAATCCCCTTATCATGACTTAGAAGTAAGGGTCCCTATTTGGACAAAGGTGAATACCATTGCCAACTAGAGACCCCCAGATCTAACAGAAGGGTTATGAATCAGGGCGCTGGTAAGGACTTGTGGCAGGAATCGAAGCTTTGGTCCCAGCGCTCTGAGGTCGATGACTGAACCCAATGGTGCAGAAAACCTATCTAAAGGAGGCGATGAACATGCGCAATACAGACTATAGTCAGTCACAATACCTTGCGACTCAAAAGACTTCTTCAAAGAAAAACAAGTTGCAAACATCCGAGCCTAACACCAGATGGCAGGAGTAACCTAACCATATGTACCTATCTCCAACACATGCTACAAATATATTTTTTCAACCAGCAGGGGCAATCTGTTTTATTTTTTTTAATTATTTATATTTAAAAAAGTCAACATGGAGAAGAATCATGTCCATGATGAAACCGGACCATGAACATGTATAGCGACTTGCTAATACAAACAATGATTATTTAGAAATGCTACTCAGGTTGAATGCAGCTATCAATCCACTTGTATTAATTATTTAGGTAATTGTTGCCTGAGGGATGTTAAGTACACACCTAATGTCATGGCTGCAGAATCAGATCTTCGAAATAGACATCCCACTTTATTATTGATTGTTTTTAGGTCTAGGCCTGGCGCATTCGCTGCTCTCGCCATGGCGAGTGCCGTTTGGAATCGATATGGATTCCAGGTGTGCATGTAGTGGGACAGAAGATGTGCATGCAGGGACTGGATGCTTTACTGGCGGCGTGATACTCTGGGGACTTTTTTGCCGCTAATAAAGCCAGCCCCGCTTTCTGTCCGCCCTGTAAAGAGCCGATCACGTCCCATGACGGGCGCGCTACATCCTATCTTTATACCAGCGATGGAAGGCTTCCGAACCTGCGACTCATGAATTTTCCTTGCATTGTAGTTAGAGTGTTGTGTTATCATCATTCAAGGAGTTCCACTACTGTTTGCTGTTATGTTTGTGGGTATTTTTATAGGTATCCCTTACTAACCCCTTCCCTCTGCAGGATTTTCTGTTGTCAGAATTTTTGAGTCATGCAATAATTCGAGAGCCCGCTCTGTTTTATTCAAGGTCAGTGAGGACGTTTGTGTAAATTCGTAAAAATAGCATGTCTCCAAAACTATCCTTTGCACATAAAATGTTTCTGTGCGATTCAAATATGAGGGGTTAACACAACCCATTCTTGTTGCAGTTCCAGACATAATTATCGTGTCAAAAATACGGGCGGCGATCCCTTACAAACATGACTAGCAGTTACGTTTCTGTCATGTTATAATCAATGGGTCCAGTGTTTGTATTATATTATAATGCAACCAGTTTCCCTTTCCTCACTCTCTGTCGCTGCTGTCATGAGGAACTTCAAACCTGCGCGCGCTACCCAAGTTCTGTATACAATTTTGGTTGTGGAAAACCAGGTGTGCGCATCGATCCTTCGTTGATTTCGATGTGCCTTTAGAATGGCCGCGTGATTTCAAAATGCAATCCGGGCTCCTGCCTCTGATTGGCTAAGAACGGTGGGTAACAATGTAGCTATACTGTTATTGTTTTTCAAGTTTGGTTTCAGCGTTCTTAGAAAACAAACACAGGTCTTAATTAAACATGAACGTTCTCCTTTTGTAATGCTCCGTTCCATATGTTGTGGTCAGTATCGGATGGTGAATGTGATTTGGGTTGATGAAGTACCCATGGTGCAAGACACAAATCTGCGCTGCAGGTCAATAGCTTGGTGTATGCTTCTTTGCCCTATCCTCAGCACCTGTCTGTAAGCGTTCTGAAGTGAAATGTTCATTAAACTATTCATCTCTGCTGACTCTTGTTTCGTAAAAAACTGAAAAATATAAAGCTGTGTTTATAGTGATCCCTGGAATGTATTACTAGGCACCTTCTGCGAGGCTGACGTGTGTTGCGTTTTATGGACTCGTTTGTGCACAGGGACAGGCATCATCAGTACCTTGCTGAGATGAATGTTTGTAGCACCTATACACTCTTTTCTAGTGCCGAATAATCCTCCCAGAGGGGGTAACTTTACCACTGAAGGCAACAATATGGTAATGATGGGGCAGCTAGGCACGTAGTGATCGGAGACATTGGGGGGGCTGTGTTTAATGGTTGTTGTGTTGGCGTAATAGAAGAGTAGTTTGCTTGCTGACAGCAGCTAGGTTACTGAACTGGAGCGATGGGACAATCTCCAGCAGTTTCAAGAGATCGGTTGGTTGGAGTGTTGAAGGGATGTAGAGGTTGGCAAGTCACTGAAAGCTCAAGCCAGATTCCTGGCTCTGGCTCAGCTCAGCTCGAGGAGTGAAGCAAGATTTCATGTGACTTCTACTAGTAACCCGCCATTTAACCTCATGCACCAAAATTTTAAGGTAAGACCACCTTTTATGTCAAATAAAAGATTGAAAGCGGTACCCATCTAGTGGCTTGACTGGACAGGGTGAAACCAGATAATCTGGGCCTAAACCCGTCTTCCTTGCTTGACCAAATAGTGTGATGTGACATAACGTCCAGAGCTGCCAAATAATCTCAGCCATCCATAGGGTGCACATGACACCTAACGTGCCTCTTATTTCTCTAATAGCATTGTTGTCAGAGAGGGAGCATGAATATTTCGAAGTTGAAACTAAGTTCAACCTATGGCTTTTAATAAATGCCTCTCAATGCAGTGATTGTGCTCTGATGTAGCACCTTCAAACACTTCTGAATGTTAAAGCAATACACCTGTTTACATTTTGAAGAGATATCTTTTAATGATGTTTGTTGCACAAATTACATGCCAAACATTTTCATGCATCTGCTCTAGCACAGGCTTATCGAGCCAAGTCAGACACCTGGCTCGTACCTTGCTCGGCTGTTCCTGGTAATTGGTTTGCAGTCTTGCCTTGTTTGAGGGACTGCTTGGTTGGAGTGTTGAAGGGATGAGAGGGTCTCATGCTGTTTAAAGCTATCGATAGGTAGGAGTACTGAAAAGACGGGAAGGTCTGAAGTTGTTTCTGAGGGGCCTAGAGTTTGCGCTACATAGTAGTATATTGTTGCGGAGGGGCCCATAGGTTCGAATAGTGAGGGCATGAGAAGCTGTGAGTCCTCTTTTTTGAAGACCAGTGTGTTGTAGTACTGGAGGGATGATAAAGTCTGTCGTAGTTTCCAAGAGGCAATTAGGTTTGGAGTTTTGAAGGGATAAGAAGGTATTCCGTTGTTTCTTGAAGGCTGATAGGTAGATTATTGAAGGGTTTGAGTTATTTATGAAAAGCCTGTATTTTAGATTGTTAGAGGGAATGTAGAGTCTTGCATTGTTTCCAAAAGGCTGGTTGATTGGAATATTGAAAGGATGATAGTCTTTAGTTGTTTCAAAAGGCTGCTTGGTTGGAGTATTGACAGGATGGTAGTCTTTAGTTGTTTCAAGAGGCTGGCTAGTTTTAGTATTAAATGAATGAACGTATTTACTAATAAAAAGAATGTTTGAAGAAACAGGATTTCATTTACCAATTAGGTATCCACTTGACTTAAACATCAAATGTAGAGACATCGAATCTTCTTTAATAAAGGACAAAGTGGGATATGCCTTAAAGTGTTAAATACATCACAACAATACCATGCATGCTTGGAAATTGCAACAGCAAGCGAGAAAAAGGCCAAGTCTAACTCTCAGATGCAATAAATGGCATGTATATCTTTCCAATTAGCAAAACACAACTTGCATAAAGATTAAAAAGTATATTACAACACATTTTAATGCAAATACATAAAAGATTTTATAAGTACAACAAATGTCCTATACTAGTGATAAGTTGCATCAATTGCAAAACAGACATCACGATAGTGCTGTTAAGAACATGTTGCTGTGCTGTTCAAATCACATCCAGTAAGCAATTACAAAAGTAAATGTGCTCCTGCCACGTAATTATATAAAGACTGCTGATCCCACAACGTAAACCATCGTTTTAAGAAATATGTGGCATCCTACCTGTAACACTCTGTGAGAAGTAGCTCCTAAGGATGTCATCACAGAAGCGACACAGATTGGACAGCTGTTTCAAATGTTCCTGTAGCTGGACCTTCGGGAAGTGCACTTTATACAGAGGGGCCAAGAAGCCAAAGACAAAGGCATCAAGTGTTGTTGGTCTAAGGACACAGGAAAAGAGAGGTCTAAGGATCAGGAAAGACCACGAAATTCATGACTTGTCAGCTTAGCACAAAATGGCGGATCTCTTTTTTCACATTGGAGTCATTCCAACTGTAAAGAATGCGACTGAGTAATCATTAAACTTTATTTATAGGATATCCCGGCAAAGGGATCTGTACCTCCAGTCTGTTACCGCTATTTCCTACTGTTTAAACATATGGGTCTTAAACCATAATTCTACAAATTTTAGTTTCTCCTGTACTCAAATAACATCTACGCCACATACAAATCCTGATTAGACTTTCTAAATGGACTTCCAATTCCAACTTTATTGGCAGAAAAAAGTTATCAAGTGCTGGAAAACAAGAATGCTATGCAATTGGAATAAAGCACATGGACCAAATGGGTATCTGCCCACAATCTACCGTACCTCGGGTGTTAATGCCATTCAACCACTAAAACGGGCTATTTGATCATTAACAGATTTGGGAGCAGTAACAGGTTCAGTTTGTGAGGAAACTTTTAAAGCCCTTCTCAACGATGAGAAAGATACCATTTTGTCAACAAACTATTGTCCAATTTATCTAATCCATTTTGATTGCAAAATATATGCAAAAAGATTACAGCAGCTTCTTAAATCTTTAATACACCCTAGTCAGAACAGGTTAATTAAAGGAAGATTTGCTTCTAATAGCATTTTTTTGCCACACTGTAGACAAGGCAAAGTTACTTGACACTGTACTTCGTTGCATCTCCTTTTGAAGGGAAGAAGAACAAACTCAAATGCCATCAAGTGAGGAGGCTTACATATTCTCTGAATAAGTGTAATTGAGATCCCTCAGAATGATGGGAACTTTTGTCATGAGAGAAACTGCAAGGTACCTTCTCTATATTACTTAAAGTATGTCACCTTGGTTTCTGACAAACAAGCACATCAACAGTTATGTTCTACTAAAAATATTCACAGGTTGCCAGAATGTATTCCAACAGAACCCAATGAAGAGTTTAATGCAGAGTGTAACTGGTACACAGCTAAGGTGATTCAGGACCATGTTACTGCATATTCAATTAAATGAAAGCTACAGTACTTTGATTGTCCATAATACGTTCTTACAACAGGACTTAACCCTTCTCTTCAAAGGGAAGGCGAGTCCATGCACTGTAATTCTGTTATTGGTATAAGGATGTGAACTTTGGCAATCACTTCTCGAAATTTCCCAACTTGATATGAATGTCAAAAAAGTAATAGTAAAACTATGTCATGCATTATATAAATGTCAATGTCCTTGATCTTAAGAGTCAGACAGATTGAGCTGAATTTGGTTAAGGGAAGGTACCTGAGTTCTAAAAGTACCAGAGTGAGCACTGTGAGTAGCATGCACAACGATCTTATATCTGATTCACTAATAAAAGTGCTTTTATTCCCAGATATTACCCCAGAGAATTTTACCACTCATCAAGGTTATAAATGAACACCAAAGAAAATGAGGCTATATTTCCGGCAACAGGAAAATAATGTTAATCAGCATACTTTATCACATACATATTGTATTTGAAAAATGTATTTCAATAGGTTTAATTCATACGTACGTATTGCCAAAGAAAAACTGAGAGTTTCCCAATCTGTGGGAAAGAAGATTCAGGCACTCCTTAGCGTCTTTATATATCTAGTGAAAAATAAACATTTGGTTGAAAATAAGAAGCAAATATAAAACATAGGCACTGGCACATTTTTATTTAGCATGAGACTTCTTTTGGACTGCATGATTGGTCCCAACATACCTGTGCCTCGACGTCGCCGACTCTAAATAGTGGTGGCTCGCCTCTTGTCAGCAGAAGCCGGTTTAGTGCTTGGCGGGACATCTTCCCAGGTAAATACAAACTTAGTGGGAACGGAATCCGAGAAGCAAACCATGGCCGCGTCATGCTGCTATAATTTTCGGCATCAACCCAGAACACGTGAAGCTGTGTCATAGTACCCATAAGGACAATACAGAGTAAAAAAAACAGAAAAAGAAATTGGTATTATAAATGTTAGGCTTGTAACCACAAAACCTGTGTCACACTTCCAGTACATTCAACTATGCTCGGGAATACTTATTTTTCATACAGTTAGAAATTGTCACAACAAATCAATGAGAAGTAATGCGAGAAAGATCTCTCCTTACATTTCCTCCAATACAATGTGTTTTCAATTAGGGTCAATCATGTTCACATTACTATGTCTAGGACCCATTCCTGTAGTCTCTATGTCTTGGTATCTCCTGAAATCTAGGCACACAACACACCTAGCTCGAATGTTTGATGTCAGGTTCCTCACAGCCCTTAAGAAAAAAAAGGATCACATGAAGTACCTCCTAGACTTGCTTGTGGTCTCTGCCCGATCCACAAAGCGTACACCCCTTCTAGACTATTCGTGTAACTGTTGGAGTGGTTGAGAAGTAGGGCTCTGGATCTCTCTTGTGCAAGTCAACCCTCAACCAGTTAACAATTCGGGGTACATAATCATGCTGGCATTTCACCAGGCCATTGGAAGGGGATGATTTGCACACTTTCTAGAACACTTTCTCATTTCTATGCTAGTTTTGGTTATATAGCAGGTTAGTTCTGTACACCATTAACATTGTGTCAGCAACATTAAGCAATTGCTAAATATGTATATCATAACTCAATAGAGGGACATGAACTGCATGGTGTAAAATTTCTCCCAGTGACCTTTCTGTTTTGAGCCATCCAATATCACCAGCGAAGGCCCACAGGGCTCTATCCTGACTCCCTCAGGTCTAGTATATGCTCATGGCACTTGTTAAATATTATATCCTGCAGTCATCTGAACCCACATCCTACAATTATGCAGTCGATACTCAAACTATCCTGGTACTGATGTCTTTACATGCAGACGAGCAGCTTAACGCCTCTGCTAGCTTCCATACATGGATAGGTCAACACTGTTTAAAAATAAATTTAACAAAACAGAATTTAACGCAGGATGGAATGTAACCTCTGTGTCCCCCTACAAAGAGTCTAGCCAGGTTGTACAAAAAGGGTTTGTATTTGATCATGCACCATCATTGGCTTTGCCAGTAGCCCACAATTGAACTCTATCAAGTGACTTTTCCCTAACTGGACATGGACAGAAATCACACAATTATTTTAAAGACGATGTCCACAATGGACTACTCCAATGGAGTTTACCCTGACGATCTGATAAACCTTCTAAAAACCTGCCGTACCTCCAAAATGCAGCGGTCAGAACCCTGGGAACACATCTCACCAGCATTGGCCACATTTCACTTGGTTTCCGATGGGAAAGCAAGTCATGTTTAAGGCATTTGTACCGTGTAGAAATCTCCATAGAAAACAGAAACGGAAAGCCCGTTGTACAGTTGCCACAATAAGCATCTCTCAGCATTGATAAGACGTCAATGGCTAAACATAGTTGTTATTTATTTTTATTTTTTTACAGGCCTCTCCGCTCTGGAACTGATTTACCCAGGTCATTTGCAGCATGGCGAGCTGTTACTTTCTTTCTCCACCCTCTTGCAGTATATATAACTTGAATTGTGCTGAAAATTAGACGCAGGAAGAATTTTTTATGGTGTTAGCAGTGCTTTAAAAAAAAATAACAACCTCAACATCAAATACAAAACGTTTCCAACTGTTCACGTCATGTTACAGAAGGAGGCTGTGAAGTGTAGGTCACTCATACTCCCATAGAAAGTGCACTGCTGGGTAATGCGCAAGCAAACCTACGCAAGGGTTGTTTCCCAACTACTACCTGCATTCACTGAATGGGAGCTCCATACCATAGAACAACTGGGCAGCAGCGCTCTACTGCCAAACGTAATCGAGCACTGGGAGGGGAACCGTAGATGAGATTCCTTCCATTCCTTTGATGACCCTATAACACTCCTGAAAATGATAAAGGGTAAATTATCTGGAATGGAAAAAATCTTTTTTTATCAGACACCCCCGTTTAGTCTTTGTTTTCCCTACCGCTATACGTAACATTTGACATGTTTGTTTCTATCCACGATCACTTTTATCCTAACACACAGCTTTAAGCACTTTCTTGGCATTGTCGCATTGTTGGAGTAGATCTATTTTATATTTTGTGTACTAGCAAAGAGTCATCAGCCTAATGCATAATAAATAGACTGGATTACTTAACATAAAAAAAGTTAACAAAATTTGCAACTGAGACATTTACTTGGAATATTTGTTGATATGGACGTGGCGATTTAATGTATGATGAAATGGCGGAGGAACCGCCAATAAAAATATTTGAAAGTTATAATACTAATAACATTCCTTTCCTGAGATTGTAAACATGCCTTGCGCTTGGACTATTGTAATGCCCTATACCTGGGGCACCAATTCAGGGTTTACAGAGAGTACAAAATTGGGTCGCTAGATTGTTGACAGGTGTTAAGCTTAATGGACCCGCTGCCCATATATTGAAAGATCTGCATTAGTTAAAACAAATTACATTTAAAAAAAATCCTCCCCCTCACCCCCTCCCAAAAATAAATCATGGGCTCAGAAAAGAAAGCAGATCCATTTCGGTTCTAGTCTTAGTGCGGCCTTTATGGTCTGCTAATGCTTCTTGTTCACTGTTCAACAAATAAGCTTGATACATAAAGGCAGGAGATCCTTCTCTTCTGCCACTCTTCTTCATTTAAGGGTTGCAGGCAATCACCTTAGGTCTCATAAAGTTTGAAGACAAGGTAGTCATAGTAAACGAATCACTGGATCTGGCTGGTATCGCCAGGACACTCTTCTTAGGGTGTTGTTGCGCTTTATGAAAACAACTTCATCATCGTTATCAATGACAACGATTTTTAGGTACATCAAATTATGAACATAACCCTAAGCCTATGGTGAAAGGTGTCACTAGGAGCTAAGGCGATGCTGATCATTGCTAAGATACGTGTAGTCCCGTCTTATCCGTCTGTAGTATGGACAGTATGGTAATGCCGGATGGCAAACTTTTGATTTACACAGCAGGCCCTATTGGACTCAGGCTGGTCACAGTGGTGCTTTATCAACAGTATATTGAATGGCACATGTTGATAATGAGCGGCCACGTGTCAGCTGGTACAATTTAGTAAATACTGCAATTCAATAAGTAAAAGCATAAGTAAAGATGGGCTTGTTTGGAATAAGTTATTGGTTATAGTCAGCCTTTCAAGGTGCATGTGCGAACAGCCTAGCTTTGTCTCCTACCCACCCTCTTTTATGTGACTTACGTATACAACATCCCCTTTCGCATGCACACAAGAGAGGTTATTGTACAAATACCCGAAAACCTAGAGACTTTCTGTCCTTACCAAGGCTGGTAGAAGCTTCTCTTCGAGGAGCGCAATGTAGGCCAAGGTGTCTGCTCCCTCTTTAGCAGACAGGTCATAATCAGCATTGTACTTCTGCAAAAGCCAGACATAATTTCATTAAAATAGAATATGGATTGCACTTATTGCCAAACAGCATTGCATTCAAGTCTTGCATTCTTCATCTGCATTTATTGATGCTTCAAGACTGACCACATACTAAAGATCATCAGTACTTGAGTAACTCAGACACTTCTGACGAGGTCTATTTAAAAGAAATGCTGAATTATGGAAAGCGTTTGTGTTGTTTCATAAATTAGGCTGCATGATTTGGGAAGGGTCTGGCGGTGTGCTCGGTTTACCACCCCACCATAATCTGACGACTAGTTGTGCTTGCATCCTGCACCCACTGTTCCTACTTTATAATGATATAGGTGGTTGGACAAATTAATGTGTGTGGCAAAATGCAGTGTCTGTATTCCTTTTTTACTGTGTCACCTCCTAGTACATTCTGCAGCTCTGGTGGTGTGGCACGAGGTGGGTGTCGGGGAGGTTGGGGTTTGAAGAGGGCGAGGACAGACGAAGATCACAGGCCCCTTCTAGAGACACCACTGGTGGGGCTCATTAAGAGTACCTAACCAGGCTGGTGATTATAAAACAAGTATTGCCAACGCCCATATCGGTCTAGTCTATGCAAGAGCTATTAGCTTTGCCAATGTGCTTAAGCCATATTGTACACCAGGACTAGACAATCTAGCGCCTCATGTTCAAATGTGTTTCACTGTTGCAAAGGCAGAGGTTCGTAAAAAAAACAGTGTTTGTGACCGAAATACAACTTTTTTAAATGTATTAATGTACATTATAGAGTCGGAAGATAGTTTCATACTGATAAAAGGTCTTTTGCAATTCATTACAAATCACAAATAGGAGGGAGTGAGCACGAGGCATCCACATCCTATTTGGGATTCACAATGCAATATATCGATGGTTTGTGACTTCAATTACAATTGGAACCCCTTCAAAGGTTACTGACCATCCACTTGGGGCTAAACCTGAACTGCCAAGGGGAAAGGCATCCCTGTGGCAGATTCCCCTTCAAGAATTATTTTCAGATCACTCTCTGGAAGTTGTGTAGATGCGACTCATGAGTACATAGAACGCATTGCAAATTGCGGTCCCATTCACAAACTGGCTGGCGTGCAAATATACAGCTCTGGTTTGTGAATGGGAATTGTATATCCTGCCCCTTAGTCAGTAAATGACTCTTTTTAGTTTAATGTGGGAACTGCATCAGCAACTCTCAATAGAAAAAAATCTATGCCCCCTGTTGTCTCAGTAGTGTAGTCAGGATACAATTCAGTTGTTACCTCCAAGGAGACCAGGAGCACATCATCAAAGATGGAAGGAAGACATGAAATTATCTAGCGAGATGCACTTGCTTTTTTGAACACAATGAAAGTCAGACACTCAAAAAATAATTTGAAAGGTTTCTTAACTCCACGTGCAAGAAACTGCAATTGCCAAACGATGGCCACATCTTGAGGTTTATTAAATTCGCCTCTGCGTCCACAGACAATGATCTCATGAAGTGAGAAACATGCTGTAAAGATCAGCCCCTCCACCCACACGGTACTGGCCCCTTGCATTTCATGTAGCTTAACCGTAAACGAAAGGCCAGACAGTAACTCAGTAATGTTACAACAGAAAAAACAACTGTAAATCTCTCAACTAAAATAACATTCTCAGTATCTTAGGAGTAATTGTTAAAAGCTTATAAATATATTGTTCAGCCTACAGATATTTTAGCACATCCTAAACAGAGCAGTTTGTGATTTCTTAAAAGGTTAAACAAAGGGAGCATTCCTTTGGGTGAATACTGGAAAGCCTTAACAAGAAAACCAACAGACGAAATGAAAGTACACTTAAAGGAACTCTCAATTTTCCCACTCAAACCACAAAAATGATTTCGTTCACTGATGGCAAATGCTTAGCCGAATAGGTCATTAATTCCAGAGCCAGAACATTCCATATCAATGTAATGATTTTCAATGAATCAATGTGAAGAAGAGTTTATGGAAAATAAAATAGCTACCTTAGCCTAATTTCCCACCTATACTTTTATGCCATACACATACACTGCAGTGAATTACTGAGACATGTATTCAATTATAAACATTTAATAAAGTGCTAAAAGAATAAGGCGTGATCCCAGAGGCAACAATCTCTGAAAGAGGTCATGTGCATATAGGAGAGCAACTGATTTATGACTCAGCAAATTATACAAAAGAAAAGGGTAAATGAGTCTAGAAGTATGCGAGTCAAAGGGGTTTCAACCTCTTGCATACGTTAAAGATCATCACCAGGAGTATCTCTCATTTTAGAGCACTCATATTAACGTACCAGTTGGTTCCAGGGATGAAAAACTAAGTAGGCCGGGCGTGGCCTAGCACAGTATTAAGACAGGAAGGAGATTGCTCATCACAATGGAAGGCCCACTCTCACAGCCTCACAGCTCCCAAGTCTACAATGAATTTCTCAACACCTCATACATGGAAATCTGACTCATAACCTCCACCATGACCAATTCATAATGTTTTTATAAGGAGCTTCTCCTTCCTGTCTTAATACTTTTCTCCAATATGTTTGGGTAATTCCAAACAATGCTTTAGACCCTGGCCTGCCACGTCCTCTTCTATTAAGGGCCAATGTTTCTCAGAAGTGAGAGAGATCTAATCATTAAATACCCATAACTGGGCAGCAGTGTAATATCTTTATGTGCCAGGACACGATATTGCCCCATGCCTAGATGCCAGGGAAGTCTTCCGGTTCATCCCTACAATTTTCTCTTTCATTGTAAAATGGAAGATGTGCTCTTGCAAACATCTGAACGCTTTTCAAGGAACCTTTACCGACACTGTTTAGAAGAGATATAATAAAATAGGAAAAATAGCATTTTAATTTCTGTAATTTGTCCTAGCCAGGAGACAAAGTGTCCCCTACACGTGTCTGAGTCTGCCTGAGGTAACTGGCTATATATAATGATTCAATGTATTTTGTTGGATAGACTACCATAAATAAGTGTCATAAAAATGAGACAGTGTTGTAACTCACCAAGATGAGTTGCAATCAAAATTCCCATATAGAAACAACTAGACTTCCCGTCTTCCTAATGAATTGAGGAAGTTGATGATAAAAGCAAGTCTATGGGAGACAATATATGTCTGGGATGAAGAGAAAGCTGGAAAACAGAGTGCATCATGAGAATGCAGAAGTGCCTGGTAGAAAGGTGGAGAGGTCCTGCTTCACGCTTGTATGCCATGACATAAGCCTGTCTCGTGGACTGTGGTCTTGTTGGACCGGGACGGGCGCACAAAGTGTCACCGTCATAGCGGTGGAAGGCTAATGCCTTCGCCAGGAGTAAAACACCATGAGTGCAGTGGAGGCATCATACTGTGTAGTGATCAGCAGGCGGGAACGGATCCTTTTTTAACGTGTGTTACTGGAGTGATGCCTACAAGTTCACTCACTTTTAAAAATTTGACTGCTGTGTGCTTAAATCATCCTTGCCCTGCCTCAGGTTAATGTGAAGTGCTGTGCATCCCAGAAGTGGTGTATCTGCGCTGGGTGTATGGTATATGCTTGTGCTGAAGGTGCATGTGCCTGTGTGTGGTAGAGCACCTGAAGGACCTAGTGCTGTGCAGTGCATGCAGGATAAATGCATGTGCTGGGCAAATGTGTAACAGTGAGTAGTACGATACATGAAGGATGCCATGCATCATAGGTGCATGTGCTGGGTGTATGTGTGCCTCTGAATGGCTCAGCAATCGGAGGATACAGTACTATGCAGAGCGTGCATGCTGCACACATGCACTGGATGCATGTGTGCCTGTGAATGGTACAATACATGGAGGGCCCTGGGATCCTTTTTGGGAGGTCAAGGCCTGCATGGTGAAACATGGAGTGGAGGAAGAGATCCACCAGACAGATTTGTGGATTGCTGCATTCCTGTAAGCTGGGTGGGACATACACTGGTGACGGGAGGACCAGGCTTCCTCTGTACACTTCAAAGGGTGCTCTTTGATTCAGTGAGAGGTCACATTTATTTTTAATTTAAGCTGTGCTTTACCTAGATGTGAAATACTGAAAAAAAAGCTACAGAATATTATGTTTCTAGCCACACCTTTGATCCCCACCCCCATGCTCACACCCCACCACCTTTGTGCACAGCATCACAGTTCCCATACCTTTTTTAAAAATGCACTTTGACCACTGCTCCAGAGAGACACTAGAGCGCCGACCTCAGGGGAGGACTGTTTAATTGTTTGTGAATGCTGTACGTTTTCTTTGTGTGATTGCAGTAGAAATAAAATACTTCTCTCTGTCATAAAAGTGAGTATTTGGCTGGACAATGATTGAGTGCTGCTGCGCGTATTTTGAGTTGTAAGCCTGTGTTAATTTATCTGCATCCACGCCTCCCCCGAAAGGAAGTCTTGGACTCCTCGACGACATTTACCACAGAGTCAAGTGCAGAAGGGGTACTTTGCTCATTTGCTCAGAATCCATAGTAGGCCGGGCCCCAGGAAATCATGAGTAATACGGCCTCAACCACCACTGTTGGGCCCTTAGCCCTTGTATGCACCATGGCCCTCTAAAAGGGGTTTCGACAGTGGGCAAATATTTATGCTAATAACACTATTTACTCTAACAGTGATCCGTTGAATTTCTGAAGTTCTCAAGACAAATCTGTTGCCTAAGTATAGTTCTATGATTGATAGCTAAAATTAAACTAGGTTTGAGTAGCTACACATAGGCTAAATTATGTATTAATTTCTTAATTTTCAAAAGCTTTACTCTACCAGAAATGTGTTAGCACAAACACAACACAGTTATGAGTATAATCCTGTATAGAGAACCAGCACAAAAACAATAAAATACAGAAGAAAATATTAACAGTTCAATGACATCCTCCTCAAACAAACAGTAATAGAGCATAAATCATGAATCACTGGGAGTAGAATAAGTACAACAGCAGATAAGGGCTAAAATAGGAATAAGGATATTTATATTTTATTCCAAGAAACATGGGAGTTTGACCACTCCCTACAGGTGTGGGTATGCTTATTATGGTATAAACGCAACCAAGAAAGAGACGCCTTCGGTGGTCTAGTGATTTGGGTCAAAATTACACTTTGGTTCAAAGTCTTAATAGTCCCTGTTGACTCTTTGGATATCCTGGCATTTGACCCCGTTCTGCACTCAGGGCTGAATATCAGAGTTTTTAATGATTGTGGGCCCAGGCCCAGAGGAAACCAATACTATAGGTGTCCTTGACTACGCCCTTACCGAATATACAAGTAACACCTCCTTACTGGTAGCTGGGGATTTTAATTGCTCATTTGAGCCTCCTGCTTCCACTCCACCATATTTGACAGAGGAGAGATATATTTTTGAAAATCCTTCAGTGAGAGCTACCAACCATTAGATGGACCAAAGGAGGAGGACAAAAGTTGTCCCTAATGCTTTAGCATGATTGGAGGGCTACAAATGGTAGGACCAAATCCTTTTCTAATGGAGCAATTACTTTTAATAGACCTGGCAATGCAAGTAGAATTGACTATTGTTTGGTTGACCTCAGTCTATGGCTCATTGTGTCTTATATGAAAGTGGTCAAAAGATCTAATGGTGACCACAATGCTTTGAATCTATCTTTATCTAACCCTGGGGAGAAAGTAGTCATCGCTAGGGGTCCTAGTGACCTGGGGAAGTTATCCCATACTAATGATTTAAGAACGATCCGATGGGATTGGGTCAAGCAAAATGTATGGGCCCTAGAAGCTGTTAAGTCCAAAGTAAACATACAGTAACACCACTCTCTGACTGAGCGTCCTATATGACCAAGTGACCACAAGCTCCCGGCCCCAATAGAATCCCTAATAATTTGTACAGAGAAGATCTAGAAGTGTGGAGCACCTATATCAATATGTTATCCAATGCCATCCTCTTGGGAATGGAAACTCCCCCCTCTTAGAAGTCGGCTGAGATCATACCGATCTTTAGGAAAGGGGATAAGGGTTACTCATTAGCCTAATATATTTGTGTAGAAAAGTGGCCCGCATTCAGGATTGGATTTTAGAAGAAAATATTCTGTCTGACTTTCAAGCGTTTTTTCTTGTTAATATTGGACCAAGGTTTTCGTTTCCTTTGTATTTTTTGGAAAGAAGTTTTTATTAAAAGGGGGAAAATTGTACACAGTGTTTGTGGATTTGCGTACAGCTTTTGACCTGGTATCTCGATGAAAACTTTGAAAGGTGGTGGCAGAGAAGGGGATCCCACCAAATTTATTGGATATTTTGATGCAGCTACACTCAGCAAATAAGGACCAAGTTAAGGGGGGAGTACAGGGTCAACTAACAGAGCCCTGGGGACACCTTTACTGACCGTTTCTGCCCGTGTGGAGAGAGTGAATCCCAGTGAATCCCAGTGAATCCCAGTGACTGTTCGCCGCACCCGCTTTGCGGGTGCCGCTTCACTGATTGCCTGGGATATTTGCATTGAGGAGACCGGAGGAGCTGCGTGCTTGTGAAGCCGGCAGGCAGGTAGAGAAACGCTGGAGGGACTCGCTCTCCCAGGAGTCCCTGCTTGACCTGCCACACCTGGTCCGCGCTCCCTGCCCGCCACGCCCACGGCACACTGAGGCATTTTAAAATCCCGCCTTTGCCTCCAAGCAGTGGGACACCTTTGCTGACCGTTTCTGCCCGTGTTGAGAGAGTGAATCCCAGTGACTGTTCACCGCACCCGCTTTGCGGGTGCCGCTTCACTGATTGCCTGGGATATTTGCATTGAGGAGACCGGAGGAGCTGCGTGCTTGTGAAGCCAGGCAGGCAGGTAGAGAAACGCTGCAGGGACTCGCTCTCCCAGGAGTCCCTGCTTGACCTATATATATAGGGAATAATGAATATGCTACTTACCAGTGTGCATCTGTTCTTGGCATGTGGGGCTGCTAACATTCATATCTATTGCATAGATCGCCGCCTAGTGTTGGGTCCGGATGATTGCACATTGTTGTCCTGGAAGAGTCTTCGAAGTATCACGAGATAGGTGGCTCCTCCCCTGGACTACAGTGCGCATGAGCATCGACTCCATCCCCAGATTGTTTTTAGCCATTGCGGCAAAGATGGAGTATGACAGTGTGAAAGATGTCCATGCTAATGATTGAATGCAAGAAGCAATCTGCAGCTGCTACAGGCGCCGGGGAGGAGGGTGGGCGATATGAATGTTAGCAGCCCCACATGCCAAGAACAGATGCACACTGGTAAGTAGCATATTCAGTTCGAGGCATGTGGGCTGCTAAATTCATATCTATTGCATAGAATATATAGCAGTCCCTCCATTAACGGCGGCCGCCCGTGCCAGCTGCAGAAGTCTGAAATAGAGTCTTGAGAACAGCTTGTCCTACAGCTGCCTGCTGTTGGAATGTACGTCTACGCAGTAATGTTTGGTAAACGTGTGTGGTGTGGCCCACGTGGCTGCTCTGCAAATGTCTTCCAAAGGAATGTTTCCTAGGAATGCCATGGAGGCTCCTAACTTGCGTGTGGAGTGTGCTCTGGGCGGGATCGTTAAAGTGCGTTTAGCTTTCTGATAGCAAATCTGAATACATTTAACGATCCACCTGGCTATTCCCGCCTTGGAAATGGGGTTGCCCTTGTGCTGAGCTGAAAAGGCAACGAATAGTTGTTGTGTCTTTCTAAATGGTTGTGTTCTGTCAATATAGTACATCAACGCCCTCTTAACGTCCAAGGTATGGAGCATTCTTTCCGCTACCGTCTCTGGATTCGGAAAGAATGCGGGCAGTTCAATTGTCTGATTGACGTGAAATTGTGACACCACCTTTGGAAGGAACTTGGGGTTAGTGCGGAACACCACCCTGTTGGAATGAACCTGAATAAATGGCTCTTGTATTGTGAGCGCCTGTAGCTCACTAACACGTCTGAGAGACGTGATGGCAATGAGGAAAGCCACTTTCCATGTCAAGAATTGAATCTCACATGAATGTAGAGGCTCAAAGGGTGGACCCATCAACCTAGTGAGGACCACATTGAGATTCCATACCGGAGCGGGCGGGGTTCTGGGAGGAATGACCCGCTTCAGCCCTTCTAGAAAGGCTTTAATGGCAGGCACCCTGAAAACAGAGAGGTGCTGCCTGTTCTGAAGATAAGCTGCTATGGCTGACAAGTGTATCCGAATGGAAGCGTACGCTAGATTGCATTTGTAAAGATGTAACAAGTAGCAAATGATGTTTGGAATGGATGCATCTAGCGGATTTATGTTATGCTCTGTACAGTAGATGACAAAACGCTTCCATTTCACTGCATAGCAAGCTCTGGTAGTGGGCTTTCTTGCCTCTCTGATGATGTCCATGCATTCAGGAGGCAGATTAAGGTAGCCAAACTCTAGGACTGCACTGCAGGAGCCAGATCGCCAGATTGAGCTGTTGCGGGTCTGGATGCTGAATGTCGCCATGGTTCTGCGTCAAGAGCCTGGGTGAGAGGTGCAGCCTTTGATGCGGTACCACGGAAAGTTCTAGAAACGTGGTGTACCATGGTTGGCGTGCCCACGTTGGAGCAACCAGGATGAGCGTCATCGAGTGTTGCTTTAGCTTTCTTGCCACCAGTGGAATGAGAGGTGCTGGGGGAAAAGCGTACGCAAATCTGCCTGACCAGTTCATCCATATCGCATTGCCTTGCGACTGTGGGTGAGGGAACCTGGCGGCAAAGCTTGGGCATTTTGCGTTTTCCCTTGTGGCAAACAGGTCTATCTCTGGATGACCCCACTGCAGGAAGTACGGGTGGAGTACCGATGGATGTATCTCCCACTCGTGCATTTGATGGCTGTACCTGCTGAGCAGATCCGCCATTTGGTTGTCCTTGCCCGGAAGGTGTTCTGCCATGAGGAAGATGTTCCTCTGAATGGCCCACTTCCACATGCTCTGAGCCAGATGAGACAGCTGTGGAGAGTGCGTACCCCCCTGCTTCTGGATGTAGTACATGGCCGTCATGTTGTCCGTCCGGATCAACACGACCTTGTTGCACAAATGCACTTTGAAGGACTTTAACGCCATAAAGATCGCCATCAACTCCAGACAGTTGATGTGCATCTTCCTTTGCTGTGTCGTCCATAGTCCCTGCACCTTGTAGTGGAGCACATGTGCTCCCCACCCCTGGAGAGATGCGTCCGTCGTGAGGATGATCTGTGGTACAGGCTCTTGGAACGGTCGGCCCTTGAAAAGGTTGTGTGGATTCCACCAATGCAGAGAGTTGTATACCCGACCGGTCACCAACACTAGGTCTTTCAACTGTCCATGAGCCTGCGTCCACTGATGCGCTAGACATTCCTGGAGCGGACGCATATGCAGTCTCGCGTGCGGGACTATGAAGGTGCAGGAGGCCATCATGCCTATCAACTGCATAAACACTCTCGCTGGGAGTGAGTGTTGGGGTCTGAACCTCTGGATTAGCGACTGGATGTTGTCGATCCTCGCTGGGTTTGGCTGTGCTTTGGCAGCCAGAGTATTTATGGTCGCGCCCAGATACTGCCGCACGTGGGCTGGCTGGAGGTGCGACTTCGGATAGTTTAACGAGAACCCCAGACTGTGAAGGAGGTGAATAGTGTGGGACATGTCCGCGGCGCACTGTTGAGCCGACTTGGCTTGAACGAGCCAGTCGTCCAGGAAAGGGTAGACATGTATGTTCTGTCTCCTGAGGTGCGCCGCCACGGTCGCCAGACACTTCGTGAACACTCTGGGTGCAGTGGTCACTCCGAAGGGTAGGACCTTGAACTGGTAATGCCTGTTCTGTATGGTAAACCTGAGGTACTTTCTGTGGGATGGGTGGAGTGGAATGTGAAAATAAGCATCCTTGAGGTCCAAGGTTGCGAGGAAGTCTCCCTGGTTTAATAGTGGAAGAACCTGTTGTAGCGTCAACATGTGAAAATGTTCTGAGAGTATGTATAGGTTGAGGGGGCGCAGGTCCAGAATGGGTCTGAGTGAGCCGTCCTTTTTTGGTATTAAGAAGTACAGGGAATAAACCCCTGTGCCTTCTTCCTCCACTGGCATGAGCTCTATTGCTCCTTTTTGCAGCATTACGAGAACCTCCTGCCGCAATAAGTGCAAGTCCTCTGCTGACATAGGACGTTGTCTTGGGGGTATGTTGGGTGGAGTGGACGTTAACTCCAAACAATACCCGAACTGGATAAGATCTCTTACCCACCTGTCTGTGGTGATGTTTCTCCAGACTGGCAGGAACTGTTGGAGTCTCCCCCCGACAGGTGTTGGATGGTCGGGGGCAGTGACAGGGAGTCACTGTTTGGTGGCAGCAGAGGAACGGGAACTATTGTTGCCTCTGCCCTTGGCGCTGTTTCCTCTATAACCACCTCTATTTTGTTTGGGGTAAGAGGCCTGGGCGCCTCCTCTATTGAAACTTGTCTGCTGTGCCAAGTGTCCTCTGGGAACACCTCTTGTACTTGAGCGACGAAAAGTGTTGCCCCTGTATTCCTGAGACTGAAGAGCACCCATGGACTGAGCCGTCTCAGTGTCTTTTTTAATCTTTTCAAGGGTGGTGTCAACCTCCGGGCCAAACAGTCTGTCTGGATTGACGGGTTGGTTGAGGATAGTTGTTTGGATCTCGGGCTTGAAGCCTGAGATGCGGAGCCATGCCTGACGCCTTAACATAACACTAGTGTTCACCGCCCTTGCCGCTGTATCTGCAACATCAAGCGCACATTTAATCGCAGCATTAGAAATGAGCTTGCCCTCCTGGATCAACATTTCAGCTCCTTCTTTGTACTGGTCTGGAAGGTGCTGCAAAAGCTGTTCCAAGGTGTCATAATGCGCCCTATCATATCTAGCCAACAGGGCTTGTGTATTGGATATGCGCCATAGGTTTGCTGCCTGCGCTGCCACCCTTTTGCCCCCTGCCTCCAGCACTTTTGACTCTTTGTCCGGGGGAGGAGCTTCACCCGTTGTCTGTGAATTCGCCCTCTTGTGTGCATTGGAGACGACCACAGAGTCTAGAGGCAACTGGCCCCGTATATAAGCAGGGTCCCCAGGTGCCGGTCTGTATTTCTTTTCTATACGTGGGTTGACCACCCTTGCCCTGGTGGGTTCTTTGAAAATGTCAGTGGCATGTTTGAGAACCCCTTTAAGCATTGGCAGTGTTTTAACAGTCTTTTTCGATGCAGAGAATGTATCAAACAAAAAGTCAACTTCCACAGGGTCGGCATGCATCTCCACCTTGTGATTTGCAGCTGCCCGTTCAATTAAGGCATTAAATGCCGCCGACTCTTCAGTAGGAGAAGTCTTTATCCCATAAAGCTGTGGGTCACTAACCACCTGCTGGTCACCCTGGTCACCAGTGTCTACCCATGAGTCCTGCTGCTCATCAGGGTCATTATTGGCAGGGAAGTTATACTCTTCATTCTGGTCATTTCCATCCCCATCTGAGTAAGTGGGTGAAGGTGTTGGACTCCTCCCAGGGTGTTGAGGAATGGGTCCCACAAGGTCTGGAGTATCTGGTGCAGGCCTTTTCTTTTTTAGAGGGATTACATAGGATGCCACCGGCTGGGATGTAATTTTCCTCTTGTAGAGCATTAATTTGCCCGTGTCGGCGTCGATAAAATGCTCCGATTCATCGTCCTGCGAAAGTGGTCGAGCCGAGCCTCCACTACGCTGAGTCTGCCGCAGCCCCTCCGAGTCATCGGGCACCGTACGAGGTGTGAAAGCCTTCGGCGCCACCTTCGGCGGCAGAGTATAGAGGATCGGCGTTGAAGTCTTCTTCGGTGGAACAGTCGCCTTCGGTACCGAGGGCGTTTTCGGCTCCGACGCCTTGTCCCGTACCCTCTTCAGGGAGTCCGCGACCTGCTTAGTAAAAGAAGCGGACGGCTTCGTCGATCCGACCGTGGGCCTCGATCCACCACCAGGTGATGATCCGAGCGGTGACGACTTCTGTGTGGGCGCGGACGCACCCTCGACAGCAAGGCTCCGGTCCGTCTTGGCCTTAGGCGTTGACGCCGCCGGCTTCGGATCGGCAGATTTTTCCCTTTGCGTCGTGGTTCCAGACTTCGGCTCGGTGGCCTTCGCTGACGCCACTTCGACTGTCCGTGTGCCTGGGCCCGCGGTAGTTTTGGGTGAAGGTGTCTCGACAGTCTTCTTCGACTTCGACTCCACCACGACCTTCTTCGAGGCGGCCTCCTTGGCCCCCTTGGGTGCCGTATCGTGTTCGACAGCCTTTTTCGGCTTCGAAGCCTCCGAAGACGACGGTTTCGAAGGTGTCTCCGCCGTCTTTGGTTTCGATGGTGTGTCGGCCATCTTAGATGATGTCGAAGCCGATGGTTTCGGCTTCGGTTTCGTTTTCTGTAACGGAGGCTCCGCTGAAATGTCTGTAGCCGGGCCAGAAGGCGGGCCGAGGACTTATGGTGAGTGTCGTGGGTAAGGCCGAGTGGCGATCCCGTGACCTGAGCCTTAGTTATTGTACGGACGGGGCATAGCTCTTCCTCCGAGCTATCTTCCGCGGCCCCATAAACTTCCTCGTCGTCCCCTACCTCCTCGACGTATTTCTCTAGGTCCAGGCCCTCAACGGCTTCTCCGTAGTCGGCCTCGACCTCCGCCGATGGAGGCGAGATCTGAAGCTGAAGCTCTTGCTTGTCTGCCTCGGGGTCGTTGAAGATGTCCACAGGTGCCGGTGCCGATCGCTGTGCCTCGAGGCGCGCCACGCGCCGAATCTTGAGCGTCTTCTTCGACCTGAACTTCGAACAGGCCATACAGTTGGCCTCGTTGTGGTCCGGCGACAGGCACTTGTTGCATACAGGATGCACGTCGATGTGTGGGTACTTCGAACCGCACACGGGACACTTTTTGAACGGACTTCGTTCCATTGTAGTGTCGTCGGGGTCTTGCTGCGTCGAAGGGCCTCGATGACTGAAGAGTCACGCGACTCCCCCGAAAACCGACTCGAAGAGTCGGAGTATACACGAGAACCGAACGCCAACAATACCGACGAGGTTAGAAAGCCTTTTGGCCTTCAGAGAACTGTTTTTACCGATTCCGACAGGAGACGTCGAAATCACATCCGAACCCAATGGCGGAAAAAAACAATCTGGGGATGGAGTCGATGCCCATGCGCACTGTAGTCCAGGGGAGGAGCCACCTATCTCGTGATACTTCGAAGATCTTCCAGGACAACAATGTGCAATCATCCGGACCCAACACTAGGCGGCGATCTATGCAATAGATATGAATTTAGCAGCCCACATGCCTCGAACACAAAGGCCCCCTGAACTTTGATCGTGCGATTCCTAGGACAGGGAATAAAACATATATGAAAAAACAATTCCTAGGCAATCATGGTAGATACAGATATATAGGCGGAGGGTATCACAAAAAACCAATGACAAATAACAATGTCCATGAATGTAAGTATCATATTTTTAATACAACACTAGTTAAAAACAGTAATCATAATACATTCTAATTATGACTCAAAATCTCAGTTCATAAAATCAGGTAAAAAAATACAGTCAGTAAAAATAAGATATACTCTCAATACTAAATCGGACAATAATAGTCTAATCAAAAAAACAATACAATTTATACAATCAAAAATCAATCAAGTAGTAATCATTCAAAATGATTACTACTTGATTGATTTTTGAGTGTATAATTTTATTTATACTGACTGTATTTTTTACCTCATTTTATGAACTGAGATTTTGAGTGATAATTAGAATGTATTATGATTACTGTTTTTAACTAGTGTTGTATTAAAAATATGATACTTACATTTATGGACATTGTTATTTGTCATTGGTTTTTTGTGATACCCTCTGCCTATATATCTGTTTCTACCATGACTGCCTAGGAATTGTCCCTGCTTGACCTGCCACACCTGGTCCGCGCTCCCTGCCCGCCACGCCCACTGCACACTGAGGCATTCTAAAATCCCGCCTTTCCCTCCAAGCAGTGGGACACCTTTGCTGACCGTTTCTGCCCGTGTGGAGAGAGTGAATCCCAGTGACTGTTCGGCGGTGCCGCTTCGCAGGTGCCGCTTCACTGATTGCCTGGGATATTTGCATTGAGGAGACCGGAGGAGCTGCGTGCTTGTGAAGCCGGGCAGGCAGGTAGAGAAACGCTGCAGGGACTCGCTTTCCCAGGAGTCCCTGCTTGACCTTCCACACCTGGTCCGCGCTCCCTGCCCGCCACGCCCACGGCACACTGAGGCATTTTAAAATCCCGCCTTTCCCTCCAAGCAGTGGGACACCTTTGCTGACCGTTTCTGCCTATGTGGAGAGAGTGAATCCCAGTGACTGTTCGCCGCACCCGCTTCGCTGGTGCCGCTTCACTGATTGCCTGGGATATTTGCATTGAGGAGACCGGAGGAGCTGCGTGCTTGTGAAGCCGGGCAGGCAGGTAGAGAAACACTACAGGGACTCGCTCTCCCAGGAGTCCCTGCTTGACCTGCCACACCTGGTCCGCGTTCCCTGCCCGCCACGCCAACGCCACGTCACAAGTGCTACTAATCAGTAACATCTTACCGCTGCGCGGGAGCGTGCGGGAGCACGCCGGGCTAAGCCCGGGCAAAGGGCGGGACCTCTGAGGCCCTCAGAGACCGTAGGAGACTGGGCTGGGCCCCCCCTTATCGACGAACATTCCATGATAAGGACACCTTGCGTAACATTGTAGTAAGCTGGTTCATTCAAGACATTCAACTTGGTTGCTAAAAATGCATATTTATTGACCTGCTTGAGATAACTTTGTTAGAGTGGTTTGAATAGGCCCCTACAGTGATTAGTGTCCATCATGATGTCGTCTCCCCCTAAGGACAGGTCTTTATTGGCAGGAGGAGCTAATCAAGGTATACTTGACAACTATGTTATCAGGGTTGTCACAGGAACTGATAGGGAAATCGCTCTTGCAGAGCGACGGGCTGAGAGACGTCGCTCTATTGAACGTATCAAGAATAAGCGTTCATCCCTGGGCCCGCTACAGCTAGCGACTTCATCACTTCCCATTACTCATTGCGGAAGTGAGGGAGCGAGGCATCCTTTAATGATAGTATCCCGCTACTCCTGCAAGACAGAAGCCCTCCACTAGTTGTAACCAATGATTCGCTCATAAATGACTCAGCTTCTCACTGTAACTTGACACCAGAGGTAGAAGTCCTGCCAGATACCCCACCATCACGAGTAGACCCAGTCCATAAATCAAAGGAAACTCTCAAAAACCCCCGAGCCCCAGGCCCACCTCCGAAAAAAAGGAGAAAGAGGGGGGAGTGCTTTACAGAAAAATAGAATTACTCACATTAACTCTGGGAACTCCAAAAGCTCTTCACCTAACGCACCTACAACTCCTCCAATAGTTATTCCGTCACATCTCCCAACGAAAGATGTATCCAGCACTGACCCAATGGGTAGCATAGATCAATTAATGAGATCACTCATATTGCCATTAGTAGAGAGGCTAAAAGGAATAGCCCACCAACTGGGGAATTTAGAACAGGCTATCGGGAAATTAAAGGGGCATTTATGGACTTATCAAAGTCAATACCAGCGCCCCTGACCCCTGTGTTACCCCAACTACCAAAGCCCACAAAGGAACAAAAACCACTAATTTGGCTAAACCAAAACCTCCGAAACCATTGCCCCCCAAAACAGCAGGGTTAAATACCAAAAAGAAAGAAAAGGAGGCACAGGAAGGTGGAAAATCAAATTTCCCAGGAAATGCCCCTAAACCAAATGGCCACGAAAACACTGCTAGGATATTTCCACCTAAGAGGCACAGAGTAGAACTGCCTCCGGAAGCAGTTCCGTTTGTGGTGGTGCTCACAGGAGTGCCAGTTTTAGAGGAGGGTAGTAGAGAAGATCAGCATCAGCTGAAAAATAAGGTTATATTTTGGCTGAGACAGAATTGTCCACTATCACCAAACATAAATGGTGAAATTCTTCATGTCAGGCGTCTCCCCTGGTTGGGACAAAGAACCAAAGATATAATGGGTGACATCATTATAATAAACTTCAGAGATGATAGAGCAGTCAGACATATCGCAAATTGGTTCCCTCAAAATGGCAGTAATTCAATCACTGTACGCGATTTGACTTACTTTTACCCCAGAGGTATAGTGGCTCCGGTACCTAGTTTTAGGCTCCCGCTTCATTATCAGAGCAATCATATTGGGCCCCTACTTCAACATCAGAATGCTGGTTTTGGGCCCTCATTTCAAAATCAGGACGGTCGCCCCAGGCCACTCTTTCACCAACAGGTTAACCGCTCCATGCCGGTTTATAACCGCTTCTCGGCTTTAGCGGGCATGGAGGGAGTTGACTGACTTCTTTTTGGGGGCACAGCAGACGACGATGCTGTCGGGTTTACAAAAGGTGCCTCCAATGATTATAGAACCAACGTTTAATGGTAATGCATATGCCCCCCACCCAAAGCTTACATGTTCTCAGGACATAGTGACTGACGATGTGGCTGCGGATGATGGGCAAACTGAATCCGCACAAGGCATAGGAATGGGAGGTAAAATAGGGGAGGCAGATGACGATGTAGTCAGAATAGTGTCCAGGAATATAGCCGGTTTGGCTTCTAAATTTAAAAATAAAGAATGGCGCCAATATATAAGCAGGTTTCATATAATTTGCTTTCTAGAAACATGGGTGGATGACAATAGCTCCCTACATATCCAAGGGTATAAATGCTTTTTTGTCCCCGCAAAGATATCTAGATCTGGTAGGGCTAGGGGAGGATTGTCTTCATATGTAGATCTGAACCTCCTTGGCACATGGTCGACCTTAAACTGTAACTCACATGATATTCAAGAGGTACAGTTCAATGGTAAAGGGTTAAAACTGACCATGTTTAACGTTTATAATAATGTAGCAGGTGGAGGCTGTAATGCACTGATAAGCGAATTGGAGTGTAGATTGTGCCAGGATACTGTTGGGGGGATGGGGACCCATGCTCCAAACATTCTGGTTATGGTGGACCTTAATTGTCACCTCTGTCCTGCTCTCTTCCCAATTGACGTGGCCTGGTCGTGCTGTTCAGTGGATAATGGGGCTCATTTTGAGCACTCAGTGGAAGGTCATGCTTTAACCAAACTCTTGTATACCCATGATCTGGTTCATACCATTGATATGGTGGATATACTGCAGGATGGTACCCTCCCACCAACTTTTAAGGGTAGAGGATGTTCCTCATATATTGATTACATTTTAGTTTCTAGGGCTTTTAAAAATAGAATCGCTGGAGTTGGGATCGATTGGAACCCGTTTAGTGATCATAATCCCCTAGTACTAGATGTATTTTATCGGGCCTGCCCCAGAGGGAGAAAGTCCGATGCGATAATTGAGAGGGTCACTGATCTGGGCAGACGCCTTAGGTGGTCCAAAATAGATAGAGAAAGGTTTTATAAATCTTTGATGGAGAGTGGGAAATCAGCTATCGAGGCGTGTTTAGATAGGACAGTAGAAGGGCCGCAGTTACTTCTAGCATTTGAGCAGATTGCCGGTTTGGTAGATGGTCTGTTAAAAACTAGTGTCCGGTAAAAAGAACTCGCTGTCATCCGCGCTGGTTTGATCGGGACTGTTCCAAGGCCCTGAGGGAGCTTAAAAATAGCATAAAAAAGAGACCAAGGGACGCCCTACAAGTTGCCTTATGCAGGAAAAAATACAAGAGCGAGCTGAGCAGGAGGAAATTAGCTCTACAATCAGAAGGATGGGCAGATCTAAGAGAGGCGGGGGAAAAGAGGGATATGTCAGAATTCTGGAGGATTATTAATAGACCTACATTCCAGGACAACAAAGCCCCTGAAATAGGAATAAACATCACGCCTGATATGTGGATGACTCATTATAGGGGTCTATATAATCACGAAGTGGGAACATCTGACGAACAGGTAGGGAATGTTGATCAGGGCCAGCCCGTAGTTTTCTCAATTAAGGAAATCAAGGTCGGGATTGAGGGTCTGACTAAAAATAAAGCCCGCCAGATCTGTTCCTAAGCTCGGTGGAATTGTGGGCCCCTATAATGACTAGGGTTATAAACACAGCAATTTGCTGTGGTTTACCGCCCTCCTGTCAACAGCTATTATTGTCCCTATTTTCAAAAAGGGCAACAGGGACGACCCCCAGTGTTATCGACCGATCTCACTGATCGATGTATCTGCCAAAATCTTGGGCAGGGGATACTAAACCAGTTGACTGAGTGGACAGAGGCAAACAATATTATCTCAGATACTCAGTACGGTTTTAGGATGGGCTGGTCCACGAGCGACCAATGCTTGAACCTCTATATGCTGGCAGCCAAATATACCAAGGCTAGTAAGGAATCTATTTATATGGGGTTCATGGATTTGGCAGCCGCCTTTGATCATGTAAATAGGGACAAGCTTTGGGACATGATGACCAGAATGGGGATGAGGGTTGGCCTTATCAACATTTTAAGAGAGCTGCATAGTAGTACCTCAGCACAAGTTAGGTACAACATGGAGGGCGGACGCACAGACTCCTTCCCTTGTAGGAGCAGGGTACACCAAGGATGTATCTTGGCGCCTTTTTTATTCTCACTTTACATTAATAACTTGGAGCAGTACCTCCTACAGTTGGGATCTGATTGCCCACGAGTAGGGTCGCGTCATGTTCCTGTGTTACTTTACGCAGATGATGCGGTCCTCCTCGCACGTACACCAAAGAGTCTACAGATCTTAATTGATGATTTTGTATTTTTTATGGGCTCATTAGACCTGTCTGTTAATTTGGGTAAATCCTACGTGTTGTCAGCTGGCAACAAACCCTGCACTAAATGTACCTTCATGATAGGGAGCCATAAAATAGAGAAAGTTAAATCATTCTCGTATTTAGGCTTACTATTTGACGGGTCATTAAAATGGAATTGTTTGGTGGAGGAACGTTGCCGTAAGATGAATGTTACGAACGGTGCAATCGCAGGTTACGGGCGAAGGTTGGGGAGATGGTGCTAAGTCATTTATGGGGCAGAGGTATGGGGCTTTGTGATTATTTGCCAACTGCAACGGGATGAGAACAAATATTTATGATCCGTCCTGAAAGCTCCACAAAGTTTAGCTGCAGAAATTGCACACAGGGAGTTGGGGATACCCTACCTTGAAGATTTGGTGAAGGTCAGGCCAATTTTAGCCTGGCTAAAAATCTGGGTTAATCCAGAGGCGACCTTAAGCAGGGAAATCCTGAATGACTGCCTGGGCAGAGACAAATGGATGCGAATCCCGTGGCTCAGTTATGTTAAGACTGCACTAGAAACCCTGGGCTCCGGGAATCTCTTTGTTGACCCGGCAGTGATTATCCCCCAGCATAAAATGATTGTAAAAAAAGCGTTCTTGGCACACAAAGTTACACGGAGAACAGAGTTAGAAAGGGCTAAAACCACGGTGTGTGCTTATAACCTTATTAAGATCACAGAGGGAATGGAGCCATATCTATACCTGATACACAATGCCCAGGATAGGTTTTTAATGTGCCGTTTTACGCTCAATTTATTACCGTATTTATTGGCGTCACCACTAGGGTTTTCAACTACAATTGAGCAGAAGGGAACTTGCGGCTGCGACAATAGGTCTCCGCAGGATTCCCTTCATTTTGTATTGTTATGTTCATTTTATTCAAAGCCTAGGCATAGATTCTTGGTTGATATTTTAAAAGAAGCTAATATGAAATGTGCCCAAGAGGCCTTGGTTTATCTACAACAAGCGACTGACCCTCTCACACTGTGCTGTATTAATAATTTCATCAAAGTGGCGGTTCGATTAAGGGCAACCAGGGGGGGGGGGAGGACTGTAACATTTTAGCGATGGGTTTTAATGTCTACAAATGTCATTTTTATATTCAGTGACTTTGATTGTATTAATATTGGGATTCATATGCTAATTTAATGGTTCTTTTAAAAAAAAAAAAAAATATATATATATATATATATATATATATTGTATGTTTGTGCTTTTATGGTGATTTTTAATCATCAAATAAAGAATCCTGAACTGAACTGAACTGAACAGAGCCCTTTATGATTGAATGTAGACTTTGGCAGGGGTGCACTTTAGCACCTACCCTGTTTTGGTTATTTATCATTGGGGTAGAGGGTATTCTCGATAGAGATGCGTGTGATACTCCAAAAATCGGAGAGAGTAGAGCTCCGGCCGTTCTCTTTGCCAATGATATGCTACTGATATGAAAGTCTCCCCAAGGGCTCCAACAGTTATTAAATGGTTTTAAATATTTTTTGTGATGAGCGTGGTCTGGAGCCAAATGATTTAAAAATGAAAGATATACTATTTTCTAAGGGTATTATGAAGAGCCCCAAGAGATGTATGCATGTAGGGGATCGCACTATTGAACTGGTTTCTATTTTGGATTATTTGGGGACTGAATCTTTGCTGGACCCTTCTTATAGAGAAAGCTCACCTGTCTCTAATCCAGCAGGCCGCCCATATAACTAGAATCCACAGAAGAATGATGTCTAGGAAAGTGGTCCCAGAATTAGAAATATCTCGTACAAAAGCCCTAGCCATCAGTTATGTATGGAGTAGAACTACGGGGAAGTGGGAACATCGATTGCCTTTCTGTGATGGAACATTGCTTTATAAGATCACTTCTTAATCTACCGGCTAGTACTCCCCTGGCTCCTATATTCCTTGATTTGGCCCCCAAAAAATTGTTCATAAGCCGGACTATAAGCACTTATTCCTGTGGCATAGTCTATGGACGACTGAGGAGCTTACCCCTTACCGAGTGGGCGCTGGGCATCTTATGACATTGTACAAGGTAAATAAAATTCCCCGCTTTTACTCCCTTGGGGAATTACTGAGGAACTGCTTTTTATTGAATTAACTCGGAGGAGATGCTTGATCTTGAGAAGGATGGTTAAGGCCATTTATTGTGAGTTTGTCCTAGTGAAGAATGGGTCAAGCCATATGGGTTCACTCACTGGAGAGTTCATAGATTTTAAATCCTTCCCCCTTTTTGAGAATACCATTGATGAAATTGTTCCTCCATTAGCACGGAAATTGTTCTTTCAACTCAGTTCAAGACTCTCCCCACCAAACTGTTTTCTAGCAAGTGGCATAGTAATGCTCTTTCTATTGTTAGATGTCCTGCTTGTTAAGGAAGTCCTGAATCCTTAGTCCATCTGCTATTTTTTGTACAGATTATAAGAATTTGAGGGCCCATGTGTAGTTTCACTGGACCTGGCCACTATTTAGAGGTGCTTAGAATACTTAGCACAGATACTAGCAGAGTTGGGGTATTTGGCCTAGTTTAATTCCTGTTGGATTTATGGGTCAAACGCTCAAAGTGTCCCGTGCAATGTACTTAGTTTATAGTACGTAATAATTGTTTTAATATATTAATGATATGTATTGTTTTATATGGTTGTTACTCTGACATGGGATTTTAAGTGTTCCTTTTTATAAGTTGATATATATTTTTGGCATTTTAAAATCCTATTTGTGCCTGTAAGGTATGTATGTATTTTTGTGATGTATTTTTTAAGATCTTTGTGATCGATAATAAGGTTATGATAATGATGAGGTTGAGGAACACAAACTTGTAAAAAAGATTACCAGATATACTAAAAGAATAGCAGTAGTAGAGGACCGTAGGAGGGCAAAATTATGAATCAAGCATAAAAGGGGTAACGCAGCAAAGCTGTAGAAAAGAAAGTAATCCAATCGACAGAAAAAACATAGGGTGTTAGAGGCTACCTTCTGACATCAAGACAGACACAGTTATTCCACAATAATGCATTGCAAAAGAAGCAGTAGATATTATAGGATAGACAAATTGCAATACAAAAGCTAGCTGTTTGTTCTCTCTGAGGACAGGAGTGAAGATAATCTTGCATGAAGCCACAGAAGTCCAGCAGGCTAACATATGCCACCAAGATATTGCAGTAAATGCCGTGGCCGGTGGCACAGATCGGGATGGCAGGGGGTGGGGTGGAGGGGCAGTGGGAATTGAAAGAAAAAAAAAATACACTTACCTCTTCACAGCCGTCTCTTCTAGCGTTTCTTCCAGACGAGTCCTAGAAGCAGAAAGCACGCAGGCTCCCCTAAGACAATCATGACGCAACTGTCACCAGCATGACAACAATGTCGTAATTTGACTGAGCGCCGTTGTTCAGCACTCAAACAGGGGCTGGGAGCCTATGCATTTTCTTCACCCAAGCAGTGCAATACAGCTGGGTGAAGAACATGCTAAGTGAGCATGACATTTTGGCCAAACCATCATGCGCACTTAAGAGAGTGCCCACCACTGCTCCCCATACTGGCTGTGACGACAGCCAAGCCCGCCCCACCGCCAAAGCTGGCTTTAATATGGAGAAATACAATTATATTAACATTGTGTATTTTTCCTTTTTTGCACTGCTGTAAAGCAGAGGGGCAACAATCTTCCACCTTAGCGGAGGAGCCGCCACTGGTAAATGCAAACTTTACACTGCCACCCTTTGTCAAGCCACTGATGGACCTCTGAAGATTAGGTGTCATGCAGCTCATTAGTGGCTACGATAGGACAGCGTCTCTCTGGCACCGTGTTGGCTATGCAAAGTTTAAATGCTGAGAGTGGAATCTGTATTGGGAGTGCTGTGCCCCTACCATCTGTACTTCTGTATGCAGTAATGGTTTTCCTGTTTGAAGCAGTGGTGATGGTGTCTTAAGAGATTTTGGGAGTTAGGGAGACTTCTGTCATGCATTGTTTACTGAATGTGATGGATATCTCTTCTTATGGGGGGAGTGTGTTAGAGTATCGCATTATTGTTTCAAATGATTAAGAGAATCAGTACCCAAATGCCAAATTTGACAGATGTGTTGCAGGTCCAAGTCACATGTAACCTTTACTATGATTTCTCCTACTCCTAATTAACATGCATGGTCTTCTAGGAGTCACTGTGACACACACAGTGGCATTTAGTACTGGTGATTCACCGTTAACTCACACACTATCACAGCCATACAAAATGAGTGCATGTGTTCTCAAAAGGATAGGCACATGACATTGGATGAAGGATATAACAAATATGGGCTTCAAATACAGTTGACATCATAAACAGCCTTTCGGGTGGCCCAGATTACATCTTCAATACTACGTTGAAACAGCCCATATCTATTAAATCCCTCCACCTTTCATCCTCTTTTGTCAGGAGTAGCAAAGATGTCAATAGTTGCATTTTATTTGAAGTGGTCAGATCATTTTATTGACATGCCCATTATCAGAATATAGAGTCTTTAATATTGCAGCAAAAATATTGATGACCAAAATATCGAAAAGGTACGTTTAGGTTAATGATACTCAACACACATATGTACCTTGATGATATACATCTTCAAGGTACGTGAATATAGAGATGAAATAGAAAATGCGTTTTCACCAATATATACTTACTGTCTCTATATTTTGGTTGTTGATGTTTTTGATACAACCTTATGGTACCAGAATATTGAGCCTTTACTATAGCAGCAAAAATATCGACAACCATAATATCAAAAAGGTATGTATATATTTATGATATATATGTGGATCTAAGTGGTTCTTGTGTGTACACACACACACACACACACACACATCCACACACACACACACACACACACACACACACACACACACACACACACACACACACACACACACACACACACACACACACACACACACACACACACACACACACACACACACACACACACACACACACACACACACACACACACACACACACACACACACACACACACACACACACACACACACACACACACACACACACACACACACACACACACACACACACACACACACACACACACACATCCAGCTCCCAAAGACAAGTCCCTGGAAGAAGGCACGGACACAAGGCTGTCAGGGTATGGCATCGATATATTTTTTCAGGACACCTTCAACCCATGAGGTAGGAGAAGGTACATAGATGTGGAGTTACAAAATAGTAAATCTAGATTTACCATTATATACTTACCGTCCACGGGCGTAACACAGTTCCCTGCAGCCCCTGCGGTGCGGGAGGGCCCCCGAAGAGCGGGCACCTCCGTGTACCTTGCAGGGGGGGCCCCCTCAACTTTTGTTACGCCACTGTTACCGTCTCAAAATACTTGTTGTTGATATTATGGTAGCAAGATACTAAAAACTCAATATTCTGACATTCAATCGCCCCACCTCACTTTTTGAGATGTGATGACTGCTTGAGGTAGTTGCTACTGAATCCGAGCACTTCTGCATGATGCCCTACAGTGTTATTTTAGTTCAACAGGCTGGTGGTTGGGGTGTTAAGAGGAGTTTTGCTCAATAGTTTTCTCAACATGTTAGGTGCACTCATTCTTGAGCGTGCCTTCCACTGACTAATCCCTTGCTAATGAGCCTCAGTTGCTTGGCCATCATAGTCAAGTAAAAAGCACAGTGCCTTCATAGTTTTTACACACTCTGTTGCAGATCAGAAATGTATTGTTCCTTGAGAATGATTCACTGTCTGGTGTTCACAGCAGTACATGCAACAGTGATTTTTACACCAATAATACCTGCACTTCACAGGTTGTGTGATAGTTTTTACTGATTTTGCACCACTCCTCTACTATTTCCTACCATGGAACCTATAAGTGTGTAGATAGCAGCATTGTCAATTACAGTATTTATAAGTGCGGCAATTCATTTCTGGTGATTATAACATTAATCTCTTAATGAGGCCTCAAAGTGTTAAAGCCTGGCGCTGAGCAAATCCCCCTTTTGTACCGCTTTTGGCCGCCATAAGTGTGGCAGGGTATGCTCAGACGTGAGTCCCTTGCTCACTTTGCCACTGGATTCAAGCAAGCCGGGCTGAAGACAGCTGGAATGCCAGAAAACGGTCCTCGGACGCTTGTTTCCGGTCTAGGGAAGACATGGCTTGGCAGTTCGGGCTGGACTGTTCCCATGAGGCACAGGGTAAGCCTGATTTGCATATAGCCATGTCTAAACTGGGGTGGCAGAGTGGGCTAAAGAACGGTGATGGATTAAACCCAGATCTTTAGACTGGGTGTGAGTGTTTGATTGATTCAGATGCTCCGTCCATCACCACCCCCTTTTGTACCGCTTTTGGCCACCATAAGTGTGGCAGGGTATGCTCAGACGTGAGTCCCTTGCTCACTTTGCCACTGGATTCAAGCAAGCCGGGCTGAAGACGGCTGGAATGCCAGAAACCGGTCCTCTGAAGCTTGTTTCCGGTCCAGGGAAGACATGGCTTGGCAGTTCGGGCTGGACTGTTCCCATGAGGCACAGGGTCAGACTGATTTGCATATAGCTATGTCTGAACTGGGGTGGCAGAGTGGGCTAAAGAACGGTGATGGATTAAACCCAGATCTTTTGACTGGGTGTGAGTGTTTGATTGATTCAGATGCTCCGTCCATCACCACCCCCTTTTGTACCGCTTTTGGCCGCTATAAGTGTGGCAGGGTATGCTCAGACGTGAGTCCCTTGCTCACTTTGCCACTGGATTCAAGCAAGCCGGGCTGAAGACGGCTGGAATGCCAGAAACCTGTCCTCTGAAGCTTGTTTCCGGTCCAGGGAAGACATGGCTTGGCAGTTCGGGCTGGACTGTTCCCATGAGGCACAGGGTCAGACTGATTTGCATATAGCCATGTCTGAACTGGGGTGGCAGAGTGGGCTAAAGAACGTGATGGATTAAACCCAGATCTTTTGACTGGGTGTGAGTGTTTGATTGATTAAGATGCTCCGTCCATCACCACCCCCTTTTGTACCGCTTTTGGCCGCCATAAGTGTGGCAGGGTATGCTCAGACGTGAGTCCCTTGCTCACTTTGCCACTGGATTCAAGCAAGTCGGGCTGAAGACGGCTGAAATGCCAGAAACCGGTCCTCGGAAGCTTGTTTCCGGTCCAGGGAAGACATGGCTTGGCAGTTCGAGCTGGACTGTTCCCATGAGGCACAGGGTCAGACTGATTTGCATATAGCCATGTCTGAACTGGGGTGTCAGAGTCGGCTAAAGAACGGTGATGGATTAAACCCAGATCTTTTGACTGGGTGTGAGTGTTTGATTGATTCAGATGCTCCGTCCATCATCACCCCCTTTTGTACGAGCAAATCCACAGCATGATTTTTCACTACATGTTAGCACAATATATGCTTATTATTTTGTTTTTGCCTCTTTGTACTGGTTACATTTTATTTTGAGCATTTTTGTGCATGCATGTTGTAACTACACACATAGACGTTAACCAATAGCTGTAATTTGCTGGTGTTCCCAAACATATTTTTAGGGTTGCATTTCTGGAGATTTGATCTTATATAAATCACCTGCATTTTTCCGAAATCTCATTCTGGATTTTGTTGTCCCTGTTGCTGTATCTATAGGTTTAGACTGATACTGTAAATCCCAGTGAAGTGTTAACATTGGTGTTCGAACTGTCTACACATCTAGCAATACACACGCACCCATAAATACCACACATGCACACAGACCAACCTTTTTCCTTAAGAAGTTCAGGATTTGCACTGGTTGTGCAATAGTGGTGTCCTCCAAAATTAGGACTGGCACAACACCTACAAAAAGCAAAAACAAATTAAAGGAATAAATCACAATGGCATTTTGCACTTTATCAAGTGTGCACTTACTAGATATAACGAACAATAGTAGAGGATGAACTGCAAAGGTGTATTATTTCTGAGGTCAACCAGGGAATTATACTCTGTTGAGCAATGCTGAAAGAAAATAACGATGGCAAATGTCTGAGCCATTGACAATCCCTTGAATAAACATTCAAGTCTACTGTCAACTATGCCATTCCAAACATCAACTGGCCTAAAGCAAATCAGACTTGGTCTTACTCCAATAGCAACAGTGCAGCCTGCTCTGCCAGGACATATCCCCTCTCAATGGGGCTCCAAGAAACTCCAGTGCACTTTCGCCCTTGTCGAGCCATGTCACTGAGCCCCGTGGCACAGCGACCAAGAGACTCACAATTTGGCATATTCATCTAAAGTAGGGCATTATAACAAAATACAGAAGTCAGATATGTATGATTGTAAAGGTAATTAGTATTGCTGCTACAAGGTTTATTAAGCACGTTCCTGGCGGGGAACGATACCCGGGTTGCACAGAAAACAATATAAACGTTGGATTAAGCGGTGCACTATCCCACATTCCTAAGCCTATGATTGTAAAGGTCTCAGCCATTGGCAATTGGTTGGCACTGCATTCCTGTCCACCATTTTATTCCCAATATGCTACTCCAGACAAGAAGTAGTCAATGCAAATCCAGCTTAATACTGCCCCAATAAGACCAGTCCATCCCGAACGGACAGGCCACATCCCCTCTGAATGAGACCACTAGCAAACCCAGACCAGCTTTAGCTCCTTTTGAGCTTCATCACCGAGGTGCACCTCAAGTCTTGTGGCACAGCGTTCAAGAAACTCATATCTTGGCATATCCATCGTACTTATGGTGTTTAAATGAAACACAAAAACAAGAGTTGAGATGCCTGCAAAAGTCACACCCACTGACAGTAGCTCAGAGCCACATTCTTGTCCATCGTGATTTGCTCACTATGCAATTTTAGACAGGCGCCATCCTCATCTTGTGCAAATAAAACTTAGTCGTGTTTCAGTATGAACAGTCCAGGCTTAATTTCCAGGCCAAGTCTCCACTAAGGGGGAAACACAATGAACCAGTTTCTGTTTACAGTCACCCAGAGAACAAGAAGAAGTAACAAGCATTGGAAATGCAATAGGGCTCGCATTAGGAAAGTTTGAGCTATTGGTCTTATAAATTAACATTTTTTTATTTATGTGTTATTTTTTAAAATAGCTAAATTAATAGCTTTGTCATTTACAATGCCAATAGTTATAACTTTCGCAAATGTGACACCTATAGCATTTGTAATGCAACATGTTTTGTATTTACGTGACTTAGATGTATTGATATTACAAATAAGGAAAAAAAGAAAGAAAAATGGACCAACAAAAGAAGAAACGGGTATGAAGACAAAATGCAAAACAGGAAAAGGACAGAAGAATGAAAACAAAACTTTTAAATAAGCTTGAAACAAAGGGCAAGAAAATAAGAGACAAGAGTATGATGAAATGGAGAGCTAGAGGGGTCGGGGTGAGCACAGAACGAAGGCAGGAATGATTAACCGTTAGCACCAACAGTGGACATGCGATTGTGAAAATTGTGCTCTGAAAACAGGACGGACACAGCCGTGGGCCACAGTGGAGAAACGCAGTTAAAGCTTAACGTGAGAGAAGTACAGACACACTTTGCACCGTTGAAACTAGACACGAGATTGGGAGTGGGGCTGGGCCGGGCGGTGCTGCTCTGCACATCATGGAAAATAACAGTTTATCATGGCGGGGAAGGAAGAGGCAGACTGCGGGAAGAGGGCAGGGAGGGAGACGGCTGTTCGTAAAAGATGGAGACAGAAAGAGGAGACCGTGAGAAGAAAAGGCGGGCAGAGACAGGAGCATGATGTGAGCGCGGGGACTGGTGATAGATATCAGGGCGACAGGAGGGAGAGGGCGCGAGGGAAGGGGCTGCGGGTCACGAGAGCTTTCTGTGCCGGGGAGGAAGAGAAGATAAAGGAAGAGGGAGGAGATAAGACAGAGAGCAGCAGGGTGAGGGAATTGGATGGAGAGATGTGGAAGGAAAGAAAAAGAAGGAAAGCCGGTGGAGGGAGGGGTAGAGAGGGAAGCAAAGAAATGTGGCTGGCGAGAGGGGAAAAGAGATAAGAAGAAGGAGCTAAAGTGTGTATTAAAGTAAAAGCTAATGGGGGAAAAGCGGCCGGGAAAACAGCTGCTATGCTTGCTGTTTGATTGAAAGCTCCTCGCATGGTGGGGGCGGGTTCTTTGGGGGTTAAATTTATCCAGAAAAGAATGCTCCTGTTGTCTGTAATAAACAAGTTTATACAGTCATACATTGCTGGTCAAACAGCGAAAATGAGCAAAAGTATGCAAACAAATTTGTGCAGCCATGTTAAGTTAAATAAATGCCCAATAAAATAATACAAGTGTCGTATAAACAAACAAATGTAGCCGTGCCTGGGCAGTGAAAGGGGAGGAGGGAGGAGAAATGTGAGTCACGGCAGCAGCAGCCTTTGATGTGCCGGCCGGCCGTGCAGTAAATATCTAGGGGAGGAGAAATGCCGGCTGGGGGAAGCTTGAGATGCCTAGTGGCTTTGATGTGCACGCTCTTTTTGCAAATGCGCTTGCGCATTGAGCTTGTTTTTCTCGGGCACAGCAACAAATCGCCGAGATGGTTAAGCTCTGTTTAAGCCACAATATAGCTCGCCAGCTATGCGCAAGCGCATCGACAGGCGAGCCCTAAAAATTGCCTGGACCCTAAACATTTGCATATTTCTTATGAGGTGGAGAATGGCACTTCGGGGCAAAAGCTAGGTTTCAGAAAATATGCTTTGATCTCTCAATAACCTACTGTGCGGCAATTATGAAAATTGCAACCAAAAAACAAGCTGTTGCTGCACAATCTTTGTTAGCCACTGCACCGAGGGCCCAACAAATAAGCATGGTGGCCATGTTGTATGTAAATGCCCTGAACACGAACATGCCCCAAAGGAAAAATAAAAAGTGGACATTGTTGCACAAATTGGCCAAGAGTTGCCAAATTTACACCAGAGTTATCGCCAAGAACATCATTTAGACTGAGAAATTTTGAATGAACTTCCCGCCAGAGGTTCAAATGGCATAGACTGTAGGACACAGAGGACACAAGGAAATTCTTAGGAAAGAACATGGGAATGAACAACTGACTCTTAATGCTGGAACCTCTAAAGAAGTCGATCAGGCAGATCCATCATTTGTGAAATATTAAAGCCTGATTCTCGAACGAGTCCTAACGCTGCAAAGCTCTGAAATGAAAATACGTCTAATCTCAGCAAAATACATTACTGACAAGCCTAGCAGACCCCTAGAACAACAGCTCTTGGAAAAGTGGTAACTGGGCTGTACTAGACCTGTGGGTGGAAAAAACAGCGTGACTATGATAGCAGGGTCTACTAATACTTTGGGGGACTTCTGGGGGAAAAAAAGGCAATACGGGCTTAATCAAAGGCAGTTCCTGAACCACCCGGATCTCCTCTGCCTTTTCTTCTCTGAACCTTCTTTGAACCTTAACAATAAACACGATGGGTGGCTCAGAGAAGGTCCCATAACCGATGGAGTGAAAGTGTATCTACCACTCAAGCCAAGGGAGATGGGAAACTGAGCAGGAACCATGGACACAAGTTCTTCTCTTAAGTAAACACATGTGGCTAAACCTAAATGAAATTGTACAGAATAAACCGGGTGCCAGGCAAAGGGAGACTGACATAAGAGTACCAGTCAACAGGCCTGGTACTCTGCACATACTTGTCAGACAGCTTTCTTTTTAATTGTAAAGGAAGATGCACAAAAGAGACACTGCACAATTAGCCAAGTATGGAAATATAGGATCCATTCTATTTTCCACTCTGTTAACTGAAAGGGCAGGAACCTTTGTGAATATTTATTTTTATTTACACAAAATTTTATATAGCACAAATTTGACCCGAATCGTGTATCAGAGCGCTTTACATAGCACCAGTTGCATTACATGAGGACACATTCATTTTTGTTAGGAATGGGGAGATTAAGTGATTTACCCAGAATCACAGGAGGTTCAGCGTCATTGCCGAGACTCGAACCCAGTTCCCCAGGTTCGTGGTCGCTCCTCTCCCCAAGAATACCCTTAGAACAGAAACCAAACCACAAAGATGACCTAAGATTGGAGGGATAATCATACTTTAGGAAGCGAGGGAAGGAGCCATAATCTATTTACTAGAAGAGCCGCCCTTACTTTTGTTTGCTCCATTAGGACCACAAAAAGAAAATCTAGCAGGGACCGCACAATTCTTGCTAGGAAGAGACTTTACTTGTCATATAACTGCCCTGCTCTCATTAGATACATTGAGAGCTCCATAATATGACCCAGTGTTGGGACCTGTAACTTCCAACTTGATATGCATGTTTTCTGAGTTGTCCACTGTCCAAGACCACATCCATATGCAACGCTGAACTGCTATCGCTGACCCTGATAATGCTGAAATCTTTTCTAGTATGAAACAAGTCTGCTGTTCTATAATTTCAAAGCAGCTGATGCAGTTTTCCTCCTACTGCATGGATTTTGGCACTGGTACTGGACTGAGCTCCGCCCTGTACGTGGCTACGCCACGGCGTTGCAGCAGACCCGATGATGAAGCATGTCATACACATTTGTGTGTGAGTGAGGGCAGTTTTTTCAAACATATGAGTTTGTCACTGTTTGTAAAATTTCACTATTTGTGGTTTTGTCCTCTCCACCCCTCTACGTGTGTAGTAGAGTACTGGACTGAGATGCAACTTCATGGCTCAAAAATGCCTTTTAACCCCCAAATCAGAGAGAGATGCTTTGCCTGAAATAAAGCTCCCCTGCGAAGCAACGATGGCCATCAATAGGCACACTTTAATTACGCCATAGAATTCATCATCAATCTGCTCAGGGTGTAACCCTAATCAACATAATGGGGGAAATGGATTATATTTAATATCACCTAATTCTATGGTTAGGACCTTGCACATAGTCTTATAGAGTTCGAAGAAATGTTTGTCTTATGAAACCACTGTAGGATCTGCAAAGTGCAAGTTGTCCCTTAAGTACAGCAGGACATCAGAAAATATCAGCAACCTCCATCTTTGTTGTTCTACTCCCCAACCCAGAGTCCAGACAGAGCTTGATCACCGAAGACCACAGTGGCAGTTTCTCAAATATCTCAACTTCATGGCCATTCAGCTAGTGAAACGTGACAGCAGGAAACTGACCAGAGGAGGCCTGAACAGCTTGCTCCCACTAGACTGATGCACTGATGATTTAGTGGAAGTAGCCCCCAGAAGATAGTGCCCGACTTGTGAATGTTGTCTGGGTGCATTTAGCCGAATCAAATGATGTCATTCCGCGACCACAAGCAGGCAAATGCTTTCTTGGCCATGGCTTAGCACCTCAAACAAAGATAGCTATTTCGTTTATGGCTACTGTCTGAACTTGAGGCAAATTAACATGATAACAAGGTTAGAGGAGGGCTCATTGATCCTACCCATAAATATGATTAAGATTCAATTGGAAAAATGTCAACATAATTCACAGGCAAGGTGAAACGACAAGGGCCATCTACACATGAAGGAAGGAAAAAGAATGCCAGGGAAATAGGATTTCTTTTGTGGAGAAAAACAAAAATAAGTCTACTTATGCAAATGCAAACCACCTGGTTAGGCTACAATCATCACACCTGGCTAAGAAACCTAGATCGAGTGTACTTGTTGTTTCTCTGATTGTGTGTACATTTGTGAAGGAAGAGAAGGCCCCTTTATTATTTCTTTTTAATCTGTTTCCATGCACATTGAGTACCATTAGTGTAAAGCCTTTTCTTAGGCTCAGACAGCAGTCCGATGTTACTGTGCATTACCCTTGGGAGTAATTTTAATTTACCATTAGAGTCTTGTGCTCACAACACGGTTGCATTCAAACTCAGTGACCAAGTGCTCCCTGGGAGCAGTCACTGCTTAACCAGGAGGCGGTATAAGGTTAGAAAGACAGAAAAAGTGTAAAGCCTTAGCAGATAATCAATACATCGAATGGTCACATAGTTCTTAACTTAGGAAAAAAAGGGTGTACTATTTTTGCTTAACACTGAGCCCTGAGGCCAAAGTTACCCTATGGAGGGACCTTTAGTGGATTATTAGGTTAAGAGGCAGGAAGTCACTTCGAGCATGGTAAAATTGTAGCTGGCCCAAAGGAAACTTGAAGTTAGGACCACTGTCCTGGAAGACCATAAGAGATTGGTTGACATTTCCCTGTAACTCCTTAATTACTTTACAGCTCACACAATATTAGACAGATGGGGGACCAGGCTTCTTGGTCTGAGGGTTCCTAACTGTAAGCTGTTTTAGTAAATTTAAAAAAGCAATCCACAACACTTGATCCCAAACAAATATGATACACTGCAATTACAGGAGAATTAGAATTTGGGTTCAGTAGTGTAGCTATTTTTCCCCATTACTGTCAAAATGGAAAAAAATGAGTTTGGGACAAGTAATTGTATAATTTGGAATAAACACTGGGAGGATCACAAATATCACAATATTAGATCTTTGTAACCAAGTTTGGCTGTCCTCAAAGACTTGAGACCAGCACCATTATGGCCATTCAAGTAATTGATACTGTATAAAGGGTCTGCACATACCCTAGAAAGGCCTCTCCAAAACCCATATGCCTCACAACAGCATGCTGTACTGCCATGGAACCTTTCAAATGTAATTTTACATGGTCAAGATACAAATACCCATGTTTTTGCCCGTAGCATTATTGGACTAAAGAGTTTTATTTCGGTTTAAAATAAGAATAACTTAAAACGTCTTATATGCTTAAAGTTGCAAAATGTACAGTTAATTGGAAATAATAACTTCGAGCAATACTTTTGTTTAATTCAATGCCTAAGTAGGTTTTCACATTACATTACAAAGTCTTCCTTCTGGTAGTGCACTAACAGTGGAATCAGACCTTACTGCTGACAGGTTAATTGGTGGGTACCTGAGGTAGCTACACAACCTACTCTCCTCCACCATTCCAGTGCATTTGAGCAACATGTGCCTGGTGCACTTTGTAACTCCCGAGGAAAGGTCCTAGACAGCTCTCCTAAGGCGGAAAGCCGGGAGTCTTCAGTTATATTTTAAAAATTGCCATTTGCACTCATTCTGATTTTAAACTTGTGTGCCTACCTGTGTGTTTATTCTGATTGCTGCTTTGACTGGGGGTACTTGCACAGCGGTTCCAGCGCTGTTGCAGGGAGGGTCTCCTCAGCGCCGCCATCGCCCTCGAGACGATAGGCCACGCCCCCCACACAAGCAACGCCCCTTTTTCGCCGCTACAAAACGCCGCGCTGACTGCGAGCAGGCGTCCTAGACAGCTCTCCTGAGGCGGAAAGCCGGGAGTCTTCAGTTATATTTTAAAAACTGCCATTTGCACTCATTCTGATTTTAAACTTGTGTGCCTACCTGTGTGTTTATTCTGATTGCTGCTTTGACTGGGGGTACTTGCACAGCGGTTCCAGCGCTGTTGCAGGGAGGGTCTCCTCAGCGCCGCCATCGCCCTCGAGACGATAGGCCACGCCACCCACACAAGCAACGCCCCTTTTTCGCCGCTACAAAACGCCGCGCTGACTGCGAGCAGGCGTCCTAGACAGCTCTCCTGAGGCGGAAAGCCGGGAGTCTTCAGTTATATTTTAAAAACTGCCATTTGCACTCATTCTGATTTTAAACTTGTGTGCCTACCTGTGTGTTTATTCTGATTGCTGCTTTGACTGGGGGTACTTGCACAGCGGTTCCAACGCTGTTGCAGGGAGGGTCTCCTCAGCGCCACCATCGCCCTCGAGACGATAGGCCACGCCCACCCACACAAGCCACGCCCCTTTTTCGCCGCTACAAAACGCCGCGCTGACTGCGAGCAGGCGTCCTAGACTGCTCTCCTGAGGCGGAAAGCCGGGAGTCTTCAGTTATATTTGAAAAATTGCCATTTGCACTCATTCTGATTTTAAACTTGTGTGCCTACCTGTGTGTTTATTCTGATTGCTGCTTTGACTGGGGATACTTGCACAGCGGTTCCAGCGCTGTTGCAGGGAGGGTCTCCTCAGCGCCGCCATCGCCCTCGAGACGATAGGCCACGCCCCCACACAAGCAACGCCCCTTTTTCGCCGCTACAAAACGCCGCGCTGACTGCGAGCAGGCGTCCTAGACAGCTCTCCTGAGGCGGAAAGCCGGGAGTCTTCAGTTATACTTTAAAAATTGCCCTTTGCACTCATTCTGATTTTAAACTTGTGTGCCTACCTGTGTGTTTATTCTGATTGCTGCTTTGACTGGGGGTACTTGCACAGCGGTTCCAGCGCTGTTGCAGGGAGGGTCTCCTCAGCGCCGCCATCGCCCTCGAGACGATAGGCCACGCCCCCCACACAAGCCACGCCCCATCTCCTCCCCCAGCCCTGCCATTAAAAATGTTCACTTTTCGGAAGCGCAGCGGACGAGCGCAGCAGGCGCGCCGGCAGCGCGCCAAAGGCGTGCCCGTCTGAGCCCGTCCGCGACCAGGCCGCGACAAGCGCGAGCCACCCTGCCCGACTCGTCGTTAACCATGGGGCCTCTCCTCCACTGTACTCTTGGGAGACTCTGCTCCATCTGAGGGAGCATGCGTGTGAAGGACAATTCTCTTTTGCCGCCACCGCCCTCCCTTTGAGTGACTTCATGACCAGTGGTCTGATATCTGGCGGACTACTCAATGTAAGATCACTGCCAAAACATGCCGCTGAAATTCAACTCCTAGTAGAAACTCATCAGTTAGATGTTCTTTTTTGTACCGAGACATGGACCCACCCTAACTGTGAAATTAAGCTAGACTGGGCTTGCCCGCAGGACTACAAAATCCTGCATCTACCCAGACCCAAAGGTCGGGGGGGTGGAGTGGGAATCATCTATAGAGCCTCCTGGCACGTTAACATCTTAGATATGGACCCGGTTGTTGGGACTGAGCTCCTCGGACTTTCAATCAATAGTCAAACAGGAGTCACCTTCACGGCAATCATCTGCTACCGCCCACCGGGGGCTTTCAGTGCCCAGCACCAACAATCGCTACTTACTTCCCTGTCCAACATGGCGATCCCCCACAATAAGTTAATTATTCTAGGGGATTTCAATCTATGGCCTAATGGTTCTTTAGATATTGGACTACATAACCTTCTGCTCTCCTGTGAGAGCGTGGGGTTGAAACAGCTAGTCCGAGAACCCACTCACAGGGCAGGACATATACTTGATTTTATTCTCTCCACCCCTCAGTTAGTACTCTTGAATGACATTTTGCCCATGGCCTGGACAGACCACTCTCTCCTTAAATTTTTCATTAACTGTAAGGGAACTAAAATACTAGCACACAGTATTCCCTTTGAAGTTAACTATAGAGATTGGAAGGCTCTGGAAAGGCGCAGATCTACCGATGCTATGTTCCAAGTGGAGGACAGCTTCTCCCCACACCGTCCGGCTGAGGATAACTATGAGGATTTTTGCCTTAAGATGTCGACAACCATTGACTCCCTAGCTCCATTAAAAACATGTAAGCACAAGGGGAGAGCATCTGCCCCTTGGTTTGACGACTCTCTAAAGCTTCTTAAATCGGCTTGTAAGCAGGCTGAAAGAAAATGGAGACTGGGCTACCTTGATGCTAACAAGCAAATCTGAAAAAACTCAACTCTTGGAATATAAAAATGCGATTGTGAAATCCAAAGCCGCATACTATTGTTCCACAATGTGCAGAGCCGCCAACAGCTCCAAACGTGTTTTTCAGATCTTAAACAGCCTTATCCATCCTGATTGCGCAAAAAAGCTACCCCTCCCACTCAACTTCTGTGCGACAATTTGGCGTTGTTTTTCAATGATAAAATTGAGACCATCATTCGTAACTTAAGCATTCCCCCCACTCTGGTCGCTTCCATCGGCCTTGATACTGACATCATTGACCCTGGAGCCGCGAGCCTAGAGCACCAGCCCATGGATCTCATGTGGGAATTTCCCCCCATTATTGAGGTAGAATTTAACAGACTAGCTCATGGGATTTCCTCGGGCTCTCCTCTCGACCTCATCCCCCCTAAATACTGGAAGTCATCTGGAAAGGAACTCTTTCCCACTCTCTGTAGGATTTGTAATCAATCCTTGAGCAGTGGCCTAGTTCCAGCCCGGTGGAAGCAGGCTCTTATCAGGCCACTGTTGAAGAAACCTTCCCTGAACTCTGAGTGTCTACAGAATTATCGGCCAATCTCCCTGTTACCTTTCCCGGCAAAAATTGCCGAGCGCTGGGTGAGCTCATGCCTCTCCAAACACCTGGAGCAGAATCATTTTCTGGACGAATTACAATTCGGCTTCCGTCCAGCCCATGGCACGGAAACAGCTCTACTCACTGCCATGGAGGACCTTCGTATGCGTGCAGACAGGGGTCAGGCGGCTGCCTTGATCCTGTTGGACCTGTCTGCCGCTTTCGATACGGTCAACCATATGATCCTGCTGGAGAGACTAAAAGAGGCCGGGGTGGGCGGTACTGCCCTGCGTTGGTTTCACTCCTTCCTGCGGGACAGGAAGCAGGCTGTGTCCCTCCCCCGTATCAATCGGCCTTCTCCCCGGTGATCCACGGGGTGCCTCAGGGCTCGTCCATAAGCCCGATTTTATTTAACGTGTATTTAAAACCTTTAATTACGTTAATCAAAGCCCACAAGCTAAGAGCAATCAACTATGTCAATGACACTCAGCTCATTCTCTCCTGGGAGGGTGAGGAATCGATTCCTCTGGAGTCGTTTCATGACTGTCTGCGAGACACAGCTTGCTGGCTTCACATGAACTCCTTACAGTTCAACGCCGCCAAAACCGAGGTTCTGTTCTGTGCCGGAAGTCGTATCCCCTGCCCGTTTCCAGCTGAGTTCTGGCCCCCTGAAACTCTGGAAAAACCACAGCTGGTCACCACCGTTCGCAATCTGGGAGTTATGTTAGACAACAAACTCACCATGGAAGCCCAGGTTGCGAAAGCAGTGCTTACCTGCACGGCTTTGATTCGTTCACTCTGCAAGATCTTCCCACTCTTACCCTTGCAGGCCCGGGCCTTAATCGCCAGATGCACCATTCTTAGTCGCCTTGACTATTGTAATGCGCTGCTGCTTGAGGCTCCGTCTGCACTGTTGGACAGACTCCAAAGAGTTCAATCAGCTGCCGCCAAACTGGCCCTGGGATGGCCTAGGAGATCCTCGGCTACTGCGGCAATGGCTGAACTCCACTGGCTTCCTATGAAACAGCGAGTTGCTTTTAAATCTCTCTGCCTTGTTTTTAAAGCTCTGCACGGAGTCGGTCCTGTTTCTCTGCAATCTCTGTTCGAATGGTATATTCCAACCAGAGCTCTTAGATCCACAACAGCCTGTCTGGTTAAAGTTCCAAGATTTAAAAAAGCCAGGACAGGAGGAAGATCATTCAGGGTTACTGCATCAAAACTCTGGAACAGCCTGCCTCTGGATGCCCGCCAAATAACAGAACTTCTCCCTTTTAGGAAACTGATTAAAACCTGGCTTTATCCAAAATGCTAAACGCCAATCACTCTACTGATCATCTCCTACTGCATTCATCTTAGAGAGTTGTCTCAGCGCCAGGATACCTGCAAGGTGACAGCTGCGCTTTATAAGTGTTTTAAATAAATAAATAAATTAAATAAATAAAGCTTGCACCAACAATGAACTGGAGTAGCGCCTTGCCATTAGCCTGTCAAACTTAAAAATGGGACCTGATTTGATCGAAATAACATGTACAGCCCGCTCAGATCAGGTAGCCTGGGTACAGTGCAGTACTGTGGTGAGCTATAGATTGGTTTGCTTGCAGGGAGCTGGAGTATAAAGCTTTCTCATTTAGGTAAGCCATTCTAGCACAGTACGGCCACTGGAAGATTACTTTCTTCAGTAGATAAAAAGATTATTCAACAGACCGTGGTAGTCGAGAACAATAGGATCTTTGCCAGATCTTTCAGCTTCCAAAGTCTGTTGATCTGATGTTAAATCGTTAAATGCATTTTTCCCTGGACCACTTTAGCCTTGACAGACATCAGAGAGAGTTCCCATAGAATGGCTTGAATAGGACTTGACTTTCTCATTCAAGCGGCTAGTTTTAAAATGGTAACTTACATCTAACCAATTGCAATGATTATCAATTTCAAGGCCAAATTGCAGTTCATAAAGTCTCAAGCTAACACTGACAAGACAGAAGTAGCGATCTTTGGCAAAAACAACTCACCATGGGACTTCAACTGTTGGCTGGTCAAACTCGGGCCCACAGCCAGTACCGACACTAGGAACCTCAATATAATCAGCAAACTCCACATGCCTGCACAAGTCAATGCAGTCACTGCATCCTGCTTCCACAGCTTGAAGATGCTGAGGAAGATCTTCAAAGGACTCCCAACCAACACTAAAAAAAAATGTCACTCACGCCCTAGTCACCAGCAAGTTGGACTATGGGAACACACTCTATGCCAGGATCACAAAGCAACTCACTAGCGGACTACAAATCTTCCAGAACTCGGCAACCACACTCATCCTTAAACTCCATCACAGAACTCACATCATACCACAGGAAACTACACTGGCTCCCAATACACAAATGCACTCAATTTAAATTCCTCACACATACATTTAAGGTACTACACAACTCAGGACCCACCTACCTGAACAGTTGCATCTCCTTTCACCAACCACCCAAACACTCCGCAAGAGTCCTACTCGCACACATGCCACGCATATACAGGACCAGAACAGGAGGATAGGCATTCTCTTACATTGGTCCTTAAGCATGGGACAACCTCCCACTCCACAACAGAGACTCCTTTTCAGTTCTTGAATTCCACAAGAATCTGCAGACCTGGCTTTTAAAGTACATAGGCAGGGCTAGGCACGCATACACCTGCTCTGCTCCAGGATAGCCTTGTGGTGGAAGTGGCTTAACATATACACATAATATATCACATAACGCAGTAGGTATAGGATACCTTTCACTTCATACGCAAGAAAAACAGGTGTCAGCAATAGGTTACTGTCAGGTGCACTGAATTTCAATAACCTCCCATTAGTGATTTTAGGCTATCAGGAGGGTTTTTCCAAAATTGCTAGTCCATGAGAGCTAGCCCAATATATCCATTTAACTGTCTCAAGAGGTGAGAGCCCATGATGCCCAGATAGGTTTTTGGAGCTTCATCTGCCAGTCATTGCCTTTTTCTTTTTACAGTTTAGTTTCAACATACTCTATGCACAGTACGCATTCACTCAACTTGGTTTTGCATCCCCACAGGTGTATGGCTAAGAATCAACATATCATCAGCAGAGAAGAATGCTGGTTTGTCTGCCAATTTTCAGCTAGTTTCTAATCCAGACTGTAAATTCATGGTTTAGATCAGTAATGTCAAGATTGAATAAGAATAGGAGATGCAGACCCCTTGCTTCAAGTCTCTGATCATGCAGATTGTATGCATGCACACCACTGTCCACATACTAGGAAAATGCATGCTTCGGCATCTCAGAAAGCATTTCCAACATGTGCAATTTATTAAACAAGAGTGGCATGTCGAAAAGGTGGCAGGCACTCTCAAGGTCAATGAATGCGCAGTAAAGAGGAGGAATGCCTTTTCAAATGGCCTTGGGTTATCAAGCTGGTCAGCAACAGAGACTTTGATAGAGTTAATTGAGACTTCAAAAATCCTGTCTGAGGGCATTTTCACTGAAACAGTTATCCAAGTGGTTATCGATCCATTCGCACTATCTTCCTCTCTGGGTTGATTTGGAGAGCTCCTCCCTTTCCCCGTTTCCTTTTCAAGAATATTGATCTTTTATGAGGAAACCGCAGATTTTACATACACCTATTCTTAAATATTCATGTACTAGCTTAAATAAACTTCTTCATGTTGAACCACACGATTTAAATACATTTCTCAACTCCTCCATTTGGCATACCAAACTCATTTGCATCAAAGGAAAACCAATTTATTGGAAAACTTGGAGAGATAGAGGTATCTTGTGGGTACATCATTTATTTGAGAACAACTCTTTTCTCACCTTTTCAAAAGTGCGTTCCCTTTTTCGCTTACCATTATCATTCTTAAATAAATTTCTAGCACTACGTTCCGCCATACTAGATTCCTACACACACTTTGATTCTTGCCACCATTGGACCATCCCTGGCTTAATATCAGTTCAAGATCACCCAACGCCTCTACCCTCTACTCCTGCTTACTATCCCCACTCCTACAAAGATCCAAAACTGAAGTTGAACTTTCCTGGGAAACCGATTTAGGCATACAATGGCCCATGTCTATATGGGCTAAAATCTGGACGAAAATTAGGAAATCTTCCAGAGCAGCCAGTACTATATGAACTCTTTTTTTTTTTACAATAGATTGCTACTAACACTGGCAGATCTTCATCATTTATTTTATTCAAGCCCAACAGTTCTGCAGTTTTGGAAAGCAGTCTGGTTCCAAATTAATACCATCTTTAAAACCAACACTTCCTTGACATTTCCTAATATCATCCTGGGTAGTCTTGCTAACTGGTGGACTATACCAAAATCACAAATGCAAATCATTGATCTGCTAATTGCCTCTGCTTTTCAACATATAACAAAAAATTATTGGAAAGATTCTTCCAAACTTTCATACTTGGATTGGTGGTACTCTATTTGCCATAACCACAGACTCGACCCAACCTTTGTTTTTCCCATGTACTTGAAGCAAAAACTACTACTTTTATGGACCCCTGTTACGATGTTTTTAGATACCTGTGCCAAGAGTTCCTTTTCTCCAACACCTACTACTCAGAAAGTTACTCAGCCACCTTGATGTGTTCAATATTAACCTTATTATTTTCTAATGCAATCTTGTTTTATTTAAATGCTTGTTCATTTTCAAATAATGCTCCCATTGTCCTTTTCCTTATTCCGTTCTTTTTTACTCCCTTTTTACTTGAGCCATAGATCTTTTTATCTTATGTATTTATTCGTCGAGATGCCATTATTAATATATTAAAAAGGCAATAGTTAAGCAGGATATTTTCATTCCCTTTTTAAATAAATGGGCACAAAGACTGGACCATGAGGGAGGAATAGATTCAATACGTCAGATTACTTAGACACAGAAAGAATAGGAGCTCACTACTCCAGAAATAGTTAGAAGGCAATGCCTAACCAGTCATGAAGGCTAACTGCCCCTGAGGTGTGTTTCACTCCCCACAGGAGGTTTCATGTGAGAAGTCGAGGGATCAGCCCTGGACATCCAACCTGGGAATGGTAGAATCTGCCTACCTGCTATGAAGAGCACTTATGTGGGGCTCCCAGTTCTTTTAACGATCTGCAAAATAGGTTATGATTTTCTGTGTGGGGCATTCCATCAGAATCCAAATGCTGGAACTTGCGCATGTCTCGACTTTTTAGGATGTGTAACATTTCATCTGTTTTTTAATACGCAATATAATATACAGAAGTTCATAGTGTTAGAGTTCTGCGTTGAGTCTTAGAAGATCACTCTTCACTAAAGTATAACTGCAAGGCAGTTATACTTTACACTCCAGGTCATCACTGTGGGATGAGTGTTTTCTAAGTATGTTACAATGCTTCTTTCTGAACTCCATGAAAAACACCATCATACTATATCGTCAAACGAGGTGAAGGAGGACACAAGGTTGTCGTTCTAGTTTGTTGTGAAATTTGAAGGGACAGTCATGAAGTCGCTCCCAAAGCTCTAATACTGCCAGAAGTATTGGATTTAAATAGATTATTGGTAAAGGTGGGTATTCAATTTAATAACTGTGAACAGTTCATGTGGGGTGTTGCACATTGGTATAGTGATAGGCACATTGTCATACATCTTTACCATACAAGGCAGCAGCAACATTTCAAGGAAGGTTCTGTACCTCAAGATTTAGTTTTCCCCTCAATCGTTTTGACATAGGCTTTCTGAAATAGTTGTAAATGATTTGCCAAGTCACTAGAGGTGTTTCACTTAGGCTATGTACAGCATCTCGTTTTAAATGGATGGTCTGACATAAAAGTTCCATAATTTGGTGCACATTTATGGACTTACCTTTTACTTTTCGGTTTGTAGTGCAAGAGATAACTATGAGGATTAGCAGTTTATTCTTGATGGCTGCTGCTTTGGGGTGTTTTCTAGGGGTAATATGATAATTTCCATTCAATGTCAGTCAATCTATTAGCAGTCTGATAGAGCTTTATAGCCAGCAGTGGCGGGCTATACCAGCCATCAGAGCCCTGTTCTAGCGTTAAAGGTCCGAGCTGAAGGCGACGGCCTTTAATTGGAGAGCGGGTCTATAATGGCCAGTATAGCCCAGTTATGGTGAGCTATAAAGCTATTAGAACATTCCGCCCCATCTAGGCAGAATGTGCTGAATAGTAAAAAAAAAGGCCTCACAGAGCCCAAGTGGACTGAAATCCCCTGGTTCTGAAGCCTTTGTTCACAACTGTTGCTATGAATGTTCTACAGCTAACAGCCGTGCACAAGGCCAAGGATGTTAGATTTTGAACATTCACAGCAAGAGCTGTGAAAAGGGGATGAAGTCAGCCTCTGGCTCTCCCCGGCTTGGCTGAACTGCTTTTTGCAGTTCAGCCAAGCCAGGGATGCCCAGGAGCTGAGCAGCATTCACCCCTCCCTCCATCTGAAGCCCTAGTACCACTGAGCTACAGGAAGAGGGATGGGTGGAGGTTGCGTGTGTCCTTATGCATGGCCTCTGCCTTTCTTTTCCTTTGTCGCATTAAGATATTTTCGAGAGGCAGGGGAAAGAGAACGACAGGAGCTGTGTATTAGGACATTGAAATGTTGAGAGCAGTGGCCTCATACCAGTTCATACAGGCCGCTTTCGCTCCATAGTCTTCAACAGGGCTCTCAACATTCCAATGTTCTAATAACAGTTGAATTAGAATACCCTTCGGGTTAAGCATCTACAGCCTTGTTCAGATTCTGAAAGGCTGACTGTAAGTAAGGTTCGTGGCATTGCCCCATGAGAGTAGTGAATGAGCTCTGCAGTCTGATCCAAACGGTCGGTAGGACTTTTCCACTTGTCTGCAGGCACTATTATGTAAGATATCTTCCCTTTTAGCTTTAATATCAGTTTTGGTTTAGTACTGAAGACTGATATACAGGGCCAAAGCTACGACATTACAGGAATTAATTAAAACCTCACTGTTATCAACACTATTTTCCACTCAACTCCTGATTTCCGGTAGCCCTTTTACTGCTATCATGAATTTATTTTGGGTCATGTTTTTAATGAAAAACAGAGGGTATGATAAAGTTATGAGTTCTACTTTTTGAACCTACATTGGTTTTATTTTTGTTTGACAATGATTTACTCTGTGCATCAATTGGTCAATTCTAGAGACCATCTGGGATATTAATGCAACTCATACCTTCAATTAATTTATAAAGAAAAGGACTTGGTAGCATATGGTATAAGGGATACGTTGTCAAATATGTGTTCAAGCTGACCTGGCATTGTTTTAAACTGTTATGGTGAGAGAACTAGCAAGGTATTGGACAGACTCATTCCCAAGGGAAGCATATAGTAGGCATGTCATTTATTGTAAATGGCCTGTATTAAAGTCAGGCACTCTGTTTTTTTACTATTAACCTCTTGATGCCGAGGTGCTGGCCAATTACAGGCCAATTTCACTTCTCCCGGCTCTGGCTAAGATCACGGAGAAACATGTCCATGGCGTCTTGTCGAGCTTTCTTGAATCCAACAATTTGCTCCATCCATCCCAATCCGGTTTCCGTCCGAATTTCAGTACGGAAACAGCGTTGGTGGAGGTCTCGGAGATCATCAGGGAGACCTTGGATGTGGGTGGCAAGGCCATGTTAGTCATGTTGGACCTGTCGGCGGCCTTCGACACCGTCCCCCATGAGGCGCTTCTCGCCAGGCTTTATGACATCGGCCTAAGGGGGACGGTGCTCAGATGGTTTACATCTTTTCTGGAAGGCCGCCGCCAGACGGTCTGGGTGTCCCAGAGCTCCGCCGAGATGCCGCCTTTGGGAGTCGGGGTTCCACAGGGATCTGTGTTGAGCCCGACATTATTCAACATCTTTATGTCCCCCCTGGCGGCTGCGGTGGAGGCTTACGGAGCCCAGATCGTGTCCTACGCCGACGACACGCAACTCCTCTTCACATGTGGCAAAGATCAGCCATTTGAGGGGGAGAGAATTCGGGACTGTCTGGATATGGTCTTCGGCTGGTTCCAGCGTAATAGCCTGAAGTCCAACTCCAGCAAGTCGGAGGGTTTATTCTTCGGCTGTGCCATCGATCCCGAATGGCGGCAGTGGTGGCCGGCCGCTATGTGCCCTCCGGTGCAGTCCTCCCAGGTTGCCAAGAACCTCGGTGTTAGGCTTGACAACAAGCTCTCTTTAAGAGCGCATGTTCTCGGCCTGGCCGGCACCTGTTTCGGTATTCTGAAAATGCTCCGCAAGTTTCTCCCTTTACTATCTGCGGAGCACAGACGGATTACAGTGCAGGCGCTAATCGGGTCGAGGCTCGATTATGCCAATGCTCTCTTTCTAGGTTTACCGGACTATCTGGTCCAGCGCCTGCAGGTGGCACAGAACTCTGCAGCCCGTGCGATCTTTGGTTTGCATAGACGAACACGGGCTTCTGGGCTGCTGCAGACGTTGCATTGGCTGCCGATCCGTAAACGGATTATGTTTAAAGCCCTGACGCTGGTGCACAAAGTCTGTTTGGCTCAGGTGCGGGATATCTACAGAAGAGATTGGTGTTTTATCGTCCCGCCCGCTCTCTTCGCTCTGAATCCCTCTTTACTGTTGTGGTCCCACGGGTGAGGAAGGCTCGTACGGGGGGGCGTTCTTTCAGCCTCAAGGCCTCCCAGTTGTGGAACTCGCTCCCACTGGTACTTCGCAGCACTCCCAATTTGCTTCAATTTAGAAGGAACCTGAAAACTTGGCTTTTTAATCTTTCTGTTTAGGTGGATTTTCTTTTTCCTGCTTTTGGGATCTGTTTTCTGTGTTATGTTTTACACTGTAGCTGTTGTGGAAAGCGCCGGGACACTCTTTTAGAGTAGCCGTGCGCTATATAAACGCATTTTAACATAACATAACATAACATAACATAATCTTGATACTTAAGAGGTATTCTTTTAGTTCCAGACTGCCCCAAAATGTCAATAATATAGACGGTCAACATAGCAAATGCCCCGGGCATGGCCGGATGTGCCATCATGGTGGACACTAACTAAGAGCGCTACGGACCATCAATTATCCGACAAATTTCAGACGAATCCGCCACCCTGAATGCGGGCCTGACTGAGCCAGGGGCCAGTGGGGGCTCACCTGCATAGGACGCCGATACCGTGGAGTACATCTAACGGGCGCGCGGCCCTCAGGCGTATTCACGCTGGACCGAGCTCCATGTCTGTCTGGCCCTTCGGTGGCCCGTACCACCCACGGCTACGGCAAAGAAGAGTCTGCATCCCGGCGGCCTCACCGTGTACCATGAGGTGGCCGGGAGGCTTGTGACGCCAGCAGAGTGCGGGCTGGAGGTCCGGCACGTGAGATACCATTAGGGGGTCTGCATTGCGGTCAGTCCCTGGGCGACAGAAGCGGCCGAGCTAGGCCCGGTGCTGCTTGCGGTCCTGGACTGGCTGTCTCCGTGAGGCCCAGCTGGCGATGCTCAGACACAGATTTGGCAGACGAGCATACAGAAAGGCCTGGAAGTGAAAGCACAAGGAACCACAGGACCCCCCCCCACCAGTCAGTTACACTGCACTGTGGTTCTGCCTGGCTTAGGTGGGGGTCCCATAAATCCATCAGGATGAAGGACAAATCCCTGGCCCCTCCAACAAAACAAAGCACCCTGGGTCAATACACCACCACAAACGAGGTGGCCGCCGGCAGTTCGGACGGGGCTGGGTCTACACGGACAATTCTGCCCTACTTGCCTCCATCACACAGTCGTGCGACATGCTGGATGCCAAGATCGTTGTCTTCGGATCATAGGTCACACTTCTACGACAGGAGCTCAGGAAAGCGGTAGACCGCATAAATGATGCAGAAACCATAGTGTCAATGTTTGAAGACACAGTGACATCGCTTCAACTAAGAGTCAACAAATTGACTGGGGTGACGCGGGGGACGTGGCCAGGTGCGGAAGATGGTGGACGCGTCCTTCTAATGCTCCGCGCTTCATCCTCGGATTATCCAGGGCATCTTACTGTCTCGGGGCTCTGCCCGGCCCTGGGTTTACCTGCCATGCCTGCTGGAGAGCGCGCCACCGAAGGAGGGTTCCCCGAGCCCTGAAATTGCCTCTCGACGGCCCAGGGAGCTGCAGCCTGCTCCACTGCAGAGGCCTGGGCCTGGTCGCGCAGCCACGCGGCTGACCCGCACCAGAAGGTTCCACTGCCTCCGAGTGAGGGGTGCTCTTGCAACGCTCCCGTGACTACCTGGTGCACCCGCCTTCTTCCCCGGGAGTGCCGCGGGAGGCGTCCTACGGTTTCCTCTGGCTGGAGGTAACGACTCGGGAGCTGGCTGTGTGGGGGGCCCGGACCCGGGGGCGTTCGCTGCCACTGCAGAGGCTACTGATGCAACGCTGGAGCTGGCCGATGGGACCTTCCCGGCCGAGGTAGGCTCCGAGGGACGAAAAGAGGTTTCTTCAGGTGGAGGTAGGGGGCCACGGGGGTCGGTCGGGCCTAGGGCCTCCTGCTGGTTTGTGTAGTTGATGCCCCTGTGCGCCTGGTGGGCGGTGGGGGCCGCGGAGGCCGATTGGGCCTGAGGCCCCTGCGAGGCCTGTTTACACGGGGCAATCCTGCTACCTGGGAGCATTAAGCTCTACATGGGGGTGTGGGTTCAAGGGGGTCGATCGGACATAGGGGCCATCATCTACATGGGATTGGGACTGGGACACTGCGACTGCTGCGGGCCCTGGGAGGTGGCCTCATTCATACAACTTCTGCGCCCAAGCCTGCTACTGGCGCCCGATACTACCTCCCCCTCACCCCCCGGAGTGACCGCTCCCTACTGTGTGGCTAACGGTGGCCCCTTCTGCGTCCTGGCGGTGATCAGGGGGGAAACGTGGCCCTATGAGAAGCCATCCTTTACACCGAGTGGTGCATTCTCTAGGGCGGAGTTTCTGCGTGGGATTTGCAGGCCTCTCACTGCACTGCAGCAGGTTGGTTCACCCATTGTGCTGCCCGCGGATCCCCTCTCCGGTGTGCTAGGCTTCAAGGCGTGCTGGATCTGGCATTTGAGGGTGCGCTAGGGAGTAGTGGAGTCCAGCGCTGGTCATACCTTTGGGTGCCCTATCCTCTCCTGCCTTTCCGCTTGCCACGTGGCGGCGGTGGCGGTCTGCTGCGTACTGCCATCGGAAGGTCCCCTCTGAGACTGGAGACATTTTACCCACCACTGTTTACTAGCTATCGGCCGGGGCGTCACCCGGCGAACTCAGACACATACACTCTTCACGGGGCTGCTCCTCTGCTGGGCCAACTGTGGAGGGAGCTTTGTTTTCTGGAGGGCTCCTGTGGTCACTGACCACGCGGAGAGGCACATTGTAGGTGGATGGGAGACCGCATTCTGGAGAGATCTACTCTTAGTCCCAGGTGAGGCGTCTGACTTTAGGGCATCGCGTAGACCTAGCGGCCCAGCCTCCTTTCCAATGAAGAGTGAGCAGCAGATTGTCATTGGCCGCCTACATAACAACCGCTCTCGTGATGTCCCTCCTGGGGGCCTGGCTGGGTCATCACTCGCGGCCTCCGGATCGACGACTGCGATGAATCCGCCTGATATCGCCACCAAACTGGACTCTGTATTGGCAGCGGTGGAACGCATCGGCAGTGCCCTGGATCTGACCCGCACATCCTTGGAAGGCCACATGGACACTATCACCTCAGATTTCACACTTCTTCGATCCGACCAACACAAACTTTCAGACCGACTTCGCGAAGCGGAAACCACGCTAGCAGATCTCCGACCACAGTTTCAGAATTGCTCGTCGGCACTCCAAGACCTATTGGACCGAGTTTGCACTCTGGAGGACAAGGTGGATGATGCGGAGGGTCGTTCATGTCGCAATAATGTGCGCGTAGTTAATCTTCCCGAGGGGTTGGAGGGGCAGGACCCAGAGGCCTTCACGGAGACCTGGATGAAGGAGCTCATGCCTCCAGGATCACTCTCCCCACAATTCGTGGTGGAGCGTGCCCACTGCATACCTGCTCGCAGGCCCCCTCCTGGGGTGCGCCCTCGCCCCTTCCTATTCCGAGTCATGTACTTTAGGGACAGAGACGCTATACTGTGAGAGTTCAGCAAACACCCCGGCCCTAAGGTGCAAAACAGCTCAGTCGCTCTCTTTCCTGATTATACGGCTCAGGTGCAAAGGAGGCTAGCCACCTTCACTGCCATCAAAAAGCAGCTTCACAACCTGGATCTTCGCTACTCCTTGCTCTTCCCAGCCCGTCTGCGCGTTGTCAGGGATGGCTCTACGAAGTACTTCAACTCTCCTGCTGAAGCCTGGGATTGGCTTGAGGAGCAGGGCCTGGCGTCGGCACCTGAATCATCTGATGAGTCTCGACCTTGTGAACGTCTTTGCGGAGGTCGGCACAGAGGGGGCAAGGCCAAGACCATGGGACATGCAGTGACCGCTTCCAGTCCAGACCAAATCAGGCTGGATCGTCAAGAAGCCCTGCGAGCGTTGGCGGCCCTCCACCCAGGTCCAGAGCTCCGGGTTCCACACCAGAATGGTCCTTATATACTGATTTTCCCCCGCTCCAGGGCATCACCCCACAGACTGTGGATGGCATTATTTGACATTTGATATACAGTCCGATCAGATTGCAGCAGGACTCCAAGACACATTTGTTTGTTGCTTGCATTTTGTATGATGGGGCTTTCCCCCCCCCCCCCTCTTTTTCCACGTGTTTTTTGGGGGTATTTGAAGGGGACAGATTATGCATTGTTTGCTTCTTTCTACAGGCTCCCTACTCTCCCCGAAGTTCTGACACTAAATTGAATTGCGACTTCTAGGCTTGTTAACACACCATAGTATTTCTACGATGCCCCATATCCTGCTCCACTGCTGTAACTTGAAGGGGATGGTCCTTACACTGATTCCTCTCGTTTCGTTGATCGCACCCTCCTGCTCCCCCCCCAAAGTCAATCAACAACGACAGTTCAATAGCCATGACTTGGCATACTTTTTTGGGCAGTTCCTCCTGTTGGGCTTCCGCTCTTTTACTGTTGCAAGGTTGCTTACGACCTCATCTTATTATGTCTCTTCCCCTGTATGAGTTGCCGGCACCACAGACTTGCCGCCTTCCCGTCCTCCCCATCCACGGGAGCTCCCCTCGTGGGGATCCCGCAGTATTCGGATTGGGCATACTGGCGTTAGTTGCCTTGATGACAGACCTTAGCGTCCTGATCTGGAATGTCAAGGGCATACAGACACCTTCTAAGCCATTCGCCATTTATGCCTACTTGCAGCGTCATAAGACAAGTATTGCATTTTTACAAGAGACACATTTGACAGCCTTGGAAGCTGCCCGCCTGCGCCGATGTTGGCGTGGCCAGATATACAGCACCAATTACTCTTCCATGGCTAGAGGGGTGATGATATGGGTTAAGGCAGGGGTCCCATGGAAAGAAAAGGAAGTCCTAACAGACCCAATGGTGCGATATGTCCTGATAGGCAGCAAACTGAACGGCCAACCGATATTATTGGGTTCCCTATATGCCCCCAATATTGCCCAGGGCACCTTCCTGAGTGATCTCTCAGAGATTTTACTCCGACGGAGAGACATCCCATGGCTCCTGGGGGGGATTTTAATGCAGTACTCAATGTCTCCCTTGATCGCTCCTTCCCCCCTTCACTAATACTACAGCCTCCTCCAATGCTCGCCTACTAAACACATAGTTAGGTAATTGGGCCCTTTCAGATGTTTGGCGGGAAAAACATCCTCAGTCCAGAGTACACTCATTTTATTCCCGAGTCCATAAACTACATGTGCGCCTTGACCGTGTACTCGCATACGCAGCCCTCCTCCCTTTGATAAAAGCGACAGACTCCGATCATAATCCCCTGTTGATGCACCTGGTCTGGAGAGCGTCGCCTCCTCCAGTTCCGACCTGTCGCCTACAGACCGCAGTTTTGGAGGACCCCCCTTCCGAGGCTCGCTGGAGTCCACAATAGCCAACTACTTTGCACATAATACCGGTTCCACAGCCTCGGTCCTCACTGAGTGAGAGGCTTTTAAGGTGGTTGTCTGGGCCAGACTTGGAGTATTCGCAGGCAGTTGTACACCTTGCTGACACACATTGAGGACCGGTTGCTCCAGCTCGAGTTGCAGGTTGTCACCGATCTGACACGACAGCAGCACCTCGATGCCGGCCATGCCGAGCGGGAGACACTTCTAGGACAGACTACGCTGCCATAACTATTTGGCGCATTCAACCCGCTCACATTCGAACGCAGACAAGGCCGGACGACTGCTGGCCTACTTGATTAGACAGGAACAGCCCCAGCGGCCCATACGTTTCCTCCTAGACGACCTTGGCCAAGAGCGCACCACACAGGGAGACATCCAGGCACCTATGACTGAACACTACACTCGCCTCTACGACACCCTCCTGACAGGTAACACTAGCGATGTGGATTCCTTCCTGGCCGCTGTGGAGTTACCTACTCTGACATTGGATCAGACCCTGGAACTGGACGCTCCTTTAGCAGAGGAAGAAATACGGGACGCATTGCGTGCCTTGTCCTTGGGTAAAACTCCAGGACCAGACGGACTCCCAACAGAATTTTTCAAAACTTATGCGGAACATTTGGTACCGCAACTGCACTCGTTGTTCCTGGAGGCAGTCTCGAAGGGCTGTTGACCCATCCATGCGTACGGCCAATGTGGTGTCCTTATTGAAACCCGGTAAGGATGCTACGTCTCCTGGCTCCTACCGGCCGATTGCCATATTGAATTCGGATTATAAGATTCTGTCGAAGGTCTTGGCCAACCGACTAGCTCCACTAGTCCCTGAACTGGTACATTCTGACCAGAATGGATTTGTTCCATAGCGTAGTACTGCCCTGAACCTGCGCCGCTACTTTTCGGGTCACGGAATATGCCCCAACCGCCTGGCCGCGCTCCGGTTGCATGGTGTTAGAGCTTGAGAAGGCCTTCCACTCACTGGCCTGGAACTTCCTATTTGCTGCTCTGACACGTTTTGGGGTTGGTCCCTACTTCCTCGGCTTAATACAGTTGCTATACAGTGATCTATCAGTCCGGGTTCGGACGGGCCCATATCTTTCAGATCCGGTCCGGGTACGATATGGGACACAGCAGGGATGTCCGTTGTCCCTGCTTCTTTTTGCGTTGGCGGTGGAGCCGCTGGCGGCTCATGTCCGCACGCACGTAGATATGGGGATTGAGCTAGGAGATGGCGTGCACACTATTTCGCCATACGCGGATGACCTATTACTATACACCAGGGACCTTCATGATATTCCTCCTTTCCTTGATCGGACCCTTAGCCTTTTTGCGCGAGCCTCCAGGCTGCGAGTCAATCCAAGAAAGTCCATACTCTCTCTGTTCTTAGGGAACGTCCCGTCCCTGGTTTATCGGGCCAAGGCTGACCTCGTTGACGGAAACGTTGTCTGAGCTACCACGGCGATTCAGTCTCCGATATGGTTCTGGTAGACCCTCCCGTTGGCAATTTCTGGCAGAATCGCCTTGGCTAAGATGGTGGTCCTCCCCCGCCTCCTCAATTATTTTGCCACCCTGCCCCTCATCATCTCGCCCCCCCTTCTTTGAGCAATGGGAAAATGTAGTGCGGGATTTGATATGAGGAACCTCACGCCATAGAGTATCCATGGGAAAACTTTACCTGCCTAATGAGTTGGGCGGACTTGCGGTGCCCAATTTCGAACACTGCTACCTGGCCTCCCAGCTGTAATGGATTGCCAGGTGGATGTCCTCCTGTTGCCTACTAAATGCGGCCTCTATGCAACCACCGCTATCACTGAAAATCCTCCTCCAGACTTTTCATCCTTGCTACACACTTAGGCCCCCAGATACTTTTCTCCTCACTGTAGCGCACAAATGTTTCCATAGGTGTCTTTTCTTCACTAGGACCACCATCCCATACGCACCCGCCATCCCGCAATTGGGAACCCAACAGGGCAACACCTACACGACGGCGGCTGAGCTACATCACTGGATCTCGGAGGGGATACAGGTTGTGGGGGGACCTCTTTCAAGAAGACTCACTCATTCCGATTCAGGAACTCGTAGCGGGGGAAAATATACATCTGGGCAGTTCTTGCTACACAGAACCTTTATAGCTACGTTAATGTCCAAATGGGGTGAGCTGGCTCAGGAACCTCCCATACATCACACTCTGCAGTATCTTTATGTAATGGGTAGGTGGAAACATCTTACGCGCTGGTTCGCATCTTCACTTCGCCAACACACGGAAGTAGATCTCACCCAACTTCGGGCTTCACTGGGAGGGGGCTTTGGGTAGGGCGTTTACAGATAGGGAATGGCAGGCTGCTCATGGTGGTCCGACCCGCATCCCCCGGAATCAAAGATTTCGACAGATACAATTTTTCAGGCCTACCTTACCCCAGCCAGCATCAACAGGTATTTCCTTTGCATGGATGAAGCTTGTCCCCGCTGCCGGCAAGCGAATGCTGACCTAGTACATATGCTTTGGGGGTGCCCAGTCCTGACTGACTATTGGAATACTGTGTCCACTACTCTTATTAGCTGCATCTCCCGCACCATTCCCCTACCTGGGAAGCCCATGTGTTACATCTCTTCAGCAAAAACAAGAAATACAGAGCGGCCACACGGTTTTTAGACCTTGGTCTGATAGCGGCCAACCGCTTGCTTACCAGGTGGTGGAAGTCCCCCCTGCCACCACATCCCCTTGCTTGGCATAGATCCCTGTTCAACTGGGCGAGGGCGGAGGGTGCGGTACTGCGCAGGGAGGACTTGCTTTGGTTTCCAAACTTTTCAGGGGCAGACACTCGACACGAGCTCTCCAATTGCGTCACAGGGGAGTATCGCAAAGAGTAATACCCCCCCCCTTTTTACCACTTCCCCACACTGATGTAAATATGGAATAACACTGACATTCGGACAGTAACCGCCTCTGGGCCATGGATCCCTGCTACTACTATGTCTTGGAGGTGTCTGAGGCCCCTAGCGAATTCAGATATGGCGGCAGGTCTTACGCGACTCTCCCCTACCTTTCCTTTTGTTGTCCTCATTTTGTTGTACCCTATGTTCCAGGTTATGTTTGAACTGCACTGTTCCTGTGCTACTCACGTACCACCTGATGTTTAGAATTAGCAGCACCGCTTTATCCTTTCTCGAGAGATTGCCATAAGTTTGGTTGTATTAACACACCCAGAATTTGCATTGTCATGCCATTACTAGCCAAAGTGTGCCCTACTACTGGTGATTAATTCACTCCCCAGAGACCCTACACTACATATTAGGTCTCAGAGATCTTCATTTAGGTGGCTAATGTCACCGTAAGCAAAATGCAATACGATGAAATCTCTCACATGACTGAAAGCAGGGCGGACACGTTCGCATTTGATGAAGAGGCAAGCACTCGTATATACTCTCTGATACAAGAAGATACTACCGAGTTCGCCACCAACAAAACTAAGGAGCAGCATATTAAACAACTGTTATACCTAACGAGAAAGACAATAAATCAAAGACTTCATGCCAGTACCCTAATTAGGTACCATAAATCTCAACGGATTCCGAGAGGACTTAGAATCCCTCTGAAACCCTCATTATGTAAAAATAGCAAACCATTTGTGGATAAATGGTATGCTATTCTGAATAAGTGTAGTTTAGACTTGATCCTGTTAATTATTGAGGAATTGTCAAAAATACTTGAAGAACTTAACACAGAAATTGTGGCAGTAAACGAAGAATTGAAGAAATTTATGAGCCCTGAGGAAATTGCTAAGACATTAGAAGATATAAATCAGCAATTAACAAAGCAGTGAACGAGCGCAAAATTAGAAAGTATCGTCGCGACACCCTCGATTACAAACTTGAGGAGGTTTATTCATGGGCGGAAGTCTACGCTAAAAGAAGGATTAATAGAGGACAAAATTCACAAACTGATACCTCCGCCACAGGGAGTGACACGTCAGCAAGAAGTGGAGCACAGAAGACACAGGTACAGGGATCAAAGGAAACTCCAACTACCTCTGCTCAAACGTCTTTTTTAGAATCAGGCCCAGACAAAAGGGCAGACCCAGGAGGGGAAATAAACATAGAAAAAGAGAAAGACCTACCTACCACGAGAGAGAAACCCAAAAGGAGGAAATAACAACAGGAAAGATGGATGAAGATAATTTAGTGATCAATATATCACACAAATCCTTGACCGATAAAGAAATGCACACATTGCAGAAAGGTATGTCCTTTATACCCACAACGGAAACTGATGTCCTTGAACTAGAAGTGAGTCTTTTTAAGCTCACTCGCAAATTGCGACTCAGAAACTTTTTTGATAATGTATTGACAGAGGGCACAAAGCCAGAACCCGATGAACTAAAAGGCCTCAAAGTACCCAGTAAATATATGGCACCAGTGAGCCATAAGGCTATAGACTTATTTGAGATCCTCTGTAAACAGGATTTACAAGCTATCAACCTGCACCCAAAGAAACATCATAACATATCACCGGGTGAATTAAAGATCATTAAAAACATCAGTCATGATGAAACTATACTATGCCAGAAAGCGGATAAGGGTGGAGCACTTGTCATTATGGATCGGTCATATTATGAATCAAAGATAAGTGAACATTTGAGCGACACTAATCTATATATGAGTATTACATACAATCCTACCAGAGAAATACAAGACATCCTTGCTCTGATTTTGAACAAAGCTACAGAAAATGGCATCATTAAAGAAAAAACCAAACAATATTTAACACAGACTGACGCACGGAGCCCGTCATTTTATATGACGCCGAAAATTCACAAAAACCTTTTCCAACCTCCATGCAGACCCATAGTATCAACAGTTAAGAGTGTACATGAACCAGTGGGTAAATTCCTCAATAAATATCTTCAACCGTTTGCAGTGGAAGCAGAATCCTACATTAAAGACACCACAGACTTTTTGAAAAAATTAGCTTCCATCACAATTAACAAAGAACAACTTATCTACATGGCAACAATAGACGTTCAAGCACTATATACGTCGATACCCCACCTAGCAGGCATAGAGGCAGTGGAAAAAGTGTTGTTATGCAGTGATTATGATGATACCATGAAAGTTTTTTTGATGGAACTTTTAGAGTTCACTCTTATGCACAGTTATTTCAAACATGGTGAGCTTTGGTATATCCAAAAGAGTGGTACAGCCATGGGCAATTCCGCTGCGCCGACGTACGCTAACATCTTTATGAGGAACTACGAAGAGAGGAACATTTTGAGCCAAGATACGTGGAAGCAACACACTAGACTATATGTTCGATTTATCGACGATATTTTTATTGTTTGGGAAGGTGCCAGAGAAGTGTTATCATCAGAAATTTCTAAATTGAATTTGATAGATGAACGCATCAAGTTTACTTGGGATATTCAAGAAAGAAACATCAACTTCCTAGATGTTAATGTTATTCGAGGAGAATCCAGTTTTGATACTACGCTATATAGAAAAGACACTGACCGAAACAACTTATTGAGCTTTGATAGCTTTCATCCTCCAGCCCTGAAAAGACACTTGCCATTTTCCCAATTTATGAGGGTGAAAAGAGTCGTCTCTGAACCACAAAAGGTAACAATTCAGATGACAGAAATGTCCACTCGATTTCAAAAAAGAGGCTATCCTCCATCAATTTTGAGTGAGGCCATCGAAAGAATTAAGGATACGACGAGAGAAACTTTATTTGCCAGCAAACCAGTTTCCAATGAGCAGCGTATAACATGTGTGAGTAAATACTCCACAGCCAGTAATGCCTTCAAAAATATCATTAAGAAACACTGGTCCATACTACGGGTCGAACCGGATTTTAAGGGAGCATTTGAGCGAGATCCATTATTTGCTCACACACGTTCGAAAAATATGGGTCAACTTTTGAAAATGCAATCTAAAACCAACCAATATGCAATTTGGAAAGGAACTTTACCTTGCCTCAACTGCACTAACTGCGGTAACATCAAGAAGGGCAATAAGCTATCACCTCCAGAGTACAAAGAGAACATCAACTTACATGTAAATGGGACATGTGATTCAATGAACGTAATTTATGTACTAAGCTGTCCATGTCAATTGCATTACGTTGGTCATACAGAGCGCAAATTTAAAATCCGGCTAAATGAGCATAAGAGTAACATTCCCACAAAAATGCTCAAATCCACGGTTGCAACACACTTCATGGAAGCTGGTCATGATCTTTGCGAACTGAAAGCATGCATTTTGGAAAATGTAGAAAAGCACGAAGGCATTAATAACAAAACGCAGCTTTTAAGGAGAGAGAACCACTGGATATATCGTCTTCAGGCTTTAAAACCGTCTGGGCTTAATGAAAGGGTGGAATTTCAGTGTTATTTGTAAATATGTTTATTCTCTGACTTTTATAATTGCAGCATGATGTTCCTTGATTTGTTGCACTGACTTAGTATACTAATGAGCATACAAGTACCATAAGCCATAGCGCAGCAGCGTAGGCAGTAAACCCCACCCACCTAATTCCTTTAACCTTTCCCGCCACTCCGTTTAGTCAGAACCGGAGTGTAGCGGACCTTCGCGAGCAGAATCCCCGTTTGTTCTGGTAAGCCAGTTGCAATATGCGGTTAGTTAAGCGATAGCACCCTTTAACATCTCGGCTTAAGCTTTCACTTGTGAACCGGAATGTAGAAAACTCCTACGAACGTTTTCTTAGTTTGTTTTGGTAAGCGCGTGATTTAAAACGCCTAGTTAAGCGATAGCGTCTTTAAATATCTTAGTTCCTGTTTCCATTCTGAGGTTATGAGATATTTGATTTACTCGTACACGCATAGCTTATATGCCGCCCGCATACTTATAGGAGACATTGCACGGTTGAACTTACCTACCCTTAAACCAGTATCAGTCTGCCATGAGCGATAAACATTTTCCCCGCAACTTTTCCCTGATCTTGCCTTCTCGCTAAGCGACCATCATGTTAAGTATTTACAGTTATATTTAGTGTGTGTAGGCACCTTTTGGATAACATTATTTTCCTGCATCAATTTAACCATTTGGTATGCATGTTGGTATTTTATCACATCAGTAGCAATGTTTTGCATGTAGTTTTGTTGGTCCCTTACTATGTAGTAGTAATCATCATTATTTAAACTTACAGATCCCTTGATAAAGGCGCTGGCTTGCGCCGAAATGCATTGGGAGGCCATGGAAGGCCAGATTTTTGGCAACTAATTGAAAGAAAAGAAATGATCAATCTTGTTGATGGGAACATTTAATGTGGAGCAACATTGGAATGTCCTTTTGAACTATGAATTACGAATAAAGAAAAGATTGTCAAACATATAAATGAGCTATTATTCACTGGAAATTTTGGCTGGTTGCAGCATACACTAGTGCACAGGAATACGAGTTGATTATGAACTTGTTCAGTATTTGTTGAGTACTTTGGCAGTTGCGTAATCCATCATACAAATCTAAGCTTGATCAAGCAATCATGGAATATCTAGCATTTAACGTCGAGATGACCCCCACTGGCGTGGTTTTGTGGGAAGCCCTGAAACCCACGCTCCGTGCAGTAGACATCAGCTTTTGTACAGGGGACCAGCGCCGCCGCAACAACCAGGTAGTGGAACTAGACGTCCAGCAGCGGGATCTCGAGGCAGAGATTAGAGAGGGCGGTGGAGCACAGGCTCGACGTAGATTGCTTCTCTCACAACAACAACTGCATCAATTACTTATGAATAAGGCCCAGATGGCGTGGCAAGCGGCGCAGTGTAGGATATATCAGTGGGGCGACAAGTCGAGCAGAATGCTACAGCGTCTATGCCAGGTGGAGCAGACGGCAGCGCCGGTGCCTGTGCTGCAGGACATCCGTGTTCCAACTACTACGAAGTCACTCAAGCCATCGCAGAATATTACACAAACTTATATGCCAGGTGAGAGGTCCTAACCCGTATTCAGATAGTAGAGTTTATAAGCAACATATTGGTCTCAGATAACGCACAAACACATCTCAACATACCGATCACTGAAGAGGAACTCGCTAAAGCACTGGCAAGCCTGCACCCATGTCGAGCCCCGGGACCTAATGGGTTCCCTAATAATGGGTTCTCTGGCAAGTTCCTGAGAATACATATGCCCCAGCTGGAAACACATTTGTTAAAGATGCTGCAGGAGGCTTCCGAGATGCAGATCCTCCCACCCAACTGGCGACATGCGGTAATAGTGGTATTCTACAAATCAGGGTGCCCCCCTAATGAACCCTCCTCATATCGACCAATCTCATTATTCAGACCCCCCAGGATATAGCGGCATGGATTAGCAAATTTAGCGGCACAAAAATTGAAATTTAGCGGCACAAATATGGAAATTTAGCGGCAATTTAGCGGCATTTTATTTGGCGGTTTTTCTTACAACACAGATATCTTAGTTTTTTGTGTTTGTGGTCTGTGTATGTTGGTTCCTGGTGTGTTTGTGGTCTGTGTGTGTTTGTGTTGGTTCCTGGTGTGTTTGTGGTCTGTGTGTGTCGGTCCCTGGTGTGTCTGTGGTCTGTGTGTGTTGGTCCCTGGTGTGTTTGTGGTCTGTGTTTGTGGTCTGTGTGTGTTTGTGTTGGTTCCTGGTGTGTCTGTGGTCTGTGTGTGTTGGTCCCTGGTGTGTCTGTGGTCTGTGTGTGTTGGTCCCTGGTGTGTCTGTGTGTGTTGGTCCCTGGTGTGTTTGTGGTCTGTGTGTGTTGGTCCCTGGTGTGTTTGTGGTCTGTTTGTGTTGGTCCCTGGTGTGTCTGTGGTCTGTGTGTGTTGGTCCCTGGTGTGTTTGTGGTCTGCGTGTGTTGGTCCCTGGTGTGTTTGTGGTCTGTGTGTGTTTGTGTTGGTTCCTGTTGTGTTTGTGGTCTGTGTGTGTTGGTCCCTGGTGTGTTTGTGGTCTGTGTGTGTTGGTTCCTGTTGTGTTTGTGGTCTGTGTGTGTTGGTCCCTGGTGTGTTTGTGGTCTGTGTGTGTTGGTCCCTGGTGTGTTTGTGGTCTGTTTGTGTTGGTCCCTGGTGTGTCTGTGGTCTGTGTGTGTTGGTCCCTGGTGTGTTTGTGGTCTGCGTGTGTTGGTCCCTGGTGTGTTTGTGGTCTGTGTGTGTTTGTGTTGGTTCCTGTTGTGTTTGTGGTCTGTGTGTGTTGGTTCCTGGTGTGTTTGTGGTCTGTGTGTGTTGGTTCCTGGTGTGTTTGTGGTCTGTGTGTGTTGGTCCCTGGTGTGTCTGTGGTCTGTGTGTGTTGGTCCCTGGTGTGTTTGTGGTCTGTGTGTTTGATGCCTGTGTGTGTTGGTCTGTAGTGCGACTGACGCCTGTGCCGCAGGGTCACTGATGCCCTTGAACTCTCTAAAGCTACTGCTGTCTGCGGACACTGAGCCATCCTAGCGCCCCTCGGGGCCCCGGGCAGTGCATGTCTGCAGACAAGGGCCCATCCGGGAACAGAAACCATGCCTGATGCCTCCTTTCGGCAGCCAAAATTCACCCAACACACACGTCTGTCAGGCAAATACTTTTTGACATATAGTTACAAAATAGTAGTTTACAAATTCCCCCGGAAGTTTGATTTCCATAAATACAGTTTTCACGTTACAACTAGGAGAGTAGTGTTGTGAAACTTCCAAGTTCCTTTAACAATTTCTCCAAACTTGTGAAGTTCAGGAACATGGAAGACTTATTTATAAAAACCTATTAAAATAAGTTTAAAATAAATAAATAACACGACAAACATACTTTAGCAGGTGAATTTTCACAAAATGTTATTGCCAAAGTTATAATCTTGTGCACCCCCGATTAAAACTATGTGACCACATTATTATATTTCTGTCTCTGGACACAAGTTCTATTTTATAAACGTATAACATTGCTTTGTAAAACAGTTAAACATAAAGACACGTGATTAAGATTAGTGTTTGGACGGCACTGACCGATTTCCATAGGTCCAGAGCGCTCTGTGGGAAGCAGTTGGCTGTTACATCTCCCTTCACACTATGAGCCAATTACCTGCGTATGAAAACCGCAAAGTTTGAAGTGATACCAGGAAGTGCATGAAGGCGCCTCGCATGTCTTGATTGCATCTGTGATGAGTGTGATTGCCTCATGCCACAAAAACTGTATTCACCCTGCTGACGAATTCCACGTCAGGCTGCTCAATCGAGTTCAGTCGGTCAAAGTGCAAAAGTATATTCTTTAGATTAGAACCTGTATTCGCAGGATGAGATAATCTTTCACTGATAAATGCGTGACAAGGAACAGTGAAGGTAAGTTGTGTTAAGGAATTCTTTAGAGGTTGTCCGTCATGGCACTCTGTCGCAGAAGTGGCGGATGCCCCATACGTCGTATTACTAATGCATTATCGGCGTTCGCCAGCTTACTTGTACAGTACTGCGGCAGACCGTGGCAGGGAGGGATGAATGCATGTGAGAGGCTGGAGGGCGAGAGTGTGACCTCGACCTCGGAGTCGTACCTGGCTTGAATAAAACAAAACCGAGTCAGACAATATACAATTTTTGGTCGGCACATGGGGCAGTGAGCACTTCTTCCTTTGAGGCTGCTGCACTGCGTGTGGTGTCTCCCTTGTCTTCCAGCCCGATCCTCGTCCTGAGGCTAGTGGGGCAACGCCCCATTCGCCACTCTGCACTTTTAATCCCCTTGAAAGGGGTCTGGATGTTTAGGTTTCGCGGGCACTTCTGTAAAAATCCCGCCATTTTGACAAAAGTGCCGATTTCGCGGGCCTTTCGTAAAAATCGCGGCATTTTTACAGAAGTGCCGATTTCACTGGCACTTTCGTAAAAATCGCGGCATTTTTACAGAAGTGCCGATTTCGCGGCAAATCGCGAAATCGCGAAATCCTGGAGGGTCTGATTATTAAATATAGAAGCCAAGCTGTTGGGTAAGGTCCTAGCTAATCTTCTCCTCCCGTACATCTCAGACCTCGTCCATCCTGACCAGGCGGGTTTTATGCCGCAGCGATACACGTGTCATAACAGCAGGCGAGTTCATAATGCTCTAGCAAAGGTGCCAGAACTTGGCGTACCAGCAGCCATCTTATTAGCGGACATAGATAAAACGTTTGATTTGATCAGCTGGGAATACTTATTCATTCTCTTGCAGGCTCTTAACTTTAGCCCAAGATTCTTGACATATATCCGCCTACTCTACACTGCTCCTTCTGCATTCGTGCGTGTGAATGGGGTGCTGTCAGACCCATTCCCCATAGTCAGAGGTAGTAGACAGCGGTGCCCGCTACCCCTCTATTTTTTGTGCTTGCTGTTGAGCCACTGGCTGCATGGGTGAGGCAGGACCCCCCGGTGCTCAGGTTTGAATGATCCACTGAGATATACGACAGGAATGCACTGTATGCAGATGATGTTCTGTTCTTCCTCACGGACCCGAGGTTCACAGGCCCAAGAATCCTGCAGATACTACGAGTGTTTGGGGAGACCTCAGGGTTATACATGAACCCGTCAAAATCTGTACTGTTTCCTGTCTGTGGTGATCAAGGAAGAGGTACTTGGACAGCTCAGTACCTCGGAATTTAGATCTCCACTAACCCGACCATTTCCTGGACGCATAACATCAACCCCTTATTGTTGCATGTCCGGGAGGAGGTGAGAGCATGGTCTCCCTTGCCACTGTCATTACTCTGACAGTCCGCTATTTTTTAAATGGCATCATTACCGCCACTGTTATACCAGCTCCAAAACTTCCCCAATGGAATTCCACGATGGTGGTTCCGGCAAATTTATGCAGTACTCAATCACTTCCTGTGAGGGGAGGCGAAGTTAGAGTAGCCCTCCGCACCTGTGTCCAGTCCACCTACTGTGGGAGAAAAGCCACAGTAGATGTGTATGCTTATTACTCTACCTCCCACCTACTCAACATCAAGGAGTGGTGGTATAGTGAGCAGATAGATCCAGCAAATGCTGTAGAGAGATAAGCGATGGACAGCGGGTCAATGCTAGACTTCATCTATAGTCATGCAGGAATAGACCACCTGCCCCAGCGGCCAAAGTGGTCATTCAATTATGGAAACGGACTATCCAGCGGTTGGGCTGGTGGGAAAGGTTGACTCGGGAGACACCACTGTAGCACAGAATATTCATTCGGCAGGTGGTGGCGTTGCCTGGGTTCAACGCATGGGACCTTATAGGCTTGTCCACACTAGGTGACATTATGAAGGGGACAGCGCTCTAATCCTTCCAACAGCTGCAGGACGAGTATCAGCTTAATTGTAGCCAATTCCGTAAGTATTTACAACTCAGACACGCTCTAACACCATATATAAAGGACTTGACAGATCTACCGGAGTCTAATCCATTAGAAGGCAGGCTGGCTTTGGTGGACATGTGCGCTCATAAGATTAGACAATTAGACCAAACCCGGAGTACACACAGCAACACCACCCTGGGTGCACTGCAGGGAAATTGGGAGGGAGACATTGAGGACTTAAGTGATGATGATTGGACTGAGGAACTAGCGTGAACACCAGGGCACCACTATTTCATCAGGTCGCTGCCTTGTCCAGTTTAAATATGTGCATCGGGCCTACTACACAAGGGCTGATCCCCCTTGAACCCAAGTTAGTCCTCCTGCATAGCACAGAGTGATAGCCGGCAATTGATACAAACAACACCTTTTGTTTTTGTGATTGACGTTAGCTAAGCAGGATATCACCCAACATTGGAAAACGGTCTTCCCGCCCTCGGTGGGAGGGTGGAAGCATGCCATGGACAGATGTATGGGGATGGAAATAGCAGTCTTTATGGCAAGGGGCTGCCCCAGGAAGCATAACAAAATCTGGAAGCGGTGGGCAGAATATTCGGGTATTGATTTGTCCTCTGTCCCACCCTCTGTATACCTTATAGAAATGGAGGTATGGTCATATAGACTTGGACACAATAGTAGCCCACAGCTTTAATCACACCAATACTGTGGACTGTTATTCTGTTGGGGTTCAGGGAGTAGTATTCTGTCTGTGCCTGGTTTTAAAGTTATGTCTCATTGGTATCACTCAGAATTGCAAAATGTCTGTTGTATTTGTATATGCGCCATATTAGGCCGTGTTGTACTACCAATAAAACCACAATAAAATGTGTCATAAAAAAAAAAACATATCAAACTGGAACCTACTACTTTCTGCTATTTAGTTGTTGATATATACCACTCCACCAAAGACCTGATAGACAGAAATGTGATGAGAACAGATATCACTTAGGTCCCAGATTTCGTTCTAGAGAACGCTCCCTCTGTTGATGCCAGGCAGAGTGGCCCTTGCAAAAATGATAAAGCTACATAGAATACTTTATTATTTCTCTAATTTGCCTGTCTGTCTCCCACAAAGCCTCTACTTTAGATAGTATGCTGGGTGATCTAATATGGACTGATATAGGTGTAGGGTTTCCTTGGTGAAACAAACTCCCTGCTGACCACGGAGGCCTGGGTGCTCCAGATTTCAAACACTTTTATTTGTTGGCGCAACTTCAATGACCAGCCTGGTGGTTGGCTGCCCCTCGCCTATCCGAGGTGTCTGGTGCAGACCTACGCGGTGTTAAAGACAAAATACGGAAACGATTCATCCGGCACTCTAGCTTACCTAAACCACTTAAAAGACTTCTACGTATAGCTTAGGTTAGTTACGACTGGGCACTGAACTTCTCATGACAGACTATACCATATGTCTCTGGCATACTGCTGATAAGTATCTATTCCTTTCAGCGAGATGTATCTCATACTGCAGCTGAAGCCTGGGAACACTCAGTGATAATTTACTTGGGAGACTTCTTTTACGACAGGGCTCTTATTCCATTAGAAACTTTATCCACACAGTTTGGTCTTCCTCTAGAACACTTTCTACTTATTGTCTTCTTCTAACATTCACCCCCACCTGGGCTATAACAAACACGGAACAATCCCACTCACCTACTGGTGCAGACATTACTTATTGTAGGCACAGGACAAAAGTTAATACCTTGGATAGCCAGATCAATTCCAGTTCAGACTGATGACCCATTAGCATCGTTGGGATTGAAATGAGAAACTTGTGTAGGCGGCACATTTACACAAAAAGAAAGGGAGAAACCCATTGCTTATCCACACTAAATTTCAAGAAATGCCAAATTTCAATACATACAACAAAATATTATGCATCGTGCCGACTTGACTACCGATAGGCTGAGTAAAATATACGTAAATGCGAGTTCTAACTGCCCCGCTGTGATTCCCCTGGACCAGACCTAAAGCATATGCTCTAGGATTGCTCGGGAGTTGCCTCCTACTGAAATGACATCTAGACTGACTATACTATCGACCGCTACTGCCCATCAAGACCTCTATAGCCTAGAAAGCTGTATATTGGACTTTATAAACACCACAAATCTGCTAAAGTTGCAAACAAATTCCTTGACCTGGCCTTCCTGCCAGCTAAGTTCTCTATTACCATGACATAGAAAGTCTAGTCAATGCCAGTGGTGTCCTAGTGGTAAATATGGTTTTACCATGGCTGCAGCAGAATCTACTTCTTTGAGGTGAGAAGAAGCTAGAGGCTTACGGAAAACCACTATTGCGAGTTTATGGGATGACCTACTGGCCTCATTTACAGAAAATGTAAAAGGCGATAACTGACCCCCATGAATACACAATTAGTTCTCTCACAACTACATTACTTTAGTCTATCGTAATTTACTTGATCTTCACAAATGCACAGCTGCTCGTCGGCTTTCTATCACTGTTCGCTCATTAAGCGATGGTTCCCTCCCTCTTGCAAATACACTTACTCCTTTTATATCTTCACCAGGCCTGCTTTCACTGTTATTGCATTCAGTTTTTCGTTACATAGCTTATAGCATTTTCTACTAAGATTAAGTTATATTCGATATAATGTACTCTATATCAGACAGTTTCAATGATAATACTGTGTACCTCCATGCATATTGTTTAGCTATTGATATTATTGTCTTGCAATGCTACCTCCAATATGCACCGCATTTATGTTACGTCTTACTAAAAATCAATAAAAACATTTACAAAAGCGGTAATCTTGCAGTGAAGATATCAACGCTGACAGGGAAATTCAGGATTGAGTTAAGAATGATACATCTTTAAAATGGATGGGACTATAAATTCATATCTGTAAATTAGAATTAATTAAATAAGATCATTTAATAGGATTTCCTTGGCTAGTGGCTCAAAGGCAGGGCTGAATAACAGGAGAAAGGGGGTAATGACCTGGCAGTCTTTACAGAATGTGTTGTATTGGACAGTGACAAATGAAATGAAGCCGTCTCCTCCACCTGGACATTTTATACGGGCTACCACAGCCTGTCTAAGGCCTTTTCACAATCAAGTGCTGTGGATATCCATGAGCAGGTGAAATGTCCTGCAATGGTTTGTTATTACAGATCAGCCTATTGTCAGAAGGAGGCCTATTATTGACAGATCCAGTTTGTTCTGGTACGGAACAGGAAAGGTACAATTTTTCCAATCAATTGATCTGACCGTGGCATGCGCAGTATTGTCAGTCCAAAAAACATAATTAAACATTTAATGCATACATTTGAAATCCACTGAAGCTTTCAGTGCTTTTTATCAGACGTCAACTTGTAAAATATAACAAAGACATTAAACGTACTTAAATTGCCATTACCGTTTGGACTCATCCAGCTGTGATCTACAACATCCACTATCACAGGAGCACTTGCAAACCTAGCATAAGCCTGAAATAAATTTACAAAAAAAGTACATCAGTAAACTTATAGTAGTGTCATCTGTACAGCACAGCGACCATCCGAAGAAGCGGGATTGAGCGAAACAGAAGCCTTAGAACTTAGCCCTCTTTGGGGACAAGTCAATCATACTGATGTTACACTGAAAATAGTATACCACTTGTAAGATTTCAAAACCAAACACTTTGGCACCAGTATGATGGCTCCCACTGTAATGGTAATTTTTGGAAGAACAGATTGTGAAAGTAATTGTAGACAATATGAAAGCCCTGAATATCTGGAAACTGAACCATTAAACTTGGTGGTTTGTCTTTTGGCAGCAAATGAGTATGGAGTGGCCAGACCTTTCATACATGGAAGCATAGGTCACTGCCTGCAAACTCAAATAGTACAAACCAGACCTCAAAGGATTTTCAATTTCTGAGGTCATTATTTGGGATATTCAGGTTTTAAGAAATGCAGGCGGCTTTTTAGAAGCCGCATGATTAGAATAGAAGGTATTGTTTCACTGCTTTACTCACATGTTTACAGATTTATATTATATACAATCCTAACACAATAAGAGGCAAACAGTAACATTATTATTTTGTCACACTTAATCTCCGCCTTTGACACGGTTGACCATACTATCTTGCTTTCCCGTGTCAGGGCGGCGGGGATCCGAGGCACCGCTCTGGTATGGTTATCCTCCTTCCTGAGAGACCGCACCCAGGCTGTTCGCCTGGGTGACTTTTCTGCGGACTTTCGGAGAGTTCAGTGCGGGGTCCCCCAAGGTTCCTCCCTCTCACCCCTGTTGTTCAATCTCTACATTGCCCCTTTGATTTTTTCATTACGGCAAATGGAGGTCGGCGTATACAATTATGCGGATGACCTCCAACTTGTCTTCAATCTATCTTCCTCCCCGGCCTCCATCTCGAATTTTCAGTCGATCATGATTTTTATCCAGGACTGGATGAACCACAATCATCTGAAACTCAATCCGGGAAAGACCGAGCAGGTATTGACGGGTGGTTCATCCAGTCCCTGGTCCCCACTCTTCTGGCACCCTTCCCTTGGTCCTCCCCCGGTCCCCTCTACCTCAGTTAAAACATTAGGTATCAAACTCAATTCTCAGCTCACTCTTCACTCCCAGGTTAGTGCTGTGGTGTCCTCTTCCTTTTTGTCACTACGCACGATACGCAAGGTATCCCGCTTCTTTTCTTTTGATGCCCTAAAAATGATCATCCTGGCGATGGTCATCTCCCGCCTGGATTATGGTAACGCTCTGTATGCAGGTATACCTGCATATAGCTTAAGGCTTTTGCAGTTAATACAGAACCAGGCGGCACGACTGGTATTCAACCTCCCAAAATACCATCATGTAACACCCCTTCTCAAATCCCTTCACTGGCTCCCTGTCCGTGAACGCGTCCAGTTTAAGCTTGCTTCCATCATTTATCAAGCACGACTGGGCATGGCTCCGGCTTTCATTACATCAGAGGTCGTTCCCTATGTCCCCACCAGGGTACTACGCTCAGCTTCACAATCCCTCCTGACAGTCTCTCGCTTCCGGAGGAAGAAATGGGGAGGATCAAAGTTCTCGATCCTTGCACCAACTCTATGGAATTCCCTACCTCTAGAGCTGAGATCCATACCTCTCTACCCTCAATTCCGGAAATTCAAATTTAATCTCACCCAAATTATTAAAAATCTACTTGTGTAATTATGCATTTGACATCATGAAACTCTACTGCAATTTTCGCCATTTTATCACATCACATTTAATGTAAAGTAATAAATCAGTGAAAATCGACTAACGTACCTAGCATATTGTCAGAGGTCTTTTTGTGGCAGAATATAGTCTATGCCTAACCAATCTACTTTATTATTCAAAGAAATCTTTTGGAATATTTAGGCTTTGGTGGGCGGGTACTCTGTCACAAACTTGAGGGGGTATCCCATCTGCACCTAGCAATAGCATTAGGGTATAAATGCACTTCTGATACAGCGATGGGACATCCGTCACGTTTGTGATGAAGTAACAAGTCCGCCAAACTCTAATTCAAGTCCTTCGTCCTTTCAGCTCTTTATCGCTTCTCTTTAACAATGAATCCATAATCTAAAGCCTCTTGTTTCCCACCTCCTTTCCTTCTTGTGTGGTCTCTACTTAACTTTCAACTAAATAAAATTGAATCTGCTGCTTTTCTCATGTAAACATATATTTGCAACCCACGCCACATAATCAATTATCGACTGCTTGATTTACGGATTTGAAATAAAAGCTGCAGATTATTGTGTTTAGGTGTTGACTGAGGTGACAGATCGTGTAAATATTCCAATTCCCTAATGGATGGACTGATGGAAAGGTTTTTTTTGTCAAACTTTCTTTATGGAGTTTTTCATAGGGCGCAGCGCTAAACAAAGGCAGGAATACACAACGAGAACATCAGAAGTATGCGCCTAAATGCAATTAGTACATACAGTTTCCAATATGTAATGCCATCCTCCTCGCAATCAAACAGTTCAATTAAAGCACTGTCATTGAATGATCTGTCTCACTGAACCATAAAAAGGGCCCATCAAAATCCCCCATATAACCCTAAGCTATAAACCATGAGTGAGGATACTAGACCTGTGTGTTGTGTGGTGGGCTTTGCAAACCAGGCCTGAGGCCCACCAATAGGACCTCAGGTAGTCCCAGGGTCTTCACCAGTTCTCTTATGATGTTATATCTGAAAAAGCTGAAGTGCCCGAGTACAATTGGGGGAGGCCGTGAGTGAAAGGCCAACAGAGAGGAAGGTCGCCAGGGAACCCCAGGTATATTCAAGGTTTTTATAGTTATCCAGGAGACTATCAGCCATTCTCTACATTGTCAAGGCCTACCACACCCTGGCATGCCACTGGGTCACCGAGGGTGTCATCGTGTTTTTTCCAAAAAGCCACCAGCACTGTCTCGGTCGCCCCTAGGCAAAACCACATAATGGAGTGATCTCCTGAGGTTTGGCACTTAAGGGTCTCATCTCGTAGCCCCAAAAGAGCAAAGCCTGGTGTACATGTGATCAGGTACCCCACTATGTCTTTAATTTGAGCTAAAACATCAGACCAGAAAAGACGGATTATGGGAAAGTCCCACCATATGTGATGAAATCTCCGAACCACTCACACCCTCTCCAGCACAGGTCAGACATGTTGGGGTAAATTCTTTCGAGTTTAGTGGGATAGAGATACCAATCATACAGAATTTGATAATGGGGGTCTCTTATCCCCATAGTGTTTGAACCTAGGTATGTCGCACTATAACTTCCGCCATTGCTCGTCAGAGATTGTTTCCCCTAGTGTATGGGTCTAAAAATCTATGTGACATGGCCGAATTTTGGGGGAGGTATCAATTAAAAGTGAGTAGAGGAAAGAGATAGTACATTTACCCCTCTCCCCTCACTTGTCTTACAAATTTCTCAACTGGAGAAACATTTTTGGTGGCTGCTACTCCCAAGTCAGGATGGGTGTTATATTCTATGGTTCATTTCATTTAAGAATGTAGATGTTCTGCTCATATGTTCCCTCTCTTTGGTAGTTAGAATGTTTGGGGGGATTCTGTAATAGGGATTCGAAAATTAGAAGATGTGTCGAGTTTCTGATTCAGGTTGGAGTGTAAGATTGGTGCTGTGAAGAATTTGCAATAAAAGAAGACTTCTTTTGATAATCAGACTTCATCATTTTATTGGGAAACACCCTGCAACATTTGGCGACGAGGATGGGATCTTTTTTATTCACGTTTCTGCATCTTTCCGACTCTCTGGGAGATTTTATCTTCGTTTATGAACTTCGATTGGATACATCTTGAACCTTGTTCCAATGTTTCCAATGATGCAACAAATTTTCCTTGTGATGATGAGGCACAAGAGAGTTCTACATGTTCAGTTTCTACACCTTCACTTTCGATGGAGAACAATGTTTGTTCTGATGAAAGTACTGTTTCCAGGAAGAGCAAACGTAAAACACATGGCCCGTATTATCTTAAAGATTACATACAATGATTGTTTATGTTGTTTATTTTCTGTGTGAAAAGGGGAAGATGTGTTATATTCTATGGTTCATTTCATTTAGAATGTAGATCTTCTGCTCATAAGTTCGCTCTCTTTGGTAGTTAGAATGTTTGGGGGGATTCTGTAATAGGGATTCGAAAGTTAGCAGTTGTGTCGAGTTTCTGATTTAGGTTGGAGTGTAGGATTGGTGCTGTGAAGAATTTGCAATAAAAGAAGACTTCTTTTGATAATCAGACTTCATCGTTTTATTGGAAAACACCCTGCAACAATGGGGAACTCAATGTTTCAGACGAGTGTAATGGTATCTCTCAGAATTTGGTAAGCCAAAGTCTTGTTGGCATTTTTAACAGGTGAGAATCTCCCATCCATGAAAAAAGTCAGAAATGGTAAGACACCCTCCTTCCCTCCAGAAATCAAAAGGGCCCGGTGTAAGTGCTGGTGGAAATGCAAGGTTGAGGTGAATAGGAATGACTGGAGAGGGGAATGTAGCCGATGCAGTCGAGTGATTCATGTCATCCCATGCTTTTTTCTTGTGTTTATTAAGTGTTACACATTGTACAACATCAACTTCAAATGTGGCTCCAAGCATAGTAAGACATGAGCATGAATACAAGTCAAGTTTTTGGGAGAATTGACAGTGCCTTCAGCTCTGGATTGCCCATCGAGAAAATGTATACAGCAAACACATGAACAATATTTCACAAAAGAAAAGAAAATGGAAAAAGAAGAAAGAAGCTCTGGAGTCTCCACATGATATGAGAAGGTATGTGTCTTATGGGTAAGGGGTATCCAAGGGGAGTACCCATCAGGGGTAACACCCAAGCAGGAATTGCAACCAGACCCCAGCAGGGGACTCTTCCATGATAGACCAATGGTGCTGTCACGAGTGTAAGTGGTCAGGCCTGATGTGTATCTCAGGCAGGGCGTGGTATGTGTTGACTTTGAACCCACGGGTCGCTGTGGGTCTCGGGGGCTGCCATCATACCTATGAGAAAGTCTGTGTGTGGATGGTGAAAGCACGAGTCAAGGTGGATGCTCATGGTGGGTGTCCGATCATACACTGCCATCTCAGCCATGAGGCTGTAACCACTTGCCAGATTGGGTGTAGCACTGGGCAATCCCATACAATGTGGTAGAACCCACCTTTCTGTAATTTTCAATGGGGGCATTTAGAGCATAATGCCGAGAACATGCGTTCAATGCGTTCAATGCACGGGGTGGTGGGGGGTAGAGATAGGTAAGAAGTAAATAATTGAAATGAGTAAAGTGGAATCTAGGGTTACGGGATATCCCCTTCACCAACTGAAGAATGTGGCCCTAAGCCAGGACAGTCCCGACTAACAGAGCGCGATACAAATCATTATATATAACATAATATTGAGTGATGTGTAAAAGGTTGTGATGACATGTCGAGCATTGTCAGATGACAGCACGTGTTCAGTACTGCTGTGGAAGGGGGCTCTTTATCCTCGATGTTGCACATTTCTCACAGCGAATGTTGTATGGCAAGAAAGGTTCAAAGCTGACTAGCCCATAGTCTGTAAGTGCCCATGATATCCTGGAATGACATGGTGGTTCCTTCATGGGAAAGTTCCCCTAGTTGCTCCACTCCTACATCCCTCCAGGGGGTTGAGTCAGCGCGCTGAACTAAAGACATCAATCGTGGCAGTTCACAGATGGCAATCGCTGGGGAGTATGGAAGATGGGGGCTCTAGGGTGCACAAACCGGCACCAACAGGCGTGAACCGCTGCCATCAGTCTCGTTTCACAATAAGGACAGACAATGACATCAGACAGCTATGAGTAGATACTCCCCCCCCCCCCCCCCCACCCCAAAAACTTAGGAATGAGCGGTAACTCATGACAGGCTGGAGCGTTCAACCAGGCTATCAGCCATTTCAGTTTCGCCATAGCATAGTAAAGCTTGAAGTTAGGTGCCCCAAGCTCGCCATCCAACAGTGGATGCTGGAGCATGATTAAAGCAACTTGGACCCTCACTCCAGATCAGCTTGAGCAGCGATCCATTAAGCTTGCGAAAAAATTATTTGGGGAGCACAATTGAGAGGGCTGCAAAAAAGGAAAGTAAACGGGGTAGGACTACCATTTTAGTAATCGCTTCATAACCCAATGGGGACAAGGGCAACGACTGGCAGAAGGGCAAGGAACAGCAGACGAAACCGACTGCCTTGTGATGGAGCGAGGTTCAGAATAATATTTTGTTCTGACTCGCAAAGTTAAACTTCCATAATATTATAATCGTATTAAATCAGCATGAAATGAAATGTACTAATCAACTTAGTTTAAAATGCATACACGACACAAGGGACTAACATATGTGCTGTATGTTGCAACTGCAAGTACGTGAGAAATAATAAACTAACCTTGTCTATTGTCTTTGTCAGTATTAAATGCAGCTGTTTAACTAATGGCATGTGCTTATTTGTGTGTGCTTATGTTATGTCTTTTCGTCTTTATGTGGCATAAGTTCGAGGAGAATCCTGTGGCCTAAAGGAGAAAGTAAATATAAATGCTGCTTTATGTGCTTCAGCTAGGTAACATTAATTAACGGGTTAATATTTAGCAAAGGGGGTGGGTAACAGAATAAATCTCAATTCTTTAATTAATTATTGTCTTGTGTTTGTTTGAATACTAGTTTCCAAAGAGAGAGGCTTAAGGCCTAGCGTTTTAAAGATGGTGTTGTCGAGTCCTGTCCAGAGAAAGCAAGACCCCTGCATGGAAACTTTTATCACATTGAAAGTAATTGCAAACGCAATTGAAAATTGTATTATAAGTGCTCTTGGAAGGACTGAATCAAGGACGGAAACCGGCAAAGATTTCCAAGCTAAGGAAGTCACAGCCTGTGATTTGCAAAATGTTTCGTTTTGAGGAAGCTGCGTGACTTGTGAATAAGAGACAATGGACTCTAAGAAAAAGTTTGATTTAGGCTTCGAGAAAGATGATGACACCATATGAGCTGACATCAGTCAGCCAATTAGAACACTGGATGGCAGAGAAAAATATACTTTTAGTGAGATTAGCTAGGCAAAGAAAGGTATAAAAATTGCCCCCATGGGCAGGAGGGCGCTTCTCGCTTTCCGAATCCTGAAGGACGTGACGTGCTAAAGGACTTGTTGGCGCACGTAAGGATAACAGACTTAATGTCTATTTCTTTTTAGGTGAAGCAAGTTTAGACAGGGAAAATTAGAACTTAGGGAATGGAAACTGTTTATTTTACTTAAATCATGCTAACTGATTTTGCTTTGAATTTCCAGTCTAATATGCTGTTCCTCAAATAAAAGCTGCTAATTAAATGCTAATAAATAAAGAATTAAATAAAATGCACTTTCTTGAATAAATAGTTAATAAATAAGATTTTGAAATGACAAGCTGGTCTTGTTTATTCATGGTCTTGTTACCATCAGTTGATCCATTTACCTTAGTAACTTAATTAAAATGATAAATGTTTAAAAACCATGGTAAGAAATGTCATACTGCAGTTTGTATATAAATTGTAAATAGGTTTGTGAATAGTTCTGATTAATTAGGTCACATGATTCAGTCGCTCAGAAATTGTCACGTTAGTTTATGGGCCTTGGTAAGTGATTCATGATTAATGGTGAGTATTGTGGAGATAGGTAGCATTGGTGAGACAGTTTTTCATTAGGAGCGCTGGATCACTTGGCAACATTGCCCACTTTAATGTCCTTCTCTGTGTGATGTATCTGAACTCCCAAGTATTTGACAGTGTCGTAGCACCATTGGAGATGAGTCCTCGTGGGCTGGCCATGGCACTAAGGGAAACAAACAGTATTTGGGCCAATTCATGCAGTAGCCAGGATCTATCCACAAAGTCATCGGATAGCCGCATGAGGCCATGAAGGACGGTCCCAACATACCGTAGGTAGACCAAGGCATCATCCGCATATAGCGAAATGATGTGGTATATGCTCCGCTCTGGGAAGCCAAAAGCCAGAGCACATTAGTGGAGATGGCATGCCAGTGGCTACATGGCCACGGCAAAAAGGAAGGGGGATAATGGGCAGCCCTGTCTGGTGCCCTTTTGAATAATGAAGCTGTTAGAGATCAATTGACCTGTCTTTACCTGTGAAGGGTGCAGACCCAACCCATGTACCAAACCCCATGTTGGTGAGGTCTGTGTAGAGTTCTCGCTCTTAGAATGTGTAACTGAGCCTCCAAAGAAACAGCAAAACAGTCTCTTACTGGATGGCAGAGCAAAACAACGTGGGAGTTGACAGTTTGTTCTTCACAGTGCACAATGCACAGACCTTGATAATGCAGCAATTATAAAACAGCATGCAGTTGTAATCTTCTGGATGCCGATAAATTAGTAGATATTAAATGCATTGAAGCATAATAGGCATAGTTGGGAGATTTGTAAAACTGTTCACTTCTTTTTTTTTTTTTTCCATAACCAATTTTATTATGAGTTCAAGCATAGCTCAACACAGCCCTCCACAGTCAGGAGGAGACTGTCAAAGACAGATAAAAAAAAGAGACATATCATTAGTACAGCATCGAACCCATCGTTATACAGTAAATGGCATTGAACTACCCCACCCACCCAATCCCAAAAACACCAACCAGCCCCGCCCACAGCTACCCACCCCTTATCCCACCCTAACCCAGTGCACGCGATCACAGTCCAGCAACTTGGGACAATCTACAAAGGTGGAGCCGGCCAGCGGCCTAGAGTGCGGGATCCACATCCAGCTGTAATGCATCATCAATGTCCACAGGGGGGTCAAGGAGCAGGCCCCGGTAATCCGCCCACCGTTTCCAGATTTTGTAATGTTTGCGGGGACATCCCCGGGCTTCAAAAACAGGCTGTTCTAGACCCATGAGGAAATCCAGTCCCGCCCTCCAAGCCCCGAGGGGGGGGGCGCGCTCGCTCTTCCAGGCCTGCGCCAGGTCTCTCTTCGCCACCACCAGCCCCAGCAACAGCAAATGGCGCTTGTAAAGATTGCCTCCAACATTCTCTAGAACATGAAGAAGGCCCAGCCTGGGGGTACGGGGCAGGTCCCAACCCAACACCTCTGATAGGCAGTCCCACACCCCAGCCCAGAATCGAGTCAGTCTCTCACAGGACCATACTGTATGAAACAGGGTGCCCTCTTCAGAACCACACCGCAGACATTCGGGAGACGCGACAAGGCCTGCCCGCCATAGACGGTGTCTAGTATAATACGCCCGGTGGAGGTATTTGAACTGGATGAAGCGAAGGCGGATGGCTATAGCAGCACCTCGGGGAGATTCCAAGGCCTCACGCCAGTCGTCATCATCCAGTGGACCTACATCAGCCTCCCAAGAGGCCCGTAGTGCTGCGAGTGAAGGGGAACAGTGAGTGACCAGAGAGCGATATATCTGCGAGACCTTCTTGTCACCCAGGTCTCCCATAAACAGTTTAGCTTCGATAGGACTAAAATCAGGGAGCTGTTCCAGGCCCACCAGACTTGGGGTAAGTGCGTGGCGGAATTGAAGGTAGCGGAAAAACTGGGTCTTGGGCATGCTAAATTCGGAGCTAAGCTCCCGAAAGGACTTCAGGGTAGTACCAGAGAGGACATGACCTAGGGACGAGATCCCAATCGCATCCCAGCCGTCAAATCCGGACAGAGACGCCAGCGCCGGTAACAGACCATTTCGCCACAACGGGGTTTCGGCTGTAAGCCGACCCCACCAGCCCACCCGATGCAAGGCCCGCCGCCAGACAGTGAAGACCACTTGGGTGACTTGCGGAAGCAGTCGCCTCCGCCTAGCCGAGTACAACAGGGTGTGAAGGGAGGCGCCACCCATCAGGGAATGCTCAAGGGCATAAGCCGGGTCACTACGGTCGCCATACCACCACTCGTTGAGTACAAGGAGATGGGAGGCCTGATAGTAAGATAAAATATCTGCGGCCGCCAAGCCACCGCAGTAGGTAGAGAGGAAGCATGTGCGCAGCGCCACCCTGGCGGCACCGCCAGCCCACAGAAACCGGCCCAGCACCGAATCAACAGTACGGAACCACTGCGGGTCAACCTGGAAGGGATGATTCTGCAGTTGATATAGCAGACGGGGCAAAGCCACCATCTTGAAGATGGCCGACCGGCCGTAGATATTAAGTGGCATGCGCGACCATGTCTTGACGTCCAGTTGGACCCGATCCCATACAGGCAGAATGTTCCGGTCCCATGCCACTGCAGGCGAGGCAGAGAGGAAGACACCCAGGTACTTCACACCTTCAACTGCCATCTGAAGGGATGCAGCCCACGGGCAGTCCACTGCGGCACCCCCCAGCACCCACATGGTCGACTTGCGCGGGTTAAGGAAGAGCCCCGATGCCCGACCAAACTCCTGCATCAACTCCAGGACACGAGGACCCGTACGCTGCAGGTCGGTCATGAAAAATAGCACATCATCCGCATATAAGGCTATGCGGTCCGAGTGATCCGCACCCCAGACGAAGCCACGGTAGAGCTCATCGCGGCGCACCCTGGCGGCCAGCGGCTCCATGGCCAGTGCGAAGAGGTAAGGGGAGAGCGGACACCCCTGACGCGTGCCCCTGGACACCGGAAAACGAGCAGACGTCGTTCCCGAGATACGCACCGAGGCCGTGATCTCAGTGTAGAGCAGCCTGATATAGGAGAGGAACACCGGGCCGAGATTCAGCAGTGGCAACAGGGTAAAAAGAAAGGTCCAGCTGACCGAATCGAAGGCACTATCAATATCAGCCAGCAGGAGCGCCGCCGGGTCCTCCGAAGACTCAATCGCCTGTATCGCGGCCTGCGCCCGTCGTATATTGTGTCTCGTTGCCCTGCGCGGCATAAAACCCGCCTGATCTGGGTGGACAAGGGCCGAAATGTGTGGGAGTAAACGGTTCGCCAGCGCCTTTGCCAGGAGCTTGGCCTCGAAGTTGATGAGGGATATGGGGCGATAAGAGTCATGGCGATCGGGGGGCCTACCTGGCTTCAGAAACACCACGATTTCGGCATGACGCCAGTCCGGTGGGAGGCGGCCATGCTCTCGTGCCTTTTCCAGGGCCCGCAAGTAGTGCGGCCCGAGCTGCAGATGGAACTTCTTATAAAATTCGCTGGGGAAACCGCTCGGCCCCGGTGCCTTGCCTACATTTAACTGACCCAGTGCATCACCCAGCTCCTCAGCCGACAGGGGAAGGTCTAGGGCCTCGCGTACCTCATCAGATACAGCAGATGGGGGAACCGAAGCAATATAGTCTGCGATAATGGCAGGGGAGAGAGTCTCCCGAGAGGCATACTGGTGCCCATAATAGCGCGCAAAACTCGTTGCAAGAGCCGCCGGATCTGTGATTGCCACTCCTGCACCATCAACAAGGCCCGGCAGCGTAAGAGGCTGTAGGTTCTGTTGGCACAGCCTATGGAGCATGGTGCAAGACTTGTCGCCCCACTGGTAGACCCGACTACGGGTGGCTAGCCACGCCTGACGAGCCTCATCCAACAGGACCGAGGAATAAGACTGTTGCGCCTGCAGGAGTAGCCGCAGTGCCACATCATCGGGTGCCTCGCCGTGCCGAGCCTCGAGCTCCTCCACCCGCTCCGCGGCCGCAGCAATGCCTCCCAGTCGAGTCCGGCGAGCAGCTGCACACCAAGCAATATCTGTGCCCCGCAGGGTGGGTTTCATAGCCTCCCAAACTGTCACCGCATCCATCCCTTCGGTAAGGTTGTCCTGCCAATAATGGGCGATCGCGCTGCGCAAATGTTGGGAATAATCAGGGCGCTGCAGATGCCACGCGGACATTCGCCATCGGAAGGGGGAGCGTGCTTTGCACAAGTCAATTTGTACCGCCACTGGGGAATGATCAGAGAGCCCGCGGGGCCGAATTGCTGCCCCCTTCACTCTGTCAAGGAAAGCCCTCGGGACGAACACACAGTCCAAACGTGAAAGGGAGCCATGGACAGCCGAGACAAAGGTGTACTCTCGCCGTCCCGCATGCAAATGCCTCCACACATCCACCCAGCCCAGACCATCAACCATAGCCCCCAACCGTGTAGGGGAGGATACAGGTGCCACTCCTGGCCTCCTCTGCCGGTCCAAAGCCACATCCATCACATCGTTCCAGTCTCCGCCAATCACAGCCATGGAGCGGGGGAGCTCGGCCCATACAGCAAACAAACGTTCAGCTAAGGCCCACTGCAGGGGGGGGGGGCATACACACAGCCAAATACAACCGGCTCCACCCCGACCTTCCCCTGTACAAAGACAAAACGGCCCTGGGGGTCAAGCCACTGACGCTCATGTACATACGCCAGCCGTCTATGAATAAGAATGGCCACACCTCTGGAGCCCCTGGTAAATCCGGCATGGAACACTTGATGGAAGCCAAAGCGCTGCAAGCTCAGGGCTTTTGTACCTAGCATGTGCGTTTCTTGAAGAAGGAGCACGTCTGCCAAGTCCCTCTTAGCCCATCGAAGCACCGCTCCCCGTTTAATCTTGTCCAATAATCCCCGTACATTCCAGCTAATGACACGCATGGAAGCGCCATTGGGCGCCAAGTGAGGAACATCAACCATGATCACAATGCTCCCAGCCCCACACTCCCCGACCCCCGGCCCACCTCCCAGACCCCACAGTTGCAAAACACACAGAGACCACGTGCACCCCCAGAACCAGAACCCCAGACCCCACAAATCCCGAAGCCCCAAGCCCTACTACCCCTCCGATCCCGACCCAACCCACAAGCAACCAAACACCCAGGTTCCCCCCACCCCCACCCCCATACTTCAAAGAACAATGAAGTACCTGTCGCGGTATACGGTACATCAGGCCCAAAACACTGCACCCAAAGCCAGCCATACCAATGGATCCCAACTAGTCCCCCCTTTAACTAATCAGACACACCCAGAACCACCACCCAGTCCCCGCAGGAGGAGGCAGCCCAAAGTACGTGCCCTGAACCCCAACAAACACACATTAGAGTCATAAGCATAGCACCACCAGAAGGTTACAGCCCATGACGGCCCCGGCATTCGCCAAGAAGAAAGCAATACTGCACCAGCCAATGTATGTCCCATCTACCACAGCTCAGCCTCCACCAGGGATAGTCACATAAAGAAGGCAACCAGCAGACAGTCCCCATGACGGGCGATCAGGAGCCTCCATCAGATTGGTCCGCATCAGGCTGTGTGTCCCCCAAGAGGGGGTCCCGGGACAGGGACCTCCGCCGGGAGCGGGACTTGCGATGACGCTTTCCTTTGCCAGACGGGTTGCTCCTGTCCTGAGACGAGCTACGCGATGATCCAGAGTGCAGCCCCGGTTGGACGTGAGGTCGAATCCTGACTGTTTCATCGGTCCAGTTGAAGACGGCCTCCGGTGTATCAAAGAAGATGGTCTTGGAGTTGAAAATCACCCGAAGGCGGGCCGGGTAGAGCAGCGAGTATTGAATTTTTAGGCCACGCAGCTTGGCCTTGGCAGCCAGGAAGGAGTGCCGCTGTTGGTGGACCAGTTTGGTATAGTCCGGGAAGATCATTATTTTATGATTGTCATACAGCAGGGTGTCCTTCAACCGCGCTTCCCGGAGGATGACGTCCCTGTCGTGGAAGTTGAGGAGCCTGGCGATGATCGGGCGAGGCCGCTCCCCGACTGGCGGCTTCTGTGTCAGGGCGCGGTGGGCACGCTCCACTATGAAGCATCGCGACAGGGAGTCCGGAGGTAGCCAGCTCTCCAGCCACCGGGACAGGAAGGCGTCCATAGGTCCATTCTCGCAGTCCTCCGGAAAGCCAACGAAGCGCAGGTTGTTTCGCCTCGCCCGCCCCTCGGCATCCTCCACACGAGTCGCCAGGCCCCGTTGGATCTGTTCCATGTCGGCAATCTTCTTCCGAAGGGCACCAACATCGCCCTCCACTGCTGTGACCCTGGTCTCAGTTTCAGTAATGCGGGCGACTGCATTGCGAAGATCCTGACGCAGCAGCATCACATCGGCCCCCACCGCGCCGATTTTCGCATCCAGCATGTCGCGGGACTGTGTAATGGCCGCCATCAACGCCGCGTTGTCCGGTCCAGCAGGGTGACTCCCACTAGCCGCCCCGGCTCCTCCACCATGGCCGGTGAACTTGTCAATGGGTCCTGTCTTAGTGGCAGCCGAGCCCCTCGTCATGGCGGCCGTGAGCAGTGACACGCACCTGAATCAGGGCCGCTTCTCGCAATAGTCCACCAGCTAGGCCCCAGCCGAGGCGTCTCGAACACACCAGGCCGCCCGAGAGTCCCTCACCACCGGCCCACAGATCGGGTTGCACCCCAGGCAATGCTGCCCCGCCAAGGTGTAGGAAATCGTCTTCGCGCCCACCGGTACTCCTGGCACGGCGCAGATATGGGCCACCCCAATGCGAACTACCAGCTCTCCAGCCACCGCCCCAGGTACTACAGGAGCAGGATAGGGCAATGGATCCGGGCCGGCGACTCCGGGTGGGGACCACCAAACCAGAGGTCCCGGCTGCACCAAGGCCTGGCAGGCCGCAGAGCTTCCGACACCCCCTCCAGTCGCAGCGAGGAAGGGCCGAGGATCCCACTGTAGGTCGTCAGGAGCAAGGGACCCCGGATCGTGGCCAGCCCAGGTTGCGAAAATCAAGGTCCCGACTGCGCTCGGGCCACCAGGCCACCCCTGCCGCTCCGGCCCCTTCGCCGCGTCCACACCACTTGCAGGTCCAGCCAAGCCCCGGGAGGATAATCACTGGTCAAGGGTCCAAGGTATGTTGCGACCCCCTCTGGCACAACTCTCCGCAGCAGCCCCCACTGCGCCGGTCAACAAGAGTGGAGGACACAGTTCTCACCGGTAATGGAGCCGCTGCCAGTCCCAGCGGAGGGTAATGCGCCAGCCCGTAGTGGGGGACAACAGCAGCAGAGTGTCCGGACACCAGTGCGAACGTCCTCGGGTGTCGCCAAACTCGAGGCCCCGGCTCCAGCAAGGCCAGGTAGGCCGCCGCCCCTCCAAGGGCCCCCACCGGCCCAGGCCCCCGCCACCGGCAATGTCAGGACAGGCAGGGCACTCCGCTGTGAGCCGCCGGTAGCAGACAGCCCCGGAACGCGGTCTGGGAGCGGCAGCGCCGGCTCCGGGCCAGGTCCCCCCGTCGGGAACGCCAAAATCGAGGCCCCGGCCTGTCCGGCGGGCACCAGGCCGCTCGCTGCAGTCACTCGCCCCACAGCCGTAGGTGGTCTCGGCGCGGTATCTCCCGGACCGGACGGTTCCCGGTGTCCTCCGCCAACACTACCCTGGATGTGGTGCACTTTCTGGGGTTCAGGGCCAGGATAATGCCAGGATAAACGGCGGGCCGGCGGGAGCTCTTAGGCAGCCACGTCCGCCATGCTCGCCCGCTAAGCCACGCCCCCTGTTCACTTCTTTTAAGTTTGTTCAAAATAAAACAGTTTACTCCTTTAGGTTTCTTCAAAATAAAACAGTTCACAGCCCACAGCTTCCACTGTTAATTTTGATGGGCAATCGAATTTAATCAATTTTAGATTGGAGATTACTTACATTGTAGGGATGATTTCCATATCATCCAGGGGTGAAGGAACCCTGGTAATCTGCCCCTTGCACAGATGATCTTGGGTTCCTTTGTCGCCAATGTAAGGTTGAAATTTAGTTATTTCTGGAAATACGACATCTAAGGTCTTTGGCAAACTGCAGCACAATCTCTTTTGAAGTGTAATAACTGATGAAGTCCAGGCAATGTGTCCAAGAAAAGTCCTTTATTCAAAGTCAAGAGCAGGTACCTTCAGCTTAATCTTCTACCAGTTCTCAGCTCTCTCTCAAGTGCTTCAAACATAACATTCTAGCTTACCTAGCAACCCATGCACATTCTATGAGAGAGAACTCTACAGTCACCCCATACTTTGAAGAGTCATTTTTGTAGGTGTGCTAAAGTATGCATTACAGGGGGTGAGGTGGGGGGTCAGTCTCCAGCAACTTGCTCACCATGGAACAATGGTTATAATCCTTGGTATATTGTAGGCAGCTGTGGTGTGATGGTGTACAGGCACAATGCTAAATCATTATGAATGCATTAAAGTTCAGACAGGCTCAGGGAATAGAATATAAAATGCAAGTGAACCTCTATAACCAGTAAGTGTACATGCTTAGCGAACTTCTCCAAAACCAATATCTTGCCGCTGCCTGAGTTTTGACGAGAGGGTTGGACAACATGACACCTACTCACTTGTGAATGCTTCTTTTAGCATTTCGATACCCTCTTTATCAATGTCTGTTAAAATATGAAAACTATTCCTCTCTCTGTGTAAAAATTGGTCTTCTCTTGAAACATTATATCAGCTACCTATGTGGCCACATTTATGAACAGCAGCTGAAGGAAATGTGTAAAGTGCAATTAACCAATCTCATATCACAACTCTCCACAAAAAACACTGCTGGCCAATGCTCCCTCTATTTAATTTCCTCTGGGTGTGCCAACAATATGTATTTGAGCACAATTTGCTAGACTATGTGCAGGACCAAGAGTAGTAATGATCCACTAAGCGATTTATTGTGGTGAGCGAGCCATTCAATCAATCAAAGCATTTATAAAGCGCACTACTCACCCGGAGGGTCTCAAGGCGCTAGGGGAGGGGGGGTCCGCTACTGCTCGAACAGCCAGGCCTTGAGCTGCTTCCTGAAGGCGAGGTGGTCCTGGGTCAGGCGGAGGTGGGTCGGTAGGGAGTTCCAAGTCTTGGCGGTCAGGTAGGAGAAGGACCTTCCCCCTCTGGTGGCTCTTCGGATGCGGGGGACGGCGGCGAGGGCGTGGCTGGTCGATCGAAGCTGGCGTGTGGGAGTGTAGAAGTTGAGGCGGCTGTTAAGGTATCTTGGGCCTTGGTTGTGCAGGGCTTTGTGTGCGTGGATGAGGAGACGGAAGGTGATTCTCTTGTTGACCGGGAGCCAGTGCAGGTCTCTCAGGTGTCCGGAGATGTGGCTGCGCCGGGGGATGTCCAGGATGAGACGTGCTGAGGCGTTCTGGATCCGCTGGAGTCTCTTCTGGAGTTTGGCGGTGGTTCCGGCGTAGAGGGAGTTGCCTTAGTCCAGACGGCTGGTGACGAGGGCCTGGGTGACCGTCTTCCTGGTCTCGGTGGGGATCCAACGGAAGATCTTACGTAGCATGCGCAGGATGTTGAAGCACGACGAGGAGACGGCGTTGATTTGTCTGGATATGGAGAGGGAGGAGTCCAGGATGAAGCCCAGGTTGCGTGCGTGGTCTGTTGGTTTGGGTGCGCTGCCCAGGGCGCGGGGCCACCAGGAGTCGTCCCAGGCGGAGGGTGAAGATCCTTGGATGAGGACTTCCGTCTTGTCCGAGTTCAGTTTCAGGCGGCTGTTCATCATCCACTTGGCTACGTCTGTCATCCCTTCGTGTAGGTTGGCTCTGGCAGTGGCGGGGTCGTTGGTGAGGGAGAGGATCAGCTGGGTGTCGTCGGCGTAGGAGATGATGTTGAGGTTGTGTTGGCGTGCGATGGCTGCGAGGGGGCTCATGTAGACGTTGAAGAGGGTTGGGCTGAGTGAGGAGCCTTGAGGAACGCCGCAGATGACTTCGGTGGCTTCTGATCTGAACGGGGGGAGGCGGACTCTCTGTGTCCTTCCGGCGAGGAAGGAGATGATCCACTCCAGTGCCTTCTCCTGGATTCTGACGTTGCTGAGGCGCTGCACTAGGGTACGGTGGCAGACAGTGTCGAAAGCCGCGGAGTGGCCTAGGAGGATGAGGGCCGCTGTTTCTCCGTTGTCGAGCAGGGCTCGGATGTCATCGGTGGCTGCGATCAGGGCGGTCTCGGTGCTGTGGTTGGCCCGGAAGCCAGACTGCGAGAGGTCGAGGGATCCATTCGTCTCGAGGAAGGCGGCCAGCTGCTTGTTGACGGTCTTCTCGATGACTTTTGCAGGAAACGGGAGCAGCGAGATGGGGCGGTAGTTCTTGAGGTCGGTGGGGTCGGCTGATGGCTTCTTAAGTAGGGCGCTGAGTTCGGCGTGCTTCCAGCTCTCCGGGAAGGTAGCGGTGTCGAAGGAGGTGTTGATGATGTCCCGCAGGTGGGGTGCGATGACAGCGTCAGCCTTGTTGAAGACGTGGTGAGGGCAGGGGTCGGTCGGAGATCCGGAGTGGATGGAGTTCATCGTGCGGACGGTGTCTTCTGTGCTGATCGGGGTCCAGGCGCAGAGGGTGGTGGTGGGGGGCGGTGGTTCGGTCGTGGCGTGCGTCGGTTGAGTGCTGAAGCTGTTGTGTATGTCCGCGATCTTGTTGTAGAAGTAGGAGGCGAGGGAGTTGCAGAGGTCTTGTGAAGGGGTGATGTCGTTGATTCCGGCGTTGGGGTTGGAGAGCTCTTTGACGAAGTTGAAGAGTTCCTTGCTGTTGTGTGCGTTGTTGTCCAGTCGTTCCTTGAATGCAGTTTTCTTGGTGGCGTGAATCAGTTGGTGATGTTTTCGGGTGGCGAGCTTGAGGGCAGTCATGTTGTCCGGTGTTGGGTCTCTGCGCCAGGCTTTCTCGAGGGCTCGGCAGTCCCTCTTGGATCTCTTGAGTTCGTCGGTGAACCATGGGGCTTTCTTGCTACCGGGTCTGCTAGGCGGGGTCCTCAGAGGGGCGAGGTCGTCTGCGCAGTTGCTGATCCACTTTGTGAGGTTGGTGGCCGCCTGGCTGGGGTTCGTTGCGCCGGTGGGAGGGTTCTTGCTCAGGGAAGTCGCGAGCTGGTCGGCTGTGATCTTGTTCCAGCTTCTGCGTGCAACCTGTTGCTGATGGTGGTAGATCGTGGTCCCTCTGAAGCTGAAGTGGACGCAGCTGTGGTCCGTCCAGTGGAGTCCGGTGGCGTGGCTGAAGGTGATGTCCTTGCTGGATGAGAACACGGGGTCGAGTGTGTGTCCGGCGTAGTGGGTGGGGGTGGTCACCAGCTGCTTGAGTCCGAGGTTTGCGAGGTTGTCCAGCAGGGTGGTGGTGTTGCGGTCGTTGTTGTTCTCCAGGTGGAAGTTGAGGTCCCCGAGGAGGATGTAGTCAGCGGAGGGGATGGCGTGCGGGCTGATGAAGTCGGCGATGTCTTCGCTGAATTGTGTGCGTGGTCCCGGGGGTCTGTAGATGAGGGTGCCTCTGAGGGTGGTCTTGGAGTTGATGTGGATCTGGAAGTGCAGGTGTTCGGCGGGTGTGAGGGTGTCGTCGGTGTTGGTCGTGATGCGGATGGTGTTCTTGTGGATGATGGCGATGCCTCCTCCTGTCTGGTTGACGCGGTCCCTCCGGATGATCTTGTAGCCGTCCGGGATGGCGATGGCGATGTCGGGCGCTGAGGAGGCGTTCATCCAGGTTTCCGTGAGGAAGACGACGTCAGGGGCTGTGGTATCGAGCAGGTTCCAGAGCTCAACGGCGTGTCTGTGGACGGAGCGGGTGTTGAGCAGGATGCACTTCAGGTGGCTGCTGCTGGTGCTCGTCTTGGTCGGTGCTGGTGTAGTGCAGGTCCGGATGCAGGTGAACTTGCAGGAGTGGCAGCAGAAGGGTCTGTGGGTGCGTCTCGGTGTGGCTCGGTAGCACCCCGGGATCCGGCCAGCGTTGAGTGCGTTGAGCTGGGTGGCGACGTAGGTCTGGCGGGTGGGCTGGTGACTACGGGGGCCAGGGGTCCTGGCACTGGGCGCGGTCCAGGCGCGGAGGGGCACAGACGGGCTTATCTTTGGCGCACCTTCGGCGCTCAGTCGGCGCGTCCGCTGCGCGGTCGCTCTGGGGGCGTCATAAGTGAGGAGCCGGGAAGGCGGGTCAGCTGGGTGGCGGGAGCGGGGTGGCCAATGATCGGGAGGGGGGCGGAGACGCCGGAGGGCAGTGGCGGCAAAGGGGGTCCGAGGGCGGCTCAGCGGTGGCTGGGTCGTCCGGCGGCTGGGCAGGGAGCACACGGGAGGGGATACAGAAGGCAAAAGGGGAGAGGGGAGGGGGAACACAAAGTAAAATACACGGGGCAAAAAGACAACAGGGGAGACAGAGGCTTACCACAATACGAACGGCGGAGTGCAGAGGGGGAGACAAGAGTAAAGAGAACAGGGCAAAGGCAACAGGGGAGACACGGGAAAACAGACAGACGGCGGAATGCAGGGAAAAAAGGCAGCAGCAGGAAGTGCGCAGCGGGCAGATTGCTGGCAGACAGCGGGCAGGAGCAGCGATGTGGGGGCGACCTCGCCTGCAACAGGCTCAGCGGTCGCTCCCTATCTCTGCGTTTGGTCCCCTTAAGTGAGGAGCCGGGAGGGCGGGTCAGCTGGGTGGCGGGAGCGGGGTGGCCAATGGTCGGGAGGGGGGCGGAGACGCCGGAGGGCAGTGGCGGCAAAGGAGGTCCGAGGACGGCTCAGCGGTGGCTGGGTCGTCCGGCGGCTGGGCAGGGAGCACACGGGAGGGGATACAGAAGGCAAAAGGGGAGAGGGGAGGGGGAACACAAAGTAAAATACACGGGGCAAAAAGGCAACAGGGGAGACAGAGGCTTACCACAATACGAACGGCGGAGTGCAGAGGGGGAGACAAGAGTAAAGAGAACAGGGCGAAGGCAACAGGGGAGACACGGGAAAACAGACAGACAGCGGAATGCAGGGAAAAAAGGCAGCAGCAGGAAGTGCGCAGCGGGCAGATTGCTGGCAGACAGCGGGCAGGCGCAGCGATGTGGGGGCGACCTCGCCTGCAACAGGCGCAGCGGTCGCTCCCTATCTCTGCGTTTGGTCCCCTTAAGTGAGGAGCCGGGAGGGCGGGTCATCTGGGTGGCAGGAGCGGGGTGGCCAATGGTCGGGAGGGGGGGCGGAGACGCCAAAGGGCAGTGGTGGCAAAGGAGGTCCGAGGGCGGCTCAGCGGTGGCTGGGTCGTCCGGCGGCTGGGCAGGGAGCACACGGGAGGGGATACAGAAGGCAAGAGGGGAGGGGGAACACAAAGTAAAATACACGGGGCAAAAAGGCAACAGGGGAGACAGAGGCTTACCACAATACGAACGGCGGAGTGCAGAGGGGGAGACAAGAGTAAAGAGAACAGGGCAAAGGCAACAGGGGAGACACGGGAAAACAGACAGACGGCGGAATGCAAGGAAAAAAGGCAGCAGCAGGAAGTGCGCAGCGGGCAGATTGCTGGCAGACAGCGGGCAGGAGCAGCGATGTGGGGGCGACCTCGCCTGCAACAGGCTCAGCGGACGCTCCCTATCTCTGCGTTTGGTCCCCTTAAGTGAGGAGCCGGGAGGGCGGGTCAGCTGGGTGGCGGGAGCGGGGTGGCCAATGGTCAGGAGGGGGGCGGAGACGCCGGAGGGCAGTGGCGGCAAAGGAGGTCCGAGGGCGGCTCAGCGGTGGCTGGGTCGTCCGGCGGCTGGGCAGGGAGCACACGGGAGGGGATACAGAAGGCAAAAGGGGAGAGGGGAGGGGGAACACAAAGTAAAATACACGGGGCAAAAAGGCAACAGGGGAGACAGAGGCTTACCCCAATACGAACGGCGGAGTGTAGAGGGGGAGACAAGAGTAAAGAGAACAGGGCGAAGGCAACAGGGGAGACACGGGAAAACAGACAGATGGCGGAATGCAGGGAAAAAAGGCAGCAGCAGGAAGTGCGCAGCGGGCAGATTGCTGGCAGACAGCGGGCAGGCGCAGCGATGTGGGGGCGACCTCGCCTGCAACAGGCTCAGCGGTCGCTCCCTATCTCTGCGTTTGGTCCCCTTAAGTGAGGAGCCGGGAGGGCGGGTCATCTGGGTGGCAGGAGCGGGGTGGCCAATGGTCGGGAGGGGGGCGGAGACGCCAGAGGGCAGTGGTGGCAAAGGAGGTCCGAGGGCGGCTCAGCGGTGGCTGGGTCGTCCGGCGGCTGGGCAGGGAGCACACGGGAGGGGATACAGAAGGCAAGAGGGGAGGGGGAACACAAAGTAAAATACACGGGGCAAAAAGGCAACAGGGGAGACAGAGGCTTACCACAATACGAACGGCGGAGTGCAGAGGGGGAGACAAGAGTAAAGAGAACAGGGCGAAGGCAACAGGGGAGACACGGGAAAACAGACGGCGGAATGCAGGGAAAAAAGGCAGCAGCAGGAAGTGCGCAGCGGGCAGATTGCTGGCAGACAGCGGGCAGGAGCAGCGATGTGGGGGCGACCTCGCCTGCAACAGGCTCAGCGGCCATTGTATCTGAGGAGTGGTGGCAGAGGTGGCTTATAATAGTATGTCGCTGAAGAGGCCCATCAAAAAATTAGCAAAAAACAATTAGCAAAAGAGAAGCAAGTATGTCCACGGTTGATTCTAACTGAGATCCAGTTCCACAACTTGGACTCCTAATGGGCTCCCCTGAAAGGCTGAATAGCTTTTTAGAGGGTGGTAAAATGTTCCTCTTTGCCAGTTGGTAACAGACATCAGCCCCTTGATGAAAAGTACTAAATCTCCCAAAATGGGGCAATCGCCAGAGAAGCATACTCCAGAGTCCTGTCTGCTTGGCACAACACCCAGGCACTGAGTGGAAACTGTAGTACCCAAGGGTGGAGGTGGTTCTCCTTCCAAAGTTTAAAGATACTTTCTGGTTCTTGCGGCAGCAATCCCTGTCCAATTGGGAAGGAAGGACATATAACAACAGAGGAAAGGTTACCTTTGGTTTCAGCACCTCTGAGTTGTTCACCTGAGTTTATTAGAGGGTACCTGGGTCGCTCGCAACCACCCAAACCCCCTCAAACCATTAACATCTATTATGGGCAATAACACACATTATGTCTATTAGGCCAATTTCCATATAATTACCACATAGTCTACTGCCTCACAGATATGTTACAATGAGACTGCACAGGGAAACAACTCTTCTAAAAGTCACAAGACCATTACAATGTGACTAACAGAAACCCCCTATACGTATGTCTGTAACATTATTTTAATGAAATCAAAAAGCCTTGCATAGTGCCAGGCCTGAAAATAATTCTCCTTTCTGCACACTAAGTACGCAAAAACGCACTCCATTACATTGTACGAAGTAAAATAACTTCTCTGATTGGGTGAGTGGAAGAGGAACATTGCGAAATAACACTAGCAGATTTCCATTCGAGGTATATGGTGCTACTATTTTCAAACATGGAGTATGTATGAAATACAAGGAAACATATCTACAAAAGTTCAAACTGTCCTTGCATTTTTGCATCCCTAAAAGGCAGCCATCTAATGTGGCAACTCCACTTTCCTCCTTGTCCATCCACTTAACTCTGTACAAAACTCTAGAGCAGTGATACTCAAAGTACGGCCCGGGACCGCTTGTAGCCCTCTTGACCTTCACATGTGGCCACCCTGGTGAATAGCAGCATGAATTGCTGTTTAGTTGCTGAGCACTAATATTCAGAATTTTTTTTAACTAAACGGCCAAACATTTATTAACCTGCAAATAAATGTTTATCTGTTTATTTTAAAAAAAAATAGACCTCCTTACACAATCTCTGACCGACTCAGGCCCCTACCACCACCATTCTGGCATCAGTGCGGCCCTCGTTCACACCACAGATTTGGCCCCTGGACAAATGTTTGCGAGTACCCATGCTCTAGAGTAATTAGGAACATTATTAATAGAGATTATGAAGTGTGGTTTATCTGTTGCTTTATAGGTTTTTTTAAAGTGCACACAGTCCATGCACTCGTTGGAAACATTTAGTGCAAAATGCCAGTTTACCCTTATTCATACCCCCATTCAACTGCAAAAGAAAACCTATTTGATTAATTACCCTTTGAATTTGATTTCTTATCATATGATTTAAGAAAGCAACACACTCACTTTAAAAATACATACTTGAAATTGCCAAATTATGTATTTGGTTTTATACAGTGTAAATATCAGCTAGTCAACAAATGTAGCAGGGATATTTGAGTCGCAGTGGCTCAGAAGACAAAGTCTCATATTTAATTCTATATTTGAAGAAGAAGGCCGGAGTTCATGTAATCAGAGGTGCCTCAGCAGAATACTCCTTCCTGACTGTAAAAATAGAGCATGAAAGGTGTTTCAGTCACTGGTGTTTGTTTACCTCAGAAGCTAGCACTGCAGCAGCAAAGTGTTACGAAATGCAGCGCATTAACCATACTTAACATTTTTAGGTCAAGCTTCGAGACCTGTTGTATTTAGTTTGTGGACTTAAAGCCCGCCCACTGCTTTTCACTTGTTTGTTTCGGTATTCTTTACAAATCCTTGCTTGCTAGTGGTCAATCCTTCCTCTTTGTCCCTCCATTTTGTCTTTCGTTTCCTCCCACGGAGCAGGGACCAGGTACTGTATCTTTACGCTTTGGTTGTTTATCTGTTTATTTGGGGGCTATTTTTTTATTTATTTCTTGCTCGTGTTACACTGTGGGCATGTGCTCAGCTTCCGTGCTCATATTTTATGGCATCTTTGCTCCTGAACCCTCCTTTCCATTGTTGCTGCCATCCTTCCTGCACCTCCTGCTCCTCGTTTTTTTAATAGCTTTTTTTTACAATTTTGGATGTCAGCCGTCAATTTTGTGTTGGCCCTCTTTTGGTAAGATATTCGTTTCGGGCATCCTTTTAAGGGGGATTGGGCTTGTTTTTTAATGCTTCTCCTGTCTCCTTCGTTGCTCCCCAGTAATTGTTGCTTGCCCTCTTCCTTTCCACCACACTAAGATGTGTTTTCAGAGCAAGGACTGTGCATTTAATATGCCATTATTACCCAGAAGTGAGTATTTTGCCATTTTAAAATATAAGCCATGATATGTTATCGCTGCAAGCCTGGCACATATATTAATATTGGGGGCTGCGTTATTATAGCACCAGACAACCAGTCAAAAACTACCGCTTTTAACATGGGCTCCTTTGTATTAAAATGAGACTGAACACGAGGTCCAGTTATAATTGCAGTTGCGGCTGATTCACCTTAAATTATGCAACCAACAACTGGCCTCTATATTAGTAGCGTGGAATTTAAACATAACTCTAATTTTCCATGTTCAGGATAACAACTTTACTCTTCAAGTAATTGTTGTATCCAGATAATTTGGGTTTGTATCTCAAAAAACTATAATTTATTCCTGCAATTTTGAAACTAAAGTAGAGTATGCAGGTGTATCAGTGTAAATATTCGCAAACAGTGATATCTGTATACAGACTATATGAATAGATTTTGTCGGAAAATGTCAACATGACTATTGCTGTAACTTATTAAATAATATGGCATACTCTGACATTGATGCCCCATAAATGGGCACAATGTGTGAAAGGGACACATGAGTCTCACTTACATTAAGCATTATGTTGTCATTTTTTTAGATTGATTCAATATCAAAACTCTATGAATATCAGAGTGACATCAGGTCAAAAAGAGATTACGTGAAGACTCGAATATTAGTGTGTTGAGACTTGAGGATACCAGGTAAACCATACACTGCCTAGCGATAGCATACTCTGTATAAACTGCAATACTTAAAAATGGTAGATTAACACATTTATTTGGTCTTAGAATACAATCAGGAAATCCTCTCCCTCCCCTTTTTTGGAGTCTCTGCAACACTGCCAAAGTCTGAACTTCTGAAGTCTCTGGAAGTAAGAAATGTATTCCTATTTAACCTGCATGGTAAAATGTGTTATACTGCTCTCTGTATGTCACAATACTAATTTGCTCGACAAAATGTGTACAAACAAGTACTTCGAACGAAGGTTGTATGTATTCTAATTAGGAAGGACTCTGTTCTTTGAACTAAATGTTGAGAGATTGACTTTTGAAATAGAAAGTGAATATCAGATTTTAGACACATCTCGCTAATTATCAGACAAAGAGGTCTAAAAATGTGAATTTCATAAAGGATTGGTAGAATGGTACCCAATCCCTAAAAGAAGTTGTTTTTTTTATAGTTTACATGGGTTATCTTTGATTTCTGTATTTACACATGATTGGTATGACACAAAGGTAATAATGTACATTGTGGTCTCCTAGGCGTTATTATTATAATGCAGACTGTGCCGTCCTGAAGATGGTCTAAAGGATTCGCACGATAGAAGACCGAAACGTCGACTGTACTATCCAACTCCCTATGTATTAATGTACAATTAGTGACTGTGTTTTTTAGTGGAAAGATTGGTCACTTGTTTGATTTTATTGGGGGAGGATTTTTACTCATGAAACTGAGGTGGAAATAAGATATACCCTTTTTCATTTGTATGCATTTGATATCAACCGTAGTGTTGAATGTACTCTATAAATCTTGAAAATTATAAAAGATAATATATTTTTCAAAAGATATTCCTGTGTTTGCTCTTTTGTTTTTTCTTGATTTAATTTCTTGTGCATTAATGCCTAAATCTATGATAAACGCATAGAGGTTCACATAATTCACTGATATTGAATCTGTGTAATTGTTAGAATAGAAGTTCTTTTTTCAATCAAAATCCCTTGCAGGCAACTTCACTTGGTATTGTTATTTTTGCCCAAGCCTCCAAGGGTATATTGGGTTTCCCCACGTCCTTCCTAAAGGGTAAAATGGCAGCAGATGCCATACTGCTTGATCTCTGATGGTTGGGTTAAAAGGTATTGGGCTGAGTTGCATTTTTCACAGGCAGGTGTCAATAATGTACACTGTACATGACAGTACTTGTTGTTCATTGTCTTAAGAACAAATTCTATGTATGGGTTCAGGATGCGCACTGTTCAAAGAAACTCATTTGTGTTTGATTTAATGGCCTATATTTTCGCTCCATCTTTAATGGGAATTTTGGTTTGCTTCATAGTTCCTATTAATATTGTCATAAGGGCTGGGACAGAAGCGCTTCTCAGTTGATGTTTAAAAACTTGCTTTTAATATATTCTTTTGGTATAAACTGATGTACTAAGGTGAAACATTTCTGCAGGTTAAAAGAAATACACATTCTTGAATTTTGAAGACACCTCATCAGACACCCACTACAGCCCTCGAAAGCAGTAGCGCCAATGATGTATGTTGCACGATTGCCATGTAGATTATTTTCAGTGCTCGTAGCGTGCATGGGCTTTTAGAGCCAGAGCAAACCCTTGGCTCGACTCATCGTGTGTATTCGTTGGCTCACCCATTTTTTTCTGCAACATCGCAACCCTCGAGCATGGGAGCTGTCTCTTGCCCAGTGGGGAGCAGCCTGTGATGGTCTATGCATCTGGTTGCTGCTCCCTCTGCTTTTGGTGTCACAAAACATGCAAAGAAACTCTACATGTACACATTCTTTACAAAAGCCGGCCATCGGTTTACGTGTTAAAATTCAGCACGACACTTCAATAGAATGGTCTGTAAAGTCATCTGCATTCATTTTAAAATTGCCCTTCTGTCGTTTAGTGATCTTGAAGGCAGCTCTGTAACACAGTTGAAAGTGCTTCTTTCTTATATGTACGGTTCAAAGTATGTAGTGAAAAAAGCATTGTCAAAGGAGATAGGTGTCGCCTATGAGTGAGTTATTGGATTTGTCAATGTTTTCAAGGCTGAATGTAAAATAAAGTGCTATGACGTGTCAGTCATGGTGATTGTTTATTTATTTTTTTTACATTCAGCCATGTTGCTGAACATTTATGCCACTGTATAAAATGGCTGAAAAACATTGACAAAGTCAATAGGTCTCCGTAGGCAAGACCTATTGGCTTTGCCACTGCTTGTTTGTGATGCTGATTAGGATGGAGGAACTCAGGGAGGCAGTCACAGCCAAGCAGGAAAGTGTTCCTACCACCCTCAGGGTGATTTTGTTAAAAGAAAATGGTAATGCCACCCTGGTTAGTGCTCTTTGCCATGTACGTGCTTTTAATCTCTGTGTACATGGCACAAAGTCAGAGGTTGCACGGGTACCCAGGCGCACACTTTAGCGGGAACTTAGTCTCTGACCCCAGAGATCCCCTCAACTAACACTCCAAAACAGGCCTAAAAAAATCTCAAGGATGAGATGCCACTCGACATTATGAATCACTATAGATTTCAAGTTGCCTACAAAGATGGAGCCTTGTGGGATGCAGACTTTTAACTAAAGTCACAAGTAATAGCAATGGGAGTAACTTCCTTTCATCAAAAAAACTCTCTATTCACCCTATCCCAATTTAACACCTCTGTAGTGTGGGTATTTGTCAACAAAATCAAACGTTTCCAGTTGGTGCCCATGAGAGAGTGGTTTTTGGTCTGACAAAACATTAAAGCCATCAGCAGCCTACACTGGCTTCCAGTAAAAGACAGAATCACATTCAATATTCTTTGTCTCACATATAAATACATCAAAGTCATAGTTCCCAAATGCTTACAAGAAAACAATTGTACCATATACTCCTGGTCCTCAACAAGCAGATATTGAGCAAGAGATGACTGGTGATTCTCAGTGGTAGCTTCCAACTCTGAACAACCTAGTCAGACAAATCCACCACTCAGAATTGCTGATATAGTTTATTGCAGAGTCCCATCTGTTTTAATCTCTATATTTCTGCCCCATCACTTCCCTCTCATTACAGATGGCAAATATTCCTCCTGTTCACTGTATAGCATCGACACTGGAGTGGTGCAGCTGAGTCATACGAGACATATGCTGCGTAATTATGGGTTTGCTGCATTTGCCACATGTATCATCTGTTACATAATCTGCAGAGTAAAAAAAAAAAGCACAGCGTCCAACTAAATAAATCAAAAGCTAGTAATAGAAACAAGCCACGCATAATGCAATACAGTGACACACACCATCCAAAGGTCACATTTCAGTTGCCGACAGCGAGCTTCAGGTGTTAAACTAGTACTAACGAGGGGTGGATTTTACCTAGGTACCACTGAGGCCCACTCCCGAAGAAATGAGGAAGGTCTCTGGTTTGACCTAAAAAAATACCTGATAAAGTTCAATGTTATTCAAACAAAATGGTCAAAATATTTCTTTAATTCTTCCTGCATATTCAAGTTACAAAATGATAATCTATGAAAGCAGTCTTAATTTCAACACCTCCTGACAAGGCCCTTACATTACACATAAGTAATATATGATACTGTTCTCCAGTACTATCTTTTAATGAAAAGAAGTGCTTCTAGTTCAGTATGAACACAATAGCATCAAAACTACAGACTACAAAAAAAAAAAAACTGGATTCACATAATAATGTCTCCTGAGAGCAATATTGTATTTTCCGCCAAAACTGTCATTACTCTGGGATTTATAAGGACTGTGTTAATAAAACGGTGTTTCTGTGCTTCAGTGTAAACATAATCAAATTAAATCTTTTTTGATAGTTACTTAAACCCGTTTAATACACGCCATTGTGATAAAAGAAAATCGTAAAATGCACTGTGAATTGTGCAGTGATAAAGTAATTGAGTTACAATTCCCTTGGGGAAAGTACATTTGTGAGATTGTCTGTGATTAAAGCGATAATTTTTACCAAGCCTGTTAGCAATTGACCTTCATTTCTATTGAAGCATGGTTTAGTAATACTTGGCGGTGCGGATATTTCACATTCTCTAGTGTGGAAGGAATAGGTTTTTATGCTCGCTATATATAGCTGGGTACAAGCATAGCACTTGTGCCAGAGTTTTAGCTTTGTGGTTGCAGAAGAGACAGATGGTGTTCTCCCTTCTGATTTCCAGTTTTGATGGGATTTATCTATGTCGAACAAACTCAATCGCAGCCTTAGGTCTTTAGCTCCCAGGAGGTTGGGCGTTTAATGCGGTACAACTTGATTGAAAATTGTGCCAATTGTTCTTGTATTTAGTGGTTCAATGTCCTGGGCTTATAATATTATTATGAATTGAAATGTATAATGTGCCCAAATCACCCCGGGAGCAGTATCTCAGCTCAGAAAAGGTGATAGGCAACAGGAATCTAAACATTAAAGCAGCTTTGTTTTGAGTAATTTCCTAAACTTAAAATGATCAGAGCACAAGCGAATGTGCAATGGCAACTCATTAAAGTAGAGTGGGCAATGTATGAGAAAGACCTGCCCCCAGTTGGAGACTTTCTGACCCATGGAATGGTAAGTAGGGCTTTGTCCCTAGATCACAGAAGTCTAATTGGGCAATAATGAATATGTTAGGCACATAAATAGCAGGGACCTTTCCCAATCAGAGATTTATGAGTAAGACAACTGATTCTAAAAATAAGTATTTCCAAACCGGCAGCCAATGTAGTGACCGCAAAGGGGAGAAGACACAATCAAAGAAGGAAGGTTACAAATGAGACAGGCCCCAGTGTTCGGAACAACTTGCAGCTTAGATAGCAATATATCGTTTGCCTAGGCCAAAAGGGCATTGCCATTATCCAGACGGCTAATAACAAGAGCCTGAACCAAGGTTTTCCTTGCTGAAAGTGGGAGAAAAGGGAAGGCTATTCTCAGCAAGGGCATCATATGAGAGCAGGTACCTGTAACAGAAAGAACCTGTTCTTTTATGGTAAGAGATTGATTGAGTCAGATACCCAAGTTCATGACTATCTCTTTGTGAGTCGGGCTATGCCTAATTCTGTGGGCCACCAATCGGGGCCCAGAGATTTTGGACCTTACCGAACAACATAATCTCTGTTTTATCAACGTTCAGCTGGAGGCAATTCTCCATCATCCAAGCAGCTACAGCTTTCATCCCAGCAGAAAAGCCATCTTTCACTTTGGCCAGATCTCTGTCAAAGGAGATTATTAGCGGCGTACCATCAGCATAAAATAGTATTTTGAAGCCAAAGGATTTGACAATCTTTGCAAGGGGAGCCACATATATATTAAAAAGAGCAGGGCTAAGACAGGAGCCCTGGGGCACTCCCTTATCGAGTAACATGGTGTGCGATTTATAAGAGCCCAGACTGATAGTTTGGGTTCTGTTGGATAGAAAATCGCCAACCATTGCAGTGCAGTCCCATGTATACAAATCTGTCATCTTCGGAGCAGCCTGGGACGAGACACAGTATCAAATGCTGTGGACAAGTCCAGCAGCACAAGCATGGATGGTTGATTTGCATCCAGAGAACATCTGATGTGGTCAGTAACTGCTAGCAGGGTAGTCTCAGTGATATAGGAGGGGCGAGACCCTGATTGTGAAGGATCAAAATCTTATTAACCGCTAGATAATCCATGAGTTGTTGATTTACTTGTCCCTCCAATAGCTTGCCCAGTAAAGAAAGCATCGAGATTGGTCGACAATTGGTGAAATTAGTAGGAGCCATATTGGCCTGCTTTAGAGTCTGTATCTTCTGTGCCGCTTTCTATGCTGAAGGCAGTTCCCAGTATTAGCTAAAAGATTGAATAGGGAGCAAATAACCGAGGCACGCTGACTGGAAAGAACAGCACAGAGCCATGATGACAGATATCCAGAGGAGAACAGGATTTGGCTGATGCAAGCTATTTCTGGATTGACAGGCGAAAAGTCAAGACATTTTCCAGAGCTGGTATCGCCATAGGGAAAAGATATGTTAAGGTTTAGCTCCTCACGTACATGATCAGACATCTTTGATATTAGTCTTTTCAGGCCTGAATATCTCAAGCCCTTTGTCTGTATAATGCATCGATTGAAGCCTTTGGTAGCTAAAGCAGAGACTGTGTTCCATCATGATGGTGTCTTCCATTAATCCTGTGACTTTTTTAGATGGAATCTTAGCGGTCCTGGGTTAGCAGAATTCAGATGGAGCCAGCAGCATAAAATAACTGCCTTCTCAACTAATAATTGGTCCTGGAGATTGAACTCTAGTTGGATTTGATGTTGGCTAGTTGACACTAAGAGGCAAAAAGGTTTTCTGTGAGATTGAATAGTGTTGTGTTTAGCCAACTGCTTAGCTTTAAAAGGAAAAGCCTTGTCCCCATATGAGGAGTTGGTAGAAATATTGCTCTTATTACTTCCAAAAGAGGGAGCGGTGAAGAATCTGAGAGGTTAGAAGCTAATCTTTGAAAAGCATATAACATTGGAGGAATTTTAGACGTCATGTTTTCAAGGTGAGCTTTAAGAGCACCAGCACATTAAATATTAGCACCTAGCTACTAGAAAAATTGATCTCTTGAACTTGGCTTCGTTTATTTCCCAGATTAATTTCTTTTTAGAGGAAGAGACAGCCAATATAATTTTTGTCTTCGTATTATTGAATCCTAGGCTGTTATTCTAGTTGAAAAATAACTCTAATTGGTTTAGTGAAATATTTAATTGAACGGTCTGCCAAAGGAACGAACACCTTTCTGAGGTCTCATTTTAAGCTACCCATCTCCAAATCTGATTTTTTTTTTTTTACTATCACGAATATCCATCCTCATTTATAAACCTGAAAAAATATTGTAACTCTACACCCTACCTTACACAAAAAAAACGTTTCATAATGCACATAACGCTGACAGCATGGAACATGCTGTATTTAAATGCATCCCAAATCTTATTTTTTTAACCCTGCGCACAAAGTACAACCTCAAAGGGCCCACTATGAGGGGTCGCCATATTCTAACAGCCAGCTTAGGGACTGAAAAATTACATGTAATCATTAGCTGGTCAGAAACAAATGATTTTGATTACAACAGTGGTCGAAGTGTCACCAAGCTTCCATTCAGTCTACATAAGTCTGAAAGGGTTTTTTCTTACGAGAGGCAACTTAAAATGTCTTTAATTTATTACACGTTAAATACAAATTGTTTTCATTTATAGCATTAATAGTATTAATAGTATCGGACTAAAACAAAAAAGTGCATCTTAAACATCTTTGTTGCTAGTACTTCACGCGCACGTATATGTATTATCTTGATTTACACTGGTTTACCCAGTTGTGCAACGAAAATAAATTCTGACATTAGTCTGAGCCAGAAGCAACCTCACAGCTGTGGGTATTGAAACCTGATCCGGGCTTTCCCAGTAACACTGTAACCCCGGTGTCCCCGCTGACAGACTGCTCCAGTGAGACCAGAACATTCCCCTTACCATCACCCTACGGCCCAATGTCAAACACGAAGAATATTATAAGGTTTGTTAGCTGTGTTACCATGACGACGAGGCACTCGGGGTGCACCGAAGGAAGTCCCCAGTCTCCTCCCCAGCAGCTCAGTTTCATGGCAGTCGCCATGTTGTTATCGTTTGCCCTTAACCCGGAAGGAGTCTCTGCACTTGATTCCACCCGCCCTCTACTTCCTTCTGCACTAAAATCGCTTGGCGTTGTTTGGAAGGGAGGAGGAGGAGGTATGGGGTGGTAGCGGATGCTCAGCTAGGTGGATGGAAACATAAAAGCCCATAGGCACAAGTCAGTTATCGGCAGACAGGGAAATCATATTTTGCGAGCACTCCATGGGGAAGTGGGAGTGAAAAGCGAGCACGCGGAATAGTAAGTAGCAGGGCTGAAATGAAACGGCGGCGGGAATAAGTTGGTTTTGAATAAGGCCAGTACTGGTTAAGAGGGTTCTTGTTCTTGTGTGACAATACCGGTGCTTCCCAGTAGAACAGACAGTTTAATGGGCTAGTGCCACTACTCTACAGAGAATGGGTGACTGTCCTGATTTTAGCAGGATTGTCTCTAGGGCTGTAAGTGGGTCGAGCCTAAAAAAAGACTTTTGTATTTGTATAGATACAAAAGTTTGATAGGTGATGTATGTTGTAGATTTGAGGTGTCCATAGCTGCGTAGTCGAGATAATGGACAAGCCACTGGAAGCTGGATTTAGACACGTGGCTGTAATGAACGGTCTTAGACGGAAATAGTATTAAACTGGTTTATTTCTAAGAGAGCGAACAGAACCACCTCCTCTACTCTCGTCTTCCCCAGCAGCTACTGTCTCCAGATTCCAACCGAGAATTTGGAACCCAAAGACAGCACGCTGAAGATTACAACCGATGCATAGAACTATCCAATACAACACATCTTCTCTTAACCAACAACAAAAACAATACAATAAAAAGATAAACAACAATTTCAATAACAATAAATATGCAGTACCAAATAAGCTTAATAATAAATTTCAATCATTGTCATTAGAATTGTCACAAATAAAATGGGAAAGCCATTTAGGTCTAGTCCATATTCTTTTACTCTCTGTAATCTCTCATCTACTTCCAACTTCACTTCCACTTTCAGCAATACTCACATCCTCTCTACTCACACTAGGAACAGCATCAATTCCAATTTCACCTCCACATCCAGCAACATTCACCTCTTCCCTATTCACACTGAGAACAGCGTCACTTCCACGTTCAGCAACATTCTCTACTCACACTAGGAGCAGCATCAATTTCACCAACAGTTTCAGCAACACTAACGTCCTCCCTACTCTGGGAACGGCCTCAATTCCACTTTGAGGAACATCCTCTCTATACACACTGGGAACAGCATCCACGACCCAATCAAAATCCTCACAAAAATTGTTTGTCCTCTGAGGACTATTCAGATCCTTCTCCACACTTTGAAATTTCTCATACAGGTCCTTATTGCCCTTTAAAACAGCAATTCTCCTAAGATTCCATACTTTACCATCGCTAAGCTGTAATGCATTGTGGAAAACTTTGGATATTTTTAAAAGTTGTGATAATTGAGTCTGTCCTTCCACAGTTTTTTAACCTTAAACCATAAGCCAATTTTCACTTCAGGAGAGCTAGAACCTTTGTGGCGATCAAAAGTTTCCTTGTACTTGTAATGTGTTCTAATAATTCTGTCCCGTACAAACTCAATAAGAACAGTGGTAACTGGTATTTGTAACATCAACTCAGGATTACATATTGTTCTTGATGCTCTGCATCTCATTACTTCAAAAGGAATTAGCTCTAAGGACGCATGTTCTGTAGTCCTATATGCCCACACCGCTTTAAAAACTTCTTTTTCCCGGTCGGCGCCATTTTTGATAGCCATCTGAACAGTGTTCTTTAACACTCTGTTGAATCTTTCTATCATACCGTTTCCACTGGGATTATACAGAGATGTGGTTCTATGCACAGCCCCAGTTTTTTCAAAATAATCCGTAGCTAATTTTGATAAAAATGTAACCCCATTGTCACTGATAACCTGCACTGGTAAACCCTCACTTACAAAGACTTTGTCCATAAACAATAAAACTTCCTTAGAAGTTACCTTCTCAACAACTTTAATCACAGGCCATCTTTAGAAAACGTCAATCAAGGAAATATTATACTTAGCTGGTGTGCCTAATGGTCCCATAATGTCAATTGCTACAGTGTGCCAAGGTTTCTTGCGGACGATGGGTTCACACATGTTAGGTCTCAATGTCTTCAAAGATTTATCTGAATTGGCACACCAAACACAATTTCTAACAAGTCTTTCAATAAGTATGTCTAGGCCCGGCCACCAGTACCATTTTTTAATTCTTTGTTTAGTTCTTACGATACCGTTGTGACCGTCTTGACACAATTTAACAATATTCATCCTCAAAGAATTAGGAGATATGACTCGATCACCCCCATAAACAGATCCATGAACAATAGCAAGTTCATTCCTCACTTCCCAGAATGGTTTTAAATCTTTCCCAATTGAACATTTGCCTGGCCAACCACGCTCCACAAACATCATAAGTTGTTGTAGACACACATCTTAAGTATACTCAGATTTCCACTCTTCTTCCTTTAAGCTAATCGCACTGTCATCATGCACCAAGGCTACTTGGAAATCATCCCACTCATTCTCATGATATTCCTTAATGTCAGTAGGTATTCTTGATAAAAAATCAGCCACTACATTTTTTTCCAGGAACAAACTCAACTTTTTACACAAAGTCCTGCAACCTCATAGACATTCTTGCAATCCTTGCCGAGGCATTATATATGCCTTCATTGGATAATAGTTTTAATAAAGGTTTGTGGTCACTGAGAAGTTTGCATTGCTTACCCCAAATGAAAAGTCTAAAATGCTCCAGAGCCCAATTGCAAGCTAATGTAACGACTGAGAATCTTTCCTCTGGAGGAGACAGGGAGCGGGAGGCATATGCTACTATGGACTACTTACCTTCTGAATCAATTTGGGACAACATACCCCCTAGTCCTTTTTTACTAGCATCCACAGTGACAATACTGTCACCAGCGGGGTCAAACCCTCTAAGAACAGGGGCTTCCACAATTAGCTTTTCGATGTCCGTGAATTCCTTACTGCACTCTTCTGTCCAGCAGAATTTAAATTTATTTTTAAGCAGCTATCTTGTGTTATACACCCAGTTAGAGAATCCTTTAACAAATTTGGAATAGAATTCTACTAAACCAATGAAAGATCTCACTTACTCCTTACTCGTGGAGGTGGAGCATTTTGAATAGCCTCAACAATGGATGGTTTAGTAAAAACCCCTTCACCACACAAAACTTGTCCCAGATATGTAACAGATTGCACAGCAGATTTGCAATTTGAGTGTTCAAGAGTCAGCCTTCTTTGTTGAAGACTATTGAAGACATTCGTTACAATACTATCGTGTTCCTGTTTGCTTTTACCATAAATCAAAATATTGTCTTGGAAACATTTCACGTTCGCCAAGCCTCCAAATAGTTGATACTTCAACCTCTGAAAAACTGCTGAAGCCAACCCAAACGGCGTTCAGCGATGTTGAAAACATTCAAAGGGAGTTATGAATACCGTCAAGGAACTACTTTGCTCAGCCAAAGGAATCTGATGATACGCGGCAGAAAGGTTAAGGGTAGAGAAATATTTGGCATCCTTAACTAAGGCTAACATAGCAGAGATATTTGAAAGTGGAAATTTGTCAATCAAAAAGTTATTATTGAGATGTCTCAAATCAATACAGAGACAAATTTTCCATTGCTACGTCTTGCGACAACAATAGGAGGAATCGGCGAACACTCATTTCAACGAAGTGATCACTTCACGAGCACAATACACCGCAATTAACACATCGCACTAACCTTCACATCGCAAGGCACAGCAACACTTCGTCACTTACATCGTATGCCATCACAACGTATGGCATCAGCAACGTAATGTTAGTGTGATGTCAGGATGTGAAAGTTCACCCATTTCAGTAACATTCGTTTGAAACAAATAAAGATAACGCAATGTTAGTGCGATGTCAGGATGTTACAAATGAAACAAATAAAGATACACACATTTCAGTAACTTTCAGTGCGATGTCACTAAAAAGACAAGGAAAAACTATTTAAAAAATAAAGAAAGAAAGACAAGGAAACTCAATGAAAATAAAACCAATGCCAAAATATCAATTGCCAAGGAAAAGCAATGAAATAAAAAAAGATACCAGAATAAAGAATTCACCCATTTCAGTGCGATGTCACTCAAACGTAACGTTGTCAGCATGAACGTTTGAGTGACATCACACTGAAATCGCACTGAAATAATGTGTGAACTCTTTATCAAGGAAAAACAATGTAAAAAATAAAGATGTGAGTCAAGAACGAAATAAAGACCACACATTTCAGTGCGATGTCACACAAACGTTTTTATCAACATGAAAGTAATGTGGGTGAGTAGATGGATGGGTCCATGGATGCTAGATGGGCGCAAGATGGATGGATGGCTGGACGGATGAAGAATTGGTGTGAAAAGGATGGGTGGATGGATGGTAGGGTGCCGATAGAGGAAGGATGGGTCAATGGATGGATGAAAGGATGGATGGAAGGGTGGATGGATGGGAGATGGGTGGTGGATGGATGGTAGGGTGGAAGGCAAGATGGATGGATGGACGGATGAAGAATGGGTGGGTGTATGGATGGGTGGATGGAAGTGTGGATGAATGAAAAATAGGTGGATGGATGGATGAACGGTTGGGTGAATGTGTGAAAAGGATGGGTGAATGGATGGTAGGGTACAGATGGATGAAGGATCGGTCAATGGATGGATGAAAGGATGGATGGAAGGGTGGATGGATGGGAGATGGGTGGATGGATGGTAGGGTGGAAGGCAAGATGGATGAATGGATGGATGGACGGATGAAGAATGGGTGGGTGTATGGATGGATGGAAGTGTGGATGAATGAAAAATAGGTGGATCGATGGATGAATGGTTGGGTGGATGCGTGGAAAGGATGGGTGGATGGCTGATAGGGTGGAAGGCAAGAAAGATGGATGGATGGACAAAATTGGTGATGGCTGCATGATGGGTGGGTGGATGGATGAATGAATGGGGGATGGACAGACAAAATTGTTGATGGATGCATGGTGGGTGGATGGGGGATGGGTGGCGAAAATTGGTGGTGGGTGCATGGGGATGGATGGATGGATGAATGGGTGGATGGATGGACAAAATTGTTGATGGCTGCTTGATGGGTGGAGGGATGGATGGATGGACAAAATTGTTGATGGGTGCATGGTGGGAGGATGGGGGATGGATGGTGAAAATTGGTGATGGGTGGATGGCTGGGTGGGTGGATGGATGGATGAATGAATGGATGGATGGACAAAATTGTTGATGGATGGGTGGGTGGATGGATGGACAAAATTGTTGATACCCTTTCTGGATGAACATCAGTATCAATTTATTTGTACCCAATGTGCTTGACGAATTTTGTCAACCATACATTCTCATTAATGATAGTATATGGGGAGCCTGAATCCACATACATCTGCACCCTTACTCCACCAAATACATAGAGCATAATGTTTTTTTCCTATCACGACTGAGTTGTCATTAATGTTCAAAAGAAAAAGTCAAAATCTTGTGCTAAACATTCTGTGCCATCTATAGAGAGTTTCCTTACTACACTCTCACGTTCATCACTGGAATCGCCCTCATCAACGCATTTCATTTTAACATACTTTGTCTTTTTACACACTTTAGCAAAATGTCCTACTACGCCACAGTTAGAGCACTTAAGCTTGATAGCTGGACAAAATTTACTGAACGTTAAGTGAGAAGCACTGCCACAACAATAGCATCTAAAGCCTTCCTTTTTGTTCACCTCACTGTTTTTTTTTTACATCAGGTCTGGTATTGACAAAGGCTTTGTTTTTAAACTTACAAATAACCTCATCAGGATTAACTTTAGAATCTAATTTTAGAGCTTTAGCACTTAGGCTAGATAATTCTACTTTCCTGACAATAGCTAAAATATCTTTAAGATCAGTGTCCCCATTTATCCAAAGTCTATCTTGAATCACTGGGTCTGTAGTGTGCATGACTACTTGGTCTCTAATAAAGTGTACCTGTATGTGATCAAACTTACAATCAACTGCAAGTTTAGTAAGTGCAGAAACATATTCATCAACAGTTTCATTGGCTTCTTGTTTTCTTTGGAAAAATATATACCTAATGATACCTATACAGACTTTAGGAGAGAAATGGTTATCAACATCCTTTAGTACTAAATGAAAAACATTAGCATCACCCCCACCAGAGGTTTTAGTCATACATTCATATACTTTAAGGCCTCGAGGACTAACAGAATGAAAGAAGATTTTCTTTTACCATGCAGGAGCCATTTTGCCATTATCATCTATGGGTTCCAAGACATTAAGAAAGTAAGCCTTCCATTCCACCCATTTCATGCATGGGTTGTTGCTTCCGGCTGGCCAAAAGGCTTGTGGGAGTTGCAGTGTAAAGTTTTGAGCTGCCATGGCTATGAGAAATGAAGTCTACAAAATAGAAGCCAAACGATAATTCCACATAAAATGAACAGCGTCCACTCTTCACCTGAACAAAGAACTAGTTCGCTGTTGAAATTGTAAAAGATGAAAAATTTACCTACGGAAGGCCTGACTGTATTTCTCTGGTAAAGCGCTGCAAATTTAGCTGTGGCTGTTGTAGAAATAGACACTAATGAGCACTGCAAATGTAACAGATGCACTGTTGAAATTGACACCTTTATCAGCCGTTGTTATGTTGTGTATTATGTTATTTCTCTTTAATTGTGTTCATTCCATGTTCTATGGAACACTGTCACTGTGTTCTACATATGTCATATGTATTCTGGGTAATTCAGTTGATGACTGTTCTGCTACCTGTCTGGCTGTGTACCTGCTCACTAAGGATTAAACTATTTGAACCTAAAGTGTCATTCTTCAGTTCAACAAGTGGCGACGATCGGGATCTCTACATCTCCAAGCTTCAATTCTTCAAGTATTTTTTTTTTTTTTTTTAAAAAGCTTGTTCGATGTGAATTAGTGAGCAGAGAGTGTCTGTAGTTCGTACTAGAAAACAAAATGGAGGTACGTAATGTGACTTCGCAACATGAGGTGATCCAAAATGTTGCGTTCAAATAGGAATGGCTGTAACTAGGCGAGGGTGTGATAACCTTGGAGCCTAACAATGACGTGTAACATACGTAATTCCTGTGGTGAAGGAGACGCTCGATCGGCTCAAGGTGGTTGGAGCGGACGTCACACCAACTGAATGGAACGCCTCGGCAAGTCGAAAAATGCACCTACGCCGATCACAAGGGTGAAAGCCAGCAATAGAAGAATAATGGATGGAAAGAAGCAGAAAATCCTTACTTGAAGACTCAAAGCAGATAATTCAGGTAATCAGTTGTACTGGTTTAATTTGCATAATTTCTGCCATTTTGCATTACACTTTTTACTTGACATTACACGATTATACAACACTTGCATAATTTTAATATGTTAAACATGATTAAAATCAACTAAATCTAGAAGTTATTTAAATTTTTGATCTGTGCACCTTGTACTTCAATCAGGCTTGAAGTTGATTTGACATTTATGGGGGGATGAACATTTAGGGTGCTTTATTTTGGCTTTCACTAAACTTCATTTTGGGAGGTGTAGTATTCCCTTCAGGTTATTATTATGTACGTGCTTGTAAAGTATTTGATTTTACCAATGCAAGCTGTACCTCTGCTTATTCATTATTTTCTAGAATGCGACCTTGTTGTGTATTGTGTGGGTTCTAGAACTACAGGCGAATGGACAGTTGCCTGCTGTTCTTTGAGCCGTCCGGTGTGGTTGTGGGTCCAATTGTATATTAAAGGTACTTCAAACTACACCATCAGTCTACAGCTTCTTTTCAGACTGTGGCTGGATGTTCTGAGAGATTTCTGTGGCTGCACACTACATTTTGGTACCAGGAGTGGGGTTCAACCTCCCACTGTCGCTTGAACCCACTGAAGCGGCTCGCTGATGTAATGAGAATACCGCTTCCTATTTGATGTGGCTGAGGTGAACATTGTCTACATTTCTATTTTGGATACCATGGGTGTGGATTATGCACGAGGGTGCTGGCGAGCATTAAACTGGTGAGCAATTAAACTGTTGCTTGTGTTAACTGGACAAACATTTGGAATGTCTCCACACTTGAGGATTCCTTCACAACGATTATTGTACATCTGCAGTGACAAATTGTTCCGATGAGGTAATCTTATGTATAGCGGCTCTACGTCACTGCTTGCCTATTTGAAAAAGCTTGTTCGCGTGTTGTAGTTTGGATGCCAGTGCCTGGTTGTGACCTCATTCCGTCACGCAGTTTCATGTTGGGCGGCCATTTTGGATGGACTAATTACTGCACCTGCGGTCATGGCTGCTTCTACTTGCAATTTTACACAGTGGAGTGTCGGGATGGTATTTTTGAGGTAAATCCCGCTGTTTGTTGCATCGATGCTTGAGTTTTGAGTGGAGCAGCCTTTGCCAGCTGGTAGGAGTGTGTAAAGATCCAGGGACAGCATAAACGTCTTATAAAGCTTTATTTTTAACACAGCATCTCCAGCTGAGCTCAGTGCTCACCATCTTCTTCAGTTACCATGCCTTAACATTCCCTTCTCAGATCTGACATAATAACATTCTATGTTGTCAGTTCTGCATGTCTCCACAAATCTCCTCCCTTACAATATGCTGAACAGGAAATTCACATTTGTGGATTAAAACTCTTAGAACAACTACATAGCAACAATAATAGAACTCCAAAAATAATTGCATGCTATAAGGTTATAACAGAGTGATTTTATAGACAATCATAACTAACGCAACACACGACCAATGGTGCACATATGGCAGAGGATTAACCCATGACTTTAACACATCACCCATACTTGTTGTAGTGCCATTCTCCAGGACCACCACACTGCGCTTGTCTTCCTTCACTCTGCATAGAGTAGAGTACTTCCTTTCTCCCTTAGGAACAAAATCTCTTTTCCTCACAACTACCCAATCACCAGGACCAATACCACACCTTCTCACACCCTTCATTCTGTTGTAGTATACCACATTCTTCCCTTGCAACCATAGAGCTCTCTTTTTTACTTCCTCTCGATCCTCGATCAGAGGTTCTCATAGTGGGCAAAGACGCTCATCTGTGGGGCAGTCAATAGTGGCCCTTGGAGTACCCCCTCAACCTAATTCGGTGGTCAAGAACCTGAGACTTCTGGTGGATGGAGCCCTATCATTTGAGGGGCGTGCAAAGGCAGTGGTGGGTCCCTGCTTTGGCTTGTTACATCGCTTAAAGCCGATTTTGGGACTGTTTGACGCACATACTTGACAGTTGATTGTTCAGTCCACCGTCCTGTCAAGGTTAGACTACTGTAACGGGTTGCTCCTCGGCATCAACAAGTCAGTGGCCAAAAGGCTTCAACGGTCACAGAATGCGGCCGCCCGCGCTCTCTTTGCACTTCCAAAATATTGCCATGTCTTGGACCTTCTTTGCCGACTCCACTGGCTACGTATAGAGCAGAGAGTCTACTTCAAAGCTCTCTGCACTACCTAGAAGATACTCTATGACCTTTGTCCTGACATCTTAAGTGATATGTGCTTCCGGTACGTTCCTGCACGGGCCTTGCACTCTGTGGATTTGCACCTGGCCCGAATACCTCGGGTACGCAATGCAAGAGCGGGTGGCCGTTCATTTAGGGCAATGGCACCGGCCTTGTGGAACTCTATTCCGCACGCAGCACGTCCAACCACTGGATCTTTAGGAAACTGGTCATGACGTGGTAATTCTCCAATCAATAGCCTCCTGGATACCACTCTGCTTGACATAGCACTGGGACGCCCTGTTGCTGGGACAGCTATGCGCTCTATAAGTCCATTAACATAACTACGACCTTCACTACACTTCTCAACCACTCAGGACATTCTTTCGTACCTAGCAGCTTTCCCCTTAAGGCACAGCTTTCCAAACTTTTCATGTTGGTGACACACTTTTTAGACATGCATCATTTTACGACACGGTAATGCAGTGTAGCGAGCGTAACGTGCGAGCCCGAACCACATAAGTGGGTTTTGGGGGGTTCTCCCTCAATAATATTTTGAAAAAAAGTGGGCAAATTGTGCATTTTCAAGCAAATTTGAGAAATTAGGAAGATTATTAAAGCAATTGTGAATCTGTTCTAACAAAGACAGTGACTGGCAAAACTGGGTGTAAGGTTAGGTTTGTTCCTGAAATAAGAATATAATCATGCACACATTGACACATGCCCCAGTAATTTACGGCACAAAAAGGGAGGGTGCACACACTGCAAACCCTTTCAACCATGCACAAAGCCCGACTGCTGCCTTGATGAATATGAGTTATACAAACATCTGTCCAGCAAGGGGGAATTGTGAGTGGTAAAGCAATCATGCAACTTATCAGCCGGTCTCTGCGAATTGAACTCAGGCGGGACTGCTCTCCTCAGCGCAGCGTGCCAAAAGCCAACAGAAAATAAGACGAGTCATTCAGCAGTTTGAGGTAAAATTAACTGCATATAAGAGATAAGGACAAATACATATGTCAAAGAAATTGTAAATATCAAAAAGTATGGGGACACACCATATGTCACGAAAACCTTTCATTGATTGATGAAGACAGACACAATGAACTGTCATGTCATTAAAAATGGGACCGAGACAACTGTGAAGACGTGGAACCCACCAACCCTGAGGTCACAAACATCACCAAGTGTCATTTTTACAGACTTCTGCACACTATAATAAACCATGCCTACTTTGGCATCACAGACGCCAACCAAGTGTGCCAATCAAAGAACACTACAACAATCAAACAGTCATTTTCGGGAGACCTTTTACCTTTACCATTTGATAGAGCACATCTGTGGTAGAGTATGCTAGCAAAAAGTTGCGTTTATTTTTTTTGTGTCCATCACAGTAACTCCCACCAGCTGCGACATTGTTAACTGTAAAGTTATAGATTCGTCCCATACCTCAAAAAGTCTCCAACTCAACCAACAGAAATACCTGGGATATGAATTGATTATCAGGTGATTAATGCTCCAGATTGTGGTACAAGTCGGAGCCTACACACCCCACATTAGAACCTCCTCAGTGGCCAAACCCACTTCACTTGAAGTAATGCAGGCCTTGTCCGCGCAGCATTTAACCAGGAATAGTTTAGAAGTATTGACCAGAGCAGGCCTTTCAGGACCAGGCGGGCTTTCCACATGCGATTCTCATTTACTTGGAACCAATTTCGCTCTTCAGTGTGTGAGTGGATCTTCAACACCAAGAGAGCGTGAGGGAACTCGACTTGAGTTTCCGAATCCGCAGCGATGAAAGAAGGCTGGCACGTCATGGATTCCCCCTTTCACAACCCCTCGGAGTGCACTGCTCGGTCCTCAGAAGTTCCGACATAGGCAGATACCGAAATTATGACAAAATCTCAGAAGCACCCCTGCATGCAGGTCTGTGCCTGAGCAGGGTGCAGTCCTGGGGGTTGTGGTTGAGGGGAAGAGCAATACTGGTGAGCGGCTTCGCATTATGATATAGGTCTAGCTTTCATACATTGATCTTTAGGTGTACTACCACTTTTGTATACTGGCCCTGGCACGTCCTTACTTGTAGTCCGAGTCGGCGTCCTCCTCTTCCTTGCCGTTGGACTGCATGGGCCTCTATGCCACGAAGTTGGCGTGAATTTTGTGCCCGCGGCCGCCAACCTGCAGCTGAAGTACTGCACTCGTTGTCAGAAGGAAGTGTGCAGCAGGTTAGTCTGGCCAGCCGGAGGCTCGATGCGCTTGGTGCAGGGGTTTACAGACAGCCTAGTGTGGCGGCCACCGGATTGTTCTCCGCTGTTCGCTCCTCGTCCCCGGGCTAACACTCCTGCCGGGAATGGCTTTGCAAACCAAAGTGCGCATGTGCTGTCCGCGCAGACGCTCTCCTAAAGGTCTCTCTCTCCTTTCTCCACGTATGTCTGGCGTACGAACTGCACAGTACCGGCGTCATCCCGCGACACACCCACCATCTGCAGGCGACACAGTACTGTGTCGCGACACAGAGTTTGGAAACCTCTGCTTCAAGGAAACAAACTGTGAAATTCCTGTCCTGGAATGAGGAGTTGTCCCATGTGACCACATCAATCTCCTCAATTCCTTCTTCCACGATAAGTGGTTAGCCAAGGACAGCTGCACATTCTCCATCACCAACCGGTTCACTCTCTCCACCAACCCATTGGCTTGAGGTCGAAGGAGAGCTACCCTCTCATGCACCATGCCCATACCAGAAAGATGTCATTTCCCTAGAACCAAATTGCACCCCATTATCCAACACGATAATCTTTGGTATTGCCTCATCCATGAAGGTTTCCTCCATGAACTCGATGACATCTGACGTGTTCACTTCTGACACCATCTTGATCACAAACCACTTGGAGTGTTAATCTACTAAAACTAGAATGAACATGTTTGCTGTTCCCAGTCTAGTTAGGGGTCCCAGAAACTCAATGGCCAGCTTCACCCAGGGCTTGTCAGGAAAACCAAACACCTCTAATGGAGATTGTCTGACCATCTTGGTCTTATCACTATTTGCACATGCTACACAATCTTTTACTGTTTCCTCCACGTCATGATCAACACCAGACCATCAGAACGACTCACTCACCTACCTCTTCATGACACCATGGGCAAGATGTCCTTCATGAATAATGTCAAGAATCCTAGGTCGGATAGTGTTGGGAGGAACAAACTGGTTTCTTCTCCTTAACTTTCCATCAACAATGCTCAACTCGTCCCTGATCTTAAAGAATTCACACATTTCCTCTCTCTGTCCATCACTGTCCTCCCATCCACACACAACCTTCTCCTCCACTTCCTTCATAACATCCTCATCTTCCCTTGCAACATCCATTCACTTTCAACAATAGCGAACTCCCCATCCACAAACATTTCCTTGCTGGATGCGATATCAACAGGCATCCTCGACAGATAGTCTGCCACCACATTCATGCTACTCTTCACAAATTTTATTTAAAAGTTGTACTCCATCACAGTTAACAACCATGTAGTGATGCGTGGTGTAACATTTCCATCCAAACCTCTTCCGCCCTGGAAGATATAAGTTGAAAGCTTGTGATCGGTTCTTAGTTTGAAAGGAATTCCCCACACATAGAACCTGAAGTTATTGATTCCCCAGCAACAGGCTAAAGCCTCTCTTTCAATCACAGAGTAAGCAGTTTCTGCTACTTGCAATCTCCTGGATGCGAACCCAATCACATTCTCAACTCCATCTTTAAGTTGTGTTAAAACTGCACCAATCCCAACCTTGCTAGCATCAGTGATGATATACATTTTACTCGTCACATCAAAATGACCCAAGGTGGGGACACGAACGATACACTCCTTTGATTGGAAGGCATTCTCACACTCCTCCGTCCAATCAAACCCTACTCCCTTTTTCATTAACCCTCTCAAGGGTTCATCAATCTCTGTAACATTCCTCACAAACTTTGCACAGTATTCTGCCAAACCTAGAAACGACTTCAATTCATCTTTGGTGTTAGGGTTGCGTGCATTCTCAACTGCCGTTACAATACTCTTCTTTGGACTCATACCTTTAGCATTAATGGTATGTCCTAAATATGTTACTTCCTCTTTCTTAATTTGGCATTTCTCTTTCTTCACAGTCAAGCCATGTTTTTCCAACCTCAACATCACTTCCCCAAGCAACCTATCATGGTCACGATCAGTCTTTCCCACAATGAGTACGATCATCTTTAAAATATAAAATCTGATCTAAGTCTCTGAAGATATTCTTCATTACCCTTTGGAAAACTGTTGAGGCCGAAGCAAGTCCGAAAGGGATCCTCTTGTTACAAAATGCACCAGACAGAGTAACAAAAGAAGTCAGATGACGTTATTCCATGTGCAGATTAACATGATGGTATTCGATGACATGTCCAGGACGCTAAACACAACTCCTTTACCCTCCATGGTCAACATTTCGGAAATGTTTGGTAGTGGTTACCTGTCCACTCAAATGCACTTGTTCAAGTCACATAAGTCAATGCACAACCTAATCTTTCCTTCTCCCTTAGGTGCCACCACAATTGGAACTAACCATTCGGAGGCTTCAATAGGCTTGATGATTTGTTGTTTCAGTAGTCTATCCAGTTCTTCCCTCAAAGGTCCCCTCATCATGTTAGGAACCTTTCTCAATTTGTGTACAACCGGTTTTACACCTAACTTTAGAACAATTTTATGTGAGAACCTCTTCAACAGACCCAATTTGTCGGAAAACACTTTAGGATATTTTTTCATCAAGCCCACATGGCCCCCACATAGACTTCTTCCACCACATACAATATTATCGCTTCCACAGCATTGGGAATTGATCATTATGCTCAGTTCCCGCTGATGATGCCAACCTACTGTTAGACCCGGCCTCGTGGCGTGATCCTCCCTGACCCTTAGTCAACCCCTTTCCGAGCTGTACCCCCCCAACAGACCCCTAGGTCCCTCGGCCTAGCCAACCCATCCCTCCATGTTACACACACCCGTCCCCGGACTGCCCCGTACGTGCCTCCATCTTCCCGGCCCACAGGCCCTTGTGCCCACTTTCCGGCATCTAAGATGGCCGCCCGAACCAGCGCGGCCTAGGCCGAGAGGCGCCACCCTGGCTGGAGGACAGCGCGCTCCCCTTGCGTGAGAGAGGGAGGAGCAGTTTCTCTCACACCTCCGACCTCCCCTCGAGAGATGGGTTTCGATCGCCCCTCCGGCCAGCCCGAGGGCTGGCTCCACGCCTGCTGTGTGTCTGGGACTCCTCCCGAACCTGACATGAATGGGTCAAAGGGCCGCGTGGCAGGAAACCCCAACAAGCGGCCCCCAGGTGTCAAGACCCCCGCATACCAGAGCTCTGGAGATCAAAGAGGAACAGTCCTATAACTGGGGATGCTCCAGGACTATCGGGAGATTCGACTCTGGAACGACGAGAGCCCTGCTGACGTGGTCGCGGCTCGCCGGTCAGAGAAGGACTTCTGCTGGAACCACCTGAGCCCTGCTGAGTGACTCGCGGCTCCCCTGTAACTTTGGAACATCTGAGCCCTGCTGAGTGACTCGCGGCTCCCCGACAGCTTCGGAACACCTGAGCCCTGCGTAGTGACTCGCGGCTCCCCGACAACTCGAGAACATCTGATCCCAGCTGACTGACTCGCGGCTCCCTTTCAACTTTGGAACACCTGAGCCCTGCTGAGTGACTCGCGGCTCCCCGACTCTCCTGGTCCGGCTGGACCTCGAAGATCACATCGTATCCCCCGGCTCGAGGATTGAGAGCTGTGCGCCGGATACGCACCGATATTGACATTGCACCATAAGACTGTCCCGCTACCCCTACCCTGACCGAGACTCTATGGGCCCTTGCCCTATTTGTAAATACCTGCCTTTGCCAATCATAAAGATCCTTTTGAATCACGAGATAAAGAAACGTTCTTAAAAAGCTACGGTGTGGTGTCTCTTTGTCGTGTGGTGCTTGTAGAGTGTGTACGATCCTAGATTCGAGACTCTCCCTCTGAGAAGTCTCCCGCCAGTGCTCGTCTTTGGAACTAGGGAGGTGGGTCCCAGGGTGGTCAGGTACACTCCTGCCCTCCCCTGAGGTCGCCTTCTAACATTGGTGGCAAGCGACGGGATACGAGCCGCAATCTAGAGATCGTACAGTACACGACTAACGCACTACCGAGCAAAGACGACAAAAGAGACCATCATGAGTACCAGTGAAGTCGACGCGAGTACCGCATTCCGTGTACAACAACTGGAGGAGTACTCACACAAAGAACTAAAAGAATTCTGCAAAGAACTGGGAATCGCTACCACCGGCCTCAAAACAAAGGAAGACATGCAGAAAGCATTGAAAGCTTGGGTGGAGTCCGGAGTCCCCCACACAGAAGGGGCGGCGGCGCAGCCAGACGAACCGGGGCTCCCCCAGACAAAAAGCAGCAGCCAGGTACGAAGCTTCGTGCCAAACGGGGGCCTATCCCCGGAAACGCTCGCAGATCGAGAAAGAAGTCGCCACCAGGAGCTTGAGATGGCCAGACTGAAGATCGAAGGCGAAATAAAATTGGCAAAAAAGAAACTTGCGATCGAACAAATAAAAGTACAAGGCGAATTGGAGGAGAAGAAACTCCAGCGGGAGCATGAAGGGAAGAGACTTCAGCTGGAGCACGAGCGAAGCTTGAAGGAGCTCGAGCTCAAGGCAAGGAACGAAGAGAACCGGCCCCCGGGGAACCGAGAGACCGGGTCCCCGGCAGAGCCGAAGGTCCACATCCCCAAAGATGTGGTCAAGGAATACTACAAAAATGACGACATCCAGCAATGGTTCAAGGCCTACGAAGTTGCCATGACCTCCCACCGAGTCCCACAGAAAGATTGGGGGGCCGGATTGTGAGAAACCCACCGCCAAGTTTCCCCACACCTCCACCAGCTGCTACCGGTCCCCCAGGTAGACAGCACCGAGTGACCATCACATGTTGGAGATGTCAAAAGCCCGGGCACTACGCCAGCGATCCCCAGTGCCCCATGACCCCACGTATCCCAACCACTACTCCCCCGGCTAGGCAAATAGCAAATGTAGCTCTAGGGGAGGAATTTGAGGACGCCGAGGGATGGGAACCTACTGCCATGACCCTAGTATCCCTGGGAGATAGGGAGATGGTCCCCGGGAATGCCCTGCCTACCAACACCAAGAAGTACCGCCAGTTAGTAACAGTGAATGGCCACCGGGTGGAGGCCCTCCGTGACACCGGAGCCAGCATCACAGGTGTCCTTAGCCATTTAGTGAGAGAAGACCAGATCCTCCCTAATGTCCTGTGCCCTGTAATTTCAGCAGATAACGTTGAGAGCTTGTGTAAGGAAGATCTGATACCATTCGAGTGGGAAGGAGTAGCAGGTCAATTGAAAGTAGCAGTAAGGACCTCCCAGCCGGTCGACTGCCTCCTGGGGAACGACCTGGAAAGTTCCCCGTAGAAGCAGGTCGAGCGACGAACCCACCTCGGGATGATGGGTCTCCCCGAGTGGGTGTGCGCCACCACCCGATCTATGGCCGCCCGACTGCCCCCCGACGGGGAAGTCGAGGACGAAACTGCCAGCCTCCCCCCTGTGGAGGATGACAGGGCCGAGCCAGCCGAGACCTCCGACCTCTCCCCACGAGGAGAAGGTGTCGCTGACAACGAACCCATCCACCCCGACCCCACACAGATCACCGAGCTGGGTGATCTGCCCGAATTGGGGCAGTGGCGCCACAATGGGGGCCCCTGCCGAGAGGAGTTCTGCCGGGAACAAGCTACGTGTCCTTCCCTGGTCGGACCCCGGCAACAGGCCCAAGCCCAGGCCGCGGGCGACCAATCCGGAACACATTGGCTGTACTGGGAGAATGACCTGTACAGCAAACAGAAGTCAGCGGAGCTAGGGTCGGCCCGAGTGCTGGTGTTACCCCTACGCTTCAGGGACTTCCTCCTGGGCTTGGCCCACGATGTACCCCTAGCCGGCCACTTGGGCCAAGACAAGACGTATAGCCGCCTGGTCACACACTTCTATTGGCCCAAAATGAAAGCGAACGTAGAGGCCCACTGCAAGTCCTGTCCCACGTGCCAGGCTAGTGGAAAGAGCGGAGGAAAGCACAAGGCTCCCCTCCAACCATTCCCCGTCGTCAGTACCCCCTTTGAGCGGGTTGGAATTGACATTGTGGGGCCACTGGACCCCAAGACCTCTCAAGGTCACCGCTTCATCCTCGTCCTAGTGGACCATGCCACTCGATACCCTGAAGCCATCCCCCTACACACCGTCACGGCCCCCGTGGTGGGCCGGGCGCTGATGGGAATCTTTTCCCGTGTAGGATTTCCCCGAGAAGTGGTGAGTGACCGCGGGACGAACTTTATCTCCAGATACATGACCTCCCTGTGGCAGTAGTGCAGAGTGTCCTATCGGTTCACCACTCCGTACCACCCCCAAGGAAATGGCCTAGTAGAGCGGTTTAACCGGACTCTAAGGGGGATGATCATGGGCCTAGAGGAGCCCCACCGGCATAAGTGGGACGTCCTGCTCCACTGCCTCTTGTTCGCCTACCGGGAAGTCCCCCAGAAATCCTTGGGGTTCAGCCGGTTTGAATTACTGTATGGACACCCTGTCCGGGGACCCCTCAGCTTGGTCAGAGAAGGTTGGGAGACGGCACCCCAAGACCCCCCTCAGGAGGTGTTCCGGTACATTCTGACCCTCCAAAACCAGACTCGGAAGTTCCGGGAGCTGGCCGAGGCCAACCTGGAAGCGAGCCAAGAGGAAATGAAGCGCTGGTACGACCAGAATGCCACTCTGGTCGAGTTCCAGCCGGGCCAGCAGGTATGGGTCATGGCCCCAGTAAAACCTTGCGCCCTCCAGGATAAGTGGACGGGGCCCTTCAAGGTAATCGAGCGGAAAAGCCAAGTCACGTACTTGGTGGACGTCCAGTCCCCCCGGAACCCCCTGCGGGTTCTACACGTGAACCGCCTCAAGCCTCACTTCGTGCGGACGGAGCTGAGTTTACTGTTGGCCACAGATGACGGGGCGGAAGAGGAAACCGAGCCTCTCCCTGACCTCCTGTGCACCAAAGAGAAAGATGGCTCCGTAGACGGAGTGAACCTCTCTCCCGCCCTCACCCTCCAGCAACGCAAATACTGCCGCCAGCTCTTGGGGCAGTTCTCGGACCTATTTTCCCTCATCCCCAAAGTCACTGACTGGTGTGTCCACGAAGTGGACACCGGAGACAGCCAGCCGGTGCGACACCGAGCCTACCGAGTCCCCGATCGAGTCCGGTCCTGCATCCAGGCCGAGGTCTCGAAGATGTTGTCCTTGGGGGTGGTCGAACCCTCAGACAGCCCCTGGGCCAGCCCCGTGGTGCTGGTCCCGAAAGCCGCTGCCCCTGGTGTCGCCCCTGAACTGAGGTTCTGCGTGGACTACCGGGGGCTCAATGGCATCACCCGAGCCGACGCTCACCCTATTCCCCGCGCCGATGAGCTCATTGACCGTCTCGGGTCTGCTCATTTTCTCAGCACCTTTGACCTAACCTGCGGATACTGGCAAATTGCGCTCACAGAGGGAGCCAAGGAGCGGTCCGCCTTCTCCACCCCGGATCGGCACTATCGCTTTCGCGTAATGCCCTTCGGGATGAAAAATGCCCCGGCCACTTTTCAGAGACTGGTAAACAGAGTCCTGGCCGGGCTGGAAGTGTTCAGCGCCGCATATCTGGACGATATTGCGGTTTTCAGTTCAGCATGGAGTGAGCACCTCCAGCACCTCCGGAGGGTGCTGATGGCCCTGCGCCAGGCAGGCCTCACAGTGAAAGCTAGCAAATGCCAGATTGGGCAGGGTTCGGTGGTCTACCTGGGACACCAGGTCGGAAGCGGGCAAGTCGCCCCTCTACAGCCTAAGATCGACGCCATCTTAGCCTGGGAACCACCAACCACCCAAACAGAGGTCCGAGCCTTCCTGGGCCTCACCGGCTACTACCGGAGGTTCATCAGGAGTTACAGCAGCCTCGTAGGTCCCCTCACAGAACTAACGTCCAAAAAGCAGCCCCAGAAGGTGCAGTGGACCCCAGCCTGCCAAGGGGCGTTCGACGCCCTCAAGAAAGCCATGTGTACTGCCCCCGTGCTACGAGCCCCTGACTACTCCAAAGAGTTTGTGGTCCAGACCAATGCTTCAGAACACGGCATTGGGGCCGTACTATCCCAAATGAATGAGGAAGGTCTAGACCAACCTGTAGCCTTCATTAGCCGGAGGCTACTCCCCAGAGAGCAGAGGTGGAGCACCATCGAACGAGAAGCGTTCGCAGTAGTCTGGGCCCTAAAGAAGTTACGGCCCTACTTGTTCGGAACCCATTTCCGAGTCCAGACGGATCATCGACCATTGCGGTGGTTGATGCAGATGAGGGGCGAGAACCCCAAACTGCTGCGATGGTCGATCTCCCTCCACGGGACGGATTTCACTGTAGAGCACCGCCCTGGTACCAACCACGCCAACGCTGACGGCCTCTCCAGGTTCTTCCGCCTCAGCGAAGAGAACCCCCAAGAGGATGTGTAGTTCTCCCCGACTTTCAGCTGGGGGGGCCTCGTGGCGTGATCCTCCCTGACCCTTAGTCACCCCCTTCCGAGCTGTACCCCCCCAACAGACCCCGGGGTCCCCCGGCATAGCCAACCCTTCCCTCCATGTTACACACACCGTCCCCGGACTGCCCCGTCCGTGCCTCCATCTTCCCGGCCCACAGGCCCTTGTGCCCACTTTCCGGCATCTAAGATGGCCGCCCGAACCAGCGCGGCCTAGGCCGAGAGGCGCCCCCCTGGCTGGAGGACAGCGCGCTCCCCTTGCGTGAGAGAGGGAGGAGCAGTTTCTCTCACACCTCCGACCTCCCCTCGAGAGATGGGTTTCGATCGCCCCGAGGGCTGGCTCCACGCCTGCTGTGTGTCTGGGACTCCTCCCGAACCTGACATGAATGGTTCAAAGGGCCACGTGGCAGGAAACCCCAACAAGCGGCCCCCAGGTGTCAAGACCCCCGCATACCAGAGCTCCGGAGATCAAAGAGGAACAGTCCTATAACTGGGGATGCTCCGGGACTATCGGGAGATTCGACTCTGGAACGACGAGAGCCCTGCTGACGTGGTCGCGGCTCGCCGGGCAGAGAAGGACTTCTGCTGGAACCACCTGAGCCCTGCTGAGTGACTCGCGGCTCCCCTGTAACTTTGGAACATCTGAGCCCTGCTGAGTGACTCGCGGCTCCCTTGCAACTTTGGAACACCTGAGCCATGCTGAGTGACTCGCGGCTCCCTGACTCTCCTGGTCCGGCTGGACCTCGAAGATCACATCGTATCCCCCGGCTCGAGGATTGAGAGATGTGCGCCGGATACGCACCGATATTGACATTGCACCATAAGACTGTCCCGCTACCCCTACCCTGACCGAGACCTATGGGCCCTTGCCCTATTTGTAAATACCTGCCTTTGCCGATCATAAAGATCCTTTTGAATCACGAGATAAAGAAACATTCTTAAGAAGCTACGGTGTGGTGTCTCTTTGTCGTGTGGTGCTTGTAGAGTGTGTACGATCCTAGATTCGAGACTCTCCCTCTGAGAAGTCTCCCGCCAGTGCTCGTCTTTGGAACTAGGGAGGTGGGTCCCAGGGTGGTCAGGTACACTCCTGCCCTCCCCTGAGGTCGCCTTCTAACACCTACCAAATCTGATCCATAATCAGTAATGTACACCCTTCCATAGACATATCTGCCCTTAAAACATTCCAAACATTTCTATCTTTTCCCTGCGTATCCCACAGCTCTTATAACAGACTTACACCGTTGGGAACCATCAGCACAGCACCATATGTTCTCAAATGGCTCCCTAGAAATAAGAGTGACTAGACTCCTAGAGACCGCTATGGGTTGTCCATCAAAGAGAACGTGACAATGCGGTTTCTCTGTTATTTGTTATTTGTTATTGCGGGTTTATATCGCGCCAAATCACCTACAGGTCTCAGGGCGCTTTTACCTCATGACATAATAACCAAAAGTACTGAGAGGGGTAGAGGAAGGGACAGGATTTACGCTAGGTTGTGTGCTGTTCTAAAAAGGTTAGTTTTCAGGACTTTCCTGAAACGGAGTAGGTTACCCTCCTTACGGAGTGCCTCAGGCAGGGCGTTCAATAGGTTCGGTAGCACAACCGAAAAAGATCTCCCTCCCATTGTAGCCAGTTTGAAACGTGGGCAAACAAGAAGTTGGGCGTCTGAAGACCTAAGATTTCTTTCCGGTCTATATACCTCAATCCGTTCCTTGATGTAGGCCGGGGCCTGCCCATAGATGGCTTTATGGGCTATACAGAGGCTTTTAAAGGTGGACCTCTGCCCGATTGGCAGCCAGTGTAGACTCTTTAATAGTGGGGAGGCATGCGCTCTCCTCGGGAGATTAAAAATGAGCCTGGCGGCATCATTTAGGACTACTTGGAGTCTGTTAATTAGCGTCTTTGGCAGGCCTAAGTAGAGCGCATTTCCATAGTCGAGTCTTGACACTATGGTGGCAGAAACCACTGTGCGAAGCATCGGCTCGGAGAGGAGAGGAACTAGTTTGCGCAGCTGTCTTAAAAGACCAGTGCAGGTACCGACTACAGTGGAAACCTGGTTGGTCATTGAAAGAGCACTGTCTAACTTAATGCCAAGACTTTTGACTGTAGTGACTGGCTGTGGAGTTGGGCCCAGCTCCTGGGGCCAGAACATGTCACTCCAGGACGAGCACTTGGATGGTACTATCAGCACCTCTGTTTTTTTCCGGGTTAATTTTTAGCTGGTTAGTAGCCATCCAGTGAACTGTGTATCTAAGTATGTCCTGGGCGTGTGACTGGGCTTGTACGGTGTCATCTATGCCCAACAGTAGCTGTGTGTCGTCGGCATAGTTGAACACCCGACAGCCCATCTCCGCTAGTGTGTTAATCAGAGGCTGCAGATATAGGTTAAACAGGAGTGGGGATAGCGCTGAGCCCTGGGGGACACCACAGGTCAGACCTCCCACTCCTGATATGCTATCTCCCATCTGGATTCTCTGGTTTCTCCCAGATAAGAAAGATTCCAGCCACCTAAGAGCTGAGCCCTGAATCCCAACCCCAGCCAGCCTGTCCAGTAGAAGGGTATGGCTGACAGTATCGAACGCCGCTGATAGGTCTAACAAAATCAGGGCGCTCGGTCTCTTACTGTCAGCCATCCTTCTGAGCTCGTCCAGCACCGAGAGCATGACAAGCTCGGTGCTGTGATGTGCGCGGAAGCCTGCCTGCCTCTCATGGAGTAGATGGTTAGACTCCAGGAAGCTAGACAGAGATTTAAGCACATGTTGCTCAAGAACTTTGGACAGGAAAGGCAACTGGGATATGGGCCTATAATTTTTTAAGGCGTTGGGATCTGCCCCCACTTTCTTTAGCAACGGTCTTACACGAGCTTCTTTGAAGCTAGTGGGGAGCCTGCCGGTGCTCAAGGATTTATTCAGTGTGGCTAGGATATGGTCCTCTAACATAGGTCGTGCCAAGCAGAAAATGCTAGGAGGACAGGGATCTGCTGGGGAACCTGATTTTGTCTTCCTCATCAGCGATTCGAGGGTTAGTGAGTCCATAAGGGGAAATGATGCTAGGCAGCTGGCAGCAGGGTTTAGGATAGCCTGTTGCTCGATGGGGCCATGCCCCATATTTTTTATTTCGAGCATAATGGCGTCTACTTTATCCAGAAAATATTTCTGGAAAGTATCACAGTTTATGCTGCTGTTTATATCCTGAGCTTTTTTAGTTAATTCCTTCAGGATTTTGAACGTTTCCTTTTGAACATTGGTCGCCCTATTTATACGAATCTCATAGAATGAGGCTTTAGTTTCCTGGGTGGATTTTTTATAGCTGCGAAGCGCCTTCTTATATTGTTCACAGGAGTCTATATCCTTATTTTTCCTCCAGTTTCTCTCCATGTTACGCAGAGCCTTCCTTTGATCTCTCAAGGCGGGTGTAAACCATGGGGCTCCCTTTATTCCACTATTTTTTGTTTGGAGTTTCTCGGGTGCTAACTGATCGATGGCTGTTACTAAATAGTCCATCATGTCCTTACAGTCTTGGTCTACATCTTTATTAGATGATGTCGGCTGGACAATTCCCCTGAGTGCCGTGGTCAGTGTGTGTTGGTCCACATTTTTCCACTGGCGAGTCAGTCTGGGTTTAGGTGTTGGACGGGAGGGTAAGGTATCCAGAGGGATGTCACAGTAGATCAGATGATGGTCGGACCAGATACAGGGGAGGATTCCAGCTAATACCACCCTGGAATCTGTGGTCCATATCAGATCTAAGGTGTGGCCTTTTATATGAGTAGGGGCGTTTACGAGCTGCCTAAAGCCCAGGGAGGACATAGTTGTCTCTAGGGAACTAGCTGCTGGCTGTTTCTGTTCTTTGTCCCAGTGAAAATTAAAGTCTCCTGTGACTATGATGTTTCTATATCTGGAACACATGTCGGAGACAGAGGACATAAAGGAGTCGTTAAAGCCTGGGGTGGCATTAGGGGGGCGATAAACTGTGAGAACTGTAACACACATGTTATCAAGCATGATTTTTATCGCCAGCAAGTCGGCCAGATCCGCTGACTCAGCCAGTATTTTAGTTACTGCTGGATGTCTCTTGAATATTATTGCCACTCCTCCCCCTCGAGTGTTCCCTGTACGATTCTGCCAGTGAATGTCGTAATTTACAGGGACGGCGGCTATAATGTCTGGTATGGAGTTGTCCCCCATCCAGGTCTCAGTCAAGGTCAGGATGTCGATGTCTTCGTCTTGCAATAAGGTGAAAATTTCAAGACTATGACAGCACAATGACCTAGTGTTTAGGCTAACCAACTTTAGGGTATGGGGGGGGGCTGGGGACCTACCTATCTGCGGTGCCTGGATGGCTAGTTCCTCTATGCGAGTGAGTATAGTTAGGTCTAAAGTTGTTGTGCCCCCATTCAGTTGACGAATTTCCTCCCCAGAATAGACCTTCCGTTTGGAAAGGGTCCCTGCCCCTGTGCCCGGCCATGCGCGGACAGGCGCAGACGGGCTGGACTCTGGCTTGACTCCGGCGTGAGTATGGCGTGCCCGCTGAGCGCGTCCGCTGCGCGGAGTCATAGCCGTCTATTTTCATACTGTCTAGCCCTACCCAAAATGGCCGCCACCGTTTTCCTTCCGTGTCCCAGGCAAGCCCGCCCTGAACTGGCCGGTTGCTCTGGGGGGAGGCTGAGGTGCTGTCTGTGCAGCGCGGAAGACGGGGGGTGCAGAGGTAAATTTAAAAGATTAATTAAGAACAATGCCTCCACCCTCAATTCGGTGGAGACACGCGCTGCGATAAATCCGCGCACTGTGCAGAGGGAGGGGGGTAGGACACAGAGGAAGTAAATTCACACAAAGCTATTAAAACAGAGTAAAAAGCGTCTGCCCGGCTCAAGCCTCAGGCATCAAATGGCAAAGGTATCTCGAGAGCAGAGTCCTTCCACTATTTTTATACTGTCTAGCCCTACCCAAAATGGCCGCCACCGTTTTCCTTCCGTGTCCCAGGCAAGCCCGCCCTGAACTGGCCGGTTGCTCTGGGGGGAGGCTGAGGTGCTGTCCGTGCAGCGCGGAAGACGGGGGGTGCAGAGGTAAATTTAAAAGATTAATTAAGAACAATGCCTCCACCCTCAATTCGGTGGAGACACGCGCTGCGATAAATCCGCGCGCTGTGCAGAGGGAGGGGGTAGGACACAGAGGAAGTAAATTCACACAAAGCTATTAAAACAGAGTAAAAAGCGTCTGCCCGGCTCAAGCCTCAGGCATCAAATGGCAAAGGTATCTCGAGAGCAGAGTCCTTCCACTATTTTTATACTGTCTAGCCCTACCCAAAATGGCCGCCACCGTTTTCCTTCCGTGTCCCAGGCAAGCCCGCCCTGAACTGGCCGGTTGCTCTGGGGGGAGGCTGAGGTGCTGTCCGTGCAGCGCGGAAGACGGGGGGTGCAGAGGTAAATTTAAAAGATTAATTAAGAACAATGCCTCCACCCTCAATTCGGTGGAGACACGCGCTGCGATAAATCCGCGCGCTGTGCAGAGGGAGGGGGGTAGGACACAGAGGAAGTAAATTCACACAAAGCTATTAAAACAGAGTAAAAAGCGTCTGCCCGGCTCAAGCCTCAGGCATCAAATGGCAAAGGTATCTGTCAACACTTTCTAATTTCACTCCTGGTAACTTGACCTTTGCCTCTTCGCTTATGGCTTCCTTCTTTGCCTCCACAGTCAAAATTATTTCTTGAATACTCTCACAAGTATCGTTTACTTCTTGATCAACTAGTTGGACTATTTGTGTATCCCTAACCTCAATCTTGGTTCTGCACACTATAGCTAGATGTCCCCTATTCCCACATTTTCTGCACACCACATTTCTAGCTGCACACATTGTACTAGATGCGATATGGCCTGGAGCACCACATCGGAATCACTTTATTTCTCTCCGATTTGTATTTCTCGGTCTCATCTCTGGTTACTCTTTGTTTCTTTCCTCACTCAATTTTTTAGGATCACCATTTCTATCTTGATTCTTTTCACTGGCTGCACAGCTCCAACTTCACCTATGACACTGTCTCGTTTCTCATTGCTTGTACTATCGCTCTCCTTTAACCATATCACCGTATGTTCCATGCCTTTTGCAATATGAATGGTTTCTTCTAAGTTAGGGTCCTTCATTAACAACCTCTCCTTAACCCTCTTGTTGTTGGTGCATCGCACTATTTGATCCCTAATAAGAGAATCTGTTACCTGTTCTAATCGACATGACAATGCTAAACCTCTCAAGGTTGCAACATAAGACGCTATGGGCCTGATGTAGGTAATCCCAGATTACCGATTCTTAAATACCGAATCATACCAATTCGGTATTTAAGAACTGGCAATCGGGATTTAGGTATTTTTACCGATTCAATTACCGAATCAGTAAAAATTGGTAATTACCGATTCGGTAATTGCCATTGATTCCTATGGGCCTTGAGGCCCATTGGAATCAATGGCAATTACCGAATCGGTAAATACCGATTCGGTAAAATTACCGAATATACAAGGGGAACAGGGTGTCACTTTGACACCCTGTTGCACCCCAGATTCTGGCTTGTGTGCAATGTGACACACATACATGCCCTTAGGGCATGTATGTGTGCCACATGGGACCGGTGTACATGCACAGATGTGCATGTACACAGAAATTCATAATTTACCACCAAATATTATTTGGTGGTAAATTATGAATCGGTAATGGCCTGTGGCACTGTTTAAAGTGCCACCTACATCTTGATTTACCGATTCGGTAACTTTACCGATTCGGTATTTTACAGAATCGGTAAATTTAGCGAATCGATACAATTCAGGCCACCTACATGTCCAATCCCAAATACCGGTCGGTAACGGCCCAAATCGACCGTTACCGACTGGTATTTGGCGACCTACATCGGGCCCTAAGTCTTCATCCACCTTTTTGGTTTAACTTTGTTTTATTGACTTTCAAGCAACTGGTTTGGCACATTGCAGACCCCAAATAAACCCATATTCCATGTTTCTTGTCCGCGAAGGTGCCACCAGGGAACCCCTCCAAGTACAATGAGGGGGGAAAAGGCCGCCGACCTCGCTCCAACTTCTGCCTTGCGGGGCCCTTTCTCCGTCCCAGGCCTCTGCGGATGTGTGACTGCTTCCTGAGCTTCTATGTGAGCGCCAGGTACCTTGTGCCTCGTCGCAATGCTTCGCTAGCTCCGAGGAAGGGCTTGAGTGTCCGCTCTGCGGCCTTTTCTCTGGTGCCTGCACTTGAGGGCTGCAGTGTGTGAGCAGGCGCATCACCTTCTCTGGGGTTCTCTCTCGTAAGTCCACCATGGCGCTGCCGCTCCGTTTGATCTCCGTGGTCCCAGGCAGCTCGTAGGGCAGCGGTATGGAGGTAGAGGATAGCTCTCACCACTAACGGACCCTCTCGCCTTGCGGCCTCCGGCTGTAGAGTGTTGTGCGCGGCACCCACGCAGCGCTGCCTGTTGTCTGCCTGGGCGGGCCCGCAAGCCGTACGTCTGATTGCTGTTCAGGTGGGGGCCCTTTTCGCCCGTCTTTAGCATTCTATCGCCCTATAGGGGGGTGCTGAGAGTCGCGATAGGTGGCACCCAAATCTAGCACCACCTTCTTCGCTACAGGTCGTGGCCTCAGTGGCGGTGTCCTCGCAGACTGGCACCTTGTGCGCTGTCTGCCGTTGCGAGTGGGCCTTGCCATTCGGCCCATGTGAGCCTGCTTCCAGTGTGCTAGTTCTTGGGCCCCGCAGCGCAACTTCTTGCTAAGTCCCGCCAAAGGCTGTTGCTATGCTCTGCGTTGGGCCTGTCAGCCCGACCTGCTGTCCACCTTAGACTCGCCCTATCATGCACGCCATTGATAAGTCCTCCCGTGGTTGGCTCCCGGGCGCTGTGCTTGCGGCTTAAAATCGCTGCGTGGGGGACGGGCAGTCTGAACTCCAGCAGCCATACTTCTTACGCCGTCAGAATCTGGCACTATGCAGCGCTACCCACCTCCGACACTGGTACCAAGCCCAATCCTGTGGAGGCCCACCAGCTACGCTCTTGATTTTCGTGCTGGCGCCAAGGTGAGAATTTCTGGCTTCTTTGCGCCCCCGGCACCGGCTCTCACCCGCTGTCTTGTAGGTCATCTGCGGGGGTAGCTGCCTCTGACTTGACGGTCCTACTGCCCGTCCCAAGCGAAGGTTGTGTGGTTTTCCTCTGTGATTTGACTATGCGGCTTTACTCCGATCGATGCTGCCGGTTCACACCCCCTTCGTTGCAGGCTCCCACTCATTGTCAACGAGGGCGCCGCCCTGGCAGCCAGCCTCTGATCCCACGGTGCCTCCACAGCTCAGGAGCCCGGTATCAGTTGTCCGCCCCTTCACTCCACTGGGCTTGCGGCCTGGGCGCCATTTCCGCCGGAGAGCGCCTGGTTGCGTTGAGGGTCGCCCTGAAGCTCACTGGCTCGTAACTGTTCTCTGTGATGGCGCTTCGCTCCCACAAGCTGTGCCAACGTCTATATGGCACAACTGGGAACTTTGCTGATGACTTGGCTAGGGAAAGGGGCCCGCGACAAGGAGCCTCCGGATTCTGGGTCCGTTCAGGTCACTATCTTGGCCTCGCCCCCTCACCTTTTGCACTCTGGAGAAGAACTTATGTTGTTCTGGTACCAAATTGGTCTTGGGGTAAACTAACATTTGCATGGACATATCGAAAACATTTTTGGGTTGCTCGTCACCCATCCGTAAGGATACTTCCAGCAAATCTTCATAAATTCTCCTCCCCTCAATGCCTAAATGATGGAGAAGAATTGCTTGACATCTGGGTGGACCATAACGATCACCACCATTTGCCAACATGTACGTGAGAAACAGTGTTTTCCACTACTTCCACGGCACAGGTGGATCTCCAAGAGAAGCCAAGAAAGGTGGAGGGGAAGCAATCATTTGATCTGCCATCACTGCAATAAACCCAACACAATGAACTAAAGCAAGTTAAAATAACAATCTAATATAATAAATTAATATAATAAGCTACCACAATAAACTAAAACTAATAATGCTAATGTTTGTCTCCTTATTGTAGCAGTCTATTTCCATGTTCATTGTAACTTGTCAATAGTCCTTCTTATTGCAGCAGTTTTATTTTTATGTTCATTGTCATGTGCCAATAGTCCTTCTAATACAGTTGCCGGATCAGGAAACAGGAAATTAATTGTTGAAGCAATGAGCAGGAAATCACAACCGGAAACCCAGAGGTGCGAAGTGAGAAGAGTATTTTACTTTACAACTTTTCTTTCCACAGTTACACAGTATCTTGGGATTTTAATACGTTCTGGACGTGCCCTGATTCTGCCGTATGTCTGCCATGTCAGTGTACTAGTGAACACATATTCAAACGATTATTTAACATTTCCAGCCTTGATGAAGTCTCTGTGTGAGACGAAACACGTGTTGGCGATTTACGTGCTGGGAGAACTTTTTATGGAATTTGAATAAAGAATACATTGAAGAGAACTAACTTGGACTTCAATTGAATTTATCTTAAGAATTGTGGACCCCTTTTCATCTACTGTGATTCTTGTTCTAGCTCGCTAGGCTATTGTATAACAACAGCCTCAAGTTGTTTTTGTGCTGAGGGCAATATACTAGAGCCCAAAACTGATATATATACATTTATTTGGAGTGCTGTTGTAATTTAGAACTTCTTCCAAAAGTTAAAGTGGCATACACATCCTGTGTCTGCCTATAGCACCTTTGGGTAGTAGGTGCCTTGAATTTCTTTAGCACCCAAGAGATACTGATTACTTTGAATGTTTTTTGATATTTTTCGTGTACTATCTGCATATACATACATGTACTTTAAAGAATAGTGCGGACGTTTCCTTCGGGAACACTACTATCCCAATACTTTGTAGAACATATTCAAACGATGTTTGAGCAATCTGGATATTTAAGCAATCTGCCGTGTTTGCCTGTTTGTCACAGTGCTTCCAGCTCGGATGATACGCTGAATGACATGGCAGATAGCATAAAACAAGCTTACACAGTTTTCCTAATGATGATTGTGCTAATATAGTAACAGGTATGGATTTGTCTCTGTTCAATTAAGTGTTATTGAGGGACTCTCTGTAGCCTGTAGTCCTGCAGAGTAAAGACACGTTGTTGGAACTGGGGTCACCAGTTCCCCGAGGGTAGCATGTCACGAGTGGATAGGCATCCGAAAGCATATGTGTAAAGCGACCATACAGCACACACATCCACTGAGACAGAAAACTGGGCACGCAATGAGTGACACCACTCCAGTTAGTTTGTATAAAAATTAGATAACTTTTATAAAGAGCAGAGTCAGGGAAATCAAGAATTACAGTATCAATATCTCATTAGTTTTCCTTCAGAATACATAGGTTTCAACACTTTGTAATAAATACTCTGATGAATAAATATTAAATATCAGATAAATATTGAATATTAGATGATATTAAGTATAGATACCCACAGACCTGACCTTAGCCTTGATCCTTGTCAGAGCCTGTAAGGAATACATCACAAAGGCAACCAAATGACATTGCATCATATTAGTTCTGTAGGCATTTTACCCACTTCTCACCAAACAAGGGTGAGCGTTTCACAGCAGTAAACATGTAAATAAATAACTGAAGGCTTCCAGTAAATGCGGCACTAAAGGGGAGAAAACATTTCATTAAGGATAAACATCCCCTTGTGCAGGATTAAACATTTTAAGAATCACTCCCAGCAGGAATGAGCATTAAGCAGTTCCCTAGTAGAAGTAGAACTTTTCATTAGTTATGCACCAACATTTCATCCAGGAGGTAACCACTTCTCTGAGCAGAAGTAAACATTTAATAACAGGTAAACCATGCATAAGGCCTAGGCTGAGCAGGACTCTAGGCGAAATATGGGGATAATCCCTGGGTTTGGGCCTAGCCCTCGCTAATACTCTTCATCCTGGTACTGTAGGCATTTTATTACATCCTCTAATCAGGGGTTAACCTTTTATGAATCGAGGCCTATAAACTGTGGGCCTTGGGACCTCTAACACAGTCCAATACCAGGGTAAACACCCCCTTAATCTAGTAGGGACCTTTCATTAGGAATTATCCTGTTCGCAGGTGAGAACAACATTTCATGTAGAGCCATTCATATTCTCAATAGCAATAACTTATTTCAATTAAGGTTAAAATGTTACATTACCCAGCATTAAACATTTCCTGGAGGTGTACTTAGGGAAGATTGCACTTGGCATATAACCCTTCCCTATGGGCGTTCATTAGTCACAACCTTAGGCTGGGGTAACACCTTCTGTGAAGCAGGAGTAGGACAGTTCTGCAATCAGGCATAGGCATTTCATTTCCTCCTATTTAACTTCTCATTGCGTCAGACCTTTGGATATCAATAAACCAGGGTAGAGCATTTCATTTTACACTGGCAGGCAATGCATCAACATTTCTGTAGGGAAGAATAGCCACATCAGTAGGTATTACATTTAAAAAGGCAATAACAGGCCACTAGTCAGGGGTTAACTCTCCTAACTCCAGTCACGGGGCCTAACTGATATCCTGACCCAGTTCAGAGGCCTTCTTTGACTAATTCGGGCCAACGGGGCCCAATAACAGAGTTCCCCAGGAGGGGCGGCGGTCTCAGACCCTCCAATCCCCCACTCCGGGAGTTACCTTAATCTTCGGCTCCTCGAGGAGCTCTTGCGCCGATTCTGGTGGGGTGGAGGGCCCTCGCTCTTCCCAGGGCCCTCCAAAGTATTTCCGGCGCCGAGGGGAAGGGTTCCTAATCTCTCCGAGGCCCTCCAGCAGCGTATCTTCCTGGTCCCGGGCCTACACGGACTTCCAAGGCCCGGGAACCAATCCAGAGGCTGGAGGGGAGGTGGGCTCGGCCTCCTCGGCCAATCGCGTTGCGATCTGCAGGGCAGAGGCAGAAGACCAGTGAGGGCGTGGGTGCTCCCGCAGCCGCCTATGCAGCGCGGCCTGCGGGGGCACAACGCCGGCGGCCAATCAAAGTTTGGCGGGGGCGGAGCCACTTCCGACGCCCCCGTCACGTGAGGCCGGCAAGCTGGCTTCGTCGGGCCTAGCGCGGCCCACTGCGTACTCCGGTGGCCCTCCCCTCTCACCAGGGGCCGCCGCCACTGTTCCTAGAAGCGAGGGGCTTTCTGAGGCAAACGCCAGTCCGCGATGGCTCCCGCAGGCAGAGGCGGGGTCCGCAATTCCTGAGACGGCAGCGGCGCTACACAACAGCGCCAGGGACAGCAGGCAGCGCTTCACTGGGCTGCGGCGGTGAGTCCACAGTTGGCGCTTCGGGGGCAATGATGTCAGCGCTCGCGGCGCTCGCATGCATCATCTTCCTCTTCACAGCGCTTCACACGGAGCAAACACGTGGCGCAGTTTAGCGCTTGGGGCAGATGCCTCGCTGGAGGGTAGTCAGCAGGTTTGATCTCCAGCACTACGAGCTACGCTCTTGGCAGCGCAATTCATTTCAAATCAATTTTGGACAGTCCAGCGCCTGGAGCAGAAATATAGCGCTTGTACGAGTGCCGCAGTTCTATGGAGACCAGCGCTCCTCCAGGGGGCACACAAGAAAGCGCTTGAGGGGCAATATGACGCTTAGCCAGCAGACAGTTTATTTAAGTTGGAAGCAGGTCAGCAGGACCAACAGGACAGGCCACACAACCGTGTCAAACCAGCAAAAAGGGGTCCCAGGTGGCATCAGGGAGCGCGGGGAGCGACACAGCGCCAATACCTGGTTGATTTCTCACTAGTCCTGTGGTGATTTGGTTTCTTCTCGGCACTTTATGTTTCTTGCGCCCTTGTAAATAGCAGTCTCTGGGTTCTTCGAAGGGGGGAGGGGGAGTGTTGGTGTTGATGGCTGGTATCAAATCTCCTCAGCCGGTCTCCTTCAGGTGGACTCTGGGTTCCCCTCCCGCCGGGCTAGATCAGGGGGTAAGTTCAGGTTTCCTCAACACTTGGAAGGCAACACCTAAGCCCTGTCACTCCCAGTATCATAAGTCCCTGACTAGGCCCCACTGCCTAAAACTCCTGCGTAGGTTCTTCCCCAGGTCTGTGCTCCCTCAATCTGACAGGAAAGTTTCCCTCCCTTTCCTTTATATAGTGCCAGTTGACAGTTGGCAATGGCAGTTGGTGTCACCTCACCTGTTCCAGAAGATTCCAGGAGGTTCTAGGAGGTTCCACCATTCTGAATATGGGCAGGCTAGTATTGTTACATTGTTTGAGGGTTCCAGCCAGCTCCTGGCCACTAGAATGCGCCTGAATGGACCACGCTGCAGTAGCAGGGGTCAGGGGCAGCCATGTTAGGGGAAGAGGGAACCTGCACCTTAACATTAGTTTAACATTACGCAGGGCATCTCCACTACACAAGGCCTATTCACTTTTGTTACAATAGGGGGCACCCTAAATTAAAGGAATAAAAAGCGAAAAGTTTCTGGGAAAAGGGCCAAGTCCTACACATCTCCTCCCCAGCCAAAAGCCAGGGTAGACCGATCATCACCTTGATGGGCTTCCCTGCTTGGGGCGGAAAAAGGTGGACGCAGGCCCGTTACTTCAATGGCATCCGCCAGCTCTTCACTATTTAAACCACCCCACTGGTGTTCCCTAGGGGGATGCGGCCAGGACTGACCTCTAGGCAATCCAGAAGCCTCTGGCCCTTGCTTTCTCTGAGAGTGGAGGGCAGTAGCCCCAGGCCCGTGGTACCTTTGGACCACTCTCCTTCTCAACCTAGAGTCTAAACCCTTAGGTTGAACTGGTGACAGGGGCGAGTCCTCCCTCTCCCTGCACCCCCTCTCAGAGTTCTGCACCCTCCCAACTGGAGTGGTACCCCTGAGAGTCACCACTGGGGGGACTCTGATTACAGAGATCCCTCCCGCCAGGTCAGGCAACCCCTGAACCTGGCCACTCAACCCGGGATCTGCACCCTGTGGCTGGACCGGTGCCAGAGGAGAGTCCTTCCTCCCTCCGCACCCCCTCCCAGGGTTCCGCACCCTCCTCCCCGGAGAGGTACCCCTGGAAGTCACACCGGTAGGGTCCTTAGTTACCGGTACCCCACCCTCCAGGTCAGGAAACTCCTGAACCTGAAACCCCAGTCCAGGTTCTACACCCTGTGTCTGGTCTGAACCCCGAACCACGGGTACGCTGCCACCATTAGGAGTACCTGGCGCACATAATTCCAAGGCTTCCAGCTCTAACTCTTTTAGCTGAAGCTGGTGCGCCAGCTCCCTTTCATCCATTGCAAGACTCTCACTCTCCCTCTCGTGCTCTAGCATCTTCGACGACGCACACCTCCCAGATACTCTACTCCCTGCCCCAGAACATCTTCCCGGTAGCACATTGTCAGACACAACAATGTTGAGTAGGCCTGGGTCTTCTGGTGTGCCCGCCTCCCTGGGTGTGACCTACCCCTCCTGTCCCCAATCCCCTCTCCCCTCTGGGTGGGCTACTACCCATGCCCTCAAAGCGGTACGGAGTTCCTTCTTCCCGGTTCTCCGCCCAACAGGCACCCCCATCCCCTGACAAAACTCCATTATGCCAGGTGGGGACTCAGATAAATCTGGGAAAAGATACCAGGACGTGGGTGACAGGATTAGGTCAAACAGGGCTTGATACACTCTACAGGCTAGACAGTGGAGGGGTTAATTAGTCAGGGTTGCACACACAATAGGTGTGTAGCCTAATTGCTGTACACCCTGTCCCACTGGAGGGTGCTGCATGGTCACAGGTCCTGGATCCCACCGCTCGACACCAATATGTTGGAACTGGGGTCACCAGTTCCCCGAGGGTAGCATGGCACGATCGGATAGGCATCCGAAAGCTTATGTGTAAAGCGACCACACAGCACACACATCCACTAAGACAGAAAACTGGGCACGCAATGAGTGACGCCACTCCAGTTAGTTTGTATAAAAATTAGATAACTTTTATAAAGAGAAGAGTAAGGAAAATCAAGAATTACCGTATCAAATATCTCATTAGTTTTCCTTCAGAATACATAGGTTTCAACACTTTGTAATAAATACTCAGATGAATAAATATTAAATATCAGATAAATATTGAATATTAGATGATATTAAGTATAGATACCCACAGGCCTGACCTTAGCCTTGCTCCTTGTCAGAACCTGTAAGGAATACATCACAAAGGCAACCAAATGACATTGCATCATATTAGTTCTGTAGGCATTTTACCCACTTCTCACCAAACAAGGGTGAGCGTTTCACAGCAGTAAACATGTAAATAAATAACTGAAGGCTTCCAGTAAATGCGGCACCAAAGGGGAGAAAACATTTCATTAAGGATAAACATCCCCTTGTGCAGGATTAAACATTTTAAGAATCACTCCCAGCAGGAATGAGCATTAAGCAGTTCCCTAGTAGAAGTAGAAATTTTTATTAGTTATGCACCAACATTTCATCCAGGAGGTAACCACTTCTTTGAGCAGAAGTAAACATTTAATAACAGGTAAACCATGCATAAGGCCTAGGCTGAGCAGGACTCTAGGCGAAATATGGATAATCCCTGGGTTTGGGCCTAGCCCTCGCTAATACTCTTCATCCTGGTACTGTAGGCATTTTATTACATCCTCTAATCAGGGGTTAACCTTTTATGAATCGAGGCCTATAAACTGTGGGCCTTGGGACCTCTAACACAGTCCAATACCAGGGTAAACACCCCCTTAAACTAGTAGGGACCTTTCATTAGAAATTATCCTGTTCGCAGGTGAGAACAACATTTCATGTAGAGCCATTCATATTCTCAATAGCAATAACTTATTTCAATTAAGGTTAAAATGTTACATTACCCAGCATTAAACATTTCCTGGAGGTGTACTTAGGGAAGATTGCACTTGGCATATAACCCTTCCCTATGGGCGTTCATTAGTCACAACCTTAGGCTGGGGTAACACCTTCTGTGAAGCAGGAGTAGGACAGTTCTGCAATCAGGCATAGGCATTTCATTTCCTCCTATTTAACTTCTCATTGCGTCAGACCTTTGGATATCAATAAACCAGGGTAGAGCATTTCATTTTACACTGGCAGGCAATGCATCAACATTTCTGTAGGGAAGAATAGCCACATCAGTAGGTATTACATTTAAAAAGGCAATAACAGGCCCCTAGTCAGGGGTTAACTCTCCTAACTCCAGTCACGGGGCCTAACTGATATCCTGACCCAGTTCAGAGGCCTTCTTTGACTAATTCGGGCCAACGGGGCCCAATAACAGAGTTCCCCAGGAGGAGGGGCGGTCTCAGACCCTCCAATCCCCCACTCCGGGAGTTACCTTAATCTTCGGCTCCTCGAGGAGCTCTTGCGCCGATTCTGGTGGGGTGGAGGACCCTCGCTCTTCCCAGGGCCCTCCAAAGTATTTCCGGCGCCGGGGGGAAGGGTTCCTAATCTCCCCGAGGCCCTCCAGCAGCATATCTTCCTGGTCCCGGGCCTACACGGACTTCCAAGGCCCGGGAACCAATCCAGAGGCTGGAGGGGAGGTGGGCTCGGCCTCCTCGGCCAATCGCGTTGCGATCTGCAGGGCAGAGGCAGAAGACCAATGAGGGCGTGGGTGCTCCCGCAGCCGCCTATGGCAGCGCGGCCTGCGGGGGCACGATGCCGGCGGCCAATCAAAGTGTGGCGGGGGCGGAGTCACTTCCAACGCCCCCGTCACGTGAGGCCGGCAAGCTGGCTTCGTCGGGCCTAGCGCGGCCCACTGCGTACTCCGGCGGCCCTCCCCTCTCACCAGGAGCCGTCGCCACTATTCCTAGAAGCGAGGGGCTTCCTGAGGCAAATGCCAGTGCGCGACGGCTTCCGCAGGCAGAGGCGGGGTCTGCAATTCCTGAGACGGCAGCGGCGCTACACAACAGCGCCGGGGACAGCAGGCATCGCTTCACTGGGCTGCGGCGGTGAGTCCACAGTTGGCGCTTCGGGGGCAATGATGTCAGCGCTCGCATGCATCATCTTCCTCTTCACAGTGCTTCACACGGAGCAAACACGTGGCGCAGTTTAGCGCTTGGGGCAGATGCCTCGCTGGAGGTTAGTCAGCAGGTTTGATCTCCAGCACTACGAGCGACGCTCTTGGCAGCGCAATTCATTTCAAATCACTTTTGGACAGTCCAGCGCCTGGAGCAGAAATATAGCGCTTGTACGGGTGCCGCAGTTCTAGGGAGACCAGCGCTCCTCCAGGGGGCACACAAGAAAGCGCTTGAGGGGCAATATGACGCTTAGCCAGCAGACAGTTTATTTAAGTTGGAAGCAGGTCAGCAGGACCAACAGGACAGGCCACACAACCGTGTCAAACCAGCAAAAAGGGGTCCCAGGTGGCATCAGGGAGCGCGGGGAGCGACACAGCGCCAATACCTAGTTGATTTCTCACTAGTCCTGTGGTGATTTGGTTTCTTCTCAGCGCTTTATGTTTCTTGCGCCCTTGTAAATAGCAGTCTCTGAGTTCCTTGAAAGGGGGGGTGTTGGAGTTCATGGCTGGTATCAAATCTCCTCAGCCGGTCTCCTTCAGGTGGACTCTGGGTTCCCCTCCCGCCGGGCTAGATCAGGGGGTAGGTTCTGGTTTCCTCAACACTTGGAAGGCAACACCTAAGCCCTGTCACTCCCAGTATCATAAGTCCCTGACTAGGCCCCACTGCCTAAAACTCGTGCGTAGGTTCTTCCCCAGGTCTGTGCTCCCTCAATCTGACAGGAAAGTTTCCCTCCCTTTCCTTATATAGTGCTAGTTGACAGTTGGCAATGGCAGTTGGTGTCACCTCACCTGTTCCAGAAGATTCCAGGAGGTTCTAGGAGGTTCCACCATTCTGGCTATGGGCAGGCTGGCAGGCTAGTATTGTTACATTGTTTGAGGGTTCCAGCCAGCTCCTGGCCACTAGAATGCGCCTGAATGGACCACAGCCCTGAACCCTAAAAGTACCCCTTTACCCAAAAACCCAAACCTAGCCCTGAACCCTAAAAATACCCCTTTACCCAAAAACCCAAACCTAGCTCTGAACCCTAAAAATACCCCTGTACCCAAAAACCCAAACCTAGTCCTGAACCCTAAAAATACCCCTTTACCCCAAAACCCAAACCTAGCCCTGAACCCTAAAAATACCCCTGTACCCAAAAACCCAAACCTAGCCCTGAACCCTAAAAATACCCCTGTACCCAAAAACCCAAACCTAGCCCTGAACCCTAAAAATACCCCTTTACCCAAAAACCCAAACCTAGCCCTGAACCCTAAAAATACCCCTTTACCCAAAAACCCAAACCTAGCCCTTAACCCTTAAAATAGCTCTTTATTTTGCGAAATGCGTTGTAAAAGTACATGCGTTGTAAAAGTACTTGCGTTGTAATAGTATCCGTTGTAAAAGTATTCGTGGTAAAAGTCTTTACGTTGTAAAAGATGCGTGGTAATGGTATTGCGTGGTAAAAAATGCGTGGTAAAGATTGTATACCATCTCCACTACACAAGGCCTATTCACTTTTGTTACAATAGGGGGCACCCTAAATTAAAGGAATAAAAAGCGAAAAGTTTCTGGGAAAAGGGCCAAGTCCTACACACGTCATGACCTCCTCGCCACGTTTTGAGTATTCCCATATGCGAGGCAAACATTCTAGTAAGCATGAATGCGTTTCTTCTTTGTTTACCTTTGTTACGTATATAAAGAATGATTTTTTTTTCTATTTTATTAAGCAATAATTTTCCTATCACAAATGAGAGGCTGACCATTTTCTGTGTTAAGGTAAGTGCGTCACAGTTACAAACTTAAAGGTAGTACAACACTAAGCGAATAATTTAAAGGCACCACATTAACTTCAGATGCTATGTTTCTTCACTTACTGTAGCAGTGAATGCAGCTTTCAGAATGAGGTTAATGCACTGGCGGGAAACCAAGCTTACTTGAAGGCCCGTTCCGAGGGAGAGTCTTACCTTCCATTAGGAGCTGTGCTTAGCCAGGTTAGAGGAGTGTCTCGATTGTGTTCTTTCTGGAATGCATTCCTAGGAGTAGGCGTGCCGCTGAAGGCTAATTTGATACGTTTTTATATTTGGTCAGAGTGAGAGAGAAATTAATCCTAAAGGTATTTAAAATCCACTTGTGGTTTCAATTTAGTTCTTCAATGGAACCCAAAAGTAGTGCTCTTCAAAAAGAATCACACTGAGGTGGAAAAAAATGAGGCAATGATTTCAGTATCTCAAAGTAATCTGAGAGGCATCACTGATAAGGTAGTTAATGATGCATTACAAAAAGCTTCAGAAAAATATGCTTTCAGTTCGGATGTGGAAGAAGCCACAGAGATACAGCCACAAAGGGGTAAATTAATTCAGAGACCCCAATGGCAGGATGTAATGCAGCACATAAGGAGAGTTTATCATTCCTAATTGTCACCATTATAGCAGGAACTCAAATCAGTATGCATACAAATTGAATGGAGTTTTTTCCTGTATGGTTTCTCTTCACCTTTATCCAAACATGTTTGAGTTCATTATAGACAAGACGGGAATGCCATGGCTATACCTTTACACCACAAAGGAGGACTCTTTTTATCATTCGAAACTCTTCCTTATCTTCTCCTAATTTCTCCTAGTCCACTTCTTTAGCCACACCTCTTCCGCAGGTCGGCTTACACCTAAATCTGACAACCTAGGTCTTGAAAGGTTAGTTCTCCATCCCACTAAAGTACACAAGATGTTTCTAATCTTCAGCCCTCTGTGTTGGAGACAATGTGGTCACAAAGGTTATTTCATTAACCCTTGATGGGAATGCACAACCTGTCTAGAAGGAGATAGCAATGGCTTACAGAACATATGTCCGCTTTCTTGTTAGGTAAGGTTGCCTCTAGAACAATTGGGGTGTTCGGAAGACATTGCCTCCGATATACAAGGCAGTCACAGAGAATCAGTGAAAATCCTACTCATGACATTACATTAATTGAAAAAGAGAGTGTCAGGAGAAGAATCTAGTTCCTATTTTATGTAATCCATTCAAGGTGTTAGAATTTTTAAAGGATGATTTCAAAATGTTCTTTCGCCCTCTACTTTAAAAGTCCAGTGGGCTCCTTTCAAAGCTATCTAACATTTAAAAAGTCCCATTTCTTTGGTAGACAAATTGCCAGGAAGACAAACGTTTTTCTTATAAAACACCTATTGTTTATTCACCCTCACCAGCCTGGATTTAGTTTTAAAAGGCCTAGAGGATAGCCTTTTGAGCCTTTACAAACAATAGGGTTTTCATATAACCTGCTAAAGTTGCCTTCCTTCTAGTTATAACCTTTGCTAGACACTTGAGAGAAGTAGAAGCCTTGATTAAGGATCCTCCTTATGGAAACATATTTCCTCAGGCTAATGTCATGGCCTGCACTGAAATGTATTCCAAAGATCAATTCTAAGTTCCATTTAGAACAAGATATAATACTGCCGGGCTTTATGTCAAATCCTTCTTCTCCAGAAGAAGTAAAATTATACACCCTAGATCTTAAAGGGCAATTTTGGTTTATGTACATAGAAATTATTATTTTTGTAAAAACAAGTTTTTTAGGTATAAATAAACCAATTGAGGAAAAAGACTGCTACAGTCTAATTTGCCATTTTTTCAATGCATACAAATCTGTAAATGAAAACATTCCTTCTGGTGTATATGCTTTGTCAGCAAGAAGGATGACCACCTCTTAGACTGAATCAAAAGGTATTTTGTGGAAAGAAATATGTAAAGCTGCTACATGGACTTTATTTTACACCCTTGTAAATCATTGTCAATTACAGGTTAAAGGAGAAGGGGATACATGTTTACTAGAGTGGCAGCCTGTGTTTAAGTTTATAAGATATTGTATAAAGAACTGAAGTATTATCTGTCATCATTTGATTTTGTCTCATACATTTACAAAATAAACTATAGGATGTGGAAAACGTTTTGGTTGGTCCCTCATCAGAGTATAACATTTCCCTCATTTTCCTACCCATGATCTGTATATTTTTAATTCTTGGTGTTTCAGGAAGCGGTGTACCGAATTGAAAGTAATATGGAGAGGTGAAGTGGTTGTCCTTGCTTTCCAAAACGAAAGAGGACTAATAAAGAGTTTATTCTTTATAAAGATAACCAGGGTAAATCAAGAAGAAACTTTATTGTGCTTACCATTGTGCCTGCTTTGCATATGGGAATGCTGAAAACATTAGGAAAGTGGCTAGGAAACTCAGACTAAGCGTAATGAAGATTACTGGTAAGTAATCAAGTTATTACTATTATCACTACCATTTATGCATTTTTATTTTTGTACTTTTGTTTATCTGCTGTTTTTCTCTCATGCTTGATGTGACTTTACTCTGAATGAATCAGTATGCATAGCAGTATTTTATCTTTACTGAATGCAATTAACTAAACATTTTGGACAGTCTCAGGGTAGAAATATGAAAGTGTCCCCTTCCAATTCATCGACCAATGAAGAAGGAGCATAATAATGATGAAATGTTTAATCCATCTGTGCCATGCATGTTGTCAATGCTTTTTTCATTACCGAACACTGACCACAGTCTCAAAGATTACTGTATTAGAATGGCAACAAAGACCCTTCTCTGTACGGCATAGTATAACGTGCTGTTCAAAGCCAGATAAAGCAGTCAATTAATTGCTATAGAATTGAAGCAAAGTGCCACACTGGGATTAAGGCTTGAGTGCAGGTGGCCTTTGAGTTGCCATTAAAAGAACGAGATAATATCTTGACAAAGTAATATTTGTGTAATATTACCTTTCAAAACCACCATAGTCCCCAGGAAAGTCTGACGAACACTAACCAGAAAGAGTTTATGGAATATTTAGAATTGCACAAAAACCCTGAATATGCACATGATGGTACACTTTGGAACCAAAAATGTCAACAACAAAAATCCATTAAGAATATGGAGGAGGAAAGAAAACATCCATGAGCCATACTGAAAACAAATAGAGATATGTTGGGGGATGTCAGAATTCTGGCTCCTTTTCGATTATCGTGTAGTATAGAAAGTTTGGTCCATGCCCACAAAGTAAAATATGTGAGTCGGCTGATGACCTGCTTACCTGCAGAAGACAGGTTCCACTGCCGGTAAGGTAGCATGGGGTAAAATGTTTATCTTGCAGAGACCTGTACAACACGATGGGAAGAGTTTCAGAAATAGTCATTTATGTGTGTACAATAGATGTCAGGTTTGACCTTGCCACCTAAGACACTATAAATGCTTACCTATGACGGAGACGCTCCACTATCAGTTTACAGAAATTTGTTTCTTTCATTATTTCTTACTTTAAATATCTTTTTTATTGTCACAACCTCACAGACAAACAACATTATTACTCTCTCAGCTGCAAAATAGTTATTTCGTGTTTCCAAATGTTGATATAAGTGTGTATATGTCTGGATCTTCCTTTACCTGCATTTGCTTAGCTGGAAGCCATTTTCTGTGTTGCTACTTGTGCATTATCTTGAACATGCCTTTCAGCACTGGTACCTGTATGACAGCTTTGCTCCTTGTCCCTGCCCCTGCTTGTGTCTGTATCTGCATGCTATTGTGTCTTTGCGTGTGTACCCATTAGTGTATTTGAATGTGTCTAACCATTCATCTGCTTGTCTTTTGAAGTTTGTCTTCGTTTATGATTGTGTTCATTTGTGTCTTTAGGAAGTTCTTTAACCGCATCGCTGCGGCGGCTTTTCCCGCTGTGCGCTGCGGTTTTAAAAAACCCGCGGTGCATGACGAGCATAGCTCGTCATGAGCGCACGGCAGGTAATGCTCATGACGAGCTGAGCTCGTCATCAGCCTGGAAGGGGTTAAAGGGAGCAGTATTGGCTTAATATAAACTTGCAGCAATCATTGTTGCTGGTTAATTACTGGTAGTACTATTTAGCATACTCTTTCAGATGGGAGAATATTACATCACCACTTGAAGGAGTGCTTGGATCTCTTCTAAAGTTGTGACACTGTTCCTTCCAGTTGCATCTGCAAGTGCTATTGGCAAAGTATGTTTTCATATTTATTTGTCTACACCTGATGGAAAGTAGTGAATGTTTTAGGCAATTCTCAGAAGCTGATCGTTTCAGTCTGTTCATGTATTGTAATTGCATTTATATAGCGCTTACTACCCCTGACGAGGCGTCAAAGCGCTTTTTCGGCGAGTAGCACGCTACTCCGGGACTCATAGAGGATTAGTGTTGAATTAGTATAGTGAAACATGCAAGTACATTTTAAGTGGTGGATAGGTTAGTCAGTTATTTGGATTTGCAATGATAGCAGAAGAATAGAGAAGGACAAAGGTTTGTATTTATATAGCGCTTGTTGACGCACGCTATTCAGGAAGCCTACAAAGGATTAGTGGTGAATTCATATGGTGAAATATGAAGTAATTTCAGTGGTGGATATTAGTCAGTTACTTGGAGTGAGAAGGATAGCGGAGGGATAAAAGTGGAAGAAAGAAAAAGGGGATGGGTGTTGAATCACTTTTATGGTGAGTAGCACGCCACTCCGGAACCCATAAAGGATTACTGTTGAAAATTAGTATAGTAAAAAAAAAATGAAGTAATTTGAGTAGTGGATATGTTATTCAGGTATTTGGGTAGTATATTAGTATAGTTTAATATGGAATTTGAGAAGTGAACATGTTAGTTTATGTTTATATGTATTTGTAAAGCGCAAACTGATACCCGTGGGTGTCCTGGCGCTGTAGAGAAGACCTGCTGTGGATTGAGCAGATGAAGAACTTGTCACCTTGAAAACAGCCATGTTTTTATTGCCTTTCTAAAAGGAAAAAGGTTGGAGATGCTTCAGATATGCAATGGTAAGGAGTTCCATAATTTGGCCGCATTGATCGTGAAACTTCTTCCTCCCCAGTTCGCTTTTTTGACTCGAGGGATGCCAATACGTTTTTGATCGGCAGACCATAAGGCTCTTTTAGGCTTTTACCAGGTGAGGTGCTGTTTTAGAAAGTCTGGCCCGATGCCATGCAGTGCTTTGAAAACAAGGCATATTGACTTGAATTTGGTACGATTGCCGATTGTTAACCAATGGAGTTGTTTTATTTTGGCCGAAATAGATTCGTATTTATGTGTGGCTGTTAGAAGTCTAGCCCCCGTATTTTGTAGCATCTGCAGCTTGTTCATTGATCCTTTATGTACCGCAAGGTATAGACTGTTGTAATAGTCTAGACATTATGAGTGCAGAAACTACGGTTTGTTGTGCATCCTTGGGTAACATGGGCATGATTTTTTTGCATGATTTAAGGATGTATGAAGTGGTAGAGGCAACCTGGTTGATTTGGTCTCTGAAACTCATTTTGTCATCGATCTAGATTCCCAGATTCTTGACCTTTTTTATAGGTATTGGTAATGAGCCCATCTCCTCTGGCTAGCAACTAGGTGTCCAGAATGTAGGGTCATTTCCGAAAAGAACCAACTCCGTTTTCCCCCGAGTTCAGCTTTAAACAGTTCTGGAACATCCAGTCTACTACTGCTTTAATACATTCCTTGATCTTAGTTGCTGTTTCATAAAGATTCCCGGGGAGTAGTGTTACCACTATTTGGGTGTCATCAGCGTATGATGTTAGGTCAAACCCAAAACTCCATATCAAGGGGGCTAGCGATGACACGTGTACATTGAACAGAGTAGGGCTCAATGATGACCACTGCGGCACACCCCAAGGCAGGGAGATGGAGTTAGCTTCAAAACCATCCAAAGATACTGTTTGGGTTCTATTGTTGAGGAACGACTTAAGACGTTTCCAGGCTTTGTCTTTTATCCCTAGCTTGTCCAACCGGTCCATCAGCAAGGTATGATAGATCGTGTCGAAGCCGCAGATAGGTCTAGCATGATCAGTACAGCTTTCCCCCCACGGTCCAAAATGGTTCTGATTTCTCCTGTGGATTTCAAAAGAGCAGTTTCTGTACTATGTGCCTCTCTGAAACCATGTTGAGTTGGGTCCAGGGCCTGTGAATCCTGTAGAAATGTATTTAATTGAGAATTCATGTTGCTTTCAATCAGTTTTGCGGGAAGCAGTAGCCTAGAAATAGGTTTGAAATTATTGGGATCCCCGGCAACCAAATTGGTCTTTTTCGGGAGGGGTAGGATGGAAGCGTGTTTCGATTCCTTGGGGAAGTATCCCTCTTGATAAATGTTGTTGAAAATGTTGGTCAGTTGAGTAGCGACCTGCTTGGCTGCCATCTTAACAATTGAACATGGACAGGGATCCTTAAGAGAACCTGATTTGGCTTTGTCTAGGACTTTAAGGGTATCTGCTACCTCTAAGTTGGCAAAATAGTTCAGAGCTGGCCTATCAGGATGAGTTGCTAGAGGATAATCAGTAGGACTGATGTTGTGGTCAGAGCGTGATTCTGAAAATGTGAGGAAAAGGTTGTTGACTTTGTTAAAGAAATTCTGGGCAATTTTGTCACAGAGCTCCTGGCTGGCCACAAGTGGGGGAGTCTGGGGGTGAGCCAGTGATTAAACAATTTAAAAAAGTTCTTTCTGTGAGTTTTTTGCTGAGGTAATTTTAGTGCTAAAGAATTCTTGGTTAGTGGATTTAAGGAGTTGTTTGTAAAGTGTCAAGCTTGCTTTATATTCCTTTTTGTCCTTGTCATCATAGTTCCCCCTCCATTTTTTCTCCAGGTGTTTGCAGGCCAGCTTTTGGTCCTTCAGCTTCTTCAAGTACCATGGGGCGGAGGGACGCTGTCTGGTGGGGTTGAAGCATTTAAGGGGAGCTAACTTATTCACCGCAGCTTCCAGCCATTTAGTGTATAAACTGGTCGCGACGTCTAAATTGTTAGGAATGGGGGTAATGGAATCAGTAAGTGTATGGACTAAGTTTTCCGCTTTAATTTTATTCCATGCTCTACTCTTAAGCGGTTTAGGGATACATTTTGTATTTTGCGATCAGGTGTTACAAGCTTAAACAATACTGCAGAATGGTCAGACCATACTAGCGGCAGTATTTTGGTTATAGAAAGTAAAGAATTGTTGGAGAATATGCCATCTAAGATGTGGCCCGCCAGGTGTGTTGCGCCGCTGACTAGTTGCTCCAAATTGCCTCCTCTCATGAGGTCTAGTAAATTGGATGTGTCAGGGTCCATAGGCAATTCCAAATGGTAATTGAAATCACCTAAAATAGTGTAAGAGTTGCAACAGATGCCTCGTTCTAGTACACTACTTATTTGAGTGAGAAACTGGTTTCTCTGGCTTGGTGCTCTATAAAGCAGGGCACCTCTAAAGGTGTAATGATGGGAAAGTTTAAAACAAAATTCTAATGCTTCGCATTCTTCTATAGTTAGGGAATTGAAGGAGGCAGGGATGGAAGAATGGTATATGATAGCAAGGCCCCCCCTCGTTTCTGCTGTCTGTTGAGTGTGTAGCAGAAATAGTCAGGGGGGTGGCCTTAACTATATTGGGTCCCGATCCCATATCTGTCCAAGACTCTGTGATGAAAGCCACATGTATTCTCTCGTCCGATATCAGGGAGGAGATTTCTGTACTGGGTTTCACCAATGATCTGGCGTTAAGTAAGGCGAATTTCCAAGGACATTTGGGGGCGTCCAGTCTGTTAATTTCGATTGAAAAGGATAGTGGAGAGATAAAAGAGTGAAAGGTGTTTTGTTTTGTGGGTTTTTTTTTTTTTTTTAGGTCTTAGCAATAGGAGGAGGCTTTTGGATGAGTAAAAAGGAGTTTTGGAGGGGAGGACTCAGAGGAAAGAGTTTAGAAAGGTTTGTTTTAGGGGATCGGTATAGTAAAAGAGGTGTCAGATGATACAAGGAGCGGTAGAGTAGGAGAGAGTCTAGAAAGGGGTATTTTGGCAATCATAGTAGTGGTATGGGGTTTGAGATAAATGAGAGAGTGGATGTAGACGATATATTGATAGATGTATAGGGTGAGAGATAGGGTAGTGCATTGGAAGGAGTAATAGAAGAAGTTTGAGATGAGTCAGAAGGTTGGGCTAGAAGATATATTGGGCGAAGTATATGCTGAGAAATAGGGTAGTGCATTGGAAATGCGTAGTTAGAAGAAAGTGATAAATATGTAGATCCATAATTACATTGAAAGTATATGTGTTGCAAGAGTTACAAAGTGAGGTGGTGTGCAGTGTGTGTGTTGTGCGTTAGTGTTATTATGGTAGAAGGGAGAGGAGGGTGTTTGTTGGACAACTGATGGAAGGTCTGTTAGGTGTAATTACAGCAGGGAGAGTGTGTCTGAATGGGATGTAGTTATGTATGGTGTTGATTGGCATTGTGTTAGTGATGAGTGTATTGGTTAGTAGTATAGGATAGAGTTGTGTACTGTTTGTAGGTGATGGTGGATATGTGTGGTAGTTGGGATAGTAGGGTGTGTAGATGTGGTTTGGTTGAGTTTGTAGTGCAGGTTGGTACATTAATCTGTGCATAGTGTTGTGCGTGGTGTACATTTGGTGTGAGTGTCTTGCTCTGGATGGTGTGGGCTGGGTATTTCTAAATGAGAAAAAGGGCAGCATTTCTGGCCCTAGTCCCGACCAGTCTCGAACAGGATCAAACAGGCAACTGCCCTTGTCCTCTCTGCCCGTAACAGGCTCAAACAGCCAACTGCCCTTGTCCTCTCTGCCCTTAACACTCTCAAACAGGCAACTGCCCTTGTCCTCTCTGCCCTTAGCCTCGACGCCCTGGCTTAGATGCCCTAAGCCTGGCCTTTTTTATAGCCCTAGTAATCAGGTGACCCCTTCAGCCAATGGGAACCCTAGCCCTAACACTATCCAATCACAACACTAGCCCTAAAATCTGGAACCAGTCCAAGCACCCAATCTGTTCAAAACCCCTGATCTCTACGTCCAATAAAGGCCCTAGCCCTACCAGTAGTCCCAAAACAAGTCCATGCAACCAATGACACAGGTAGCCCTAGTCCCTACTTCCAATAGAAAGCCTAACCCTAAGTCCCACACCTAGTTCAGCAACCAATTACACCAGAAGCGCTAATCGCTACTTCCAATTAAAGGTCTAACCCTAGCCCTAGTCCCACCCTACTCCCAACAACCAATAACATAGGAAGCCCTAGTCCCTACTTCCAATAGAAATCCTAACCCTAGCCCCTACCCTAAAATGATTGAATCACAGACCCAGAAACCAATCAGAACCCTCAAATACCCAACCAATGAGGACATTAACCCTAATCCAATAGAAACACCAGATACAACCACCAATCAGTGTAGACATGTACCAACCACTAGCAGACCATATAAGGTCCCCGCGACCTCAGACAAGGTTTGCTGGCCAGGGAGTTGGAAGTTGCTTCTCCTGTTCAGAATCTCCTAGGAGACAGACAGGCTCAATCCACACTTTGGACTTCAGCAGGTAAGGGCCTCACTAACTTGAAATCTAACAATACTCTTTGAATACAACTTTACTCCCCCTGCTGGCCAAAAAATGAAGTGCACAGGCCATAGTAAAACACAGTTTAAACAGCGCACAGAAGCACCCTCTTATGTAGAAAAAAATCCCTGTTGCTGGGGGGGAAGGGGGGCAGTGGGGCTGGTTTCAATTGCTTGTGAACACAAAATGGTGGCTGGGAGTGCACTGTTTTAACATACAGGTCTTAGCACAGAGCAAAGGAGAAATTTGGAGGGAAAACAGAATTGTCACTAAGGAATGAGAGGGACAAACTACAGAGGTTGGACTGCAAATCTCACAATAGAACACACTAAATGGAGGCAATCATGGGCAGAGAAAACCACAAATTTAAAACACAACACAGGTGATAAAATATGCAATTACCGGCAGGCTAAAACTACAATTTTTAACTGTAACAACCACAGGCGTGGACAGTAAACACAGAAAGTGAAAATTGTTTTTTAAACAGCTTTTTGTCTTGGGAAGAGACAGCACTAGTCTGCCTCCTTACCACTTCCTGGACTCTGCTCACTGCAATCTGGGGCACAAGTAGGCTGCTACTCACAAGATGGAGGAGAATGATTTGGGGTGCACCTAGCAAGGCCTTAAGGGGCCTGGGCAGGTGTGAGAGGAGGGCTCAGACTTGCCTGATAGCTGAATAGCCAGTAGTCATGTCCATGTTAGAAGATGCTTCCTTTTGTGCACTTTGGTGGTCAATGAAGGTCACTGAAAAGGTGTGACAAACCTGAAGTGTTTAGTCAAGGCCAGTAACCGGCTTACCTTTTCTAACTTGAAATCCCTTGATAAACTGGTTGCCTCAATATAAATACAAGTATTATGTTGTCAGTAATGAGTGATCCATTTTTACCCATACTGACTAGCTTGTTAGAAAGTCTCTTGATTTCACAAAAGGCCTTTTCTCTTCAGTTTCAAAGACTATTAATAATTCTTTACCATTGACGTAAAATAGATGCAATTCCAAATTCTAACTTGGAGCTCAATGTGCAACCAGATTTATTTCAAAGGTGTACGCAACACACAGATCAAGAGTAGTAGACGCCTGACAATCACTCCCTGTCCCCAATATAACTTAGCAATACATCTGTTCATTAGAAACAGCTTAATAGTTAGTAAACTGTTACAGAATGTTTATTTAACCTACAAGAAAAAAAGGAACGCAGAGAATTCTTAAGGGACACGGAGTGCAAGAAAAAGTGAGTAAAAAAAGGGAAAGATTGAAAGATCTTCAAGAAAGCAAACAGGAGAGGGGGAATGCATTTTAGAAAAAAAGACAGAATGAGAGAGGGGTTTGAAAAGTTAGGGATGATTGATAATTATTAATATGATGCATGGATACACTTTTGAAATAGTCTGAAAACTTGGCCATCTGACAAGCAATAATACAATAAGGAATTTTGACAAATTATGTTAAAGAGAAGAATGACCAGATTTCTTCCCTGAATGCCTTATATTAGTAACTAAGACAATAGGGCAAACTCCCACACAGTGATACTGATGTGGCCCCTTTCTTGTGAATTATAGACTACGTTTTTATGTTGTGTTGCTTTTCGAGTAGCCCATATAAAAAAATTCTAAATTACAGAGTATTTTTTTTCTTCTTGATGGGTTTTTTCTTTCTTCATTCAATGTTATTTCTCAGAATTGCTTACATGTTATCATCAGTCTCGCAAATATTTGTTCATAGCACAGCCAATGCATGTTTCGCCCTCTTATAACATGCAAGTCTGGGGTTTCCTGTAAACTACCTTTTGAGTATGCAAGTTGTATGCAACTGGTAATTCTTTTAATGATTTTTATATGCTAAGAGTTCAGGATTGTTTGTGTAAGGTATTTGATAAGGCAATGAAGTAAAAGATCCAGTCCGTCAAAGTGATAGGGCCATTTGTGTCTTTGTTTTAAAATCCCCGCCATTTGAGTGCTGTTTTAATGAGTCCCTCCACCCCTGGGTGGTATTGTAGGTAAAACTTTCCTAGCTCCTGTGTTTACTAACCACATGCATTTCCCCTGTACTGTTAACAACAGGTGTCATAATGCTTCAGTGGGGACTAAAATCGGTGAATATTATACAATATCAACAGTGTTCAGAAGTGTTCTTAACAACTGGTAAGTGATTTGCTCTCTGGAGTTTTTAACCACCATCTGAAATTCTATCCTTAATTTGTATTGGCTTGATGATATGGAACAGTTGCTTATTTGCTTTGGCAGAAACGATGTGTATAACATTTTGGAAGAGAAAGTAAAATATATGCACACAAAATGAGAGATGGAGGGTAGATATGTCATATCATAAGCAAAAATATAATCTGACTGAAATATTGTGTTTTAAGTATAATTTACAAAAATGCCATTTACAGTAGTCCCATACCATGCTAGTGGAAGAGTAAGGCTTGGATGGGTAGCCTAGTATTTATGCATCAGTCCAGTGTTAATTTCTAGTGGGTTATTTTCTAAATGATGTTTTCTTCTTTTGATTATAGTTGGCAATGCAAGAATACTTGAAATGGATATAACAACGTATTAATCACATTCCAAGTTCATCAAACGTCCACATGAAGTCACTAAAAACAGTGCAAAGGAACAGCCACATGAGGACAATATTCCTACTCGAGCTTTAAAAGATTTCAATTTGTGTGGGAGGACTCAATGGAAACCGATGCCACTTCAAGTAAAGGAGAAGTATTAGGAGATGAGGAACCTTTACCACTGATCATTCGAAGTGATGCAAGGGAAACCGACTAACCCTCTGTCCTTTCTAATGGAGGAGTCCATTGCAGTTACAGTAGTAAAGTTACAGTTGAAGCATCAATTAATTGTGTTAATCAAAAAGCATCCGGTCCAAGTGATCTTGGACAGTGTGTTACAGAAGGACCGAGACAGCCTATCCTAAAGGAGTACCCTCTCAAAAAAATGGGAGTTTGTTTCTGATCTTTCAGGCCACAATGGTTTCAGACATATAAGTGGTTGGAGTACTCGGTTACCAAGGACGCAGCATACTGTTTCCCTGGTCGCTTATTTTCTGTGTGTCAGTCTTCTTCTCTTTGTCCTGGAAGCAGAGAATTAAAAAAAAACACTTTTGTTACTGTAGGTTTCACCAATTGGAAACATGCTTTGGGAAATGAAAAGGGAATTTCACTACATGATAAATCTGCAACACACAAAAAAGCCTATGCAAGGTGGGAGGATTTTGAAAGGCACATAATGAAAGAGATGCCACTCATGAAAGAACTTAAGGAAGCTTTCGCCAAAGAAGTTAAAGAAAACCGACATTACTTCAAAACAATTGCAAAAATTATCCGATTAACAATTAAAACTAAAATTGGGCAAGGAGAGCATTGCTTCACTACTGATGAGCTGGACCATGGACATATACGTGAAATCTTATATTTAATTGCAGAGCATGACAGAATTGTTAAGGAGAAGCTTAATGAAATACAAAATATACATTATTTGCATCCAACCATTCAAAATGAGCTTGTCTCAATTATGGCTGCTTTAGTCAGAGAAGACATTGGAGGCAGCCTTAAAAACAGTCCGTTTGGTATTCTTGGAGCAGAAGCAAATGTTTTGCAGTAGTTCTGTAGTTCATTCTCTATTTATAATTGTGCAAAAACGAATATCCAAAAGTCAGGTAATACATTAAAACAGTTAAGTGATTATAAGGCAGTGCAGGAGTGGGAAGCTTAACTAGTTATAGCTATTAACTCCTCGCAAGATACTGAACATATCAAATCTAGGGCCCGATGTAGGTAGCCCTTTACCGATCGGAATCGGCCGAAAATACCGATTTTCGGCCGTTTCCGATCGGTAAAGGGCTATGGAGATGTAGGGGCACATTTTCGGTAATTTTACCGATTCGTTATCATTACCGAATCGGTAATATTTACCGATTCGGTAATGATAACGATTCGGTAAAATTACCAAAAATGCAATGTAGGTAGCCTATGTTCCATCAGCACATGGCTTACAGAATCGGTATTTTACCATGGAATACAAATCCATGGTAAAAAACCGATTCCTGTGTACATGCACATCTGTGCATGTACACATGTGCCATGTGACAGACAGACGTGCCCTTAGGGCATGTCTGTGTGCCACATTGCACACATGCCCGTTTTGGGGGTGCTAGAGGGTGTCAAAGTGACACCCCCTGCACCCTTGTGAATTCTTTAATTACCGATTCGGTAAATACCGAATCGGTAATGCCTAATCATTCCTATGGGCTTCAAAGCCCATAGGAATGAATGGGCATTACCGATTCGGTATTTACCGAATCGGTAATTAAAGAATTGTTAAGGATTCGGTAACGAATCCAGATGTTGGGACCTACATCCCATTTACCGATTTTGAAATACCGAATCGGTAAAATTCGGTATTTCAAATTCGGTAAATGGGATTTACCTACATCGGGGCCCTAGTCTCTCCATACACAAATCTAGGTTATACGAGATCTTTGCTATGAAGCTTGCAGAACAGGTGGCAGTCTTTAGATCACAGCTTTATGAAGTTTGGGAAAAATCAGGATGTATTCTAGCTAAAAATATTAGGCAAAAAGAAGCATCCAATTGTATCAATAATATACAGGATGAGACGCAAGGACAAGACGTTAGTTTCTCAAGAAGTTCAAGAACTCTTAAAAAAAGGCGCAATCGTCGAGAGCTTTTCTGTGGGTTTCCTCAGCAATATATTCCTGGTGGAAAAGAAAAACAAAGAGCAAAGACCGGTGATAAATTTGAAAGAACTAAACCAATGGGTGGTCTACCAGCATTTCAAAATGGAGGGAATTCACCTCCTAAGAGACGTACTAAGAAAAGGGGACTGGTTGACAAGACTCAATCTAAAAGACGCATACCTAACGATACCTATCTGGAAACCCAATCAAAGGTTTCTTCAATTTACATGGGAAGGCCATTTATATCAATTTTGCAGCCTCCCTTTCGGCCTTTCATCCGTCCCCTGGTGTTTCACCAAAGTACTTCGACCCGTCGCGACTTGGTTGAGACAAAGGGGAGTGAGGATGATTATTTACCTCGACGATATCCTTATAATGGCCCAGTCAAAAAAGACTGTCTTGTTTCATACGGATCTCGCAATACGCCTTTTGCAACTCCTGGGTTTTGTTATAAATCTAAAAAAGTCATGTATAATTCCGTCTCAACAGACCCAATTCCTAGGTTTCTTGATAGACACTGTAAAGACAGAACTCCGTCTGCCGAGCGACAAAGTGAGAAAAGAACTGAGGAAAACACTTCTTATGAAAGTTTTCCCCCTGAGATATTTAGCGAAAATCCTGGGCCTTCTTTCCTCCAAAATTCAGGCGATATTTCCAGGACCCCTACATTATCAGGCACTACAGAGACTGAAATCGAGACACTTGAGATCCAACGGATCGTACTCCCAACTAATCTCATTAGACCAAGAATCGAAAACCGAACTACTTTGGTGGCTCAAGAATTTAGAAGCATGGAATGGGAAAGCCATTTTTGGAGAACTACCAGATTTAATAATAGAATAAGATGCGAGTTTGGAAGGCTGGGGTGCAAGATGTGGGAACTCGTCAACAGGGGGTCGCTGGACCCAACAAGAAAAAGAATTGCATATCAACTGCTTAGAGTTACTAGCAGGTTCATTTGCGGTTCGTTGTTTCACTCAAGATTCAATGAACTGCTGCGTAACTTTACGAATGGACAATGTGTCCGCAGTTCGCTATGTCAGCAAACTGGGCGGCCCTCACTCCAAAGATTTGACAGACTTAGCGAAGGGCCTATGGAACTACTGTTTGAACAAAGGTATTTCAGTTGTAGCGGAACATATTCCCGGACTGAAAAACGAAGTTGCAGATTGGTACTCCAGAAATTTCAGGGACTCCAGCAACTGGAGACTGAACAGAAATGTGTTTCTAACCATCCAGTCGAGATAGGGCCCATTCGAAACAGACCTGTTTGCGGACCGTATAAACACCCATCTGAAAGAGTTCTTCAGTTGGAGACAAGACCCTCAGGCCACGAAAGTAGATGCCTTTTTGCAAGACTGGACAAACCTAACACCTTATGCCTTTCCCCGCTTTTCAATGCTCCCTCACCTTCTCCTTCATGCTTGACGTTACAAACAGAGCATGGTCGTGATAGCTCCTCTTTGGAGATCCCAGGCGTGGTTTCCGATCATTCTGGAAATGAGCATAGATTTTCCAATTTTAATTCCTTCCTTCAAGGAAATCCTCCTAGACCCAGAGGGTCATACATATCCCCTTGTAGAGCAGGGCCTTCTAACTCTGACGGCATGGAAGATTTCAGGAGACAATGGAGAGTCCCTGGACTTTCGTCAAATGCTTTCAGACTCATTTCAGAATCATGGGCATCTGGCACAAGGAAAGCTTATAGATTGGCACGGAACAAATGGGTTCGCTGGTGCATTCAACGATGTTACGATCCCATTTCAACTGATCTAGTCAATGTTATCAATTATCTTTCAGATCTTTTTACTTCAGGTCTGTCTTACAGAACTGTTAATGTTTATAGATCCGCGATCTCAGCCGGTCATTCTTTAATTAATGGAATATCACTTGGACAAAATCTTCTAACTAAAAAGATAATGACAAGCATGAGGGTTATAAACCCTCCTGGCCCAAAATATACCACACTGTGGGACGTTACTCTTGTTCTTAGGACTTTATCGTCATGGGAAGATAATTCTTCTCTCTCGCTTAAACGCATCTCTTTTAAAATTACTGTTTTATTATGTCTGGTATCTTTTCGTAGAACTTCAGACGTTAAGGCTTTAGACATTTCAAGTAGGGCTTTTCAACCCGAAGGAGTTTGCTTTTACCTAAATAAAAGAACGAAGACCTTGTCCTCTTCTATTTTCTATCCTTGTTTCTCTGCAAATGATAGACTCTGTGTGGTCAATTGTTTGAAAGAGTATGAGAAAAGGACGAAACATCTAAGGATGAATGAATCACAACTGTTAATTTCTTATAGATTTCCTCATAAGGGAGTCTCTTCCCCAACCCTAGCCAGGTGGGTTAAAAACGTTATGCATGAAAGTGGTGTTGATGCATCCATTTTTGGTGCTCATTCCATAAGAGGTGCTTCAGCCTCAAAAGCCTTTTGTTTAGGAGGAGGGTTACAAGACATCCTTAGGGCTGCAGATTGGTCTAATGATAGTATGTTTAGAGCGTGTTATTTCAAACCAATACCTAATGTGATTGATAATGTTCTTAGTGCACTTTAAACTTGCATAATATGGCCTCTGTGTCATGCCATAAAATTTCGATTTTTCACAGCCTGCTGGGCAGAAAATCTAGATTTTATTAAGGACACGGAGGCTAATATTATCCCACCTATTTTTTCTCAAACCCTCCCAGTTGATTGATTTTACGATGTTTACTTTTTTCTTTCAGAATAAATTTGTTTGCTTACTTCTGGATTTTGGTTATGGAGTTTGGATCTTTAACTTTTGATCCTTAAGTTTATCTCACGTTGATCTTTCTTCGCAGTTGGACAAAGAAGGATGAGAGATGGTTTCTAAGGAACTTTATTCTTACTCAGAATGTTCATTGACGTTCTGTATTCTTCAATTGTTGCTACTGAGCTGTGGTAATAAAGGAGATTTGCATAATATTAGCTTCCGTGTCCTTAATAAATTCCAGATTTTCTGCCCAGCAGGCTGTGAAAAATCTAAATTGTATCAATCATATACAGGATGAGACGGGACAAATTCATGATCAGCCTGATGGAATCTTGGAGGTCTTTCGTTCGTTTTATAGCAAACTGTACAAGGAGGAAGTCTCATTCTACTCATCGGAATCTATTTTAAATTTTTGTGGTCTCGCTAATATTTCTAAATTAACCTCTATACAGGCAGCAGCATTAAATGAAGATATCACATGGGAAGAAATAGAGATGGCTATCCTCTCCCTCGCGGCCAGTAAGCCTATGGGACAAGATGGTATCCCGTTGGAGTTTTACAGGGCGATTTGCCAGGTGCTAAAACAAGATTTACTTTTTACTTTCTTGGAAGCCAAGAAAGGGATAGCAACAGTCTCGTGGAGACAGTCGATTATTATGGCCTTTCTTAAAAAAGATAAATCTCCACTTCATCCTGCCTCTTATAGGCCGATTTCTTTAATCATTGCTGGCAGCAAGATTTTCTCAAAAATCTTAGCCTCCCGACTCTCAGGTATAATCTTCTCAATTGTATCATATAGGCAACATGGCTTTATCCCTAATCAGGATACTGCAGATCATGTCCAGCGGGTGATTGCGTTAATGGACTGGGCTCAGGGGACTAATACGGCACTTGGGATTACCCTGCTGGATGCTGAGAAGGCATTCGACAGGGTGGTCTGTTCGTATCTCTGGGATTTGCTTTTATTGAAGGGCTTTGGCCCCCAATGATAGCAGCCCTAAGAGCACTGGAGCGAAAAAATCTGCCCCTTTTAGCATTTCTCGAGGCACCCGACAGGGATGCCCGTCCTCACCACGTTTGTTCGCTCTTTATATTGATATCTTTTTAAATAAACTGAATCAAGCGGAGAACCTAGCGCCTGTGCAAGTTGCATGTACCAGCTATAGAGCTCTCGCTTATGCGGATAATATTGTAGTGATCACAACTGATATTCAGGGGGCATTGCCAATAATTGAAGATCTAGCGACCCAGTTTGGTGCTTTTTCGGGTTACAAATTAAATATATCTAAAACTCAAATTTTATTTGTAGGTCAGAATCCTCCTGCACAGCTCAATACAGTGGCAGTAGCGACATATATGGGCATTAAAATTACCGCTCCAGTCTCTGCCATTCCAGAACTAAATTTAAACACAGCCCTGAAAAAAGCAAACTCGTCGCTTGAACGTATCGACCATCTTCATTTATCCCTATATGGTCGGTGTTACGTTTTAAAAATGATGATACTACCAACATTTTTATATATGTTTCGAACAATCCCTCTAGAATTCCCTCTTAGTTGTTTTAAACAATTAGAAAGGATGGCAGCTAGATTTTTGTGGGGCTACAAACGCTAGCGTAGCTCTTATAAGAAAATGATGCTTCCAAAGGCCAGGGGTGGGTGGGGCACCCCGCATTTTTTGTATTATTATCTTGCATCAGTATTACAGTTTATTATCCCGCTGATAATTGGTGTAAAGGCTCAAATCCCCGTGAGTCATTCACCTTCAATATACGAATTCGTAATGGGAGTGGAGTGTCGTGGCTGTCTTCTTAAAATGTAGAGCCTAGCTACTTCAAAAAAACTAAGTTCAAGACCTTGAAAGCCGCGTATGGGGTATGGTGGATAATTAAGCGTCAATTAGGGATCCAGAAAATCCTGTTGTATACACCCTTGTCATCATCTAGCATTTTTCCCCCAGTTTTCAAGATCATGTCAATCCAGATCCCCCTTCTTTTCTTACCTGGAGAGCCCGTCTTTTAGCTACGTACAATATAGAAATGGCTATATATAGAAAGAAGGGCTGGAAAAAAAGAGCTTTAGGCTTGAAGATCTGGGCACCTGTCCGGCAGTGGATTCAAGGGGAGCAGGATTGATCATGTGTTGTTCCTGGGGCACTTTAAATATACTCCGTGGGTAACTGCTTTGGCCTTCTTTCCCTCTTATCGATTATGAACAAATGCATTCATGTGATGTTTGTCTCTTATCTTTGAGAAGGATTTGTGATCTTTGCTTTTGCTGTTGAAATGTTTTTCTCTCATTGTTTCTCTGTTATAATAATGTGTTCTGTCCTGCTTGCATAAAAATGGGAAAAAATCTAATAAAGAAATTAAAAAAACAGTTAAGTGATGCAGGATGCATATGTCAACATTCTACATGCAAAACTGTGCTCCTGACCCTTGAGCCTCTTTTGGAAACACTTAATGTATTGGCAGTAGGGAGAAATGCAGAGAGGGCCATAGAAGCAAATGCAATTCGTCAGACCATTGACTTCAACTTTATTCTTGCCCTTGTAGTCTTTGAGGACATATTGAAAAGGATACAAACATTATCAGACATGTTACAAGCAACAGATTCTGACTTGGGATCTGCTGTCCTCCTGGCGAAGACCGTAATACATGAACTCGAGGAAATGCGCAATGAATCCTGGAAGACAGCATTTTCAACACAGTCAAGAGCTACATACAAGATTTGGGAAGAAGCGCTACTGCTAAGCGCTAAATGTGGTATAGCAGCACCCTATGATGTTGATACACCTTCTAACAAGAAACGTGATTGCCATCTGCCTTTCCATTTATTTGACAGTATTATAATGGAATCTGTGCGACATAGACTTCAAATCAGCAAAAAGGAAGATTACCGTACACATTTTGTGCAAGTAGTTCTTGACAGGGTTCTCAAAGAACTAAAATTCCGCTTTTCAGTTGATTCTTTACGGATTATGGAAGCTGTCCAAGCGCTGAACCCCAGATCACAATCTTTTCTCAGTGTTGAGAGGTTATTCCCAATGGCAACTTACTACAGCTGTAATCTTGATGATTTAACAGTTGAAATTAAGCAAACAAGCCAAACTCTAGAGAGGAAAAAGACTTCAGATTTCTTTGAGGTGAGGACGATTCTTGAGTTTACAAACTTTCTTGAACCTTGTGCTGTTCCATTCTTTGAACTATACAAGCTGTGTAAAATTGCATGTGTTTTACCAGTCAGTAATGCATCATGTGATAAAAACTTGTCAGCACTAAAGTTAATAAAGTCATATCTCTGTACAACAGTAACAGAGGAGACGTCCGATCATGGAACTCTAGCAACTGAATACACACTTGCAGCCCAAATCAATATGGAAACTCTTATTGAACGGTTTGCAGCAATCCACAAGAATTCCAGAATAAACCTTTACTAATGTAAACAAGGGGGTTGTTACATAGAATATGATGTGTAAGAAAGGATCGTTTAAATGTTGTTTTAATGTGAATTTCTGTAAATATGGCATTAGTTATTTATAAGATAATCTTCATATTGTCTCAAACAACAGGCGTAAAATAAAAATGGCATGCATTAACTACCAAAGCAGTGTGCATAAACTTCTCTGTTTTAATGTTGGCTCTAAAGCATTTTTTGATACATTTTGTAGTTGAGGTCACTATATGTATTTTTTTTCTAAATACAGTAATACATACAAATAACAAAGTGCCGTGTGTATTTTAATTAAAAATAAACCACAAAATTCATTTAGCAGATCCAAAAATTTGAATGTTGTTTCCACCTTTTGCTCATCTTTGCAGCCTTGAATAGCAATGGATCTATTTGTGTTTGTTGTGTTAATTAGCTTGGCATAGTTATTTTTATGCGCTATTTCTTTTACATTAAAAACAAGTATAGCATCCAGAGTTTTAATTAAGAAATTAGCTGGGCCTGTTACCTCATTGGAGTAATGCATCCACATTAAGGATATGTGCGTAACCACGTTTACACACATTCAAATCCTTGCAGATCTACTCAGTGTGTAACCTTTCTGACAACCTTAAAATTCATTCCCTTGAGTTAGGGAAGAACAAATACATGTCTGTCAATTCAATCCTGCCAAGAGACTCCACGAGTGAATGTTTGCTCTATAACTCTATAAAAATATTATGTGTTAAATTAAGTTTGTAAATAGGTGCAGATGAAATGGAGTCCCTCTACCTTTTTTTTTTACATTTTCACACGTGTGTCTGTGTGTGTGTGTATGTATATATATGTATGTATATATATATATATATATATATATATATATATATATATTCTCCTTGAAACAAAACAAAGGTTACAGGGACATTATAGTTAGGCTCAGATTTCACTCATACAAAACCAATGAAATTCAGCAATTATAGTTAACCTTTGCTAATTATAACTTACGCCCCGTAATGTACTGCTTATGACCTCACATATTACATCACTCATGACATGGTCCGTGACATCACTCATGACATCTCAAATTACATCATTTAGTGATTGTGAGTGTTTTCTAAATGTTTTTGAGATTTAAAAATCTATAGTAAGCTACTGCATAAGTTAAATTAATACTCTTTCTATACTAGTAATGAGTTTTCCTGTTTCTAACATATGTCATCTGAGTGAGTGTGTGACTCAGTGTGGGGTGGGTGTCTGTATGCTGTGTGTGTGAGTGCATGCATAGTTGAATAAGGGGGTGTGTGAGAAGCTGTATGGGTGTGTGAATGACTGTGTGAGTGGCTGTGTGAGTGGCTGTATTGATGGTTGAGTCTGATTGGGTGGAGGGTTGAGTGGGTGGCTACCTTGGTGGCTACATGGGTGGGGACCTGCTTCTTTTTATGGGGGACTTGGATGAAGCCAAGTCCTAAGATTGCTGCCAACACTTCCTGGTTGAAGTGATTGAAGTCAATCCGAGCTCTGCAAATCACTGCACGAGCTTGTCATTATTCCTGAAGGCTTTGCGAGAGTAGAGATACAAGTTTGGATTTCTTTTAACTACTGAACGTATTTACACCAACTAACAAAAAGCACATTCTGCAGAACCAAATCTAGCTTTCTGCCGAATTTGGTGTAATTACGCCCAGCGGTTCGGGCTGCAGGTGTGTCTAAAGTGTCTGGGAATTAACGTGGGTAAACACACTTTTTTGACCCCCTTTTTCTCGGCCCCCACTTGATAGATCACCCCGAAACTTTCCATGCACAACAAGACCTAACCTGATACTTTTTTGGGATATTTCTTGAAGACAAATGACGCCAAAGATATAGGCAAGTCAAAAACCACTTTTCTATCGCAATATGGTCGTAACTATAACTACCTACTGGTGACTGACCGCCAGTAGGTAATATATGTGTATGTATTGAAAACCAAAGTGAAGTTGCAGTTAGCTTTGGTTATAATGCCTTAACATTTGTTTAAAAACCCTCAACATTTTACTTGAACACAATTAAAGAAGAGTTATGGTTACAAATTAAAGCAAAAAAAAAGACAGACATTTGCAAATTATGCTTTGCTGTGCAATCCATAACTTGTACAACAACCATGCATACAATAACTTGCACAAAAAATACAATATTCCTGACCCTCACCTTTGATCTGTCAGATGCAATTACAAATGTGTAAATATCCTTATGGTTGAGAATAAATATACCATTATTCTTAGCACTATGACATATAAAACTATGAATGTAGTATTATTTATAGGTTTGACTATCTGGTGTTAATTAACCATGTTGTGCTTTTAAGGGTTGTTAGTTAATGGTATAAATATTGTGAAGTCATAAGCATTGTATGTGGGAATATGGTTTGCATGGCTTTTGTGCACGACATGGCTTTTGATGCTAACCATAAATTTAAACATAATATATGGAGTTATAAACAGCACTAATCATAACTTCATTTTAAACATTTCCAGTGAATTTCTGCATTTTCTTTCAATCTCATACCACATTCAAATGTTGGCCCTGTGTCCAACCTGACATAGGTATCGAAACCCTGCTGCACATGCCTTTGTCTGTGCACAGTGGGGGATGTATTTTTTGTGTGTGTGTACACATGCTTCTTCAGCTGGGTCGCGTCTTCGCTGTCACCCGGCCCTCGCGAACACCGGCTTCGCTTGCAAAGGTGACCGGACACCCTGCTCGGCAGCGCTCCTCCTGAAAGGCGCAGGGAGCCTTTGCTGATTGACTAAAACGTGCCGTCACTGCGTGCCCTGTGGCGGGGGAGACGCTGCGGGGGCCTGATCCGAATCTAGGTGAGGAACACTATCGTGTGGCCTGATCGGCTGCGAATCAGTGCAAGGGCCTGCTGGAGAGGCACCGCCTGTGATGAGCCTCTGCATAAGACTCTGGGGGTGTGCAGAACAGCCCGGATCTTCATGAGCCTGACACCATTAAACTAACGCCCGGGTGTATGTAGCCCCAATTCTCGGTGCTACTCTGCTTCTGCACTAGGCCCTAAATGCTTGGGAGCTGCACGTATGCTAGCACTCTCCCTCCTGGATTGAAGAAAAGTGGGGGCTATATTAATAGAGGTGACAGGGAAATTGGATGCCTGCCTCCTGAGTGAGTTGCCACATTACAGGCTGTGAGTCCCTTGCTGACTCCCCTGGTGAGGCCTGTGTCCAGTATAAGCAGGCGCATACTTTTACTGGTGAAGTAGCTGGAGATGCAGGAAACGCTGACCCGCGCTAACTGGGTAGGTACTGATCAGTGCCAGCATGGGCAAACCAGATAAGACACAGCCTGGCATTTTCAGGAACCTGAGCTTGCAAGAAATATTTTTACAAGTCATGCTTTGAGATTGTCACTGCACAACAGCGCATAACTAGATGGCAGAAACTGTAAGTCTCAATTCTAATACCTATAACTTTGATGTGTCTGGGAACTAACAGAGAAAAATGGCGGACCGCGAATGTCCTTCACGACACGGAGCCACCATTTTGTTATTACTTGTCCTCTCCCTTGGTCCGTTGAACTTTATCCTGCTGACCCTCAGACATTGCTCCTGAACTGGACTGCCTTATCTATCTCTTTCTCCCCTCCTAGAACCCCGTCTCTCCTATCACCTATCTCACCTCCCTCCCCCTCTCTACCCCCTTGGATGTCTTATTTCTCTGTTCACCCTGTAGATGAGTAATATTCAATAGTTTTTAGTCTGATCGATGTGAAAATGGAACCCTGAGTGAATTTACTATTTGCAAAGTTACAATTCTAACCACTAGTATACATAGTAGTTCTTGGTACTTAATATCACTATTATGTGATTCTGAGCTTTCCCGTTTGCATTTCTCTCCTATGTGACTCTACAGTGTATACATTTCCTTTTCTTCTATCTGTATCTCTTCTGTGTGGGACTCTTCAACTCGCTGTCTCCCTCCCTTTGCCTTCCCTGACCCTTGTACAGCTTACCAGACCTTGGACGCTGCTCTTACTCGTCAACCGGTTTATACTCCTTTCACCCTCCCCCTTTCATGCTCTGTCTCTCCCCCTCCCCCACCGCTTTCCCTCTTTCATTCTTTGTCTACTTCCTCTGCTACTATTCCCTCTCCCCTGAATCTCTCCCCCTGCCTCCTACGGAACCCTGCCCCCTGTCCCTTGTGCCCTTTGACTAAGCACTCCTTCCCTTGTTGGAGAAAGATCCAATATTTATACTCTGGAGTCTCAGTGTTCCCTCTGAGAGTCCACAGCGCTAAGGGAGCCACTCACAGTTGAGGTTTGGTATGGCTCCCCTTGCCAAAGCACTCCCTCTCCCCTCTTTGGGGAAGGATCCCGTAGATAGGCCTGAAGTCTCAGAGACCCCTCAGAGAGAGTCCACTGCGTAATAGGGAGCCTCTTGCAACGGAGATAGCGGAATAAGGCGACTTCCCCTGGGATCACAGTTTACTGGACTTTGGACGCAGCTATTATGCGTCTACCGGTTTGTGCCCCCGTCACCCTCCCCCTCTTCTTTCTTGCTTTGTCTTTCACCCTCCCCTTCATCTTTCCCCCTTCTCTGTCTACTTCCCTTGCTCCTACCCCCTCTCTTCTTGAATATCTCTCCTTGCTTGCGTTTTCCCTCGAGTATATGTCCTTTTTGGTTGTCTCGAACTTTTGCCTTCTGTGCCACTCGTTTCCCCCCATTTTTTGTGACCTTTCTGCCCTTTTCTTGTGATCTTCTGCCTTCTGTGCCACTTGCTTCCCCCGTTTTCTGTGACCTTTTGCCCTTTTGTGACCAATTTGCCCTCTGTGCCACTCGTTTACCCCTCAATTGTTGTGCCCTTTGCCTTCTGTTTCCTTCGTCGCCCCTCACCGCTGAATCCCCGGCGGCTCTGCCCCCCTGACTGCCCATTCGCTGCCCCGCCTCCCGCCTCCCAGCAGCTCCTCACTCCCACCTCCCCATACATGCCGGCCGCTGCGTGGTCGTGCCGCTGGCACACGGCAAGCTTGTCTGCGCCCGTCCGTGCCTGGACCACGCCCAGCGCTAGCACCCCTGGCCCCCGCACCCGCCATGACGACCGCCGCCACTATGACGCCAGCACTCTCTCAACCCTGAACGGACCCACACTGCTTCAAGGCCGCCCCTAAAGGCACACACACACAGTCCCTTCACCTGCTGGAACTGCAGCTACACCATCCACAGTGCCGACGAACCACCCGCTAAGAAAGACCTCAACCACCTCCGATGCATACTACTGAATACCCGCTCCGCACGCAAACACGCCGTCGAGCTCTGGGACCTGCTCAACACAACCTCCCCGGACATCGCCTTCCTGACAGAGACCTGGTTGAACAACTCCTCCGCACCCGACATCGCCATAGCCATCCCAGACGGCTACAAGATCACCCACAGAGACCGCACCAACAAAGTCGGAGGAGAAATCACCATCGTCCACAAGAACAGCATCAGGGTCTCGACTAGCACAGACGACGCGCTCAGCACCGCCGAACACATGCATTTCAAGATCCACACAGACCCCAACTCCACCCTCAGAGGCACCCTCATCTACCGACCCCATGGACTGCGCCCCCAGTTTTGTGACTCCATCGCCGACTTTATCAGCACGCATGCCCTGACCTCCACCGACTACATCCTCCTCGGAGACCTGAACTTTCACCTTGAGAACAACAACGAAAACCACTCCACAACCCTGATCGATAACCTCGCCAAACTCGGACTGAGACAACTCGTCACAACGCCCACCCACTCCGCCGGCCACACGCTCGACCCCGTCTGCTACTCAAGCCCGCACGTCTCCGTCAGCCACACCACCGAACTCCTCTGGACCGACCATCGCTGCATCCACTTCACCTTCCAGAAACCGCACCCAACAGATCCCCGCCGCCGCTGGAGCTAAATCACCAAAGACCAACTTCATGCAAACCTCGCTCTCAACCTGCCCACCGAACCCTCCAACACCGACGTCGCTGACCACAACTTCAGACGCTGGATCGAGGACTGCGCCAACACCCTCGCCCCGCTGAAGAAACCCCCCCACAGAGACACCAGCAAGAGGGCCAGCTGGTTCACAGCAAAACTCCTAGATTCCAAGCAAGTCTGCCGGAAACTAGAGAAGAAATGGAACAGTGAACAAACTTCAGACAGCCACGCAGCCCACAAGGACGCTGTCCGCAACCACCACCATCTCATAAGGGCTGCCAAGAAGACCTCCTTCAAAGACTGCCTCGACAACAACGCACACGACAGCAAGGAGCTCTTCAACATCGTGAAGGAACTCTCTAGCCCCAGCTCCAACACCAACGACATCCCGCCGTCGCCAGCCCTGTGCGACTCCCTTTCCTTCTTTTTCCACTGCAAGGTAGCAGACATCCACGACAGCTTCAGCACCCAGACAGCCCCAACAGACAGCAACACAACAGACCCTCCGCACACCATCGACCACGTCCCCTTACTAGCCTGGACCAGCGTGAGCGTCGATGACACCATCAAGACCATGAGCACAATCCACTCCGGCTCTCTGTCAGACCCATTTCCGCACCACCTCATCAACAAAGCAAGCAACTCCATCGCATCCCACCTATGCAGCGTCATCAATCTCTCCCTTGAGGCCGCGACCTTCCCAGAGAGCTCGAAACACGCCGAGATCAACGCCCTACTCAAAAAACCTAAGGCAGACCCAAGAGACCTCATGAACTTCCGACCCATCTCTCTGCTCCCCTTCTCGGCTAAGGTCACCGAGAAAATTGTTAACAGACAGCTAACCCGATACCTCGAAGAGAACAGAATCCTGGACCCTTCCCAGTCAGGGTTCCGCAGCAACCACAGCACTGAGACCGCCCTCATCGCCGCCACCGACGACATCAGGACCCTGCTAGACAACAGGGAGACTGCAGCACTCATCCTCCTAGACCTGTCCGCCGCCTTCGACACCGTCTGCCACCGCACACTACGCGCACGCCTCCACGCCGCAAGGATCCGAGACAAGGCTCTGGAATGGATCAGCTCCTTCCTCTCCGGCAGAACCCAGAGCGTCTGCCTCCCCCCGTTCCGTTCCGAAGCCTCCGAGATCATCTGCGACGTACCCCAAGGATCCTCCCTCAGCCCGACACTGTTCAACATATACATGGCCCCGCTTGCACACGTCGCCCGACAGCATGACCTCAACATAATCTCCTACGCCGACGACACTCAACTGATCCTCTCCCTCACCAAGGACCCCACCACCGCCTAAGCCAACCTCCATGAAGGAATGAAGGCCGTCGCCGACTGGATGAAGATCAGCCGTCTGAAGCTGAACTCGGACAAGACGGAGATCCTCATCCTCGGCTCCAACCCGTCAGCCTGGGACGACTCCTGGTGGCCAACAGCACTGGGGGCAGCCCCGACCACGCACGCAACCTGGGAATCATCCTCGACTCAACGCTCTCAATGACCAAGCAAGTCAACGCCGTCTCCTTCTGCTTCAACACCCTCCACATGCTCCGCAAGATCTACAGATGGATCCCGGCAGATACAAGAAAGACAGTCACCCAGGCCCTCGTCTGCAGTACACTCGACTACGGAAACACCCTCTACGCGGGAGCCCCGACCAAGCTCATCAATCGACTACAAAGCATCCAAAACACCTCGGCACGACTGATCCTCGATGTACCACGACACGGCCACATCACCCCCCACCTGAGAAACCTGCACTGGCTCACCGTCAACAAGAGGATATCCTTCAAGCTCCTCATCCACACACACACATGGCACTCCACAAGACCGGCCCAGCCTACCTCAACAGACGGCTTTCCTTCTACACCCCCAACCATCAGCTACGCTCTGCCGACCTCTCATTCGCCACCGTCCCGTGTATCCGAAGAACAACCACCGGCGGGAGATCCTTCTTCCACCTTGCCGCCAAGACATGGAACACCCTCCCACTGAGCCTACGACAGACCCAAGACCTGCTGACCTTCAGGAGGACACTAAAGACCTGGCTGTTCGATCAGTAGCAGCCCCCGCCTACCCCCCCCCCCAGCGCGTTGAGACCCTCACGGGTATGTAGTGCGCTTAACAAATGACTGATTGATTGATTGATTCCAGCGATGTAGTATACGACACCCGATCTAGGTGTCCTGGTCCTGCTCCGAACACGTACTGGAGCAGGTGGTAACACCGATTTAGGTTACCCGACTTACATGGAGAGACTGTTCCACACTACTTGACGTGGTAGGTAGCATCCGCACTGAAGAATTGCCGAGGATCACTAGGACCGTGAGGCACGAAACATGTTGACCTACAAAGATGAGCATAGCTGAGCTGAACTTTGACATCAGCAAGCTGCCACTCTTCGTTTGTTTTTAGTCAGGTGGATAGCCAGCCTGAATAAAGTCATATTTTGAACTATCCAACCTGTTTTAATAATCACTTTCACTCACTCACATCCACACCTCTAGGCCCCTCACACGCACCGCACCATACGGCCAGGAACAAAAGATTCCGCCAAAGAGCCCCTTTATGGGTGCCCGTCGGGTAGTGCAGCACCGACCCGATGAGGAGCAGGTCCATATGATGAAGCATGACACCTAGCTTGCTGGGTGTGTGAGGGCCCTAGTTCCAACAAGAGGAATCCCTTTCCTCTTTTGCCTCCCCTCTCTTTCTCCCTCTCTATCCTGCTCCCCACCCCGACGAACTGCATAGTCTTTTACTCTTGCAGCACAGCTGAGTAGCATTCGGCTACTCGGCTGGGAACGCGATGATGAAGCATGACACCAACTAGGTTGGTGTGTGAGGGTTCTTTTAACAAACCCTTGTGGTGCCAGGCACTACAGTGTTGGACAACCTACTAGACTGGTCCGCTAAGTTATTTATTAATACTTACCAGGGTACAAGGACGGCCCATTCACAGTCCTAGCTCTCCCATTTGTTTATCCTAATAAGTAGTGTCACCATTCTGAGAAGCTGCCCGAGACAAGGCAGGCCTCCTTCCTGCAGTGGTAGTCCATGGTTATTGTGGCACTGAATGGACAGGGCTTCATGTGGCACACTGACCGGAAAATGACAGCTCTGGGACTGGGTTGGAAAGAGTCAGAAAACAAACCTGGGCAACAAAATAAAAGTGACTCAATTAGCAAATCAGAAAAAAGTTGCACCCGTTTGGAAATCAGGGCAGTTGTGAACTTGTACCGGTGTTTTTCAAGGTAGAAGAGACTACTTGCATCTGTGCTTTGTGGAGGCCTGTTTGTGCTAATATCAAGTAAATCAACAGGAAAACCTGTTCCCCCAGACAATAAAACAAGCACATGAACATCCAGAAAACTGGCAGACACACTGGACTGTCAGGCCAGCCCTTCTGGCATTGCTAGAGTGTCCCATAGGCCAGGTCAGCTCAACCCTGCTCTGGAAGGGCATTTGAAGAATGGAAAGGCTGCAGTACTGCAATTGAACATAGTGAGGGAAGTCGAACCGCTGATTATTGCATATGCGAGATGTTGCACAGAGCAGGAGGCTCATGCCAGCAGGCCCAACCAAGCAAAGCAAGGATTATACAATGATGTCACTTTCCACCCTAGAGTCTAAATAGAGGTTCTGAATAACAAGTACTAGGCCATTCGAATCCGGATCTTGGCGATGCTGTCTTCTCTGCCAAAGGTGAGTTAAATACAGATGTAATAATGGTAGTGGAATAAAGAGACAAGCATGTGTCTGTTCGGGGGTCCAGGATTTCCACAAAGAACTCTGCAGATGCAGGCAGGGGGAGGGAACAGGGTTAGCGGAACTGGTGAGTGTGGCTCAGAGAGTAGATGTAACTAGAGTGACAGCAAAGGAAGGGTCTGCTTTACCACAGAGCTCCAGAATCCATATTTTCCAGACCTCAGCCATGATACTTCAATGTAAAGACAGGGACTGCAATAGATGAAAACAAAGTTGAATGCTCCGGGTGGAGGCCTCCTTTGGTTCCTGCCCAATAGAGGATTCACAAGGGAGGAAACGTGTTTGTAGGGCTCTATACCTTGAATTTAAGCTTATGTGTATGTGTGTTGTCATCTTGGGGTGGAAATGATTACTTATGTAATGGATGGAGAGGAATGCACCCCAGTGTTTTACTTTTTTTTTAATAAATTGCGTACTGTGCGTGAAAAGAGATTAGTGACTAATCCTTCTAGAAGGGGGTCACCCTCTCTCTTGTGTAAAGCTACAAAGCGGAAATATGCAATAGGACAATTTTTTACCTCCAGGGATCATAAAACGAAAACTAATATGTCCCTGCTACACCAGCTCCCCTTTGGAGGGAGAGAAAGCATTCGTAAGTTTTGGGAAATCATAACATATTAATTTAAAATACAACAATCTCATTTGTTTGGCTAAGAACTAAAATAAAATCTTTGTTAGAGCCAAAAGGACATACAGAATGGGAGTTCATGAATGCTTTAAGTGTATTTTTGTGGTTATATGTAGAAATTAGAGTGTATTTGACCAAAATGCACAATATGCACACACAGAAGTACCCATGCCTCTTCCGATGCACGTTCAGTAAACAAAGTTTGAATAATACAAAATAGCCTGTACATTATCCAATTGGCATTTGCGTTACCATAGCATTGAACATATTTTTTTCTTTGACTTTCAGGCTGTGTGATGTTTTAGGCTCCCCAATAAACCCCTGACCCTCCTTACAACCCCACTAGGTTGAACATAGTTGAGGTTCTATTCCACTCCTTTTACAAACGAAAATGTATGATTGGCTACAGCTTTGGCCCTTCTAGACCAACTTACAACCAAACACACTATGTATTCAGCTGGGAAGGCTTTTGACACCTTTGGTAGATGTTAGTAAGGAGGCAAAATGGTGAGCGATTACTCCCAAAATAATTTTTCTCCTGTTCAGAGGTGCTGGAAAAATTGTGGGGGTTCTAGCCAGTGACGTCAGAGTTTTCTGAGAGTTCCAAAAAACCCTGTTTCTGACTAGACAATCAATCAATCAGTATTTAAATAGCACAGTACTATCACCCCAAGGGGTATCTGGATGTTGAGGTTGCTGTGTCTCCCTCGTCGAAAAGCCAGGTCTTGAGTTTCTTTCTAAAATCTGCCTGAGAGAGTGCTGTTTGGAGGTAGAGGGGCAGGTCATTCCATGTTTTGGCCGCAAGGTAGGAGAAGATGTCACACAGTTGCAGCTGCACCAGACGGTGGGGGCGAAGAAAAGTGAGGAAGAAGTGAAGGGGAGCAGTCAGATGTTCTGAAAGCGTCCTGTGAGGAAGGAGGGCGCCATGTCATGTCATATGCAATGCAGTGAAGTCTGTCGATGAGGGCATGGTGGGAGACAGTGTTGAATGCTGCGAAGAGGTCAACGAGGATCAGGCTACAGTTTCTCTGTAGTCGAGGGAGGGTTCTGATGTCGGTGGGGTCAATCAGAGCGGTCTCAGTGCTGTGGTTGGCACAGAATCCTGATTGTGAGGCATCGAGTAGGTGGTTTTGTTCCAGGTATTCGGTGAGGTGTCGGTTGATCATCAAACAATCATCAAATGAAACAGCTGACATATAAAGAGGTGCCTGAAAGGCCAGGTCACTGAGAACTCTGCAGCAGACAACACCAACATTCACTACGCACTCTATATTAACTGATGTCCAGACTCATTCGGAGACCTGCTCTTGATAATACCCACTAGCGTGGTATTCGTTTTAACACTGACACAGAGCTTTTTGCCCCATCAATAGGCATGGCTCCTCAGACTTCTGCTCCTAATTATACCTACAGGTACTCAGACTACGCTGAATGTACTGCAGAAACTCACTCCGAGCTCCTTAGAAAACACGGACCCACTCAGAATTTGCTCCAGATTTATGTCGCCATGAGGTCTGGTTTGCTTATACAGTGGACAGCTCAGTGCTCTGGTCTCGGTAATAGATCTTTTTACTCACACAATCTATCCATGTCGAGCAAGCATGAGAGTTTCAAGGCTTACCTTTTGTTGCTAGGCATTAGCCAGCCCCTGCCATAAATTGAGCACCTCGTAGGACCGAACCCTAAAGGCTGAGACACTCCAATTCTCACTGACCTCCAAGTAGTGGCATTCCAGTCGGACATGTACCCTATCGCTTTTCTAAAAATATGGAATTTGAATTAGAAAGATGTTCTTGAGGAAGCTCCCTGGGGAATTTTTCTGCACTTACTCATTGATTCTTGCCTTGGTGCTCAACCTGTTTCTGTTATTCAGTCACCGATGAATGCAAATAGTCAGTCAGTGACATGGACGTGCCAGAAGTAGGCTTCTTATGCACCGCTTAATTGTGTAGAAGTTCATCATCACTTGGAAAAACTCAAAGGGGACCACAAGCTCACTAAATTGATGCACTAGTATGTTTTACGTAGCTCCTTAACCATGTGTTGAGCTTGGTAGGCACTACATATTTGATACCTTACTTCCACTAACGCCAGCCGTCTAAACTGAGCATGTTTTTTTGGCAGCATGTACGATACAAATGAAGGAACTGTGTCTCACACAGTCAAAATGAGAGAATCATGAGTGGACCCCATCTAGAAATTTTGTGAAAATAATTACATTAACAGTACAGTGGGTTTGTGTGCTTGCTGCACTAAACTCAACGGAGGGAGAGACAAGTACCACAGATTACATTTTGCTACATTTTATAACATGACACAACGTAACAAAGTATGGCGCAGCATACAAAAGTATAGCACTGTACAGCGACATATTATTACATTACACCGCATAACAAAGCATAGCTTAAAGTAACACACTATAGTATAACAAGGCTTGGTATGACATTAAACTGCATATAGAATAACACTACTGGAGTGCCTCATCATAAATAATAATTAAGACGTGGCTGCAGCGTCATGGATGCGTGGCGTCCAGTTAAGCAAATGGCATGATAAATACAATACTAATAATCTGTAGTTTAGGAAAAGGATAAAAAAAAGTTTTAATGACTCTCTGCTCCCGTGACCTGAACCGAGAGTAAATGTGGCACTTTTATAATTTATGCACATAAGGACTATATATAGCCTTATATAGCAGAAGCCCACAGGTAAAAATTGTGTGTTAACACGATGTGGCGAATGGATACAAGACTACATAGCCACATACAACAGTAGCCCACAAGCAAAAATTGCATGTTAATGTCCGGCGAACTGGTACACGGTTAATGGTGCGGTATATTCTTGTATCCGTAATACATATTATGCCCCTAATATGTCTTAAACAATGAAGATGACTAGAGCGCCTCAAATGTTTTGATACAAGTGTTAAAGCCAGCCCCGGGCCATGGAAAGGGTCGTCTGGAGCCAGCACTTGGGAGAGCGCTGTGCTTTATGAGCCAAGAAGGCCGAACGGAGGAAAGACAGATGGAGAATCAGCAAGGACAGCCTTAGCAATACCATACTTGAGAATACATAACTGGTAGCACGAATGCAAACTACCTAACGATTTTAGTATGTTGAGTATTGAAGACCAGAGACTCACTGAGTAGTTTATAAAGGAATAAATACCCCAGAGCACTACTGGAGTGCCTCGTCATAAATGATAATTAAGACGTGGCTGCAGCGTCATGGATGCGTGGCGTCCAGTTAAGCAAAGAGGCAAATGAAACTGACGAAGAGGGAGGGGGGAGTGCGAGCAGAGGAGCCTGATTACAGCAAATAAAACACAGATGGCAGCTGTGCACGCACACACGCTCGTGAACGCAGGCTGGAGGCCAGCAAAAGCCTCTGGTTCACTTTTAAAATCCACTTACTAAATGTCTTGAAGAGACAGCCATGGGCTGTGTCAGGTGAGACCTAAAGAAGGCAAATGATCTAAGTCCATATAGCATTCATGTTGTATGGCAGCAGACAGTACACTAAATATGCTCACAACATCACAAAATTGACTCAGATGGTAATTTCCCTAGGAGCTGTTCATGTTTTGCTGCCTTTGAGAAGAGACTGAAAGTGCCAATAAGCATTGGTAAATGCAATAGGTTTTGCCTATGTGATTAATAATAGATCGTTTTTGTGTTCTAACTTGTAGGTGGTGGTTTAACACAGCTATTGCATGGGGAAGGGAGAGCTGCCGACTTTGGAACTGGGGAAACAGGTTTAAGTCTCGGCTCAATATCCTGTGATCTTGGGCAAATGAATCAATCCCCAGTATGTAATAAGAAAAATCAGCAGCTTTATTGCTGGAAAGTAAATTAGAAAAAAGATTTTGCGCCGATTTGTGTCTCTTTTGTGACGCTAACACAGCGTAAAATCTCAGTAAATCTTCCCCCAAGTTTTTTCACTTGTGACTCCGAAACATATGTTACCAGTCTATTTTCCACAGTGGTAAGTCCATTTACGACCATAAAAATCACCAGATCCTGCTTTTGCGAGCCATAATTTGTGGTTTGTAGATGCGAATACAAAGTTTTGTAAACTTACATTTTCATGTATATGAACAAAAAGGTTTGAGAATCGGCCACAGACTGAAAAGTTGCACAAGCTGTGAGACTAATTGTTCTGCCAGTTTTCCTTCCCCAGCTAAATTCAGGAAGTATTAACACACTTATTAAAAGTGCCTACTGGCATTGCCAGACCCAGTCGCTGGGAGGGGCACTTTGTGTTACTGTTCTTTGGTTACTCGCTCACATTCCTGCAAAACTGGATAATCATAAGACCATGTGCTGTGTCTAGGGTACCGAAGGAGGTACTAACAGCTCACCATATTGAATTACCAACTGCAGTTTATGGCCTCCCTTCCCTGAAAGCATCTACTTCAGAGGGATGAAAGACAGTCTGCACCTTTCGGTGACTTGCACTTTGCTGACAGCAAGGGGCCTGCATACCCATTCACAGTAGCATCTGTTTCTTACACAGGCCGGCACATTCACAGTAGTAGCTGTTAGGTACGTGTAGATGTATTAACATAAAAGCTGTTTTTACTGTTGTGTTTGTTTCTACACCGGTACACATGGACCCTCAGTCTTAGAGTGTGGGGGGATTTAAATTTAAATTGCATTTATATAGCACTTTCTACCACTAACAAGGCATTGAAGCACTTTACGGTGAGTAGCACGCTACCTGGGGGCCCAAAGTTAGTAGTCAGTTCATTAGTTAATGGAATTTGTTTTTCATGTTCATTCCATACATTGAGGGCAGTTTCTTTGTGGTACATTATTGACGCAGATGTGATCATTAGAGTGGGCAATGTGAGAAGAAATTGCTTGTTGGAATTAATAAGATAGTTATGGTTTACAAAAAGAGCGTAAGACGGATAGGCATGAGATTTAGAGTAACGTATACAGAAGAGGCATGCAGAGGAAGAGAAACGGTGATGGTAAATCCTAAATTATTATAGCAGTGGTGGCCCCATTTCTTATTCCGAGTTCTGGAAAATGACCACATTGTGTGGATTTGGTTTGATGATATCACATCTGCACCTTTCTTCCCTATTTCATTTGGAAAATTTGGTAAAATGGCCTGGGTAAAACTTTACGCGTGGCCAGTTTCGAGTAGGTGCATAGTTGATTCAGAAAATTCCTGCCTTTCCTCCTCAGTACTCTCTGTGTGTGTCCTGTGAGAGTTAGACTTCTTGGTAGCACCACTAGCATTTTTCACAAATACGTTATGGGTTAATATGCATCTTCAGTGAGGGGGCCGCTTGTTGACTATTATGTTAGGCCTTTAACATTGCCAGTGTTTTCTCATATTGACCATGTTCTGTGTTTCACCAACGCAAATTGTTTATTAGAGTGATCTCAATCAATTAACAAAGGGAAAATGAAGACCACTAGAAATGGTAAAGTTCATTTGGTAGCTTCCGACTGCTCTTTCAATTAATTTGCGTCTTTCTGGCTTACTTCCGGCTAGGTGTGTCCTCAGAAAAGAATCCCACAGTAATGTTGCAGAATGATTTGTCGTCGTCTTTTTTTGCTCTCTTATGGTTTTCTGGACTGCCTGGGATTTCTTCCTTTGTTGAATGTGGTGCTTAGACACTCTTAGGGGGTGAGGTGGAGGTGCAGACAAGCTGGGCCATCCTGTTCCTTTTCAAATATTCTGGCGCACCCTGACGGTGACACCACAGTTGGGCCTGGGAAACTCCTGGTTGTGCTCCACCAGTACAGCACTAGACTCTGCTGAATTGGGTGTGATCGCGACCCTTCATTCAGCTGATAAAAGACCAACGGTTAGTCATGGCTGTTTTTTTCTTCGTCAGGGGAACACGACATTTTGCCTGTACCTCTTCAGGAAATATCTGTTCACCCGTTTAGTGCACTATACTCAGTCCTCCACAACTGATGTACCATCCTCACCTCCCGAGCGTTTGTTGTGTGGTATATTGGTGGAGACCATGAGCTGAATGCATGGTTTGCTCTTTGAGGGCACCGCACACGTAGCTGAAGATGGCGGTTACATTCACTAGGGTTGAGGCAGTTATGGGAACTTTTTCTTAGAGGGGCCCTGGTTGGGACCTACACTTGATTAAGCCTGTAGTGGCTTCACTGATGTCTGACTTCTGGACTGCAATTCACAATGTCCCCAGTAACACCTGGCTAAGCTGGTGGAGCTCTCGAGGGAGAGTAACCCTCTTATCTACCCAGTGACGGTTTTACCCCACTTGGGATGTGTAGCCTGTGATTTCTCAATCCACACCCCTCATGACCCACAGTCCTGATTTCCGTGTAGGGAGCCCTGAAATGGCCTTCCATTGGGATCTCTTTTCTGGTTGACTGAGGACATTAAATGTGATGATGGAGTTTGAAAGGAGGCTGTGTTGTTGCTTTCTTCAAGGGTGGGAGAAGCCTACGACCAGAGGAGAAGCTGCAGCTGTGGCTCCTGCACAGAAGACATGGCGGTAGGCCACCTAGTGTGGCGAAGAGGTGCTCTGACCAGGAGTCACAGAGCCTAGCCCAGGTGATGGACACCTCTGTTGAGGACCATCTCAAGAAGAGCTTGTCCAGGAAGCTAGATGGAACCTCGGAGGAATCCACAATCCCCCCTGGTGCAGGGCGGGGGGCGGGGGGGGGGGGTACCTCGGTGGAGTCACAGTCACGCTCTATAAGTTATTTCCATTCATTCAGAAAAAAGATCATGATCTGCACCACAACGAATCTGCCACTTTCACCTTGACAAGCACTAAAGCCCACTCTTCATTAAACCTGGTGTTTGGTGTTTCTGCAACAACCTCCCACGTGTTCCAACCGGTCCTCATGAAGCTGCTGCACTGCATTGTACCCTGCCATGTACTTCTTCCATGGGGAGATGGTGATGTGTTCCCTCCCTGTTATAAATTCTTCGGCTATGCAGTGTGGTGCTTCCACACCGCCGGAGCCGCCCTGTCTGTTAACGCGATAGTACATTGACTAATGCTGGGTTACGACATTGGAACCGCATTCTTCTATGCAGAATGACAGATGTTTGACTACTTTCCTTCAGGAAGCAGGGAGGTAGCCAATCTGGAAAACTGTTCCACTCAGTTTGGACACCAGACTTTACATTTCTGCAGAACAGTTCACTTCAGCAGGACAAGCTTAAATGAATCTCAGATTACCGATAAATGTGGCAATGTTTCCTCATGTAGTGAGTAATATCCGAGACCCGTTGCTCCTTAAAAACAGATGCGGAACATAACTGCGTATTCTCAGGTAAATGGAGAACTTTTTTTACAAAAGCAGAATGAGTCATTGCAGCCCAGAAAAGCCCAGTGTGAGGTGTTTATGAGTTTGCGCAAAGTTGATGTTGAACATAAAAAGTGCACTAAGCAGTGGCGGATGGTGACATTTGAAAGTGGTGGAGTAAAAGTTCAGGATGAGTGCCCTATGGCGAGGGAGCGTCATAAGAAGCACACGGAGCTAATGCCTCAGGTAGCTCCTTCCCTGGCCCTCTAAGCTCCCGGTGATGGAAGACCTTGCTATAGGCAGTGGAGAGGTTTAACGAACAATACGGTAAACCATGCTAAAGGAAGCTGTAACAGAAAAGGCACATTATGGTGGTAGAAGTCCATGCAAAAATGTTGTTTCATGTTTTAAGGCACAGAATAGTGATGAAGACCATGCTTAAGGCAGCTGTGAGGGATATAGCGCAGTATAGCATTAAATGGATATGCTAAATTCAGCAGTAAGGGATTCGGCACAGTATAGTGATTGGAAGGCCATGCTAAAGGCAGCTGTGTGGGATACTGCACAGTAGAGTGTTGTGAAATAAAACATAGCATGGCTATAAAGAATCATCCAAGGGACCTGCCAAAGCCCCACGTCATAACTTGACACTGGCCCTGGCTTTTGCACGAACAACACTTTGCATGTTGGGACTTGTTGTATAGCTTGGTTTGAACAGTTATAAGAGGATTAGCAGGCAAGGTGTTTGCATAAATCACAGGTCTGACTGCAGATACTGCACATCAATCAAGATATTGGAAATCACTACATAGCTGGAATTATTAGCAATATGGCCATGAAAGCACACGTATAACTCTGGTTCTTACCTGTCAGGAAGAGAATGAGGAAGATTTTTTTTTCTTTTTGCAGAATTGTATATAGCGTGAACTTGACCCAAATCCGAATCGGGTATCAGGGCGCTTTACATAACACCAGTTACTTTACATGAGTACACACGTTCATTTTTGTTAGGCACGGGCAGATTAAGTGATTTACCCAGACTCACCGGATGTTTAGCGTTATTACCGAGACTAGAACCCAGTTCCCCAGGTCGAGCGCCTTAGCCCCATCAGCTGGTCAGTGCAGACATCGTAGCCCTGAATCAAGTTCGTCTGAACTTATAGGGCTTTATTACTACACAAAGAAGTGGAGCCCTTTTCAGCAGATTGAGAACAAAATAAAGTTCTAACCTATGCTTGCAGTTTGCAAGCAGTTCCTTGAAACTCGCTCACAGCTCTTTATGCTATAATAGCAGGTTTGCAACGTATGAACTGTAAGTTACAAAAGGACATCTGTCAAAAGCAGCAAACTACTTACCTATCCACATAAAATACATGTCTGCAATTTGCATGATACAGATGTGTTTTACAGCAGGCACATGAACCTCTGTGCTGCTTTGAGTGAAAACTGTGATTAGACACTACGCAGAACTCTCTAGCAAGCGCATTAACCCCCAGAATTATCTTACCATCAGTATTATCCCCTGAAAACTGCTGGGTAAAGAAAGATTTCTGCAGGAGGTGACTCTGACTCCTAATGTGGATTAATCGCCTCAATTAAAGCAGGTTTAGACAAGGGCACGGTCGCCAAACTTAGGCGCGAGTACAAGGAAGCCACGGCTCTGGCAAAGACGGAGTGGGATTGGAATCATTGGCAGGATCTCTCCTCTGCATTAGAAACCAGGGACTCGAAGAAATTCTGGTCCCTGGTGAATAATGGCACAGGAGAGGTCAAAGCTGCAGTGGAGCCTAACATTGCACCATCTGCCTGGGAAGCCCACTGTGGCAAATTGTACAAAGGCACTGAACAGCCTGCCTATGAAGTGGCCCCTGATGACATATCCATGCCTGTAGTTGGTTTGGAATTTACTCTAGGCGAGGTGGTTAGCGGCGCAGTATAGAGACTGGCAATGGGGAAGGCCCCGGGATTGGATAGATTGCCCGGTGACCTTTTTAGACAATTCCCTGAGATCTGGGGCCCGTACCTCCTTATTCTTTTTAATGCCATGTGGTATGGAGATCCCCTGTACTTGGCTGGGAGCTGAGATAGTGCCTATTTATAAAAAGGGTTCTCCTCTTCTCCCAGCCAACTACAGGCCGATCAGCCTCATAGATGTTCCCCAAAAACTCTTCTCTCGTCTCCTCCTGGACCATCTTCTTGATTGGATGGAGGCAAATGAAATCTTGAGTCCCCTTCAGACTGGCTTCAGAAAAAACACGTCCACCATGGACCAGATCTTCCGCCTCATCCTCCTCTACTGGAAAACGGTGAGGATTGAGGGGGGGAGGCTATACATGGTGTTCGTGGATCTGAGGTCAGCCTTTGACTTGGTCCCACGTAAAAAATTATGGGAGGTCCTAAGGGAGTTGGGGGTTCCAACTCAACTGTTGCACGTCATAATTAAGCTTCACGATGGTAACTATGCGCAGGTCAGGTGCGGGAGGGATGGAGCGCTGTCGTCAATGTTTCCTGTTCTCAGAGGGGTAAGGCAGGGCTGCGTCCTGGCGCCAACCCTGTTTTGCCTCTTTGTCAACAGCGTTATATCTCACCTTGACAATGTCAAAGACAATGACGCCCCTCTTTTGGCAGGCAGGAGGGTGCCAGCTATTATGTTTGCTGACGACACCCTTCTGCTTTCCAAAACCCCAATGGGGATTCAAAGGATTCTAGATGGCTTTGGTCTTTTCTGTAGACAACATGGTCTAGAGATCAATACAGAGAAGACCAAATTAATGATCTTCAATCCGTCCCCAAAAACCAGACCCAATCCCACTCTGGGCTCAGTCAGCCTGGAAAGGGTTACAACCTTTCAGTATCTGGGGGCAACACTACACGAGAATCTATCCTGGGACCCCAAAATAGCAAGATCCCGGCTAAAGTTGTCCCAACTATCTGGTGCAATCTTGAAGGTTGTAAATACTTCAACCTTCAAACCTATAAGTCCTGCACTAGAAATGTATAAAACGCAAGCCAAGGCGGCCGCATCTTATGGCAATGAGCTATGGGGGCATAGAGCAGGTCCAGATCTCGCCAGAATGGAAAACAACTTTCTCAGACGACTTCTGGCCCTTCCACGTGGTACACCTCTGTTTCCCCTGAGACTGGACGTGGGTTTACCCTCTATCGCTGTTGAGCTGGAGTCCAAGCCATTACGTTTTTGGCACAGGCTCTGGTCCACCAGCGAGCTTGCACACTATAGGAGTGATCTTGCCCATGTAATGGACCTGAACCAGCGAGATAGAATTCCCTGGCTGGCTTTTGTTAAGAAAGAATTGTATCGTTTAAAATTGCCTGAGCTATGGGAGGCCCCAGAACTAGGCTGTCAAAGGCTTTCCCGTAAACGATTAGTCCAAATTCACAAGGAGAAAAGCCTAGATCTCCTCCTGACCGCAACCAACAACGGCACCCTAACTGAACGTTTTTTGCAATCCAAAAACTCATATGAGTTTGAAGGTTTTATGGACATTATCTTCCCCATTCTAGCCAGAAAACTGTTTATACAGTGGAGACTTGGCACTCTGCCTATTAAAAACTTCACCTGTAAATGGCTACAGCGGGACGACAAAACTTGCCCAGGTTGTAATTCCCATGATGAGAAAGATACCCATCTTTTCTTTTTCTGTCCTGCATACCATAGACCAAGGAAATATTGGTTGGTCCCCTTATGTAGGAACTTGGGTTTCAAGAGCCATATGCATGCGTACAGAGTATTAAGAACTAGCACTCTTCCCCACATAGTCTTTGCAGTGGCGAAATGTATTATGGCTATGTGGCAGATTAGGAAAAAATTGCTAAATGCACAAATGCCGAAAATATGAATTTGTTCATACAATTATGGATTGTGCCCTCTAATCATGCCATGAAATGTTTTTCCTAACTATGAACTGTTTTTTTTAAATCTTTATCATGTTTGGAACAACCTGGTAATCAATTTTATGTAATTTGTTTTTATAATTTTTTTAACACGGATGTTTAAATGTAATATGCAATGCATCTTTTATGGTCTAAAAGACCGAAATAAAGAATTTTTAGATTGGATTGGATTGGATTACCCCAGTAAAACGACAGCACTACTAATAAGGGAAGAACTGATTATCTATTTGCGCCTGTCTGGCTGTAACTGAGTCCCTCACAGTCCGGTGTGACTTTTAGGGTACTCAGTCTAAATCTGCAGCCCTACCAAGTGCCCCACATTAAGGGTTAAATAGCAAACTAACTAATTTTAGTGCTTGTCTTCGCATTAGGCTTCTTCTGTACCTTCTCTGATGGAGGCTTTCAGAGTGCAGCTGTATATTTGTTACTGGCACGAGAACAAGTGGGCCTTTCTATATTACATTAGTATTTCAACTGAAAATATAAAGACGTTTGGCTAAAATTATTCCTCCTAAATCGACAACGTTATTGGTCAACGCAGTGCTTTTTCAAATCGTAGAAGGCGTAAAAAACGCAGAACATTTCTTTATAAGTCGCAGGAAATCTTCTGCAAATTAATATTATTGGAGTAAACCAGTTATATTTTTAGATTAAATGAGTATAAATAAATAGTGCAAAAGAGAAAAGCTCTCTCACTAATGTGTGTGTTGTCATGTTAGCTGCAAGTGTCAGCAGAGAAGAGAGACGAAAAAAGGAGGAATGAGGGCGAATAGCAGGGGAGACAAAAAAAAGGAGAATCGTGGATGCAATGCACAGACACAGACCTAATCACAGCCATGCACACACACATGCATGCACGCGCAAAAACACGCTGTTAATAAGATTTTACTTTGGGACATTGGACCGCTGAACGATCCTTCCTCTGAGATTCTATCTCCACCATCTGTAGAAGCAAGAGCAGTCATGACTAATACCGTTTGCTTGTTCTGGCCCGGAACACGTGCAGCTAGCTGCTCTACCCTAAGCAAGGATAGGGCTGGAGGAACCACCCTCGCCCCCCCCCCCCCCCTCGCCCGAGGCAAGTGATTCATGTCGGCTATGTATTGCAAATGTGACACAGGCTGGGCGAGCCGCGGCTGGCACTAACAGGTGCTGTGTCACTTTATTTCATTGCGCGCGTATTCTCTGTTTGATTGAGTCACGTGCAATAAATACGTTGCTCCCACTTTGGCGTCATGCCACATTCTGCCCTAGCAAAAAGCTTGTCGGCTCCGTAGTTGCTGCGGGAGAGTAGGTGTGCATGAAAACTCTGTGCTGAATTATGGGAAAATACATCCTCTAAAATCCGCAGCAATGCTAGTGGAAGGGCGAGATTTTGATCGATACCTTATCACTATTGATCTAAACCCCGATCTGGTCGACTGAACCTTTGTTGCCTGTCATTGAAGGAAGAAAGTGCCTCTGTTACCAAGCTAGTTCACCCAATAAAGGACCCCGCTCCAAAAGATCACAAACAACTTCTAGCTTTCAAAAGTTTATTGTAAGGATAGGATAAGCTGCAAATACAGGCATCTCAGAATGAGATTCACGAGATACACAGGTCCAACTACATACATGTGCTCTCTGAAAGCCCTCAGACGAGCAACGGAAATTACTAACACAAGTTCTAAGAATAATAAAGCTATCAGCATTGACGCATATCTCTCCTTCATTTAAGTTGGAGGAAAACACACAGGTTAGGCTGTCCCTACCCTGCTCTAGATGGTATCCCTACTTAACCAAGTCTCAACCTAACAAAAGGTGTCAGCAGTGAATGACCCCCAAGGGAAGTCACTCACTCTTAGTCTCTTGGTGAAAACCTATAGTTCTCCAGTCATGACCCCTCTCTGCCTACCCATCCGCTCTCTAAAGGGTCCTCAGGCATCTGCTCTAACTCCACCCAGGGGTGCTGTCCCTAATACAAAACAGTCAACAACATTTGAGACGCCCCTCATGAGACGCCCCTCACGTGGTGTAGCTTCTGGCTTTTTCCATGCTGCTTTGTATTGGGCCTCATACGTTGGAGTTGACCTTGCTTCTCAGACTCTTCTCCGGCCCGCTGATACCCCTTAAACATTCCGGAACCCTCCTCCATGTCTGGGCCGTCTACTGAACAGACCTCTATTCATATTATTTATAATCGGATCCTCCCTTTCTCTTGCAGACAGACATCTGCAGCCAAGAACCCAACTCTCATAGACTTCCAAAAAGGTTCGCAACATTTCTCGGCCCAGACATGTACGTGTAAATCAATGTTAAAACATTTCAGGCCTACAGCATTTCTCATAATGATTATAGCATTCAACTTCTTCATTAATTAAAGCATGTTAATACTCTTATTCTATTATTCAGTAAACACATCTATAAATCATGGCTCATTAATGCAATGACCAAACATTAGTACAATCTATGTCGTGAAAAGAAACACCTTCCCCTTCCCTTCTAGCTCTGGCCCTGAGGCCTACCACATTCTGCGTTTAACCACATGCCATCTTACATTTTAGCAGTTACACGACATGGATTCAGAAATAATCACATCTAATAAAATCATATAGTGTCACACATTTCTGTATTAGTTCCACTTCTACTTAAATCTCTACATTAGCTATACATTCAGAATATAATTGCAGATACTACTAGCACTCATGGCATTTCTCCTCATGATTTGTGCTTACTACAGGTAAGTGTGCAGTTTGCGCTCTCTCAGTTCCCCCCTTTGATGACCTCTCGGGGTCATCACTAACATTTAAACTGCAGTTATTGCTAGCATAACTTGTCTCTGCGTTTCCAGAGCCCTCAGACTCCTGTACTGATTATCTTGTATGGCAGCCAATCTCTGCAGCTGCTCTCTTTGGGCCCTTTCTGACCTTCTTGCTCTGTACCATTTGAATACCCTCACCAATCCCCACAATATGATCCCACAGATCAATATTATGATGATAGGTTTTAGTATATACCACACAAAGCTTTTGCCTAAGGTGGAGATCCACCCTCCAACTTCACTCATTCCGTGGCCCACCTTTTCCCAGACATTTTCTCTACTCAAGTCTTCGATCTCCTTGTGAATATTAGTTATGTTCCTAATAACTTTCTCAAGGGGCTTCGAATTGTCTGGAATGTAAGTACAACATTCCTGGACCTTCAAAGCCTTACAGACTCCGCCCTCTTTTGCTAGTAGGACGTCTAACGCAAGACGGTTCTGAAGAACCATAGCCCTTATCGATTGCATCTCTCCTTCTACCAGCATTAAGGACTGAGCAGTGCTGGCAGACAACCTGTCGACGACTGTTGCCAGTCGTCTAATTTTAACATCATTAAGGATTAGTCCCAAAAGAGGGAACATAGCTCCAAAGACATCTCCAACCATTTCTGCATCTCCTATATCTCTCCTTCCCCTCGATGATGTCTTGCCCTCGATGATCACTAAGTCTTGTGCATGATATATTTTGGGGAAGACAATTGCTAGGTAACATGATCCATACCAGTTGTCAGGTAGTCTCACGTAGGCATTTCTTCCACATACAAAATACACATTTGGAATCACTTGCATTCCCTTCAGGAAATCTTTAGTATAGTACTCTATATTGAAAGCATGTTCACAGCTGACTTCTCCCACGTATACATTTTCGTAATACGTTTTGGCTCGGTGAAGACATAGCTTTCCTTTCTGCGTCTTATCTAAAGCTATTGGACCACTACTACCCTTTCTCTTGTGTGCCTTCTCTTCCTCGGTCCAATCTGTTTTCCATTGTCCTGATTTTTTCAAAATCTTTTGTCTCCTGTAACGATCATCCACCTGCCCTATGAACTTCTTCTCGACTTCTGACACCTTGCATGTCAGGTTATTTCTACGGGCATGTGAAGTATCTAAGGTAATCCAAGGAATGAAGAACTTGGCCAACCTGTCTTCACTCTTCCAGTAGTCCCATTTGTTCATCTGCTTATAATTTGGGACTTCTGGCAACACTGAATCATAGTTGGAGAAATAGTATTCAAAACTATCTCTCTCATAAAATATACTAAGCAATAAGCTACATGTAATGCCATATGTCAGCGGGAGGTGATGATATCTAATGCCTTCATCTACAGACGCCGGCAACTGCATGCAGACGTAACAGTCCTTAACCTCCATGGCATCCACGTATTCATATAAGAGTTTAGCATAAGCATTTGACCTAAAGTCTCCTTGGGACTCATCTACGTGTAATCTGCGGGCTTCTGCAGCTAATAACGCTTTCTCTTGAGTGTTTTCCCTTTTCTCACCAGCAACAGTGGGTGTAAGCGTTTCTACAGATTTCACATCAGTTACCTTCGCCTCTTCCTCATGTCCCTTTACATAAGAAATTGTTACCACTAAAGCTATTAATATTATCACTCCTACTATTAGTGTACCTATTATACATTTAGCTCTGCGGTTCTGGGTGCCGGCTTCCATTTCGTCAGACAATATGGCTCTCTCTTATCTTAGCAAAAAGTTCTTTTCTTCTCGTTCCTTTACAGTCTCTTTTTAATCCTTTTGTCTTTAGAATCCACACAACTGGAAGCTGACAACATTCTTCGCAAAAGTCCTTTAACAATTCAATAAAGACAACCCTAGCCCTTCTCCATCAACTCAAGGGAAGTTCCCTAATATTCTCTGCTTCCTGGGCGCTAGGTAATCTTCTTTTTCTGCTTGCTTTATTTACAAAGTCCTTTAAGCATCTACTATCAGGTTTGTGCCTGCAGCTTCGATAGCAAAGTTCAGTATTTCCAAACGAAGATTGTGCTCTTCATGGGCTGTTATCGTTGTACCAAAGTCGGGGAATTGCAATTCTGAAAGAAACATGTGTTTTAACTTGCTGAGGCGGGGAGGTCTGGGGAGCATGAATGTTAGTGACCCTTCTTGTTCGACTCCGGGTACCAACAGTCGTATTTCCACGGTGACGATGGGCTCAGAACTGGACACCACCACCGCTCGAATCCTCCCTGTCTCCTGTTTCAAAGACATTTGTCGCCAGATATGTCCACTCAGGTGTGGAGTATCTTCTGTTAGGCACACGCACTCTCCTTGACCTTCTTCGGTCCGGTGCTTCAGCGCCCTGAGCACCTTCTTCCGGGTCTGAGTCTTCTGATATCGGAGGAAGGGTTATCTCTGGAGTTGACCTCAGGCTAGAGCTCCTTCTTTGCGGCCAATTAGCTTCTCCACGTGCCCTTCTACTCCGTCTCCTTCTTGTCTGTTCTCGCTCTCTGTCAGACCTGTCAGTGTCTGACTCGTACTCCCAGCTACTTTCTCCTTCTGTAGCGTCGTCTGTTTCGCTGTTGTACTGACCGTCCTCAGCTTGGTCAGACTCGTTCCCTGCTTCCGCTGGCACCTCTACAGCTTGGCTAGCCCCCTCTATGGCTTCTCGGTCCTCTGTTGGACGTCTATCCGAGAGAGGAGCTGTTTCTTCCCGAGGTGCTGGAACCCTTCGCGTATGTGACGCGTGGATCCAATTGGGCAGGCCTCCCACCTTCACAGCCGTATTCGCAATCAGGATGATCTGGAAAGGCCCACGCCAACGAACATCCAAGCAGCTTCTTCTCACATGTTTTTTCACCAGGACCCAGTCCCCAGGATACAGGTCATGGCACGGGCCCTGGCACGATGGAACCTCGGCAGCCTGCACCTGAAGGGACACAGAATGAATGGCGTCAGACAGCCCCTTACAATAGTCCAGGATCATATCATCTGTGATATTTAACAGTGCAGTCGTTGGGACAGATGGCAGCCTCATTGCTCTCCCCATTAACACCTCATGTGGTGACAACCCCGTTCTTCTGTCTGGGGTACTACGAAGGCTCATGAGGACCAATGGCAGGGCGTCAGGCCAACTCAGGGTCGTTGAGGAGCACACTTTTGCAATTCGGGCTTTGATCGTGCCATTGATCTGCTCCACAATTCCTGAGGCTTCTGGTCGGTAACTGCAATGCAATTTCTGATCTATGTTCAGAGCCGCACAAATCATCTTCACAAGCTCGCTGTTGAAATGCGTTCCCCTATCTGATTCCAAAGAGGCCGGCACCCCGAAGCGCGGAATGAGTTCCCTAAGCAGTAACTTAGCCACTGTGAGGGTGTCGCACCTACGTGTAGGGTATGCCTCAACCCATCTGGAGAATACACAAACAACCACCAGGACATAGCGGAGGCGGTTGCATCTCGGCATTTCAATGAAATCTATCTGCATTCGATTGAATGGACCTCCAGACCTTCCTATGTGACTCAGTGCAACTGGTGTTCTTTTCCCTACGTTCAGCTGCTGACAGGTCACACAACGCTGGCACACTGCTTCTGCTGCTATTCTAAACTTAGGATTGTACCAGGTCTGTCTAAACACTCTCAGCATAGCATCTCTCCCTAAGTGTACGGGACCATGTATGAGTCTGGCCATTGGACTCACCATCTCATTGGGCAACACTGCTCTGCCGTCTGCTGAGACCCAAAAATGGGACTCACCCATTACACATCCTGCCTTTTCCCATGTTTCTTTTTCAAAATCAGGAGCATTTTCTTGCATGTTTGACAGTTCATCCCAAGTATCAACAGTTTCCAATATCATGGCTAATTCAGTCCTTACATTTATTCCACCCACTTCCACCTCTGTGAAAGAGTACCCTTGCTCCGCGCAATACCGCGCAACTTCATCAGCATATCTATTGCCTTTCGAAACGAAGTCCTCATTTCTGGTATGTGCGGTGCACTTTACAACTGCGATACCTGCTGGACATTGCAACGCCTCTAACAACAGGCGCACAAACTCTCCATTGCGAATGGGAGAGCCTGAAGAGGTCATGAACCCTCTTTGAGACCATAACTGCCCGTAATCATGAACCACCCCATAACCATATTGGCTGTCGGTGTATATGGTGACTCGAATTTGATTGCTTGCCAAGCAAGCACGTGTCAAGGCAATAATCTCGGCTACCTGAGCGGAGTGTACTCCTTCCAGGCACCCAGCTTCTACAACTCCAGTAATTGTACAAACAGCGTAAGCTGCTCTCAACTGCCCAACTTCGTCTCTTACACATGAGCCATCGACAAAGAAAATTTCATCTGGGTCGGTCAGTGGCTCATCTACGATGTCGGGTCTGGGTTTGGTGCATAGTTCAGTCACATCGAGGCAGTCATGGTCTGTACATTCATCATCATCCTCGATATCATTTGGGAGTGGCATCAAGGTGGCAGGGTTCAAAACAGAGCATCTCCTGAGGGTCACATTCTCTGCAGCAAGAATAACTTGCTCATAGCGCGTGAGCCTGCTGTTGGTCAGATGCTGTGTTTTGGTCCTGGTCATCAACAGTTCAACAGAATGGGGCACGCACACCTCTAACGGGTGCCCCATGACGATATTTTCACATCTTTCAATGCTGACACCCGTTGCAGCAACGGATTTGAGACATCCGGGCAACGCTGCGGCTACTGGGTCTAAAGTAGCCGAGAAATAAGCAACTGGTCTGCGGGCATTCCCATGGATTTGGACTAACACAGACAACGCGCAACCTTCTCTCTCACAACAGTAAAGCAAAAATGGTTTATTGTAATCAGGCATTCCCAATGCCGGAGCACGACACAGGTCCTCTCGCAGCTGTAGGAATGCCATCAAACAGTCTTTGTCCCATGGTACCGGATCGCTCACCTCCTTATGCGTCAGTTTTTGCAAGGGCTTTGCTTTCAGTGAAAAGTTCGCGATCCACTGTCGGCAATAACCCACCATCCCTAAGAACATCCTGACCTCTCTCTGTGTCTTAGGCGCATTCATTTTCATGATCGCCTCTATCCTGTCTGGTGACACCTTTCGCTTGCCTTTCTCTATTCTGTGTCCCAAGTACTGCACTTCTGTCAGGCAGTACTGCAACTTTCCCGGGGACACCTTGTGCCCATTGGCAGCTAGGTGATTTAACAAAGCAATGGAGTCCTCCCTGCAAGCTTCTTCTGTTTCTGACGCCACGAGGAGGTCGTCTATGTACTGGACCAGAACTGACTTCTGGGGCAGCACTAGACTTTCAAGATTTTTCTTCAAAAGCTGGTTAAAGATCGATGGGCTCTCTGTATACCCCTGAGGAATACGACACCATGTTAGAACGCGACCTTCCAGCTTAAATGCGAAAAGAAAATGGCTTTCTTCGTCCAGAGGGATCGAAAAGAAAGCCTGACAAAGATCAATCACAGTGAACCACTCAGCTTGGAATGGAATCTGAAACAGTATCACTGATGGATTCGGTACCACTGGACAACACGAAACGACTATGTTATTAATCTTTCGAAGGTCCTGCACTATCCGAAATTTCCCATTTGGTTTCTGCAGACCCATAATCGGGGAGTTGCATGGACTACCCACGATTTCTTTCAGTATTCCCTGTTTAATCATGGACTCGATCACGGGCTTTATGCCTGCAATCGTTTCTGGAGTCAATTTATATTGGGGTGTTCTTGGGAACTCAGCATGCGGTTTCACTACAATTTTCACTGGGTCCACCCCTTTGACCAATCCAATCTCTTCCCCAGTGAAGTCCCATACTTCTGGTGCCACTGTCTCTCTCAAGTCCCAGGGGAGCTCATCTACTGTTAAAGTAGGGTACAGCTCCACGCATATTCTTGAGTTTGCAACTTTGAAGTCTGCGTCATCATCATTGGTCAATACCTCCACTCCCTGAGGTGTACAGTATATTGTACAATTCAATTTACACAACAGGTCTCTGCCTAGCAGACACACAGGACTTGAATCGCAAACCACAAACTGGTGCTCATCGCTGTACTTCCCTATTTTCACCTGTACTGGTTCTGTCAATTGGCTGGTTATTCTCCTGTTTGCGACCCCCACCACTTGTATGGTCTCTCCAGACATGGGCAGGTCTGGAACTGCAGCTGATCTGATCGTGGACCTAGTGGCTCCTGTGTCCACCAGAAATGTCGTGGGGCACCCTGCTACTTCTGCTTCGACATAGGGTCCCCTCTGGTCCACCTCCAAGGCTGCCCCGAGGGTGCAGTCTTCTCTTTCCACTCTCTGTCCGGTTAATGGGTCCACATAATAGCACTCTTCTCCTTCTACAAACAGGGGCATCTGTCTATAGGTCTTACCCATAGTCCCTACTCGAGGAGGTTGCGGGAACTGGGCTCGGGGAGGAGCCCCCCCCCCTTTGAGCACCTTTCCCTGGTATGGCGTCACCCCTCTTGTAGGCGCGCTCTGGACCTCTTCCTCCTCTATCTCTTGTTCTCCTATCTCTACATTGTAGGGACACTCGCGTTTCCAATGCCCCACCTCGTTACACTGGTGGCACCTAGTCGTTTTCTTCAAGGCAGCTATGTCTAATCTGGGTCTAAAGGTGGAACTCTCCTCATTGCCCTTGTTCTGACTGTACTGCTTCTTTCCTCCTGTACCTATTCCTTGCTGCTGTTGCTGCTGTCCCCCCTTTCCTGCTGCCTGCATCTGTACCACCATCAACTTTTCTTTTAGTTTCCTAGCCTTGGAGTCTATCTCATCACAGCAGTACCTGGCATACCTCAGTATTTCGTCTAGGGGTTTATTTTGCCAACAAATCGAGTGTTGCTGAATCATTAAACTAATATCCGGTCTCAGTCCCAGGACGAACTTGGACACGAATTGCCCTATGTCTTTTGGATCCATTACATCCAGGCCGCTATACTGTTTAAACGCCTTCAGCAATCTCTCGTAATATTCGTGGACGGTCTCTTTGGGTTCCTGTCTGGTTCGGTCTATTCTGACCCAATCTATGTCTTGCATTGGCACTTTCTCTTTCAGCCAAGTCATCACTCTCTCGAATTTTGCCATCACAATCTCGGACGGCCCATTAGTCTTAGCATCTCTCTCCGGCTCCGTTGTGGGCCACTCAGCGCTAACCTTGCATGCTGTCCACAGATCTCCTGGTACTACAATGTCGAACAGCGTGTTCAGATCTATCCATAGGACCTTTGAGATTTTTACAAATCTCTCGACTTGCTTGTACCACTCCACTGGGTTTTCCCGCAATTTGGGGAAGGAGGTGGTAAAAGCAGCTAAATCTCCCCTACTCCAAGGGACATGCACATAGTTCCCATTGGCGACTTCACGCAAAGGGTATGCTTCTATTCCCTGCAGCCTTCCTGGTGTCATACCAAGCGTGCTTCTCCTGACGGTCCCTTTCTTGGACCACCTCTCTTCCCACTTATCTAGTGCCCTCCATGTCCTTATTCCAGTGATCAGTTCCCTTATGTGCGTTTTCAGCCCAATCGTTCTCCTCTCATCTAGGTCTCGATCTGTATAATGTAGCCTGTGGTTACCCTGTAATGCTTTGGTTCTTGACAGGTCCACCATATATTTGCCTGCTAGTTCGACTAACTTCTCATGGATTGCTCTCGCTTTTCGAGTGATGTCCTTTGCCATATACAGTATTTCATCCTGCTCATACATTTCCATTCTTTCTAAAGGCAGGGTACCATCTACCATGTCATCCAGGTCTGACCTTAAGCTGGCGACATCGAGTCTCTTAGCTTTTATCTCAGCTCGCAATATGTCTTTCGAAGGGGGCTCACTGGTCTCCCTACCATCCCAACTCCGAGCTCTACGTTTGGGCTCGGGAGAGTTAATGAGTGCTCTCCCTTGCTCCCATCTCTCCAGGTCCCATGCTCGGCCATCCGATCTTGGAAGGTGATGGAACACGGGCCTGTTACCCCCACTCTTGCTCTGCCCACTCTCTTCTTCTTCTCTCCTTTCACCGTACGCCTCTCTGTTATTTTCCCTCTGGTCGCTACTCTCCCTTTGCCTAGTATCGCTCAGTATCCGATACGATCTTTCCTGGTTCCCCATATTCCCTGGGCTGCGCTCATTTCCGTCATCACAGGGACTATGGTGCGACCTCTCACAACTCCCATTCTGTTCTCTGGTGCCGGGCACACAGTGTGGACACTTAAAGCTGTTTCTGTACTCTTGCGCTCTCCTCTCCCCTTCACTGAGTATTGGGCACGCCACCCCTCCACTCCCGGGGCCCCCGTTTTCCAGGTCTGTTCTATCCCCACTCCGGGCCCAATGGGTGACTCCCCTACTATCTCTCTCTCTCCCGTCCCACTCCGGGTTGCTCTCCCCAGCCCCGCAGTGAGTCCGAGCTCTGCTGTCCTGACTTTCCCTTTCAGCTTCTGCAGCTATGATGCTCTTGTGAGCCTCCACTGCCTCATCCCACTTCTTCATGTACTCATTTAGCTCTTGAAAGGATTTTCGTCCAGATCCCCTCAGATCCACTGGCCATCTAGGGCCCCCAGGGTCCCCTCCTGGATCCCCTGCTGTGTGCATCGGGGTGCTCCACTCTCTTGGTATCGGCATCTGACTTGGGGAATTAATCGTATCGTTCCTCCTTGCCGTCCCTGCTCTTTCTCTGTCCTTCCGTACCCGTTCTTCCCCTCTTGCTCTCTCTGGGTCATATATCGATACTATAGGACCTATGGTAACAGGTACCTGCAGTGCAGCTGGTAATCCGTAGGATGTGGCGCACTCCGTTTCCGGCGCTCTTTGTACCACAAACCTCCCGACTACCTGTTGCACCTGACTAGGCTGGGACAACTCTTTCTTTGCCTCAGGATCCCACTCTGAACTGGGAAGCGGTCCATGCTCTCCTGCATTGCCCCCCTTTTCTCTTTCACTATGCTCGACCTCTCCCCCTGCTCTATTATACGGGGGTGGCCTGTCTGTCAATAATCTGTTTATCAGGCTGTCCTCTGTTTCGCTCTCATCATCTTCTTCTAGGGGGCTTTTATTTCCGGGCACCTCTAACACCGGGTACAGTTTATTTACTTCCATGTTATGCACTCTCCATCTTTTAGCATCCGCATCCCACCTGGCATCCTGCACTGCCCTTACCGATCGTTTCACCCTTTCTTGTCGTCTGTTCATATTCTTTTCATGCGCTGCCCTAATCCATGCATCAAGAGCTTCAAACTGGGTCGGTCTAGGCAAGGGTCTCTTTGAGGTCATGACTGATTTTAATCGATGTAACACCTCTAATCTGAACGTCCCGTACTTCGGGAACGTCAGTTCCTCATTTCCTTCCGTAATCTTACTCCACTCTGATATCCAAAGGATCGTATGCAGCCCAACATTCACTGCCATGTAACGAGCCGGCGTACCCTCCGGCGGGGCTTCTTCCCCTTCATCCGATCCCCGCTTCTCTTTTTTAAACGCCGCTCTCAGCCATTTAAAACACTTCATAATTATACGCACAATATCCAGCCTCGCTACTCTGTTTACTTCCTGATGACAATCCACCAATCCTGTCGCGGCTTTGCTAACTTGGCCTATCGCAGCGCGGTCTTTCTCCGGTCGGCCAATCACAGAGCGACACTTTCTGACGTCTTTGCTAGCTGGCCTATCACAGCGCGGTCTTTCTCCGGTCAGCCAATCACTGCGCGACACTTCCTGACGTCACTTTTCTCCGCTTCGCAGCAGCACCCCTCCTTTCTCAACTCGTCTCCCGGTCATGCATGCGTCCCATTCATACACCGAAAAATGACTACTTCCGACCAAGCGGTCACTTCCCTCGACTGTACGTCCACAGTCTATATGTAATTGTCAACACAACTGACGAAATGTCTATCGTCTCTCTGATAGGTTGCTTACACACACAGTAACTTCCGACCAGCGTCCGTTACTCACGCACTCACTCTTACGTTCCCCCTATCTCGGTCTTTCGGGTGATCAATGGTACCTCATGACCCCCTTCACACTGTTTGACAATTACTCTGGGTGTCCGATACACCCGAACCACTTAAGCTCTCACTTAAGATTTCCACCGGTTGCGCGCGCTCACAACCTGTTCCACAGTCACTCTACAGACATTCAACTCCGCCAGACATTACAACATAGATACAATACAAAAACACCGCAATCTAACACGCATGACCCTTTATACTCACTCTCGACCGATACTGCTGCTTTTTCTGTCTCACGTCATCCGGATCTTCTTCAGCGGGCGGTTCTTCCGATCATCGATTTCTAGGGGCCTTGGGGTAAGCTAACCTGGCCTAGGTCACCGTCCTCAAGAAGGCAACCATCCTCTATAGCTACCAACTGGAAGGGCGAGATTTTGATCGATACCTTATCACTATTGATCTAAACCCCGATCTGGTCGACTGAACCTTTGTTGCCTGTCATTGAAGGAAGAAAGTGCCTCTGTTACCAAGCTAGTTCACCCAATAAAGGACCCCGCTCCAAAAGATCACAAACAACTTCTAGCTTTCAAAAGTTTATTGTAAGGATAGGATAAGCTGCAAATACAGGCATCTCAGAATGAGATTCACGAGATACACAGGTCCAACTACATACATGTGCTCTCTGAAAGCCCTCAGACGAGCAACGGAAATTACTAACACAAGTTCTAAGAATAATAAAGCTATCAGCATTGACGCATATCTCTCCTTCATTTAAGTTGGAGGAAAACACACAGGTTAGGCTGTCCCTACCCTGCTCTAGATGGTATCCCTACTTAACCAAGTCTCAACCTAACAAAAGGTGTCAGCAGTGAATGACCCCCAAGGGAAGTCACTCACTCTTAGTCTCTTGGTGAAAACCTATAGTTCTCCAGTCATGACCCCTCTCTGCCTACCCATCCGCTCTCTAAAGGGTCCTCAGGCATCTGCTCTAACTCCACCCAGGGGTGCTGTCCCTAATACAAAACAGTCAACAACATTTGAGACGCCCCTCATGAGACGCCCCTCACGTGGTGTAGCTTCTGGCTTTTTCCATGCTGCTTTGTATTGGGCCTCATACGTTGGAGTTGACCTTGCTTCTCAGACTCTTCTCCGGCCCGCTGATACCCCTTAAACATTCCGGAACCCTCCTCCATGTCTGGGCCGTCTACTGAACAGACCTCTATTCATATTATTTATAATCGGATCCTCCCTTTCTCTTGCAGACAGACATCTGCAGCCAAGAACCCAACTCTCATAGACTTCCAAAAAGGTTCGCAACATTTCTCGGCCCAGACATGTACGTGTAAATCAATGTTAAAACATTTCAGGCCTACAGCATTTCTCATAATGATTATAGCATTCAACTTCTTCATTAATTAAAGCATGTTAATACTCTTATTCTATTATTCAGTAAACACATCTATAAATCATGGCTCATTAATGCAATGACCAAACATTAGTACAATCTATGTCGTGAAAAGAAACACCTTCCCCTTCCCTTCTAGCTCTGGCCCTGAGGCCTACCACATTCTGCGTTTAACCACATGCCATCTTACATTTTAGCAGTTACACGACATGGATTCAGAAATAATCACATCTAATAAAATCATATAGTGTCACACATTTCTGTATTAGTTCCACTTCTACTTAAATCTCTACATTAGCTATACATTCAGAATATAATTGCAGATACTACTAGCACTCATGGCATTTCTCCTCATGATTTGTGCTTACTACAGGTAAGTGTGCAGTTTGCGCTCTCTCACTAGGCACGTGGGTTCTGTAAACAGATGTTTTCGCCACAAAAGTTCCATTTTGACCTCCAAAGTGACAATAGGTCAAACCAGAAGTGCAAGTGTAGACATTACCAGGGGTCTAACCAAGGTGTTTGCAGCAGCAGCTTTCTCCGTTGCTGTCAAGACAAAGCCCAGGGCGCTGTCTAGAGGGAACAATAGAAGAGGACATTTCAAAATAGCAGTCACAATAGAGTTACAAACAGAGAGGATGTCTGGAAACACAATAATATGGTTGATTAATATGTCTGAGGAGCAGTTAAGTTGTATTGAAAAACGAGCAATACTAGACTTCTCAAAGACGTCGGCCTTAGAATCAGAATACTCTTTATTCGCCAGTCTCTACTGAAACTATTTATTTATTTATGCGTTTTTATATAGCGCGGACTTTACCCGAAGGTGTCAGAGCGCTACACAATAGGAACAGAACTGATACATGAGAACATTACAAGTGAGCAAAATACAAAAGCAAACGTTACATTAAATGACGCAAAAATGACAATCGTGAGCCAACAAAATACAAGAGGTAGCAAACGGTGCATTACAAAAGTGACAATCGTGAGCCAACAAAATACAAGAGGTAACAAACTGTGCATTACAATTACTTGCCTAAGGGATTTCCGGAGGTAGTATGGAGTACAGGAAAGTACTGACTAGAAATCAAGGGCCGATAATATATTTTGGCGGAAGGAAGTATTGCAGTCGGAGCGACGCAGTAATTTACTCCGTCACCCTGACTGCACATCCGCCCGCCAACTCATGAAATGACCTGTTACAATTTGGTGCAGGGCTCCGTGAACTTGACGGAGCCCTGCACATGTTCACGGAGCCCTGCACCAAACAGTTTTGTTTTAAAAAAAGTAGCTACCAAAGTGTGATTTTCTTTTAGAAAATAGAGAACAAAATGCCCTACCCTATCGCCGTGGGAGTCATCTCCCTGGCCAGGTAGGCATTGTTTGTTTTTTACTGCCCTTTACTATCAAGGTTTGCCTGGTGACGGGCAGTAAAAAATTGGCTATATGGCCGCCCATCCTAATTGGGTGGGCAGACATATAGCCAATTCTTCGACAGCCCTAAATCCGGCTGTCCACCAGAGCAGTTTGGCCATGGGGAGAGAGAGTAGTCTTTGAAATTCGGCAGATGAACTATAATGTTGGTGGTTAGCACATTTAAATCGAGCCCCAAATCTTTTATCATCAGAGAGAGCACATTCCTGAAGCAGAAAGTAGCTAGCTTTTTGGTAGAAGAGGAGGTTTATTTAACATTTATGTAGTAACTAAAATCTAGTTCTGATTCACTTTCAGGAAATTCAGCTTCACATCAGAACACAAACAGGTAGTCACATAGAGGTACTTTTAAGGTGTATCCATCCCACTGTTAAGGTTATGTGCAATGCCCTAATTACAGATTAATATGATATCTCATCTTGTCTTTCGACATCTATTTTGAACTGCAAATGTCATTGCCCATTGGACTGAGGAGCGAGAGTGGTGTTATCCAGTGTCTCTGTTTTCTCTCTTATTCCATTTCCCCTCTCCCGTTTCTACACTTGGCCAATATAGTCTTTTGTGTGTGGTTAGTGGTATATGTGGTGAGGCATGGAAGAGTGTGTTGTCCCGTTGAATCCAGAAGAAAAGTTTGATGTTTTCTGATATAGGGGTTCTCTTACTGCTAGGATTGCCAAACATATATTTAAAAAGATTTTATAGCAGGGAGTGGGTGTGTTTTAACTCTGTCTGAAAGACTATCGGTCTCTCCCTTCAACACAGGAAGGTATTGAAAAAGTTGTTTTCCTATCCCCTTGTTTCACTAGTTTGGCGGAAGCAATTGATAGCATTCATTCACATTGTGTGGCGATAAACCTTTGAGAGGAAATTTTTGTAAATGGAAAATGCACCACTGGATGCTTGTCACTAACTTGACCCTGTTACAGTGATTGACTTACTTTTTCATCGACCTCAGTGTTACCCCAACTGCTTCCATTTCTTGAAGTGCCATTACCTCCAAAGTGCAGTCTTACTACGCTATCCCCAGTCCAGGCAATGTGGGTGGAAAAGGCAAGTTGTTGTAATTGCAATTCAGGATAATGTTTGTGGTCAAGTTAATTGTTGGATGTAGTGGTCGTTTCTAATGGGGGTGCACTACACTGCGGTGTTAATTCGCTGATAATGCATTATGCTAAGCTAATGATTAGGCATTGATAGGAGCAGTAGTGTGCAAAGACAATGACATCATTACAAAATGAAAAAAACTGACTGCTCCATAGGTTGACTTAATCATTAACATAGCAGTGGTGTTTTTATGGGGGGAGAGGATGTAGCCTTATATCTTTGCGTCTAGTTCGTGCTATATAAACTCTAAAAATAAAAAAATAAATCTTACTCGACTTAAGTCGGCATGGTGTCAGCATTATTCTGTTGTTGATGGTTTTTCTCAGTTAGGTGAAAGTGCTTAAGGAAGCTGTTTCTCTTGTCAATGCTGCGCTGCTTAATATTTATGCTGTTTCATGAACCTTAATAAAAAGAATAATGAAAAGAAGGAAAGACAATAGAATTTACCGAGAAGCTTAAATGAGAAATAATCTTTAAAATATTGAATCGATGAGCTCCTATTAAGAGAGTATATGACTAGCTCAGTAGGCTTTGCCCTGAAGAAATCCCGCTGTTTTGGGGATGAAACGTGTTGGCTGTATTCTTCTTTATATTACAAAAATTAAGTAAAGACTATCCTCACATCTAAAAAAAAAAGAAGCTATTTCTGTTTTATTTTTGTTTCAACAAACGATTTTCTATACTAAAAAGTGTTGTTGATATCGTTTCTAAAAGTGTATTTTTTACGGGACTGCGCTGCAAATGTTAACAGTATCACCATGTTGAACAAGGTGTTTAGTTTCTTCTAAAGTAATGTTTCAGTACCTCATCTGTGATAAATTAGCAGCGATGATTTAACTATCTGAATTTTATATTCATTCCTATGGCTTCTGGGAAGTGTAACAAGGAGCACTTGTATATTAATGTCACGGGACCTGCAATCCATGCTGTGAAATTCTTTACATCTATTGCAACAATATTTTCCTTTCAAAGACGATTTCGCTTCTTCGAACACCCAATGGACCGATATATCACCGCTTATGAGGAAAGTAGTTAAACTGCATGAACTGTTTTATGAGAAACAACAAAGAGAAAATGATCAAATATGCTTCTCTTGGAAGAATATTCCAGAAGAATCATTTACACCACTGGCTTCTTGTTGTGGCCAAATCCACTTTGCTCGTAGGGCATTCTGAACTACTAAAGTTGCTTCACATACTTTCTTGCACCCACTTTCACATCCACTGTGACTGTGACGCAGATTATTTAAAGTGCTGCTAACAAAAATTGTGTCCCAGTGTTTTACGTAGATATTACTCAACTGAGTTAAAAAGTTGAAGAAAGAAAGAGATAAAAAAAAAAACTAAAGGCGACATTTAAAAATGATTGTAAATAGTTATGTAGACTCGCCCTCGCATAAGAGGCTACCAAGAAACATTGTTAAGCTGCTACATTTATTTTGAGGTAGTGTGAACTCTTTTTGAATGACGTCTGAATGGGCAGCTTGAACTAATTAGTGGCATAGGAGTATTTACAATGTGCAGAAAATGTTACTGACTGTTTTAACTGGACCATTGTGTGCTCCTTCTGAGCGCAGTATAGCTTACACACTGCAGCTTTTGGCCTGGCTTGTCGCCTGTACATGCTGCTTGCTTTACTCCCCTCCACGGGTGTAGTTTTCTGTAGCCTCACATGGCCTTGCACTGTTATTGACTAGGTGTCACAGAGATATAACAAGCCTGTAGTCTGCAGTTTGATGGCTGGCACTGCCTTCCGTGTGTATCATTGACACTGAAAACAGAGTTTCAAAGTGCCAGGAATGGGGTATTGCTCCCATGCAGCTCTTTTCAAGAAGAGGAAAACCCAAGCAAGCTGCCAATCAGGACTAGAGTAGAGAACACCCACCGCCTGCAGCATGTTGATTGCTGTTGCCCAATAGAACCTACATCTGCCCAAACTGGGCACAGCTAACCTGTCTCTCTCATGCGAGCCAGTATTGCGGTGGGGGCCCACCACACCCTGCCTTCCTTTGTACCTCTACCTTTTTCAGAAGACGCTATTCATCTACTTGCTACCTGCGCTGAAGATCTATGAATGTGGCCTGTAACCTTACAGCTCACTCCTGCTTGCACAACTGCATTGCTCAACCTGCTTTCCTTGGTGACCTTGTATGACCTTCATCGTATCGCTTTAAAGTGTCGCGAGCAAGATACAGATTTCTCTTTTCACCAGTCCCAGGATTGCTTGCTTGGTCTTTTGTAAGGAGAGCCTATTTTACTCAAAGTTGTCGAAAGAGTAGGGGGTCATGAAAGATGGAAGATTATGAGATAAAGTCCGCTCCCACCCAGAGTTTACAGTATATGTGGAAGAGAAGTCCCATTTTTGATCTGAGATGTGACTAAGATCCCACTCTGACTAAACAGAACCAACCACAAGGGTAAACCAGCTTTTACCTAGGGCAATCCTTGCCTCATATTTGGTACCTTTTCTAAAAAAAAGACTGAGAACAGCACCTAAGGTGTTATAAGTTTATGAGTAAGAAAGTTAACCAAATAACAAAACTATTAAAGGATGTAGGAGTCCAAGACAAGTGGAGTTAAAAAGATAATAGTTTATTGAGAAACATGTTTGAATAAATAAGAAAATAAGTAAAGTTTGAAAGCTGCGTCCATGGGGAACAATGAGAAGCTTATCATTCAGAAGTGAAATTATGAAAATGTTAAACAAAAAAGCAAGAGGCCAATGAAATGACAGAACGAGAAAGAAGAATGGACATAAGATTGGAAAGAAGTAAGAAATGTGGTCAGGAAGAAAGGAAAAGCAATCGAAAGAAGTAAAGAGAGGGGTAATTATGAATTGAAAGAAGGAGAAAAATAGAAAGTAGGAAAGACGGAAAGGGAGAAAGAAGGAAAAAAGGCATGAAGGATGCAAATAAGGACAGTAAGAAGGAAAGAAGGAAGGAACACAAGTAGAAAATAAAAATTGAAAGAAAGGAAAGACAGAAGAAAAGCTTGAAAACAGATTGAAATAACAAAGAAGAAAAATATGGAAAGAAGGAATGAGTGACAAAGGAAGGAAAGAAAGACCCAGGATGGAAGTACAATGAAAGGAAGGAAAAAGCGAAATGCAGAAAGAATTAAAGAAGACACCAAATAATGAAAAAGAGGGGAGAAGGATGGACTGGAAGATGATAAAAAAAGGGAAGAAAAAAAAGAATGAATGAGGAATGGGAGAGAGGAGTAAAAAAAGTGAAATATGAATATGTAGAAGGACATAAAGATAGAAAGAAGGTGAAACAGAATGGATGAAGAACAGAGATAAGGAAATAACATGTATTGAAGGGAGAGTGGGAAGGAAGAATGATATAAGGAAAGAACAAAGGATAAATAGAAAGGAAACAATGAATGATAGACAGAAAAAGCAAAGAAAGAGGTAATGAAAAAAGCAGGTGTTTGACCAAATTCTTTTAAAATCGTGCTTTAAATGCTTCTCTTTGCACCTATTTCCCCAGGAGAACAAGTCTCACAGGCATGCATAGGAATGAGAGGGCCAGCTCAGTTTGTTCGCTGGGTCAGAGCCATGTCGTTCAAAGTGGAGAATATTTTATATTTCTGACTACTCCCTTGACAGGGAGTGTTGGTGGCAGCATACCAATTTCCAATCTATTTTGTTTGGACAGGCCTTTCTACCTATTCCACTAAGAGCTCGATGCATACATGCCCACGCGTGTAAAGTTCTGCTTGCATGTCATGCCTGACGTACCTGTGTGTACGTTGAGTGTTTGTTGTGTGTTTGGTGCCTCGTAGCACAACTCTATGTTTTGGGAGTGTGTGTATGTTGCAGCCAGTGTGATCCATTTTAGATTGCCCCTGTTATTAACACGGCACAAGATGGATGTTTTGATACACCCTCCAAAGACAGTGCAAGAGTATTGCCTCCAATCCTGAACTGAAGGGCGTGGCTTCAGACACGGAGGTGTGGAGGGATCAGGGCTCTCTTTAGAAATTGTATATGATCCATTTAGCAGGAAATTGCTTGTCAGTCCTTCTTGAGCACTGACATTTGGTTGATGGAAGGGTAATTCAGGTGAATTGGAGGATTTAGTTGTTAGATGGCACAAAGTTTCTAGGCAGTGCCATAGATTTTTGTCTTCCCTTGATCGGCCAATCAAGAGGACTGATGACAGCTAGGTGCAGAGCGATTGTGACTGTGTTATGGATACTGTTGCGTGGAGTCACCATCATCACAACCTAATTTGAGAGATGTCTCCTTACACTAACAATTTCTCAAGAAGAAATAATATTATACACGTACCCCAAACTGGTTCCTGAAGAGTAGACAATGGATCCACATCCTATGTCTGGAAATCATGTCTAAAAGTAGGAACTTCCAACACAGCACTCAATGAGCTGCAGTGATCCATGGACAGTATTGCTGATAGCTAGTCACCCGGTGGCGATTAACCATAGCATGAAATCTGACCATCTTGCCAGAGAGGCTGTGGGTCTGCCTGAGAGCTGGGACTCTAGCTGCCTGCCGAGAGCGAAGAAGGGGAATGACATGACCCACTGATGGTTGTCTGCCCAAGGAGGAGATGCCCAGCTTCTGAGTCGGGAGTGGGGAATGGCCTAGAAGAAACAGATTGCCAAAGGAGGATGTCCAGAGGTGACCTGCAAGGATCTCAGGGTTTCCTGGCCTCGCTGTGTGATCAAAACCCAGGTTGATATGCACGATCAGCCTGAAGAGCACCCACTCCAGTGACCACTACAGTGTCTGGCAGACAACATGTGATGACTACATTCACGGAATTGCCGTATCCTGAAGATGTTGCTTCAGCACCATGTACTTTAGAAAATGATTCCCCCGCCATGAGTATTGAAACACTAGTCCGGAGTAAATTCACCAAGCTCAGTATTCTTCAACGCCTGAATGTGGAAAGAAGGAGGTGGGGCTCCTCTTCAAAGCTCCAGTGATTGTGAGCCCCGTGCTGCCGAATTCCGCACACCTTCGTTTAGAAACCCCAAGAGCGTCCCACATCAGGAACTAACACCTGGCCTACGGCCATACCACCCTGAAAGCACCTGATCTCGTCTGATCTCAGAAGTTAAGCAGTGTTGGGCCTGGTTAGCACCTGGATAGGAACCAATACCTGCCTGATAGACATTGACTTTTAAGTACGTTAAACAGATTTTGGTGGAACTTTTAGAGGTAACTGTAAACTACATACAAGAACTGCATGGTCAACAATTACAAACTGTCCTAAGGGATACGGAATATAAAACAACTGCTCCACTTCATCATAGTGATCCTGCGGATTCACCTGATTCAAGGACTCCACTGCTCTTTTAGTGAACCCTCCATAGACCCGGTAGTATGAATCTGGTAATGGTAGTTCTACCATTTCTGTATCTACCGTATTATGTTTTGATGTGATTAAAGTACTCTTTTCTTTTTAAAAAAAAAGCACTACAAGACATTTCTTTATTGTGCTTATTTAAATTTTTTAAACGCACTTTATTGGTTTTAGTGATATGTATTACAATACAACACAGTAACATCGCAACACGGTGTTGTACATTCCCAGTATCACCCAACACCAACCCATTTTGAATCCAGCCTCCACTCATCATTTGTAGGGCATTCCGCTCAGCCTGCATCAAAGCCTCTGACCCATATAATTATGAATTTCTGCCTCTTATGTATTAGTGCAATGATCCACCTGCATGATAGTGATCCCTCAGTAATCCACTCATCTCTACCAAATTTGTATGTATTTTTGAGGGCAATCCCTAGCTTTATAAACTCCTAACTCCCCCCAGGAGCACTTTTGCTTCCAGGTGATTGTATTCGGAGAGTTCCTTCATGCCGAATGCAACTTTAGCGTGGTGCCTTCCATTACATCCCCAGCGTAGAGACACGTATGGTGTCCCATTTGAAGAATATATTCAATGCTACTGCATGGTGCAATACTCACCCCACTCATGGTGAAGTCTGCCCCAGGAGTCTCTGATTCCAGACTATTGCTTTTAAGGTGGTTTCATATGTTTAAAGTACCACCCTCATCGCCGGAGAAAAGGGAGAGTTTGTCTTCTCCCATACAATAAGTGTTGGAACGAGATGCCTTGCAGCACCCATTTTTCCGAGGCATGGGCAGGGACGCCCTGTGTGTTGTACCAACATTTTAATGTGGCCATTTTTTGATTCCTTGAGTTCTGAGTCTGTATCCCTCACACTAACTCCATAGGAGGCCTTGCACTGCACTTGCGCCCATGAGAGTCAAATCCCAGGGCACAATCCCTTGAGGAAGGTGTGACTATAAGGGCAGATCATCACTTCTTTCCTGCGATGCACTACCGGGTGCTAGATGTTTGGGCTAAGTAAACCTTCATATTTTCCTATATATTCCTGTCCTAAATAAAAATTATCCACTGGACTGGTAGGGATAGGACTGGAAATTGAGCAAACTTAGGGGTGCAACATTAGTCCTGATGAAAGCCTGGAACCCATAGTGGCCAGTGAACAGCGGAAACATGTCTACCATTAAAGGGATGTACGTACAATAATGTGCATGAACATCCATAAAGATTGCTTTTAAGCTATACAAAGGGCACCCAAAATAAAGGGCATATGGAGTGACCCATAGGTAATTTTATCTCTATAACCCTACTAGGAGAATATCAAAAGTGCTCCCTGTGACATGGTTGAGCCCATCCATGTGACTAATAGAGTGGGTGAGGGTCTTAAAGAAAAATAAGAAATGTAATTTTTTATGGGTACTTATTTCCCAACATTGGGATTACTTGTAAGGATTGTAGGATACTAGTTATGCAATTCATGTAGTAAGGGCTAAAGTCTCCTACATTTCTTTCTATAACATTTCTGTCTATCTCTTCCCCCAAAAGAGATTTTTGGGAGTTTATGATTGGGTAACCCCAATAACCAACAATAACCAATGGAAAACAAAAACACTAACCTTGCCTTCCAGTGCAGGTGCTGCGCAGTGTAAATAACTGTAATGCCTCGTCAAGGGTAGTAAGTGCTATATAAATGCAAAAACAATACAATACAATGTATTACCCTCCTAGCCCACTCTAATACTAACACCAGAACCCTAAGCGAGCAGGCAGTCGATTGTAGTTCACATAGGTTGCATAATTATTCACATATAATGCTTGACACTTTTATACATAAGACAAAACTGTTGTGGATTGTGCCCACCACCCACACGCTGAGACATCCACAACAATAAACCACCCATCACAAAATGTACAGGCCTGGAAGAGGTCTGTCACTTGCTGCCGACCAACAAAAGACTTTAATGTAGTCCACAGCTGCTGGTCCCAACAAGATACATACTATGGCATCTCATAATGACAATCAGATTATATTAAAAATGTTGGTATACACAGCTTGTAGCCACAACCCGGAGGCCGGCAGCGGGAGCAGGAGCGAGGTCACTTGCAACACCAATGGTACACAGCCTGTAAGCCGACAACCCGGGGGTCCGGCGGCACCGTAAGCAATATCATGTTCGCTGCGTTGGGCATCTGCGTGTGTTTAACCGCACATTGTGTGCTTCACCATGAAGATATGTGTGTTATCCGCCCCACACTGCACTTGTCCCGAGGGCCGCTCCGCCGTTACCTGCACAACTATGGTGACTATAAGGTTCCTGACAAACAAAATTCCCCAACACCCCATTACCTTAGGAACTAAACCCCCCCCCCTACTCTACCTTATCTAAAAGGTGGTTCTATGCTCTGCCGTCCGCTTCTCCCCTTCATGGTGAAGCGTAGTATGTTGTGTGTCTAAGATCCAGATCCTGCCACTGTCCCACTGGTTGGCCAGTCATCACTCCCATAGTGAATCATGTATCGTCTGCTCTGCCACCACTGCGTGCTGTATCTGCCATCCAGAACCGCTGCACCCCCCCACATCAGACCACGGCTACCCGCCCTCACGGTGCTTCAAGGTAGTCCGGATTCTGGGGTCTCGCCACTTAAACTCTCCTGTCTCTCCGGGACCTCCGCGGGTAATATGTTTTCCGCGTACTTAACCCTGAGGTAATCCTGGTAGAGGCTGCAGAAATTCTTCGGTCGACTCGTGGGAGGGAGTAACTCACTGTAGTATTCGGTCTGCGTCCAGCAATATTGCAGGTCCTGTTCCCATCTCACGATGGACGGTAGTGGACCTCTCATCCAGCACATTGCTACCACTTGTCTAGCCATCAGCATACCCATATTGGTCAGTCGCCGCACCGCGACAGGGAGGCCTCTTGAGTGACCTAAGAGTGCCAGAGCCAGATCGATCGGCAGCTCCATTCCCAATATCCCACTCAGTGCAGTAAATATCCTGTCCCAGAATTGCTGGATTCCCGGGCACCGCCACGACAAGTGGAGAAAGTCCGCAGTTGGAGCATGACAGCGTTCACATTCTGCAGACTGACGAAGCCCATGCCTATGAAGCCTCTCGGGGTGTAATATACCCGCGGAAGAAATTTGAAATGGATCAGCCTGTGTCTGCCATTCAATGAATGTTTTCTGGTGTTCTGACAGCAATACGTCCACATACCGTCGTCTATTGTAATTTGGAGGTCATTTTGCCAGGCAGTCCTGGCCTTGGAATGATATAGCTTGTCGCACTCTCGATCCATCCTATATAGATTTGTGACTAATTTGCGGGGGGAGGGGGATTTAATAACATAGGTGAGTTCCGGCACTTCTGGAGGTTCCGCCAGCTCAGGACCCAGGAGGGTTTGCAAGGCGCCACGGACTCTATGATATTGAAAGCGTGTGATTAGTGTGCTAGAGGTCGGAGCCTCTGCTGCCTGCTCCCAGGTTTTAGCTACTCCATTCAGGAAGAGGTCTCCTGCCTTAACAATAACCAATTTCCGCAAAGCCTGGAGCACTCCTCTTTCCGCCATCGGGGACAGCCATAGTGTCCATTCGATGGGCATTAGGGGGGAGAATAGCAGCGCACCCTGTTGCATTTGCAGTAGTGTATTCCAGGCATGGTTAGTGGACGTAATCGAGTTCAGTATGCCTATCCTGCGGTCAGTCGTACAAAACACCGTGGCAGGGTGCGGGAGCAGAGCTGCGAACAGTCGCTCCAATCGGACATGTGGTATCGCCGCTTTCCCATGTATCCACGTGTGCATGTGTGATGCTTGCGCTACTCTGTAGTACCTTTCCAAGTCTGGGGCGTTCAACCCCCCCCGTTTCGTACGGCTGTATTAGGGTCGTCCATTTCACTCTCGGCTGTTTACACCCCCAAGCGAGTTTAATAAGGAGCTGTGTCAGGCTGTTAAAAAAGGACTTTGAAAGTACATTCAGGATGTCATTAAATAGAAACAAGAATCTAGGGAGGATCACCATCTTCATGATTGCTATACGACCCATTAGGGACAACGGTAGGTTGATCCACTTTTCTACGTCATCCTCCAGCTTACTGTATGCAACACCATAGTTTTCTCGGATTAGAAGTTCCGGATCCGAGTGGAGCATAATCCCTAAATACCTGACCGGCTCCGTAGTTCAATGCAACGGGTATTCCATATCAAACCGAGTAGTTTTCGGAGTCAGGGGGAAGGCCACTGATTTCGGCCAATTAACTCGGAGGCCAGAGAGTGCGCCATATCGTACCACCTCCCGTAACACTGAGGTGAGGTTCGACTCAGGGTCGCGGACGTACAGTAATATGTCATCCGCATACGTAGATATGACGATTTTGTACGTAGGGAAGTTCACCCCCTCGTTGCCATGGTACTCCCGAAGAGCACACGCCAGTGGCTCGGCCATATGTTAACAGAAGCAACAGGACAACAAGACCAAGGTTTAGCACAACCAAAGCACTAGTCCGAATAAGAATAAGGGTGGTGCAGCACACTCCTGTGCCCGTTGTCCCTGGGCACAAATACAACAAACAGGAATGAAGACAGAATGGAAGGCACACTCAAAGGAATTACGTAGATACGTGTGGTCTTGATTTTTCTTTTCTTTATTTGGGTAATTATACCAAAACGAACATACACAGCCTACGCGTTTCGTTACGTATTGTAACTTCGTCAGGGCTAGGTCTGTGATGTGGATATGGAATATTGAAGTAGACGTGGAATTGAACAGGCACCGTAAAAGTAACGAAAGGTCTAGATAAAGTGCTGAGTAAAGCTACTCAAGATGCCTGTTTCCAGAAAGAGTAAGGCGTGGCCTATCGCCGTTAGTGGAGATCGATATTGGTGGGTACAGAAATCTTGTCACCGTAATACAGTTGGAGGTGGTTTCTATACCGAGGGTCGCTCTGCAACAAAAGTGGAGCTCCTAAATGATAGGTACGATGTGTGTTCAAAGGCCACGTCAGAAGTCAAGACAGCGGCCCACTAGATAAGATGTACTCCCCAATAGGAGTTGGCAGTCTCCCGGCACAGTAACACGGGTTCGGAGCAAGATACGAGTATCTTGCTCCGAACCTGTGTTACTGTGCCGGGAGACTGTTAGGGCTTCCCGCATAGCCCGCGGCATGCGCCCTTCCACGCCAATGTCGTCGAACAGGGTAGATAGATGAGGAATCAATAGGTCCTTAAACGCCTTATAAAAGCCCACTGTGAGCCCGTCCGCTCCGAGGGCACTTGCCGAGCGCATGGTCGCAAGTGCGTCCACGATCTCATCCCTGTGTATGGGCTGCATTAGGAATTCCCGGTCGGAGCTCTTTAAGACAGGCAGCTGAATATAGCCCAGATAATCGTCCATAGCTTCCTCATTGCCAGTGGTGCGTGTGGAGTAGATCTCGGAGTAATAGTTCCTGAACTCCCCTATAATCTCTGATTCTTCCGTGAGGAGGTGACCATCGGCTGCCTCCAGCTCTGATATTACTTGCGGGCGTCGTGAATTACGCATTATCCTGGCCAAGTGTGACCCTGGATGTTATCCCTCTCCATACGAGTGGGCCGTTGCATACTTCCCCATGTGCTGTACTTCCCTGTCAGCTTCCTCATTGTATTCTGCTATGAGGTTCTTAATGTCGTCCACCACCGCAGAACTGGAGCTCACCAATTGGGCTTTCTCCAGCTCAGTCAGTCTGGTCTCCAAGTGTGATAACCTTGGGCGTATAGCTTTGAGGACACTCGAGTGCTTTGCCATAGCAATTCCTCGGATATAAACCTTAAAGGTTTCCCATACTGTTTGAAAGCAATCTACCGAGCCCACATTGGTGCCGAAGAATTGATTGATTTCCTCCGCAAGTTCACCCCGAAAGTGCTCATCCAGCAGAGAGTGTGGGGGAAACGCCACGTGAATGGCGGAATCCGCTTCTCGGGCGTCTCGAGGACTAGGAGGAGCGGCGAGTGATCTGAAAGGGTGCGCGGCAGCAAAACACAGGATTGTACGAGTCTCATAATCGAGGATGACGCCAACCAGTAGTCAATTCTTGTGTGTATGTCATAAAAGACAGAGTAATGTGTGAGCCCCCTCTAGTAGTGTGCCTACTTCTCTACACGTCTACTAAGTCTAGCTGGATTAGTTCTGAGTGTATTTTAAACACCGCCGCTGTAGGTCTGCGCGCAGGGCCTGTGGACCTATCCAGCTCTGGGTCTAACACCAAATTCAAGTCGCCTCTCCATACTAATTGTGTAGTAGAGAATGCGTGACAGTGCTGTGCAAGGGCACCATAGAATTCTGGGGAGTCGTAGTTTGGGCCATAAACGTTCACCACCGTGAGATCGTGCCCCCTACCCACACATCTAGTGATTAGAAATCGGCCCTCGGGGTTTGCCCTCAGCAAAGACAGTGTCAGCTTCGATCTCGGGTTAGCCCAAGTTAAGACCCCCCTGGAGTGGGTTGTGAATCCGGCAGCGGTGCAGTTATCGTCTATGACCTCTACTAAGAAGCATCTTACTCGTGAGAGGGAGGTGCGTCTCCTGGAGCAAGGCCAGGTCAATGTTGTGTCGCTGTAAATAGCGCAGGATTTTCCTGAGTTTCCTATAATCATTCAGACCCCGCACATTCCACGTCAGTGCCTTAAGTGTCCTAGCCTCCCTATCCACCGTCATACAATCTGAAGTGGCCATCGCAGTGGTGGGGTGATGCAATAAAATACAGTAGCAATCTCAAAGATCAATAAAGACAGAGCGAGCAGGCAGAGCAAACCTTAACATTTCCAAATATTTCCCCATCCCTCCACCCCCCTCCCACAGCTGACCCCCCCTACTCGGCCATGCAGATCCCATTCCCACCCACGCTGCCCCAATGCCAACTCCCTCAAATTAGCAACCTGAATGACAGTAGTGCATTGCGCTCGGGGGTCGAGGTTGACCAACAGTTCGTGACGTCCAATGTCAACCAGGCACTATGTCGTGCTTTCCCCCTTCCCCCCGCAATGCACCGCCGTAAATGGGAATAGAGCATCCTACCAGGGCATCAGCTTGTCCAATAATGTCCACTCCATTACCTTATCGTGCAGCCATCCTTCCCCGCACCCCTAAACCATATTCAATGCAACATGTGTCGATTTAGTTCGCCCCAGAGGACATGTTAGCGCAGTTATACCAACCAAGTGTCCCCAATGTTTCGCCACTATCCCCACTACTTATCTGTACAGTGTTCCTCCGTGCGAAGAGTGGGCCCGGGCTCCGACCACTCCCGGGCCATCCGTGCGCCGCCGCACTCATTCTTTCAAACAGCATCCCCGGAGCAGAGCCCAATAATGAATTAGTGACCCAGTCATTCCTGTTCATCAAGGTGGCTAGTCTCCTCGTCAGCAGGCTTATCCGCGCCTTCGTTTCTCTGGCCCCTAGACCACCGTTTCATTGCCTGCGTAAGTTCTTTGGGGTCTGTGAATATGTGTGAGTGACCCTGCCTGTTGACTCGTAGCTTAGCAGGGTACAGCATGGCGTAGTCCAGACCAAGTTCTCTGAGTCTCTTCTTATGGGGGAGGAAGTATTTACGCGCTTCCTGAACTTTCGCCGTGAAGTCAGGGTAGATTGAAATCGCCGACCGTTCGAATTGCAGCGAAGCCTGTGTTCTAGCAAGCCGGAGAGCCGTGTCCCTATCCCGGTAATTAAGCAACTTAGCGATAATCGGGTGGGGGGGCGCGCCCGGCTCCGGGCCGGGGCCCAGGGACCGATGCGCCCCTTCCACCACAAACATTGAAGAGAACACACCATCTCCCAGAAGCGTTGTGAGTAACTTTTCCACGAAGAGCTCCATATTGCCTGTTTGCGTGGTTTACGGAAGCCTCGTTATGCGAAGGTTGCAGCGTCGCGAACGCGCTTCCAAGTCCTCCGACTTGTCCTGAAGGGAGTGCATAAGGTGTTCGATTTTCCTGTGTGCTGTGTCTAGTTCGGTCTGCGCCTCCTCGACTTCTGTTATCCTCCGCTCGGCCATGTCATGTTTCTCAGCATGCTTATCTAAGCGCTCGGCCATCCGATCCATCCTGTAGGTCATGGCATCCATCTTAGCACCCAGCGCTGATATGCTGGTTTGTAGGCTTTGTTTAATTGAGCGCAGCATGCTCTTAATATCATTGTCAGGCACCCGTTCGTCCGCAGGCGGCGCAGGCTCTCTGTGCTCCACAGGGGGACTCTGTGTTTGTATTCGCCTCTGCGCAAATGGGAGCCTGCTTTGTGTTTTGTCTCCATTCCCCATTGTCGCAGCCGTTCAGCCGCCCCTCAGCTGGAGAGAGTACCAAATAGTTCCCCAGGGGTTCCGTTCCCAGAGTGTTGATTCTATTTTAGTGTAGTTCCTATTATCCCAATAGGCTCTGCGCATTGGAATAATACCTTCAATAGTATAGGCCTAGACCAGACGTTAACTAGGTCTTCTACTGTCGATATTAGACTTAAAGTTTTGGGTTTGCCAGCTAGCTCAGAGTTCACTAGAAACTTTCTCGAATAGGCAAGGAGGAGTTGAACCTCCCTGGATAGACAAGAAGGGATTTAGTTTCTGACAACCATAGAACATGACAACTTTGCTCTCCCCTAATCAAGAGTGTATCTCTAGAGTCGTGTGAAAACAAAAGACAACTTATTTTACTCAGTCAGTACGTGCATTCTTAGTCTCACCAGATTGTAGAGAAAAGGAAGAGACGGGCGTGTTCAATAAAAGATGGTATTTATTGATCAGTCTCTTTTCTCATACAAGAGAAATGGATCGATATTATTGCAATACTTATGGTTAAGTAAAGTGCATACATTAAAAGCAGAAGTATAAAATAATACTGTAAAAACATTGATATGGTTTCTAAGCCATATGATGGTTTAAAATGAATAAAATAGATACATACACATATACATTTGACTAATCGTACTCAACTGGTGTTTCTAACTACTCCTACCCCAATGTACCTGACCTAAGCCTAATACGTGGGTGGGAATAGAAAGTAGCAGTTTAAGTTAAGTTGGTTTTGCCAAGTGACTGACTCAAGAATTCTCTGCGAGGGGTTATTCAGTACTGTACCTGGAATTTAGGATGAATGAGGGATGGTATCTCTCGTCTCTGGTCTCGATATTCCAGGCTGCCTGCGAGGGCTACCCGGAAGCGCCGGAGCTGGATTTCTTGGCAGGAGAAAGGCAGCGTCTCGTTCTCAGCGCGTCAGGAAGGCGGGGCTGCGCCAGCGGGGTCTGCTCTGCTCTGGGCTTCGGCAAGTCTGGCTGCTCCGATCTCGTCACCACCGCGTGTGTTTGCATAGGGCAATATCGGTAATATTTATACCTGTAAGGTGCCGAGATTGACGTAAGGATGGACATAGATACGTCAATAAGGATGTCATACGAGCTGGTCGTTAGCACATTCTTTTGCTGAAGTTCTCGGTGAAATCAAAACAATGGCCGCAGGGTTTTTCCCAGGTTGTCATAGGTTTGATTTGTTTTGAGAACTCCGTATGCCTTATCAGGGGCTGGAGGAATATCGCTTGTCTAATTAGATGGCAAGCGTTTTGACCTAATCAGATAACACGTTCCTGTGCCGTAGTGTGGCTTAATCAGATAACGGTTACTGCATCATGGGGGTTTTCTGCATCATGGGATGGCTGCTAGTTAACTTGTTAACCAGAATAGGGTCAGGAATAGGGGGATCGATACAGAACCTATAGGAATACATCACACCCACTCCACGCTAACTATGGACATATTTACGAATCTAGGCATAGTAAAACATACTGTAGAGTATCGTGTATACCTTACCACCCCAAAATACATAAATGCATTTTGAAATTATCTAATATACGGAAAAAGGCAGTCACATGTATTATATGCACTCAAGCTGTAGAATAATGCTAAAGTAATCACGCATATGTATACATTATTGCTAATTGGTATATGAGAATTTACACATGAAATGGCTCTTAATACAGAAAAAAGGTTCGAGACCATTCCATCACAGAATAAAATAATTATGAACATACCAGCGGGCAGCTAATGTCTATAAAGTATCTAAAAATAGAAATTTTAGTTCTCTAAGAATAGTTCTTACTTTAAGCAGAAGATAAGTGTCCCGAAAAATTCGTAAAAATATTTTGGGGCTGCTGAAAAAATTGCTGTCCGTGAACTGGAGGGAAATTTGTTCATGTGACTTTATTATTAAAGTTGAAGGCCAAATTCAGGGTGTTGGGAACGCCGTGTGCTAGCTTGCTCAAAAGTCTCTATTTCTGCTCTGGTGAGAACATCATATCATTTAGACTGTCGAAAAAGCTGTCAACAGCTTCCTGGGAGAGTTCCACTAACTCGGAAAAAGGTGTAACCATGCATTCGTGCGCATGATTGTCTCCATTGACGTTTTGATTAGGATTGCTGACAGAAGGTCGTACCTGATCGATGCTGCTTTCATCTTGAACTTCACTACCCCTCAATCGTAGTGGTGAAGTTTCCACGAATGCCGTCATCAAGATTGGTAGCCGTTGAGGGCAGCACAAAGCATGAGCCGTTATTGGACTCAACAATGTTTCTGCATCCATTGGCGCATCCGATTGTAGCGTCAGACAGGTGTCTAACATGCATTCTTCTCCGCATAGCAAGCACCTTAATACAGGTAAAACACATCGATGCCACATTGGTCGAAATGAAAGAAACCAAGTCATGTTCAGGTCTCTAAGCCGGGATAGTCCCAGGATTTTTGATATCCGGTCCCGGTATCCAATGGCTCGGATTGTTGTTTCCCTTGTCGCAGGTGTTTTGTCTGTGACACGGTTTGCCATAACGAAATATAAGGACTAAGAATAGGATTCCTGCAATTAGTCCCAAAATGAGGGGAAGTCCGCCAAAAATCGAATGGACGAAATCTGGAAAAATACCCAGTATGGCTTTGAATGGTGTTAATGCCATTGAAAATACTGTCTTAAATACCTTTGAGACTCCACTGGTATCAGAAATATTTAAGATTTCATTCAGGATTTCTGCGAAATGTATGGGGGAATTAGTTGATAACAATGAGTGAATCTCTGCAGTCGTCCTTGCGACTTGGAGATCATACGTTTCTTTTGATGACGTGAGTCTGGTTGGCGTCTGAAGAAGCACTGTTTTCATTCTGCTTAAAGTATCTATTCGAATAGAAGTAATTTTCAAGTTAGGCCATGCCCTTGCCTCCCTGTCTGGAAAGGAGCTGGGGAACAATGAGCGTCCACAGCACATGACCTTCGCAGTCGTAGTTACGAGATAAGGAGTCCCGGGCATAAGACTACAACATCTGCGATCTACAATTACAATGTAACTCCCATTATAGAGTCTTTGAAAGAATGGTTCTATCTCTGTTGCAGGTGCGCCTTGCTGGTGACATGAAAGGTTATATGAATTCCCTTCACAGGCTCCATGCAAACTAATTCCATTACACAGAAGTGTACCGCTTAGTGACATTGCACAATTATTGCCACTAAGAAACACTTTCTGTCCTTTATTACTGACACATGCATGTGAATAGGGCAAGTTCCATGTTGTTTTAATGTACCCCTTTCCCAGCTTTTCGTACATGCCAGCCTGTATATATTTTTGGCAGTATTGAAACCTGAAGGTTGATATTGGAATATTAATTATTCCATGTATTATCCATTCACTGACAGGTCGTTCTGACATTGTCACTGGTAATCTCTCGAGTTTCTCAATGCTCAGGATTGTATAATCAGCACCCTTCTGTGCCATACTGATTTGTTTATCAGTAAGGTTAAAGATATTGAATAGTGACGTTGTGTTGATTAAACGCCAAGGCACATAGCCTGAACGCAGATTTTGTAACGTCCAGCCAAGCTGTACAATAGAACGCAATTGAGACTGACCGTGTTGTAACAACAGTAAGTCTTGCGATAATATGTCGATTGCTGAAGACACAATGCTGTCCAAAGAAAAAATTCTGGAGGACAGAGTCATTAACCCATTGTCCACTACAGAAAGTGATTTTTCCAAATTAATACGGTCAATTTCCCGTATACTTTCTGCTGTCTCAATTTGAGTCACCTTCCAGGCCTCGTTGTAAGCTGCATATACAGAGGCTGCTATGAAACGTTTTTGACGCTGTTTGCGTGGTCCCATAATGAAATCACGCAAGTCAGCACCATCAGTAAGTAAAGTTAGGTGTTGCTTAATTTCTGCCAGTGTGGAAGTTTGTAGCCATTGAAGGCATAATTTGCCCACACTGTAGGTGGTTATTATCCCTGGGTGTTGTCTTTGGGAATATCTAGGGTCTGGCCTGGTCAATTTGAACCCCTGTGTTTTGTTCAGGAATCTGTCTTGACAGTTATTAGTATCTGTGGGCCAGATCAACCACTGTTTCCAATCAGGATGTGTTCTGTTTTGCTTTAATACATGGTTTACGTCTATCTCTTCATCTGTAGAGCTATTGCTGTTCATTGTTGGCTTTGGAATAGACGGTTTATTTAAGTCTTTGATTTTGGCTAGGCCAAGACAGGTAGTTTGTTGAACAGTGTCATTTAAAAATATATTTTGTTCTGGGATCATGCAGGCTCTAAACAAAGATTCTATACCTCGTACTTGCCATTCTTTTGTACCCCAAACACTTTTTACTTCAACATTTTTGTCGCAATAATCAAAACCAAAAGTATTCATTTGTTCAAAAAATGAGTCTGAATATATCAATTTCGTGTTTGTTATCATGGTCTTTGTCCCTGTCTTATTTGACAATTTGAAATAAAATGTTTCAGCATTACTTGTGTTAAAACCTGAAAAGTATGAATATTTGTCATAAAAGGTTCTTGAGCTTCCTTTTGGAGGGGTTGCACAATGTTCCCATTGATTATAATTTAAAACATTTCTAGGTTGTGCAGATCTATGTAGAAAACGGTTACCATAGTGGTTGTAGCAGTACATACTATCATAATTTGTCGAACCCTGCAAATAATCATGTTTGGTAAATTTAGCAGACATCACTAAGTCAGACATCAATGCTTTCGAAGTCCCAATCATCAGCAAATGAGCTTGGTTTTACAAAGTCATTCAATGAGATCTTGATTTGGTGTGGATATTTCAGGATTTCAACCGGACCATAAATTTCGTAGTCAGTGTTGTCCCATGCTACCCCACCCGGTATAGGATTGGCTTTGAAGTTGACTGAAGAAAGTTCTCTTTTCTCGACGTGTGAAGATGTGTGTGGTTTGAGGATCAAGTTGATTTTCTGACTTGCTGTGTCCATTTTAGCATATTTTCCCTCAATGAAGCGTCCTAAAGTTAGTACCATGATGAGCCAAAGTATGAGGATAAATGCACCAAAACCCACCCAAAATTCGATCCATGGAGAAATCAGATATGTTTCTTTCAGTTGTTTCAAAAGTTCTTTAGCTTTATCTTTAAAGGTTTTTGTTGATGGCTGTGTTTTTGATTCACTGAGGTCTTCAGAGAAATCATCGAAGTTTATGAAGTAGCCGGATGCAGTTCTGTCAATTGTTCCAATTGCTTCAGGATTACTGTTTCTTGCATATTCGTTTGGTACTTCATTGTAGGTTGGTGTGTCTCTGCTAAATGTTTTTATTTGGGTTTTCAGAGGTTTAAGTTCCATTGCATTGTTGCATAGTCCTTGTTGTTCTTCTGTAGGCGTTTCGAATGTGATTAGCCTCTTAGTTAGGACCTCGGTATTGGTAGCAAACCTTGGTGTTCTGCTACTTATGGGGAGTCCACTTGGCCTACTATTTGTTATCGGCCACATGATTGTGGTTTTACCAGGTCGATGGATACAACTCGGTTCTCCTTTTTACCAGCAAGCGGCGGTAGTACAACTGATCTTGTCCCGTTGATAGACAAGACAGGAACTGCTTTTCTGTAAGTAGGCCCAAATTCCTTCTTTAACGCGATCTTTTCTCTGACTAGATCCCCGACTTTTGGAATCCAGACAGGTCTTGCTGGGACAGGTGGTGGTTCTTCAGTGGTTGTTGGCTGTTGTTTCAACTTTATGTTGCTCAGGTCTTTTCTTGTTTCGTTTAAGTCCTGTAAAATAGCCAAACGGTCTTTGATATCAAAGCTTTTTTCCTTCACCACTGAAGTCTGACTGTCGAGATCTAAGACTAACATCCTAGTTCCAAACAATAATTCGTACGGACTGAATCCCTTCAGAGAATTTCTTGGCAGGTTATTTAGACTACGTTGGACACTTATTAGATGTTTGACCCACCCAGCTCCCGAACCTAATACCCTTTCCGTTATAGATTGCTTTCTGCCTTGGTTTTTTCTTTACACCATCCCGTATCCCTCAGGAAGGAAGTGAGAAAAATCCCGCTGTGCTATGCTCATTTGGCCATGTTTCCCCACAGGCTTGAGGGCTAATGTGAAAACATTGGTCAAACGTAGCATGTTCCTAGCGTATATGCCATTTAGACCCGCTAATCTTTGTATAACAGTCCAGACGTCAGCCGAGTGCTGGGGATCTACATTATAAGTGGAAACTAGCCTGTATATGTTAATCGGACGCTTTGTTTTTTACTGTTTGTTCTTTCTGGAGTGAAACGCCACGGTAGTATACCGTTTCTCTCGCCACTGCGATCCCTGTTGCAGTTCGGGCATTTTTTTACAAAAATGTGATGCTGCAGGCTCATGCCTGGCCACCAGTACACTGATTGTAATTCTTCCAGAGAATCCTTTAGTTTGAGGTGTGAGAGACCCTCACCCATATGTGCGTCTGCAATTAACAACGTTCTCCTGTCCATGTTTGGAATTACTCTATCCCCCACTCCAGGGATTCGAGCAAAAGGGACGGAGTTTGCATCGATTATGTATGTATAATTGAGTGGATAGTTGATCGGTAGCGCTGAGCAGTCGCCTTTTGATGACGTTTTCACCGCCAGCACTGTTTCACCGTCAATGTATTTTATTGTACGCTTTTTTCGACTACGGAAGCCGATTTAGTTGCTGCCGCTGTGGCTGTCTCAGCCAATGAATTCCCTGCAACGCGAACGCCATCACGCTGATGCCTCAGTGAGTGTGTCACGTGAGTCTTTGGTAGTTCTTTTTGTAACAGAACTATTTGTTCCCAAAGCAGTTTTTGCTTTATTGTTGCACCTGTGTCATCTTTGTAACCGTTTTGAATCCATGTCTGCAAATCGTTGTTATATGATTTGACGCAGTAATATGAATCGGACACTATAAGTGTCGGGAATTCGCGATCCGCATTATCAAGCGCCATTTTCAATGCTAATATTTCAGTCTGTTGTTTTGAATTAGTTTCTACTGAGTGTGTTTTTGTTAATAGAGGTCTTAGTTTACCTCCGCGCCACACTTCTTTTGTAATCTCACATGTGGGGTTGTATGCTTGTTCTCCCCAAACAGAGGGTTGAGCATGTCCGTCTGTATAGATTACACAGGCGTACTGTCGTAAGGGCAGAATGTCGATTGGCAGAGGGAATGTTCTTTCATATTCTAGATTTTTTAATTCCTTTAATTCTGGATCAAAATAGTAGTATACTTTGTCTGTAGTAATTGAATTCATCCATTGTATCCATTCCGGATTCAATGCTGTTGTTGGTAAATTACACGGTGTTGTTAATGCCTCAAAGGCTGATTCTGCTGTTCTGACTGTGATATGTCTACCGTCAGCTTTATCTTTTTCTCTAGCTATTGCGGTTTGAACTGCATGAACAATGTTTTCTTTAATACTGAACTTCTTTTCAGCTTCTGTGTACAAGTGTGATTTGAATGCAATTGGTACCTTTTCTCCCTCATTAGAGGTCAGGTATGTGAATCCGCATCTTCCTGGGATGACTCGAATCACAAGATTGCGTGTGTTATCACGTGTTTCTAATTTTGTTTTAATTAACATGTCTGTTTGTAAGGATCTCAGAATTTCTGTGTGTATTTGAGTCCAATTTGTTCTTTTAAAATCTGGTTTTATTAGATCATAAAGGGGTTTTACCCTTTCTGCGTAATTTGCAATGTATGTTCTTCCGAAATTTAGGAAGCCTAGAATTGACTGTAGGTTTTTTAGTGTTCTAGGTGCTTGGAGTACGGCACATTTCTCTAGGAAATTGTCAGCCAGGCTTTTGCCTTCACTTGATAATTCATATCCTAAGAACAGGACTGTCAGATGGGCAATTCTGGATTTTTTAAAGTTGAATTTGTAACCCTCTGCTGCGAACCCAAGTATTATGGTGTTCACTCTCTTCAAGTGAGTATCCAAGTCATCATCTGTTAAGTATATGTCGTCGACATAAGATAATGCTTCGTCATCATATGTTTGTAGTAATTCTGTTACTCTCGCTGAGAATACTCCCGGGCTGTTCTTGTACCCCTGGGCTAACCGACAGAATTGTTTTTGAGTGCCATTTATTGAGAACGCAGACAAGTATCTGCTCTCTGGTGCTATGTTTTGACAAAAGAATCCATTAGAGATGTCTAATGTTGTTTTGTATTTTTTGCGCACTATGTTATTCATTAGTGCAGCACTATGCGAGTTTTGCACTGCAAAAGTTTTGCAACATGAGTTAAGGTGTCTGTAATCCAAAACTAGACGATATGAATTGTCTGGTTTGGAGACCGGAAACAAAGGGTTGTTCATTTGTGAGGTGCAAGTTTCAATCACCCCCTGGTATTCTAATTGATCTAGGATTTCTTTTACCTGTTTTTTAGCTTCTTGCTTAATTGGGTACTGTCTTTGTGCAGTAGGTTGTGATTTTAACTGGATTTTGTGAGGAGGAGAGTCCTCATCCCATCCTACGTGATTTTTATATAAAGCAGGAGCTTGAGCTACTGCCCACTTTCTAGCAAGTGTGTATTTTTTATGAATTGGGATATGATTTGAGAAGGCAGGCATAATTATTTCTTCGCCATGAGGGCAGTCCCTGACAAACTCTGGTGGCCAGTCTTTTTCAGCTAGAAGGATGTCATAGCCCTTGGAGAGATTATCCCAAAATAGTCCCCTTATTTTTCTAGTCTTGTCCCCTTCTATACGTAAAGTTATTTCATATATTTTGTGAGGTTTGCTAACTCTGGTGTCTGCAGTTTCCACTTGAAGATATTCATTCGTGTCCACTGTCTCCAGATGATTCATAAGGACTTTGCGAGCTATGCTCACTTCTGCTGCGCTGTCTAGCATTGTCTGAGCCCATTCTCTGTTTTTCAGTTGTGTCCTCAGTATTCTCGGCATTGTTAACTATTTTAATGCTGGCTACCTTCTTTTTTGGAAATTGTAATTTCTTTTTTAGATGAGCAGGTTCCTTGTCTTTGGACTTGACGTGCTCTTCTCTTTGTTCTGATCGTCCTCTTCTTTCCGATTTCTGCGAGGAAGTCTGAAAAGATTGAGAGGGCGTGTATCAATTTCTTGATATCTATCAGGCTTCTTTATATTATCCCTATTTATAAGGTTATATCTTTTCCCAGAGGGATCACTTTGGGGTGACCTGTGTCTTTGGTTCGGAGATCTTTCTCTCCGCCGAGGAGACCTTCCTCTGGACTGGAATTTCTTTTCTTTAGGATTGGATTGTTTGTTTCCATCCCAGCTCTTTTTTTGTGATGTTGAATTATTATTAAAAAATATTTTTTCAGGACTTTCAATCAGTTGTGGTTTTACTGGTATTCCACCTAAACTATCTCTACCTAGTTCCTCATAGGATTTTTCTATAATTCTGGCAATTTCAGCTGGTTGTTCTGCTATATCAATCTCTTTTAACCTCTGGCGGATCGCCACGTTTGCTGCTTCTCCCTTTATGTTGGCTAATAATATAGCCGAGACCTGCTGAAGTCTTTTAGTAATTTCATACCAAGAGTTAAAGCGGGTTCTGGACCGTATTCGTCTTGAATTTGTTTTAGCACATCTGGTATTACCGAAATGGATGGAACACCATGTGTTTTTGTGTAAATGGAAGCAAAGACTGTACCCCAAGTGTCACAGTCCTCCATGTGTGGTGCGATTCCCATTGGAAGACAGATAGTCAGAATCCTGTGTTTTTCTAACGGGATGGTGTCTGGAAACACCGCCTCTATTTGGGTGATTTTTTGTGCTAGCCAGAATGGTATTTGTTCCCGTTTAGCTGGTACTTTACCTAGGCAGGACTGTATGTTTTGTGGTGTAATTTGATTTGTGTTCCCCTGATGAGGGGTCAGCTGTGGAATTTTAATTGCTGGTTGGATTGTTGAAGTCCGCATCACATATTGGACTAATTGTCTATGTAATTTTATTAATTGTTTTAGCTGTGTTAAAAGCTCTGCTGCAGACATCCAGTCGATGTCTGGATGTGGTGTGTATCCGGCTAGGACCGGCCACGTTGCTCCTGGTCTACCTAAGGGACCGAGCCTGGTGATGTGATTATTATGTTTTAGGGCGCCATTAAACAAGAGCAGGTGCTCTTGAAATTTTAGTGGTACTTCCACCTCCTCGTAAGGAGTGTACGCATCAGGAGGTCCCTCTGTTTTGTAATAGTGGAAGACCTTTGTTACAGCGTTAGCTGCTGGAAAGTTTATCCATGTGTAGAATACCTCTGTCTGCCGATATTCGTGTGCCTCAATTACGAATATGACTGTGCCACCTCTAGGTGTCAGTCCATTTTCTATAAGTTTTAAAGTTATAGATTTTCTTATGTTGACCGGGATGATTATTATACCCGGGTCTGCTTCTTGCATAGCAGTATCAGCTGCTGCGAGTTCAGCTGTTATTCTAGCTGCCTCTCTTTCTCCTTCACTGTCTGACATTGTACTGTCCAGAAGGTTATTTCGTTTGTTTGCAGATCAGGTTCTTATGGAAACAAAGATTAGATGCACAATATTTTGGAACAGTGTATCCTTCAACGTTGACTAAACCAAGAACCATACATAGGAGTTTCCTCCTGCGAGGTCTGGCGGATATGACCTTTCACCCACTCCAGACGTCTTTGGAGTATTATGGGAAAAAAGGGGTCTGAGTGAAAAAGCACGACTGAGTTACTCTAAAAGTCTTGCGTTAGTTTTATCGCCTTTCCAAACGTTTGGGCGCCATGTAGTGTAGTTCCTATTATCCCAATAGGCTCTGCGCATTGGAATAATACCTTCAATAGTATAGGCCTAGACCAGACGTTAACTAGGTCTTCTACTGTCGATATTAGACTTAAAGTTTTGGGTTTGCCAGCTAGCTCAGAGTTCACTAGAAACTTTCTCGAATAGGCAAGGAGGAGTTGAACCTCCCTGGATAGACAAGAAGGGATTTAGTTTCTGACAACCATAGAACATGACAACTTTGCTCTCCCCTAATCAAGAGTGTATCTCTAGAGTCGTGTGAAAACAAAAGACAACTTATTTTACTCAGTCAGTACGTGCATTCTTAGTCTCACCAGATTGTAGAGAAAAGGAAGAGACGGGCGTGTTCAATAAAAGATGGTATTTATTGATCAGTCTCTTTTCTCATACAAGAGAAATGGATCGATATTATTGCAATACTTATGGTTAAGTAAAGTGCATACATTAAAAGCAGAAGTATAAAATAATACTGTAAAAACATTGATATGGTTTCTAAGCCATATGATGGTTTAAAATGAATAAAATAGATACATACACATATACATTTGACTAATCGTACTCAACTGGTGTTTCTAACTACTCCTACCCCAATGTACCTGACCTAAGCCTAATACGTGGGCGGGAATAGAAAGTAGCAGTTTAAGTTAAGTTGGTTTTGCCAAGTGACTGACTCAAGAATTCTCTGCGAGGGGTTATTCAGTTCTGTACCTGGAATTTAGGATGAATGAGGGATGGTATCTCTCGTCTCTGGTCTCGATATTCCAGGCTGCCTGCGAGGGCTACCCGGAAGCGCCGGAGCTGGATTTCTCGGCAGGAGAAAGGCAGCGTCTCGTTCTCAGCGCGTCAGGAAGGCGGGGCTGCGCCAGCGGGGTCTGCTCTGCTCTGGGCTTCGGCAAGTCTGGCTGCTCCGATCTCGTCACCACCGCGTGTGTTTGCATAGGGCAATATCGGTAATATTTATACCTGTAAGGTGCCGAGATTGACGTAAGGATGGACATAGATACGTCAATAAGGATGTCATACGAGCTGGTCGTTAGCACATTCTTTTGCTGAAGTTCTCGGTGAAATCAAAACAATGGCCGCAGGGTTTTTCCCAGGTTGTCATAGGTTTGATTTGTTTTGAGAACTCCGTATGCCTTATCAGGGGCTGGAGGAATATCGCTTGTCTAATTAGATGGCAAGCGTTATGACCTAATCAGATAACACGTTCCTGTGCCGTAGTGTGGCTTAATCAGATAACGGTTACTGCATCATGGGGGTTTTCTGCATCATGGGATGGCTGCTAGTTAACTTGTTAACCAGAATAGGGTCAGGAATAGGGGGATCGATACAGAACCTATAGGAATACATCACACTATGTAGACCTGGCTGAAGGGGTTGTAAATAGCGCCGGCTGTCCCCTGTGGTTCACACACCGCTGCACCAGCGTCGCAGCACGTCAGGGCGTGCCGAGCACACAGGAGCGACGGGGCGACCGGAGCGGTAGGACCCTCTGCCACCACGATGCTCTCTCTCCTTACTATGAAAGTCGCCTCTGGCAAAGGCCGTTCTTGCGCAGTCACTCGGGCACTTCTCCGGAGGGTGGCAGGCACTCAGAGGGGGAACTCTTCTCTCGTCTGGGGCCAGCGCCACTCCAGCAAGGTCGCCGTAGTATTACAAGTTCACTTCCCCAAGTCCCCCTTTCCACTGCTGGCTTGTGTGCTCCCCTACTAGCGCTCAGGGCTGCAGCGTCACCAGTCACAATAGTTTTTCCGTGGGAGGGGGGAGAGCACTCTTCACGTACCTGTGGAGTATCTCCCGCTCGCCCTCGGAGGCCTCCGATATGCCGAGTTAAGTCCCCCGCTGCCCAGGCCTCAGGGACTCCGCCACCTTGAGTCACCACGGCTTGACGCAGTCGGCGCTGATCCTTCTCCCCTGAATCGGAGCTCAGGGGCACTGATGGTGGTGGGGCTCTCCCCACGAACAGTGCGATGTCCGCCCCGCGCCCCACCGACGGTCCAGGCGGAATCAGCGGAGGGGGCACAGCGGCCGCCGGGACACCCTCACAGGCGGCCGGAACAATCTCTCCCGTCCCTGCCGCACGCAGGGTCACGTCGGCCGGCGGCGCCGCCACCAGAGACCGCGGCTTCCCGGCCTAGGCTGCGGAGTTTCCCACACGGTCGCAGCCGGGCGTCGGGACCTCAAATCGTCACAATTTTGGTGCCGCTGGGGACCTGGCGGGCTCATGCTTCCGGGGAGATGGGTTTGGGGCAGGTGTAGTAGCTCTATAGCAGGATAGTGGAGGATAATGGGCAGTGCTGCGCGGAGCTCTGGGTTCAAGCAGCCATTTTCGCCGCCGGCAAGCTCCGCCCCCTCGATTATATTAACAAAGTTTATCCTAGCTGATCACTCTGCCATTTCTCTCTCCAATCTATGCTTGCTCAGGACCAGAAATTTGAAAAAAAGTATCGCAAAATAGACGACCAGTGAAGTAACCAGACAAGTGCGTGCTGATCATACAAATATCATAAAGGGATCTGAAGAGCTGCGCTAAGCTGCCAGCTTACCGAAAACCATAAACCATGCACCTCTTTCCCATGTTTCATTAACCTACACACTGATATGTGTTGTGCCCATAACACAATAACCACATCTCGGTTGTCATCATGCATGACATTGAAGTACTACCCACAAAGGATTAAAATAAAGACAACACACTTCAAACCACAGAACAGACATGATGTAGCATGCTGCCCATTCAGGCAAGGACATCAGCTACCCATATAAGGGCAGTAGGTGCTACAGAAATATTGCAATACATTACAATAAAATAGAATACAATAGTCAGGCAAAGATGAGTGAATGGTGAGTGGGTTAACTTGTTAGGTACAGGCACTAGATTCCTTTGTGTGTAGATGGGGGTGGATGGGGAAGGACTCACTGAACTGTCACAGCTGCTGGACAGACAGAGTGTTTTGTCTATGTTGTACAGAGAGTCATTGAAACCACTAAAAATAATAAGCTATGTTTTAGGCTGAATGGAGGAGGGATAACAGTGGAAGTGCAGTACGCAAACAGAGGGTGATAGCGGTCCAGTGCAGGGGCGAATGATTCAATCACTTACCAGTAACCTTCATTACCCCTCATCTCCATCCTCCTCATTCCAGTCCTTACATTGCGAGTTGATCCTGCCTTCGAAAGGAAGTTTAACCACACATTAAGACCAAAGTTCCTTTAAACATACGTATTGTCCTCCTATATATGCTACACCCCACCATCTCCTGCATCCTACAAGTACCTTTATTGGAGGTGCACCAGAGAGGGGCGGAGCGTTGTGGACTAGGATGAGGAGGACTAGGAATCAGAGTGATGCAGATTACCTAATTGGCTTACACTAAGACACAAAAAGTGAGGAAGAGAATCGAAAATCCTTTGTGCTTTCTAAATAAATAATCAATGCTCTCTCAAGAGAGATCAAGAGATGATCTGACATAAAATCAGACTTGAAAACCAATTTCTTGTGCCAAATGAAAATTAGATTGAACCATAGGAATAAATTTGGGATCAAGTATCAGAATGACTCGATCAGAAAGAAATCTCAACTAAAGAAAGGAAGCTACCAGGGCTCCTAATTCCCCACCTAATTAGCTGATAAAGGCAGTTTGAGTGAAAAACCTAGCCATTTCTCCTTGCTCCAAAGGCTCCAAAAAACATTTATGCAGACCTTATAAAACACAAGTAAGGTGCTAAGATGGCACTGGACTCTGACCCACTGGCCTTTTTAACCTAAAACTCTTCAACAGTCTAACAGAGTGCTAATCTGGGCTCCAATAAACATCTTCTCTTGTGTGGGCTGGAGACTCCGGCCTGATTTAGTTCTTGATGGACAGGTTACTCTGTCACACCGGTAATGGATATCCCTTCCGCCAAAATATAAATCCCTATATATTCTATGGGATCTATATTACGGCAGATGGGATATTCATCACCATTGTGACGGAGTAACCCATCCATCAAGATCTAATTCAGGCCCTCAATTTCTGGTAATTGACAATGAAGTCTAGTTAATTCAGAACTCTGGTCACAAACTCCACCTTCTCTTGAACCTTCAAAAGAGAGGAGGCAGAAAGAGACCAATTATCAAGATACAGGAAAACCATAACACCACATAATTGAAGATGTGCAACAACAAGAGCTGGTATCTTGGTGATGTAGCAAGTCCAAAGGGCAGGGCCTGGAACTGGAAATGTTGGTTCCTCACAGCAATCGGAAGGAACTGACTGGGAGGGGGACTCGGGACATGAAAGTACTCTGACAAGGGGATGATAATTCGTAGAGAAATCATCCTGAATGTCTCTACTGAAACATATCTGTTCAGATTTCTTAGGTTCATAACAGGCTTTAGCCTTCCGTCCGGTTTGGGAACAAAATATATATGACACAATAAACCCCTCTGGTCCACCAGAATCAGAATGACTGCTTTCTTCCCTACAAGAGCTTGAGTTCATAGCAACATTGCCAGAGCTTTTGATTCTTCTTTTGGCCACAGAGTAGGTTTGAAACAATGTTGAGAAGGATCTTAGGCAAAGGAAATTCGGTGCCCTCTTTTCACTACCTGGACCACCCATTGGACTGTAATGTATGTTTTCCAGTGATCATGAAAAAAGTCTTAAACTCGCCCAACTTCCAGATAGTTATTTTTGAGACTGATCCTGCACATTGGAAATGTTAGGTCAGGTTTTATTTCCAAACGCAGCCCTCCGACCATGGATGTCTCCATGAAAGGGACATTCGTCCTGAAGATTCTGAGGAGAATGTTTGTGTTTGGACATAAAGTTCTTCTTTCCAGAGCCTAGCTTTAGAGTTTGAGAACCTTTTTCTCTCCTGCCACCTTATGTATCATCTCATGCAGTCCATTACGGAAGAGCGTTGGTCCAGGTAAAAGAGAGCTTTTGAATAAGATTTTTCTGAGTGAAATTGCACATTGTCATCCAAAGTAACCCAAGGCCAGCTACCATATCCCCAGCTCCAGCTGCAGCCTCCCACAGAGTATAAAAAAGAGACATCATGAAGAAACATGGACATCAGTTGCATATATTCCAAGATACTAGCAGGATCCTAATTTGTTTAATGCAGTCATACAGGAATTGAAAATCCTTGAGTACGACCTAGGAAGTATAGGCTGCATAAGTATTTGCCCTCAGTGAAATATTAGAGGCTGCATAGGATTTTTAATCATAGCCTTTGCTTTTTTATCCACCACATTCAAAAGAGTGGAATGTTCTGACGCTATGTTAGAAGTCAAAGCCAATGATGCCAAAATTGTGTTAACCTTGGTTGTCTGTAGAAAGTCTTTCTCAAAATCTTATCTTTGAGAGGCAGGTCATCCACCTCATCTGTGGTTTATTGATAATAAAACCCCTCCTCTTGCTGGGGTTTACCCTTCAAAATGAGGGTTTCTCTAACCCCTTCGATGCTAATGACAAAGCCAGCTCGTCATGGGCGTTACCTGCCCTGCGCGCATGACGAGCTGGCTTTGTCACGAACCGCGGGATTTTTAAATCTCAGCGCACAGCGGGAAAACCCGCTAGCGCGCATGCGGTTTGTACGCCAACAAATGCCACAAATGTCCTTGAACATATTTCCTTTTTGATCTTCCTCAGGATCATCATTCTGTTCTTTAGAACATTTTGTTCTAGACTCTCTCATCGTAGAATCCACAGCCTCCTTAATCAAGGATTGAAGATCGGTGTGGGAGATATGTATTGTCTCTTATTTGCCCACATCATTCTGCAACGCAACATTACGCTGCTTTGTGTGAGCTTTGTTGCCCTTCATACTGTCTTATAGAAAAGAGACCTGCTAGAGCAGGGTCCTTCCTGCTTTTATAGTTACTTTGTAACTAAATCTCCCCTCTCCCAAGAACTTGTTAATAAGAAACAGGGTTGCCTCCTGAAACTGAACGTGCGTGAACTCGTGCAATGGAGATGGATGGGATCACTGCACCATGGATCCCCGAAAAGCCTGGCCCCAATACTATTTCGCTCCCACCCTGGGCATTTTGGGGAGTGGTACAGTCCACAGGACTGCCAGTATTTTGGGTCTAGTAGGCAGGCCCACTCAAACAAGGCCAGTGAATTGGGCTACAAGCTACCATTTTGCTAAATATGCACGGTGACTGATAGCTTTTAGGGACCGGGCAATAGTTTTAGAGAGAGCAAGGCTTTCTGGCAGCAATAGGGGCATGTGCAGAGGCATCGAGGAAGGCCAAAAGGGTGGGGCATGTGATAGCGGGGGCCCGGACCTGGCCTGTCCGCAGAGCATTGATGAACGTGGTGGCAGTGGTAATGGCGTACTCGCTGCCATGCATGAAGCAGCCCAAAACAGGCGAGTTGAGGTATGCGCCAAGTAGGGGCCGCATAGGGTCCTCAGGAGAAGAGGTCATGATGACCACGAGAGGTCAAAGTCTGTCATGGCGCAGAGCGCTGTTGGGACACCTACTGGCATGGAGCACAGTCACGGGCAAGAGTTCTGAGAGGAGCACAAGGCCAGGTTCGCAGACAGGGGGCAGCTCTGAGGACTTGGGGCAGCCCAGGGGTTTGGGATTGCATAGGAACCCTTCTCCCTGGCTGATGTACAATGGGAGAGCAGGGGCAGGAAAGGCCTGGGTTAGCGCAGGGGTTGGACGTAGCTCCAGAGGGGTGGGGGGTGTCACTAGGCCCAGGTATGGGAGAGTCAGGTACGAAGGGCCTCAGAGGGGGTCTGCAGGATTTTAAAAGCCAGTCAGTGGGCCCTGCAGGTAATTCATCTTCAGCGATAGGACGGGCTTCACTAGAGTAGAGTGGAGCGATGGGAAGCAGTAGGGGGATCACCAGGTTAGGGGACAACCAGATGAGTGGATGGGAGGGCTAACAGGCAGAAAGGCGCAACAGGGCAAGCCTCCCAGGGTCTATCAAAGACTGAGAGAAGGTAGTGGTTGCGGTTGTGGAGGATGCTTCTCAGGGCGCATTTGAACATGCTGGGTCGAGGTGGCTAGAGGCAAAGGTCGTAGAGGTCACTGGAAAGGAGGGGATGTGAGGGTCTGACGTAGCAGGTGGTCATTGGTTTTGGGTAGCTGATCATTACGACCAGGCAGAACAGGATGGGTTGGCGCCAGCACATAGGGTATTATCACATGCGATTTGTTTGCAAGTGCAAATTTCGGTGCTGACAGGGACAAGTTCTGTGTGGCTCAGCGACCCCCAGGTGAACAGATCATATACTCTCGCATGGACAACCAGATGTCAGCATTGGACAGCAGCACAGCAGTTTAGGGAAGGCTTGGACAGCCTCCTCAGCACGAGGCTGGTGAAGGTTGAGTCTGGCCTCCCCGGCAGAAGAGGAACAGCAACCCCATGTTTGGTGGGATGAGGACAATTTTTCGTGTTGCCACGTTTGCAGTGAGTGGACCAGGGCGGAAAAGTGGTGTGAGTGATGAGGTGACTTTGGACTACGTGGATGATGAGTTGGAGGAAGGGGAGATAGTGGATCAAGAGGTAGACGGTGTGCAGGAATAGATTTGGTAGGCATGTGACAGACAAAGGGGGGAACAATGTGCAACCAGCTACTGTCTTTCAGGTTGGAGAAGGGGGATGTGATGTCTGTGAGAGCAGGTCGCGGCAGATCGAGGGATGGAAGAACACTGGTGAGGTGGCAGGCTTTGGTACGGGCGCTGACCTTGAGACCAGTTAAGATGTGTGCAATAGATCGATCTGTTATGGGCACACTTGGGGTGGGTGGGGGTAGCGAGAAGCCACTGGGAAAGACAGAACAGTCAGAGGGTCAAGGGGACGACCCCTTATGGTTCTCAATGGGTGGGAAGGGATTCAGGGCCGGACAAGGGCTTGCAGTTATGGAAGAGGATTTATGTGACCGACAGAGTGGTGGGGACAGACAACATTATATGACTGGTGACCCAGGTAAGCATGGTACAGATTGCAGTGGAGCGTAAAGAGTCTAAAAGAGAGATAGAAAAAAGGGGGCCGGGTCAAATGGAGTACAGGACATGATGCCCCAACTGACATGGATGGTGAAGCGAAGGACAAAGATAAGAAAGAGAGTAAACAGATCAAGGTGAAGAAGCTCCGCTACATGGGGTTAACGAATCTCTTGGGGGCGCACCTTATGGGTGCAATGAAGGAGAGGATTTGGAAAGGGGAATACATTTAAGTTTGTAAGCTTCTGCATAGGGAGGTGTGGGCTAAGGAAGGTTCAAAGGAAGATGAGTATGAGTTGGCCAGCAGCTTTTTTGACCAATGCTAGTGTATATTGTGAAATGTTCCCGGAGCGGCGTGTAGCATTGCTTAAATACATGGCTGTAATAAGAAAAACTTACATCTTGTTTGGAAGTTAAGCGTGGATATGTTATGATGAGGAATTTAGAGCAAGTCTTGCAGAGGATGCAGTGGGCAAGTAGGGTGAGTTGGATAATGATCTGTGGCTACACAAGATAGGACCGACAAGGCTAGCCCCCTCAGTGTTTATAGGTAGTGGTTTGCTGATAGTGCAAGGGTGTTACAACCAAGGGGGGTGGGGACTGCAGAAATAAGGCAGGGGAGAGCTTGTTGGGCATTCAACAGAGGATTCTGCGAGAGGGAATACTGCAAATTTCAACATAAATGTTCCTAGTGTGTGGCCAGACACCCACTCATACAATGCAGGAGAAACATGGGGAGAATGCAAGAGCTGCAAGGTTTTTTGGCAACTGCAAGGTTGGGGAGGTAGAGGGTCCGAAGGACCTGCAGTGAAAGGATCATACTACCATTAAGTTGGAGAGAATGGACTTTTAGCTTCAGTGGTACAGTGGTACAGGAACATGGAAGGTGCACGTGTGTTGTGGGAAGGTTTCACAATGGGTTTGAGTTGGGCTATGGAGGGCCATGGACAAGCAGGTAGGCTGAAAATCTGAAGTCAATGAAGGCACACCCAGGTGTGGTGCAACACAATTTGGACAGAGGGGTTTGGGAGGGCAGGGTGGCAGCCCCATTTGATGGCTGGCCTGTGGACGGACTCATAGTTTCGCCCATTAGGGCGGTCCCAAAGAAAGAGGCAGGTCAGTTTAAGCTCATTCAACACCTTTCTTGGCTAGAGGGCTGCTCAGTGAATGATTATATTTCTAATGACCTGTAAATAGTCTTGTACTTGTCCGCTGACTTGGCCATAGACTTTGCAGGAGGATACCGGACATACATGGCAGAGAGTGATATCAAATCAGCCTTCCACCTTTTGCCCGTGAGCCTCAGGGATCTCGAATAGCTGGGAATACAGTTCACTGCCGATGGAATGTAGACAAGGCCCTGGCCATGGGCTGCTCAATTTCCTGTACACTGTTTGAGAAGTTCAGTTCAGTTAATTTTTGCAGTGGGTGTTCACATTTGCTACGAGACTCAGCACAGTGATGCATTACTTAAACAATTTCTTCTTTGTAGGCATGAATAGCTCAGCTGCTTCCAACACACGTTGGACAGGTTCAGGGAGCGCATGGCTGAAATAGACATGCCACTTGCAGAAGAAAACATGTTAGGTTCTGACACAACAATGACCTTTCTAGGCATTGAAATTGACGCAGAATGCGTGGAGGAGCGAATTCTAAAGGATAAAAGGAGGGTAATGAGCCTCCTTATTGATACAATGTTGGCAAAAGACAAAGTGAGAGTGCTAGAGATGCATGCAGAATAGTCAGAGTGGGCTGGTCATTCTGCAGGAGACTTAGCTTGGCGTTGTCTGGTTTGTTGTTACGGCACTACAGGCTTTGTTTAAAGGCAAGAGTGAATGAGGATTTGGCATTTTTTCCTAGATCAGTTCAATGGCTTTGCTCGGAAGGGTTTGGGAGATGTGGAATATCCAGATATATTCAGATGCCGCAGGTGGCTACGGTTAGCGTCTGTACGGGCAAGGGCATTGGAGTGCAGAGTAAAGGTTGGAGAACTGGAAGTGGGGTTGGGGGAGCATAGCTTTCCTAGAGTTCTTTCCCTTAAGGTGGTGCTGGTCCTATGGGGAGGGAAATCTGATAAGAAAAAAAGTGCTCTTCAACGTTAACAACATGGCAGTGGTACAGATCACCAACAAGCAGTCAGCCAGAGATGTCCATGTTCTGAAGTTACTAAAAGTGCTTGTACTGGGTTGCCTGAGACACAATATTATGTTCAGGGCGAGAAACGTACCAGGACTGGATAATGATATTGCCGACACATTATCTTGTTTGCAGTGGCAGAGGATCCATGGACTTGCTTTAGCGGTGGATCAGAGGAAGGTGCAGATTCTGGACAACCTATGGCAGATAGGCGTGCGGGGTTGCTGCAGTTGGTAGTCAATTTTCTGGCACAATCCACTAGAAGGGCTTATGGGCAGCCGTGGTTGGGATTTCTGGAGTTGGGGACATGCAGGAGGGCCGTGTAGGAGAAGTCTTGGAGCAGGACTAATGATGTAGTTTGTTTTATTATGGAGTTTGGAAAAGGGGGTGGTGATGGACAGAGTTTCTGAATGATGCAGAATACTCTTACCAAGTCAAGAGATCATGGTTTTAATCCATCACCGTTTTTTAGCTCAATGCACCATCCCAGCTCAGAACCTGGCTATATGCAAATTAGTCTGTTCCTGTCCCAGTGCATGATGGGAACAGGGCAAACCAAACTACCAAGCCAATTCTTATACTGGTAAGGAAACAAGCTTCCGGGGACCGGTTTCTGGCATCACAGCCTTCTTCGGCCCGGCTTGCTTGAATCCTGATGGTGCAATGAGCAAGGGACTCACGTCTGAGCATACCCTCCCACACATAGTGTGGATAAACCGATTTTGGAAAAGGGGGGTGGTGATGGACAGAGTTTCTGAATGATGCAGAATACTCTTACCAAGTCAAGAGATCATGGTTTTAATCCATCACCGTTTTTTAGCTCAATGCACCATCCCAGCTCAGAACCTGGCTATATGCAAATTAGTCTGTTCCTGTCCCAGTGCATGATGGGAACAGGGCAAACCAAACTACCAAGCCAATTCTTATACTGGTAAGGAAACAAGCTTCCGGGGACCGGTTTCTGGCATCACAGCCTTCTTCGGCCCGGCTTGCTTGAATCCTGATGGTGCAATGAGCAAGGGACTCACGTCTGAGCATACCCTCCCACACATAGTGTGGATAAACCGATTTTGGAAAAGGGGGGTGGTGATGGACAGAGTTTCTGAATGATGCAGAATACTCTTACCAAGTCAAGAGATCATGGTTTTAATCCATCACCGTTTTTTAGCTCAATGCACCATCCCAGCTCAGAACCTGGCTATATGCAAATTAGTCTGTTCCTGTCCCAGTGCATGATGGGAACAGGGCAAACCAAACTACCAAGCCAATTCTTATACTGGTAAGGAAACAAGCTTCCGGGGACCGGTTTCTGGCATCACAGCCTTCTTCGGCCCGGCTTGCTTGAATCCTGATGGTGCAATGAGCAAGGGACTCACGTCTGAGCATACCCTCCCACACATAGTGTGGATAAACCGATTTTGGAAAAGGGGGGTGGTGATGGACAGAGTTTCTGAATGATGCAGAATACTCTTACCAAGTCAAGAGATCATGGTTTTAATCCATCACCGTTTTTTAGCTCAATGCACCATCCCAGCTCAGAACCTGGCTATATGCAAATTAGTCTGTTCCTGTCCCAGTGCATGATGGGAACAGGGCAAACCAAACTACCAAGCCAATTCTTATACTGGTAAGGAAACAAGCTTCCGGGGACCGGTTTCTGGCATCACAGCCTTCTTCGGCCCGGCTTGCTTGAATCCTGATGGTGCAATGAGCAAGGGACTCACGTCTGAGCATACCCTCCCACACATAGTGTGGATAAACCGATTTTGGAAAAGGGGGGTGGTGATGGACAGAGTTTCTGAATGATGCAGAATACTCTTACCAAGTCAAGAGATCATGGTTTTAATCCATCACCGTTTTTTAGCTCAATGCACCATCCCAGCTCAGAACCTGGCTATATGCAAATTAGTCTGTTCCTGTCCCAGTGCATGATGGGAACAGGGCAAACCAAACTACCAAGCCAATTCTTATACTGGTAAGGAAACAAGCTTCTGGGGACCGGTTTCTGGCATCACAGCCTTCTTCGGCCCGGCTTGCTTGAATCCTGATGGTGCAATGAGCAAGGGACTCACGTCTGAGCATACCCTCCCACACATAGTGTGGATAAACCGATTTTGGAAAAGGGGGGTGGTGATGGACAGAGTTTCTGAATGATGCAGAATACTCTTACCAAATCAAGAGATCATGGTTTTAATCCATCACCGTTTTTTAGCTCAATGCAACATCCCAGCTCAGAACCTGGCTTGTTTTATTATGGACATGACTGAGAATGGTTGGTTCCGAGTTATCATTGCATGTCAGCTGGCCAGCATTGCGTTTGTTGTGAAGTTGCTGAGGAGTTATGCCCCATTGGTTGTCAAACTGGGGACAAGGATATAGAGGTTTGGGCGAGAGAGAAGGGAAATGGGGGCAGAGAGCGTAGACCACTGCTGTGGTCAGAGTTGCGCATAGTGATGTTCACGCAGCTCACAGTTTGTCATAATATTGGAGAAACAGAGCTGTTTTCGTTACTCATGAGTTGAATATGTTTGGGGGCTTTTCACTTCTCTGAGTTACTGAGAGGTAAGGGCACAAAGGGTCTTATGTGGGAGGACGTGAAGCTCCAGGAAGACAGGGTTGTGATTCATATCAGATGGGCAAAAGCAGATCAAAGAGCAAAGGGTCCAGAGTGCTCCAGAGGGCTTATCCCATTAAATGTGTATGCCCGGTATACTGGGAAATTGGGTGCCGAGACACCCCCACAGATTCGGATGTGGAGGTTTTTCAGGCACCAGGATGGTTCACAAGTGACTGCTTGTCAGTTCCTGGTCGTGCTGAGGAAAGGGTTACTTCAGGTGGGGTTGCTGGCAGCTGAATATGGAACTCACTCATTCTGGAATGGTGCAGAAATTGAAGCACACAGGAGAGGTTGGTCCATTGACTAGATATGAAAGATGGGGAGAGGTTCATCTGACTGCCATGGGACATACGTTTTGTAGGTGTGTGGGGATACATAAGGGGCCCTGTGTAAATTGTTATCAGTTGTAGGATCTGTTCCGGGCGTGGAACGGGAGCATATGACAGTTTGGATATTAGGACATTCATTTGTATAGTGGGCGGAGAGGCAAGCAGGCACCAGGAACTATGGAAGTCAGTTGGGGTTCGGGCACCTGGCTGTTCGGGTACAGTGGCATGGAAAGGGTTGTATGCTGAGGAGAGAGTTGCTGCCGAAACTGAGCAAATTGTTGAGAAGGGATGGACATCTGGATGAGTTACTAATTCATTTGGGTGAGAATGACCTGATTAGAAGTAAAGGGCTGGTGCTGATCAAGGCCATGAAAGCGGATATGAAGGAGGTAAAGGCAGGTTAGTCAGGGACGCACATATTATGGACAGGGTTAATACCCAGGACACAATGGCAAGGGCAGACAGGACAGCTGCTGTAGACAGAGCTAGGTGGAAAATTAACAGAGAAGTGCATATGTTTTGCAGGGAAAAAGGAGTAGGTAGGTAGGCTCACCAGGAGTTGCGTTATGATGTGCCACGGTTTTTCTGGGGAGACGGAGTTCATTTGTCTATGATGAGTAGGAGCTGTACTTATTGCAGGTTCGGGACATTTTGGCAGAATGCTTGGGGCTTCAGTTGTAAATGCAGCAAGGAGCCAGAAAGCGGGGAATGACCAGTAGAAGGGTAGTCAGTTGGTAGCATTTTTTGGGGGGGGAGAGGAGGGGCAGAGGAACCCCTGTGGGGATTTCTCTGAGTGGCGGTTGGCAGAGAGGTTTCTCAGGTTTGGAAGCAGTTTGATTGTTGTTGGGGTAGGTAAATTAGTTTCAAGGAGAAGGTGAGAATACGTTTCACCAGCAGAAGACAGGAAGCAAAAGATGTCAGTTACAGGAAGTTAATTGAATTCAGGTTGGAGAGTTTGGGACACAGTGATAGGCAGTTCAAGTTGGGGGAGCTGTAGGGGGAGTAATTAGGGTTGGGGGACAGGACAACCAATAGGTTATTCATGTATAGTGAGGAGGCTAGATTTGTAAAGGCATTGGCCCAGGGTGGGAAACAACCTTTACAACGCAACCATTACATCGCACTACATTTACAACGCAGGCATTACATCGCAACATCCTTTACAACGCATGTCACTACAACGCATCCATTAAAACGCATGCCACTACAACACATGTCACTACATCACATGTCACTACAAAGCAGGCATTACATCGCATGTCATTACAACGCATAGTACCCCTACACTATCTAACACTTACCATACTGTTACACCCCTTGGAGTTAGAATAGTAATTTTTACCCCTACTCTATCCCACACTTACCTTAAATGCATTGTAAAGGTACATTTTTTTAAGTGTAGTTTTAAAAAAATCGCTGTAGTGGTATGCGATGTAAATGTATGCGTTGTAAATGATGTTGCGATGTAAAAACTGGGTTGTAAAAGCATGCATTGTAAATGTATGTGTTGTAACGTCATACATTCGTCCAGGGTTATGACAATGTGATGTGTACCTGCCTCATTAAAGCGGCCTTTTCCACACTAAAGAGTTGCCAGTCGTTTTTGCAGCGCCCTCTTGCCCAATCAAGACTGTAGCAATGAACAGGTAGAAATATATTCACATTAAGAGTCTAAGACCTTACCTTTGCACCACAAGGGATTCTAAACAAACTAAAGAAAAAAGACACAGCTTGGCTTAGCTCGTCTGTCGAATGAGAGAAAAGTACATAGTGGGAGGACTAGCCATATACAAGAATTCTTATGTTTAAAGGACCTTTGGTCCTAGTACATGGTTAAACTTCCTGTTTGAGGCGGGGACGCCTCTGGGATGAGGAGGACAGAGGTGACATATAATGATGGCTTATTGAGAAGGAGTCACGTCACTACATGGAATGTGGAAGAAAGTGGCACGATCGGTGAAAGGGCTGCTGGTGAGGCAGAGTCCTTAGGGTTAGGCCGTGCCTCTGTGAAGTGGCCCCTGCCTTCCAGTTCCTGCACCTGGTGCCTGCCTCAGTGCACGCACTCGTCTGCGGTCAGCTGGGTTCCTATAGAACTCCCTGCGCACAGGCACACTCACCAAACCCTCAGAAATGATGGGCGCATTCAGGCAAAATGGAGCAGCTGTAACTTGTCAGAGGGCGCCTGTGCGAGGAATGTAGCATGTCCCGGACACCAGCTCCAGGCAGGGGACGAGTGCGGTTTCCATGTCACCTCCCCCTCCATGGAGCGGTGAGCTGCTCCGCCAATAACCCCCCGGTCCACGGAGGTGTTTAACGCTCCGCGCAAGTAGTGCGAGCGCTGACTGGCTCGAGACCCCTCTCTGCACCTCCCTCCAGAGGGGGCACGGCTCTCCTCATCCACAGCTGGGTCTGCCTGCCAGCCTCGGCCCCACTCGCCCCACCGCTCACTCCGGGAAGGAAGGGACAGAAAAGGGGTCAAGCCATCGCTTCACCTTTCACCCGACTGCAGCTCCGGTCTGCAGAGAAGATGCTGCCCGGGAAGGCGGCCCTGTGCGTCCTATTGCAGTTCCTGCTGCAGCTAACGCCAGTCTTCGAGGCGCTCCCGACGTACCAAGGTAAGAGCGAGGGGTGTTTTTCACGCTCGTGGCCGCTTTATGACAGACTGTGGGTTCCATCTCTGAGAATGTACATGCTTGCGTTTAACGCACTTTTTGTTCGGGTTTATGCTTATTATAGCCCGGTAGACTGAGCCGAAGAACGAGGGGGGGGGGGGGGTGCATTCACGATCATTCAGAGAAACAAGTCGGCCCTCCCTAATAAGCGCTGCAGAAATAAGTAAATACAATGTGAGGGTATTTATTACGAGCCCAACTAAAGACGTTGTTGGGACCCTGTACCAATGACATAGTTTATTAATTGCCGTGTGTGTGTTCTAACGCCCAGAGACGCAGGAATAGGTGCGTATGCCTTTGCCTCGGTGCAGTGAGTTTGTATTTACAAACATGTGAGTTCTGCACGGGTGGGCGTGTGGAGGGGTGTCACGGAGATCTCTCCATATGGAAAAATACACACATTTAAAAAGCAGATGATTCGGGGTCCTGCTTCAAACTGTGGCAGCCTTGGCTGGTATGAAAGTGTGTGTAGCTTCTTTCCATGTAAGTGCGTCACGTGCGCGCTGCATCTCCTCTCCGAGCCCGGGGCGCCCTGTAGTGGCGCAGCTCTGGCTTTCATTAGAGCAGTCTGCACAAAACCCTCGAAAAATGCCTGCTCAGCAGTTCACGTCTACTGGCACGTATGGCACCCGCGGGGAACACTGCTTTTCAGACAGTAGCAGCACACACATGATGCTTGCACAACTGCTCCCTTCTTTCAGAGCTTCCGAGGCCGATGTACCCCACCACACACGTCCCCCCAAAGTCTGCAGGGCCCACTTGGTATATTCTTCTATACTCACAGACACAACAAAGATGCATGCTTTTAGATGCAGATCACACCTACAGCCACCCAGGACGCAGACTGACGGACATGGACACTTACACATACATGCACATGGACCGACAAACATACAATCACACATGCACACACATCAACACATATCCAGACGCATAAACACAGTTCAACATGCATATATGCAGATTTGTGTACAGACAACACACAGAGACACATTTACACATAAACAGCACACATGCACACAGTCACAGACAACACACTTACCGGCACACACACACAGACAGATGGACTGGGGGGAAGATGGGCTGACAGAAGGCTAGAGAGATAGGTGAGGGACGTCTGTGCCGGTCTGTGCCGTACACCCTGTCCACAGACCTACAATCATACATGCACCGCACCAGACAGAAATGTGTGTTCCCATTCACATGGGCCAACACCCGGACCATCACTCGTGAACCACAGTCCAGCAGATGCACAGGCACCTACGAACACAGGTCAACAGGCATAAAGGTACGCATTCAAAAGTACCGGAGTGCACAGACCAACAGGCAGAAAGCATGCGTGTGCCCATCTATATGTACAGAGGCACATCATACACACACGGGGCAGGACGGACTGGACTCCGGGGCTACCTGGCAGTGCTAGAAGCGCCGGACTGACAGGTCAGTGTGGGGGGCAGTTTTGGGCTGTTCGTATGCCTGTTATAGAGCGTGGTGGGTCGGGTTTTCCTGTTGGTTTCCCGATATTATCACAAGCATTGCCTGCAGCAAGCACAACTGTATGCAGCCTCCCACACCTTGGAAAACACCTATGCAGCTCGGCCTTTCTAAGTTCAAAAGCGTCCCGAGTTGCAGAATGAGGCCCATTTATTTTAGTTACTGATTCACTAATGGGGGACACTTTTATTTTGGTATCCAGACCTATTTCTCTGTCCCAGTCTGACCCTGCACAGACAATGCACATACAAGAAGAAAGGTTGGATGGATTACACATTCAGTATCTTTATCTCTTTAGAACAAACACGTGGCACATTTAAGGTTACCAGATGACTCCATATCCACTACAAATCATGTGTTTAGGCCTGGACTTTAGTTTCATGAATTGTTGTAATCAGTTGTCTTTGTACAATTAGTTCAATGGAAACTAATCAAAACGATAACTTTAAGAATGCAGTGATGTGTTAAGTGAAAGTCTTGGACTAAAAGCATGGTACTTGGCCTATGAGGAGTGATATAGCAACCCTGGTAGCACATTGTGATATACATACATTGCATTAACTAGGTTTCATCTTCTACAAAAGTGTCTAAGTAGTGCTGCTAATGTTGACAATTTCACTTGTTTTACTGTTTCTCCTTTGTCTCCTTAATTGGCTTTTGCAACAGCTTAGAACCAAAAGAAAACTCTCCATAAAATGAATTTCAAGTAGGCTGTCACTTCAAGCCCATATAACTGGGTGAACTATTGGCTGTTTTTAGCCGCCACATACCACTCACTATTGCACTTTTTAGCCCTTTAAAAATTACTTTTTTATGCAGCCCAAAATAAAGGAATGTTTATACTTTGGGATCCAGTAATTGCCTTGTCAGCCCTGTGTGTGGAGCTGTAACTAGAATATTGGACTAAGAAAGAGACATACCTCTGGGACATCACTATGCTTTGCATTTCAAAAGTTATTATACTCTGTTCATATTTTTCCCCAGACATTTACAGTCCCATGCAATACAGTATTTTAACGGAACACGGGGGGGCTAAGAGCTGCTTTGAAATGGATTACTTCCTCCTTTTAGGTAGTGCATCCATACCGGCAAAGCTATTTGAGCAGGCGTGTGTCCTCAAAATAAATTCATTGAAGATGCCATTTCTTTTTTAGGAATACCACCAATGGAAATAGCTGATGCCATACTAACAAGCTTGAACTTCACAAATCTTAATGACACTTGTGGGGCTCTCGTGATGCACCAAACCAAAAACCTTTTATTGCACATCCCAGAACTTAGCCCAGAGGTCCGTCTGTTTTTAGCGGTCGCAAATGGAAAATCGGGCCGTTTGCGCCCTCTAAAAAGGGGTGTAGCATGTACAAACCCTATTTTGTGATTCGGTAACCTATTGCCAACATGCAAAATAGGGTTTGCGAGTCACTCTTAGGAAGGGGCGTGCCAGGAGTGTCCCTTCCTAATCCCGAGTTGCGGGGTAATTTCAAATTGGTGGAAAGCCAGTTGCAAAAAGGAAGGGGTCCCACAGACCACTGCCTGCCCATAAAAAAGATAAAGAAAACTTTAATTTTCTTTCTTTTAAACGCATCCTGTTTTCTTCTAAGGAAAATGGGTTGCATTCCAGAAAAAAACTGCATTATTTAAAAAGCAAACACAGACATGGTGGCCTGCTGTCTCCAGCAGGCCACCATCCCTGCGAATGTAGTCCATTCCCAATGGGTCGCAAATTATGACCTGCCTCACGAATAATGATGAGGCAGGTCATTTGCGACCCTATTGGGAATTGCTAAATGTATCTGAGACTCATTAGTACATTCCATTTTGCGAGTCCCCCAAAAAATCGCAATTTGCGACCCGTAAAACAGAATGGTCATACATCTCGGGCCACATGTATCATTATTCCTATTAGCGATTACCTTATTGCGATTCTCTGTGAATTACAATTATGTAAACGATATGCCTAATGTATGAAACTCCAAGAGTATCATTTAGCAATTCCTAGTGGGTCGCAAATCGACCTACCTCATGAATATTCATGAGGTAGCTTGCAATTTGCAATCCATTGGAAATTGCTAATATCACAGGGATGGTGGGCGCTGGGGTCAGCTGACCACCATGTTTGTGATTGCTTTTAAATAAAGCAATCTTTTTTTTTTTTAAATGCAGCCTGTTTTCCGTTAAGGAAAATGGGTTATATTTAAAAAAGAAAAATGAAAAGTTTTCTTTTAGTTTTTTAAGAGCAGGCAGTGGTCCATGGCATCACTGCCAGCTCTGACAAATTTTTGTACTACCATTCACAAAGGGGAAGGTGTCCCTTGGGGACCCCTTCCAATTCACGAAAGGTTACCACCAACTTGAAGTTGGTGATAAAATGCAAATGTTTTACGACCGCATTTCAGTCCCAAAACATTCTTACATACCGCTGCGATTAGGTATTATAAAGGGACGCCCAAAACACGCCCCTTCCTAACACTGAATCGTAATCCTATTTGTGATTCCGTAATAGCTTACTGGATCGCAAATAGGTTTTGGTACATCAGAAAATGCTTGGGGCGTTTGCAAGCAAAAAAGCTTCTTACTGCTGGCCCCTTGTCCTCTTCTATGTAGACACAAACAACCCAGCATGAATGGGTGTCAGCTGCATAAATTAAACCAAATCTAAAATGGAATCATGGATATGTCCGGTTGAGAGGGGATGGGGGTCTTGCTACTAGCTTGGTGGCTGTAAAATCAGGAGATCGAATTGCTTGCCCCATCTGCCCCAATAGACATTGTTGCTTAATGCCCAGGGCTCATTTTCCTAATCTCCCGCGCTTCAGCTCTCTTATTTGCTAACATTGGAGGTGCTTAGAAAAGGGCTAATTCCTACTAGTAAATGTTTTGCACAAATAACTTGACATTTACACTCTCCATATACATCTTAAATTTCAAACCTCGCACATAACTGTTTATAAATGACGCAGATCAAAGTAAATATGTTGACACCATTAGGGTCAACTATGATAAAAATTCCAGTTGACCGGAACTGGTTTCCGCAGTCTGTTTGTGTCAATGTTTAAGAAACAAACATTACCTTGTTGTTTCGTGGGACATGTCTACAAATGCCCGGATACCCCTTTGCCCCCATCGGTTAAGTACACACATTTTATTGGGAAACAAAATACGTTTCTAATGGGTAGGGTAGACTGGACCGGTTTTATTTTATGACATGTTGTGTTATTGCTTTTTGTGAAGGATGACACTGACATGGCCTTGTAGTAGCTTGGCAGTTCAGTGACTTTCCCCATGGATCAGCATTGCCACCACAGGGTAAAGTCTGTGTCAGCCTGTGATGATGTGCTATGGGTATTGTGATGGGGTGGGTGATACCTCTTCTTGGTTAGGGTGCTATGTCTTACCCAATGAGCGGTGGGCGCATGAGTCTGACTTTCAAAGGCGGAGGCCGGAGGGCAGGGTGGGGGATGCTAAAAACCGAAGTATGGATAATTCGAGGTAAGTAAACAATTTAATTAATAAAACGAATTTCATAGCGCGGGCTGCATCGCATTTTGCGATGCAGGGCGCGCTACGAAATTCGTTTTATTAATTCAATTGTTTACTTACCTCCAATTATCCATACTCCGGTTTTTAGCATCCCCCACCCTGCCCCTCCCCTGCCCCGCCTTTTGCCCCACCGCAACTCCCTCCACGGGCCGCGGCTGATATATATATATTTGTGTGTGTGTGGGCATGTGTGTGTGTGTGCATGCGCATGTGTGTACCTGTGTGTGGCAAGTGCTTCCCTGTACAGTGACTGTGACTGCATAGCATATCTGACCTTGTCTGATGCATGTTAAGAGCTCTCTCCAACATGTTCTGGTGAATACTACTCTATGGCTTTTCATAGTTGGAAGAGCTGTTGTAAGCACAGTGATAGTCCAATATGTGATATATCTGTGTTGTGCTGGATGGGTGCAAGTGGTCTGTTTAATGTGTCCTATTGGAAGTGTCTGTGTGTGAAGCCACATGTATGATAGTCTGGTCTGGTGGCAGGCCTTGGGCATCTTGCGTCCGAGTACAACAAACCTAGCCAGCAGGACGGCTCATCTTTGAGGCTGATAACAGTGCTCAAATACATTTGCTTATAAAAAGATCATAAAAGGCAGTCCGATGACTAAGGATAAACTTTGACGAAAAGCCAGGTCTTCAAGGCTTTTCTGAAAGACTGCATCGATGGCAAAGTCCTAATGTCACAGGGTACAGAATTCCACAATCTAGGGGCAAGGCTAGAAAAGGCTCAACCTCCCCATTTAGCTCTTCGCACTCGGGGAACCGCAAGAAGACACTTCTTGGAAGAGCGAAGGCTTCTGGAAGGAGCATAGGGAATCAGCAGATCTTTTATTCCTCCTGTTTCCTTTCTGGACAGGGCCCCGTATACCAAACAGAGGACCTTGAAGGAAATCCTGGCTTCAATTGGGAGCCAGTGCAGGGATCTCCTGGCAGCAGTGGCTGACGACCTCCTAGGTAGATCTAAAACAAACTTAGCCGCAGCGTTTTGCACAATTTGTAATCGCTGTAGCAAGCATTTGTTCAATCCCGCATATAGGGCATTACAATAATCAAGCCGAGAGGCTATCAGTGCGACGGCAGTTTGCTTACGGGCTTGTGCGGATAGATAATGCTTGATCCTCCGCAAGATCTTAAGTGTGCCCCAACAAGTGGAGATTGTCCTGTTGACTTAAGAATCCAATGCAAGGGCCGGGTCAATCCTGACCCCCAGATTTCGTGCTAGGAGAGTAGGCACAGGGCAAGTCCCCAGGGATGTAGGTCACCATTCCGTCGACCAGATGTCATCTTTCCCGCCGAACACAAGGATCTCCGTCTTCTCGCCATTTAGCCTCAATGAATTGTTAATCATCCATTGGGCGACTGCCTCCATTCAGTGTCTAAAGTTGGAGGCAGACGAGCTAACAGACTGGGCGAGAGACAGCAAGATCTGAGTGTCATCGGCGTAGGAAACTACTTCCATCCCAAATGATCTAACAAGCCTGGCCAGCGGGGTCACATAGATGTTAAACAGGGTCGGACTTAACGCCGACCCCTGTGGGACCCCATACTTGACCGGCAGGGATGGAGATAGAAACTCCCCCAGCTTCACTCTCTGCTCCCTCTGGCCCAAAAAGGAGGCCAAGAGACTAAGAGCAGGCCCCTCCACCCCAATCTCCCTCAGTCGAGATGTTAACACGAGGGGAGATAGATTATCAAACGCTTATTGTGCATTTATACATGCTTTACATATATAGTGCTTGATCTCTTGGAGTTATATTGTAGACACTTTATTTATGAACAAGTATTTCATAACGTTTCGACCGCATAAGGAAGTGAGACTCACACCTATGCAGGTTGGAGTGAAAAGATCTTCAGCTCTGCCTGGGGCACATGAATATAAAATTATTGCTTAAAACCTAAAAATAATATATTTCCTTGTCTCCCATGTCAACCCCAGGTGCTGATTCATGAAAGTGTGTGCAGGAGTAAAAGGGAGCTGTGTGCTTGTTTCTGAACAAACTGCGCTGTCTACGAGACAATAATACGGCCCTTGGGAGTCTTGGGGGGGATTTGGCGCAGACAGTTTTATGTCTGATTTAGCTTCTTTCCTGTGCCTATTGTTAGATAACACTTGGAAAAAACGTGCATTGGAAAAAGTGGAAAGAGTGTAAACTGGTGGTAAGCAGGCTGTGAGATGCTGGCTTAGTATATGGTGCACCCTTATGTAAGTGGGCACCCTGCACTAATCCAGCCAACCCATATGGTGATTTTAGTGGTCTTGGACAACCTTAGAAAGCTCTCTAAGTGATAGCTGCGGAGAGCAGCCTTTTGGCTTAGTCCATAAAAGCAGCTTGTTTTACCAGAGCATAAACTTATTGGTATCTATTAAGTGAAAAATAACACACAGTGCATATATAAAAATATGTATTTATTATAAGACACTCATTAACACATACAAATATCTCCTGACCGGAGATATACCCAATGCGCACAATACTTTGCAAATAAAACAGGTAAGTAGCCCGAATAAACAGTGGTCGCCAGGGGGAGACCAAGCATATACTAAAATAGTGGTATGCGAACCATAACTCAAGTCAAGACTATACCCAGAAGACATAGAAGTGCCAGGGACCCAAGGAACCACCCGAGGTAAGTAACCAGGAACCCCACAGGAGGCCGTATGCAAAGTGAGAACACAACCGCTGGCTCAATACAAGTCAATGGGTAAGTCGTGGTTGCAATTTTAAAGAAGAAGGACCCTTCCTAGTGGACCCTGAAGAAACCCCGTGGAAGACAGTAGGTTGGAGAGCCTGTCATGTTTGGTATCAAACATGTTGGAATCATACCCCCACACCGTAAACTATGTGGGAGGTATGATTCCATGCACTGTAAAGTTCCTATGGGAGGCTCTAAGTGCTCCCGGTACCAGGAGCTTTACAGTGCATGGAATCATGCCTCCCACATAGTTTACAATGTGGGGGTATGATTCCAACATGTTTGATACCAAACATGACAGGGCTCGTTGCAGCCAATTTAGAGTTGGTCATCGCGTAATGACGCATGGCCACTCTATGTATCGTAATCATATACATATTACATATATTGTATACATATTATATATATATATATATATATATATATATATATATATATATATATATATATATATATATATATATATATATATATATATATACATAGAGAGAGAGAGAGAGAGAGAGAGAGAGAGAGAGAGAGAACGGACTCCGACAGTTGTAGGGGTGTCCTGCTCATGTAGGGGCACCTCACACTTAGAAATGAACACCCTGCCCTCAGGATTGAAAGGCGTGCCTCAGGGGTGACTTACAGGTTTTAATGCAGTAACCTCAGATATAGGGAAACCAACCTGTATCTGTCGTGAGTTGTGCTAGCACCAGCTTACACAGGCTGCAATGGCAGGCCTGTAGTCACAATTTGAGTGGCCTCTCATGGGTGGCACAATACATGCCCTGGGTACCTCAGTGCCATATAATAAGGACTTATAAGGGTACACCAGTAGCCAATCTGGGATGTGCCTAAGTGCTCACCATAACCAAGTTAGCACAGAGACTCCGGTCCTGGTTAGCAAGATCCCAGTCAGACTAGTCAATAACAGCTTAGTACCAGTCAAAAAGTGGGAGTAACCTTAAAAGCAGATCCTACTTTCCTACACAGGCGTGCAAGCTGTGACTCCAAGGGTTAGTACTCATTCAGTCTCTGGAACTCTGGAGTGGCTGGTTATTTTGCCCCTGATTAATACATAAAGTTGGCGCCAGTAGATTTATATATATGACAAGCAAAGGGGGGGGGGGACTAGGAGCTGGTTATGGTCCAGTACCCGTGCTCCTTGTGCTAGACACAAATCAAAAAGGAGGGTAACTGTTCCAAGGCTGGGCGCCTGTTGAGGCGTGCCGGTGGGTAGGTGATGTACGACGTTGCACCCTAAGGATAACTCCTGTAACGGTGCGGGTGTCCGCACGCACTAGCCTATGGAGCATCTCTCTACCTCCTACTAGGTTGCGACAGGAGTGGCAAAGCTATTTAATGTGAGCTACATTGTAGCTACACATAGTTGTGGCGAGCCCTGATCGAGTAGAGTTTTTTTATTCACAACATTTGTTCCTGATGAAGCGCCATTGATCTCTCTGACCGATCAGGTGTGAAACATGTTGACCTTTAGTTACTAAGGCACCTTACGTCCTTTCGAGTAACTCACGATCTTAGGTGTCTTTTATTCTGGTAAGGGAACCCACACATTAACCTTCACTGACTTTCGGTATCCCTTAGTCAGTTTTATCTTTCAAGCACCCACTCACCACTCACAGAGGACCCTCTTTTCGCACACCCGCACTCATCTAACAGCAGTCCATACAAAAGATCTCCCAGCTAAAGCGACCCTTCGGGGGACCCGTAGGGCATTGCAGCGCCGGCCTGAATAGGAGCAAACGCCCGATGAAGAAGCATGACATCCTTCGGGGTGTGTGAGGGCATCATGAGACAAGATTAGCGCTTGCCTCTAGACAGTGAGTCCTATACCCCGAACATCCCCTTCCTTTTTTAGGTCTCGCCTAGCGTTGCAGCGCGCTGGCGGTGCTCGCTCTGGCGAGATATATTGTAGATGAGGAGATTTCAGAAGGGGACTTGAAGCCCCGCCCATCATTTTCATTGGGTCGCGTCAGCGTTTATGCTTAATGATGGCTTCCCATTGAAAATGATGCTTCTTGGTCACTGCCCTTTCTCCTTATCTTCCGGCGCATCCGGACTGGATCGTCTGCTTCACGGCTGTCGTGAAGCAATTGCTTATCTAAAGTAGGCCCGTTATCTAAACAAGCCATGAAGCAAAGGATTCAGCCTGGATGACCCATCCCAAAAGGAGGAAGGGCTGCAGGCAGGCAAAACGCGCATGGCTCCGGCTGCCCCCACTATCCCGTCTCCCTTTGTCTGCTGGAATGCGCTGTCTGCGATTCATTCCAAATTCCACTAAATCTCCAATACTTTTACTTGTTCTTCTCTGCCTGCTGGCCTTGACAGACTCACATACGCCTCTCACCCTCCCCTGGAGCCCCCCAGGCATGAGGGATTCCCTCCCCCTCGCCAGTACAAGCACCACACGAGGCAGCGCATGTAAAGCCAGCCTTCATGCCCCTTGCCCAGGAAAGGAACGCCGGGGCTAGCAGCTGCTGTGTGGCTCAGCCCACGACCAGCAGACGGCCCTTTCCCGAACTGAGGTCTCTTCGTGGGCTCTAAATTGCTTCATAACCCTTTATCTTGAATGCCTTGGCAGCACCCGTTCCCCGGGGCGTTCGGCGTGAAGCGTATCACGCCCCGGCCGCGCTCGGTTGATGTCATGTACTCTGTCCCCTCTAAGCAGCCCCAGAGGATGAGGCAGTGCAGCATCACCGGCTCCTCACCTTCGAACAGCAGCCGCCTGCTTATGCAGCCCATTCGGGCCACGGTCCACTTCCAGCTCCGAAGAGGGGGTGGGCACACTCACCCACTGAGCCCGACGCGCTCTGCCTCGGTGGGCAGCAACACGAAGCCAGGCGGCATCGTCAGTCCAGGCAACAGACCTCCGATCCTCGGCGCAGAAAGAGGCAGCCCCACCGGGTCGGAGCTCATAGGCGGCAGTAGGGCCCCTGGTCAGACGCGGAGGTCTCCACCAGACAGTGGCTGGAGGAGCGGGTCCCCGGATGCCCTCAGTACCAGCTCTCCTGTTTCCAAAGGTAAAAAGTGCAGACAGCACAATCGAAAGCCACCACTTGATGTATATCCATTGAATCACCAGGGACTTGTCGCTTTTGGCTATCTGTTGTAGTAATTCTAACATCTGTGTCCGCCATAGTTGTGCAAATTGTAATGACCATCATAGGATTACGCTCAAGTGCTTGTACAATGGGCTTCATCACAAATTCCAAAAGTTGTCCTTGCACAGCCCTACTTTCTGTTGGAACTAATAGAAAAACCCGGGTTGTTGGTCGCGCAGCTCCCTACGGGTATAATCAGCATTTTCATATCTCGGAGGGAAATTGTGGACTCGCCAAAAATATTCAAAGCGATCTGAGAAATATAAGAATAACATTTTATTTGAATGTATTCAATGTGCTAATATTATGAGAATATACATTTTATTTTACAATTGAATTTATAACCGCGGTGAAACTATAGAATTGTTGCAAAATATTTCAGATGCGCTTGTCAGATATTCCTTTTTATGACGGGCACATGCTGATGAGCTTTGCGGGGATGAACAAGGGGTAAAAGACATTGTCATTTACAACACCATTACTTGATTAATGCTTCACGAAAGGAAAAAAAAACAATGACATTTTCAATGCCAATTGCTCAAAACGATATCATTGTGAGACCTATTGCATGTAAATGCTTGTCTTGTTCTGTCTGTGGGTGACTTTCTGCACCCAGCCTTGGAACAGTTACCCCCCTTTTTGATTTGTGGCGCAGTAGATTTTCCCCAGGACAACATTTCGTCCTGTAACTCTGATGCACTCTGCATTAGTGCTTTACTTAGAAACTATAGGGCTTGTTTGCAAACCCCTTGCACCGCTGGTATGTTACATTTTCCACATGTTAAAAGTGATGCACCGGGTGCGCAAGGGGCTTGTAAATAAGCCGCTATGCAGGTTAGTGCTCAGTAGCGGTCGGCAGTTGGTGTTTCTGTAGGACGAATTTCGTTGAGCGCACTGCATCACCAAATGTGATGCAGTGCGCGCAACGAAACTTGTTTTATTTATTTAAATGTTTACTTACCTGTAAAACGCTGTAATCCATACATTACTACCCCCCACCCTGCCCCTCCCCACGTCACCGCCCTACAGAAACACCTACTTCCGCCCGCTACTGTTAATGCTGGACCTGCAGGCAGCACAGCTAGGAAACATGGAGCAGTGGCCATTGCACCATGCTTTCCAGCTGTGCCTCTTAGGCACAAAGCTGCTCTGTAGACAAAACCATTTAGTTGAAAATGCACAGCTCCGTCCCGCTCCTAGGCACCCACTCGTGACATGGCTTCCTGTGTGGACGGCCAGCACCTCTACATGGTCGTTACAAGGTGCGCCATAAAACCCCAAACTGTGAGTCGGACAAGCCCATCAGTGGCGTCATGGGATATAATTGCAAGGAAGGAAATGTCCCCCGCTGCTATTTGAACTGTGAAATACTGCAATAAGTAAGCGCTATATAAATGCAATTACAATACAATGCAATCAGGGTTCATGGGGGCAGCAGGCATCCGTGAACAGGTGGCACTGCACCTGCCGCACCCATGGAAGCCACGTCGATGAAGCCGCCCATACCGTGTTGTCATAGTCAGAAAGTATCCGTTGGCCAAAGGCTGGTTCCAGAGTGGTGTATTTATAAAAGGCCGTCTGCGGAGGAAGTGCCTGTCTGGACTGACGGCAGAACTTATCTTTTTTTTGTTTTTAAAGAAAGTATAAAACCTCACACGCAGTTTCCCTTAATAGTTTAGTCCGTGCGTGTACCTTTGCACGGAACACAAATCTCTTCCCCAGCAGTTGTTTTGTTATTTTTATGATGGCTTGTCTGGCTCCCGGCACACGTGCCTCTGAGAGGGGGTCATTCACAAAAACCGCAGCGCCGCCGATGGTTCACTGCTATTCCAGCTGTGGAATCGATCACGTGCTTCTTGGCACTTCCCACAAGTGCTGTTCCCAAGTGCCTAGAGACCGCAGAAACGGGCTTCGAAGCGCTGTCTACTAGTTGTATTTCGTCGGAGCTATTTATCAATGACAGCAACACACGGGTTCTGGCTGTGGCCGTCCCCGAATCCACGAGTGTCTTTTAAAAGTAATTTATATTACGAGTCCAGCCCAGGAAGCCTGACGTATCCATCGCCCAAAGAGAAGCAATCAGCCGGGAAATATAAACATGGCTCGAAATGCCCCCTGTAGCCCAACCAGGCAGCGGCTAGACATACACTGCGCAGAACAATCCAAAACGCGCTCTTTCCGGCGTTCCAAAGCAGCTACGTGGTTAATAATTCTCCTTTTACCCTCTACCTCCGTCCTCTTTTCCAGTGCCTTCGAAATGACTCTTTTCAAGCGCCCAGGAGTTGAGCTGAGTAGTCAGGCGCCTTGCCAAGACAGGCTGCAGTACAAGCAGGTGTTTGGACAGGTATTCAACCCTACTCCGCTGGAGTCAGCCACTGTGGACCAAGGATGCAGAGGGTGTTAACTCCTGTGAGGCGAAGGCACCTACATCTGCCTCACACCTGTGTCTGCCGACAGGCCTTGACTTGTGCGGGGTCAGTCTGGCATCACATGACTCATTGCACCCCCCCCTCCCACCCCCTCCCCAACAGTGTTTTAATATAGAAGTAACCCAGAGCGCTTCCATGCCACATACAGTAATGTTGGGTGTAAATTAAAAACTAAAACACGAGCAGCATGGGATAAATCCGTGCAGGGTGATAGCATGTATCTGGGGCCATTTATACACCGGAGGTCACGTGCTAACATGCCTCAGAGCAAACTACATCAGGGTCAGAAATCGTATGATTTTGCACGTGCTCGTGACAACTGTGGTGAGACCGGATGATAACGAGCACCTCGTTTTTCCTCCCATTTATTTAATTATGCATTTGTAGGGCGCACCTGCACGCACGGGAAGCGTCGCATCGGGGAGGAATATATGATTATACAACGCTTACCTGTACCACGCATGGCTTTACCACGCGAATTTTACTACGCATGTGTCTTTACCACGCAGCATTTGAGCACGCACGACTATACACCGCCATATTTACGTTACGATACTTCTATCGTAACCAGCATCAAAACACGTCTTTCAAAATAGAGATAGGACTTCTATGTTGATGTACACGCCACGTCGTTGTTGAGGCTCTTTCCTTTCTCTCCTTTGGCACTGAATAGCGTTTTTTTTTCTAAAGTTTTCTTTTTTTTTTATTCCGCTTGTTTTTTAGGGGGGAGACCCCCCCAACCCGCCCTTTTATTGTCCCTTTCTCCTTCGTCTCCACGCAGGACGAAGGAACGAAGACTGGAAGGAATGAAGCTTGCGTTGCGTGGTAAAAACGTTCGTGGAATGCACCCGCGGTGAAAAGACGTTTGCGTGGTAAGTGACCCGTTGTAAACGTAACGCGTGGTAATGCATTCGTGGTAAATGATGTTTCCCATCGGGGAGCTAAGCACTGAGCGTTAACAACACAAGCAAACTATGGCCAGACAGGCCTTTTGTTCCACCGGGTATTTTCCCAGCGGGCGGGAGCCAATGGGTGCCAGTTTTGAAAGCTCAGGGCCGCCCCTAGTTCCTCTGTCACTTTCCCGCCCCCTCCCCCCAGGTTAATTGCAGCAGACATTGGGAGGCTTCAAGAGATAGAGAAAGAGAGAGAGGGAGCAAGAAGGTAGAGAGAAAGCGACCAGAGAGGGAGAAGAGAGAGGAGAGCAGGTCCCTGTTCCAATCCCTCACTGCCTTGATTGTGCTTGCTCCTTCTGCACTGTACTGCTTACTAGCCCCATTACTGTACCTTGTTCCTTGTGCTAGTGTTATTCCTTCTCTGCTTCCATACCTGTTGTAACCTTTACTTTTATTATTTTTTTTGATAATCGATTTTATTGAAAGTTTTTATCACAGCATACAAATTCATTGGTTGCAGTTCACTAATTACCAGGATAATCATGACTTTCCATACAGGCGGCAGAGAAAAAAGCGTTCCATCAGGGCATAACCCGGCAGTCCATACAGTAGATACAGTTGTGCACAGAGTAAAACACATATAGGCAGACCATCAGGGTGGAAGCATATTGAACCCTTTGCCCCACACTTTACTAAATAGGTCAGGGCATCCCCGGGCTTCGAATAGGGCCTCCTCCTGGATCCCGCACCAGTCCACCCCTCTCCTCCAGCCTTTTACAGAGGGCGCCTTAGCCTGGGACCAGTGCGCCGCTGTATCTCTCTTGGCAACTGCCACAGCTGTCCCCAACAGGCGCTTGTCCGCCCTAGAGCCATCTAAACCATCAAACACCCCCAGCAGCATACGCCGCGGATCATGGGGAACCTCCCATCCCAGGGCCTGCGTGAGCTCCCGCTCCACCCCCCCTCCCCCAAAACGGTGCCAGCACTGGACAGCACCATCCCATGTGATAAAAATCAGCAGGGGCAGAGGCACAGCGCGCACACGCTGGGGAGGATCTCAGCCGGGCCCGGAATAGACGTGTCGGGGTGAGATATGCCGCGTGAAAGTAATAAAGTTGGACTAGGCGCAACTTGGAGGATGCGGTCAGGGTTTTGGGCGCCATAAGGACATCCCTCCAGTCCGCCTCCTCCAGGGGGCCCAGCCATCCCTCCCAGCGAGCCCTGAGACGATACAGGGAAGCGAGACCATTGTTCACCAGGGACCGATAGATATGGGAGACCCCCCCCCCCATCCCCCCTCCCCCCTCCCCAGATTTCCCATCATCACTTGAGCCTCCAGCGGGCTGAACTCTGGAAGGGAGACAGGTGGCGAGACATGTGTATGAAGTGCGTGTCTGAGTGGCAGGTTTTTATAGTGTTGGGAGTGTGGAAGGACGTGGCGCTGCTGTAGATTCGCAAAGGAGCGAATGCGGTCTCCCACCCAGACATCCCCGAGCACTGAAACTCCAATGAGGTCCCAGCGTCGGAATCCCTGCAGGGACGAGACCTCCAGCATCCAGGACCCGTGCCAAAGCGGCGTCTGCCGAATCAGTTTCCGATCCCACCGCACGTGGCGGAGAGCCGTACGCCAGGCCAGAAACACCGTCCTGGTGACCTAGGGTAGGGCCTGCGGCACCGGGCTACCATATAGAAACGCCTGGATCCTTGGGAAGTCCGACGTGCTGAGCTCCAAGCGGTATGCAGGGTAGGACCAGCCGCCCGCATACCAATCATGGATGACAATAAGTTTCGTGGCCATACCTCCATCAAAGGGGGGAATACGACAGTGCGCCAGAGATAGACGTGGTCTCGCTCCTCCCCAGAGAAACCGGGTGAGGACGCGGTCCAGCTCGCGGAACCAACTACCTGGGAGGTGAATAGTAGTGTTTTGCAATATATAAAGAAAACGGGGGAGAATCATAATTTTGAAGAGGGCACTCCTGCCCAGGGGGTTAAGGGGAAGGTTCTGCCACCTTTTGAGATCCGCCTTCATCCGGACGACCAAAAGCTTAACGTTTAAAGCCCATTCGTGTTCTGGCAGGAGAGTTATCCAAACGCCAAGGTATTTGACTGAGTGCCTTCTAAGGGGGATGTCCGACTGCCAGTCAAAGCAGTCCCTGGGGGGATGCAGGGGGACCAAAGTTGACTTTGTCGGATTAAGACGGAGCCCGGAGACCCGCTCAAAGGTGGCTAAAGCCGCCAGGCATCTGGGGCCTGAGCTATCTGCGTCTGCCAAGTAAAGCAGAACATCATCTGCATAAAGGACTATCTTGTCCACCTGGCTCGAGTCCCAGGCCCAGCCTCGAATAAGCGGGTCCTGTCAGATAAGGGCCGCCAGGGGCTCCATCACCAGCGCAAATAAGATTGACGAGAGCAGACATCCCTGATGCGTTCCCCGTTGCATCGGGAATACCTCAGAAAGCTCCCCATTAATGAGCACTCGGGCTCTGGGATTGGTGTATAAGACTCCGATCAGATGGCGGAACGAGGGACCAAAACCCATCCTGTCCAGCACATCTTGCAGATACTCCCAATTCACCGTGTCGAAGGCCTTCTCAAAGTCTAAGAAGAGCAGTGCCAAATACGGGGTTAGGCGCTCCCGGTGGGCCAGAGCCTGGTGGCGCCGACGAGTGCCCCTGGCAGGCATGAACCCGCATTGGTCGGGGTGGACAAGGTCCTACAGAAGGGGACGGAGTCTCTGGGCCAAGACCGTGGGGAAGATCTTGATCTCCATATTGATCAGTGAGATCGGTCGGTAATCCACACAGCTCAGGGAGGGCGGCTGCGTCTTTGGAATAACCACGATTGTGGCGACATCTGACTTGGGTGGGAATGATCCTGTCTATGCCACATGGCGGAAAAGAGCCACCATATGGGGGGCCAAAATATCTTGAAAAGCCGCATAGTATTCCTGAGGGTACCCATCTGGACCTGGCGTTTTACCGGCGTGTAAGAGCGAGACGGCGTCTTGAATTTTCTCCAGGGTGAAGGGGCGGTCCAAGGCCTCCGCAGTCTCTGGAGAGAGACATGGCAGTCGGGTACCAGTCCCGTCCAACAAGTCGGTCAGCGAGGCCTCCGGGGAGCGAGCGGTGTAGAGGGTCGCGTAGTAAGCAGCAAAGGTTCGTGTGATGGCTGAGGACGTCACTTGGAGGGTCCCGGTGTTCGAACGGATCTCCGGAATGATACGGTTGACTTTGGGATCAGACACAAGGTTGTGGAGGAGCTTGCCATTCTTATCCCCCATCCATAAATACGGGCAACCGATGAACACCAAAGCATCTTAGCAGATTCCAGCGCGATCCGACGGATCTCCTCACGTACCACTGCTAGTTGCCGAGAGGAATCCCTCACGTCATCAGTGAGCTGAGCTGGTTTAAGTTGCATCGCCCGGGATTCCAGCTGTACAAGCTGAGCTGTCTGCTCCGACCGCTTTGCGTGGACCAGTCCCCTGGCCACCCCCCGGATAATGGCCTTGCCCGCCTCCCACAGCGTCCCCGGCAAGAGAACTGAGCCCGCGTTGGTGGCAAAAAAGGAACGCAGTTCCTGACCAAGGGACTCCACCATCGCATGAACCAGGCGTTTAGCCGCCAAATCGCTCGGGGGCCCGGCGGAGGTGATCCAAGACGGAGGGAGAGGGGAGAGTGGTCCGAGATCCCTCTGGGCAGTATTGTGGCTCCAGAAACCAGCTGGCAGTCTGTGGCCGGCATCAGGAGGAGGTCGATTCGGGAGTGAGTATGGTGGGCTATCGACGTGTGGGTGTACTGTTCCCCACGGGGGTTTCAGACCTGCCAGAGGTCACAGAGGCCAAGGGCCGAGGACCAACTGGAGAGGAGTTTCGCGGAGGCGACCCGGACTCGGGACGGGGGCGTCGTATCACGTTCGGGCTGCAGAACGGTGTTAAAGACCCCCCCCAACCACCATAAGGCCCTGCGGAAGGGAGGAGATCACTTGTGTGAGGTGGCAAAGTGTTGAAGGCAGGAGTGGGGGGGAAATGTAAAGACACAGGAGTCGCCCCTCGATGGTTCCTGAGGCGGCCACATAGCGGCCCTGTGCATCAGTCGCAGCTTTAGCCAGGGTAAAGGGAAGCCCCTTCCTCAGTAAAATAGCCACCCCTCGGGATCCCCGCGTAAAACCAGAGTGCCAAACCCTGTCAAACCCATAGTGAGCTAGGAAGTTGCACTGTTTACCCAGGAGGTGCGTTTCCTGGAGGAAGAGGATGTCCGGTGTGTGGCAGTGAGCAGCACGGAGGACAGCCGTGCACTTAATTCAGTCCAAAAGGCCATTGACGTTCCATGAGAGGATGTGGATAGGCCTAGTGAGGGTATAAGTCATCTACGGAATGGACTGTGGAGGGGCGGATAGCTACTTGGGACCCTACCCACCCAGAGGGGAACACCCACCCAAGCCCGTGCCCAGAAGCGGGGCCATGGAAGGTGATGATCTGCTCTGCAAGAGTGGAAAACAAAGAATGAGGGAACTGAACTACCGAAGGGAGTCCCCGATGGCAGCCCGTGGGGCGGCCAAAAATAACAAAGGAGTAGTGGAGTAGTGTGGCTCACTGGTTAGAGGCGGCAGGCCTGAGAGCAGAAGTCAGCCTGGGACCAGGGTTCAATTCCCGACGCGGCAGGGTCGTGTACCTTGGTCAGCGGACTCGATAATTCTCGCTTCGGTGCTTACTCTAATCAGGGGTTCCACTCGGCAACTCTGGGCATTAGATTGCCTAATCTCTACAACGGCCCCACCAATTCCGGGGATGCCTGGCTCCACCTTGGGGACTCCCAGCAAGGGACCATCCCACAGGGAAAAGCCAGGACGGGTTCCCCAGAGTCATACAGCGCCGGGACGCCCCGTTGCTGGGGCAGCTGTGCGCTTTACAAGTATACTACATTTACATTTACATTTAACAAACTGATGGAAGATGTAATCTGCGTGTCAACTGTGGATCAGTCAGAAAGACATGGGTGCCAAGAAGAACTGCAACCTGCGGACCGTAGGCGGGGAAACAAAACAAACAATTGAGGAACAACGGTCCCCCATTCCTCCCAACCCACCCAACTCCCCCCACCCTACACTTCTGAAGTGGAAGCATCTGTCGCCCAAGACCCCAACTACGAACTACACCACAAACAGGTGATTCGCTATTCTAAAACGATTAGCAAACAATCAGTCAGGAGCATGGCTGAGGCAGACCCCCCTCCATATATACGGATGCCTGCCCACAATTAAGAAACATGGAGTGAATAACCAAAAGTCACAAGATGGCACGAGTCCAGGCTGGCTGTAAAAAGGTAACCCTTGGCTGGATCTTCCCGCAGAGCCAAGGGAGAGCCCCCATCGCGGGGCCAGAGATAGGAGCATCATTGCAGGTCCTGAAGGGTAGAATGCGGCAGATAACATTTACCCTGATCACAACCAGTCCTCTCCACCAGAGCCACGAATCACAGGGCTGCCCGACAGGTCTGAGTCCGACATGGCCCTCCGCCGGGTAATGTCTGATCGTGGGGCGCTACCCATGTCGATAAGGGAGGACACCAGGGTGGGGGAGGAGGCCCTTTGGCTCAAGGTTTGAATTGGGGAGCGCCGGGACCGTGCCCCCAGTGACCAAGAGCTCACCCCCCGTCGGCTACCCTGCCGTCTGGACCTCGTGCGGCGCCGCTGCGCCTTGGGCACCTCCCGGCCGTGGCGGTCCGTTGCTGTCGGGACGGGGGGGTGGCCTGATCAGGTAGAAGGGGCCGCTCTTCCAAAAGCCAGGTCCATGCCGCCTGTGGAGTGTCGACGAAGAGGGTTTTCCCCTGAAAATACACCTTAAGGCGTGCCGGGAAGAGAAGCCCATAGCAGAGGCCCATGGCCCTGAGTTTTTGTTTGACCTCTTCGTAAGACCGGCGTTGTGTCTGGACCTCCCTAGAGTAGTCCGGGAAGACCATGATCTTGAAATTTTGGAAGTGCACTGGACCCTGCACCCTGGCGGCCTCCAGAATCGCGTCCCTGTCCCAAAAATTGAATACTCAGAGTATAATAGGGCGGGCGGGAGCCCCAGGAGGGGGTTTAGGAGCAAGGGAGCAATGAGCTCGCTCCACCGCAAACCAGGGGGAGAGCTTTTCTTTGGGGATCCAGGACCGGATCCAGGTCTCGATGAAGATGTCAGTGCGTCCCTTCTCCACTCCCTCCGGAAAACCCAGGAGGCGTAGGTTGTTTCTCCGGGCCCTATTTTTCGCGTCTTCGGCCCTGCAATGTAATTCCATGGTCTGGGCCTGCAGGCGGGCCACCTGGGATTTAAGGGTGCCTGCATCGTCCTCCACCGTGGAAAGACGGGACTCCGCCTCCGCAATACGGGCCATGGCATTGTGGAGGTCTTGCCAGATGAGTGCCACATCCACCCTCACTTCTCCAATCTTGGTTTCCACTGAGGTCTGTGATGCACTGATCGCCTGCAGGATAGTGGAGAGGTCCCCTCCAGTCGCCTCAGGTGCCGCTACAGCCCCGGCTGTTGGATCGCAATCAGGCTTGGTAAATTGGTCGATTTTTGTTTGAGTTGAGGGGCCAGTGGCCTGAGAAGTGCGGTTCTTGCCTATGTTCCCAATAGGCAGGTGGAGATGCTCGCACTAGGCAGGTAGCCAGTCATCTTCATCGGGTTCCTGTTTGTTAGTACGTGAATACTACTGAAAATATAGTGCTAATTAAAATGAGTCATGACTACTCCCCCAACAAAAGACTTTTTTAATAAAAGGGGTAGTACTAGCCCAATTAAAAACCAAGTGAAACGTCGGACATGCAAAAGGTCGTGTAAATTTGAACCTAATGTCCTAAAAAGAAGGTCAACATGTTTCAGGTAAATAGACAGAAAGGGGCCGTGGATGTGACTGAATTAGGTGTGGTTACGGGGAGTCGCCAGCCAGAAAGCGCTGGCGTGAAGGTTTACCCCTGCCACGTGTCCAGGAAGCCTGCTGCCTCTTTTATAGAATTTAGATCACTCCGACAGGGGAGTGGTTGCACCTGAGAATCACAGGTCATCAATTACAAGTTTGTAATCCCCTTTCTGTCTATTTACCTGGTTTGTAGTAGGTGCCTTAGGGTGCACCTCCTCACAGGTAAGAACGTTTATTGGTCCTGATGAATGCTGAACCGAGTTCTGGTTCGATAGCTGAAACATGTCGACCTTCTTTTTAGGACATTAGGTTCAAATTTACACAACCTTTTGCATGTCCGACGTTTCACTTTTTTTTAATTGGGCTAGTACTACCCCTTTTATTAAAAAAGTCTTTTGTTGGGGGGGTAGTCATGACTCATTTTAATTAGCACTATATTTTCAGTACTATTCACGTACTAACAAACAGGAACCCGATGAAGATGACTGGCTACCTGCCTAGTGCGGGTGCCTGAGGGTTCCTTTTTTCCTCACTGGGTGTGCTTTGCAGTATATTCACACACCCCCCTGGTTTTGTCATCCACTTCTGCGTGGTGGTGGTGGTCTAATAATAATTTTGACCTCTCCTCTTGCTTATTTAGTTTGTATCAAGGTACTCTTTTGTTGTTTTGTAGTTGAATCCTCAGGGGTATGAGAGTAACCCATTTTACCCTTTCTCTTTTGTTGTTTAAATATAGGTGGAGATGCTCGCCTGGGGGGGGAGAGGGGCACGCACTCAGCAGCGCCTACGCCGTCACCCGGTATGGCAGCCGATCCTTCTCGCAGTCCCCACGATGGAGGGGGGTGTCCGTTCACCAGGGTAGCACGCCCCACAAGACAATAGCGGCCTTCAAGGTGGCCCCAGTGGGCCCAAGACTCCAGCCCCCCCCCCACAGACCCCTGATCCAGCGGGCTATAGGAAATATGTCATAAGCTACGCTACCCAACTCCACTATATACACCATCAATCAATAAACACTCCTAAGGCCCATAAATCTAACATGACATATTATAACCAACTGAATCATGTGACCTAATTAACCTATTCACAAAATTATATACATTTAAATACAACCAGGGTAATTGAATTCATCACACTTTACAACCCTACAAGCTAATTAAGCCACTGTGGCGATAAGATCTAGCTATAAGTAACCAAAACCCATGAAATAACAAGACCAGCTTGTTTTCCAAAGTGAGATTTTTATTAGCTACTCATTTGGAAAATGTATTAGAAATTTTATTAAAGCATTTTTATTTGAATCATTGCAAATGGTTATGACAGTTTTATTATGAATCAAAAATATTATTGCAAATGAAAATTATCAGTTTGGCATTTTTCAAAACCTAAGTCCCTAACTAATGCTAACTATAATTAAGAATTAAGGAATAAAAGTTTTGAGGGTTCTTACGTATTCCAAGAAAAGTTCGTCCGCACGACACCCTCATCAAAGGTCTGCAAAGAGAAGTGTCACTCTTCCACGGGGCAAGAGTTTTTATACCTTTCTGCGCTAAGCTAATCTGAAAAATTATATTTTTCTCTGCTGAAATCGGAGTCCCATTGGTCCAAAAGTGACAGGCGACGTGTCACCACAATTTTAGAATCACAGTTCCGTCACGTTCTTAGAGACCATTGTCTCTAGTTTTCGAACAACGCAGCTTCCTCCAGTTCGCAACAATTGCTACAAAGAAAGTTTTTGGCTTCCTCGGGTACGTGGTTGTTACCAGCCTTTTTGCCGGTTCCTGGCCTTGGCCTTGTTCGATCAAGAGACCGTCAGCTCAGCACGACAAATTTACTTCAGGTCAGGAGGAAAACGCTGCCAACATGGACTCACTCTGGCTCCAAGCAGATTTTTGCAAGCACGGAAATTCACTAGGCCCAAAGCCTTTTTCATTAACTATCATATAAACAAACACAAAAGAATAATTAATGCGAGTAATATAATTTGTTCTGTTGCCACCCTCCATTGCTAATGATTAACCCATTAGTCTAAGTTACCTAGCTATAATGCACAAATAAAGCAGCATTTTATATCTACCATTCTTCATTTTATCCAGCAGAGTTCTTTATGCACCTATAGAGAATAGAGTGACACCACATAAACAGGGAAGCAAAATAAGCACATGCCAATGATTCTAAACAGCTGCAGTTAATTTTTGACATGACAATAGACACGATTAATTTATTATTTTCACAAACAAGGAAATGCAACATAATGCACTATTATGAGCACACATGTTAGTTTTCCGCGTGTTCTTGTGTAGATGCAACTTAAAACTAGGTTGAATTAATACACACATAGCACAATTGTTAACCTTATTATTTTATTTATGGAAGTGTGACTTCACGAGATGAAATGAAAAACATTTCTGAATCTCGCTCCATCAACTCCCTCATCTGGTGATTAACCAATCACCACACCCAAAAATTTGGAAAATTTTTCCTCAAATGAAAATGGTTCAATTTCACTCTGTTAGTATTTTCTAAAGACTTGTTTCAGCAAAAGCCTTACAACTGTCATATTGAGCTCTGCGTAACTCCTCAAGCTCAATTTCTCTCTCTTGCTCCTTTTTGATTTTGTAAATTCTTTTCTTTTCCCTCATGTGCTTCTTTCTCTTGTGTAACATGCAACTGATCTTTGTCAAAACTATCACAAAAACTATCACAAACAAAGGCGTTAGAATCTTGCCAAGAACTGAACCACCAATTTCTTGAAACCAGGTTTTAATAGCTTGGAATCTTTTTGAAAGACGTTCTGAAAAATCATCCTCTTCTAAGGGAACTATTTTTGAATGCATCTCTGTGATGTTTCTAATGTACATTTCAATATTCTTACTCTCATCTGGAATGTAGGTACAACAATGCTGTACATGTAAAATGCCACAGACTCCTCCCTCTTTTGCTAGGAGTATGTCTAAAGCAAGGCGATTTTGCATCACCATCGATCTAACCGCAATGACCTCCACATCCACTAACTGGAAACCACCCGCTGTGTCAGTGGACAATCTGTCAACAATTGTGGATAATTTTCTGATTCTTCCTGCATTCAGGGTTATACCTACTAAGGGTATCACTGCCTCAAAGATGTCTCCCAAAATTTCTGAGAAACTTTCTCTCCTATACCTGTTTGCCTGGCTACTGATTTCAAAAGAACCTTCTGCATTTCTGTCAACATGAAAAATCTTCGGAAAAACAAGACCAACAAAACATGTCCCGTACCAATGGTCCGGGAGATTATAATAAGCTTTATCTCCACAGACAAAATCGATCCCAGGAAAAATTGGATCTTTGCCACCTTTGAATCCCCATCCCCCCATGATTTGGTAAGTATCCTCACAATTGCTAGCTCCTACAAAATAATTATCAAAAAGAGTATTGTCTCTTCTAATGCAAAGCTTGCCACTAATTGGTTTGTCAATGTGAATTGCAACATTGTCAAAAGATTTGCCATTAAGCTTAGCATCCTCCTTCTGCCAGAACTTCGATTTGGTCTGTTTGACCATCTCGTTTCTTTTATAAATTGCCCTTCTCTCCTCAACAAGATTCAGGAAAGTCTTTTCCTCAGCTCTCAATTTGCAAGTTAAGTTATTTCTGTATGCGTACTCGTAAGTAAGCTCATTAGTTACTAAAAAGAATTCCCTCATCTGTTTAGCTTTTTTATGTTTATTTAAAACATTCTCTATTTTCAGGTTAGCAAAAATCTCGTCATAGTTGGAATAATAATACTCCAAACGACCAGTTTGGTAAAATAAGCTAGCTATCACACTGCAGGTTATGCCATAAGTAAGAGGAAGCATATTATATGTCACTCCCTCAGAAACAGAAGCATGCAACTTCACGCAGATATAGCAATCTTTGACACCCATTACCTTAACGTACTCTTCCAAAAGCCTTGAAAATGTATTGCTAGAAAAATCACCAACAGACCTGTCCTGATGAACATCTGGTCTGTGATCAATAACCTTGTTAGCTTTGTGTGTTGCACTATGTTTGTCTTGACTAACCGAAGCTTTGCTTGTCATATTGACCTTGTACCTCTCCTTATCGATCCCGAAAGGAAAGATGACAGCTAGAACTAACCAGAGCAGAATTAATATGAGCATACATATCAGAGTCATCTTACAGCATCTCTTGAAAATGGAACATTTTGAAGTACCACGCGTCAAAACAAAAGGCATTTTTTTTTTCTCAAAGAAACCTTATTTGTAAAAAAAGAAAACAAAAATCTTTTAAAATTTCAAAAATACCTAAACACCCCCCTTTTAATTATTATTATTATTTTTTTAAAACCCTCTAACAATCTTTCTTCGACCTTGCGTCACAAGTTATTCTCCAACTAAATACAATTTCTTCGACCTTGTGTCACCTAACACAATTTCTTCAGCCTTACGCCAAGAACAGAGACCTAAACTTAATCCTAAATTCTAACAGGTTAGTACTTCAATCATTGTCACTATTGTCCTCAATTTCTTCCTGACTGCTACTGTTTATCTCAATTACGGGTGGGATTATAATATAAGCCCACTCAGGAGACTTGTATTTTTGATTTGGTCTCAAAACTCTTTTTGTTTTTCTAGAAATCACTTCTATTTTCTTTCCTTTCAGGATCCTCCTGACTCGTTATCTCATTCACCTGCTCCTTCGATCTTTTCACTAACCTGACCCTCAACCCTCCGTTTTCAGTTGGCCAGGTCTCTCCTTTTCTCAAGATTTTTCTTTTTGGCTCAGTCACATTAGATTCTGTTTTCCACGATCTTTTCTTCACTCTTTCCTTCTGACGCTCTTCATCACTCTCTCCAGAGTCACTGTCAGAAATTTCGATTCTTGACTCAGGATTTTCTCTAATCGGCAGTCTTACTCCGTTAGGAACAGCACTCTTTCTCCCATCACTGGTACTCGGTAATTCGTCCTCCTCCTCTTCTTCAATCACCTTTAACTTCCCAGTTCCGGACTTCTTGTTCCTGCTTTCAAAGCTTGTTTTCTGCTTTTCGATACTCTCCTGGTCTTGCTTCTGAACTTGATCAGACTCTTCTGTTATTTCTTTTTCCTTTCTTGTATCTTGATCAGGTTCTTTCACTTCACCTGTTTCCTTGTCTGCTTCTTCTGCTGATTCTTTGTCTACCAGATTATCTTCATCTCCAGAATCTATTTCAATAATCTTCAAGTCTTTTCCAATCAAATCTCCATTCACAGATTGTTTTTCCAGATGTCGACCTCTCTGTCGATCTTCAGTATCTGGATTTCTTTCTACTTCCTCTTCAGAATCTGAATCATCTGTCGTATCACTTTCTTCATCAGAGTTTTCAGGTGTAGGTATTGGAATAGTGTGACTTGGATGTATCCACCTTTTCAATCCTCTACACTTCACTGCATTTGTTGTTACATGGATCACCTGCCTCGGTTTCTGCCACCTCGGGACCAAGCAGTTCCTTCTTCGGTGAACTTTTGTTCTCACCCAATCTCCAGGTCTCAGATCATGTGTCTGTACTTTGTCTTTTGATTGTACTTCAGTTCCCACCTGATTAGACACAGAAGTCACTACGTCAGACATCCGTTTACAATATTCCAAAATCGCACTGTCATTAATGCTTAACAGTTTTCCTACTGGTACAAAAGCTTGTCTCATGACTCTGCCCATAAGGATTTCGTGAGGACTCAAACCTGTCTTTTTATCTGGTGTACTTCTTAAAGTCATCAGAACAAGTGGAAGAGCATCTGTCCACTTTATGCCTGTATCAAGACACATTTTTCCAATTCTATTTTTGATAGTTCCATTAATCTGCACAACTACTCCAGATGCCTCTGGTCTGTATGCACAATGTATTTTCTGCTCAATGTGTAATGCTTCACAGATCAATTTCATCAGTTTATTATCAAAATGTCCCCCTCCATCACTCTTAATAGTGACTGGGAAACCGTACCTTGGTATTATTTCTCGCAGAAGCAACTTTGCCACTGTAATTGAATCACAATGACATGTGGGAAAAGCTTCTACCCATCTTGAAAACAAACATACAATCACCAAAACATATTTCAAACAGTTGTGTATGGGCATCTCAATGAAATCCATCTGTAATCTGGTAAAAGGACCATCCTCCCGACCTATGACTCCTGTTCCCACAGCTGATTTCCTGTTTGGGTTCATTTGTTGGCAAGTCAAACACCTTTGGCAAAGAGACTCTGCAATCGTTCTAAACTTGGTATTGAACCAGGTCTCTTTGAAAAGCCTAATCATAGAATCTCTTCCAATATGACCAGGACCATGATACATTCTGGCCATGTCAGCAATCATGCAATTTGGTAAAACTACTCTGCCATCTTTGTAAGTCCAAACTCCATCCTCATATCGTGGCCTACATTCTGCTTTCAACCATGTGTCTTTTTCTTCATCATCAGCTTCATTTTGCATGTCCCTAATTTCCTCCCATGTCTCAACAACAGATGTTAGCATCAATCAACTTGAACCATATTCTTTGTTTTCCCCCCGATTAAGTGCATAATCATTTCTTGCGCAAAACTTAGCAATTTCATCTGCGTAAGCATTGCCTTTGGTGATAAAATCCCCACCTTTTCGATGTGCTGCACATTTTACAACAGCAATTTCTTTTGGCAACTGTATGCCATCAATTAATCTCCTGATAAATTCTGCATTTTTGATTGGGGAACCTGCTGACGTCATATAGCCTCTCTGAGACCAGAGCTGTCCATAATCATGCACAACTCCGTACCCATACTGGCTATCTGTAATTATGGTAACTCTCAAATCTTTTGCTATTTCACAAGCACGAATTAAAGCAATTAATTCAGCTACTTGTGCTGAACGAATTCCTTCAAGACATGAAGCTTCTTCAACATCTGCAACTGTGCAGACCGAGTATGCTACTCTCAAAACACCTCCCTCTGATCTTAAACACGAACCATCCACAAAGACGACGTGATCTGATTCAGGTAATGGTACATCCTTAATGTCCTGCCTTGGCTTGGTACAGTACTCCATGACATCCAAGCACTCATGCTCCGCGTTATTTTCATCAATATTTTCAGTGTCAGGTAACAGTGTGGAAGGATTTAAATTCACACACCTTGCGATTGACATATTATCTGATCCCAGAATAATTTTTTCATATTTTGTCAATCTGTTGTTTGTCAGGTGCTGCGTTTTACTCCTTGTAAGGAGAATTTCAACTGAGTGAGGTACATAGACTTTTACAGGAAATCCCATTATTATTCCCTCACTCTGCTCCAGGCTAACACTTGTTGCTGCAACTGCTTTTAAACAACCTGGTAAGGCCTTTGCAACTGGGTCAAGAACTGCTGAGAAGTAAGCAATAGGCTTTCTCATGTTACCATGTCTCTGAATTAACACAGACAAAGCACATCCTTCCCTTTCACTGCAATACAGTTCAAAACCCTTTTCGTAATCTGGCATGCCCAGAGCTGGAGCTTCACACAGGCTTCTTTTTAATTTTCCAAAAGCTTCCAACTCAGATTCAGTAAGGACAATTGGATCTTTTACATCTGATTTCGTCAACCTCTGCAGTGGTTTTGCAATTACTGAAAATCCACTAATCCATTGCCGACAGTAACCAACCATTCCCAGGAACATCCTCACCTGTCTTTGCGTTTTTGGAGGTTGCATTCCTTGAATCATTTTGATTCTCTCGATTGTCACCTGTCTCATTCCTTTTGCAATTCTATGACCAAGGTATTTTACTTCTTGTTTACAAAACTGCAGCTTTGCAGGAGACACTTTATGTCCCTCGTCTGCCAAATGATTCAAAAGAGTAATCGTGTCTGTCACACAATTATCTCTTGTTTTTGCTGCAATTAACAGATCGTCAATGTACTGCACTAATGTCGATCTGCCAGGTAGATTCAAATCCTCCAAAGATCTTTTCAACAACTCATTAAAGATAGAAGGACTCTCTGTATACCCTTGAGGAATTCTACACCATGCGAGGGTCCTACTCTGGAACCGGAAAGCAAAGATTTCCTGGCTCTCTGGATGCAATGGAACAGTAAAGAACGCATTGCAAAGATCAATGACAGTATACCATTCTGCATCATGCGGAATCTGTTAAAGAATGACAGCTGGATTGGAACGACTGGGCAACAAGGCACCACAATTTGGTTAACTTTTCTCAAATCCTGAACTATTCTGTACGTTCCATTTGGCTTTTTGATCCCCATGATCGGTGAGTTACAAGGACTGCTCACAATTTCTTTTAAGACACCTTGCTTGATGAATTTATCAATCACAGGAATAACACCCTCAATCGTTTCTGCCTTCATTTTATATTGAGGAATGTTTGGAACATCTATTCCCTGCTTCACTGTGATTTTGACTGGATCGACATGTTTCATCAGACCCATCTCATTTCCAGTCAAATCCCAAATCTCAGATTTAACTGTCTTTTTCAATTCCTCTGGTAAATTTTCTTTATCAAAGGTGGGAAACAATTTTTCTTCTTCTGCCTCAATCATTAGCATAGTCAATCTGTACAACCCATCCTCCTCCATGGTTTGTAATTCAATTCCGTCAGGTGAGCAATATATTCTGCAATTCATTTTACACAATATATCTCTCCCAAGTAAATTCACTGGACTGCTATTACAAACTACAAATCTGTGTTTGTCTATGAAATTGCCTATTTCTACATTCACAGGCTCAGTAAGATCAGTCTTCATCTGTTGATTGGTAACTCCGACTATTTGGATGGTATCCCCAGAGAGAGGTAGGTTTTCAATTTCCACTGATCTAACAGTAGAACGGGTAGCACCAGTGTCCACAAGAAAAGTGATTTCTACATCGTTCACCTTTCCATTTACAAATGGACCAGACTGGTCAACCTCAAGAGTGGCTCCAATCACACACTCTTCCCCCTCTCTCGGGCACCGTCAGAAGCAGTCATCAGAATCACTTCCTTGGTTTCCTGTTAACAAAAATTGTCCTGATGCACTTTGCAAATTTTGTCTTTGATTTCTTATTACCTGATCACATCCGCTGAATCCAATATCTGGATTGTATTTTTGACCTCCCCCACAGCTAGGGAAAGGAGGCAGAGGAATCTGATTCTGCTGCTGGGTCAACTGCTGTTGTAGCTGTCCCTGAAGACTCAGATCATTTAACTGACGTTGTAGCTGTAGCTGTTGCTGCAGATCAACATCATTCTGCATCTGTGGGTTTAATGATGCATTTTTAAAATTTCTTGGTGGATTTTTACATTCATTCCTCCAATGACCAATTTCGCCGCAATTAAAACAAGGCATCTTTTGTTTTAATTCTTCAATTTTCGGATTAAACTTTGGCTTGTTAGAATTATTGAAATTATTTTTAAACTTTCCCTGACCCTGATTCTGATTTTGCACAAAATTTCCATTTTTATTGTCAAGGCTTGCAATCTGTTGCTCAGCCACTTTCACCTGTGCCCACATCGCTTTTTCCTTTAACTTTTTCTGTTTAGCCTCCAACTCATCACTGCAGTATTTTGCCTTCCTCAAAATATCATCAACTGAATTTGATTGCCATCCGACAATGTTATTCCTGATCATTTCTCCAATTTCTGGTCTAAGACCATAAACAAATCTGTAAATAAAGTGGCTCATGTCTTTTTCATAGCCACTGTATTGTTTTAAAACCAACAATAATCTTTCATAGAATGAATGAACTGATTCTTTCGGTTCCTGATTTGTCCTGTCTATTTTAACCCAATCAACCTCCTTTGGGGCAATTTTTTGTTTTAACCAGTAAATCACTTTTTCATAATATTCCATGACCTCGGGTGCTGGAGCACCTGTCTCTTTAACTCGATCTGGTTCAGCTTTTGGCCAACTCACAGCAATTTTGCATTCTGTCCAGAGATCTGATGGGACGACAATGTCGAAAAAGCCATCCAGATCAATCCACAGAACTTTTGAAACTTTAATAAACCTGTCTACCTGTCGGTACCATTCCACGGGCTTTTCTCTCAGGCGAGGAAAATCATTAGTAAAGAGCAAAATGTCCTGTCTTGTCCAGGAAACATGTACATACCCTCCACCTGCAATTTCTCTCATCGGAAACTGTTTAGACAGATTATCCAACCTATCCAACCTCTCATCTTCCTTCTTTTTGGTCCATTTCACTCTCCATTTACTCAAGTCACCCAATTTCTTGATGTAAACAATCAATTCTTTTATGTGTGTAATTCTCCCTCCTGTATTGAAATTCTCAATGTCCTTTCTGTAAAATTTAATCTGTAGTGCTTTCCCAGGTTTTTCTGTTTGCTCAAATCAATTTCTAATTCTGCTGCCAGTTCTTCCAACTGATCGTATTTATTCTTTATTTTCCATTGAATGCTTTTACTAATGAACAGGAGTTCATCTGTAAAATTTTAAACTGTCAGGACCAATTGTGCCAATTATTAATTCTTCCAAATCTGCTTTTAATTTTGCAACATCAAGTTTTGAATTCCATTCTCTTTTCTCAGGAGACTCAGCATCTGACTCTGCACCCATTGGTGTCTGGTTAAAAGAACCTTGATTAAAAGTCAAGTAAGGCATCCTTGATTTTTCGCGATTAATTTCAGATAAATCTGAATAAAATTTTTCAGCTACTTTTTGAATTTCTGCATTTAATGGAATTGTTAAACCTGGCTGTTTAATTTCTTTTTGATCAAAGACAGGCTGAACAGGACCAATCGTTACTGGAACAGTCACTGCTTCCATGCTTTTGGTTATCTGTCTAATTAATTCTTCTTTTGATCGTAAGTATTCTGAAGTATTTGCAACTTCCTCATTTCTGTCAGTTCTCATTAAGTTTCTAGGGGCTTCCCTTTCCATTGGAAAACTTCTATTTTCAATTAAAGCACTTGAATTAGTTCTTGTCTCAAACTGTTCTGGAGTTCCAAAAGATTCGGAATTATTTGGGTACAGTTTTGGAGAATCATTTATTGGGGGTGCACTAGGAGTGGTTCCGGCAGAAACCGTTGGAGTGGACCATGAACGAGGCTGTCTCAAAGGGGCTTTTTTATTATTTGTCGTATAAATTTCTTCCAAGACTGGATCCTCTGATTCATTTTCTATAACTACATTATTTTTCTTTTCAGTTCCCTTTTCACCTGGAGACCCTAAAACCATTCCCCTAATTAAATAGAGACCATCGCACATATCTCCCTGTCTCCACATACGCATTCTATCTTCATGCGTTTCTCGTCTGTAACTCGGTGTTTTTGGAGGTCTTTTTATCCCATTCGCTTCTTTCTGAAGTTGAAACATCTCATCCTCCCATTCAACTAAAGCTTCAAATTGTGTTGGTCTAGGCCGTGGTACTAGAGCTGACATTTTCTCTCTCAAATTTCTTAAAACCTTGACGTTAAATGAACCATCATCCGGCCAAGCCAATACGCCGTCGTCCTTTGTGTAATGTTTCCAAACATCAAACCACAGAACAGTATGGTAACCATATTCACCTTCCATATACGCTGCAGGTGTCTTGTACTTATGAAGTAATTTACCACCTCGCGTTTGAATTTTCTTGTCGGGTGAAATAAAAAATTAAAATTTTTGAAGTATCGAAGTCTTTTTCTCAACATGTTTATAATAATAAGTAATTTTTAAATCAAATCCGCTTAATCAGAAATGATCGTAAATGTTTCCTGGTTGTTCCGTAACATCAACCAATCCGTGCGCGAAACACACCAACAAGCCAATCAGGTTCGAGCTACATCACCACCCTGCTCAACCAGTAAAAACAGAACTTCCCACTAAAGCCAATCAGCGTTCAGCTCGACAAAGTCACGTGAGCCAATCAGAGTACAGCTTGTGACGTATAGTACCCAATCCCTGCACGGACCGTGTGACGTACACAGCCGCTGCGGTTTCTCGCGTCTCACTCTCAGCGCTCACCCCTCCTTCACAAAAACTTTTCACAGCGCCATTTTAAAGACGCCTTTCTCAATGAAATTCGATTAATCAACAACAAACCATTTGTCTGTTTCTCTAATTAAGGCGATAGTTTTTACAGACACACGAGAAATTCTTTGCGTGGAATAGACAACGCTATTCTCAGAGAATATACATTCGTCGATAAAGTAAACTTTTACTTTACCCTTCACACACGTAATAACGAACGCGCTTCCCTCTGAATGCACATAAAATAGCGGTTCAAAGTTTGACTCGAACGGAATTACAGGACCATTTACGCACTTTCAAACGGAAAGTATCCCTAACCATACACACATGAAATCCTGGCGGGACTCTAACCCACCACTGATAACATGAATCGTCAGTAAAATAAGCGACGTTACCTTACCCTTCACTCAAGCTCGAATTAATTCTATTACTTTCCCACAGAGAGTTTTAGAACGGGCGCATTGTCCCTATACTCAAAGTTTCGATTTCATAGACAATCCTCACTATGCATACATTCTATCTGACACACCTATATCCCTAACACGTGCTGCACGACGACAACACTTGTGATACACGACGATACCACTATTCTGAAACAGATCAAATGGACTATGTGGCTTGTGACTTCACCCTGGCCACACTACTCTGTACTGGTACAACTAGGATTTTTCACACTGCAGGAAAAAACCTTTCGACTACACATAACACAAATGAACGAACTCAACATGTGTTAATCATTGATCCTATGCAACTACCATGTAACATGTCGGTTACCATAGCAACCATCAAATCTGCTACCAGAAAAATTGATCCAGCGGGCTATAGGAAATATGTCATAAGCTACACTACCCAACTCCACTATATACACCATCAATCAATAAACACTCCTAAGGCCCATAAATCTAACATGACATATTATAACCAACTGAATCATGTGACCTAATTAACCTATTCACAAAATTATATACATTTATATACAACCATGGTAAATGAATTCATCACACTTTACAACCCTACAAGCTAATTAAGCCACTGTGGCGATACGATCTAGCTATAAGTAACCAAAACCCATGAAATAACAAGACCAGCTTGTTTTCCAAAGTAAGATTTTTATTAGCTACTCATTTGGAAAATGTATTAGAATTTTTTTTAAAGCATTTTTATTTGAATCATTGCAAATGGTTATGACAGTTTTATTATGAATCAAAAAAATTATTGCAAATGAAAATTATCAGTTTGGAATTTTTCAAAACCTAAGTCCCTAACTAATGCTAACTATAATTAAGAATTAAGGAATAAAAGTTTTGAGGGTTCTTACGTATTCCAAGAAAAGTTCGTCTGCACGACACCCTCATCAAAGGTCTGCAAAGAGAAGCGTCACTCTTCCACAGGGCAAGAGTTTTTATACCTTTCTACGCTAAGCTAATCTGAAAAATTATATTTTTCTCTGCTGAAATCGGAGTCCCATTGGTCCAAAAGTGACAGTCGACGTGTCACCACAATTTTAGAATCACAGTTCCGTCACGTTCTTAGCGACCATTGTCTCTAGTTTTCTAACAACGCAGCTTCCTCCAGTTCGCAACAATTGCTACAAAGAAAGTTTTTGGCTTCCTCGGGTACGTGGTTGTTACCAGCCTTTTTGCCGGTTCCTGGCCTTGGCCTTGTTCGATCAAGAGACCGTCAGCTCAGCACGACAAATTTACTTCAGGTCAGGAGGAAAACGCTGCCAACATGGACTCACTCTGGCTCCAAGCAGATGTTTGCAAGCACGGAAATTCACTAGGCCCAAAGCCTTTTTCATTAACTATCATATAAACAAACACAAAAGAATAATTAATGCGAGTAATATAATTTGTTCTGTTGCCACCCTCCATTGCTAATGATTAACCCATTAGTCTAAGTTACCTAGCTATAATGCACAAATAAAGCAGCATTTTATATCTACCATTCTTCATTTTATCCAGCAGAGTTCTTTATGCACCTATAGAGAATATAGAGAATAGAGTGACACCACATAAACAGGGAAGCAAAATAAGCACATGCCATTTATTCTAAACAGCTGCAGTTAATTTTTGACATGACAATAGACACGATTAATTTATTATTTTCACAAACAAGGAAATGCAACATAATGCACGATTATGAGCACACATGTTAGTTTCCCGCGTGTTTTTGTGTAGATGCAACTTAAAACTAGGTTGAATTAATACACACATAGCACAATTGTTAACCTTATTATTTTATTTATGGAAGTGTGACTTCACAAGATGAAATGAAAAACATTTCTGAATCTCGCTCCATCACCCCAACCTCAAGAACCTGGGTCTACGGGCTGGAAGAGGGGGCAGGTACACACGTCCGCCACCCGACCCAGCAGCCGATCTGCCTCATGCTAAGCCACAACGCCGTCGCAGCCCGCAATCAATGGGGGGGGGGGAGAACACCTCAGTTCGCAGGCGAGGGTAGGCCAGGGGACTCGACGGCCTACAGAGTCGAGCACTGTCCCCCCCTGTATCACAAAGAGTAAAAGGGGGGCAGCTCACTGCCCAGCAGGGCCTAGCATCCGCCTTCAACTTGATACCAGCAGCCCTCCGTCACCGTTGCGGGGCTTTCAGCACTTCTCACACACCCTGCCCCGCAGGCTGTCAAGGGGCGCAAGATGCGTTGCTGGGCAAGAGGGATGGGGGCACCTCCGCAGGGGACGCATGCAGAGGTAAAAGAGGGCTCACCAGATAGCAGGGCAAATCCAGAGTCTGGGGTCGGCCCGGGCGGCCCACTCGCACCACGGTGCACAGGCCCTCAGCGTCGTCAATCCGGAGCCTCTCCCCTCCTCTCCGCAGCCTGACTCGACCGCCGAAGGGCGCGGGGGGGAAGCGGGCCCGCACTGCAAACCCCCGTCGCCTCACCTCGTCCGCCGCAGAGGTGGCACGGCAAGGGGAGGTGCCGCTCCGGTGCCTCCAGCGGCAATCTTCTCCTGCTCCCGCCTTCGCCGTGGAAACCCCAGGCGCCGCTCCGCTTCTCGAGCTCCCACCAGGCCCCTCCTAATCCGCCTTTCAATGTCACGGGTACCGGAGCTGGAGGGCGCCCTACTGTCTCGGGCCGCAGCTCATCTCTCCGTCACAGGCATCAGCCACCACCGACAAGGAGCACAGGTCAGCAGGGCGGGAAGGGGGGCAGCCGGGGCATCCAGCCAAGGAATCAGGCCTCCGGAGCGGGCTGCGTGGGGGCCGCCAGTTGGTCGGGAGAAAGCCGCTCAGTGCAGAGGCCAGCACGGGCAGCCCGGACACCAGACAGGCCCCCAGGGGGGTCAGGGCAAAGCAGGGAGGATGCTGGAGTCATCCAGAGACTGTGGGACGTCGATGGGCAGTAACAGTGGGCCGATGCAAGGCGGATGACGGAGGGGGTCCGGAGCACTCTTAGAGTGTGACCGCCATCTTGACGCCTCAAGCCACGCCCCCCTGTAACCCTTCTTTTTATCCACTGCTGTTTACTGCTGTAACAGTAGCGTATTTTACTGTGAAAGCCATTCTGCTGTTTGTTGTCACCCTTGTTTCTTGTGCACTGTTGTAACCATAGTATATTATTTCTTAATCCAGTCTGCTGTTTGTCTCAGCCCTTTTGCCAGCTTGTTTTTTCCCGCCTTGCTGATTTTTTTTCCCCTTCCACTTCATGCTTCCTGCTAATCCCACCCAGTGGCCCTCCCGCCTCCCACGGCCTACATAATGGAGGCTGCAGTGCAGCCACACCGCTGACCCACCGATGGCAAACCCGTCTGCACCTGTCCAACCCTGACGTAATCTTCCTCACTGAGACCTGGCTCAACCCGACATCCGCAGCCAAAATTGCCATGCCCAACAGCTACAAGATAGCACACTGAGACTGCATCAAAAAACACGGAGGTGGAATCGCCATCATCCACAAAGAAACCATCCACTGCACCCCTGGCGCAGACGACATCATCCCGATCATGGAGCACCTCAACTTGCCATCCCCGAATTCATTGCACCACAAGCCATTGACACCAAACACTACATCTTCCTTGGAGACCTCAATTTTCACTTTGACGACTAATGATGCAAACACAGCCAACAACCTCCAAAGCATGAACAACATCGGCCTCACCCAACTGTTCACCATCCTCAAACACAAAGCAGGACACACGCTCATCCCTATTTTCACAGGCAGCGACAGAGTCAAGTACAGCCATGTCACCGAGCAAAACTGGACGGACCACCCAATCATCCACTTCCCCATCACAGGGGCACAGCAAGTCACCAAGCCTCCCAGGACCCCACACCTCAGCTGGAACAAAGTATCCAAAAGCCAATGGACTGACACCCTCAAAATCTCCCACCCTTACACCACAACCAACATTGAAAAGGCCATCAAAAACCTCACTGCCCGGATCACTGACTGCGCCAACAAAGTCGCCTCCATCAAACCCACCAAGCTCAAGAGATCCACCAAACATGCCAGTTGGTACATTTCGGAACTGAGAATCACAAAACCCAATTCTAAACAACTAGAAAGAAAAGCATGCACCAGCAAGGATCCCACAGAACTTCAAGCCATCACTCAACCACTATCAACTGAAAGGGACAAAAAAGAATGCCCTAGCCAACCTCATCGAGTCAGCTGCAACCACAGCAAAGAACTCTTCAGCATCAAAAAGGAGTTATCTACCCCCGATATCACTGAGGAGGTGGGAGGACACCCAGGAGGAAATGGACTGAGTAAGAGAGGAAGGAAGTGATGCCGTGCAAGTGATGTTATTCAGAACGCTAAGCAGGTTGTAGGTGTGCCCAGGCGAAGTGCGAATAGGTTGTATCTGTGGTGAATGTAATTGTAATGTTGTTTTGGAAATAAAAATATTTATTAAAAAAAAGGAGTTCTCTAACCCATCAGCAACTGAAAGCATCATCACCCGTCCCAAGAACTCTTTGATACCCCGGCGGACTTCCTGCATGACAAGATCTCCACCATCTACAAAAACTTCAAACCACAACCCTCAGCCTCCGACATCCTCAGCCTTCACGCTTCCGCTGAAGCAAACTCCGACCACCGGATCATCGCCTGGGGCCACCTCACCACAGAGAGCACCATAGCCATCATACACTCTGTCCTCTGAGGAACACCCAGAGGCCCCTGTCCCCACCACATGTTCAACCTTGGAAACAGGACTATCAGCAATGCGGTGATCACCATCTTCAACACATCCATCACCTCGTCCATCTTCCCAGAAGAATGGAAACACGCTGAAGTCAAACTTCTCCTCAAGAAACCGTTCACCTACCCTGATCCTCCTCAACCTTTCAGCAGCCTTCAACACCATGTCCCACTACACCCTGTTTAAGAGGCTTCATCAGAGCAAAATCCAAGAGGACGCCCTCAAATGGATCACATCCCACCTCACCAGAAGAACCCAGAGAAGCTGCCCACCACCTTTCACCTCTGAACACAAAACCATCATCTGTGGCGTCCCTCAAGGTTCATCCCTCAGCCCTACTCTGTTCAAAGTCTACATGATCCCCCCAGCCAACATCGTCAGAACCCATGGACTGAACATCATATCCTACGCAGATGACACCCAACTCATCCTCTCTCTATCTGAAACCCATCCACCACGAGTACCAACTTCTGTCTGCGCATGACCAGCTTGCCAACTGGATACAAAAAAAACACCTCAAACTCAACACAGACAAAACAGAAGTAGTGATCTTTGCGAACAACACCACCCCGTGAATGACTCCTGGTAGTCTGCTGAGCTAGCTCTCTTACCCACTTCCACAGACCACACCCAGAACCTCAGCATCATCCTGGAGAGCAAACTCATCATGAAAAGCAAGATCAAAGCAGTCTCCTCCCCCGAAAGATCTTCAAATGGCTCCCAGAGGGCACCAGATGTGCCATCACCGAAGCCCTCGTACCTAGGTGCTTGGATTATTGCAACGCGCCATACAGAGGAATTACCACACACCTCCTGAAAGTACTGTAGACCAAACAGAAATCAGAGGCCAGACTCCTACTCGACCGCCCCAAATGGACCCACAGTATGCCACACCTCAAGATAGCTCCACTGACTCTCCGTCCACAAGAAATGTGAATTCAAGATGCTGACCCATGCTTACAAAATCCAGCACAATCAAGAACCAGCATACATCAGCCACCACCTGAGCTCCCACCAATTCTCCAGACTCCTGTGCTCCGCATCCTTCTACTTCGCTCATCCCCCGAAGCAAAGGTGTAGGACTCTCCTTCTTTTTCCTTGCTGCGAAGTTCTGGAAGTGCATCTGCCTCCACCTCCGAACCACACCCTCTCTTCAAGAATTCAGGAAGGACTCAATATATGGCTGTTCAACTGATCCCACTCAAGCAGCATGGCTCTCTGCATCTGAATACCCTTGCAGGTGAAAAGCAGCGCTCTATAAATCCTGTTTGTTTGATTGATTGATTGAAGGAGAGAGAGAATGGATGGATGGAAAGAGAGAATTTGTGCGACTAAACAAATGGAGCAGGACTAGTTTGATCATTTTTGCCAGGGCTGTATTTGTTTCCCCGTCCTGCCCTTACACAAACCCAATGGAAAAGATATGAAGGGTACTGGGTGTGGAATAGCAGAAAAGTTTGCAATGAATTCCTGAAGGTAGAGAAGTCGCCAAGTTGTTGTAGGAAAAGAGGGAGCTTGTTCTAGAGCCACTGGTTCAGTACGCTAAATGACCTACACCCCACAATGGGCTTTCTTAAAATGAGGGTTGGTCGCAAAGGTAAGGGAGCCTGTCCACAGAGTTTTGGGAGGTAGAAAGGGAGTGATAATATTGGATAGGACTTTTGAGCAGTGTGATGCAAGGCACTGGGTATTAAGCAAGGACCCTTGAATCGTTTGTGTAACCAGGAGCCAATAAAGAGCTCTCTAGGATGCTGTAAAATTATTTAATTTTTGTAGACCATAGACTAGTCTAACCACCATATACAGAGTTCTCTGGACCTGTGTCAGCTGGGAGTCCAGCAGACCTGAAAGTATTCAGTTAACTACACAGTCCAGGGGAGATTGAATAAAAAGCGTCAATTACTGAATGGAGTGTATGTCGTGGATAAAAAGAACATTTTTAAGTGCCATGAGGGTTGATATACCGATAGACCAAACTTGTTGGGTTTACACATTGAACCAGATTCCAAGGTTTTTCAAAGTATTTGAGTATTACTCCTTGCATGATCTTTTTTATGGGCAATCACCAGTCATTAGTTTGAACCTAACAGTATCTGCGTGTGCGTGAAATGGAGTACTTACAATTTGTGTTCAGTGATGATTCAAGAGGCGCACATCTGTACACGACTAACCACAATACACCAAGAAAGCATGGGAAGTGATTAATCTACACAGTCTGAAATACTGATTCTAGGCCTATTTAATAAGAGTGCACATTTCAGGTATGGATTCTCTTACAGCATGCTTAAAGGGCAGCCTGAGGTAGACTGCCCTGCATGTGCCTTTATACAGAGATGGATCCGGAGAATGCAGCCCTTCAGCTGTTGGCAGGTTTTCATAGAGCAAAAAGCTTTCTAGCTTCTAACTTTAGAAGCCTAGAAATTAAAAACACATAAAAAAGGTTTACATTTAACTAGTTCATTATTAGTTCCTTCTTCTAGTCTTGAAAGACAATGGTCACAGGAAGGCTCCAGAGTTCTTGATTCTAAAAAAAGGAGTCGGAGTCAATGGGTTAACTACGGTGAAGTAGGCCATTGAGGTTATTTGAAATTGGACCTTCTAATTAGACCAATGTGAATGAATCCGGATTGGAGAGGGCATTGGTGTGCTCTGATCCCATTGGCTGGAGTAGGCCATTGAGGTTATTTGAAATTGGACCTGCTAATTAGACCAATGTGAATGAATCCGGATTGGAGAGGGCATTGGTGTGCTCTGATCCCATTGGCTGGAGTAGGCCATTGAGGTTATTTGAAATTGGACCTGCTAATTAGACCAATGTGAATGAATCCGGATTGGAGAGGGCATTGGTGTGCTCTGATCCCATTGGCTGGAGTAGGCCATTGAGGTTATTTGAAATTGGACCTGCTAATTAGATCACTGTGAATGAATCCGGATTGGAGAGGGCATTGGTGTGCTCTGATCCCATTGGCTGGAGTAGGCAATTGAGGTTATTCGAAGTTAGAGCTGCTAAATAGGCCAATGTGAATGAATCCAGAGTGGGTGAGGGCTTTGGTGCGCTCTGATCCCATTGGCTGGGTAAAAGTTAATTAAAAAAAGGAAGCATGTATTGCCGATGCAGCACCAATAAGGTGTGGTTAACAAAAGGATTGTTTGCACCCAGAAAACAAGTGTGATTCACAAAGAAAACAAATATTAGACGCAGCTGTGTAGCTTTGAACCATGCAACAAGGTGGGTGGAGAAAGAGTGTGTCAGTCATCCCACCATCAGTAATATCGGTGTAGAAGAGGTGGACAAGGTGGGCCAGATTTACTAACACAAAAGTGACTCAAACAGGCACCAAGTTTCGAAATGGGGTTTACTGTCCAGTGAATTGCTTCTTTTGTGCTGGAAAGTACCTCCAAAGTAATGCAAAATAGTGTTGTACACTACTACCTTGTGATGTACAAAGGAAAGAGTGATGGACGATAGTCGGGCTGAGCATAACGAGGAGCCACTGTCCTCAGCATGGAACATGGTACAAGGAGACATGCGACACATATTTAGGTGCGAAATGTGTTTTAATCGTTTTTACACCGAAAAATACAGGTTGTTTTTGTAATCCTTTCACGTGTACAGACTGAGATGTTTTATTTTCTATTTTGTATTTCCACATTCATTTTGGACGTGAGCACACGTGCAACACCTGAGGAAGTTGTGGTCACTATGGGTTCAGCAGTGGTGGCTGAAGCACTCGATTGTACACTGACACGCGCTTCCGCTGTGATGCATATATGTGTGTTTTTTTTGTCTCTCTGTCTCTATGCTCTTCAGGGATCTGTGTCCTCCATTCTGCAATGACTAATTAATAAACTGGACCGATTGATCTCGATGTGGGCTGGGAGGCGCAGCAGGCTCGGGCTATACGTCTTAGTGTTACTATAGGAGAGAGGGGGCGGAGTCCCAGGTATTAAACTATCTTACATGCCCCACCCCTCACCCCCAGCAGCCGCATGGACTGCATGGTAACTGGGAAAAGCGACTTCTTCAGAGGACGCACAGACGTCATCTGGTGATGGGAAAGGGCATCCCGGGCCACTTTCCATGTGTGACCTGGGACAGAGTGGTGAAAGTCATCACCAGATGCCCGCTGTTTGCAGCTGGCATGCAGCTGTGGAGGGGTTGCCCCTCTCGACATACTGCGTGGGAAATAACTGCAGCGTAATAGGGGATCTTCCCCCTGAAAACAAGCTTGTCACATTTGCAGGAGAACAAGACTATTTTTGACTTTGTCCAGGTTCGTTTTTTTTCTATAATTGACACACTTAGTACAGACTGTCAGCGACAAGCGTCCTGACTCCAAGAGACACCCAGATGTTGACTGTGATGCTATCACCAGCGCAAGGACAAAGATTGGTGGGTAATCTCCATGGAGCTCTTTGACAGACTAGAGGTGGCGGAACCACTGAGGCTAGGGAGGGAGGGATCGCAGACTGCGGAGAACTGCTTACTGAGGTGAGTGGAACAAGGCTTGCACCTGGGCTAAAACATCTAATAATCCACAATTTAACTGAAGTAAGTTTCATTACTTCCATATGACTTACTTAGCCCTACTAACTTGAGTAAGATTTATTCTGAATGCTCCTCTAGTTTATCGTATTGTCATGAGACCAAAGACTTTCTGCACCTGCAATGTCCTCGAGTTCAAACTTATTATTCAGATGTGGCAGGGAAGCTTTAACCAATCACTGCGGAGCGTGGTAAGATAACACAAAAACCGTGCCTGCTGGGACGACTCTCGAACAGGAAGAAGACCCACAGGAAGAAGATCACAGGCACAAATATGGTGACAATCACATAGAGATGCTGCAACATGCACCTCCAGACAACAAATGGCATCAGATTTCACGCGAAACATACAGACCAGGAGTTGGTCCGAAACGTTACGGGCAGTACTGGCGTGATGAAGAATGGTCATACACTGGATGAGCCTATGGACACCAAGGCTACATACCTGGTCCAGGGACGCGAACGCGATAGAATGGGCCACAGCAGAAGAGAGCCAGATGAAGTCAGTAGGGAAACTTGAAAGGTGACGTACGAAAAGTTGGCTGAATGGATAGCAATGCTTCAAGACCTCACTGATCCAAGGATGCTATACCTCCATGAGTTTGTGGGTGTTGATTGATGAGAAGATGGTTTGGGGGAGAGAAGATTCTAGACATAAGACTTTGCTAGAAGGAAAAAGGGTAAACTTAAACACCAATGAGTACAGAATGCGTGTGAGGCCCAGCGCTTCCACACACTGAGTTTATTGGTTAAGTATGAAGAAGATACATAAGATTCAGTGACAGCAGAGCTTTGACAGCGGAGCTTTGAGAGACCATATAACAATGGTTTAATGTACAGTATGTGATTGCATTGTAGATGCAACATTGTTCTTTGGACTTGCATTCATTTTAAATGTTTATTGAGTGTACTCTCCACACTTCACATGTTAATGTTACGGCTGATGTAAATTGTTATCATCAAGAATCTAAAATTAAAAAAAAAATTTGTAGTGGTGTTTGTCTGTAAAATGCATATTTTTCATGTTTCGCAAATAATTTCATGCATATCTTGCCATTTACACATTTTTGTAATTTGGCTCAACGTGCATTTTCTGCACAGTCAAGGCGCACATTCCATATTTTACTACTTTTCAGTTTTGCTTGTCAATTAGGCTTCATGTCAGATTCACCTGCAATCTGGACAAAGTCAGAATTCTACTTATCCTAAATTTCCTACTTTCAATTTGCAGATATTTAAATTTTATCAGATTCACAAGAATAGAAAAGGTGATCTACACAAATGTAGACTTCCATGTATATGTCGAATGCTCTGCTTATTCTTGCAGAAATTTCGCCCAAGTTTTACAGACATATGCAAATTAAAAGAAATATTCAATAACAAAAGTAATCAAGACAAATGTTAGTGTCATCTTTTGTTAGAGATCCATTACAGCACCACTGGACCAGCCCAATTTACATTCTCGTAGTTCATGTGGGGAAGAGGGCTAGGGTGGCTAGGGCGACTGACTCTGGAATCTGGGGATCACGGTTCGATCCCCAGCGGCAGGTTAGCTTAGCACCATGTGACTCTGGGCAATAGCTTGCTTAATCTTCCCGACGGCCCCCAGCGCCTAGAGACCCTTGCGGGTGATTGTGCGCTTTACAAATGTGGATTATTATTATTATTATGCGCATTTTTCCCTCGCCTAACCAGACGGTCCAGCAGTGCCAAAACGATTTGACTTGCAATAGTGCTAGATAAACAATATGTGCCAATGATTGCATTAACATGCATCTTTCATTTTTTTATTGATATGCGCATGTTCTAAAACATTGATCAGGCCGCGTGACATTAGGAGCTTTTATGAAATTGAAAAAGTGCGAGTTGTTTCAATATTGTGATATTGGTGTTCTGTACAAGAAGTAAGAAAGGAGGGAAAACAGCGCTGTTTTTTTAGAAGGGAATGAATAAAGGTGATTACAATGGATGGTGGCAAAACACACAAGATGATGGACGGAATGTTGCACAATGGCAAAACATTCACCCCCAGTCACAGATTTGGGTTTAATCCATAGTTATTTTGCTCACCAAGCCACCCCAGTTCAGACACGTCATATGCAAATCAGTCTTGACCCTGTGCCTCATGGGAACAGTCCAGCCCGAACTGCCAAGCCATGTCTTTCCTGGACCGGAATCAAGCATCCTAGGACCGGTTTCTGGCTATCAGCTGTCTTCAGCCAGGATAGCTTGACTCCAGTGGCCTAGTGAGTACGGGACCCACGTCTGGGCATACCCTTCCCACATAGGGTGAACAGCAAAACACACAAGATGATGGACGGAATGCTGCACAATGGCAAAACAATAGATGGTGGCTACAGGGTTAATACAACTCTCTTGCAGAAAGAAGGGGCTAGGCTTCTTTGGAGTGCAGGGTCAATTGGTTTTCTTCTCGCTAAGGTTGACTTTGTGGAACACTTTTTCCTGTGCTAGGTGGAGAGACAGACAATCCTAATTTTGTATAGACTGGGGCATTCTCGGTTAAGGACTGCTTCTCAGTTTTATATTTTACGAAGGAAGAGGTTCTCAAGTGCAGTTTCATGTTTTTTTCTGGTGGATTTAGGATGGCTTCAAGCTTTTTTAAAATTTTTCTACCACAACCCCCTCCCCACCCGCCCCTCCCTCCAGCAGCACACCCAACCCTCCCTCCCAACCTGTGCCCACCCTGAACCCACCCCCCAGAAAGCCACCCACCCCACCACCCCCAACGTAGGGCACCAGGACCTGGGTCCTTGTGATGGAGAAGCAGGTCCTAAAGCACAGTTCCCCCAACAGCCTCACCACTAAAATACAGAGGGGTGCGATCTTAAGGAGGAAAGAGGAAGGAGAAAAAGAAAGGAAAAAAAGGAATAAGAAAAAATACATAGTCCTCCATACTCCAGGATTGCATTCCCTACCCCTTATAGCCCTTTAAAAACCTGAGAAGCGAAAGAAAAATGTTTTGCCTGCACATAACAAGTGCTGCAAGTGCTGCAAAGACTAAAGTGAGTTCAGAAATTCTTTGGCCTGGATTTCGGAAGAGAAACATTTTGTCTGGCCCTTATGAATAATTTTTAGTTTGGAAGGAAAGAGTAAGAAAACCTTGGCCCCTTTTGCCTGGAAGGGTGCTATTAACTGACAAAGGTACTGAAAACACTTCGGTTTATTTGTTCAAGAAGCAACACGTACAGCTACGAATTCGGCCGCGGTACGTGTTGCTTCTTGAACAAATAAACCGAAGTGTTTTCAGTACCTTCAAAGAACATAGGAAGACCCATTGTTGGCTTCACTCCTCTGCACATGTTCGCTCAATCAAACGAGTGACCTGTTTGCTGGTTGTTCATAGCGTCACGTTCACTCAAGATCTAATTATTGTTCTCCTGTACTCAATATAGAAGGTCTTATATCCTGCATAAAGCCAATTCTCCTGAAGATCGTCTTATGGATTGAAACGAAAGAGAACGAAACGTCGTCAGTCTCGTCAACTCCATGAAAAAGTCACTTTTCTTAAGCAATATTTATTTAGCTCTGTGATAACGTTTGCTTATTGACTCATTGGAGCTGACATTTTGGTTATGAATTGTATGCCCTAATTCAGTTGTACATCTCTGTCAAAACTATATCTGCTGATATTAACTGTGTTTAAATTGCACCCTTCTCAATTTTTTTAAGTAGATACATTCAATTTCTATAGCTAGAACCTTCCGTGTATTGTGTGTTTCTTTTTCTTTTCTCCTTCTTTCGCTATTGTAATTGGATTGCCTTTGGTTGTCCAATAGGACACGTTTGAGTCTGATTTTTCTAACTGACTCCTAAGTTTTGTTAATTTTTCAAAACAATGTTGGATAGCTAGTGAAATCCCTTGTAGACATCTTCACTTTGATTTGCTGCTGGGATCGGTGCTGGTGCTAACGCTGATTGATTCCCCTCGGTGGTTGCTTTCCCGGTGCCACCCGGCCGAGAGAGTGACACGCGACCCATGGCAATGTCAGCGTTGTCGGAATTAACAGCTGGCACAGCAGTCTTCCCCTTCGGCGGCATTCCGTTAGATGCTCGGGGCAGGACCGCGCTGAAGCTGGGGCAGCATACCAAAGCGCCGACACGCCACAAAAAAATCCAGCAGGTATGATGGCAGCGTAAAGCAGAAAAACGCCAAAGTAGCATTCCGATTACGTTTTTTTTTTTAACAGGCAAGGTACTGTAGTGCAGCTATAGATAAGATTTTCATGCTGCTAAGGGTCCATAGTTAGCAATTAGACACGCTGGTGAGCTGGTTGGGAGAGAGTGCCCTAGGCAGCTTGTCCGGCCGAGGGTCCGGCCGCCAGCTTGAATCTACAGTATAATCATGACTCATTGTCTAATATGGTTACTATTGCGATATTTTCTGTCTGTACTGGAGGGGGGGTTGGGTGTGGCTTTGTATGTATTTAACTAGTTCAGGGGGCTCTGTTTCTCTTCTTTTTTGCATAAATGGTGCAGGGTAAAATCCGTATAGGCTCCTGGAATGTCTGTGGGCTACACAATGGCAAGAAAAGAGCTTTGTTTGCGAGTATTGTTCAGGCCTTTCGTTTAGAGGTATTGTGCTTGCAGGAAACCCATGTCCCTTGGAGTAATCGCGATTATTTGAAAATTCCTGGGTTTGATCTGATTGGGTGCTCTCGTCAGACTTCTATGATTAGAGGGGTCGCAATTTTACTAAGACGCGGCTCAGGCTCATGTAGGAATACCACTCAAGCAGTGGGAGATGGGTAATTGTTGAGTTACTAATTAACGGTAGACCTCTAACCATTTGTACCTTGTATGCTTCCAATTTGGATGACCAGGCAGCTTTGCACCTCGATGTAGAGTTGGCCCTTTGGCCTCGCCCTATTTGCTTTTGTGGGGACTTTAATATAAATTTACCCGCCGATTTTAATTTAGTTGGGGGCCAAAATTATACTGGTAAGAAACGGAGAGTTTTTAGGGCACTCCAAGCCTTGCTTCAAGAGCACTGCTTGACGGATCTTTGGTCTCATCACAATAAACATTCTGATGGCTATACATATTTTTCTGCTCCCCATAACAAAATGGTTAGGTTAGATTATTGTTTTACATCTGATCAGCTGGTGTATGGTACTTCTATATCAGCCCCGCCAAGGATCCTGTCAGATCATAACCCGCTGATTATTGACTGCCCTCTTGCTCGCATGACAAGGGTGCCTAGGACCTGGACATTTAAAAGAAAATAATATTAGAACAGCTTTATATAGATCATATGAGTAAATGGATTTCAGAATTTCTGAGCATCAACAGAAAGACCGCCTCCTGCACCATCATTGGGACACGCTAAAAGCAGCAGTCTGAGGTGAAACGAAGAGCTTTTCGTCTTTCTGGCAGCGGTCTGTCCGGGATCAAACTTACAGGCGGATTGAAGAACTGGGGGCTGCATAGGTCCAACTCACTTGTGCAATCAAGGAGGGCCGTGATATATCTCAAGTCAGTCACATGTCGCTAAAGTTAGGGCCTATTTGCTGGAGTTTTTTGGTCAGGACCTTGCTGCGAAGTATCTGCAGTTCCGTTCTACGATATTTGAGTTCGGGGAGAGATCAGGCAGGGTTCTGGCCAAGCGACTCCAGCAGAGAGGGATTGCTAATAGTATAACCAAGATACAGGATCCTCAAGGCCATATTCAGGACACACCAGAGGGGGTCATGGAGGTCTTTCGTCACTTTTATACTTCCCTATATACAGAGGAAGCCAGGGATCCAACTTTTGAATTCAAAAGTGAAGTGGAGGCCTTTCTACAGGGTCTTATCTCCCTCCAGGTTACAGCGGAGCAGAATGTAGTTCTTTCTGCCCCTATTGAATGGGAAGAGGTGGAGCTGGAGATTAACTCACTGGCTAATGGCAAAGCTGCTGGCCCCGACCTTATCCCCCTGGAATTCTATAGTCAGTTTCGCTCAGAGATTAGGCAGGAATTGTTAACGATTCTACGTGGGGCCCAACGCGTCATATTCCAGATTCATGGCGCCGAACCAATATTATTCTTTTAAAAAAAAAAGGCAAACCAGAGTTGGACCCTTCATCGTTCCGTCCAATATCTTTAATTAATACTGACAGCAAAATGTATTCTAAAATTTAGCCACTAGAATAGCCTCAGTGATTTCCCCTCTAGTTTCATTGCGACAGCACGGCTTCATCCCTAGGTGCGACATGGCTGATCATATACGCCGTGTAATTGCACTCTTGGACTGGGCCCAAGTTACAAAATCTCCACTCGGAGCGATTCTGTTGGACGCCGAAAAGGCGTTCAACAGGGTCGACTGGGGGTTCCAATGGGCAGTTCTTCAGTGGAAGGGTTTTAGCCCTGAGTTTTCCCAAGCAGTTCGTTCACTCTATATTGCTCCGGAGGCTACTCGCTCGGTTTCGGGCTTATTGTCAAGATCCTTTAGCATCAGCAGGGGCACAAGGCAGGGGTGTCCTTGTTCACCCCTCTTGTTTGCCCTATATATTGACCCCTTTTTAAGTAAAATTTAGAGATTTGGGGATATACTTCCAGTTAGGGTCAATAAGTTAGAATACAAGGTGTTGGCATACGCGATGATATTATAGTCCTGACCAGTAATGTTGCATCAGCTTTCCCCACTATTGAGTGCTCAGCACAAAAATATGGACTGCTTTCCGGCTATAAACTTAATGTCACAAAAATGCAGGTTGTACAATCAGCGGCCATGGGACCCTCTGAAACACCAGTTGTGCAAAACGCAACTTATCTTGGGGTTAAAATCACTGCCGTAGTTGATAATATTGCAGATTTGAATATCTTGCCGATTATTGACTCCGTAGACTCTACTCTGACAAGGTTAGATAATTTGCATTTGTCTTAATATGGTAGGGGGAACGTCCTCAAAATGTTGGTTTTGCCAAAGTTCCTATATCTATTCAGAACCATTCCATTAGAATTCTCCCAATATAGTCTGGCCCGGGCTGAAAGGTGCTGCAATAGGTTCCTTTGGGGATGTCGCCAACCACGAAGAGCGGCCAAGTGGATGCACCTTCCGCTTGATCGGGGGGGTTGGTCGGTGCCGAATTTGGTGCTGTATTGCTGGTCAGCTCTTCTCCAGCACCTTGCCCTACCGTTGTTTGGGGACAGGGCTGTGTTGCCATAATTTTGTAGGCCATCTATTTTTGAGATAGGATTAGGTGATGATGCTAAGGGGTTATTATTGCGGGTACTTGAACCCAGTTATTATAAGAAGACCAAGTTCAAAGTCATTGTTTCAATGTTTTCAGTTTGGCGGAAGATTCGTAGGAAATGGTCGATCCCCAATATCCACTATTATACACCATTCACGGCTGCGAGACTGCTACCCTCTATCTTCCAAGATCAAATTACATTCAGGTGGATGACTCAGGGGATTACGTCTATTGGGGATCTAGGGTCTGAAGGATCAATGGCTTCTTTTTCATTTCTAAAGGATACATTTTTACCTAATACACATGAGTTTTTTAAATACCTGCAGATCCGATGTTATGTTGAAAAATCAAAAGGTCAAGTCACAACTTTGTTTAGTGCTTATGGAATTGACATTGAAACGGTCAAAAATAGGTGCAGTCTATCAGTACCTGCTCTCCGGTCTACCTGATGATCTTGCTCTCCAAAATGCTAAGTGGGAGACTAAGCTGGGTAAGACCGGGTTTGATATCACTCAGACCTTAGCACTGTCAAGTAGTGTATTAATATCAGGTAGCCTAAGATCACAATCCTATATGGCATTATTTGATCTCTATTATACCCCAGCACAAATTTCTAAATGGGGATGCAGAGGGGTTAATTGTTGCCCGAGATGTGGCTTAATAGCCGCTAATGATGTGCATATGTTTTTCTCCTGCCCCAAACTTGCTGTATTTCTTCAGGATGTAGAAGTTTTCATTAATTCTAGCCTCAATATCTCAGCCGCTTTATCTCCAGAGCTAGTCATATTCGGCTGTGATAGTTTTGGTTTGTGTGACAGATCAAGACATGCATCTGCTCTTTTGTTTATCGCTGTGTCACTTGTGAGATTGTGTATAACCTCAGATTGGATTAGCCCGAACGCCCCCACCTTTGTTAACTGGAGAGCGAGGATTTTGGCTCATTATAACTCGGAATCCGCTGTTTTCCAGAGGTGGGGCAGAAGGCGGCAGGAGCAGGGTAAGAAGATCTGGGTTCCACTGATCGAGTGGCTTGGTGTGCTATACGCTTATGCACCTTATGTTTCTCTTTGGTATTGGTCTTTACCTGCTTGCTCTCTCTCCTCCTTTCGCTCTTATTTTGGTTTCCCTTTTTTGTAATTTTAGTAAAAATGTACTCTGTAGTCATGATTTACTTTTTTTTGGTTATATGATGATGTTTTCTCAAGCTTGTATAATAAAAATATTTTTTTTTAAAAGGATTTAGGATGGCAGAGGGTATATGTACCCATTGAAATGGATTCAGTTGAGGCAAAGACAAGTCTGTTGACTGCTAATTGTAGTAATTGTAGAAACATTAGATGGATGCGATGCAGTTAGAATACTTAGCTTTAGGGATGATACTTTTTTGAAGAGTTGCAGTAAAGTGTGATATGGAGGACTCGTGAGGTTGAACAAATGTGCATTGCCACTGTGTCATCTGGAAAGAACCTAGGCCCAGATGTATCAATGCATTTCCCCAAAGATGCAAAATGGGTAAAACCTTTTGATAAACCAGGCCCCAAGCCTTCTGAAGATCAAAGTAAGAGGGGAGCCTCACTTATTTATGAATCATAGGTAGATTGGGAAGGATGTGGAACCTGGGTAAGTAGAAAGAATTATATTTTGTCAGGTAGATACTAGAGGCCCGTCCCTTGGTAATGAGAAGGTTGGTCCTTTCTGCACTTGTCATAAATTAAAATTAATTGTGCACTCAAGAATGGGTGTAAATAAAATCTAATAAACTGGATACATGTATTGCATTGGTGGGTATCAGGGAGAAGGCCATTCCAAGACAGTACTCAGGATCATGGGCCTCTTAGCAGAAGGAGATGCCTAGGCTGCCTACAATGACGCACACTGGAGAAGCGTAGTTATTAAAAAACCTTGGAGTCTGGAGAGCACTGCAAGGCACACCACTTTGACGCTAGATTGGATTTATTTTGGATAGAAAGGAGGAAAAGTAAACTATTGCCTCCAGTGCCAAAGGACATGGCCTTCAATACCCATACTTTTCCAGATCATCTAGTACTAAGCCGTGACTTAAGTAGCCAAATGTTCTTGGTAGTTCAAGTAATAAATGCAGACAGTATGTGGAGGTGGTGGCCAAACGTTTGAAAGACAGACTCATCAAAGGTGTAACTCAGATTATTGGTTATTTAAGACAGAGTTGTTGTGGATAACGAGGTGGATCTAATCTTCAGTTTCTTTAAAGGGCTAGAATTTTTACAATGCCCTACAGGGCAAGGGTGAGACGACCAGAATGGCAGTACACACACAGACAGATATATTGGGGATGGTCTTGACATCTCTGCTGGGCCACAGCTATGGAGGCAGCTGCAGGATAAAGTATGCCAAGGTTAGCATGCTAGTGAAGCGGAGTCGTGGCTGCTTGTGAGCAGGCCATCGTAGTGTTGATGGGCGGTTGCATTTTAAGTCCAAGGTTTCCTTAAAGGTTAAACACAATGTCCTTGGATTGCTTAGAAAAAGGGTGGTTAAGGATAGGCTGACATTTGCTATTTGGTTGGCCTAAGGAAGATCCCCTATTTACAAGGTAGAACTTCGAACATCTTTGACCATCAAGGAAGATACTAAGAGCTCAGGATGCAGGTACAGGTATATGGCAGACTTTGCAGAAAGACATAATAATGCCTACAAGGGCTTTGTGAACACGTTTGTTAAGGTATGGATACAATTGGGGTGCGTGCGCCAAGAAAGTAACAGGCTTCTGAGTTTGGGTCTCAAATTTAGTTTGTGGTTCACAAGAACATCGTGCTTGAAAATTGTAAAATGCGACAGATGGGTAGAATATTTGATTGGTAAATCTGACATGATAAACCACCAATAGAAGGGACAACGTGTTTGGGAAAAACATGAGTATTTAATTTAATTTCAGTGACCCCGGTATTTCTAATTGATTAGCTAATCTCACAATTACAAAATAGTTACTTTTCAGATAAAGAGATCTCTCATCTATCAAACTATTTTGCTTGTACAACACCCTATTTCTCGTAATGATAATATCCTCCAGGATTGGGCAGGGATAACTGAGAACCCTACTTTGGATCTACTCCTACCTGAGTGAATTCAGTCAGCAGGTATGATTTGTGTTCGAAAAATCATTGGCTGGGAAATTGGAGTTACTCAAAGCTGAACACTCTCACCATTACTGTCAACGTCTATATGTGCCTTCTAGACCAGTTCCTAGGACTACAAGGGGCACACACGACGCTAACACCTAGGTACAAATCCACCTGGAAGAATCCAAAGACGGACAAAATGAAATCACAACCTTCTCCAATCACATATGTTACTGGTTGCCAGAGTATGTCCTAAGCTTGAATGCAGCAAAGAATGGCATCTTGGGGTCTGAGGTAGCAGATCAGAAATCCATGCCCATGGCCACAGAATCTTGGTAGCTGACTGAAAAGACGTATGGACAATGGAACAATGCAACAAGACGTTGTTTAAATCTCTGGAAGCGCGAGCACACGTAGCCTTCTCTGTAACACTCCACCAGCTAAGGGTGAAGAGAGAACCAAGCACTAGGTTCTCTCCTTGGTACATAGTACATACTGGAGAATGGCCCGGGTTACACGGAGAATCTTGCTCCCCACTCCACCCCACCCAGGAATCTCTTGTTAGCTACTTCACACCAGATTCAACAACAAACCTGTGCCATTCTGTCTTGTGGGTGGTGTAGTTCTGAGCTCTATGCAGCATGTGCTGCTCCATATTCATAGAATGGACTGTGAGCATCTTTCGAAAGAGAGAAAATAGGAGAGAGCCGGAAGTTGATGTGTCATGGTGGCTGAGGCATTTATCTGAAGATCAAACGTCAATCAAATGCTCTGAATGGAAGGTCTAAAGCGATGCGATATTTAGAATCCGACTTTGATGGCAGAACCCGAATACATGCTCTTTAGGAATCTCCAAAAAATCTAACTATTGGAAATGTCTCTGACTGAGTTACAGACTTGATGGTGGTGAATGAGGAGTATTAAGCTCTTTGACCTGGCTCATCTTAAGCACCTGCTCGAAAAAAGCGGGATTGGCCAAGGCCCTAAGCGCAGAACCGCAGAACCGTGCACCTAGTGTTTACTCCCAATCCTTCATTTAGTAATGGGCAGGCATGGTCATGTGGCGAGAGCCAGTCTTGTTGGTATTCTTTCACTCAGAACCATCTATTTTACGCATAAAGGGTTAAATGTAGTCCTTTGTCCCGTCTGGAGCCATCGGAGCTCATTTGGAGTATGCGTTATGGGGTCTTTGTAAGCCCCCCATCACCCGTAAGTAGACGTGAGTGCGCTATTTGGCGGTGAGGGTAGGAACGATGTTATTCCTACCACCTGCATTGTTCGCACTCTGGGTAGAGAGGAGCTGTGTGATAAAATCAAATATTAACTCACAGACTTTGCAGTTGGCTTGTGGCCATTGGGGGGTGATGCGGCGATAACGTATTTGCAGGGTGTTTGAGGAAGTCTCCAAACTCTGCACCTTGAAAAGGTGGCCCATTGTCACTCTTTAACTCCGTGCATAAATCAAAGATGGCAAACATCTTCTCAAGGATGGGGGCAACATGGGTGAATGCCGTTAAATCAACTACCTCCACAATGGGATACTTGGACTAATTGTCCATCAGGATCATAGTGGCCCTCCCATCTGGGAAGCTCCTAAAATCCAGACTCAGCTTGGACCACGGTACCATGCATGGCTCTACAGTGATTACCGGTGCAGGTTTTTCAGGCGTGTTGGTCAGCTGGCACGCTGGCCATTTTTGAACAACCTCTTAAACCTTGTCCTCAAGCCAGGGGAACCACACCTTTTCTCTCATCCCGAACTTCATCTTCATGGTGCCCTGGTGCCCTCAATGCGCCAACTGTGTCACATGGTGTCTTAGGGCAGTCGGGATGACAATGCAAGATCCACACAAAAGGATTCCGTCCTGGGTTGTGCTGAACTCATTTTGCACCCTCCACATCCTTATCAGCCCTTCCTTGTCCTCCCCGGGCCAGTTGTTGCCATCTTGAAGAAAGTACTGGCATGTTCCATTCTGGATGGCAGCATTCACTCAGGTAATGACAGGGTCTGTTTCGGCTGCTTCTTTGATGTCCATCAGGCTCGTTGCCTTAGGACAAGCAGCGCTTGAGATCATATTGACATAGTCTTCCATTGTTGTCATCCTGAGTGCCAGGAGATACAGGGTGACGAGAGAGAAAGCCAGCAGGGTTTTTAAATCTCGGTCAGTAGACCACCTCCATTTGGTAATCTTGTAGCTGAATAGGCCATCTCTCAAACTTCGGGGTGGATGGGGAGCCGACCAATGCAAGAGTGGGACTAGAGCCTGGTGGCCGCTTAAATACTGGTGAAAGTGTCCACATGCACTTGATTGCCTAGGCCTCCCACTCAATTTGGTCATAGCGAGCTTCAGTCTGTGCCAGCGCTTTGCTGATGAATGCCAAAGTTGCCCACTGACTTGGTTACTGCTTCTGAGCAAGTACGCCTCCCAGACCTAAAGAACTGGTGTCTACCAGCAGTTCAATGGGCTTGTCTGGGTTGAAATACACCAGCATGGCGTTGTCGAGGAGTCATCTTTGATCCTCAGGAACGTGTCTTCTTCCTGACGGCCCCAAACCCACTTGGCGACTGCCTTTGTGAGGGCTCTTTAAGGCTCTGCAAGGGTGGCGAGATCAGAAATGAATCTCCCACCAGCCACAGGAAGCTCCGCACTTCCGATACTGTAGTTGGTGCTTGTTTGATTGCTTGTGACTTGCAGGAATCAACTTGTATTCCATCCTGATTGAATACGCATTTGAAGAATTCAATAGACAACTGGAAAAATAACCACTTTTCCTTATGCAGTGTGACTCCATGCTCCCATAGGCGTAACAGGGTTGCTTAAAGATGCTTGTGATGTTCAGCCTCTTTGGTGGAGTGGATAAGAATGTTGTCACTAACATTCAGGAAACCTGGCAGTCCAGAAAAGGTTTCACGTATCGCATTCTGGTATACTTCATCGGCTGATGATATGCCAAAATATAGGCGTTTGTACCAGGACAGTCCCATGTGCGTTCTGAAGGTGGTAATTTACCTGCTTTCCTCAGCTTGAAGCAGCTGGTGGTAGCCGGCATTTAAATCATACTTAGAGAACCATTGCAAGCCATTAACTTCCACAATGTTGTCATCCATAGTGGTTCTTATTTGGCAGTGCCGGCCTGATGGCACGGTTTGGGAGTTGCATGTCAATACACAGGCGTAGCTTTCCTGGTTGCTTTGGTTTTCTGCAAGTACCATTGGGGAGACCTAGGGAGTCGGTCCAGAAATGTTTTCTATCACTCCTTGTTCCCTGAGCTTCTCACGGTCTCGCCCTACCAGAGGTTGGAGATGGAATGGAATGCATCGGTGACGAAGTGCCACTGTTGCGATCTCAGGGTCAATGTGTAGTTTTACCGGAGGGTACTTGAGGCAACCGAGCGCTCTAAACAATTCGGGAAATTGATCCGGCAGGTCATCGACTTGATGCGACATGCTTTTGTCAAAAAGCAACAGGCCAAGATATTGTGCAGTATGGCTACTGATTAGTGTGTTGGCCTCCTTGTCGCCTACGTGGAACATTTTCATGACTTCTTGGCCACTGGATTGCAATGGTATGGAAATGTGCCCACAGAGGGGTGAGGGCGATTGACTTCCATATGTGAAGACCTTGGTGTGTGACAGAAATAGCTGAGGTGTTGCTTGAAGACAGTTGTATTGTTGGTCTTCCATCACTTTGACTGATGCTCCAGTAGCTGATGGCTTTTACTTCAGACCCATCAACACGAACGACACACATGGGTTGTGGTCTCCAGTGATGTTTAGTTCTCTCGTGAATGAGTTGAGGAATGTCTCTTCTTTCTCTGGGAGAGGAATCTTTTAGACGGCGACTCTTGACAGAGTCTTTGTTTCATCCTGGTGTGCTAGGTAAGTCAGGGATCGCTTGCTTTCCCTGGAGTTCTTGTTCCTGGGCTTTCTCCGGCAGACTGATGTGAAGTGGTTGCTGATCCCTCAATTGGAGCACATGCAGCCTTGGTCCAGGCACTCGCTGACAGGGTGCTATTCTTCGCCTTGTGGGCTGGAATCTTCACCCCTTGGTGGCGTCACTCTTGCCCTTTGTCCGGATGGCATCAACTTATTTGACCTTGATGGTTGTGGCCTTCTCAGGCGTTTGTGTAATGGCTAGATCCTTCTCTTTGGCTCAGGCTGCCGACAAATTGTGTGACCTTGCTAAGATTAAGATATTGTCTAGACTGATGTTTGGTGGCCTCAAGATTAAGCTGCGCAGTGTCTTGTTGCAGCATCCTTGAATCAGTTGGGTCTGAATTTCTTTGAATTGGTCATCTGCTGTGCAGGTACTTGCCAGCTCATGCAGTCTGGCGTAGAACGCATTTATTGACTATCCTTCCTACTGGCGGGCTTGGCGTAGTTTAAATCTCTCAAAGTCCAGGTTCAATTGCAGATCAAAATGAGCATTGAGTGCTCTCACAGCTGCGTCATAGTCTGTGTCTGGACCAGTGTCAGGTAAATGTTAGAACGATTTGTAGATTTCCTCTCCAGCTTGGTGGAATAGCATGGATCTTTTAATGGCGCCATTAATTTCTCGCGTGGCGATGAAATAGTTGTCAAGCCGCCCTATCCACGTCTTCCATTCAGGGGATGCAATCGCCGGGTCTGCAAGTTCACTGAATGGTGGTAATACCCCAGTGAGTGCATGTTGTGTGGTGGCTTGTCTCGGGGTTGAGCTGCCTTCGCTTCTTCTGCCATGTCGGCCTGTATTTGGAGTTTGACATGTGGTCTTTGGACAAACTGCCTCATCTGTTATGATATTGGAGACTCTCTTGCTTGGTTGTCAGCGTGTTCCAAGCTGTATCCCGTTATTGTATTGTATTGTATTGTATTGTATTGTTATAAGTTATTGTAATTTTTGTTATTTGCCTCTGATTCCCTTTTTTTTCCCTTCTCTTCCAGTAGACTGTTTGAGCCAATGCTTGTTTGCCAGCTCGCTTCTTATCTGCTAAAGTGGTGTGGGCGAATGCGAATGAGCTGGGGATGACTGGGCTGTAAGCAGGCCTTCATGCTGCGGGCTCTGCTGGTGAAAGGCAGGGCTTTGCCAGCGTGTTATCCTGGGATGGCCTGCTGTCTCCTCATGCCACAGCATGGCTAGACTTCTGGCGTGTGGTGAAGGGGGAGAAAGGTACGCCGACAGCTGGTGCAGCACTCCGGCTTCTGTGCTGGCTGTAGGTGCTGCGGCTCCTCGTGTACTCGGGCAGGAGCCGTGGGAAGGCAAGGGATGGCTCTTTGTGGCTGTGGGGCATCACAATGGCCTTTGATTCACTGTGCAGTGGCTTCAGGGTGCATGAGGGCGCATCCCACCCTTGTCGCCAGTGTTGTGGGGGTACCTTTCACTTCAATAGGTACCCGGTGAGTTGTGTAGGCCCCACACCTCGACCACAATGACCGACACACATACAGGAATGCAATATGGGTGTAAGAGACCAGGAGCAGTCTACTCCTCTTTATTCAATCATTCAGGGAGTTTATAGCACGCTACCCACCCATGAGGATCTCAAGCAGCGGGGGGGGCCTGCAGTTTCTAGTCAGCCGAGGCTCTTCCTGAAGCTGTGCAGTGTAGGGGTGCATCTGATGTTGGCCGGGAGCTCATTCCAGGCTTTGGCTGCGATGTATGAGAAGGCTCTTCCACCTGCTCTGGTTCTGTGGATGCGCTGGGTTTCTGCTAGGGCGAAGTCGGTGGAGCAGAGGTTTCTATTGGGTATGTGGAAAGGGACTGGTTCGTTGAGTTATTTGCGTCCGATGTTGTGGAGGGATTTATAGGCGTGGGTGAGTAGCTTTCAGGTTACTTTCTTCTCTACGGGGAGCCAGTGGAGGTCTCAGAGGTGTTGGGTGATGTGCTCATGTCATGGGATGCCGAGGACAAGTGTGGCCGCAGTGTTCTGGATGGTCTGGAGTTTGCGTAGCAGGGATTTGTTAATTCCAGCATAGAGGGTTTTTCCGAAATCCAGTCTCCTTGTTATGAGTGCGTGGGTAACGGTCTTTCTGGCTTTGGGGAGATCCACATCAAGGTCTTGCAGAGGATGCGGAGGGTGTTGAAGCAGTTGGAGGCGGCGGCGTTCATCTGGCAGGTCATGGTGAGGAAGGAGTCGAGTTTGATGCTGAGGTTCTGGGCGTTGTCCATGGGGGTGGGGGTGGCCAAGAGTGGCAGGCCACCAGGTGTTGTCCCAAGCTGAGGGGATGGGTCCAAGGACAAGGACTTCTGTCTTCTCCAAGTTGAGTTTCAGACAGCTGCTGCTCATCCAAGCTGCGACATCTTTCATTCCTTCTTGGAAACTGAGTCTGGTGGTTTCCGGTCCTTCGTGAGCGAGAGGATGAGCTGTGTGTCATCGGCGTAGGATACTATGCTGAGTCCATGCTGTCTGACCATGGCGGCTAGGGGGGCCTTGTAGATGTTGAAGACTGTGGGACTGAGCGATGACCTTGGGGTACTCCGTAGTTGATCTCTGTGGGTTCGAAGAGGAACAGTACGAGTCTGATACTTTGAGTTCTGCCGGCAAGGAAGGAGCGGAACCAGTCGAGGGTAGTTCCCTGTATGCAGGCGTTATGGAGTCAGGCTGCATGAGTGCTGTGGGAGATGGTGTCGATGGCTGCGGAGAGGTCCAGCAGGATGTGGGCCGTGGTGTGGCCTTGGTCGAAGAGGGTGCAGATGTCGTCTGTGGCAGCGAGGAGGGCGGTCTTGGTGCTGTAGTTACTGCAGAATCTGGATTGGGAAGAGTCGAGAATGGTGTTCTCTTCGATGAAGTTTGTCAGCTGGGCGTTGACGATCTTCCCAGTGACTTTAGCTGTGAAGGGAAGGAGAGAGATGGGTCGGTAGTTTGACATGTCCATCAGGTCTGCCGAGGGTTTCTTGAGGAGGGGCTTGACTTCTGCACGTTTCCAGACATAGGGGAAAGTGCCAGATTCGAAGGAGGCATTAATGGTCCGTCGTAGCTAGGGTTCTATGGTGGCAGCGGCTCTGTGGAAGATGTGCGGCAGTTAAGGGTCCGTGGGGGCTCCTCAGTGAGTGCCCTTCATGGTTGTGATGGTATCTTCGGTGGTGACCGGCGTCCAGGTGGTGATGGTGGGCTGGCTGTTGTCGCTGGAGGGATGGGCGGTTTCTGGAGTCTGTTTGCTAAAGTTGTCGTATAAGGCCTTGATTTTCAGGTGTAAGTAGGAGCTGAGCTTGTTGCAGAGGTCCTGGGTGGGTGTGATGTCTACTGCTTCGCTGGGAGGGTTTGGTGAATTGCTGGATGATACTGAAGAGTTCATTTGAGTTGCTGGGGTGAGGATTTTATTTCGGATGACGGTCCTCTTGGTGGATCTTATGAGTTGGTGGTATTCTGTCATGGCGTTCTTGTACTTCGTCAGGTATTCAATGGTTCTGCTGCTTCTCCATCGTTTTTTGAGATGTCTACAGGAGCGTTTGGCTTCTTGGAGGTCGGTGGTGAACCAGGTGGCCTACAAGGGGCATTGTCTGTCTGGGGTCAGAGGGGGCGAGCTTGTCTGCACAGTTGGTGATCCAGCGGTGTAGTTCCTTCACTGCAGAGTTGACGTTGGTCGATGCGGGGAGGGGGTCGTGGATGAGGGTGGAGTTAAGGTGCTCATCTGGGACCTTGCTCCAGTTCCTTCGTGGAGAGCGTGGAGTGGGTTTGTGAGCGGTGGCAGTGTTGAAAGAGAAGTAGTGGTCCGTCCAGAGGGGCTGTGTGGTGTGGCTGAAGTGGATGTCGTTCCCTCCTGCGAAGATGGGGTCGAGGGTGTGTCCTGCCTTGTGGGTAGGGGTGGTGACAAGCTGTTTCAGTCTGTTATTGACAAAGTTGTCCAGGAGGACGGTGGAGTTGGGGTCGCTGAGGTGGAAGTTCAGGTCTCCGATGAGTATGTAGTCCATGGAGGCGATGGCGTGGGGTGTGATGAGGTCAGCGATGGTAGTGGTGAACGAAGTGCCAGGCCTGGGGGGCCTGTAGGCGAGGGTGCAGTGAAGCGTAGTCCCAGGGGAACCCCCAACAGATCATGTGATCAGACTGGCAGTCCACCCACAACTTCTCGCTACATGACGCTGTGATATCCTCTGGGATGAGTGTTGCGCTCTACAAATAAATAAATAAAATAGGGGTGGTCTGGATCTGGAAGTGAAGGTGTTCGGTGGTGGAAGGGGAGGGGGAGTCACTCATGCTGGAGGTGGAGAGTTGGAGGAAGCTCTTGTGTGCAATGGTGAGTCCTTCTCCTGGGCGGTTGGGGCGGTCCTTCCTCTGGATCTTGTATCCGTCAGGGCTGGTGGTGTCGATGTCGGGGGCGGAGGAGGCATTTGTCCAGGTTGCTGTGAAGAAGGTGACGTCTGGTGAGAGATTGTTGAGGAGGTCCCATATTTCTACAGCATGTCAGGCAGGGAGCGCACATTGAGGAGGATGCAATTCAGGCCTTTGGTGGTGTTGACGTCCTGCGTGGGGGCGCGGAGGGTGGTGAAGGTTTGACTGCAGTGGCGGCAGAAGAACTGGCCATGGGTGATGTTCGGCGTGGACAGCTGGCAGTTGTTGTTCATTCTGGAATTGAGTGCGAGGAGCGCAACTGAGTCGTAGCGGTGGATGGTCGGAGAGGGTCTCTGGCGCTGGTTGCTGTCGGGGAGCGGATGGGCTCTGGCCACGCCTGGCTTCAAGATTCAGTGGATGCACATCCAGGTGGCTTCTATTAAGCAGGACAGCTAACCTGCTACACCTGTGTAGTGGCGCCTTACAGTACGCAGTAATTTCCTTCGAAATCGGAGTCTTTGTTTAGCCATGTTCAGTTATATTATTGGGGTATTTACAGACAGCCACTATCGCCATCTAGTGGCCTCTTGGTGCTGATGCAATGCTGCTGCAGGAGAGAGATATTTCGAAAGCAAGCTGACGAGTTACAAATGAGGGTCAAATTGTCAGCTTCACTTTAGTAAATCTTTTGGCGACCTTGCTTTACTTGGCGAATGTTCAAATAGTTTTACTTTACTTTGCTTGCTCAATCCCGGGTTCTGAGGAACTAACTTGTACAAATTAAAATGTACTTTTTTAAACTCAGCGGTTCAAAGGCCAACTTCATATTCAGTTTTCAATATATAAGCCTTGCGATAGTTTAATCCGAATTCTACCCCCACCCACCAATCCCCACTCATATTTTGTTCCACTATTCAGGTATAAGTGTAAAAATACGAGTGCGACCCCTTATAGCCAAGAGCTTGGGTACTAAAATAAGTATAAAAAAAACAACTACTCTTGCCAATTGTCTAATAGATCTACATGTGCACTACTTCTGCAAACAATCAAACCATGGTACTTCACCATTTCTGAAAAGGAAAAAAACAAGGAATGTGTATTATATTTATATCGTTAATTAATTTAAACATCATCAGAATGTACATTGCATGATTCTCAATAATAAAAAACAACATATCAGACAGTGATTCAATTTATCTCTCTTTGATGTCTTTTTAATATTTTGAATCACTGTCTGATATATTGTTTTTTTATTATTGAGAATCAAGCAATGTACATTCTGATGATGTTTTAATTAATTAAAGATATATATATATATATATATTATAACAGCAATCCACAAATTAGCTTGCTCTCAGAAAAGAAACAGACACGAAACCATCGGGTTTTATATATATATATATATATATATATATATACACACACACACATTCTTTTGTTTTTTTTCTTTTCAGGACTGGTGAAGTACTATCGTTTGATTATTTGCAGAAGTAGTTCACATATAGATCTATTAGATAATTGCCAAGAGTAGTTGTTTTTTTGAAAACCCACTATTCAGGTAGCCAGTATTTTGGCGAGGTGTCACAAACAGGATTATCCTCTTACCATGCGCCCCTGAACTCCACCTCACCCCCTGCAAAGGCTTCCGAGCGGTGGTGACTTTCAACAGGATTTACGGGGACCTGAGTCATCACAAGTTAAAATTATTTTGGCCTGGTTTAGGGGCTGGTCATTGGGCACTAATGGAAAATCTGCCAAAAATCCACAGATTCTATTTTCGTAAACCACCCTATTTAGTCTGGCATTTTGGTGGAAATTCTGGATTTTCTTCACACAGTATTGTGTAGCCTTGGCAGAGCCCTTTGATAAAGTGGGTTTCTTACGTCTGCCTCGGGGTGCCTCAGTTGTGGACGTACGCCCTCTTACATCACACTCTTCTATAGTGCCTCCAGGGAAGGGGTTTGTTCGTTATGTATCCCTAAAAAGTCAAACATTTGCTGTAAAACTACACATAATTCTGCAGGAGTAAATTCCTGATGTTCTACCTTATGGCTTTGTAGATTTGCCCCCCTTTAAAGGCACACTGTAGAAAACGTGGCATCATAGGTGCAAACAGTTTTGAGCACCATTTTCCCACATTTATTGCTTTTTGAACATGGTGTTAACATCAGACAGTGGTGGTAAAGTAGATTAAAAGTGTTCACCCTGATAAAAAGTACAGCGATAACAACTGCTGCAAAAAGCTTGCGCCAACTTTTACTGCTGCACTTGAGGTGACTGTGCCTTGTCATACTTAAAAATTTGATGTTGTATTATATTTAAAGCCAGTCACTCAACTGCTTAGCGCACTACCTAACCTACCTACCCACGTTGTGTTATTTTCTTTATGAAATAACCAACTGTTTGGCAAGTTGGTCTAACGAGGAGAAACCCACCTTGACGGCACCTCCTAAAATTGTTTCCACAGGAAAATGTGAGTCAAACCGGACTTGTGTTTCCAGAATATAATGTCTTGTCACTTGATTCAAAGAAGGTGGCAACAGAGAATCTGCCAAAATTGTGTCTCTGATGTTTAAGGAAAAGTGATGGGCCTGTGGGCCTGCATAGAGAGGTGAGGCCATCCGGGTAATACGAGGCAGGAAGATTCGCTCTTGTGCTGCGAGGGCAGCAACCTACCTTGGCTTTTGTCTCTCACCCTTACATGTGCAGGGTGCCAGTCTGGCTAGGGTCTGACCCACGCCCGGCCTGGGTACTGCGGCCTTTGAGAGCCTTCAGGAGCCTGAGAGGGGTTCGGGAGTGAACCCCTCTCAAAAGGCTGGCCTCCTTTGGCCTAGCAGGAGTAGGTGGAATCCGCCTGGACCTTTTATGGTACATTTCAGTGCCTACATTTTGATGGTAGATATTACACCATCAGTGACGGTCACTGATAGATATGCTCCTAGACCTTTTCTCCAGTGGTAGAAACAGCCCTGTTGGTGGAGACGCATTGACTGCCCTGGCAGACCACTGTACACACTGCTGAGTTTCTACCTGCGCCTTGACTGTGTGAGAATCCTGCCACTTTTGTGGATGTGCTGTTTGCTCTTTGACTCTAGTAAGTCAACCACTGCTCTTTATTGCCTCAGGACAGTGATTATACATGGAATGCCCTCCTTTCACTCTGGCACCAAAGCATGGTCTTTAAAACACTTATCGGCAATAGATCTGGCCTTTGTACTGACAAAAGAGGCACAAAGCCTTAATGCACGCGTAGACATAAATTCAGAGCTTTATATGGGCAGGTACTGTCAGGTACTGAGTACCTGACATTCTTTATTTTTGAAGGGATAGTACAGGCACTTCTCAGCTCTGCTTCAGTGCTTTTAATGGGCGAGTAGTGGCACTTCTCAGCAACAAACAGGTACTCTGCGATAAGGTGTACCTGCACCTTGTTATTTCCATGACAACCACTGCATCGAACACACCCATCCTTGTACACACGCAGCAATGCACTTACAGGCACCAGTGCACAGGGACGTGTAGCCTCCCTTGTGCACAGGAAACAGACATAGGGGTGTCCATGCCCAGAGACACCACACAGAGAGTCACAGAGACAAAGAACACACACGGCCCCGCTCAACACACATGCAGCTATACAGCAGACAAGCGCACACGCGGTCATCACTGAAAGTCTCCTGTTGATATTTACTGGACCCACTGAAGAGACCAGTGCCATGGAGCAGCTTGGTTTTTATCTCTTCGCTGATATGCACGTTGTTCTTGAACCTGAGCTCTAGGTTATATTACGTTTAACCAGTTCATGATTGTGGTACCTACAGATTAGGCAGTTGCTTATGTCTCTCCATTTTTGCCTTTCAGTTCTGGATCTTCTCTCTGCTCCAGCCCAGAGGCAAGTGACACAGTTTCTGCAAAAAGAAATGAGAGATCCAACTTTAAGTGAAATATATGTGCTGTCAACGTTCAAACTGCAGCCCAAGACAACCGCCACCATCTTTGGGCTCTACTCTCCGGTGGATAATAGCAGGTTTTTTGAATTTGCCGTAATGGGGAGATTGAATAAAGGTGAGTTTCTGGTGCTGAACCATTTATGCATTAATGCTTAAACTGCAGGGAATACCTTAAGAACAACACATTGGCCTACAGCCATTCTTAGTCTAAAATGGCTATGCCACAGTTGTGTTCTTGGTAATGTATGGTAAAATTAGCAGGTGAAGCTAATCCTTGTGAACCTCACTTTGACTGAGCCTCTTGGAAACTGATTGTTGAGGCCTGCTGAAAAGTAAAATAAAACAAAAAAAGACATATGCATAGTCTCTGCCTACTCGTGGTTGCAATTTACACATTTTTAATTCTTTTTTAGTAGTAGAGAACACATTGAAAATGTTATAGATATAAAAATATGGGTATTAATCGGGGCAAAGCAGATAATCACACCTCCTAGATGCCAGATGGTCAGATGTATTGAAAACAAACCAATTTCTAGAAATTCCGATTAGGGATTTCTCAGCATTTGTCATCAAGGCAACACATCCAGTGGTTCAAAGATGAGTTTAAGGAGAGACAAGGACAACAGAGAAACAAAAATGTGTTTTCCTGACCTCATCCTCAGGGAGACAATCCCCAGTCCTGCAGGGGCTGGCTGAGGGATAAACGGTGGCTTCATCCCCATCACACTCCAGAAGATTCCTTAGCAGGACAACTCAGTCTGTCAGCCTGGGTCTTTATCCAGGGTCTGCAGGAAAGCCTTTGCCAAATCAACCTGTGAAAGCTGGAATTTCTTTGCTTGGTGTTCTACTTTCAGACATATGGGAATCTCACCAGTGCCTGACAACATGTCACCAGCCACTCTTCCTTAAAGTTCAACAAGGATTTTTTTTCTCTGGCTAAGGAAGCAGGGTTTAGAAACGAGGAGAAAGCGAGCAGTCTTCCTACATCAGAACCATCTTCTTTTGCAGAACAGCTCAGAGGATTCCATCTCACCACTCAGCTGAACAGAGATTTCAGTCCAGATGCAGCTGAATTTGGAGAGAGTCTAAATGCCTGAATAATCACTCTGTGATCTGCTTCCTGCTGCGAACCAAAGAGCGCGGACAAAAGCTGACCAGAAATTCTAGTATATCCACTGGAATCCTCAGCATCCCGAAGTGTGTGCTCCTCCTCACATTGCATCTATGTTCTAAGTGTAAAACTCATAAAGAGTACTGACAGAATCCTAAATAATCTGACAGTTTCAGAAGGAAAATGGAAAGGTGCCCCGATCTATCTGGACCAGGGGTTTTTATACACAGTTGATGCATATTAATTAGGACTCCCGGTTTTATGGTATTTATTTTTTTGCCATTTCCGTCTGTATTTATCCATATTTATTTTTTGGGCATTTTATCTGTATTTATCCACATTTATTTTTGCGACAAGCAAAAGACGACGCAACAGCTAGTATTTTTCCACATTTATTTAAATTGACACAGGAAGGAGGCTGTAGGACATACATACTGGTTGTGACAGAGTGAGCCCCATGCTAAACGTTAGCTCTAACGTGGCTTGAGTGAGCCCAATTGTTTTTACTGGAAGCAGAGTTGGCTAACCCATAGCTGCCAAGGCCATGTCACCCAAATTGTCCACAAAATAAAATCTAAAATTGGAGGCTATAGTCCTATTTTGATATTTTAAAATAAAGGATATGTTTCTCTTTCTCTACGTAATTATATTACCCACTTGTAAAAGCACATGCCTCGCGTGTCTTTTCTGCAGCCCTTCCTGTGCGGTGGAACCCACTTACGAGTCCGGTCTCTCCCCGCCTGGTCCCCCAGAATGAGTTAAGTCTGAGTCAGAAGAGATGCAATGAACACTGTGCACTCTTTAAACACAGCCCAGTGCATCCGGAACTCACCATCCTTCCCTAGGGCTTTGCGATGGGTCGTGGGCGGGCACAACTAGAACTGATCATGTGACTGGCAGCTTGTGCGCCCAGTCTGTCGTGATATGACGCAGCTGGCCTTCGATGGAAAGGGAGGAAGGTGTATTGGACAGCCAGTGAGAGTTGGACCTGTTCATCAGGCAGGTGCTCGAACACACAATAGTTGGGTAAATCAGGGACCGAATAAGTGGCGCACTGAGTGTTAGGGTTGGGGACAGATAGGCCTTCAGGTCGTTATCACCCAATTAATCACGTTACTCGCTGATCTGCTGCTGTAAGACACTCCCCCGTTTTCAGTCTCGCAGTTTGTGGTGCATTCAGGACCAGTAACATAACCCAGAAGGGCTGGGACAGGCAGGGTGGAGTGATAAATGAGTTATGTCATTGCTAAGGATGAAGTAGGGTCTGCAGTGGGCCGAGAAATGCAGTGTAGGTGTGCCTGGTGGCGTTCAGGGCCCTTGAGCATCCGAGCACCACTGACTATGCCATGTGAAATCTGGGTCAGCTCTGCTGGGGCGCCCTGACACTGTGCCTGTTCTCTAGGCTGCCAAAGTGCCTCGTGTGCGATTACGTTATCCATCTTCAAAGCGCCTGCACCCTCTGTCTGCTGCCTGCAGGACTGCGGAGGTTTATGCAGAAGGATCACCTATGCTGATCTAGGAGGCTGCCTCCCTGGGCATGCCTCCTCTCTCCAGGCCTCGCTCCAAGACTTTCCTTTCGGGTTCATCTTTCACTTCTGCAGCGTTATCCTTAACCTCCCCAATCCTAGTCCATGCCACCTATGTGTCCTTGTGTAATGTAACTGGTACTAATTTAAAGTGCTCAGTACCTTTGAATAAAGTTCACGCGAGATAAAAATGCAAAAAGAAAAAAAACGTTCTATATCCCTAGTAAATCTTCCCCCTCTAACCTTCCTCACACCTAAACAGCCCCACAGACAGACAACCGAGTCATATCCTAAACATGCTTTCTTCCCTCACAAATTCTCACACCTCCAGTGGCACACCCAGTACCCTCTCCTCCTTGTTCACATCTTGGTTATGCCATCGGCAGAATTTTTTCCACAAGCAAACATTACCACAAGAGGCATGGCAAACCCCCATAGTCTAAATCTTATATTGATGTGATTGAGTAAAGCCACTCAGCGGTCTTTACAATCTAGGCAAAACGCACGTTCTTACAGAAGACAGCTGACACAGTACTATAAAGTATGGGAATTGGGGATATACAATAAAAAAAGTCGGGGTTCCAAAAGGAGACATTTTTAAGCTTTTAAATATTGTAATATGGTGTAAAGGCACCTGCAATATTCACATAAATAAACTAATAGACTTTTTTAGCCTATTTTTTTATATAAATTTGTATACAAAATGAAATATTCTCTCTTGCCTAATGGTATCTCGTGGACTTGTGTTACTTTGTGGTGGTGTTTCAGCACCGTAGACAACCCCTTAGCTGTCTTTGGTGCAGAAGTCTGTCTGTTTATCTCTCTGTTTAAGCAACTACAACCATGTAGACTCACAGCTTTTTGAGGTCAGCAGAAAACACCCGGGTCTTCTTTTCTTGATGGCTGTTTCTGTGAACGAGATTGGATGTCCTCCGGCGGGGCCTCTTGCACTCTCCAATTATGCTTTGATTTCATTTGACAAACGAAGTTTAAGGGGTGGCTTTGTTGTTACAAAAATAAGACACCTGTTACACGGGACAGCAGCATCGTCGGTAGCAAAATACCCGACGGCAGCGCGGCAGACTTTGCTAGTATTTTGCCGTTTTTAAATATAAATACAGACAAAGGAAATATACATTTCCGTCTGTATTTATATGTAAAAATCCGTAAAAACAGAAAACCGGGAGCCCTAATATTAATTAACAAAACTGCAAACTCAGCATGGCATGGTCAGTTAGGTCACATTGGCAAATCAAAAACAATTTCTTAAATCTGAAAGGTTCTTAACACTAACCCATTTCTTAAGGTAAGAGAAATCTTTCGCTTGCTTCCTCAGCAACTGCACTCCAGAGACATACAACACAATATAAAACATTTTCTCAACAATAGCTCATAGACTTATGTTCTTCGAAGTGCCTGCATCGGAACTAGCAATAGAAACCCTTCAAAATTACACATCAGTCATACGATGGAAGATTTCATGAAAAATAAATGCTCTTTAACACTACACTCCACTTACGTCATAGCGCACTGCGCTCTGCGGAAACTGGGGAGAGGAGGCGCGCAATTGGGAGGGGGATAAGCAGGAGCAAGATGGGCAGGACATGTGAAGCGGCATCCATTTTAAATAAGGGTGTCTTACACAAAAATGTGGCATAATTATACTACAATATTAATCACACTTCTAAATGAGATAACCATGTTGTTTTAAGTGCAAAATCATGAATGCATCTTTTACGCTCACATGCATCATTAAAATGAATAATTCACACAAATTCTTTGTCATCCGAAATTACACTTCAGAAAAAACGTTAACAATGACACCCTATTCTGATTATGCCAGGCATAATGGCCTTGTTTCTTAGCATACCATGGCAATCCAAGTCATGATGGTGATTACTTGTAGCCTAATGTTGGCCCTCACTTAATGGTGGAAATTCCTGGCATATGAGGGCATTCCTGGAATGACGGCACCCACATTGGCATAATATTGGTCATAGAGTACACAGCATGATAACGATTTTTTTGCCTAATTCTGGCCCAGACACCACAAAGTAAATTCTTTGTATATTGTGTGCATAAGATTGCCCGTAATGCTAGATACATGTAAGTAAACCTGTTGATAGTGAGTTGAACAGGTTGAGCCACTATGGCCCTTTCATCTTACTCTGTTGAGATACTGTCACACCCTATACAAAGGAGGCATTTATCCAAGCCCTCATTTACCTATTAATCTATTCATGGATGATCCAGCCTCCATACTTTCATCCACCTGTACACTTACTTACTCACTCATCCATACTTTCCTCCTTGTTTTGACTCATTTTCACATTTACCCACTCATCTAGATACCCACACACAAAAAGGCGCCAATCATTGAAAATGCACTTTCACTTATAAATAGAAATACGTGTTGGATTTATCAATGTCTCATTTATTGACAGAGGGGTTTGCCAGTTTGCTAGTCTATTTGAGGGCCCAGACACTGCCTCAGATATTATAGAGAAACCTTTTCATCCAAACCTGGATGCACTATTGCTAGGATGCTGTCAGAAACATGGCTTCTAGGTTATTAGTCGATAAAATGTGAAGAATGTGGGGGGCATGTTCTAGCACAAACTGCCCACTTGTACTTCATGTACAGAATAATTAGCTTCACTGTTTCTAAGTGTCAAGTAATATCTATCCAAAAACACATTTTTTATCATTAGACTATACAAAATATGTTCCTAAAATTGGGAACAAAGAATTTTGTCCTTATCACATTGATCCGAATGAATTATTTGTTTTCTCAACCAGAAAAATAAAGTTTGCCTTTGTTTCAATGGAAATAGAAAGGAAATCGAGAAAGCACACTCAGACTATGTCAAGCAATATTTCCAGAAAGATAACACAATTATTTCAAATATAGTAAACCTTTATCTGATTGAGGTCACTCACACTTGAAGCAGCCAGTGAATTAAACCCCAGGTTACAGTATTTTGTTGCTGATGCACACGGTTGGAAGCTGTGAAAGTTTAATGTAGAACCCAAAGTTGCCCTGAAGTGTTTAAGGTCTCAGTTGCAGCCACCACCAGCTTGATCCACATCTGCTGTGCCACCAACCTTCCTTGTCACAGTTCTTATGCTACGGTGACGAGTCCTCGCCCTACCTGCCACCCGTCGCATCCGCTGGACAAACAGTGAAGGCTGCTCCTTCCCCATCTGGCGGCCAAGACCTGGAACGACCTCCTCCTGCACCTCAGAGCTCACCATCGCTCCAGCACTTCAGAAAGGACCTCACGACCTGGATGTTCAACCAATAGGAGAACAAGCAGCGTGATCCGACAGCGCCTCAAGACGGTGTACAGTCATAATATCGAGTCAATTATTTCGACTGGACAGAATATCGAGTAAAAAATATAGAATGGACAAAATATCGACTAGACATAATATAGACAACAAAAATATCGACTAGAGAAAATTAATATCGAATAGAATGGACATAATATCGAATCAAAAATATAGAATGGACATAATATCGACTAGACATAATATAGACAACAAAAATATCGAATTTAAGGTAAGTTAATAATAATTTTTATTTTTTGTGTAATATAAGTCTGTAGCGGGTTGTGGGTTTATAGGGGAATAGGGTGGGAAGTAATTTAATTCTAATTAATTAAATATGTTAATTTATTTATTGATATATATTTAGAATTAATTGTTAATTAATTATTAATTGGTAATTAATTAAAATATAATTGGTAATTAATTATAATTGATTAATTGATAAATATTTTAATTTTAGTAATTTATTTTCTGTAGCGGGTTGTGGGTTTATAGGGGAATAGGGTGGGAAGTAATTTAATTATAATTAATTAAATATGTTAATTTATTTATTGATAATAATTTAGAATTAATTGTTAATTAATTATTAATTGGTAATTAATTAAAATATAATTGGTAATTAATTATAATTGATTAATTGATAAATATTTTAATTTTAGTAATTTATTTTCTGTAGTGGGTTGTGGGTTTATAGGGGAATAGGGTGGGAAGTAATTTAATTATAATTAATTAAATATGTTAATTTATTTATTGATATTTTTTAAAAATTAATTGTTAATTAATTATTAATTGTTAATTAATTAAAATATAATTGGTAATTAATTATAATTGATTAATTGATAAATATTTTAATTTTAGGGTTCAGGGTCAGTTTTCAGTTTTTGGGTAAAGGGGTATTTTTAGGGTTCAGGGTCAGTTTTCAGTTTTTGGGTAAAGGGGTATTTTTAGGGTTCAGGGTCAGTTTTCAGTTTTTGGGGTAAAGGGGTATTTTTAGGGTTCAGGGTCAGTTTTCAGTTTGTAGGTAAAGGGGTATTTTTAGGGTTCAGGGTCAGTTTTCAGTTTTTGGGTAAAGGGGTATTTTTAGGGTTCAGGGTCAGTTTTCAGTTTTTGGGTAAAGGGGTATTTTTAGGGTTCAGGGTCAGTTTTCAGTTTTTGGGTAAAGGGGTATTTTTAGGGTTCAGGTCAGTTTTCAGTTTTTGGGGTAAAGGGGTATTTTTAGGGTTCAGGGTCAGTTTTCAGTTTGTAGGTAAAGGGGTATTTTTAGGGTTCAGGGTCAGTTTTCAGTTTTTGGGTAAAGGGGTATTTTTAGGGTTCAGGGTCAGTTTTCAGTTTTTGGGGTAAAGGGGTATTTTTAGGGTTCAGGGTCAGTTTTCAGTTTGTAGGTAAAGGGGTATTTTTAGGGTTCAGGGTCAGTTTTCAGTTTTTGGGTAAAGGGGTATTTTTAGGGTTCAGGGTCAGTTTTCAGTTTTCGGGTAAAGGGGTATTTTTAGGGTTCAGGGTCAGTTTTCAGTTTATGGGTAAAGGGGTATTTTTAGGGTTCAGGGTCAGTTTTGGGTTTTTGGGGTACAGGGGTACTTTGTAAAAATAAAGTAAAATTACATTTAAATTACATTTATTTAATAAAATTAAATTATATTAAATTATATTATAATATTTTTTATTAATTTATATTCAAAAAATTATTATATACTTACCAATACTTATGTTGTAATGGTATGCGTTGTAAAGGTATATGCGTTGTAAAATCTTGCGTTGTAAATGTATGCGTTGTAAAAGTTTTTGCGTTGTAAAAGTTTTGTTGTAATGGTAGGCGTTGTAAAAGTATGCGTTGTAACGTCATACATCCCTGGAGTGGGAATAGTAATTTTAACCTCTACGCTATCCAGCGCTTTCCCTACTGTTGCACCCACTGGAGTGGGAGTAGTAAATTTTACCTCTACGCTATCCAACACTTTTGCTAATGTTGAACTCACTATAGTTGTAACAATAAATTTTAAACATTTTCTAAAATGTTATATATGTTTATTTAATAATATGTTTAAATATATATATATATATATATATATATATATATATATATATATATATATATATATATATATATATATATCACAGCTACACTTGCACCTGCCAGACGCACTCCCAGGCTGGTGCCTGCTCGTCGGGGGTGCACCCGACCATAATATCCGCTTCGCAGTCCCTCCCCACAATCTTGGGAATTAGGTAGCAGCACTCCGGGGTTAGTTCACAGTTTCAGGTTTTATTGATCAAAACGCGCTTTCGGCACTCGGCCTTCGTCAGTGTTCAGAGTGACAGTGCCGCGCAAGGTTTACAAATGCTTTGCATGCAACACGTGATGTTAACTTAGACACAAAGATAGGACCAAAATAATCCTCATGGTCGCCATCTTTGAATGGGTAAAGTAAAGTCAATGTAGATTACCGCTCTATATTACCAGCAGTACGCAGCTACATATATGTAGATAAATTCAATTAAAGCATATAAAGAGTCAGAAAATTCATCCCTCATTATCTGCTTATAACATAATGCCCACAAATGGGCTTTGCATATGTACAATGTTCACAACTTCCCCATTCTCATTCGATGAAATTGCGCCCTGAATGGGCTATACGAAGTTCTAAATATAGATACAGTAACGTGTTGAGAAGTGCATCTCCAAGGCAATGCATTATTAACATATATAAACAGATTAGAGCAATTTCAGGCCAACCAAACAATATTTACAACTATACAGATCAGTCCACTTCATACTTGTTTCAGATCAAATGGACTGCCAAGTCCTCATGTATATTCAACCCTGTTGGTATCTTGCTTTGTAGATCGATAATGTAGCGCGACTCTAGTCGTCTTAGTTTGCGTAACCTATCACCTCCTCTTACATGGGCAGGGACTGAATCCAGACAAAAATACTTCAACAGATCCCTGTTGCGTTTATGCTCTTGATCAAAATGTCTGGCCACGGGGTAGTTCACATCTGCATTTTGTATGGCCCTTTGATGCTCAAGTATCCTCAATTTAACAGGATTCGTTGTACTGCCAACATACCTTCTGCCACAAGGACATGTTAGACAGTACACGGCATAGGGTGTTGTGCAGGTGAGGAATTTACCTATTTTTTTGGGTTGTTTGACCCCGGGTACAGAGTACTGTGTCACGCGTCTACTTCCTTTACAGGCCTTACATTTCCCGCATGGGAAAAACCCTTTTAAAGGTTCTGACTTGGGTTTGGATGCTGTGCCTTCATGATGACTATGCACCAGATAGTCCTTAAGTGCTCGTGCCTTTCTAAAAGTTACTAGAGGGTAACATGGTAAATCTTGCTTGATTGTGTTATCAGTGAGCAAGATGCTCCAATGCCTCCGCATGATGCGTTTTAATTCAGAGGCATTGCGTGAAAAGGTGGTAATCATTCTAAACGTACCCCCACCCGTCTTTGTACTCTCAATGTTCTCAGGTTTTTCTTTTTTTAATAGATCACCACGATCCAGTTCACATACTTTCTTCATAGCCTGTGTGAGAACGCCCTCTTTGTAACCTCTAGTCCTAAATCTCTGGATGCTACTCTTGGCTGCGTATAGAGTCGAATTCCCAGCAGTCTCCTTACGGTAAAGCCTTGTGTGTAGTCTGCCTTCCTCTACAAAAACTACAATAACATTTTTCTCTTCGGCCAGGAATTGTACAAACAGCTTACTGGCGTGGCGATGGGTACCTGCTCCGCCCCCAGCTTCGCGAATTTATTCGTGGGGTGGTGGGAGGAGCAGGTGGCCTGGTCTCCAGCCAATAAGAAGTGGAATGAACTTGTCAAGTGTTGGCACCGCTACATTGACGACCTCTTTATCATCATAAGGGGGTCGGTTGAGGTAGCGAAAGAGTATATTACGGTGCTTAATAACAACAGTAATAACTTGAAGTTTTCCGGTACCTGTAGCCAAACTGAGGTAAATTATTTGGACCTAACAGTTTTTGTAGAGGAAGGCAGACTACACACAAGGCTTTACCGTAAGGAGACTGCTGGGAATTCGACTCTATACGCGACCAGCAGTCACCCGAAAAGCTTAGTGAATAGTATACCCTATGGGGAACTATTAAGGATACGGAGGAACAACACTAAGGAACAGGATTTCAACAGTGCAGCCAAGAGTAGCATCCAGAGATTTAGGACTAGAGGTTACAAAGAGGGCGTTCTCACACAGGCTATGAAGAAAGTATGTGAACTGGATCGTGGTGATCTATTAAAAAAAGAAAAACCTGAGAACATTGAGAGTACAAAGACGGGTGGGGGTACGTTTAGAATGATTACCACCTTTTCACGCAATGCCTCTGAATTAAAACGCATCATGCGGAGGCATTGGAGCATCTTGCTCACTGATAACACAATCAAGCAAGATTTACCATGTTACCCTCTAGTAACTTTTAGAAAGGCACGAGCACTTAAGGACTATCTGGTGCATAGTCATCATGAAGGCACAGCATCCAAACCCAAGTCAGAACCTTTAAAAGGGTTTTTCCCATGCGGGAAATGTAAGGCCTGTAAAGGAAGTAGACGCGTGACACAGTACTCTGTACCCGGGGTCAAACAACCCAAAAAAATAGGTAAATTCCTCACCTGCACAACACCCTATGCCGTGTACTGTCTAACATGTCCTTGTGGCAGAAGGTATGTTGGCAGTACAACGAATCCTGTTAAATTGAGGATACTTGAGCATCAAAGGGCCATACAAAATGCAGATGTGAACTACCCCGTGGCCAGACATTTTGATCAAGAGCATAAACGCAACAGGGATCTGTTGAAGTATTTTTGTCTGGATTCAGTCCCTGCCCATGTAAGAGGAGGTGATAGGTTACGCAAACTAAGACGACTAGAGTCGCGCTACATTATCGATCTACAAAGCAAGATACCAACAGGGTTGAATATACATGAGGACTTGGCAGTCCATTTGATCTGAAACAAGTATGAAGTGGACTGATCTGTATAGTTGTAAATATTGTTTGGTTGGCCTGAAATTGCTCTAATCTGTTTATATATGTTAATAATGCATTGCCTTGGAGATGCACTTCTCAACACGTTACTGTATCTATATTTAGAACTTCGTATAGCCCATTCAGGGCGCAATTTCATCGAATGAGAATGGGGAAGTTGTGAACATTGTACATATGCAAAGCCCATTTGTGGGCATTATGTTATAAGCAGATAATGAGGGATGAATTTTCTGACTCTTTATATGCTTTAATTGAATTTATCTACATATATGTAGCTGCGTACTGCTGGTAATATAGAGCGGTAATCTACATTGACTTTACTTTACCCATTCAAAGATGGCGACCATGAGGATTATTTTGGTCCTATCTTTGTGTCTAAGTTAACATCACGTGTTGCATGCAAAGCATTTGTAAACCTTGCGCGGCACTGTCACTCTGAACACTGACGAAGGCCGAGTGCCGAAAGCGCGTTTTGATCAATAAAACCTGAAACTGTGAACTAACCCCGGAGTGCTGCTACCTAATTCCCAAGATTGTGGGGAGGGACTGCGAAGCGGATATATATATATATATATATATATGTGTGTGTGTGTAATTTTTGGTGATATAATTTTTTTAATTATATAAATTATTTATTAAAATTATATTTTTTTAATAATTATTTCTAAGTTTATATTAAATATATTTATTACTATATTAGTTTTAACTTACTTTTAAGACATTTTAAAAAATCGATATTTTGACAGTCTATATTTTTGTAAGTCGATATTTTGGAGTCGATATTTTGGTACTTACCTGTTTGAAGATAGGGAGTCGATATTTTGTCAATCGATATTTTTGACTCGATATTTGTGTATCTCGATATTTGTGTCGTCGATATTATGTCAGTGATCCTACAAGACACTGACGGGTGAAGCAGCCGCGCTCTACAAATCCTGACCGAGTCCTCACCTTCGACTGTTTCATTTCTCCAAACAAGGAAGTTCTTCTCTTAGAATCCTGAAACAGCAGATGTATTTATTTGTCAACTTGCCTATAAATAACAAGGTCTCCTTCCCCATCCTCTTACGGTATAGAAACAAGATAATTTGCACATTGGAAGCGGGCCAATCCTTAAGGGCTTGAACGTAGGGCTGTGATGAGGAAGTCTTCTTCTCGGAGTAATGACGATTACTGATAATTATTTGAACCAAGAGACCAAAGTAAATGAAGTGCTTCCCAAATATCCTACACAGCTGCTCACAGCTTGGGATGATGGCTGCTCCTACCATCAGTTTGCTTGGATTCAGGAAGATGTGTGCTCGGTGATGCACGGTTCAGGTCCTCTGAGCCAAGCTTTGGAATGCTCTCCAAACTGATCTGTGCAACACTAGAGAGCACACTTGCTCCAGAAAAGCACTACAGAGTGACCTCTTTGGAGAATGTTCTGCGGAAGTGTTGCAGATTTATTAAAAGATTTCTCCCTATAGGCTTCATATGCGCTTGCTGCACTTACAGGTCAGTGGGATTCGGGCCTGTGGGTAAACAACCTTTACAACGCAACTTTTACCACGCAGTGCCTTTACAACGCAACTTTTACAACGCAAACCATTACAACGCATTGCGCTGGGGGTGCTCTAGGATAGGGAATAGGTTTAATGTACTATCCAACACCTTCCCTACTATCCACGGGGACTGGAGTTGGAATAGTAAATTAACCAATTCACTATCCAGCGCCTAAAAGCACTATGGGTTGTAATGGTATGCGTTGTAAAAAACGCGTTGTAAAAGCATGCGATGTAAAAGCATGCGTTGTAATGTCATACATCCGGCCCTGTGATCCACACAGCTTTGAGAAGCCCAGAGAATGCATGGTGGTGCATAGTTGATCAGAAACAGATAATATAACATTTAATTTTTGAGTATCAGCTCTCATGGAGTAAACAAAGTCAACGGAATATTAAAAGAACAGAAATAGTTATAGGGCTAGTAGGTAGAGTTTGCTGTTTTAAGTGAATTCTTGCATCCATGAGGTGAACTCCAAGAGAAATCCAACTCTTTAATCTTGTGTATTCGCACTGTGGACTACACCTGGTGTTAGCCAATCATGTCTTTGTATCCATCAGCCTCCCTTCGCTACTTGAAGAGCGATGGCAAGCTGAACTCCGTCATCTTCAGCAACATCCAGCTGGCTGATGGGAAGCGCCACAGCCTCCTTCTGCGCCTCAGTGGCCTCCAGCAGCGGTCCAGCACTGCTGAGATGTACCTGGACTGCATGCAGGTGGACGCCGTTCGCGACCTTCCACGCGCGTTCTCTGGCCTGCCGCTGAGCTCGGACTCCGTGGAGTTAAGGACGTTTCAAAAAAAGCCCATGGTAAGTGAGGAAACAGAGGGGCTTGTGGGGCAGGTGAGACAAAGTGCATGAATACGTACAAACTCTCATAGAAGAGTTCTTTAAAGAAGCTAGAGGCCCTGAAGGCGTGCACAAGTACTTCTTCCATAAAGTTGGGCTCCCTGATAGGCATATGTTTAGCAGGGATGAATGTTGCACTAGGTCATCAGACAATCCCTTTACCAATCCTAGGCTTTTCTGATAACATCCTTTCTATCAGGTGTGTCAGTAGGGTTCATTGGAATAAAATATAACTACAATTCTCAGAACGTGTGATGTTGTCAATTGCAAGCCCAGGGACTGGAAATGATGTGTCCAGAGGATAGGCAAGTAAGTAGCACACTTTCTGAAAATGTCCTGATGGTACAGTGATAATACTGAAAGATTTTGTAGCTTCTTTTAAGATATGGGTAGCTGGTCAAATATGATTTATTATGTGTTCATTTGTGCCGCTCTGAAAACAGCAAGAGACTAATAGATTACTGGTTGGTTGGTTGATAGCTTTATTTCGATATGCATATATCATAAAAGCATTACATGTATAAAACAGCACATCGTAAATATAAAAAACTGATTCAAGTTAAGAACAAGTAAAAAAAAGGAGGTACCATTAGTACACAGAATATATTAGTTAAAAAAGAATTAAATTGCAATGGAAAGTCTCTTCAAGCGGATCAACCAGGCCCATTTTAAAAATTTGGAAACGCCACAGACTATGAGGGAAGAAGTGTCAGATAATAAAATGCGTAGCGCCACCATATGCTGGCGAGTTCCCAGTTGTCTACAAAGAGGTTTAAGCCAGTGATTTCTTGGACGGGAATAATCGGGGCACTCAAAAAGGAAATGTGCCACAGTTTCACGCCTAGTGGAGCAGAGGGCACAATAGGGTGATGCCTGCGCAGGCATGTTCCATCTTGAGAGTAGGTCACCTAGGGGTAAGGTACCCACTCTGAATTTGATGTAAAGTGCCCGATCTGCAGGAATTGTAATCAAGTCCAGATAGGGCTCAAAGGCAACCACGTCTCTGATTTTCAAATATGCTGCGGTGGAGTTGCAGTGACGTGGATTGCCGATGAGCTGGGCAGAGACCCACTCCCAGTATAGTTTTTTTAGGGTTGCCTTCGGTGGGGCAGATTTTGTAGTCCAACAAGACCCCAAACCCAATTCCCCCAAAAGTTTTTTAATGTCCCTTAACCACTTGATCTTGTGCCAACCACCCATTTCCATCACCTCTGACAATCCATCCGCATAGGTTTTCAGTTCGGGGACTCTCCACAGACGTGCCCATAGAAGGAGGGGCCGGAGGCGAGCCTGGTCCATGATAGGTTTGCATCCCACATCCAGTAGCACCGGGACTGTTGGGGTACTGAGGGGAATGGCCAGAATATCCTTCAGAAATTTGTTCTCTGCCTTGGATAGAGCCTCCAAATTTCCAAGGCCCCATAACTCCGCCCCATATAATGATGCCGTGACGGCTCTGGCTTTATAAATGTCGATTACGGGAGCTACACATTGTTTTGATGAATTACGATACTCCCTTAGCAATGCTCCCCCCACCCTTTTGTGACTAAGGATCGTTTTGTTAATGTGGGGTGACCAGCTCATGGCATCACTCATACGAATTCCCAAATAATCAAATTCGGAAGCTCTTTCAAGAGGAACAGAGTTCAGGACTGGGTGACGACCAAGTTTCCGTGGAGGGTGCATGATCAAATATTTCGTCTTATCCACATTTATGACCAGCCCTCTTTTTGAGCAAAAGTCCTGGAAGCGGTTCAAGAGATTCTGCAGACCTTGGGGAGTTTTAGAGATGAGGAGGGTGTCGTCTGCGAACAACAGGGTAGGAATCCGCACGCCCCCCAGGGAGGGTGCATCTGCTGGTTCGTCAAGCAGGTGCTCTACCACACCATTTACGTACAAGGAAAATAGTGTGGGAGCTAAAACGCATCCCTGTCGGACACCCCTAAGGACCGGGATCCTATCGGTCTTTTCCCCGTTCTGGCCCCACCGTACCTGTGCATAATTATCAGTATGTAATTTAATAAGGAGCGACAGAATATAGGGGGACAGCCCAAGACCCTGCAGAACCCTCCAGAGTTCCTCCCTAGGAACCAGGTCAAAGGCAGTCTTTAAGTCAATAAAAGCCAAGTAAAGACTGCCTTTGCCCAGCTCCACCACCTTCCAATGTAGAAGCATCAATCTGAACACTTGCTCGATAGTTCCCGTACCGGAACGAAAGCCTGCCTGATAGTCAGACAATATGTGGTTTTCGTCCACCCAATGAAGAAGCCTCCCCAGGATCGCTTTTCCCGCCACCTTCTGAGTTGAGTCTATCAGGCTTATCGGCCTGTAGTTCGCTGGATAATCCCGACAGCCCTTTTTAAAAATTGGAACAACCTCTGCCCCTTTCCAGGACTCAGGGACAGGGCCTCCCTCTAGGATGGCATTCAGAAGCACAGAAACCAGTTTACCCCATTCGCTCGGGTAGGCTCGGAGTAGGTCCCCTGGAAGCCCGTCAGGGCCAGCTGCTTTCAAGGGTACCAGGGATTTAATAACGTTCATAACCTCTCGTGCAGTAAAGAGGTCTGTGGCTCTATCCAATGAGAGTGGGGGAAGGGAAAAAGGCTCATTAAGAGGCCCTTCTACTGCTGAATATAGGGCCCTAAAGTGGTTAAACCACGTCTGGGCTGGAATCGTACATGTCCTCAGTGTGTCATCAGGACGGTTCCTGGAGCACACCAAGTTCCAAAATCCCTTAGCGTCTTTCCCTCGACTAATAGATTACTATCTAGAGCAATAGTTTTTTTGACAGAATTTGTAATTGTGTTTGGTACAATGACTGACTTAAGATTGATCTGTGCTCCAGAATAGAGGAGGAACACAGTTGTTAGAGGACTTGCTACTTCTTCATAGTCTGCATATCACAACCTTATAGTCAGGGCCACGGGAATTATGCGATTTTGCGACTGCAGCGATTTTCGAATAACTATAGATTTGCTGCATTTACCACATATTCCACCATCTGCCGCATAATCTGATTTTTAACAAAAAAATAGTTTCTACCTTATAAGTTATTAAAAATGCAGAGACACGTGTTGAGCGCAGTGGAATGCCCTTTGCAAAGCTGGACTGGTCACCTTTCTGTTGCTTATTGCTATATTTGGGTTTTAAACTGGTACTGAAGCGCAACCAAGGCCCATACAATATTACCAAGTTTAAAAATTATGAAATAATGAAGTAACACTATTACGAAATGTGCTGCATTGTGCCGCATAATTTGGCTTTTCTTGCCGCATAATTTATTCATCCCTGCTGCATAATTTGTCACTTTCCTGTCGCATAATTCCAATGAAATGGCCCTGCTTATAGTTTAAACTCTTCTCCCAGGTCATATTGTTAACATAACCATAGAAGGTCGTCGCCCTCTTTACTTTGGAAGCCACCAAGCACCACTGTGGCTCATGGAGGGGCTGGCGTGGGCTCAGGCTTACACAAGCAGGCATGACTTAGTTCTTGTGGGTGCAATGCATGTGATACTTTCATAGCCACATGGACACAAGTTCTTGTAACTGCTGACATTCTTGGATTCTGTTCTTGATCTGCAGGACTCAATGGAGGAGCTGAAGCTGGTGATCGGTGGATCCCTCTCCCAGGTGGCTTCCCTTCAAGACTGCCTCCTGCAGCAGAGCGAGCCCGTACAGAGTTCAGGTATCGCAACCGTCCTCAGCAAGCGTAATGCAATGGTGCACAGCCAATTACCGCTCGAGATGTATTACTCTCACCCAAAAGATACTCAACACTACATGAAATGATATAAGCATCACAGCAGTGTGGAGTCCATGGGCCATATGTAGGTAGCCCAATTACTATCGCAAATGCGGAAATTTGCAGAATTTCTGCGTTTGCGATCGCAATTTGGGCAGTGTGCTTTGTAGCACACAAAAACCCACACGCAAAATAAGGAATTGCAAAATTTGTGATTTCATATGTTGCGAATGCATTTAAGGAATCCCAAATTGTGATTCCTTAAATGCAATGTAGGAAGCACCCAAGTTGTGGGATTTTGGCTTAAGGAATCGCAAATTACCACCAACTTCAAGTTGGTGGTAATTTGCAATTCCTTTGAAAAATGCACTTTTTTGCATTTTTCAAAGTGCCATGTGGCGCACATACATGCCCTTAGCGCATGTATGTGTGCCACATGTGCACACATGTTTATTTCAGGGGTGGAAAAGGGTGTCCTATTGACACCCTTGCAACCTTGAAATTGCATTCTCAATTTGCGATTCTCTAATTGAGAATCTCACACTGAGAATGTCTTCCCATTCATTCCTATGGGCCTTCTTGCCCAGAGGAATGAATGGGAAGGTACTCCTTATTTGCGAATCTCAATTTGCGATTCGCAAATAAGGAATAGGTAGGATTCGCAAAATATTTTGCTAATCCTACCTACATTGCGTTTTGCGATTCTCCAATTGCGATTCCCTAAAAATCGCAATTTGAGAATCTCAAAACACATATTACCTACATATGGCCCCATATGTTATATATGTTTTGGAATGTGCAATGAATGGTCATTGGTTTATATGATAGTACGTAGTCTCGTAAACCTCCTCACCCCCTTCTTTGTCCCGTCAGCGAAGGTCCACCAGATGCTATTGTTGTATACTTTTGAAATCCATCCTAAGGCTCCAGTGTATTTTTCCAGTTGTCCTTCAATACGATTTTTAGTATCCTAAGGGCAAAATCACTCTATGGCTGAGGCACTCCTTTACATTCAAAGATACCATCAGGAGAGCCCTCCCCTGAATTTGTTAGATTCAGGAACACAGGTTCGGTATCTGGGCCAGGCTCATATTGTTCATATAAAAATAGGCAGGGTTAGAGATAGTGAAGTCCAATTTTGCAAAAAAACTTCTCAGTCCCCTTCCAAGACTTAGTCCAGATGGGAGCTGTGATCCAAGGAAGAATCTAGTTGCAGGGCATGGAGTTACGAGGGGGGAAGGGTGGCTTTTCCTTTAGATGTTTGTAAAATGCACACCCATGAAGCTGCAGGTTTCTGGGCCTTCAGAAGCATTGTGCATGACCTTTTACAACCTAAACACTAGCAAAGCTATTTCCAAAAAAGGTGGGCAGTAACTGTTGGACGTGAACACCCCCACATTTCATGGGGGTTTGTTTAGAGCAGGGGTTTCTTCAGTGGGACATTATTTTTTCCTGTGGAGCAAAAAGAAAAATGCACCTCGCCGCCAAACTGTCGCCCTAGTTAGAATCTGTCTGTATGTATGGGGGAGAAGGAGTACTGCTGCAAATGTATGACTTTATGTAGTTCCAAGAATACTGCAAGGGAGTTTAGGAATCTTTAGTCAGAAAGTTACTTTAAGATTAGGTGACACCCTTTTGGGAGTAGATTTAGAACGTTTTGAGAGGACTTTTTCAATTGGACCCAGTACGGTGCCAGGGATATTATGGCACCATATAACTATCCTTTAGGGCAGATGTAAAAACGTACCCAGTGGTGATATAGATCAATAACGTGAGAAGCACGTTCTTAGAAGGGCGCCGTTTGCCCCTGATCCCGACTTTTTGCTAATTTACCCATTTGCGCAGGTGGCCTCGGTGATGTAAATAGAGAAATGGCAGGCGGCGGCTGTATTGTGCTGTCAGATTTGTATACCGAGGGCCCCTTTGTCTCTCTCAGAGACGCTATTGCAGCATATCATTTGAGAAGTGGACAGTTGCTGCAATATGCTAAGTAAGCTGCAAGGGCCCCTTAGCTGTGGCCCACCCACGTTCCAAGAGGCTCCAGAACCCTCGCACACCCTGGTGACGCTTTTGGGTATGGCGGGGACGCAGACTCATCGCCCGTTTATACCGGGCTCTTCGCTCTGACAGACAACCCTTGCAGCACAAGGCTGAGGACACGTGGCAACAGCTGCAGGTCACGCAAACAAGATGAAGAGACAGCTAAGCGGGATGTCTCTATCAGCCAGATTCATCATTGGCATGTTTTACGAGTCTGTAATAGCGAATAATAAGGAATCGCTATTATAGACTCGCAAAACGGGTTTCATGTAGGAATTGCAATATTTATTGCGATACCTACAGCTTCCTTATTTGCGATTAGTTAATTGCTAATCGCAAATAAGGAACAACTCCCCATTCATTCCTATGGGCCTAAAGGCCCATAGGAATGAATGGGAAGACATATCAATGTGCGAATCGCTATTAGCGATTCGCATTTTGATTTTGCGATTTCAAGGGTGCAGGGGTGTCCAATGGAAACCCTGTTGCACCCCTGAAATGACATTGGATGCTGGTGTTACGCACACACATGTCCTTGGGACATGTGTGTGTGTAACATACAACTTAGAAAAATGCACTTAAGTGCATTTTTTCTAAGTTTCCGCTATTTACCACGAGGTTTGACTTCGCCTTAAATAGCGGCCCAAATTTGCAAAATCGCAATTTTTAAATGTTTCATGAATTGCATTTAAGGAATCTCAAATAGAGATTCCTTAAATGCAATTCCTCGCAAATTTGCGAATTCTATAATTGCGATTTTTGCATTTGGGATGATGAATCCCAAATGCAAAAATTGCGCTTGCAAAGGGCCAGATTCTCAGAATCTGGCACTTTGCGAGCCGATTTCACTTTGATGAATCTAGCTGTAAGTCCCTTCCTTGTTGTGGATGGCTCAACTCTTTTTAATTAGCTATCAGAGAGTGACACCTAGTGGCAGCCAGCTCTGTTGGTCAACACAGCTGTATGAGCTCTGCTGAATAGGCAAGCGGTGCTCTTAACCGACCAGGCCTGAGAGTGTTCCAGAATTGGGCCCAGTAGATGGGGCGGCTTAACACTTGCTGACTGTAGTGCGTCCAAAATAAATCCAATACATTGATGTTTGCAGATCCAATTTAAGTACATAAAACAAATGATATATCTGCAATTCCTCCTCCTGCCACTGAATGAGAAACACTATTTATATTTTTGAAGGCCAAGCAGTGGTTGCCATGTGATTTACACGTTCTGCCAGTTCTGACTTTGCAGTCCGATTGATTACCTATTAACTGTGTCAGTTGGCTACTTTAAATGCTGGTTTTAGAACACTGTCACTGCATGAGATCACATGCCTTAGTAGTGTCAATGAATATAAACATGTCTTAAAACAACTTTGTGAATTGCATTACTGTGCAGGAGCTGGTATATCCAACACTACAGTCAATACATTTTGGCACATCAACACAACTTAGCTGAGCTGAATTGAATTGAATTGAAACAGCACTTGTATAGCGCTAACTACCCGGAGGCCTCGTAGCGCTTATGACAGAAACTTAATTAGCAGGGGCTCAAGGCAGGTCAGCAGAGGGTAGCATACAGGTGTGTTTTTAGAATTTTCCTAAAAGAGAGATGGTTTAAAGTTTCCCGCAAAGGCAGAGGAAGAGTGTTCCAGAGTTTTGCCGCAGTATGTGAAAAGGAGCGGCCACCCCAACGAGCCTTCTTGACTCTGATGGGAGTAGCCAGCTGGGAGGAGCTAGAACGAAGAGGACGAGATGGCGCATAGGGAATGACCAGGGACTGAAGAATTGCAGGGCCAGTGCGATGGAAGGCCTTGTGTAAAATACACATGGCCTTAAATTGTATTCTTCCAGCAATAGGAAGCCAGTGAAGTTCCCTCAAAGCATTCCTCGCTGACTGCCATCGGGGAAGGTTGTAAAGTAGACGGGCTGCACTGTTTTGGGTGACTTGGAGCCTCTGGATGGTATAGGCAGGAGCTCCCATGTAGAGGACATTCCCGTAGTCCAGGCGAGATAGTATAAGGGCCTGGACCAGGATCCTCCTCGCCTGAAATGGGAGCAGAGGGAGCACCCTCCGTAGCATCCTCATCAACCCAAAACAGGTAGCCGCAGTCTTCGTAGCTTGTACCGAAAAGTTCAGGTCGGTGTCAAGCCAAATCCCCAGGCTTTTTATTTGAGGTTTGGGCGTAGGGGGTGGGCCTAGACATGGAGGCCAGGAGGATGCAAAGCCCGAGAGGGAGGGATTGCCCAACAGGATGACCTCTGTCTTCTCCCCGTTAAGTTTTAGGCATGAGGATTGCATCCATCTGGAGACCGCCTCCAGACAGGAGCCTAGGGTGTTAGACGATCCCTCCTGGTGGTCTAAGGAGACCACCAGTTGGGTGTCATCTGCGTAGGTGACAATACGCACACCAAAGGGGTGGACTATCCTGTCTAGAGGCTCCATGTAAACATTGAACAGAGTGGGGCTCAGGGAGGAGCCCTGAGGAACCCCACATCTGAGAGGGTGTTTAGGAGATGCCACCTCGCCCTCGAAGACCTGAAAGAAACGGTCAGCCAGGAAGGATGTCAGCCATTCTAGGGCTGCGTCCGACACACCCATGTCCGCCAGACGTTGTAAAAGCGTGACATGGTTAACTGTGTCGAACGCAGCGCTTAGATCTAATAAGATAATGGCGACCTTTCCACCCTGGTCCAACACAGTTCTAGCTTCCTCCGTTACCGCTAAGAGAACGGTTTCAGTTCCATGTCGAGGGCGAAACCCTGTTTGGGAGGCACGCAGGAGACCATTTGATTCCAAATGGCTCATCAAGATGTCGTTTACGTGCCTCTCCAGTAGTTTACTCAGCCAAGGGAGCAAAGAGATAGAGCGGTAATTCGCTAGGTTGTTCTGGTCCAGGTTGGGCTTCTTCAACAGAGCCCTCACCATTGCGCACTTCCATGACGGAGGTACGGATTTTGTGGTGATAGAGGTGTTGAGGACGTCCAATATGACCGGGCGAATTATGTCCACTACCTTAAGAAGGGTCTGGGGGGATGCTGAGTCACTAGGTGAGCCAGAAGTGATCTGAGGGATAAGTCTATCCAGAGTAGGCAGATCTAAGAGAGGAATGGTATTTAGCTGGCCAGGAGTAGCAGTGGATAGGAAGGGAAAGGAAGAGGGGTCCGGGGTGCTGTCAGCTTCTCCAAAAGAACAGTATATAGTCTGAATCTTTTGGGAGAAAAAGTTAGCCAAGTTGTTGCAGCGATCCTGGGCACCCTCCACGGAGGGGCATTCCGTTGGGGGAGAGATAAGGGATTTAACGATTTTAAAAATTTCCCTTGGGGCATTTGCGGCTGCCTCAATTTTACTGCCATAGTAGGAGGCTTGTGCTGTTTTTTGCTCCTGTTTATAGAGCCTAATAGCCGCTCTATAACTGGCCTTCCTGTCTTGGGAGTAATCTTGTCTCCAGGCTCTTTCATATTTGCGACAAAGTAGTTTCCTAGATTTGAGGTTAGGAGTGAACCAAGGAGCAGGTTTAAGTCTTTTTGTGGCATTTTTGTGGTCTTTTTGTGGCATTGGAGGCTCGCACTTGTGTTCAGTGTGTGTAGAGGGTGGTGTTCAGGGGCGGCTCCTCCACTAGGGCAGAGGAGCGTCACCCCACTGCTTTCTCACAGTGCGAGAAGCATAAACATAAAATGGTAATAACTTGCGGTTATTACCATTTTGTTTGGTTGAGGGCGGGAGGGTGAGCAGGGCTGCTCTGCAACTAGGGCAGGGGAAGAGTGGTGTGCCTACCCACTCCTAAGTGCGTAAAGACTGTTTGGTCAGCCCCCTAGGGTCACCCAAACCATTCATGCGCACTCTGCCCTTCTCCATGTAGGCTGAATTGCAGCCTGCATGGAGAAGATGTCCACCTCATAAGCCGCTGGCTGGGCGGCGTCCCGACCAATCACAACGCTGATTGCAGCGTTGTGATTGGACTTGGGGAGGGAGCCTGGCTGCCTGGCTGCCAGCTTCCTGTTCCTGCCAGAAGCAGGAAAGCCGGAGAGCAGGAGCAGTGAAGACGCGGTAGCCAGCCGGAAGAAATGTAAGTTTAATGTTTTTAAATAAGTATTTTTAAATTAAACCCTGCACACCCACACCCACGAGCTATGCAGACCGCAACTGGTGGTGCCAGGGACATGCACTCACCATCAAATATCACTCAAAGTGTGACACATAAGGCAATCAAATATCACACATAAACACAGAAATGATACACTTAAGGAGTCCGAAAATGTAGCAGATATAAATTGCTTGATTTTGCTTGCGAGAAAATGTCGCTCATAGTCTTTGAATGTCACTCATAATTACAATGAAATTATGAAAAAGTCACTCATAAGCAATCTGAAACCTTGGCAGCTATGTGACAGTAGGGACGATATTTACGGTGTGCATTAACAAATTATCTTAGCTACTCTTTACTGGTATATGAATGTTCAAAATGGCGTCTGTACACGCACGCTGTTTATTGGTTCTTATATGGATGTCTTCCACAGGTGACACGAACAGGCTGCTACTTGTTCAAATGACGCAACTTAACCAACTTCTGGGAGATATGAAGGAACTAATGTCACAGCAGGTGAGGCCCTTTTGTATTTTAAGTGTCATACAACTAGTCCCTTGGCTATAAAGAACATTTTAAATTTTAAGTAGAAAATTATTAACTGACTCCACTAAGGAAAAATAAGGCAGCGATAGAGCGGGACCGGAGACCCACACTAAGTCTAAAATCCACCAAGAGTTCAATTATTCATTGTTTTATGGTGAAAGTGTTCCCCTTCAATCAACTCTTTAACAACCCTATAATATTGAGAAAAAAAGAGATGAAAATGAATGGGAGACAAATGAAACATGGTAAGAAATTAACAAAAACAGGATGTCATGTAATATTCATCTTACCTCAGCAGAGTACACCAACACGGTGAAAAAAGTATTTTTCTAAAATTATATCCGAATTAGCATGATATTTCTTGAGATAATGTGTCCAAATGAAGTGTAGTAAATCCATAAAAATATGTTGCCATGCTTTGTGCTTTAAGGTGAAAGAGACAGTGTTTTTGCGGAACACCCTTGCTGAATGCCAGGCCTGCGGTAAGTATACGATTGGGAATAAATGTGTTTTTACCAATAAATGACAGACAATTCCTGCACTTCTTCAATTAACAACAGATCCTTTATTGTTGAACCTTTCAAATATTCAAATGGGTGAACAGCTGTTTTTGAAGGTTTAGAACACCAAAGCTGCTGCTGGCTGGGAAACACTTGGGATGGAGGTGGAAAACTAGTGTTATTAGTGGTGGTCATTAGTGGGAAAAGGTCTTATACTTCAAGGAAAGGTGTTAGGGCCAGACACTTTATTTACCACAAAGACTGAAGTGTATGCTCTTATTTGTTAGAATCTATACTTAATACGAATTTTGTCAAAGAGCAATTTAATAGTAGTGCATGCAAAATTTGCTTACTGGCACATAACTTCATAAAGATATTTTTCAACATGGCGCATTTGACTGAACGCGAGCTGTTTTAGGCTCGGGAGCTAATTTTATTTGCTTTAAATGTTTGCTGTCGGAGCTGTGTCATAGCTCCGGGGGGGCATTGTAATTGCATTTTTGCACAGGGAGGCACACTTTAGGTCAGCGATCCACTCTTGGACACCGACGCGTACGCCCGAGTTCCAATTAAATGACCACGGAGCGGACACGTGCAGCGGGAACAAAACTAGTGCACCAAAGGCAAGCTTGTCTGCACCCGTCCGCACCCGTCAGCGCCTGACCGGGACCATGGGCCATACCCCCTGCTGGTTTTTCCAGGGAAAAGTATACATATACCACGGACCAGCTCAATCACCTAAGAGGGACAATCTTGAGTAAGTGTTTTCACTCTATTTCGCCTGCTAGCCATGTCAACTACTGCCGCCACTGTCCTATTAAATTTTGTTCTTTTATCAAACCTCCAACTGCTAGACCTTCTCAGAATGCACTTAAAATGTTCTTACTCAACTACAGATCAATTCCTAAACACTCGGCAGAAATCCGGCTATTTCTGGAGGAACAGGAGGCCCTGATGTTTTGTTTTTAACAGAGACATGGCTGAATAGTGATGCAGACCCTGACATCGTTCAGGCACTCCCCCTCGGTATGCTATTCAGAGGCAAGTTTGGGAATCAGGCAGATGAGGCGGCATTGCTATCATATTTAGAAACCAAATTAAATTGCCACATTCTGCAGGCCTGCTACCTGACTGCGAGAGCCTTCTTTTTGCTATCGGTCTATCCCATGTTTACACTCTTTCTGGGATTTTAATGTATCGACCCCCAGGTGCCTATGGACAATTTGGAAGGTCCTCCCTGATGTGGCAGCCAATCTAGCTATCTAGCTAGCTCACTCCCTTATTTTACTTTGTTAGGGGATTTTAACTTTCATTTAGATGACCCCTCTCACACCCAGCCACTTGTGAGTTGGTTGATGGCTTGGGGGAATTCCAATTTAATCAAAAAGTTATTGGTCTCACCTATTCGAAAGTCCATTTACTTGACCCCATTTTTTCAAATAGGAAGAATCTTCTGGTCAGGGACCCTATACCGGTGCCCTGGTCAGATCATTTCTTGATTCCATTCACTTGGGCTCATCAGGCGGCCATTATGCCGTCCTCAAAGGCCAGAAGACAGATTCGTCCATGGTCTAAATTTCCAATTGAATCTTGGGTGTCAACCTTTAAAAACACCAGACCAATACCTGATTCTAATCCTATTAGTGCCAATGACAAGCTTCATGAATGGCTTGATTCATTGCTAGACCTTGTTCTTCCAAGAAAATTGAATTGTAATAAGGTTGGTGCTAATCAAACTGCTTGGTATTCCCCTAAGCTCCATGAGCTTAAGCAAACCTGCAAAAAATTGATGAGTATATGGAGAAAGGACTTCTGACTCGTCAATAAAGTTAAATACAGGTAAGCGATCAAAATCTACAAAGAAGAAATTAAATCTGCTCAAGCTCTATATTATGAAGAGAGAATTACGCTGGCATCTAACTACCCCGCAAATGTTTTCGTATTGCAAAATCTCTGATGATGCCTCATCTTGCTGTAACCAACTGGCAGAGTTTTTTCTTAACAAAATACAAGATATTTATATCTCTTTCCCTCAGGTCGTGGCCAAGCAAAATTCACCTCCAATGGATAATGGGTCTCAAACTTTTGAACACTCTTTGGAGGAAATCCCTCCTTTGAACCTGATATCACTTCAAAGCATTTTAGACCGATTAAAAGCTGGCTCTCCCACAGACTCTGTTACCCCGGCCATTTTAAATCAAGTTTTTGACACGGTGTCCCCAGTTATACGAGCATTGATTAATACCTAATTTTTGACGGGAGTTGTCCCTTCCCCCTTGAGAATGCGCTATGGTAAAAGCATTGTTAAAAAAAACAATCTTGACCCAGACCTGCTGGGGAATTACCGTCCTATTTTATTATTGCCAGGGATCAGTAAGATTGCGGGGAAGCATGTCAACTCAGCTCTCTCTGTACTTTTGGAGAGACATAGCTGCCTACATCCCTCACAGATTGGATTCAGACCCCAGCAAGACGCCGAGACTGTCTTCTTGGCAGTGGTTGAAGAAACTAGGAACATTTTAGATGGCGGAGGCTGTGCTGCTATTATTCTAGTAGATCTTAGTGCAGCTTTTGACACTGTTAATCACCAGCTGCTGATCCAGAGACTTAGGGTTGTGGGAGTTACAGGGGGGCTTTAAACTGGCTGCAATATTTTCTCGAGGGTAGGTCTTTTCAAATTTTTGAAGATGATACTATCTCAGAACATATGCCCCTCAGATGCGTTGTCCCACAGGGGTCTTCCTTGAGCCCCACTTTATTTAATGTTTGTATGAGCCCGTTGGCAGAGATAGTGAAGCCTTTTGGAGTTCAGATTGTTACCTACACTGATGATACACAGCTGGTTGTCTCTCAATCATCCTGAAAACACATTGCCTGGTCTAGACTTGTACTTGGAAACAGTAGCAATCTGGATGGAGCGCTCATATTTGAAACTGAATGGGGCTAAAATGAAGCTGATGCTCCTTGGCAAGTATCCTGCTTTTAATGAGCGATCACTGTGGCCAATCTGCCTTGGTCCTGCACCTATTCCCAAGGGCCAGATTAAGAGTTTAGGCATTTGGTTTGACCGCAATCTTTACTTTAAGGAGCAGGCACAGAAGGTGGCAGTGAGTTGTTATGGAATCCTTAGGATGCCGCGAAAAGTTCTTCCTCTCCTACCTTTCCCTGCCAGAAGACTCATGGTCCGGCATTTATTCTCTCCCAGCTGGACTATGGTAATGCCTTCTATTTAGGAGCACCACGCCCTACCATTACAAAAATACAGATTGTCGAAACCTGTGCAGCATGTGAGGAATCCTAACCGCCAATCGGCAAAGCCTTGCCCTTGCCACTCTCCACTGGCTTCCCATACAAGAGAGAATCAAGTTTAAGGCTCTGTATATTGTACACAAGACATTAGCAGGTGAAGGACCGCCCATTAATCGATCCATCATTCTGTCTTAGTGTTCAAACAGGGCCCTGCGTTCGGATAGTAAACATTTGGCTGCAGTCCCTAAAATAAGAAAGTCAAGAAGTGGAGGCCGTCTTTTTTCTTATAATGCCTCCAGGTTATGGAACTCTCTTCCCCTCCAGGTCCACCTTGAGGCTAACCACCTGACCTTCTGGAAACAAATTAAAACCTTACTTTTTCCCTAATGCCGCTCGGAGTTCTTGAATGTACTGCTATCAGCGCTGGGATGCCTTCAGGTAGCTACGCGCTTAAGAAATGCTTATTCATTCATTCATTCATTCATTCATTCATTCAAAACAGATGTGTTTAATTGAAAACACAATTAGGGCACCACATTTGTTGGACAGACAGGTAATGAGGTGGGTGAGACAACACTCATCTTAAGGCCCTCATCATATCCTGACAAATCAAACATTCAGTGGGCAGAGAATGTGTGGCACTATTGGGCGGGTTACAGAGGACGTCACATCTGCTGTACCATGTCAAAACTGTGTATGATAAAGTGCAGGCAGAATCAAAAAGTAGTCAAAGGGAAATCCCTGGGTGTACGTTAAAGCAAGTACGTATTGTGCTGCTATATAGGTTCTACCCAGTCATGCACACTTTTCTTCTACAGAACTCACGGGAAAAATATATGAGAATTAAAAATAGATTTCCACACTAAAAATGAACGTTCACAATCTTTTTATTATTATAAAAAGTGAAGACTCCTCTTCACACAAGAATGGGTTAAAATTTCAAAGAAAACTCTTTGAACAGATACCATATAGTTAAATAAACAGTTAATAACAAATCATTACATACATGATCAGAAACAATATCACATTCATTAGAATTATATAACATGAGATAAAAAGGAGAAACAATCAGTACAAATACCCTACAAAAAATACAATTGGATCCTTTTCACAAACCCCCTACCACTGTGGCCTTTGGATTCTCCAGCCCCTGTTATTCTAGATCCACTGGTCTTTCTTAAATATTGGTGGTGCAGTAAACAGTAACAATAATGCATGAATATCTGTTACTCCCTCGACCTTGTTTGGATTCTAATACAGTAAAAATGCGTCGACGCGTTTTGGTGTTATATCACTTGATGTTGTAACACCTTCATCAGAACATGCCATCTCTTTGGGGTCACCGGCTTCTAGATTTATAGTTACAAGTCTCCTATGGGTATTGTAGGAGTCTCCCAGGGGAAACAGCCATCGGGGAGGCCTCCTCCAGACGATCACTGTTGTTTTAGGTTTTGATATACCTCAGGGGGTGATATAGCTCATCAATTACACAAGGTCTTTCCCTTGTTTTATGATCAGGTGGGCGTCGATCCCCTCCTCTTTTTGATTTGTATTAATATCTTTATAGGAATTAAAACGTTCTCATGAACGGGCATGTATCAGTATATCTTGGCTTGGGAACTGGATATGTTCTACTCGAGATTCTGTTATCGCCTCTGCCACGTTCTTCTCCTTCTCGAATCAAAAAGTAGCCTACCAATCTCAGCAGCCCTATATAGAAATGTACCTTTAAAAAAGGTATTGTGGTGGCAACCACATCAAATGTCTATGGTATACTGATTACTGAAGCTGGCTTGAAGCCCTCGTGTCGCAAGGCCATCACATTTTGAAATGTAACCCTGAAACGGTACTTCCATCTGCTCCATGACCACGGTTCAGGATTCAAAGCCTCCAAAGGGAGATGGACTGAAGCTACACTTGCGAATATCAGGGATGTTTTTCCCATCACTCAAGATAAAGATAGGTAGGCTGTATCAATTTTCCTGAATTTCTCTGCACCATATGACATGGCGCATAACTTACATTGATTAGAGTGCTTTAAAGGCTGATGGACTGCAACAGACCTTTCATGACTGTTTCAAGCCAATATAAACTTGGTCAAATGTATCGTCTAAGGCAGTGATACTCAAACTACAGCCCGGGGGCCGCATGCAGCCCTCCTGACTTTTCCATGCAGCCCCCTGATCAACAGCAGCACTGGGCTGCTGTTCACTCGACTCAGCAAAAACACTAAAATGATGTGAAATATGCAGGAAAACCTGTATTTAAAGATTAATAGAAGTTAAAGAAAGGAAGTAACTTGTCGCAGGGATTCTGCTCCTACACAGAACTGTGCACAGAGACCCAGGACCTCTGTGAATTGTGGTGTACCAAAAAATTCACCTTAGTGCCTAGAAACCCTGACCAGCTAGCATCAGTGTCACATTACCTCTTCGTCCTATAGCAAAGGAACCAATGATTAGACAACCCAAGAACATGCGACTTAGGTTATACTCAGGAATGGTGGGAAGCAAGAACACTCTTTTGTTATACTCTCATACCAGTCCACGGTAAGGTTAAAATATTTATTTTAATGACGTGCTCTAAGATGCAGCATCTTTGCTAACATAAGCAGACATATGATTAGAAATATTATGATCAGCATTGTTACAATTCCATAAAACACAAAGGGAGAAATCATATTACAATGATGGTGAAAATAGGTCCTATAGCCCCTAGTAAATCACCCTCCCTAGCTAGGAACTATCCCCCAGATTCATCATTGTCATGTTTTGTGAGTCCTTAATAGCGATTTTTAAGGAATCGCTATTAAAGACTCGTAAAACGGGATTCATGTAGAAATCGCAATATTTTTAGTGATTTCTACTGCTTCCTTATTTGCGATTCTCTAATTGCTAATCGCAAATAAGGAATGGCTTTCCCATTCATTCCTTATTTGCGATTAGCAATTAGCGAATCGCAAATAAGGAAGCAATTTCAAGGGTGCCAGGGTGTCCAAAGGACACCCTGTAGCACCCCTGAAATGGAAATGTACACTGGTGTTGCGCACACACATGTCCAAAGGACATGTGTGTGTGTGTAACATACAACTTAGAAAAATGCACTAAAGTTTTTGCTATTTACCACGTAGTTAGACTTCGCGGTAAATAGCGGCCCCAGATTGCGAATTCGCAATTTTAAAATGGTTCATGAATTGCATTTAAGGAATCTCAAATTGAGATTCCTTAAATGCAATTAATCGCAATTTAGCGATTTCTAGAATTGCGATTTTTGCATTTGGGAAGATGAATCCCAAATGCAAAAATAGCGCTCGCAAGGGGCCAGATTCTCAGAATCTGGCCCTTTGCGTGCCGATTTTGCTTTCATGAATCTGGCTGTATGTTTTATAAAATATAGAAGGTCTCTTAGGCTTGTGTGGGAGACTCCATACCTCTAGAATCTGCAAAAGCTCTCTGTCGCTCTGGAAAAACTGGATTCTTCCAAGTGTCTGAAATCATTATTAAAGGCGCCAGAATCACGTTGGCTGCAGCTGCATGTATGTTATGGCTAAAACGTGAGCCGATCAGCCCGAACAACAGCTACCTTGTTATGATAACTTTGGAGGCTTTAGCACTCAGTGTGCAGACTAGAGTCACAATGTAAGTCTAGAGATGCTGAAAACAAGCCATTCTCATGTGAAGCATTTCACGCAGCCTAACTTACATCAACAGTTATATGCAGTGTTGTGTGCAAAAGCAGCAAAAAGGTAAAATGGCGTTTAAACTTCTAATAAGCCTATGCTAACGTAGCAATGTGAGTAACAAGGCCCAGCCCTCACTACAAACTAGGTTCTTCTGCCATGCTTAACTTCAGGAATATCTTCATTTTCTAAGCGATTTTGCAGCAAAAGTGTAAAAATATGATAAGGTTTCATCAAAATTGAAAAGTGTATTTCATTAACATGCAGAACCATTTCACCATAGTATATCAGATTATATCAGTGCATTGAGAAGTATGTTTTTAAGTGATGGTTTTCAAATATGAATCTAGAAATATTAATTCTTCCTCCCACACTGACTACAATGCAATAGTGAACTAAGAGGCAAGTCAGTTATTATGTGCACTCTTTGGGTGGTTTCGGTTCCCATTATACATAAACAACATTATAGTTTATTAAATAAAACACAGGAGAAGGTGTTGTACAGTGCACATCTTGAAGTCATGTATTTTGAGGACCTCTTATAAGTGATAATAAAAGAAAAAGGAGGGAAAGTTAAATAAAACTAGTGCCTAGGATCACACAATTTGGTAAACTGGAGAAGCTGGGATTAATCCCAGGTTTTCTGTGCTCACATTGTGCAATTCAGCCAAAAGATGTATCTGTTTAGCTTCCCCTATATCCACCTTACCGCCCCCCTATAACCTCCAGATTGCTACCTTGCTCACATAGATGCGGCTCTTGTCCCATCATAGTCCAATCTTTATGGCCCTTGAGAAAATGTTTGTGAGTACCCATGCTCTAAGTTAAAGGCGTTATGCACAGTTTCTCTGCGAGCCTTTCTTTTACTGTTTCCAGTTGCAATTGACAAACGCTCATGAATTCAACTGTAATGGCCAGTTCTCAGACAATACCCAGATCCACCTGAAAAAAATACACTTTTAGCGAGGAAATTATCACCAAGTTCATGAACCATAAATACCAGAGTATTTAGGAAAATGTCCTCGGTTTCATGTTGCAAAACAGTACCGCAGTACTGCACAGAGCTGAAAACACTCACTTCCATACAGTTTGTGCCCCAAAACAAAAGCCATAACCATGATTCAGATGTAAGCATCACACCCCAAACAAAATAAGTGGTCAAATTATCCAACTTTCAACCATCGGGAGATTGTTGCCTCAGGGCAACCAACGGATGTTGTGCATAGGATGCGTGTATATCAATGGCTGCTGCACAGTTTGTGTTAAAAAATATTACACTTTCCACCTTGGACGTATGACGTTACAATGCATGCTATTACAACGCATGCCTTTATGACGCAAGTTTTACAACGCAAGTCGTTACAACGACTTGCGTTGCGGGGCGCTGGATAGTGAATAGTTTAATTTACTATTCCAACTCCAGTCCCCTTGGATAGTAGGGAAGGTGTTGGATAGTAAATTAAAACTATTCCCTATCCTAGAGCGCCCCCAGCGCAATTTGTTGTAATGACTTGCGTTGTAATGGTTGCGTCGTAATGGTAGTGCGTTGTAACAGTTGCGTTGTAAAGGATGTTTCTATTCCACCTTCCAAGCACCACTCAGTCCTAGCCATGATACCAAAGGAGTAAAGCTGACAGAGCTCTAGTTGTGACACAACTGGGCACACATAATGCAGGATTGATTTATCTCCCAAAGCTCATAGACAGGCTTCAACAATTTCAAAATAAAACTTCTGGATTGAGCCTTGACCCCTCTTCGAGTCATGTAAATCTTTCTCTTACTATGCACCAAGAAGCAAGCTCTTTTTGGCTTACAAGCAGTGCTTAGTGCTAACCATCAGACTCCTGAAAGTGGGACAATTCTGACTATTCCAGGCCCCCAAAGCTATACGAATGGCTTGGGTTTTGGTATTAGTCATTTTTAATGTACATTGAATGAATAAACAACTGTGGTTGTGCTCCTCTCTAAATTAGACAGACAACACCACCATGTGGCAGGCTGTCATAAGTGCCGATGCTGACAATTAAGTGCTGGTGCCAAGCACCGGAAACCACTGGCTCAAATTAAGCCCTGCTTACAAGGTTCGAACGCGCTGTTCAGATCATACTAATATGGCAGATGTCCTCTGGAGTTGAGGGTTAAATGCCCTAAGATTCCTCTCAGCTCAGTCCGGAGGATAGATGTAAACTATCTAATCTGGTTTTGAGAAAACTGTAACAGAGCAGCTTGTTTAATCAACCCTTTAACTGAAAATCATCAACACGGAACAGCAATAGATTAACACACATTAGAGGATACCTTGAAATCGCTGGTCACGCTCTATGTTAACATGTTGTATAGCATATAAAACAGTGCTACTCACCAGACTGAGGCCCTCCATGCTCACCCGCCACCACTCAGGCGTGGTACTCATACACACAACAGAGCATCAATAATGCGCCAAACGGGAGAAATTAGACCTCCAGAAGACAAATAGCTTCTTTCAAGAGTTCCTGGTTTTTCAATATTATTTACTAACCAATCAAACCACTCTATAGGGCTTGTAAGGCATCATGTGTGGCACTAAATAAAACACTAAAATAAATGATTGGTGTGTGCTTTAAATTCATTTTGCTTATTTCTGTGCTTTCAGGTTTAAGTCCAAATTATCCAATTCCGACAGAGCCCCCGAAACCCAAATGCGACGCCAGCTCTTGCTTCCGAGGGGTGCAGTGCATAAACACAGCAGATGGGTATCAATGTGGCCCTTGCCCGGATGGCTACTCAGGGAATGGAGTTACGTGCACAGATGTCGATGAGGTACTGAACAGTGGATGTATTTTGATGTTCATGTTTGCTCCACGGTAAGCTAGTGGTGGCCATGCAGAGGTGGTTCATGCCTGCAATGAAGTGACTGGGGAATCTCAAATGTTTCCAGCCCGGCTCAACAGTAAAGTAATTTATTTCCCACAAAGAGTGAAGCACATCAAGTCACCAGCTCTGCTGCTTCTGTGGAGGTGTGGCAGGGTCAAGTAAAAGAACTGCATGCACCAATGCCAGAAATGTGTAGTCACTGCGTGCTCTAAGTTGACCCTTAACTGGTGATTGTTGTGGCTTTGAATCCATATTTCACAAATTCTCACCCTACACTATGGTCTCCAGTAATATCTTGAACAGAGAGGGGGGACTTTGTGCCTGGTCATTCATTTGTCCAGCGGGACGTAATTTAAAACCAGTTTTCCAAGGTGCAAACAGTATTGTTGTGCCTCGTCAATGTAGTCATTGGGTTGTCTCTGATGATAAAACATGAATTACATATCAGAAGATCTGGTGTTTAGGCCCTCCCAGCTATACTGCATCCACCAAGTGAGTAGTCAGAAGGTGATGTACATGTTCACCTTTGTAGAATGCACTGATGTACTTTCTAGTGATCCATTTGAACTTGGTGTGTTCAAAGTTTCAGCCGTAGGACTCACAAATTCACAATTTTCTTCGCTTAAACCACGTGATCTTCACAGGTAAGCCCAAGCATTATACCCAAACAGCTGGTGTGACAGGAGCAAAAAACATGTGTGTTGTGCCCCGGACTGTCACCAAAATCAAATAAGGCTTTTAAAGGTAAAATAAGATTAGTGGCCCACTTGCATAGGTGTAGTAATATTAGCTTTGTTCCTCAGTGAGAAAAGAAATAGTGAAATAAATCAACAGACTCATGTATGCTAATGAGAAGTTTAGTGTACAGCACTCTTCAGGTTTCTGGTTGCTTAGGCAACTTCAGTAGAAATTTAGAAATCCAACGCTCACCTCCGTGCATCCACTCCTCCCGGTCAGACCTCCAGGCACTGTGACAGAATGGCCTGTAGGTGCCGTCAGCTGGGTGGGTGTGAGTGCTGCTAATACCATGGTGTTCCCCTCTCTTTTTGAATAAATGTTTTTAAATCATCCTACCAATGCCCTTGATACTTCTCATTAGCTCATTTAAAGTTCCCATTTTTCCATGACCAAAGTTCCGACATTGGTGATAACTTTAACAAAAACATTCTGACAGAGTGACAGTAGCATAACTTGACTTCCAAAGGATACATTATCATTTCACAAACTTGGTCATGAAAACTTGTCTTTGTTATCTGAAGTCAATCAAAGGCAGCGCTGAGCAGAAGAAACTACACTTCTTTGTCTGTATCCTTATGTCTGGCACACCTAGTGCTTGTAAATGGCCCAGGTGCTGTGTTTTTTGACAATCGACCCAGTGGTCTAATATTACCATTTTATGATGCGATACTTGATAAAAGTGACGTCAGGACTAAACACGAATGCTTCGAATATTACATGGCACCTTCTGTTCAATCAGCAGTAGACTTGCCCACTGAATGTCGCATCGTCCCGCCTGACCCTTGTCCGAGACAGGACAGGCAAGCAGGAAGAGGAAGGGACGTCACAGGAAACGAGTAGTCTGTAAGCCAGTGTGAGGCTGGCAGGGAATAAAGCCTACCTCCGTGTCGGTGTGTTATTGCCATGAGCGCTGCGACAATGGCGACGAGGATGGGATATCTGTAAAGCCCACAAGCAGCACATCGCTCAGCCACCCAACGTGGCCGACCACCGAACCCTGCAGCGGAAATCAAAACACCGCCAAAGCCACGAAGCACCAAACTGCTGCCAGAGTGAAGCGCTCACCGCCGCTGCCCCAGGAGAGAGAGGCGCGAAGAAGCCAGAGTGCATGTGCCGGAACGGCACCCCAAGCACCCCAACCGCTGCCCAGGGAGAGAGAAGCGCGTGTGTCAGAGCGCGATCACCACGTGCTCCCAGAAGTGAGCAGTCGGGCTTGCGCAGCACCGGAGAGCAGTGCCCGATCCCAGGCGCGAGCGAGGAGTGAGGAGTCAGAGCCGGATACAGCGCGTGGAGCGAGGGTGAGTCCAAACCCCGCCGTCTCCCTCACGCGCGCCGTCTACAGAGAGACAGAGACACGAGGCACACTGTCCCGCGCGGCGGCCATTTTGGGGTCAGGCGCCCGCCTACAAACAAACTCACGCACCCTCCATGGCGGCCATCTTAAAGTCAGGCGCCACTCGGTTTCGAGGACATTGCTAAAATAAAAAGGCAGCCAAGACACATACAAGCTCAAGGAGCTGAATAATACTAAATAAAGAACTGTGTGAAGCCAGCAATACGTAAATAAAGCCCGGACAACGCTTCACCCAGCCATTCAGAGCCAATCATTTGCAGATGTCCGATCAGGGCCCTGATAGCTCCTCAGGCACTGCTAGCACAGCTCCAAATACATCAGGCACAGCAAGTTCAGGAAGCCCAGCTCCAAGTACAGGAGGCCCAGCTTCCCCAACCAACGTGCCCACAATGGCAAATAACCCCATCGGAGCCTCATTCATGCGCCAACCACAGCCACTACCACTGACGCCAGGCAACAGTATGGGTCCATCGTGGAAAACTTGGAGTGAAGATTTCGAAGACTATATGGTCGGATCCCTAGTGCAAGACAATAAGCAAAAACTTGTGGCTCTGAGAAACCTGATTGGCCCAGACATTGCACAAATTATCAAAGAACTGCCCAACGCAGCAACGGCTACCTATGACGAAACCAAAGCTGCCCTCGACAGACGTTTTCTTCACAAACGCAACATAGACTATGAGCGCCACACGTTCAACCTTGCCACGCAGGAGAAAGATGAATGCATGAGCGACTTCATCATGCGCATACGAAGACTAGCACGATATTGCGACTTCGACAACTTCAAAACGGAAGATGCTCTGAGACTCCGCATCATTGACGGATGCCAATCTGAAACCTTACGCCGGAGACTCCTAAAAAACCGTATACACTGGAAGAAATTGAAGAACTGACAAGAATCAATGATCAAGCGGAGGACTACGCGAAGCGAATGGGGACACAGAAATCATCTGATCACAAGGACCACGCTCTGCGAATTCAAGGCACACAGGTCCTCCAAGACTACCAAGTCCACATCCAAATCTCACAGGTCCCAACCTTCAAGACGAAGCTCGCGACACACGAGGTCCGTGAAAGCCACGCCCACCTGCTATAGATGTGGACAGGACTACCCGCACTCAGGACAATGCCCAGCAATCGGGCAACGATGTCACCGTTGTGGGAGAGACAACCATTTTGAGATTGCATGTCAAGCCAAACAACCAAGTCACAGATCATCGACCAAAGGACATGAGGCACGTCATCACGCCCGAGCCATAAAAGAGAGGGGAAGACGGTCTTCCAGCTCATCAAACTCCAGCACCCAGTCAGCCTACTCACATCAATCAAGAGGTCGCTCCGGAAGTGGTCACCGCACCAGGCGTCAAGTGACAGAATCCTATCGGTCACGCAGAGACACCTCCAGTGAATCACCATCACGCACCCCCACATCACAAGACAGTGATGAATATATATGTATGGTAACAGTCCCAGACCGTGATGAGTACATATGTATGGTAGCAGACCCGGACCGACTGAAGCGATATCCAAAACTCGACATCCTGATAGGAGACCATCCAGCCAAATTTGTCCTGGACTCTGGAGCCTCTCTAAACTACATCTGTGCCTTAGAACATCAAAATATGAAACACAAACCCAAATTGGAACCGGCAGCCGTCCGCATATTTACGTGGATGTCACGCAAGCCACTACCCTGCCTAGGCCGCTTCCGCACCACTCTCACGTTCAAGGACCGGACAATCGATGCCTACATCCATGTTGTGGAAGGACCAGATCTGGCAGACTGTCTACTCAAACTCGTAGAGCTCCTCTACATGACGGAGGACGCTCCTGACATTGTTGCAATTTCCCAACCTATTCAAAGGACTCGGGAAGCTTAACCACTTCAAGGTAAAACTCCACATCAATGAAAATGTGACACCCATTGCTCAACATCATAGGAAGGTGCCATTCCATCTACAAAAAGCCGTCGACGACGAACTCCAAGATCTCCTCCGAACAGACATCATAGAACGCACGACGGGACCCACCCCATGGGTATCGCCAGTCGTGGTGGTCCCCAAAAAGGGGCAAGATAACAAAGTCAGGCTATGTGTCGACATGTGCGCACCCAACACCGCCATCGAGCGAGAACGCCATCCCGGGCCGCACATCAGCGACATGATTACCAAACTCAATGGCGCCACAGTATTCTCCAAACTCGACCTAAATAAAGGTTACCACCAGCTGGAGCTCCACGACAAGTCGAGATATATCACGACCTTTACCACGCATCAAGGCCTATTCCGCTACAAACGCCTGAACTTTGGCATTTCCTCGGCCGCCGAGATCTTCCAGGAAGCCATCAGGCGAGTCATTCAAGGCATCCCAAATGCCTTCAACTACAGTGGCGATCTGCTGGTATTTGGGAAAGACCAAACAGAACACGACACTGCCCTGGACAGAGTCTGCCATGCACTGATGACCGCGAACCTAACACTTAATGCCAGCAAGTGTGAATTCCACAAAGACACCTTAAACTTTTATGGACACATATTCTCAAAGGAGGGCATGAGACCAGACCCGGAAAAAGTAGCGGCCCTGGCTGACACTCAGAAGCCCCGAGACGTCACTGACCTACGCTCCTTCCTTGGCATGGCAAGCTATTGCGCACGCTACATCCGCGACTACGCCACGATCAGCTACCCGCTGCGGGAACTTACTCGTCAAGGTCAGCCATTCGAATGGACGGACGCGTGCCAGCAAGCATTCTCTGTGATCAAACAAGCTGTGGGGTCAGCCATCAACTTGGCGTACTTTGACACGAAAAAGAAGACTGAAATCACGGTGGACGCCAGTCCGGTGGGCCTGGGTGCCATTCTAGCCCAATACCGCGAAGACTCAGACCAGCGACACATCATCGCCTATGCAAGCCGCAGTCTCACGGATACCGAAAAAGCGTACTCCCAGCCGGAGAAAGAAAGCCTAGCTGTGGTGTGGGCGTCCGAACATTTCCACCTTTTTGTCTACGGCAAACATTTTATGATCATCACGGACCATCAGGCACTTATTACAATCTTTGGAAACCCCAATGCAAAAATGCCACCACGCATTGAGCGGTGGGGCCTGCGCCTCCAAGACTACGTCTTCTCCATCGTCCACAAACCTGGAAAAGCTGATAACCCAGCTGACTTCATGTCAAGACATCCGCTGGCTGGTGCCCGCACTGCACTCTCTGTGGCTGACGAATATCTCCACTTTGTTGTTGACGCAGCATGTCCTCCCTCCGTTCCTGTTGAAGCCATCCAGGAGGCATCTGCACTTGACCCCCTCGTACAGGCCGTGATGACCCGCATCCGCACAAACTCATGGAGGGACATGAAACAGTCATCCCCTGACTCAGCTCAACTTCGACAAGATCTGGCCGCATTTCAACGCGTACGTGATGAACTCTCCATCAGTGACAATGGTCTCCTCTTAAGAGGGGGGAGAATCGTGATTCCACTTAAACTACGCCAAGGGGTCATCAACCTGGCACATGAAGGACACAGAGGCATCAATGCAACCAAGAAAGCTCTGAGAGAACGAGTCTGGTTCCCCACCCTTGATTACATGGTAGAGACAACCCTGAAAGACTGCATCACATGCCAAGTGGTCAGCCGAGAAGAACCGCCAGCACCGTTACAAATGTCAGAGCTGCCGGAAGGAGTATGGCAACAAATTGCGGTCGACTTCTTTGGACCACTACAATCAGGACAGTACATCATTGTTGCCATGGATGAATACTCCCGATTCCCATTCGCACAACTAATATCATCTACCCGAGCAACGACAGTGATCCCAGTGCTTGATGAGATATTTGCTGCCTGGGGCCTCCCACTGCGAGTAAAGACAGACAATGGACCTCCCTTCAACGGCCATGAGTTTACAAACTTTGCAACCCATCTTAATTTCAAACACCAGAAAATCACTCCGCTGTGGCCACAGGCAAATGGCATGGTGGAGCGATTTATGGGGACACTAAAGAGGGCAATCCAGCAAGCAGAGTCAACTCACCGAGACATCCAACAGACATTGAATGAAGTACTAAGAGCGTATCGAAACACGCCGCACAACACCACCGACCAGTGCCCAGCCACTGTGATGCTGGGAAGGACACCTCGAACAAGACTGCCCATGCTGAATGAAACTCCTCAACAACGAAATGTCACGGTTGATCATAACACCCTCGTGGAAATAGATCACAACAAAAAGCACAGAATGAAGACATATGCCGACCAACGCAGACACGCCAAAGACTCTGACATACAAGAAGGAGATTGGGTGATAGTGCGAGGTGATCGACGAGCCAAGGCAGACAGTCGATATCTCGACACTCCCATGCAAGTCACTAAGAGGAAAGGAACCATGGTCACAGCCAAAGCTGACCACAAGCAAATAACGAGAAACATCTCACACTTTAAAAAATGTAACCGGCGCAGCCGACATGAGACCATGTCGAATCAACCCTCAGGTGACTCCTCCAATCAGAGTGACAGTAGTGACCAGAGCCACCACAGTCCCATGCAAATGGTGGAAATCACAAATCACCACAGTCCAGCACCAAGACACAGAGAACGGCCGCAACGTCTAATAAGAAAACCTCGACGTCTGGTTGAAGAGATATAGAGGAAGTGAGACTTTGCAAAACAGGGGAGATGTCGCATCGTTCCGCCTGACCCTTGTCCGAGACAGGACAGGCAAGCAGGAAGAGGAAGGGACGTCACAGGAAACGAGTAGTCTGTAAGCCAGTGTGAGGCTGGCAGGGAATAAAGTAAGAAGCAGAAAGCCTACCTCCGTGTCGGTGTGTTATTGCCATGAACGCTGCGACATCCAGTTACCTGTCATAAAGTCAGCAGTGTAATAACCTGTTTTCCTTGTTTTAAGTGCCGGTTTCAACCCTGCTTTCCTGGAGTTCGTTGTCTGAACACGTCCCCAGGTTTCAAATGTGAAGCCTGCCCACCAGGATACACCGGACCAGCTACACAGGGCGTCGGGACAACCTATGCGAGGACCAATAAGCAGGTGAGGTATTGTTATGTTTCACCATCCAATCAGCAAGTAGCTTAAGCCCACTCCTCCTTGAAGGAGGAAGCTGGAACCTCAAGCACTACCTTCATTGGTTGCTGCCCCCACTCACCTTGGGCCAGATGTAGGTATCCAAATACCGGTCAGTAACGGCCGAAAATACCGATTTTCAGCTGTTACCGACCGAATCTGTATTCTGAGATGTAGGTGGCACTGTAAACAGTGCCACAGGGCTTTAAAGATTCGTTATTTACCACCAACTATTAGTTGGTGGTAAATAACAAATACCTGTGTATATGCAAATCTGTGCATGTACACCTGTGCACACATGGCTTGTGTGCCATGTGGCACACATACATGCCCTAATGGCATGTATGTGTGCCACGTGGCACACAAGCCCTAATCAGGGGTGCAACAGGGTGTCAAAGTGACACCCTGCCACCCTTGAATTATTCAGTATTTACCGAATCGGTAATTACCGATTCGGTAATTGACATTCATTCCTATGGGCCTCCAGGCCCATAGGAATGAAGGGCAATTACCGAATCGGTAAAAACCGATTCGGTAATTACTGAATCATACCGATTCGGTAAAAAATACCGAAAATTTACCTACATCAGATTTACCGATTCTAAAATACCGAATCGGTAAAATTCAGTATTTTAGAATCGGTAAAAATGATTTACCTACATCTAGCCCCTTGTTCTTTATTTGATAATTCCCTCTAAAGCAGAGGTCTTCAAACTGGGGGTTGTGGTCTTGGGGGGTGGGGGTCTTAAGAAGTCTGGGGGGTGGCACCAGGCTCTGGCCAAGAGAAGCATCATGCCATGTTTTAATTCACAAGCTTCAGAAAGTCACTTTGTAATGGGCCACCACTAACAACTTTTGTCATATATATCCTGACCGGGAGTGTGTGTGAAAGGGGTATCAGAACATAATTGCAATGTTTAAATATGTTTAGACATATATAAAAATTGCCAATTTTGCATAGTTCATTGTGATCAATTGAGGGGGGACCCAATGATTTTTGTTTTTAACATGGGGGGTTTGGCATTAAGAAGCTTGAAGAGCACTGCTCTAAAGCCGGGTAAAACTTCACCCGAGTACTGAAGGGTCTCCATTCCATAGTCAATGCCATGAAGAAATGAATTTATGTTACGCTAAGCATGTTGGCATGCTTATTATAAGGCCAAAAAGAAAACACTTTCAGAAAGGAAGAGGAACAGTAGGTCCACATTGGGGGTCCCAATACTACCCGGTGTCACAAGAGTAGAAGCAGACTTTTCAACAGCTACACCTCAAAGATGGAGCATCCACAGCTCCTCTTGTAGCAGCAGACGGAGGGCCGGACTACCAGGGCTCAGGTACATTGATTGAGAAGGGAATCTTAAATATAAATAATAAAATGCTTATCACCCCTTCTATTACCAGGTGAGATAAAGTCTTCAGTCCATGTTAAATCCTGGCATGTGAAACCTGCGAGAATGTAAGGGGAAAAAATGCCCAGGTAATACCAGGACGTGTGGATTTTGGGTGGTATGATTGAAAATACACATTTTATGGCCCATTTTTGCAGACTAAACTTGCACTAGATGAAGGTGATTGGACACAATGAATTACGAACATCTTGGTGTTGGATTTTATCAGGTGTGGTTATCATTGCATCTGGTCCCTGGGTACTTGTAATCAGGCTCAGGTGGGTGAAAGGATGCCGCAAGCACCCATCCCTTTCAGCAGACTCCATTGTGCGCACCCACAGTCTGCACCGCAGATCTACCAACAGGAGCAAACAGTGGGGGGAGGGGCACCACCTTCCTTCCTTAAAACAATGGACTCTTCTGTTTCTTCCTGCTATAAACCCTTTTTTCCATCTCGTCCTCCTATTAGGTGTGCACAGACATTAATGAGTGTGAAAATGGGCGAAACGGCGGCTGTGATCCGAATTCTCAATGCATAAACACCATGGTAAGTGCAGACTGCAATTGCTTGACTTAAGAATCAACGTGCAGGACACAAACAGAACAGCTGCAATCTTTGTCAACAATATGATCAGTAAAAAGAAGCATTGTTTGTGATCGCCATCTGTGATTCTGTTTTAGTTATTCACAACGAGCGGACCTGACCAAGGGGGGCTGTAGGACTGAAAGATTGAACGATTGCAAAATGTATAAAACAAACATTGTGAATACCATAAGGTGCAGGTTTGACTGAAAGCTTTTATTTGGGAAATGCCAAAAGTGAATGAAAATAATTTAGAGGGTGATTTAAAGTCTGGCGGCTGTCCTCGCTAAAAGGGTAATGAATGTAAAAAGGGAGAACTGGACATCTGCCAGTCTTTGGCGAGACTCCTGCATCCATCAAACTCTAAATAACTATCTCAGTGAGAGACAGAGGAACTGAGGGCCTCATTTATGAGACTCTTTGCGCCTCCTGAACGTCACTTTTTTAGTATGTTCCGTGGCGCAGAAGCCTGCGCGATATTTATCAGCCAGCACTAAGCCACTTTTTTTGTCTTAATTCTGCCTGATAAACATCAGTCCCTTTAACACAGTGTTCCGCGTTAAAGGGACGTGCAATGGGTGTTGCTGGGGGCGTTCCCAGTAACATCCATGGCCTTTTGACACTTCCTCAGATTCACGAGAAATCATAAATCTGAGGCAGCACCAGAAGCTTACGCCTCCCCAGGGGAGGCGTAAGGGAGGCACAACGAGGAGAAATGTCTTTATTTCTCCTCGTTTTTCCTTTTTCTATGTGTGCTGCATCCTGCAGCACACATAGAAAGAGTAAAAAGCCTCTTGTGATTGTTTTTGTACAGAAAGGTTTCCCTTCCTGTACAAAAATAATCATCCACGCAATGCAGGCACCCTTGCACCATGGTGCAAAGGTGCCTGCGATGGCGCACACCGCAGCCCATTGTGCGCCGGCACAGGGGAAAAGGACAGGAATTCACTGTATCTTATAGATACGGCGCATTCCTCCCCTTTTCTTTTGCCATAGGGAAGCGCAGCAGGAAGGCCTGCGGCTCTTCCCTATGGCAAAACCTCATAAATGAGGCCCTGGATGTCTGCTGAAAACACCTGGTGAAATACAAGAGGAACTTCGGGTCTTGCTTAGAGTTTGACATACAGAATACTCTGTCACAGATGAGGTACATGTCCCATCCCCTGTGTTACAATTGTATTAAATCCTATGGCTATCCATCATATTTTGACAAATAATCAAAGAGATCCCACATGAAATACACTTCTTCCATTTCTCAGACTGACTAAAGAGGAACTACGTGCCTGAGTCATAAATCTAGTTATTCGGGTGAGTTGACCCAAATCAGAGGTTTAATGCCGGCTCTGGTTGGACCGATAGGTGGAAGCCAGGAGGGGGAAGGTAGTAATGAGGTGGAGGAAGATGTGTTAGGGGCTCCAAACGTAATGAAAGAGGAACCCTCAGTATATATATCCAGGCAGCCAATGATTGTGAAAAAATGGGGGGAAACGAGATATCATACGGGTAGATCTCAGCGAAGGGAGGCTACCGGTAAAAAAAGCTGCCTTGAAAAAAACCCTACTAGGAACATGAGAAGAAGGAAAAGAGAAATGATGGAAGTAGGAGCTAATAAGAGGGAAAAAACTCAAAGATCAGAGGTGAATAAAGTAAAGCCACATATGGAACAGGAAGAACAATGGAAAATAATAAGAGAGTTAGAGGATAGAGAGGATAGAGAGGAGAAAAGTGTGAAAAGAAAGCCATCAGGATCTCGAGGAAAACCAAGGTGTAGTAGGGTGGCGATGGAAGATGACATGAGAGATCAAATATCAATGATCAGGGAAGCTAGCTCAAAGGGGGTTAAATATGGGGCCAGGCAAACAACCACTAATGACCTATGGATTTTTCTAAAACCCGAAAATGGTGGCAAAGGGGGGAAAAAAGCTAGGAAACTAAACCCATTAAATCGATCTCAACTTTTACTTATAATGGGAAAATGTGCAAGTCTTAGGAGTATTGGGATAAAGGACCTCAAAGAAGTAGGGTTTGTTGAATGTAGTACAGGAGGGGAGGTGACAAAGGTCCTATTTCACTCTACCTGGGTGAAAGAAGCAGTGGAAAAAGCGAAAAATGAGCTACAAAATGAGGGCGTCAGACTGGTAAGGAAGGAGGAAATACAGGGACAGTATTTCCTGACGAACCACGCTGGCCTAGGGGTACGGCAGATAAGGCTAATTAACTCGAACTGGAATAATAAGGAGGATATTGCAATTACTGTAACCAACTGTGAAGCTGCAGGGTACGGTGAAGGTGTATTAAGTAGAAATAGATATGAAGCCCTAGCATCCCCAGAACCAAGGGAGTATGATGAGGAGGGATTCCTTAGTGAAATCGATTAGGAGTCTGGGTCGTCACACAGCCTTTCAGTCCTATCATGGAATATAAATGGTTATAAGAAAATTTCGGCACAGACAGAGTTTGACAAAATTATAAAGAATAACGATATTGTGTGCCTTCAGGAGACATGACTGTGTGACGATACCCTAAAATCCTTAGTTACAAAAGGATTTTCCCAATATTCTAAAGCAGCAAAGAAAAATAATATGGGGAGGCCATCAGGGGGTCAATTAACGCTAATCTCCACACAGATAGTTAGACGGGTTGAAATGCTAACTTTACTTTGTGAGTGGGCACTAGGTTGCAGAATCTTATTGCAGAAGGTAGATCCCCGATATGAAGGAATATGCATCATAAATATGTATACACAGAAGGGAAAGGCTCATGATTATAAGGAGATTCTGGGTAAACTGAAAGAAGATCTAGAGTCAACTAGCGTTAAGTATCAGAAGGATTTAGTACTAGTAGTAGGCAATTTTAATCATAGATTAGACCCCAGAAAGATTGATAGTTGGCACAAACAACTGTTAGAAGCCCACAATATCGAAGTAGCACTCTTTCCAAGGGGGGAACTCTCACAGCAGGATGAGTCATTTAGTCAGCTAATGGGGTCCTTGGGCATGGTATGTGCAAATGGAAGATTTCAACAAGACCGGCCAGCGGGAAGGACTTTTATGAGGGGCCAGCAACTGTGCCCAATTGACTACATGTTTTGTCAGGCCTGGTGTTTTGACAAAATAAGACATTTCGAGGTGGTGAATATGACAGGTAGCGACCACTTCACTTTGAAGCTAGAAATACTTATGCCGAAATGTAAAAGTAGAGATAGGGCTCTACAGGTCAATGTGGACTACCCGAAACGATTAACAACCTGCATATCAGATGAACAGATGGAAAAGCTTAAGCAAATTCAAAGGTCAAATCCAACTGAAGGTATTCATCCTAATGCAGGAATCCCATGGTTTGAATTAACCATAGGTAAGCTGGCAAATTCCCTCAAGAAGGAATTCAAGTCAAAAAAGTCAGGATTGGGTAGCTATGTTGATAATAAAAATAGGAAACCCTGGTTTGACGAAGAATGCAGGGTAGCTAAGGCACTGATAAGACAGAAGGAGAGAAGAGTAAGAGCCACGTTCAAAGTGGATCTATACCAAACACTTCAGAAATTAAGGTTAAAGTATAAAACATTAATTCGGAATAAAAAAAGAAGGTATGAAGAGAAATGTTGGGCAAAAATGTTGGAGGTGATTGAAACCAAGGATGCAAGAGGTTTCTGGAAATTAGTTCAAGAGAGTGTGGGCGGGAAATCTGGTTCCATGGCCTGTATGGTCCCCGAAGATGATTGGGTTGGCTATCTGGAAGAAATCTATGGAAGATGGCCGACACAATCAATACCAAGAACCTTAGCTTGGTCACGGGTGAGGGACGATATAAAGGACTACTTTACCCCAAGATATATAACGGAGATTATAGCTAGCTTGAAACTTACCCGCGCTGCAGGACCAGACAACCTCCCGGCAGTGATAATTAAAACAAGTCCAGAATGGTGGGCAGAGTTTTTTGCTAAAATGTTTCTGGTAATCCTGGACACGGGAATTATTCCAGAAAGTTGGAAGGGCGCAATTATAAGGCCTATTCATAAAAAGGGCAGCCATAAATTACCAAAAAACTATAGGCTGATAAATCTCCTGGATATTGGGGAAAAACTCTTTGCAAAAATAATATTAAACTTATTTAAAGATTGGGCAGAGGAAAACCAAATCATTCCCTCGGAACAGGGTGGGTTTAAATCCGGCCATTCTACAATCGATCACTGCTTTGCCCTTTGGGCCATAGCACGGAAGTCAATGGAATCTCGGGGTAGGTTATTCTGTTGTTTTGTTGACTTCCGTGCAGCTTTCGATCTAGTGGACCGGGAGCTGCTATGGGAGGCTTTAATTAGTCAGGGAATTCCTAATGATATACTGCGGCTGCTACAAATGCTCCATACTAAAAACTGGGCACAGATCATTTTGGACTTGGATGGTAGTCTATCAGGGAAAATAGAAATTGGAAATGGCCTGCGTCAGGGATGCGTATTAGCTCCCCTGTTGTTCTCCCTGTTCCTAGCTGACCTACCGTTAATTTTGGGAAATACAACTGGGGCAAGCCCGAAACAAAATGGCAAGCAGATAGCATGTTTACTCTATGCTGATGATCTGGTGATTATGGACCAGACCGAGGTTGGCTTGCAAAGGAAACTAAATGTATTTAACGACTACTGTTTAAGGAAAAAACTTGTGATAAATATGGACAAGACTAAAACATTGAGCTTTGGCCGGAGGAAAACTGAGTTCTCATGGTAGATCGGGTCACAAAAAGTGGAATCAGTAACAGAGTATAGATATCTGGGGTTATGGTTCAAGCAGAATCTGAAATGGAATACCCACTTAGAGGCAGCTAAATTAAGAACCTCTGCCTCGATTAGCGGTCTGATATTGTTTAACAAAACCTATGGTGCTATGACCGACAATCCAGTGCTAAAAGCTTATGCTGCTATTGTACCCCCGCAATTTTTGTATGGTGCTGAAATGCTGTTCCTAAGTGGTAAGGAAAACGGGGATGTGGAAGAAGGTAAAAACCTAAAAAAGTTATTTATGCTCCCCCGGTCAGCAATGGTTCAGGCAGTAAGATTGGAACTAGGCCTGACTTCATGGGGTACGCAAGTTGGTATGGCTCTCTTGCGATTTTGGCAACGACTAGAAATAGGCGCAATTACCAAAATTTCACAATGGTGCAAAAATGAAATTCAGGATAGTGAACTAAAGTGGGCAAGAGAGATCAGGGGGAAATTAACAAAGTTATGTAAGAAGATGAGCGTTAATATAGGCCCTACTGTCTCCGTGGCTAATATTGATAAAAAGTTACTCAGGTCAGCGGGGAAAGAACTATCGCATGCACAGGACAAAAACTATCTCGCTAGTAAAACTTCGATCTGTTTTATGATTGACGCATGGAATAATGATAAATGTTTCCCCTACACTGATAAGTTACCGGACCGCAAATTACGGAATGAGGTTAGGAGGGTAAGAATTGGGGTAAACCCTTGTTACATGAACAATTCTGTAAAGCGGGCTATGATCAATGAGGAGGGAATCTGCTTTTGCTCTTTGGGGCCCAAATGTGATATGCTACACATCTTATTTGATTGCTTGAAATTTTTGGACTTACGTATTACATTTTTAAAACCAATTTTTATGAAATATGATATTAAACTAGGACCCAGGCTGTGACACTGATGACAGAAATGGCCCACTTAGATATTGCTGTGGCTATGGGGAAATATATGCAAAAAGTGAAGGCAGTTTTATATCTTTTTAACGAGTTTTAATAAATAGTAATTTTCAGATCAGATAATTGTAGGTTTTTAGACTAAATATGTTTAGGAGGTTTTATGTGTGTTAATGAAATGCTTTGTTTTATTTGTTGGATGAACCTTTTATCGACATGTATTGTTTGTGGACCAACGGTCCGAATAAACGTAAAATAAACTTGAACTTGACTTAGTTATTCAACATAATGAACTTGGTTTATGAAAGCAGACTCACGTTTGGCTTCAACCAAGCCTGAATGTAGACTTGCAGAAAGATGTACTCACCTATGAATCTTTTACACCACTATCGTGTAATTAATACGAAAAGTGAGCGAAGCCGAGCGCGCTAACATTTGATCAGACAATGGCCACGATTACAAGTGGCCTGTAAACTCCAATGGCCACAGAAATGGAAATTACTGGCCCGTCCGAAGTGTGAGTTTTGGATTTTCAGACATAGATCCCAGCCACAGAGTGCTGATCAATGTGCAAGGGCCCAGGGGGGAAGTTATTGTAGTTTACAAAGAAGCATGTCATTGCTGCGTTCCTATAGCCTGTAGGACAGTGTCCTGTGGAAAGAGGAGTCTAAAGCTTCGTTCTATATTGCATGAGGGTTGGGGCAGTTCTAATGTCCCTCAACGTTTCTGATACTATAGTTTTTTTATGATGCAGCTCAGTCTGAACATTTACCTTCATTGTTTTCTCTCTGTTGTTAGCTAAGATTCACCAAACCGACCCCAGCACCATGTATTTAAATGTATTTACTCACTATGCGCAACATATGCCAAAACAACCCAGTTTCAAGATGCCGGGGGGAGGAATGAGGGCAGAGGGAGGAAAGGGCACATTTGGGGGGAGATGGAATGAACGTGGGGACATACTCGGATTCAGAGTTCATTAGACGTCAGGAGAGAGGCTGTTCATTAAGTGCTTTTTTAATTGCTTCGAAGGTCTTTAGAGTTAGGTGTTTTGCACGAAAGTGATCCTGCGTCCTCTGATTCTGTAAACGCTGTCATGAGTTGTTTTCCTCTTGGACTTCTTCTTCTCCCTTTGGTCATAGGAAGCGTGGAGTCCTTCTTAGAGTGTAGGTTTCTTCGCGCTTTGTCCTCTGCGAACAGCTCTGTTCTGCGCTTAGGTGATGACGTATGCCATGCAGCTTCCACCTGACGCAGAGGGTCTTTAATATGACTTGCTGCTGCTGGTTTTATGAATTTTGAGACTTAGGATACTGTCTGCCTCATCCAACAGCTATGATCTAATGAGATGGTAGCTGAAAGAAATCGTCTATTGAAACAACAGAGTCAATGTATACAATTCATACAATGGTCACAAATGTGCAGGGAAGCTGTCCTAGGCGCCCTGCCTGCAAATCTGACCAAATATTCCTGATCACACAGCTTTGGTCAAAGGAAGGACTCCCTGTCTTCATTACGCGATACAATATCTTGATATACTTCTTGTTGCCCGGAGATGGTGTCATTTCAAAACAGCACTCACCCATCTTGGATTTTAGACACAGTGAAATCTGTTTACTTGTGTGGACTGGGCTGTGGGGCAGTGCCAAACAGGCCAGGTTGTAACATTTATTACTTTGTGTCATGCCTCATCTGAGTTCCCAAACCTCATCACAGGGTAACCTGGCCTGCACCACCCTTCTACCCTTTGCCGAAGGGGGTGATTACGTTGGCAGACGGACTTATCTCCATCCACCATCAACCCAGGAATTGGTACCGGTCGCCTACATGTAATTACAATGCGACCGCCACTGTAGTGGTCGCATTGTGCATGTTTACCAATGAGACGGGTGCTGATGATAAAAATGCATGTCATGGATATCCGTCAGTCTGTCAGTAGCTGGACCAAAGCTGTGGAATGATCTTCCCTATGACATCAGAGTGTGTAAGGAACATCTTCCTGTTAGGAAAAAATTAAAAACGTTCCTGTTTAACTATTAGCTCTCTAGGGCATTTGTTACACAATCGGTTGGGTTTTTGTTCACAGATGATGCCAAAGGCGCGGAGATACTCCTTAGGGAGTCGAGTTCCTAGCGCGTTATAAGTCTGTAAATAAATAAAATAAATAAATCCCTGCACTACGTGGTAGGCGCCACACGGTGCCTGCCACCTGGTGTAGGAAACTGCAGTGGGGCACCAAAGGTGCCCCCAAAGTTCATAAGTAACAAGCCCCAGCAAAAAGGGGGGCCCACAATGGCCCCCAAAGTACATTACCACCAGCCTTTGAATGGGGGTTGAACTACCATACACAAGCTGGCAGGGATGCAGCATCCAAATCTGGCAGGCTGTGCCTGCTAGGCACCGCCACCATTTTGTGGATGCAGGGTAGGTCTGACAGGCAAACATAACCATTGCCTGTGATGGACCCGTGGTGGACGGGCTTTTCTTCCGCCAGCACAACGCCCACCATCCTTATCTGGTGGGCGGAGAATGGCTGCACGATGGCGGTGAACCCACCACTGGCAGGGTGCCAGTGAAGGGGGGTTTCTCTGCCATCATAATGACCCCCGAAGACACAACTAGCAATATCTGGTCTTTAGGGAGCAGCGGAATAGAGCTAATGGCTCTGAAACATCAGTAGTAAATTACGTTACTCACCAAATAAATTCCTAGTAACCATTTACTGCCCAAAGACCTGTGGAGGTCAACATGCAGGGCCTTAGTCACTACACCCCTGTGGCTTGTCCCTTAAAATGCATCCAAACACAATGAAAGGCAGACCTCAACCCCACAATTGAATTCATTGGGACACATTGAAAGAGATAGTTCAAATTCAGGTTCAATGTTGAAACTGAATGAGTGGGTCTCTTAATATCCTTATTGATATATATTGATGAACAATGAGGCTTATGGTTGAGATCTTCACATGTGTTACAAGGGGAGACATATTTGACTGTGTCACAAAATACAACTGGTAGTAATTAATAACCGGCCTTACTCGCCAGGGAAAAACATTTGGAGTTAGTTCAACTCCCCCCCGTGAAACACACTAGGTGCAGTAATTGACTTTCTCAAGTGGCCTCATTGAAGTTTATAAATAAAATCAATGAATTGAATTTGCATAGCACACCGTCATCACTGGCTTCATGGCGCTGCAACCTAGTGAACCAAGAGAACAGCAAATCAAGGAACAGATAAAGAAAGCAAGCGTTAGCAAAAGAGACGGGTTTGCAGAGTGTTCTTATTTATTTATTTATTTATTCAAAGTTTTATATAGCGCGAACAAGATCCTTACAGATATCAGAGCGCTTCACATAGACAGGGTAGGGGCAGTAGGAATGAACAGAGATAATGGGAGCAGTGTAATAGTCATTAACATGGTAATAATAATAACATACATAAAACATATCAATATACAATCAGGTAAACAAGTAATATAAGACAGCACAAGTCATTGATCCCACTACAGGGGTGTTCAGGTACACCTTGGGTGTGTGGATGGCTTATACCAGTGTTATAGTATAGAGAGAACACTGAGTGAGGGCAACGGGAGAGTGGATCAGTAAACCAGCGTGTATCCTATATTGGTCGGTAGACGAGAGTAGCGTAGTAGTGTCCCCATCAAGTAGAAGTATAGTGCCAAAGGACAATGTGAACAGTGGTACAAAGCAATGCAGAGTCTCTGATCCAGCACCTATGAGGTTCAGGAGATCTTGGCCAGAAGGATGGTTTTCACCTCTTTCTTGAAGAGTGCAGTGGAGGAGATAAGCCTGGTTTCAGGGGGGAGCGCATTCCAGATCCTGGGTGCCATTCCTGAAAAGGAGGCTTGTATGTTTTCTCTTTCCGGAATCTACGAGGTTTCAGGAGTAGATTTTTTGTACTTCTATTGGATTATGATTCAAGCAAAGTCTGCAAGCCTCAGCCCAAGCTTTTAGAGTCGCACTCTATTTACTTTCTATTTACCTTCTTGATGGCCATATGGTTCAATAACTGCAGCAGGTGGAAGGGAAGACGATTCCAGAGCCAAGAGGCTAACACTGAACGCACAGGTCCTAGTTAGTTTATACAGACGTGCGTGAAGGATATCATTATGTTGCTTTGCCCCTTGCGTCACCAGATGCAAGAAGAACTTCTCATAGTTAGGATTGGATTGGATTCCAACCCATGTGCCTAGTGCAGTGAGTGCCGCATGATGGTCATCAGCATGAATGCTTGCGGGAGCATAGGTTCGCTCCCCTGCAAGGAGCTGTAGAATGAAGCTCTTTGTGGGGTATGGTCCCAGAATGTTGAGGCATAAATATCTTCTTAAAAAATCATAGGTTCTTATTCAGAGCTTAACAGACTGGATCCTCGTCACAAACGTGGCAGATGTCCCTCCTGCGGTATTACACAACCATTATAGCCTATGGTACTTGTCCACCACACTTTGACAGAATATCCCATAAGTCAAACTGTAACTAAAGTCCACAGTGTCCTGAGTAACACTTAATCTTGACCTGAGGCTATGAAGGATGTAGAGGGATGTATGTGAAAGGGCTACCAAAGAACCAGGGATATAAGTGCTGCACAAGCATCGGATGCGCCAGTTGTACAATTTCCTGAAGGAGATGCTCATACTCCATAGGCGATAAAGAGAAATTGCTCAGAACGGTGGGGGCGAGTCTAAAATCAAACAACTGGATGAATAATGGTGTAGTTTAAGAATATGCATTAATGGATAGCTTTTCTATAAACTATTTATTCTATGGGGAGATATTGAGGGAACAATGAATGAGTTTATAGGTATGTGACAATATGGAGATTTATAAACCCATCCACCTTATTACTGGGCATAGCTAACAATTCAAAAGACAATTTCAACAGATTTGGTTGTTATTTTTTAATTATAGTTTGGTTTGAGCAAAAAGATTATAATGCTGATACTTTTTGTCAAGTGGAAACTCTGTAACTAATGCTGGAATAATGTAATTAAAGAGATAGAGCATAAAAAAAGAAAAAAACAAAGGTGCAGTGATGGGCTGTTGCATGGCTGCAGCAAAGAGAGCACCTCGAATGTTCAGGCTTGATTTTAAGGGAGTGGCCAGCACATGAGAGGGGATTTTATTATCAAAGGAGTTTTATAGGGAAATGGCACAGACAAATGAGTAACAATATCTCAGATATTGAAGGGACCCCCCATTGCCGCTAGTGTGGTCCGCCTCTGTTGTCCGGTGCAGTTCAACCTAAGCTGCTATGATATGATCATTGTCTCTTCTGTACACAACATACTTACTGGACACACTAATCCGCCCAGTAAAAAGACACCAAACAAACCCCACTGCTGCTTGTGCTAGCCTGTCTAAAGTGTCGGGAGAGAGGGCTGCACAAAGTCCTTCTTCAGGAATGCCTTAGATAACCAGTTAACTAAAGCAGATCACTTGTGCAATATACCATGTTCATCCTCAGAAGAATTAAGAGACAGATAGCTTGATGGCCACAGGTGTAAGGGTGCACTTTGCTATTTATGCCCTTGAAATCAATATTGACTAGCTTTAAGGGACAGCAACATATATATTTATCATTAATGTTAAATGTTTTAAAATGTGTACGTTGTGTATATTTTACGATGAGATATGTAAGACTGTGAAGGCATGTGCCATCATGCACTAATTCTACCATTATGTGTGATGCTGGTTTTTCTTGTGGATCTCTGGTATGGCGTTTTGTATGTTACTCTTAGTGCACGGTACATTCCTCCAGCCTCTGTGTGACCTAACAGGCTTAACTATCATTTTTCAAACAAGCTGATAGTATAGCATCATTTGATTTTTCCAATTGTGATGATCCACTTCCTTTATTTGTAAATACAATTGGTGACGCTGGTTTGCTTTTTGTCCCATTTAGGGCTCCTTCCGTTGTGGTAGCTGCAAACCGGGGTACACCGGTGACCAGGTCAGAGGGTGCAAGCCGAACAAAAGCTGCAAAGACAGGACCCTGAACCCCTGCAGCATCCATGCTCAGTGCATAGAGGAGAGGAGCGGGGATATTACCTGTGTGGTAAGTGCACCATCATTTCCTTATATAGGCGTCGTTGCTGCAGTTTTTATTAGACTTGAAAACGTTTATTCGGCAGTATTTTAGATATTAATTCCAACTTTGGTGCCTCCTTGTCTCAACTTTCCATTTTAGGATTCACCCACCAATTTTTGCTTTATAAATGCATTGTCATGTTTGATGTCGTTTTCTTATTTTAATTATGTGAGCAGTGCTTCATGGCGCGGTTGCCACATTTGGGCTGTGTAGGTTTGCTATCAATCAAATTTAAAAAATACTTAAGGCTCCCAGTGCGCATGTACTTGAGCAGTCACTTCTGCATATCATGCCCTTTTCAGCGTAACCCGCAGTTCTTATAGCCACTGCAGTAAAAACCACAGCTAGGAGGTGTACATGTTGGACTTTCACCTGTTGAAGAAATTAGATTACTAGGCGATTCGTTAGTGCTCCACTCAACAGGTAGCAGAAGCAGATGTGTGTGGTAAAGGTCAGTGTGGGAGGTGTTGATTGCTTTGGTCAGACCACAGCACCTTTACAAGGACTTCCCCGAGTTGGTCTCATACGAAACCATATCCTGGAAAAAATCAGGGATCAATAGAGATATTCCGATCTGTGCTTCATAGATTGCCCAGTCTGTCATGGATATTCCAGCCCCCTGGAAATAGATTAAGTCTGAGACATATTCAGGAAAGCTTTGATACTGGAAAGAGGAGCTGGGTTTGAAATTGCAGTTTTTGAGTTCGATGTCAGGTGGCTCCTCCAGTAACATCAGGATTCACGACTTGGACTTCTTATTCTCATCTCTCCATGTCATCTCTGTCGTCGAAGCCTCCTTTGCCTCAGGCAAAATTTAAGTCTGTCTCATGCATTATGATTATGTCGAATTAGTGAAATATCTCTGGTCTGTTTAACATTTCAAAGGCATTGTAAATGACAGTCACAAGCAATTACACATAGCAGTTCTTTTAAAATATGGAAACCAGCAATCATCTCAGCAACTTTAGTTTTGCTCCTACTGAGGGATTTCAGCAACCCTTCTAGACTTCAGAGGAAAATGTCCATCCTCATTGAATGTCGGGTGGCATACAGCTTCCCTTCACCTTGGTCTCGAGCAGGGTCAAATGTATGGTGCTGCTAAAATAACTGCAAGAACATGGCGCCAACGTCATTCCTGGAAATCTGGATCCACCAAAGAAGACTTACTTCTTTCCTCTCAAACATTACAAACATAATATGGTTAGTTCTCCAAAGGTCAGCACTCTTCTTCAATGCATACATGAGACCGCAGTCCCATATCGTGGCCAATTCTAATGTTGGGGTCTGCTAACGAATTGAAGTAATACAGTGCTGTCTCTGCTCAGGTCATGTCAGAGCAGAGTTTGTCTCAATGTTTCATGCACAACCTTTTCCCTGGTCATAGGGCAGTCAGTGGTTACTGAGCAGTGTACACAATGGGTGCTGTACTTTACTAATGGTGTCCGGGGCCTTAGGTTCTACGGCACTCCAAGTGGATAATTAGATTACTCTTTCTATAAACTTAGGGCATGATTCACAAAGGGTCTCTGCACTAATGGTGGAGGCATCGCAGTCATGGTGGGACCACCAAAATACACTGTCTCATTGCGGACATCCTGTAACGAGTGCGGACAACCCACCATGACTGCGGGGACTCTGCCACAAGTGCAGAGGCTATTTGTGAATCGTGCCTTTGATGTTTCAACGTTGTTGGGTGGTGCAGTCTAGGTGACCTCTGATACATTGTGAGACAGTAAGAAGATGTAATGACATTCCACCTGACGTCTCGTATCTTGCGAAGTGGAAACAGTGAGCTCTCATACGACATGTCTCCTGTAATCCTGAACAACCTGCAGGGCCATTAGAGTCTCTCAGATGGCGCTCCCCCCCAACGTTGTGAGCCTGCATCTCACCATCCATCAGACGGCAGCATCCAGGCACCAGCTGCTACTTGCCTAACCTTGCTCTCTCCCCACCAGGCACACTTATGTGGAATACGACCCAATATTATGCACATCGGGGTCGAGCTCGCCATTTTGGGTCTGGCAGCACTGTTCCTGCTGGAGTTGACAACAAGAAGAAAACAAAATGTGATGGGTGGAATGCCTGGATTGACCTCAGCCACTAGTAATTACTCAGGGATGCATCCCAATCCATCATTTCGTTTACCCACCATGCCATCTGAGATTAAACCCAGCCATATGCAAATCAGCTGTGGTCTTGTTGCAGTAGGAACAGTCCACCCTGAACTGCCAGCCCAGGTCCTTTCGGAAGCAGAACTCAAGCAATCCAAGACAAGTTTCAGCCAATTTCAGTACGGTGCATCTTGGTTTTTGTGGCACAGTGGCCATGGGACCCACGTTTGGGCGCAGGGCCGGCTTCAGGGCAGTGCAACCGGTGCAGCTGCACCTGGTGCTGAGCTCAGAGGGAGTGCTATGCTTAGAAATAACTTATTGGTTTAAAAGCACCTGCTGCAGAGTTTCTTGTGTCCTCAGTTTTCAGCCAACAATAAAAAGTGTCAAGGATATCTCTGGTGATTAATATTACTGATCCTAATATAGAACAGTGACTTATTAAATGTCATCAAAGAGCCGCATTCAAACAGCATGGTGTGGTTTAGAACACTGTGCTTTTTCTCCAGTCTTTCATTATTCTAATGTCACTTAAAAGGGTTTGTTTGAGTAGGAAAAAATGTTTATTAGTAAACCAACCCCATCCCCTGTGGTATGTTTTAAATCCAGAGTATGTGCTTCTCCAAATAACTCTTAAAACATACTGCCTACTAGTATGTGTGGCCTTTGATTCCTACACCTTGTACTCCTCATTACCTTAAGTAACATTTTTACACACATACGATTTATTGTCTCTGTAATAATGTGTGTGATGTAAAGTGCTCTGACACCCAACATTGGCATGATTAGTGCTATAAAATAAATGAAATACATGTGAAAGAGAGGCTATGGATAGATAAGGGACCCTGTTGGAGGGTGGAAGTGAAAGAAGGAAGTCTGTGGGTGGCACAAATAATGGTAGTCACACGGGGCGCCACTAGCGCTGAAGCCAGCCCTGATGAGCAAACAGTTCCATCAAATTAAGTGCACCACAATGAAAAATACAAGAAGAAAGTTATAGATGGAATGCTTGTATTAATCACAGCCACTGGGTATTACTTGGGGCAATATTTTACCAGCCTTACACCCCTCACCAAGTGCTGTGATCCTTCTCCCCCACCACCCATCTGGCGGTGACCTCAAGATGCTAGATGTGACCTGAAGTAATCTGTTACTGCCCCTTGTTACACACACTCCATGCTCTATTTGATGAGCCCTCACTCAGTGTCCTTGGTAGGGAGTTCTTTCACAGTTCGTATTTCTAACAGGCGTGCCTGTCACGGCCATATAATAGGGGCTTTGGTCCACAGGCTCACCCATCCGCTTCAGCTATTGCTCACTTTGATCTTGACTGGCAAGAGTATTGACCAAGGTGAGCACCATCACTGTTTTTCTGCCACTGTAATACGGGCAGGTGGCAAATCAATTACTTTTTTTCTCCTGTCATATTATGCTTCATTCGTAGCTTGGGTCTGAAATCTGCTCCTTACGACTCATCATTTTTGTGCCTTTTACTATTTTACTATTGTTTGCCTTCAGGCTCTTTGCACATTTATTAATGTTATCACGCCATTGATGCAGCCTGATTTATAGGAGTTTTTAATAATTTGTACTCTGGTTCATTGTTTGCTCCCCATGGAGCACAATATTTTATTTCTTCCAATTTGCGTTTAATTCTTTGCACTCATGTCGCTGTTGCACCCAGATCTATAATATTGACCAGTTTTTGCTGATTTATATCTCGGTTTATGTACATGTTATAATTCATCTTGACCTATATAACTACTGAAAATGTATGTTCTTCAGGTACTGTTCATATCTTCCAAACTGATAATTGTGAAATTAGCCACAATTCAGGTTTTCTCCTGACTCTAAATCAAGTTCACAAAGCTTCATTAACATAAAAACATGTTTTTCTCACAACTGTCCAAAAATGCGACAAAAAAAGGAATTAGTTCACATCGTTCAGTGTCACAGTCAATTCCGAAACTCTTGATAACTCTTGTTGGCAAACAAAGCACCCCTGCAATTTTCCCAAGGTAACGTTTGGCATGGAAAACCTGTGGAAATTCACTTGGGGAGAGGGATGCCCGGTAAATACCAAAGCATGCAAATCTTAGTGTGGAAAAGACTAAACTCAGCATGGAGTGCTCCATTTTTAGGGAAAAACATATAATTGCTGCTATTTATGGTGTCAGACTTCATTGGGTGCGATAACTACTGCACCTTCCTCTGGGGCACTCATAATAGAGGCCTTAGAAGCATACAACATTGCATTAGAACCCGAAAATGATCATTGCTGAAATATATTTGAGTTCAACCAAAAGGGCAAGAAAAACATATTTTCTTCACTCATAATACACTTACTCGGGAAAACATAATTCGGTCATCTTTTCCAAATGCAAACAAAGCAAACTACACCCAAAGATATCAAACGAAGCATCTCAATTCACACTGGTAAGACTCTTGAATGCTGCTGAGCATTCCAATCTAGAGGTTCTCCCTTCTATATGTTGAACCTCATTCCAGCATGTTGACCAACTGAAATGATCTACCCGTTTGTGGAACCCATGTAGCCCATATCTCATATCCAAAGTGCCTGTGCGTCTGATGTTGTAATTCAAGGTGCCAAGCCAAGCTGTGTCAGTCCACTGTACGACTCAGTCAGATTATCACTTGCAAATGGAACTGTTTCTCCAAATTGCTCCGACCAACTCATTAAACTTCGAGAATCATTGACCAGAAACGGTACCTCTCTTGCTGTAAAAACAATTGTAGGCCAAGGCAGCAACCAAGCCTTAAACAAAATCACAACTCCCTCCAAATGGAAAAAATATATCTCTTGAATAGACCAGAGATCCCTTTCTCAAGTTCTGTGAGGATATTATCCTGGCAACAAAGGACCCAGAGAACACAAATACTATGCATGGCACAATAGTCACCAATAACCCTTTAAGTGCCATAAGCAAATTCACAAACGTATCGCAAACAGATACTATGAAATCCTTCGAGATACAGTTGTTAACCTGGACCATAGTGGTGTGTGTTTTGGTTTGTTGAAGTTAGTTCGCTTTTGAGATAGCAATGAATTACTCCAATCTATCGATTACAGACAATGTAGGTCCAGCGAAAACTACAGATGATCAGCCAATGTATATGTTTGCAGGAATACAATGGTGCTCAAGAAAATATGATATAATCTATGTCACCCCCCTTTATCTTTTTTCCTGTTGCGAAACATAATGTTATATAGAACCGGATGTAGATGCATTAAGTTCTGCAGAAATTATTTGGTACAAGACAGATGTTTAAAATGTGATGCTTCCTTAAAGTAAAACGATGACTGCTGGTTGAAGCTCGCCGCATATCCTGTATTACACAACCCGTGGATACTGTACCCATGTAAATGAAAAAAAATGCACATAAAGAAATTAAAATTAAAAAAAACAGATACCATGGAATCCAAATTGGCTTTGTACATAGATCAAAAAAAGGACCTCTCTTCTTGGTACACACCTCAAAAACTGATGTGGTAGCTTTTAAAACACCTCATCCCACCTTAGCAATAAATACACGCTTTCACCAGAAAATACATAAGAAACCAAAATATTTGGACATCATAAATTTCACTGGCAAATCTATAGTAGACATTACAAGCCTCAGAACTACCACACAAACTCACACAGTTGTCACACGTACAAAGACAAACTAAAACTCTATTCCTATTTCATATCAGAGCCTCCCTATTAGCACAAGTGGAAAAAAGACTCTCAATAAAATTATATTGCCCTCTATAACTATAGAACTGCAATTGCACACAGTACGAAAATAGCAAACTACATCTTGGAACCTAAAACAAATCTTATAGTACTGACTGGAACTTGGTGCTCAGATACCTTTCAAAGGCATGAATGAAAATATCTCCTGGATATGAGACAGCAAGAAATGACAGTTTTGGACAACTGGCTAGTGATGTTGCCTTCATTTTTTAGACTTTCCTCCACAAAAATTAACAGCATGTTTCAATGTTTTTCAATACCTAGAATATATGTCCGCTGTCAAAAGTATTGAAGACTTCACATTATACCATCCACTGGTTGTTGAAGCAGGATTTAGTGACAAATGCCAACATCTGAGTAATTAACAGTTTTTTCTGGAATATTTTAAGCTCCCTGGGGTTACAAGAAAGAGCTAGCCACCTCAAATTTAAATCCTTTCCTAGTTAAAAATTGTTTGCTATAATTTGTTGAAAATGTCACACATTCCAAAGAAGGCTGCTTAAGTTCCTCTTTGGGAAAGCAGACTCTCTGATCATTGATGAATTCCCGAAGGTTAACTAGTCAAACCACCTTGGGATCCAAATCACTCCATTACATGTGCATGTCTAATCTATTGCTCAAGCACTGAGACGGATGGATTTACAATGCCTAAATGTTGAAGGTCTAAAGAAAATGCTTGAAACCAATGTAAAATTAATTCCTCCTAAACCAAGATAACAGATATGCTTTTTGCTCACACATCCTTACTTCTTTTCCAAAGACCTTTCTTCATACTCACTCAACTACCTATCTCCCATGAAACTGAAAAAGAAGGTAAGAAGGTCAGACACCAGAAACTCTGCTAATCGCACAAAAAAGAACCTTCAACAGACATTCATTAAAACCTTAAAAATCATCTTAGAAGAAAATGTTCTTTTAGCCAAACAAAACCATTTTAATGACCGACTGAATGAGGCTAAAAACAGGCACAATTAATTTAAATGTTGAAAAAATCATGCACTTAAGTGAATACACTTTAATTAAGGCAAAATTATTGTGTTCACACTGGAGTTTGCTCCTCCACGTCACTGTCACAAAGAAAACAAATACATCATGAGGTCATTTCAGACAAGTTTCAGAAGATTCACTCAAATACATAGCGATTCACTGGAAACCCTCATGTTATAATGTAGCCCTTACCCCTCCAAATCTGGCAAAAAAATCTTTCCTGCTCTGATAGCAAACTGGCTTGAAATCATCGATTTACCCCTGGAAGATGGTACCTTTCAATTCCTAACCTCTTGAAAATGAGCATTTTACACCTGAAAAAAACACAAGACTGCTATTTGTTATGAAAAAGATAAAAAATGTATTGCATTTCAGCTCAAAGTTTATTTAAATATAAATAATCTTGTTTATCAATTGTAATTAGGTTTTCACTTAGGAGAGAGAGCTCTAAAGCATCGTTGATGCCAGTGATAGATGCCATCCTAAAACTCTATAATCAAAAACATTTGCCTATTAATTCTTTTAGACTTAAATCCTGCCTTTGATGCGGGGGCAATGAAAATCTCTTTTATCCCATCCGAGAAACACTTGGAATAATTAAGGCTGCTCTTCACCTGATTAAATCCTGTTTTTCTTACAGACACCAATGGATAAAAACAGGTGAATCTCTTTCCAAATCCATCCCTGTTAACTGTGATGTACCCAAGCCTCAATACCTTACTGAATAACATCTATGTTTGACCCACTGGGTCTCTTTTAACTGAATTGAGGAGTTGGTATCATCTCTTTGCAGATTATATCGTATTATGCATTAAAGTTACCTTGAACTCTGGCCTCCGGTTCAACTAACACACACCAGTGGCAGAAAACCAGAAAACCAGAAATGTAATGAAAGAAAGACATATGACCTACTTAAGTAAGAAAATTAGTAACATAGCACTTGTAGTAGTACCCCTGTAAACAGGTGCAACATTACTAATACAGGGATTCACAAATAATCCCTTTACAATACCTGGAAAGGTAAGCAGGTGCAGGTTTCCAAGTGGACTACTGAGAACCTAAAGTACCATCTTGCCTGCATTCCTGTTTCCTCAATACATAAATGTACTTTTTGTATAAACCCAAAGAACATTTTTCCCTGTAAACACACGCCTTACACATCCTTTAAGTTTGGAGGTGACCCATTCCCACTTCCCACCCTGGGAAGAGAATTCTTCCAGCCCTTTGGTCAAGTACAATTTCAACCATTTATAGGGTAGGAAAGTTTGGATTGTACTATGTGAATGCCAACAATTTCACAAGTTTGTTTACAAAGTTTTTAGGTAAACTACACCTTAATCTGGCCATCGTAAAGTTTACAACGGCAGATTTCTCCTTGCTCGTGGCACAGAAGTCCACAATAGTAAAACCATTTTTGTGTGTCAGGAATACTTCTATGAATCTCTGGTAGGGGTAAATGAAGCCCCTTCCCTAAGTTAAAGAATTGTTTGGCTACATCCATTTGAATACTTAACTAGTTCAACCAATTTAAGTGCCATGTGAACTTAAATGAAACATCAGAGCACATACTCTGTAAACAGTTTAATTACAGATTTAAAAAGCAGAAACTCTTGCAACTGACAAAAGAAATTGTCCTACTTTTTTAAATAGCTCTTTGTTCATATTTCTTTTAAAGTACCAATAGACATTGACATGTATACATCAAGGTAAGTAATGACATCTAAATATGTGCAGCGGTAACTGGACACTAAGCATTCATGTCTGGTTACAGTTCTGAGCCACAATTGGTAAGAACAAACAATAACAAACATGTATAACTCGCATCATCATTGTATACCATCTACTGAACTCCAATATCAACTCTTATTTCAGTTTGTTGAACCCCTCATCCTACATGTCTATGTCGATGGTTTAATATTCCATTCCCATTTTCAGGGTATCTTAGCAGAAGGTCTCGAAGGGCAATGCGTTTGCTTTAATGCCACTGCCTAACGGGAAAGGCCGATGGTGATCAAGGTCCCCCACATCGCATGGGGGAAATTGTGCTACTTATAATACATTTTGGAAAGGTGAATCAATGTAACTACAAGCTCTATTCTTTCTTTGTAAACCCTCACATCAGAATATTATTGTATTGGACTATGATTTTAAATAGCAATGTGAGGCTCTCATTATCATAAAGATAAATGTGCAATCACTTCACTCCTTCCTCCTAGGTCCGCAAGAAGGAGTGTATGATTTGTGGATGCAGTCGCCGCAATAACACACAGTGGGGGGGGGAAGGGCTTGATGGACAAGGTGCATTTCTCCCATAGGTGAAATTTGAAACCAGTGAAATGTACATAACTACCCCTAAATGCAATAATTGAGAGGGTGAAGCAAAGAGGCCTAATTTCTACTTATGGAGGTGAGGTCAGTTCCCCACCGAAAACCGTTTAAAAAAAGAGTCTATATGGTGAATTTTGCATCACAATTTTCACATAAATTGGTTAACAATTCTAGCTGTTCTAAACGGGCTCTATGGACATATACGACTACTTTTATCATGTACCAGACAGGCTTTACCCTTACCAGAGTCGGTGGGGCCTCACCCACTTCAAGACAAATTTGAAACAATTGACACAAAAGATTGAATATTTTAGCACAATTCCCCTAACACTTGACTACAAATCTAGAAGTACTATAGGCAATCCCAAAGATCTGAGTGTGCAATTTCACGTGAAACATCATTTTAAAGTTATTCATCGTCTTTCTTCATTTCTACAGTGTGCGCCCTGCCTCTTCCAAGTAGATCAATTAGATTAGGACGAAAAACCTAGTTGTAGGTTAATACTCAATTTAGAAAGCCATTTCATGCTCATAAAGCAGGCAGATTTCTTACAGACTTCTCCCTCAGACTGCAGTTGTGGTGAGATCAACACACTTTATCAATACAGATAATTACAGGTCTTTCCACTAGTCAAAAATAGAAGCTAAGACATTAAGGGCCAGATGTAGGTAATTTTTATTTACCGACCTCTTAAATACCGAGTCATACCGACTCGGTATTTAAGAGGTCGGTAAATAAAAATACCGAGATGTAGGTAATTGCAGATGTGCAATTACCGAATCGGAAACAGTCGGTAATTTCCGATGTGGTAAATACCGACCAGTTAATGCCCATGCATTCCTATTGGCTTTGAAGCCCATAGGATTGATTGGGCATATACCGGTCGGTATTTACCACATCGGAAAATACCGACTGTCACAAGGGTGCAGGGGGTGTCACTTTGACACCCTCTAGCACCCCCAAAAGAGGCTCGGGTGCCATGTGGCCGGCATACCTGCCCTAAGGGCAGGTCTGCCTGTCATATGGCATAGGTGTGCATGCACACATGTGCATGCACACCAGAAACGGTATTTTACCATCAAGTAGTATTTGATGGTAAAATACCGATGTTGTACTGCTTGTGGGACTCAGAAGAGTCCCACCTACATACCAATTTTCCGGAATCAGTAATGATACCGACTCGGTATTTTACATACTCGGTAAATTTACCTATCGGTAAATTTACCGAGTCTGTAAATTACAGGGACCTACATGTCAAAATGCTTTTACCGGGTGGTAACGGCCGAATTCGGCCGTTACCACCCGGTAAAAGCCTACCTACATCTGGCCCTAAGTGTTGGCTGGTACTAGGTGACTATCGGCAATAAGTATCACTATCTACATATACATTTTCTACCTCAAATCAATTACATTATCACAAACGTAATCATTTGCCCCCAGAAAATGAGCTTGCAAACAGCAGGGGAGGTCAAGCATAGTTTACATTCAAGGAAAGGTCTCCATCTATCACCAAAGGCCTCAGTGTTCTGCACAGGATGTTTTTTTTCTGTGATAGGGACTAGGCTGGCAGACACTGACTTTTATTTCTGCAGGGCTGGGAATCCCATAAATCGGTGGATACATGTTGATTAAAGCTTGGTTTGCCATACTATAGGGGCAAAGTTCATTGTATTAATTATAAAATGATTAGAATAAATACACATAAGATAAAAAATGACTAATCACCAATAGAAGACTCGGGGCAGGATGTATGAACACATTTTCCTATGGACACAGAATGGGTAAAACAGTTTGATACATCTGGCCCTATATAAAGACCCTATGTTGTCAAAATTGAATCCCATACAATAGGGTTAGAAGATGTTCTGAAAAGTTGCCGGTATGCTATACCGTTTCCTACAGGTTGGTGTAGTAAGTATGTTGGTGCTGTTTGTACGTGCTATATATGTGTCTGTAGACGCCCAGACATAGCTGCATGGAAGCTCTTATATGTAGACTGGCATTGCTTAAATCTACTACAAAGTGCAGCTGCAAGGTGTAACCAAACATTAAACCCGCACATAACTTTGATTATCCTTTCAGTGCGCCATTGGCTGGGCAGGCGATGGATATATCTGCGGGAAAGACACTGATATTGATGGTTATCCAGATCAAGAACAAAAATGCCTGGCCAGAAACTGTCGAAAGGTGAGTCGCTTGATAAACTTTGAAATGGGTAGCAGTGATTCAATGTTCAACAATGTTTAAAAAAAATACTGCCATTATAATGTTGTAGTTAAATGTATGTAAGAGGAAACATCTTCCGGGCAGATGGATGAGTGTCGTGCATTGATGTCCTGTTCTTTCACTTTCTTTGCCCCTCTGTAGGATAACTGTGTCAATGTTCCAAACTCTGGCCAAGAGGACTCAGACAGAGACGGTATTGGAGACGCGTGCGATGATGACGCAGACGGAGACGGCATTGTAAATGAGCAGGTAAAGGACCTCAGTCTATCACAGAATATTAATAGCAGGGCGCCCTTGGATTAACCTCATGCATGTTAGAAAGGCAGTCTTGCACACCGTATGTGGGGTATGGGTGCGATTTACCCCTTCAGATTTTGGAGTGGGGGACTCTAGGGACAATATCACAACCAGATTTTTAAGTAGAACTGAAGATTAAACAGTGGCAGACAGAACATGACATGAACCTTTGAAGCCATGTTGCACATCGCCTTAGTCTCCATGAAGCGCTGTAACCTGAGGAACAAACTGTGTGGGCTGCAAGATCTCTTTGATTTGTTAATTATTTAATTCCCGTCATTAAGGTGTGGAGCCGCTCCTAAAATTGCATCTGGAACTCTTTTGTCGGGAGTTTAGCTTCCAAAGGGCCAAAGTTATGGAGGTCTTACTGTCGTCCCAAATCATGGGCGCCAATTCACCAACATGCCAGGGGTAGCGGAAGTGACATCACAAGCCCTTTGACCTTCACTTTCACTCACACACACATGCTTACACATACACACACATTCACAACTAAACATACTCTGCTTACACATATACATTCAATAATGCACATTCTCTCTCACATAAACACACAATCACCCGTAAGCACACACAAAAAAAATCATTCAAAATAATGTTTTTTTAATCACCTCAGTTGCCATATAACTGCTATTTATACTCCATTTTCTATAACCCTAATAGGGAATTATGCAATATTATTCACCATTAGTACAATAAAAAAAAACTGACAGAAAACAAGGGAAGTGGAGACACATCCGACGTCCATAAAGACGAGCTGCCCCAGCGTTCCGTGTACTGATTTCGCCACCTCTGAGTCCTGGGGTGCACAAAGGCAGGGCCTGGGGTCGCAAGGAGCTAGCCAGTGGTCGGAGCAGCGACCCCTGGTGATCCCTAAATGACATCCCTGCTCCTAAACTAGAGCCACAGGGCATGTCACAAATGTAAGTATTTAAAAAATTGGGAGCGATGTAGTTCAAATTCTTACTGTAGTGTCGCAAAAGGACTTTATTACTGTCCTGGCCATGGCATCGCCAGTTTGGAGATCCCTATGGTGTCCCATTGTCAGAACCCCCAGAGTTCCGCCGCTTCTCAGAGCCAGTCTTCGATCCATTAAGGTGCTTCTTTGGTAAGTTATGTTTTCACCCCAGGGCTTTGGTTGTATTGTACCATGTCTGAAGACCACTCTAGCAGAAGGACATGCTGCAGCGGTGTTCCATGCTTGGCCCATTTTCAGATGCAAAAGCCTGGTTGTCCGGTATCATACAATCACTTAATTATTAACATGAATTGTGCCACGCTGATACCAGGTGCTGTAATACCCCGAGGCAGCACTATTCTAAAAGTACTATTCTAAAAGAATCCTTTTACATAGCACACTGATCCCTCTGAAGAGCAAGAGTCAATGTGTGTGTGGATGGGTGATGGTTTGTAAGGTTTTGTAGCATTCTACTCTGGTTATGATAAAAAAATTAATATTTTGCATTTTTTTTCCAATCTGATGGTGATTTCTCTTTTTGTTCACCCACAAGTTACCAATATCTTGATGCCAGTGTAATGTACTAGAATGCTTTCCCCGCACATTTGGATCTTTCTTTCATTGGAAAAATATCTGTATTGAGTCTGATGGCTAGTTTCTGGCCAAGATTTAGGTTCTACATCTCATGGCAGGAAAAGGACAGGCCCGGGACTACTGTCGCCTTCTTCCATGCCAACATAATTCACAGGACCAATGTCTACACTGATTGGAAAAGCCTAGTGTAGAAAAAGTGCTACTAAGATTAGACATACTTCTATTCAAAATACTTACCTGCACTGTACTCCCCGACATCAAATGCACTGAGATAACAAAAATATCTACAGGCTTATTTTAAATTACTAATTTTGATTCACGAGTGAGTTGCAAAACACTTAAGCAGTTTAGGAAGTGGAACATTTCATTTAAAGGGTATTAATAAATATTTATCTATATACTGGTAAGCCAGCTACACTCTACTACTGGACCCGTGATATCAGGGAAATACTGGATTTTGAAATTACACTGTTACATAGCACTTCTTACACGATCTTAATGCTTAAGTAAAACACAACTATCAATTGAAAAGTAGTATATCTGAACCTGGTTGAGGTGCTACCAATCACCAGGGTAACATATCTCTCCAAAATACCTGAAACTCGTTTTAGGGGAGCCTTATAAAACAATGAAGATAAAAATGTAATTATATGGCTTCACTGAATTTCTATTTCATTGCAAAAATAGCTCCTAACTCATACTGCTTGGAGAATAGTAATGTGAAAACCCTATGAAACGATGTGTGTTTAGTATAAAAGCTAGCTGCTTAAGTGCAGATGTTCTAAAATGAGGCGCTCCCCATTAACAGCCATGATGTATTATGTGGACGCGCATCATGACAAGTGTAGTGGGATTATTTATAGCACTGCAAGACAAAAAAAGCTTACAAGAGCAGGGATTTGGAATGGGAAGGGAGGGTGCCCGGACACAAGAGCAGGGATTTGGAATATAGAAGTGAGGGTGGCCCCAGATTTGTAAAGTAAGAATACTAGGACGGGATACAGAAAATATTTGGCCAAGATTACATACAACTGGAAAACTGAGATCAGATATTATCCATGCTAAAATAAGCGAAGATTTGCAACAAGATGGTACCTGACTTCTACGTGTCTATTAAGGAAAGCAGATTATGGACAAATTGCTGCGATTTGGGACAAATTCCTTAAACCAGCATTCTTTGTACCTCAGATCCCTTAATTAAAAAAAAAATGTTTGAAAGAGCAAGATGGCAGTAGCATCCACAATATTTAAACTATATGATTCACATTTTATAGACAACATCAATAACACCATACATGTCAATTGGAAAAGTGTTGGTGGAATCAATGTCTGACCTAGAGACTAGAAACTGCCCACAAGCTTTTAAAATCACATATTTGGGAATCCATATTTTTAAAGTCTTAATGGGCCAGACATATAAACCTTTCACTAAATCAGAGGGCTTGCGACTGGTAAAAACGTTTTTCTAATTTTCTAAACCCATTTAGCGGTTTAGAAATTATTACAGATTTAAGATTTTGAAGGGGCGGGTCTGAGGCATCCATTCCAAACTGCGAATCAGTAACGTAGGTATCACTAGTTTGCAACACTAATTCTGGTCACAAACCACTGACAAGTTACTGACTCCCAAGTCATAGTAACTGATTTGGAAAGCAAATGGGTCGTCCTCTTTGGATCCTTCTCCCCTTTGCAAATCATGGTCGCAGTGTCAGTAGCTGTAGGCAGAGGTCCAGGCCCACTCTCACAGAAGCTTTTAAAAATTGGACAACATACTTTTTTAAAGCAGCCCCATTTCTTTAAGAAACTCATGCTACTTTGAAAAAAGAAATCCATTTTGAACTCACAGGGGTGTTGGTTAAAGTTTGTTATGCGGGTGTAGTATCACATAATTTCAGTACTTTTATGTAATGCTTGTTACTCAAAATATTTGTGAGAAACATTTAGTGCAAACACATGGGAACTACAAGAGCAACAAGAATGTGAGTCACTGCTGTTTGCAGCACTTGCATTTTTTGCACTATTTTTAGCACCAAATATGTCCTTTTGCCCAAAATGGAAATGAAAACAGAATTCATACTAAAATATAGCTCTAAATGCCAGTTGTGCATTTCGAGTAATCTTTCCTAAATTTCTCGTAATTACACATAAACAAATGAAGTAAATTTTGCACACCTCTTATGGTCTGCTTTCCCTCGCAGGCCACCATCACTGTGAAGGTAGCCAAACCAAGGCAATCATGATTGCATGGCCTCTTGGCTTCCCACCAGGCGGGTTTCCGCCCGGGTCATTCTACCGAGACTGTCGTCACTGCTGTCTTGGACGAGCTTAAGGGAAGGGTCGACTCCAATCTCCCCCAGGCGTTGGTGCTCCTCGATTTGTCGGTTGCGTTTGACACGGTTGACCATGACATCCTTCTCGACCGTGTCAGCGCAGCCGGCATCAGGGGGGTAACACTCTCCTGGCTGAAGTCCTTCCTTCAGGATAGGTCCCAAGCAGTTCAGTTTGCTGGTTTTTCCGCTCCTCCCCGCCCTCTTGTGTGTGGGGTTCCCCAAGGTTCCTCCCTTTCCCCTCTTCTCTTCAATCTTTATATCTACCCTCTTATTTTTTCCCTCCGTGAGCTGGGGGTCTCCGTGTACAACTACGCTGATGACCTCCAGCTCATTTTTGATCTCTCTACTCCTGACTCCTCTTCCTTTTTTAGTTCCTCCTTAGTCTTTATTTCGGACTGGATGATCACGAACCACCTCAAATTAAATCCCGACAAGACGGAGCTTGTCCTCACTGGTGGTCCCTCTAATCCCTGGTCCCCTTCCCATTGGCCCCTTTCTCTTGGTACTCTCCCTCTTCCAGTCCCCTCTGTTCGCACTTTAGGCATTAAGGTCAGCAATGACCTCTCCATGCACTCCCAAGTCAGTGCTGTAATTTCATCTTGTTTTTTATCCCTCCGTCTCATTCGCAAAATTTCCCGTTTCTTTTCCACTGATGCCCTCAAATCCATCATTACAGCCCTCATCACCTCTCGTCTCGATTACGGGAACGCCCTCTATTCCGGCATCCCCGCCTTTGAAATGCGCCGGCTTCAGGCCATCCAAAATCAGGCCACCCGGCTCATTTTCCACCTTCCCAAATTCTCCCACGTCACACCCGTTCTTAAGTCCCTTCACTGGCTTCCTGTACGCTTTCGCTCTTCCTTTAAATTAGCCTGTCTAGCCTTTTTAGCCTTCACCCATTCTGCCCCTCTTTTTATCGTTTCTTTGATCACTCCCTATACTCCTTCTCGCACTCTTCGCTCATCCTCTCAACTTCTTCTTCAAGTTCCCCGCTACCGTAAAGTCCGTATCGGTGGCACCCATTTTTCGGTTTTGGCCCCCCAGTATTGGAATAGTCTTCCATTATCTATCCGATCGATCCCTACTTACCCAGCTTTCCGAAAGGCATTAAAAACTTTTCTTTTTCTCCAGGCCTTCCCCGGTTAGTCCCTCTGTTTGCAGTGTAGAATCCGTTTCCCCCCCCCCAGCGCCAGGAAGCCGCTTGGCCACAGTGCGCTTAATTAAGTTTCTTTTTCATTTCATTTCAATCATGATTTGCAATCTGCCTACTGAATATTAATTAGACATGCCATTCTGTTAGCCCCTCTGCTTCCTTATTTTACAAATAGATATATTAGTACTTTGGTCGGATAACAAAATAAGCATCACACTTTTAGGAGCAGGTTATTTGTGGAGGGAGAGTTTCTCTGCCACTGGCTTGTAGTGCTTTTGTACTGCTAACAAGAGGGGTTGATTTCCATGGTTTAGAAGCACCATGTCAGTCTAGACGTCACCCACACAACAGTAACGGACTAGAATAAAAAAAGAAAAGTATCCACATACAGTGCTGCTTAGTAGTACTTAGCCACAGACGTGAGTAGAACAGATTACATCCATGCAGTGAGGCAGAGCCTTGGCTTGCTAAAACTGACCCTGAAATAGCCTAATATTTTACCTTTGAAACTGTGGTTGCCCAATTACTTAATTCTATACCAGTATGTCACCAAACATTGCATGATAAACATGTTTTTTTTACATGTTTGAAAAGTGACAGGGGTTTGTGGTTTCCCAAAAGTAAAACCGAGCCGCAGTATGGAGGTGTATGTGTCACCGATCCAGTAAAGCATCTACATCTCCTTAAGCCAATAAAGTCAGGTGTGCTCTCTGCAAAGACAAAACAGTCCTTCACATTGGCCTTTCTAGGCTGTAATTCAGGCACAGCAAGGACAGGTCTGAATTTGTACATTCAGCCAATTATTGGTTCCCTGCGCCGCAAATGACACCAAATCCATTTAGCTTCCACTAGTGAACTACTGCGTTCAACAAACAGAACAAACACAGACAGTAAACTCCCGAGGGTTGCAGCACAGGAACCACACGGACAGCTGCTCTGGTCCTCATGCTGTCTGACCCCTCTGGGCGTTCATCAGGTAGGTGTTGGGTGGCACTGTAAGGTACTGTGCTGAGGGGTCCCCTTGGAGATTGTGCCCCTCTGCACCGCAGGTGCTGTGGGGCCTGTGTTAAGTCACTGAACAGAGGGGAAACACAGACAACCCAGAGAGGCATTGTGACAGGATGCTGCCATGTGTGAGATAGCCTGAACGACCAGAATGTGTGAACAAGCAATTGTGAGGAGAGATGGGTGCACATGTCCGCGGCGGGTGGCTGGAACAGCTGGGGTGGGTGTGTCCCCCCCGAGCAGGACCTCCACAGGCGCTGGATGGCAGGTCCCCAGGATGGAACGTGCCCAAAGGGGGGTACATCACTCCTTGAGTGACACTCCTGCCCTGCCAGTGGTGGCCCCGAACAGTTAAAAAACAATCTGGAGTAGGCGAGGAGGGAAAGAGATAGCATTCGCTGGATAAACTCCCCTAACAAAGAGGAAGTCAAAGCAGAACCCACTATGGAGGAGAGAGAATGCAAGATGGTCTGTCCAAAGCCTACCAAACCCCAACACAATAAGATTCACCACAGGTAGCAGAGAGCAGAATAGGCTAGAGGCACACACAGCTGCCATACTGGCAGCTTTTAAAGAGACCAAAACAGCCACAAGAACTGTAAGTAGCCAATCTCATGGACAAATTCAACGATGCTGAGGGAAAATCCCACTGCAACAATATCAGTCTAGTGGGTATCCCGGAAAATGGGGAAGGCCTAAGCATGGAATTGTTCCTAGAAGAGTGGTTGTCCTCAGTGGTGTTGGAGGGGAAAACCTCAAAGTGGTTTAAATGTAAATGTGGCCATACTTGTAAAGCGCAATGATACTCCTGAGTGTCCTCGCACTGTACTCATACCACTAGGGAACCCTTCCTGGTTTTTCCCCGTGAAATGTCCACTCCTGGGCATCCCCATGGTGCAACCAGGCATCCCTAGCGCTGTAGAGGGCCGTTGTGGAGACTAAGCAAGCTATTGCCCAGAGTTGCAGCGTGGGACCCATGCTTAGAGTAGGCACTGAGGCGAGAAATCAGGTCCGAGGAATTATGAGCCCAAGATCCGCCGAGACCAGCCAAGGCGGGAATCGAACCCTGGTCCCGGGCCAGACCTCTGCATCAGGGTCTGCCGCTCTAACCATTGAGCCACACTTCTCCACACCATGGAGAGAAAACATACAGTTCTTGGGAGGCCACTGATTCCCGGGGCATCGCCAAGGGAAATAGTTGCCATACTGTTAAACATTTGAGACTGGGGCACCATCTTGCAAACGGCAAGGATACAAGGACACTGCAGATAGAATGAAAGCATGCTAACATCTATCCGTACTAAGCCACAGCAGTCCAACGCCAACGGGAAACCTTCATAGGAGTTATACAGCACCTTAGGAAACTGTACCTCAGATATGCACTGTTTTTTCCACAAAACTCTGCATCATTGACCAGGCGACCTGTTCACAATGACAAGAGAGGTGTGGGACTGGTTAGAGAGTCGCAGACGCCACCTCTCTAAGGACAGAGAGATGGGACATCTGTCAAAATGGTGGCCACATAAGAGGCAAAGCACGGTGCAGAGCCACTCGCAGACAACCCTGTCAAAACAAAATTGTGGAGACATTCAGAAGTCCAACAGTCCAACTCCAACAGATGGGAAGCTGTGCTGAGCGAGACCGAGGAATCCGGTGACAGAGACTCAGAACGGGGAGGAGATGGAGAAGATTCGGACCTGCCAGTGGTTACCCCAATGACATCTGAGGAGTTGGAGACTTCATTGACGATGTTTTTTTTATAATCAATTTTATTGATTTCTAAAATTCACAAAACAAAAGGAAAATGGACATTGAAGCACAGGTAATCATCATAGTTGACTACAAATATCCTGACCATGTGGTCAGTTCATATACATGCACGGAAATTACGACTATTCACTTGTCTAATGCGACCACATAGAATGCCCAAACATTGAGATGATATCAATCTAACTGATGCAAACATTTGCCCCATATCTTTTCATACTTCTTTGGGCAACCTCTGGCTATGAACAAGGGTTTCTCCTGAGCAGCGCACCAGTCTATCCCACGACGCCATGTGGCAATACTCAGAGGGGTAGGTTGAGACCAAAGCGATGCGATGTCGTGTTTGGCCGCCATAGTAGCCATTCCAAGAAACAGTTTGTCTGTCCGGGACCCATCCAGGCCCTCCATGACTCCCAAGATAAGGTGCAGTGGGTTGTGGGGCACCTGCCACGCTATGACATTTATGAGTTCAGATTCAATTTAACCTCAGTACGCAGCAATTCGGAGACAGAACTAGGTCATGAGGAAGAAATCGGCAGGTGCTTGCCTACAGCGTGTACACTCTGGTGAGACGGGCAGGCCTGCCTTATGGAGATGCTCCAGGGTGAGATAGGCGGTATGCAGGTAGTATAGTTGAATCAGCTGGAGTTTTGCAGAGGTGGTAATGGTCTTGGGGGCCATAAGTGCATCCTGGCCAATCTTCATTCTCTAAGGGGCCCAGCCATTGCTCCCATCTGAGTCGGAGCAGGTCGAGTGATGTGGGGCCGTTGTTAGTGAGGGTGCGGTATATCCATCATATGCCACCTTTACGCAGGTTACCCATCATGATTTGCGCCTCTGGAGGGCTAAACTCAGGGAGTGCATTGCCTGTTGAAATGTGTGTGTTGCAGCTGGAGATATTTATAGAACTGTGAGGTGTGGAGAGTGTAGTGCTTTTTTAAGTCTTGGAATGTTCTGATGGGACCACTCGCCCAAATGTCACCCAGTTGTGATATACCAATGTGACTCCCAACTCCTGAAGCCCTCCAGTGCCGCCACCTCACTCAGGCATGTACCCTGCCAAAGAGCTGTCTGTTGCGTCTGTTTGTTATCCTAGTCTGTGTGTTGAGGGGCCGATCACCAGGCCGGCAGCACTGCCAGAGTCACCATTAGGAGTGTTTGGGGTATTGGGCAGCCGCATAAGATGGCTTGAATGCGGGAGAAGTCCATGTCTCCTAGCCCAGTTTTGCAGGCCGTATCAGACCAACCCCCCGTGAACCAGTCATGGATGACGAGCAATCATGTGGCTAAATAATACAGGTAGAGGTTGGTCATGCTCATGCCGCCATCGAAAGGAGGGACTTAACATCGGGCAATGGCCATGCGTGGCCTCCCACCTCCCCATAGACACCGGGTAGCCATGCTGTCCATTTCTTTGAACCAACTTCACGGAAAATGGAAGCAGGTGTTTTGGATGATATATAAGAAGCAGGGAGGATCATCATCTTGAACAGCGCGACCTTCCCGAGCGGATTAAGTGGTAGATTTTGCCAGCGACGGAGATCATTTTTGTCTTTTTTAACAAGGGGGTTGATATTAGTGCCCATTCTAGCTCAGGGAGCAGTGAGACCCGTATGCCCAGATATTTAAGTGATTGTCGCTAATAGGGATGGCTGATTGCCAGTCAAAACAATCCCTGGAGAGGTGGAGGGGGACCAGAGTCGATTTTGCTAGGTTAAGCCGGAGGCCTGAGGTCCTTTCAGAGGATTGGAGGATTTGGAGACATCTAGGGCCTGAGCGGGCTGGGTCCGCCAAGAAAAGCAGGACATCATCCGCGTACAACACAATTTTATCTATGTGGTGACTGCCCCATTCCCATCCCTGGACCTTGTCATAGACGCTCCATCGCCAAAGAGAAAAGGAGAGGTGAGAGGAGGGAGCCTTGTACCTCTCGGAAAGAGCCCTGTTGATGAGTGCTCTTGCTCTGGGGCGGGAGTACAGGACTCGGATCGTGTCACAGAAGTGTTGACCCAGACCCGTCTTTATAAGCACATCTTCCAGGTAAAGCCAGTGGACTGTGTCAAAGGCCTTTTCGAAGTCGACTAAGAGGAGTGCAAGATAAGGGTTAAGCCTTTAGTGGTTAGCAAGGGCCAAGTGGAGGCGTCGCAAACAATGTCTGGTACTTCGCGCCGGTTTTAAGCCGCATTGATCCGGGTGGATCAGCTTATTTAAGAGAGGGCGTAGGCGTTGAGCAAAGATCGTAGCGTATATCTTGAGTGCAGTGTTAATTTGAGAAATTGGACGGTATTCTGTACATGTTGATGAGGGCGGTTGGGTTTTGGAGATAACTACAATTGTGGCTATATCCATTTCGGGGGCAAAGGATCCGGTGTCAACAGCATGCTGGAATAGGGCAGAGGGGTGGGGAACCAGAAGGTCACGGTTTGCGGCGTAATACTTCTGGGAGAGTCCATCTGGGCCCGCTGATTTGTGGGCACCCAGTGATGAGATCGCAGCAGGGACTTCTTCAGGGGTAAAGGGGAGATCCAAGTCAGCTGCCTCAGACTGTATTAATCAAGGAAGCTCTTGCGGTCGAGCAGCCCGAATGGGAAGCCTCTGGCCTGGAGGAGGAGTACAGTTCAGCATAATAAGCAGCCTCGCCGCCGTCCCCCGCATCCGAAGAGCCACCACAGGGGGAAGGTCCTTCTCCTACCTCGCCGCCAAGACCTGGAACTCCCTCCCGACCCACCTCCGCCTGACCCAGGACCACCTCGCCTTCAGGAAACAGCTCAAGACCTGGCTGTTCGAGCAGTAGCGGACCCCCCCTCCCCAAGCGCCTTGAGACCCTCCGGGTGAGTAGCGCGCTATACAAATGCTTTGATTGATTGATTGATTGAACGTTTGTGCGATTGCAGGGGACATACGCTGGATGGCTCCAGTAGGGTCGCGGAACTCAGGGACTATGTGATTAGCCAAGGAGTAGGAGGCCTCCCTGTGCAGCAGCCTCCCTTTCTTCTCCCCCACCCATAGACACGAGCGATGGAAGAGCGCCAAAGCAATTTAGCCGATTCCAGCAAGATTTGCTTGATTTCTTCTCTGATTGCCGCAAGTTGTCTGTCTTGAGTTTTATCTGGGGATCCCGCGAGGCCAGATTCCAGACGGGTTGCTTGTGCCTCCAATAGAGTCAGCCAGGAGTTTTGATTTATGTGCTGCGTCCGACCTTTGGCCACTCCACTAATGGTGGCTTGACCTACCTTCCAGAGGGTGCCTTGGGACAGGACCGAGCCGATATTAGTGAGGAAGTATTGACGCAGTTCTTTTCCAATATCTCTTTTAATCTCCTTGCTTTGTAGAAACCAGGCGTTTAAGCGCCATACCAGGCAGAGTACGCCATTAGGTTCACCCAGATGCATAAGTAGAGGTGAGTGGTCAGAGATTCCTCTGGGAACAATACTATGTGTGTTACTCTATGGCAGTCGGGGAAGGCATGAAGATCATATCAATTCTTGCCTGTGTGTGGTGCGCTGCTGAAGTATGAGTGTAGTGGAGAGCCAGGGGGTTCTATGTTCTCCACACATCACAGAGGCCCGACATGGTCGCCCAATTGGTCAGTCTTTTTGCATGGGCTATGCGAGCGGAAGAGGGAACGCCGGTAGAGTCAAGTGTTGGCTGCATCACAGCATTGAAGTTGCCACCCAATATTACCTGGCCTGGGGGCAGAGTAGAGATTATGTTGGTTAGGTGGATCAGTGTTGGTGTGGTTGAGGCTGGCAGGATATATATAGAGATCAAGTTGAGAGAGCTCCCTTCCAAGGACCCCGATAAGGTGATGGATCGGCTCTGTGGATCACCTCTAACATGAGTGGGGAAGAATGGAAGGCCTCTTCGGAGCAGGAAAGCCACCCCCCTTGACCCTCTCTCAAAGCCCAAATGCCACACCCTGTTGAACCCATGGCGTGCAAGAAAGGGACATCGAGTACCCAAGAGATGGGTCTCGTGGAGCAGGAGAACCTCGGGGTATGTATTTGGGCGTATTTCAGCGCTGCAGTGTGTTTAATGCATTCAAGCAGTCCATTGACGTTCCATGATAGGACGCAGAGGGAACTATTCCCGGGAGAAGTGTGTGCCATGTGAGGCAAATCGAGCATTGGGGTCACAGGACCCAGAACCAGTGCGGGACTTGTGTGGAGTTTTGGAAAAGCATGCCTCCAGCATCTGTGGCATTGTGCAGGGAGTCAAGAAGCATGTATATTAGTATGTTAGTAGTGTGCTGCATGTATTCAACAAAAGATAAAATAGTAGGAAACACAAATTTAAACAATGGTCAACGGTCTAAACCCACCCAACCCAACACCCCCACCCTATACTTCTAAAACTGAAGCATGTGTTGCCCTAAATTAGAAGGTAACAAGCCAAACTAGTGCATTTAGCTAAGAGGTTGCGTGATGGACCCCTCCTGTGGAGACGGATACATTTGCGGTATCAGCAGAGTTTCTACATTCTGCGGTTCAGTGGGACCAATATCCCAGAGTTCAGTGCTGAGTAACTTTGTGATGCTGCTTCGCGGCGGAGCCCTGTTGGTCAAATCTCTGGTCTCTGCGAAATATCAGAATCTATGGCCTCCAAGTTCGAAGTCCCGGGGGGCTGTGGTCAAGGGACAAATTGTCGGCAGATCTTGACAGCCTCCGAGGTGAGGAGTTCGTCTGACTGATGGTGTCCTCTGGCACCTTTGACGATTGCATCAGTTGCTGGAGCTGGTTTCCAGTCAGAGAGCTAGGGCGGTTTTTCTTGCCTCGTTGAGTTGGGTGTGGTATTTCCTGAGAGCGGACTTGTAAGTGTTTTTTGTGGTGGTGTCCCGACTGGTTCACCATTTTCTCTCCAGCTGTTTGCAGTGGTGTTTGAGGTTTCTAAGTTCTTTGTTGTACCAGTCAGCTTTGCGTTGGTTCTTGAGTGTCTGACATTTTTCAGGGGGGCTAGGGTTTTCGAGCAGTAGCAGCCCCCCAGCGCCTTGAGACCTCCACGGGTAAGTAGTGCGCTTTACAAATGTACTGATTGATTGATTGATTGATTGATTGATTGATTGATTGATAGGGTGTTTGCGCCAGTAGTGATCCAGTTGTTGATGACTTTGATGTTGGCATGCAGGTCACCAATGAGGTTTGGTTGGAAAACCTTGCGGGTGTTGGTCCAGTCTCCATCCGTTTTCTTCATATCAGCTTACCAACACCCCAGACCACGTACCACCTCAGTCCACTCCCCAGATCCTCCACCTTGGCAGTTACTAATATGGCATCTGTTGTTGATGTAAAGAATCTACAGTTAGGTGTTTCTATCAGAAGAACAAATTACATGCCTTCAGTAATGGCCTTTCTGGTGGATACTGTATTTAACCGCAGATTCCTCCAGGTTTGTAGAGTGGCCTCTAACATTTAGGGCACAAGTGAGAATCTGGCACACTGTCCGACCAATTTTTCCAATTTTCCAAGTTTGAGGGTGCTGAAGGGCAAAGTTGACAACACTGGCAACATGCAGAAGTGGTGCTTATATGCAGCTCTGCTCTGTTACTTCCTGGGGGTATGGAGTCACTGCAGAGCCGAATGACGTAATCAACTGGCAATTGTGCAGCAAACACTGTCTCCTGAATATGCTGGCAATGGCAGTAACTCCACATGAATAGAGCTGGTCTAATTTTCTCTTGTTGAAACACATTTGACATCTACCTTAGAGACTGGTCTCTTGTCCTCCACCTGGCATCTCCTTTTGAAAAATGAACAAAGCTTCAACCCTCTCCACAGTCCGCTGAGGCCCTTCTGGTGCACCTCTCCCCTCTCTTGTTAACCAGGATCTGGATGCCTTCCTCTTCCTGCTGCCAAGAACAAAGTCAGCATCACCCAGTTCTCGTCTCTCTCTTGAAATCTAATAAGTATGAGAGCAGATACCAAGGGGCATATTTACAATGAACAATCTTTGAATGCTGTTTTGTGACTTCTATGTGTGCTGCTTAATGCAGCACACATAGAAGGTGCAAAAAGTCTTTTTTTTTTCTTAATTGTTTAGGCACAGTAAGGGTCACCTTCCTGCACACTAACAATCAATGCCTGTTGCTGTTTCTATGTGTGCTGCACAGCGCAGTTCACATAGAAACAGCATAAACGAGGGAAAATAAAACATTTCTTCTTGTTGCGCCTGTTTAAGACCAGGTTTTGCCTGGTCTTAATTTTGGTGCTGCCCCATATTTACTCTGCCCTTGTGTATATGGGGCAGCTTCAAAATCAATGGGTGTTGTGGTGGAATGCCCACCGCAACACCCATTCCCCAGCCCTTTCACACTAAGTATAGCGGGAAAGGGGACCTTATTTACAAGGCGGCGTTAAGCCAGGTTAAGTGGCTTAACGCTGCCTTGTGAATAAGGCGAGGCCTCTATCGCCACTACAACTTCTGAAAAGTGATATTGTGGTGGCGATAGGGGCTTGTAAATTTGCCCCCAGGTGTCCAGTAATGAATGGTTTGTAAGATGGGACTAGGTAGTTATTGTAGAGTTATCTAGTAGTTGAAGGTATGAAATAAGACTTGTTGATTACCTCACATATCTAGATTCATCCCTAGTGTGACATGAGCCCATAGGAAGGAGGGATACACATGGCGATATCATGATGATATGAAGAGATGCTCCAGATCGTGTCAGACAAATGTCCATGTGTACAATGAGAGATGTAGGTTTGTTAGAGTGGAGACTCAGTCAGCAAATGTTAGATCTCTATCCATTCAATAGGAACACTGACATGACACACGCACACACGCAAAAACAGAGAATGGACATTAGTCCATTCCTCAGGCATCCTTACCTGGCTTCTTGTAGTGAGGGACAGTATTGCTGCAGCAAAGACTGATGCATGATGCTGTGGTGACAATGTGGGTTTACATATAAGGTTAGCCCAGACAACAAAAGGATTGTGCATACGTACCAGGATCTGCCACACTATAGCCATGTCTATGGTCTAGACCATATGTAGACGTATGGTCATGGACAATGGTTCACATTATGCCAGCGCCACTAGTAATGGGTGCCCTCTCATGGTGTCTCAAGTAGAAAAAATGATGATTAAATGCTTGGCTTTGGCTTGGTGCTCACAAAGGAAACGTGCTTGTCTTTTCTTCTAGGATAACTGTGTATACATTCCCAATGTTGACCAGAAGAATAGCGACCAGGATATCTTTGGAGATGCTTGCGACAATTGCCGCATGGTACTGAATAACGACCAGAGGGACACTGATGGGGACGGAAAAGGAGACTCCTGTGACGATGACATGGATGGAGATGGTATGACAATTGTTTTTCTGTATCCCTTCTGGCGAACGAAATTTTGTGTAAATGGGAATGAGTTGTGCAGTAAAGTGAAATCACATTGAATAGAACTTGGGACTCTAAGGAGAGTTGTTTTGTTGTGTATAGTAATTGTGACATGCAGTCTGTGATAGGGTAAGGGTATTCTTCTCTTGTCACTTGTTCTCTACTGAGATAATAACTCGGAATTTGATCTTTACGCTGCAGTAATAAATGTGTGAATATGTATTTATTAATACAGAAACTCTATATGAAATGTGCTATTGGTCCACATTTATTTTCAGCGGCATGGCCTAAATGAGTTCATACCATGGCAGTGAAAATATTGAGTGGAACCATATTATGGGTGGTGCATAACTAATGCTGAGCCATTGGCATCCATATGTTTTGTAGATTGTGTTTTAAGAGAAGCGTGATCTGGCTTCAATCTAAATCCTCTTGAATGCAAATCAGCAAAACAGGGTGGATTTGGTGCCATTGACAGATCTCATATCTGATTGGGTGGTGTCAACAAGATTGTTGATAGCTAGATGTGACAAGAATTGAGAAACTATTCTTTTCATGTTGTTTTCTTAAATGTTGGCAGAATGGTGATGATTCTTGGTCGATTGGGTGTTTTTCAGTGCCGACTTAAAATGTCTGCATTTGGAGATATATGGAGGCATTGTGGACAGATGGGAAAATCTGTGTTTGTGCCTTGGATGCAGTAAGGAACCCTTTGCAGTTTACTTTTAAACTGTCTTTTTCTCCCCTCTCCTCTTTCTAGATTGAGAGCTGGCAAGGAGCTATGATGATTTCCTCTTTTGATTAGTTGTTTTCAGAAGGGAAGGGGAGCTACCAGTACTGTGGTACTTATGTTAAAGTTCTTATGTGTGCACTAGGTTGAGGACAGGAGTTTATTAACTTTTGAACACTTTAGGTGAAGAAAGTTTCAAGGGTCATTGAGGTGAAGAATTAGTGAGGTCAGGTCCATTAGAGTATTGTACATTTTGGAGTTAGTTTTTGGTTAAAAAATTATTGACAACCGATGCCTTTTTTTTCAGCCCACCGACACTGACACAATTGCACGAGGACTCACAGGTTTTACCTGTGAAACATCTGCTCATGTTAGATTTACCATTGGTTTATCAAGTCCAAGTCATTCAAGTGCTTTATGAAGTCATTGCTTTGGAGCTTTATGGACCACCCAGAGTTGAACCTCCCCCAAACTAGCATACATTCACCTGCTGGACACTACTATGTGACGGTGTTTAGGACTTTATTAAGCTAGCTGTATTTTTGTGTCTAGGGCAGTCTGTGGCACATCAGTCGCTGGCACATTTGGAATGTGGTAAGATGGAAGTGCGAAATATTTCATTGTGCAAGATGTGATGTGTGGACAGTTCTGGCTTTCTTAGATTTTAGATTCAAATGATCACCTCTTCTTTATTTGGACCTGTTGTTGATGTTAGCAGTGTATCTTTAGCATGTGCTAGGGGTAATGCTAGGGAAGTGGTCATCAGCAATTCATTGTTCTGTATTGAAGGTTCAGACTGTGCTTGACTCCTATGTATCTCCTGCAGTGCCTCTTTGACTATCTGGTCTTGATATGGTGTAAGGGCAGCTTGATTGGATAGCCTTGCCAGGGGCATTTGTTTGCTGTGTTTGTATGTCTTCAGGTACTATGCTTTGCATGGTTTTTAAGCAAGTGGGGAGATGTTTGGGGACCTCTCTGTACCCCGAGGCTGCAACACTAGTAACAGTGGCAACTGTACATATCTGATTAAGTGCAAAAAAAGAAAGTGTTACTATTGTTCCAGAACCAACTATACATTATTTACATCCAGGTATTAAGAACTTCTTGGACAACTGCCAGAGGGTTCCCAACGTGGATCAGAAGGACAAAGATAATGATGGTGTCGGTGATGCCTGTGACAGCTGCATTGACATCAGCAACCCTAACCAGGTAAGTAGAAGTATTTAAATGGCACTGCGGTACAGTGTAGTCGGTGTGTGCACTGTGCTGCCCCAGATATAAGATAACAAAACCAAAAGAGGAACCTTTTGGTTTGCTAAAATATTGAATGAGAATCTTAACCCCTTAAGGTGTGTGTACCGGCCTATGGTCGACAGACGCACTACCTCCCTGGTGCAGCGCATGTCCATTGACCGACACCAGGGAGGGCCCCACTAAATCCTTCGGTGTAAAGCACTGTAGGTTTCTTTTTGTTTCCATGGGGGAGATGCGGGAGGCATTCTACATCTCCTGTCCATCTGTGACGTCAGCTCTGTGAGGCGCTTTGATGTCACAGTTATCCCCACCAGAGCTGAGGGCAGCTGCAGGTAAGGACGCATTCGACTCCAGTGAGAAAAAGAAGCCGGAAACGGCCTCCCCAGCATTCAGGAAGGCCTCATTTGAAAGGGGAGAGTCCCTCCTTTCAAACAAGGCTTTTCCAAAAGGGTTTCCTGGCCATGGATCGCACACCAGGGATGTTTGGTTGGGTCAGCCCTCGTGGGATTGGACCGCATCTCATGGACACACCTTACTCAATCAGCCCTTCCTTTTGAAATACTTAGCTGTGATAGTTTAGAGAGTTCAGTTTAGCTGAGCTAGGGCTGCATGTTCTGAATGCCCTTATCGTGTCAATGAAAGTCTAGGCCTGGAAACAATGTGTCCTTGTAACATGGAGTCATAGGGTAACTGTAGGCAGAAAGAATTGTCTCTTCCAGGCCACGAGCGAGAATCCGCACCATCACCTCCGTGACACTGAACGTAGCTGCTCCCTCCACGCCGTTGCATGGTTCCATCTTCTCACAGAGGGACTGGTTAGAGGGCTGGCATCAGAGAGGCCCTAACCATGGTCATGATCCTTTACAGTACAAGTAAATGGGATTTCTTATAATGTAGGAAATGTCCCTCACAACCACTCCTTGTGATAGCTGTTTCATTACAATCCTCAAGATTCATCACAGGCGTGAGCCTCTGAGTGCGCAGTGCCGCGTGCTTCATCTCATGTAAGGCTGGTCTTCTGTTTTTCTTCACAGCTGTGGTTGTCTGAGTGCGTCATTGGTTAATGATAGGCTGTGTTTGTGGTCAGGCACAGGGTTGGCTTATAATCCAGGCTGAATCACTGGTGCTTTGGGTTATTAATGCTGCAACTGCAAAAATATCTACACGGAAGAATGAAAAAAGTCCTCTCACAGAAAACATAAAGGAGTCTTCTTAGATATTACCATTTATGCATTTAATCTCTCTTTTCATCCAATAGAGAGGGTAGCTGTCTGTCTTAAACCTTTGAGTGACATATTTGCATGAGCTAGTGAGGGGCCAATGCCCTCTGTTTATCTGTGTGTTGTGGGGGCCCTTGAAGTTGATGATCAATTGATCAGAAGAGACCGGAAGAAGGAATGCAGAGCGCTGGTTATCAACTGATCCTTTTAGCAGAAAGGCTTAGATAAAACAACAGTGCTGACCTGACTGTGCTGGTAGGGTCCGCCAGGAGTGCCACAAACTGTTGAAGGAAGCAGGAGAGAGGGGAGGGGTGCTTTTCAGAGATCTTTTCTTCATTTTGACGGTCATCTATTTCACAGTATATTTGGGTGCCTGTAGGTTATATGCACACATTCTGTGAGACCCTCTGCGATGCAAAGGAACATAGTTTCACGGGTGAGGGGTGTTTGGGGTGCTAATCCCCTCTAATAAATATAGTCAGAAGTAGCTAGTTTGGTACAGGTGCTTTAAGTTGACTATGGTGATGTGTTTGTCAGACTTCACTTGGGAGTTTTACATACACATGCAGACAAACATACACACACACACCTGTCTCTGTTACAAATGTCTTAACAAAATGATAATTTTACAAAACATTGAGTTCTAAGTAACCCTCACAATCCGCACTCCTCTCTCTTCCTACTGCTCCTTAAGGCCCCCACCAGCCCTGCTTCTCGTATAAGGTATTTTAACCAGGGTGATTGTTGGGAGATCTGAAGCTCACACCACCCAGTCTTACTGACCAAGCTACGCTCCAGGCAGCCGCAGACGGCAGTGGGAGTGAATGCAGAGCGGTGATGTGGGGAGGGGCAGGGTGGGGGGTAGTAATGTATGGATTACAGAGTTTTACAGGTACGTAAACATTTAAATAAATAAAACGAATTTTGTTGCGTGCACTGCATCGCATTTTGGGATGCAGTGTACTCAATGAAATTCGTTTTATTTATTTAAAGGTTTACTTACTTGTAAAACTCCGTAATCCATACATTACTACCCCCTACCCTGTCCCTCCTCCTCCCCACGTCACCGCCCTGCATTTAGTCCCACTGCCGGCCGCGGCTTCACCGCCCTGCATTTATTCCCACTGCCGGCCGCGGCTGGCCCCAGGCGATGCACTGAAACAAGTGACTGCAGTAGAAATAAAATATCTATCATCGTGCTATTGCAGCATCGAGGGTGCTCAGTGCAATGCATTTGGTAAATAAATTGCAATTGTCTACAAACTGGCGTGCATAAACACATCTAACACAGCGCATGGCTAACCTGCAAAACCTCCAGTCGCATTCAAGATACCCTGAACTGTCCTTCGAAGGCGAGACATGCCTTTGAAGGTGGTTGTGAATATCTGCCTTCAGTTTCTACTTCTGGCCCATCACTGCTGATCATGAGGGCAAGAAGGTGTTACCCTTTGAAACCTTTAGACTCGTTTCAACTTGTTAATGAGGAGCATCACGACTTGTGTTCTCTTTCTGTTTCTAGTCGGACATCGATAACGACCTTGTTGGAGACTCCTGCGATACCAACCAAGACAGGTATGTGAATTTAGAACACCAGCAAAAGTAAATATGCTTTTTTCAAATAGCAGTGAAAAGCTGTCAGGAGAATCAAAGTGGACCTTCGGTAAGGCATGGATCACAGGCTCACATCAAAGCGCGGTTGAAAGGGTTGAGATTGTAACTTTGGATGGAGGAGACACAGGCTCATTTAGACGCACCCTCATTTTATCCTCTGACTGCCCCACTCCTCGGTTCCTCCAGTGCACGTGCTGGGAGTTTAGCGAGCAGAGAAAACTCAATTTCTTAGGCAGTGGTTTAAGACCTTCTGCAGGAGGAAAAAGGAAGCCATTCAATGCATTAAATAACTGTAAAGAAATTTTAAAAAACTGTGTAAATCAATTCTTTCTCAATTATTAATTCAATAAGCACACACTTCACTGCTAATATTGATGTCGAATTTTAAAAAGAAAGTAGGAAAAAGTATCATCATTTTCTGTGATCCTTTTATCTTCAGAGACAACAAAGATTTAATAGCTGCAGCCAGGCAGGAAGGTGCAGAGAAAGTCATCAAGGACTTCTCCAGAGAGAGAGCTTAAGAGCTAAATTTGGTGAACGTGAAAGCGGCAAAGAACCTGAGCTGAAACTATTACCTACTGAGAATGGGGATTCTAAACCTAAGGAGACATGTTTAAGTCCCTGCGTTTGAGGCCAAATTCTCAAAACTACAACATTCAAATGTCATTGTGCAGGAAACAGTGAATGTGCAAACAGGACGATGATTCACATTGGCAAAGGTGTAAAGTTGTTCGCCAAAATCATCCTATGGTAACAGAAATTCAATCCCAAAATAGGACTGGGGGGTGCTCTGGTGGCTTTCACAGTCAGTTTGTTCTTCCCCTGTTCACAGCTGCTTATGCATATGTTTATTTTTTTATAAAGCGCAACATTCATCCCACTGGGATATCACGGCACTGGCTGTAGCTGGAGAGTGATGAGTCAGGTTATTTTAATTGAGGGCAAAAATGGCAGTGCTAGGGAAATAGGTAGGTTTTGAGTTTTTTCCTGAACGCCATGTGTTCTTCACTTAGTCGTAACTCCAGCGGAGCCTCATTCCATTAAAGTGCTGCAAGGTGCGAAAAAGTGCCTCCACCTGTTCTGCTCTTACTGATTCTTTTGGTCTCAGCTAATGCTAAGGAGCGTGACCTTAGGCATCTGGATGGGACGTAAAATTTGATTCTGTTCTGGAGAATCTTGGGGCCTGTGTGATAAAGTGCCATGTCGGCATATCCTAGTAGTTTGAAACGCACTCTTTGGCACATGGGCAGCCAGTGCAGTTGCTTCAGGCATTTTGTTGCAGAACTGTATCTGCCCTTATTGCACACTAGTCTAGCCACTGCATTCTGTATGACCTGCAGACGTTTAAAAAGGTAATCTGGCATGCCAACAAAAAGTGCATTTCCAGCCTGCTAGCAAGCAGTGCCTGTGTAATGGTCCTCCTGCTTTCCAGTGGGATCCAAGGGAATAGCCTTTTTTAGGAGCTTCAAGGTAGCGAAGCTTCTACCACACAGGATCCGCACGTGGTCTTTCATCGATAAGGTATTGTCAATGATGCCCAAGTTTTTTACACACCGCTTTGAAGCCGGCGCCACCGCCCAAAGAGTGGGGCGACCAGGATGTGTCCCAAATGTAATTAGCGCCGCCAAGAAGCAGGATTTCAGGTTTATCTGCATTGAGCTTTAGACAGTGAGCTGACATCCAGTTTGCCATCTCAGTAAGGCAGTTGTTGAGTTTGGCTCTGGTGTCATCATGCTTGTTTCCGATGGCTATTGTCAGTTGGGTGTCATCCGCATAGGAGCAGATTCCGAAGCCCCATTTCATGCCAATTTTTGCCAAAGATGAAACATAGGCATTGAATATTGTGGGGCTCAGGGATGCTCCCTGCGGAACTCCACAGTTGAGGTTTTTTGGAGTGGAAGAAAAGGTACCCAGCTGTACAGTTTGAGTTCTATTACATTGGAATGAGCTCAGCCATTCAAGGGCCTTAACATGTATCCCTTTTTCATGCAGATTTTCCAATAAAAGTTAGTGGAGACCATGTCGAAAGCCGCAGATAGGTCTAACAGGATCAGGGCTACGGCTTTTCCCTGGTCCAGTAATGATCTTATATTGTCTAGGACAGCCAGGAAAGTTGCCTCCTGGCTGTCCTATATGTGGTGAAGCATCTCCTCCTCGGTTGGGGCAATGAAAGGATGGAACAAAAAGGAGCACATGATTAGGAAGGAGACATCTGAGGGAAAAATATCTGACAAATAGAGGCCAAAGAGAAAATAGAGATAGGAACAGTAACAGAGAAAGTGGGGGAGAGAGGCGCAGGAAGATTGTATTGTAGCCTTTATATCGCATTGTTTGGCACCGAAGAGTATTATCGAACACATTCTTCTCCAATAAGTAGCTCTGGATACTCCAATTACCTGTAAGTAGCTCTTGTGTGCCACCCAGTCTACTAAATTAGAGGTTTTGGAAATTTTAAATATGAAAATGTGTGTGATTTCAGAGTTCATGAACTGATGTTTGGAGAAAAATGTCTGAAATTCCAAAATATACTTTAAGCTACTATTAGAGTGATAAATTATACAGTTTTAGGGAGTCTAATGCAATGAGGTGATCTCTGCTGATAATCTTGCATGAGGTGGCTACAAATGTAATCTTGCCTCAAGTGGTCACTATTGCAGCATTAATATAAGTAGCTTGGGATGATTTTCATCAACCATAAGTAGTTGTTACTACAGAAAAGTCGGAGCCCCCTAATCTAATGGGTAGCATGCTATACCGTAGGGCGGTGCATGGTTGGCAGAGTGTTGTATTCCAATGTGGGGAGATTTTTGAGTTGTGTGTGAGTGCACAGAGAGGTGCTCTTATATCTTGTCTTAGGCTACAGTTCCTAGCAGTGTAATGGAAAGAGAAGGTGTACATTTTTATTTTTATTTCTAATCAACATCTGAGCATAAGACACATCATGACCACATTAATATAGAAAGAAAAGACCAGTGTCCCTGCTATACGCAAAATCCCAAGGGCCTCTTTATGAGGCAACATCCCAGCAACATCCATGTCCTTTTAACACTGCCCCAGATTTACGAGAAATCGTAAATCTGAGGCAATGGCAAAAGTTTACGCCTCCCCAGGGAGGCGTTAGGGAGGCTCAACGGGGAGAAATACCTTTATTACTCCTCGTTTTTTCCTTTTTCTATGTGTGCTGCAATCTGCAGCATACGTAGAAAGAGGAAAAGCCTCTTGTGATTATTTTTGTACAGAAAGGTTTCCCTTCCTGTACAAAAATAATCATCCCCGCAACGTAGGCACCCTTGCACCATTGTGCAAAGGTGCCTGTGTTCCCATTGTGCGCTGGCGCAGGGGAAAAGGACAGGAATGTGCTGTATCTTATAGATACAGGGAAGGCCTGCTGTGCTTCCCTATGGCAAAACTTCATAAAGGAGGCCCGAATCTTTTGTTTTTTGCCCCAGTCTATTTACAGTTAGAGGGTATTTCCAGTTCCACAGAACAGTCACAGTACATAAAGGGCCATGCCTAGCACTGCTGTAGTTCATGTGAGTGGTAATATGAAAGATTCTGTCAGATGAATCCCAGAATAGCAGTAATCCACGGGCTCTTTGGCCTCACATCTTTGTCCTTCTCCATCTAGTGACAGACTACAGTAGCATGATCCCAGCTCAGGGACCTCCCTCGGCCCAGTAACATGGCACCAGCCTCCATCTAGTGATAGGCTACAATAGCGTGATCCCAGCTCAGGGACCTCCCTCGGCACAGCAACATGGCACCAGCCTCTTAGCCAGTGATATTGCCAAGGCTGTGTACCGCCTGTGAGTAGCTGGGGTTTCCCACACCCATTGTGACCCTCAGGTCTCGGGGTACATCGTGGCCATTCATCGTGGTTAATGCAAATCCAAAGGTTGATTAGCACCAGTTTGGTAAGCTCTAGATGGCCAAAACACACTAGGGCTCCAAGAGAGACAATGCCAAAAGAGAATCTACTACTCCCTGTCTACAAATGGAACTCACAAAAAATATGTCTCTTGTGAATCGGAAGTTATGTATTGGAAAGAAAAGAAAGCAGAAAGTGATCCTTTATAAGGACAAGAACCCTCACTCACCCAAAGGTGACATGCTTCATCATTGGGCTCCCTCCTCACATCAGGCCCACATGGTCCCAGATGTGGGTTACAACTCTCCACCAAAGAAGGGGGTGGGTGGAGAGGAGCCCAGGTGTTTTAGAGAGGGAGATAACCCTAAGCAAATGGGTGAGTGAGGGACAGAGTGCAAAGACAAAAATCAATGATCCGGTTGAAACTATCTCAGGGGCCCAATAACTTTATTTGGTGGTACCCTTGGATAGGGTTAAAAACTGAGAGGACTGGGGGTTCAGAGCAAATATACCCCCATAGCGGTCAACATGTTTCTGCCTGTGTCAGACTCCTACAGGAGTTCTTAGGCATTCATCAGGATCAACAAAGTTCGAGTGACTCTGCATGCAACAATGAAATAAAATAAAACAAGCAGATGTCTATACTGACTGTGTCCCTATGTTGTCATGGAAGTGATGGGTGGTTAATACACCATCTCCATCTGAAAAGAAAAAACAAACCGTGAATGGCGGGTAAAATGTAAGGATCACGTTCTCCAAACAGGTACTACAGGTATCATACGGTACACAATTCGTTTCTTTAGCAATTAATTAGCAAACATACCAGTCAATAGACGTCAGAAAAAATTATTACATGTGGAGATAAATTCCCACCTCTCTATTGCCACAAGGTACCACTCGGCTACAATCAGCTTATAGTGCTGGAAAACAACGAAAAAGATAAAGAAATGGCAGCATAGTGTAGGTGGCATGGATATGGATCTTACATTTGAAATTGTCATAAATGTGGATCATCCATTTGAAATAGTCGCACATACATGGCCTCACTGTTAATCTTATATCCAACTGGACTGATAACAGATTCTTTGAACTATACATGAGGCACACCAAGGTAACGGAGAGTGGGAACACATCAATCTCATGATAACAGCGAACCTTATTGGCAATCACATGGAAAACTCCATTGACGTTACAGAATTACCTCACACTAAAAAACACGAGGTAAGGGATGCACCCTCCCACCCTAAAGAGAGCCTATAACATGCCTTCAGCCCACTCCAGCGGGGAACTGTGCAAAAATGCCCTTCAGTAATGAAAGTGCGGTGTGAAATGCTATTCCAATGCATAAGGCGGTGTGGTAGCACTAACTTCATACCTCTTAACAAGCCTCTGCCAACCCACTGAATGGAGCAATAACCAATGGGGGCTGGGCAAATGTGTCCCTCGTCCGCCGTGGACCCAGCAGGACCTCCCCACCCGGGGGTCCCGAGTAAAGGGGCTGCACGATGGATAACCATAGGGTAGATACTGTAGTCCCAACTTACCGGTTACTAGACGGGTCATGGCTAAAACCCAAATCAAACTGGAACCTTGCACATGCAGGTGAGGGTAAGATACAAAGCACTTGGTAGGTTAATTGTTGTAAGGTATATAGTACATATGACCAGAGGTAGCCAGGAGGTATATTTCATGTAGAGGGTTTATTCATAAGATGTTACAAGTTTCAATAGGTCCAAAGGGAATCCCACCAGGAGCAGCATCTTAGCCATTCAACCCACTCACTCCAACTGTCATTCTCTCCAACCAGCAGGCACACCAACATTCTACACACTCTCTTATCAGGCATTCCACATTCCATACATACACCACATCCATCTTGGCTGAGCAGCTAAGGGGAAGATACAATTAAGATAATTAAGTTACCACATATCCTCTTCCCTTAGACAACAATAAACAACAATAATTTGTAACCTCACAGTAAGAAAAGGAATACGGAAGTATTGTGACAGAGAAGAAAGAAATGACTAAGTAGTAGGAAGAGACTGGAATGAAGGGAGGGTGAAACAGTGCAAGAAGTTTCAAGATAGCACATCCCCTTTCCTTGGAAAAAAAAACAATTAATGGAAATCATTAAAACATCGCATGTAAAACGTTGCATGTAAAACATTGCGTGTACAGCTTTTGAGTAAACAACATGAAATATGCATAGAAAAGAGATAACAGAAGAAAAAGCGTAAAAAGTGTAATACATGAGGAGAAGAAATTGATAAGAAGAAAGATGCAAGACAGTAGCATAAACACTACAAATTCCTGAATTCATGGGAAACACCGCCCAAACATTTGTAGGGTGCAGTGCCCATCGTGCAAGTACAAATAAAGTTGTCCATTGCACATTACATTTCCAGAATAAGTTATGGACTAAAAACCTTTGCGCATCATACTTGAAGATGAGTAAACAGCCTACAGCGCATCATAGGTTCACTCAACAAAACCAAGATGGGTACACTGCCCATAGCGCAACAAAACCAAAAATGGGTACACTGCCCATAGCGCAACAAACCCAAAAGTGGGTACACAGCCCATAGCGCACAAAACCAGAGATAGGTACACTGCTTATAGCGCAAAATACAAGATTCACTGCCCACTGAGTACAACTATCTAAAGAGTGAACTCAAAAACCGTAAAAAAAAAAAAAACTCGTACTGCTACATGAGCACATGTAAATGGTGATGTGAAAGAGAGTAGTAAGTAAGTGGAGTAGTGTGGCTCACTGGTTAGAGGCGGCAGGCCTGAGAGCAGAAGTCAGCCTGGGACCAGGGTTCAATTCCCGACGCGGCAGGGTCGTGGACCTTGGTCAGCGGACTCGATAATTCTCGCATCGGTGCTTACTCTAATCAGGGGTTCCACTCGGCAACTCTGGGCATTAGCTTGCCTAATCTCCACAACGGCCCCACCAATTCCGGGGATGCCTGGCTCCACCTTGGGGACTCCCAGCAAGGGACCATCCCACAGGGAAAGCCAGGACGGGTTCCCCAGAGTTATACAGCGCCGGGACGCCCCGTTGCTGGGGCAGCTGTGCGCTTTACAAGTATACTACATTTACATTTACATTTAAGCTACTTATACACACAGAACTAAAAGGAATGAAATCAGTGAAAAGGTGTGCACTACCCTCACTGGAAGAATGTAATAAATATAAGAAGTCCAGCTCCTAAACAATAAATCCCCTAAGTAGAAGTCCTAGCGCCAAGAAAATACTAGCCATAAGAGCAAACTAAACATGACTTAAACTCTCCCTAAGGCACCACAACCTGGAAAAAACATAGAACAAGTAAAAACTGACCCAGTATGCTTGACGTAACACACAATGTACCTAAAGAACCATGCGTGACACTCATAAGTGCAAGATAACATGAGACGTAAATCAGGTGCCAAATAACCAAACAGTAAGTAAGCTGTATGCAAACCATTAAACATTGTATAGAAAGGTATCAATATCAATATTATTGCATAACGTAAAGACATGGGAGCATTTAAATGGTGCTGAAATAAGAAATAAGTACACACAGTATTTCAACAATATAATAATTAGTGTCGAAACTATCTGTTCCACATGTCATAACTGTTTGAAGTAGAAGTTCCACATAAAAGCCAGAAGGTGCTGGTGAGCGGTGTCTCACCCGATCCAAAACGGAGGCAAAGAATCTTCGAAGAATAAAAAAACGTTTATTTGTGAAAACCAGTTTAACTCCTCACTCGCCTACCAAACTGTTGCTTGTTTCTTAGTGACGAGATCAGGGACAAGCACAACAGCGAGTGAGGAAATTACATGACAATGAGGCTCTCACCATGACACAGCGTAGTTAAGTCTGTTCCAATCTTCCGAGATACTTATGCAATGCTGCTGTAAATAATCCCCAAGCGCCGCACAAAGATGAAGAAAATTTGAAACCAAACAGCAGAGTCGTTGCGATGTGTTCCCATAACTTATGGAAACTAGATGACAAAATGTCCGACCTACGTTGCGTGCCGTTGCGCAGTGACGTCTCAGGTCAGAGGTTGAAAGCCTCTGATGCTGTCTGCTGCTGCCACAGCGCTGCGAGCACACTGAACCTTCCACCAAGGCAGTTGGAAATTCTTCAACGTCATCAGTGAAGAGGTGACTGCGAATGACGAAGGATCTCACAGCTTCAAAACGGTAAGTGCGTGCTTGAGCTCGTGACAGAGTTTCGAAATTCAAAAACAGCAGTTAGCAACAATTGGACACGAAGGACTAAGGCAAAGTTAATTTTGAATAAAATTAAAATATCTTACACGACATTGCCTAACAGTACCAATTTAGTGCACACAGCTAGCCGAAACCAATTGAAACACATAACAGGCAGTTTTTTCCCTCGCAGAAGTATTGTATTCGGCAGGTTGCATTCTTCCAATTGTGCTCCAAAAAGAAATCAGGCAGTTAATAGCTTGGAGTACTAGAGATAACCACGTTGTTATGACACAGGCTCCGTTATGGCACTACTTCAAATATAAATACACATGGTGCATAATAAATCAAGTCTCTGAGGCGAATTCCAGATCAAAATAGATAAGTGGTTTGCCAGTCCTGATAGCAGAGATTATAGCTGGGTTGGCACTAAACAAATAGATACATTTCCACAGCAAGCAGGAAACTTGAATTTAAATGGAACGTGAAGCGCCCTGAGCAGGCTGTCCAGGAGGTAGAGGACACTGGTGGGACTCGGGAGGGCGTTCTTTTCCTTTTACTTATTTTAAAAATTGCTTTGCTTTGTTTCTTGTTCGATTAAAGTTCAGAAAAATTGTAAGTTTCCTCACCTCCTATATTCTTGTGGCTGTAGCACGTAGGGTTTCTTCAAGACTGTCGCCAAAATGTTGTAAGGTATATAGTACATATGACCAGAGGTAGCCAGGAGGTATATTTTCATGTAGAGGGTTTATTCATAAGATGTTACAAGTTTCAATAGGTCCAAAGGGAATCCCACCAGGAGCAGCATCTTAGCCACTCAACCCACTCACTCCAACTGTCATTCTCTCCAACCAGCAGGCACACCAACATTCTACACACTCTCTTATCAGGCATTCCACATTCCATACATACACCACATCCATCTTGGCTGAGCAGCTAAGGGGAAGATACAATTAAGATAATTAAGTTACCACATTAATCCTCAGACATCTCAAGAACAAAGTGTTCCACCCAGTGTTACTCGTCTTCCCTTACTCCTCTGAGGGAGCCCAATTCTTTTTCTTAGATCCCTTCCTCTTTTTAGATTCTCATGCCCTTCTGGAATTTTACCACAATTTCCACCTTCATTATTAGTAGAATATTACATTTCAGGATAAAAAACAGGCAAGGTGGTGAAAGGACAATTACCCTATTTGTCTAAGACTGCAGCATGGCATAGACTGAAAAGATTAGAGGCTGCAGAAATGTGAAATTATGTGATTGCAGAAGAATTGTTCCATCTGCACTATCTGTTTATTTTATGTCCAATAAACATTATCAAGGATGACTGTTGACCAACATTGTTTAACTTTTGTTTGGAAAAAAAAATCAAACATCCATCTTTTGACACACCATTCAGAAGTTGGCCCTGTTGTATACTGCCTTTCTTGACTCCAGTCAAACTTCTGATTCAACCGAGAGCATAATGCTGTCGTGTCTCTCATGTAATGAAGTCAGACACGTGTGTAACTATTCGAGAGCTTTATTATTCACGTGTTATCAGGTCCCTGTCCCTACTCTAACTGTCCCTCTAGCCAGTCCCCCGACTCCTCCCGTTCCTGTTCCTAGCTCCACCCCTCCAAGCACTAGACTGCATTGCACAGTGTTACATCTCCCCCTTTCTTAACAAAATGAAATTAACTTCTACTGTGTTCGTCATTTTTCACTCAGCCACATGAATCGGCGGCAGTCTGTTTGGGCCGCAGGAATATGTCTCCATGCATGAGCTCAGATTCAGTCCGTTCTTCAAACATTAGTAATGTCGAATCCGTGGTGGGCCTGTCTTTGGTCGATCTTTCTGTCATCTCAACACGAGCATCCTTGACTACAGGAGTGCATCCTTGAAAATGCGAGACATTGTGCGTGAACAGCTTGTTCTCGGATTCCGCAGTTGGCATGGCTCCCTTTTGTTGTGTGACTGCTGATGTCTCAGCTCGGTAGTGGCAGGCTGTTCTCCTCTGTGACACTTGTTTTTCTAGGCATCCACTTGTGGTCTCACTTCTTTTGTCCTTTCGGTCAGGAGCAGCAATGCCCTCATGTTCACAGTCCTGCGTATGGGACGATAAGGCACTATCTGAACTGAGTGTCCTGGTTCGGTTTTGGGACTCGTTTGCTGGCTCTATTTGTCCTATCTGCTCCCGCTCGCGTTTGTACATGTGGAACTCTTTGAACATCGAGGCATGAGCAAGTTCCGCTCTCGTCCCCTTTTGTCTTTGTGGTGAGGATCTATCTTTGTCAACACTCCTTGCCTTCTTGACGGAGTGATGAGACGGTCCTTTCCCAAGCCAGTGTATAGTGTCCCATATGGTTGTCTTTCTTCTGAAAACCCTTGGAGTCAACCTCGCAGACCCTGTCAGGGGTGACGGTACCCTACTCAGGTCTGGATATGACTGCAACTGACAGGACAGGTTGCTTGACAGGGTGATTGAATGTTCCGAGCCATCAGCGTGAGATAAGTTGCTTTGGACCGGTATAACATTCTCTGAGTCCAATGTCCGGGCAGGTGATCGGCGCCATGGGCGTTGTCGTGAACTTGATTCTGTTGACCCGAGTGATCGTACCGACATGTCTTCTGAATTAGGGAAGTCTCTTGTGGATTTCCTTCGGGACCATTCTTTCAAGTGTGTTTTGACTGATACACCTATTGAACTGGTAAGCTGTGACGAATTGCTCAGAGAGTCAGAACTGTCTTTGGGACATTTCTTGGGGTATGTCTCTCGACATGTCTTCCGCGCTGTTGCAGTGGAAAGATTGTCTGACAGCCAAGCGTTTATTTCTTTTGTTCGATCCCAAGGTCTTTTGTCTCTGCCCCACTCGTATGATGTTACTTGTCTCCTCTCATTTCCCTCATTGTCACGAGTGTCCTGAGTGTGCTTGTCCATCCCGTTCTGGTGTCTGAGTGAATCACCCCATCTTATACGGTTTATTTCTTCTTCTCGCTTGTTGGGGGCCCTGGTGTCTGTGTCATGAGAGTGGTGTTTTCCACGGCTACAGACTTCTTCTGACTCGTCTATGAAGATTGGTGAAGCGCGGGTTGCTCGGGTGTGTTTGTGTACCGGCTCCCAGAGTTGACATGACTGGTCCGGTGTTCTGTAGCTTGTCTTTCCTTCATACTTGTTGCGCAGGCGGTCATCGGTTTCATCCGTGTGATCTGTCCCACTTGACTCTTCCTCAGAATAGTCAGAACCATTTGTTGAATGACTCCTTGAGGTTCTGTCAGTGGGGCTGTCATAATCCTGGATCATCCCAGTCTTTTGTCTTCGCGTTGTTGACTCAGAGTATTTCATGTCCCTTGGTCTCTCTCTCTTTATGGTTTCATTTGCCTCTTGGTTTTCATGCTATGACTTGAGGGATGTCTCCTTTCGCTTGTCTTCCTTTCTTGCGTTGAAATGCAATTCCTTTGACACTTCTCGTGTTTTGGCTCGCTCTCCAGCTTCAGCCCTCCTGATGGTTTCCTTTAACGAGAATTGCCTTTGAAGTATCTTGCGCTGTGCGTCTGGTTTTGAACAGCTCTCAATAGCCCGGAGACGAATCGCTTCCTCGTTTGTGAATGTATTGAATTGACAGTATCGTACCAACTTTTGTAACCTCGTTATGAAGTTTGGTAATGATTCCCCTGGTTCCCGCCGTGCTGCATTGAAGACGATGCGTTCATGGTCTACATCTTCCTTTGTGGTGAAATGAGCACGTATCGTCTTTTTGAGTTTTCTATATGTCTCTGTGTCCTTTGCTGAAAAGGTTCTGATTAGGCGTCGGCCATCGTGACCCACCAGTTGAAGTAGTAGTAATAGACGTTTGCTATCTCTTCGCTCTCCGCTTATGTCAAGAAATGCATCCAGTGATTCCAACCACCAGTTCCATTTGAGACCCAAATTCTGGTTGCCGATCTGTGCCACTGGGGGTGGTACTCCAATGCAGGGGCTAGATTTATGTGTTTCTTTCCTTACCGACATGATGGTGGAATGTGCTGGTATGACAATGTCACAGGACTGTTCACTTTGCTTCCTGTCTTCTTTTGCTGACCCTCCTCGGCCGATAGCCTTTGTTTGGTCGTTTCCTTTGATTTTGTTAAGATTCGCCGCTCCCGGGTGACTACTGTATGTTGTCCGCCCCTGGCGCGACTGTCTCGGTATGCTTCAGTGAGTTAAGCCTGGATTTCCTGAGGTCAACTGGTCACCATTCAGCTGCACCATGCGTGACTCGTGGCTCTGCAAATTCCCGCTTTCTTTGGTGTTGCGTGCTAACTGCAAGTGGTCGGTGGCGCTTCCGCAATGATACATGGCAACGTCGATATCTTCTTCTTACGTTTCGTTCCAGACTAGTGCAGGTTGTTCAGCCACTGGGTTGATGAGAGAAGGATTATTTGATATTTGTTTACTCTTACTTCTGGATCATTTGTTTCTTAGTTTCTTCCACTTTTAATTATTTGTCTTCACGTGGTGCTGAAGTTTACTTTGGTACTTGCCTTTGCTCGTGCTTGTTACGTTCTAGACCTGCATTTGCTTGTGTTTGTTTACATGTGAAACTTGCATTTACTTGTGCTTATTTAGTTCGGTCTTGTCTTGGCTCTTGCTTGTTGCCTTTCTGATTGTCTTTGCTGGTGTCTATCTTTAATTTCGCATGTGTCGGTATTGGGTGCGTGTTACCGTTGCTTTGGCTCTTGCTTGGTGTCAAGATACATTTGATTCACTGCATCTTTTGTTACTTGCGCTCATGCTTGTTTGTCTTTAATGCTATCTTTGCTTATTTCTTGTGCTTGTTTTAGGTTCAGCTCTTGCATTTGTCAGTGCTTGTTGTGTTTGCTGTCGATTTGCACTTGTCAGTGTTTGTCAGTCACTTATCTCTTGTGTTTGCCTGTGCTTGGTTACTTATTTCAACTCTCGCATTCGCTTATGCTTATTCTTTCATTCCACTCCTTGCATTTGCTCGTGCTTGATTATTTGTTTCACCCTTTGCATTCTTATGCTTGTTTGGCCTCTTACGTTGGCTCGTGCTCGTTTCTTTATCACCCTTGTGCATATACTTGTGCTTATTTCTTGTGAAGTATTGCACTTGCTTGTGCTTGATGGCACAACTGGGAGTTGCCTGACTTCAAAATGGCCGCTCCTTGGCCTCAACAGAGGATTGGTGGGGACAGCCTGACTTTAACATGGCCGACGCACTTGAAACTCCTTCACCGGGCATTCGACCACCGGCAGCTTCAGACACTCACCGGTCGGGCAAGGTCCATGCAGGATGTCGGGGCCTCCGTTTTCCACGATCAGGATGTCTTCTCAGCAGGTAGGACCGGGGTGAGCTCCCGACGTCGCTACCACATCTCCACTTCCTCACGCATCTGGCGTAACCACCTCCAGCGCGCGAACACCGACAGCACTGTGTTCGACACGGCCTCCAGGCACAGAGCTTCACACTAGCTCAGCGCTCCACACAGCTTTCCCAGCTGCGGAGTTTCAGGTGAGGTGGGGGTGGGCTCCCACCTTGCTTCTCTGGGTCCCGCGCTCACTTGGCGACAACTTGTCAAATCCCACGCATCGGGGGTGAGATCCCGATGTCGTGTACCGCTCCAACTCCGTCTTTCTGGCGCTCGGTAGCGCTGATCAGCGGGGCTTTCTTGGGGGCACCAGGCAGCATCAGGGGGCAATCCTTCGTGGATTATGGTGGTAGGCAGAGTTGGGGTGGGCTCCCGACCTCTGCTCGTTCAGCGCGTGCCAACTTGCACGCATCGGGGGATGTAGTGACCTGACCACCAACGCAGGGCACTAGGACCCTGTGGGTCACAGGGCAGTGTCCAGGTCACTGGACACGACTTCCTGTGGACGGACAGGAAGAGGGCATTCCACACCAGTATGACGACGAGGACAGACGTGCGATGCACCCTGAGCATGTATGAGAATAAAGACCTGTAAACCTGTACCTGGTCTCCTGTGTGTTCATTGCCGAGCTGAGGTAGCAGTACATGACAACTGGCGACGAAGGTGTTTGACGATCCCACGCGTGTGCGTTCCTCGCACAAAGAATAACTGGAAAGCAGGAGCCCACCCTGCATCGCCGAAACAGAAGGAAGAGCAGCCCCTCGTTGAAGCGGGAGCCCACCCCGACTGACAGCGGACTGAGGGAAAGATCGCCATCTGAGCCCCCCACCTGATCGGGTAAGTGCTGAAGAGAAGCGCGCGAACGAGAGAAATAGGCGCGAGCTCTCGCGAGAGTCTCGTCAGCCATTTTGGGGTCAGGCGGTCTGGACCAATAGGAAAGCAGCAAAGCGGAGCGGCCATTTTGAAGTCAGGCACAAAGAGAATTGGGCTCGAAAGATCGCGAGACTTGGCGGCCATCTTAAGGTCAGGCGGCCGGGCCAATGGGAAGAGCAGAAAAACGGGTGGCCATCTTGGAAACAGGCAAAAAAGTGGAAAAGGGCATAAATAAGGGATAAAAGCCCCGAATTAAGTGAAAAAAGGTCAAAGAAGAAGGAAAATAAAAGGGCAAAGAAATTACGAAAGAAATAATAAGAAGGAACAAAAGGCAGCCAGCAGAAAGGCAAGGAAAAGACATAAAAGTACAAAGGCATCAAAAGAAACAAGAAAAGAGAGAAAATGCCAGAAACAAAACAAAGTGCGCAGTATCGCACACCACTGCCTTTCAGCACATCAGAGCCACAAGTGGGAATACGATGGGAGAAGTGGATTGTGAAATTCGAGCGATACATGGAGGCGACCGATGTAGTGGACGGAAAGAAACTAGGACTATTCCTAAACCTAGTGGGGGATGAGGTGGAGGACCTCCTCATAACACTGCCCCCGAGCGAGATAAAAACATACGAAAAATTGATAAAGTGTCTCACGACCAAGTTCGACCCCCAAAGGAATGTCGATTTTGAACGATATAACTTCAACATAGCATTTCAACAGCTGGATGAGTCAATGGACGACTTCGCAACAAGGCTGAGAAAGCTAGTGGCCCACTGTGAATTTGAAAATATGACAATGAACAGGCCCTTCGCCTAAGACTGATAGAAGGCTGTCGTGACACAGACTTTCGAACGAGACTACTTAAAGAACCTATCACTGTAGAAAAAATTCTAGATTTAGCGAGAGCGGAAGCAAGGGCAATGGTGCAAGCCAGGCAGATGGACCGGAGAGGAGAACAGATACACCGAATGACAGATACAAGAAAGATGGGCAACTGGAAGAAAGGATCAAAGGAACAAGGGACAAGGAAAGAAGGTTCTCAATGCTACCGATGCGGTCTGGATTTTCCACACCGAGGAGCATGCCCGGCATTCGGTCAGACATGCAGGAAATGCAACAAAAGCGGCCATTTTGCCACCATGTGCCAAGGGGCGCATTTCAAAACTGAAAGAGGAAGACCAAGAGCGACAACAAGCAGGCATGTACGGCACATGGAAGCGACAACTAGAAGCTCGTCGGCAGGGTCGGGAGACGAGGAAGAAGAGGAAAGAGCAGCTGGAAAGGTAGAACGCCTCTACCTCATGTCCACGGATGAAGGGCATGAAGAGGAACACATCAGATTAGTGGATAGGAAGTCAATAAAAAAGACGGATTGGGTGACCATCGACGTAGGGCCCCATCAAACAGAATTTGTGCTGGACAGTGGGGCCAAATGTAACATCATGTGTGCTACGGAATATGATAAGATGAAGAAGAAACCACCACTAAGACCGTCAAATGTCAAAGTATTCACCTGGGGTGCACAGAATCCAGTAACGAACATGGGAAAATTCACGGACACCATGACGCACAAAGGCAAGACTGTCACAGAAGAAATACATGTGCTAAGAGGAGACATTCCCGCACCATGTCTACTGAGCAACGTGACGGCGAAGATCATGGGCCTACTAAAGATGATGTATCACATGTCGGACAGAGAGAACATACTACAAGAGTACCCAAAGCTAACAAACGGACTTGGAAAGCTGAAAGGAAGACAAATAACTTTACACATAAATGAATCAATCAGGCCGGTGGCCCAGCATCACCGAAGGGTGCCCATCCATCTACAACCTCAGGTAGAGGAGGAAATAAAGGCACTACTAGAACAGGACATCATTGAGCCAGCAGAGGGGCCAACGCCATGGGTGTCCCCAATAGTGGCGGTACCAAAAAAGGACGCCGCACAAATTAGAATATGTGTGGACATGAGAATACCCAACACAGCCATCGAACGAGAACGACACCCAGGGCCGCACCTAGATGACATGATAAGTTGCCTGACCGGAATGAGGAAATTCTCCAAGCTCGACTTATGCAAAGGGTACCACCAACTGGAGCTGGACCAGCAGTCCAGATACATAACGACCTTCTCAACGCACCTCGGATTATTTCGCTACAAGAGGTTAAGCTTCGGAATATCATCAGCAGCAGAGATATTCCAGGAAACGATCAGGCAGATCATCAGACCGATCAAAAACAGTCTGAACTATAGTGATGATATCTTGGTGTTTGGGAAATGTGATGAGGAACACGATAAGGCCCTGAGAGAAGTGTGCTCGCAGCTAGTAGAGGTGGGCCTAACAGTAAATGAGAAGAAATGCGAACTGGGCAGAGAAGAACTAGTACTCTTCGGACACATCTTTTCGAAGAGAGGGATGAGACCAGATCGTGGCAAAATAGACACCCTTGAAAAAACAAAAGAACCAAAAGATGTCGCTGACGTGCGCTCATTCCTCGGCCTTGCCAGCTACTGCACGAGATACATAAAGGACTTCGCGACAGTGAGCACGCCACTGAGAGAATTAACGAAGCAGGGCCAAACATTTGAATGGACCACAGAGTGCCAAAGGGCGTTCGAAGAAATAAGGGCATCGGTAACGGCAGTGGACCACCTAGCCTATTTTGACCCGAGCCTATGCACCGAATTGACAGTAGACGCCAGCCCGGTAGGCCTTGGCGCCATACTAGCACAACATAAGCCCGGAAAAGATTCACCTCGACAGATAGTGGCATACGGAAGCAAGAGCTTGTCGGACATTGAGAGGGCATACTCTCAACCAGAAAAGGAGAGTCTGGCAGTAGTGTGGGCATGTGAGCACTATCACATGTTCATATACGGAAAACCATTCACGATAATCACAGATCATCAAGCCCTAGTAACAATATACGGAAACCCAAACGCAAAGATACCGCCAAGAATTGAACGGTGGGGGATCAGGCTGATGGACTACAACTTCACGATTGTCCACAAACCAGGGAAAGATCAAAATCCAGCGGACTACATGTCCCGGCACCCGCTTCCCTATCAAAAAGGTGGCCCCACGATGGCAGAAGAATATCTAAACTTCATCGTGAGGCAGAACACTCCGGCATCAATAACAAATGATGAACTAGAGCGAGAAACAAGAGGAGACCCGACAATGAAGGCCATTGGAAAGGTGGTACGGCAGCAGAGATGGAGACACATCAACAACAACACCATCGCAGAAGAAGGAGTCAATAAAGAGGAACTACTGGCATTCAAAAAGATAAGTGAAGAGCTGTCTGAAACAGAAAAGGGAATTCTGATGAGGGGCTCAAGAATTGTAATACCACGCCGGCTAAGAAAGAGAACAGTTGAGCTAGCACACGAGTCGCATCGAGGCATTGTAGCGACAAAGAAGATGCTGAGAGAAAAAGTGTGGTTCCCGGGATTGGACAACATGGTGGAGGAAGAGATATCGCACTGTCACACCTGTCAAATAACAGGCCCTCCTGCCAAACCGACACCATTGAAAATGTCGGAACTGCCACCTGCAGTATGGACAGAGCTGGCAGCGGACTTTTATGGGCCACTGGAGAGTGGAAAATACCTGCTAGTGGTCATCGACGAATTTTCAAGGTTTCCAATAGTGAGAGAAGTATCGTCGACGTCGGCAAGTGCTACGCTGCCAGTGCTAGACAACATATTTGCTGCCTGGGGCTCACCACAGTCACTGAAAACGGACAATGGTCCTCCATTTTCTGGAGAGGAATTCCGTAGATTCTTGGAGTATCTGGGGATCAAGCATCGAAGAATAACTCCTTTGTGGCCACAGGCCAACGGAATGGCAGAACGATTCATGGGGACTATCAAGAAAGCCATCCAGCGGGCAAAATTGACACAGATATCAACTGGACAAGCGCTTTGTCAAGTGCTCAGAGACTACAGGAATACCCCTCACAGCTCCACTGGCAGGTGCCCAGCAGAGCTGGTGTTAGGGAGATCAAGCAAAACAAGGATACCTCAGATAGATGCAACGAAAGGTACGAACAGAAGTGACATTGCAGAAAGAGATCACCAAGCAAAAATGAAAATGAAAGAATATGCTGACAAAAGGAGAAATGCATCTGAACACCAGCTGACTGAAGGGGATCTGGTGGTAGTGCGACAGAAACAACAAAAGAAGTCAGACAGCCCATTCTCAATAGAGCCGTTGGTTGTGACTGATGTAAAAGGGTCAATGGTGACTGCAGCTTCTGACAACCGAAGAATAACAAGAAACAGTTCCCATTTCAAGGAATTCAAAGTGGAAGAGGAAGAACGGATAACAACAACAGAAGAAAGAGAGCAAGGGACAACAAGAGAGACAACACCACTAAAAGAAGAAAACGGAGGACAAGAACAGAGCAGAGATCAAAGACCAAAAAGGGAGTGCAAGAAGACAAGAAGACTACTAGAAGAAATGTAGAGACTGTGCAAGAAGACAAGAAGATTACTAGAAGAAATGCAGAGACTCTCTCTCTCTCTCTCTCTCTCTCTCTCTCTCTCTTTCTCTCTCTCTCTCTCTCTCTCTCTCTCTCTCTCTCTCTCTCTCTCCCTCTCTCCAGCACCATCGGCCTATTATCGCATCGTCACGAGGAACGGTGCCAAGGACTTGTACATGTGACAAAGACGTTCTGTTTGTGACAAAGGGGGAGATGTAGTGACCTGACCACCAACGCAGGGCACTAGGACCCTGTGGGTCACAGGGCAGTGTCCAGGTCACTGGACACGACTTCCTGTGGACGGACAGGAAGAGGGCATTCCACACCAGTATGACGACGAGGACAGACGTGCGATGCACCCTGAGCATGTATGAGAATAAAGACCTGTAAACCTGTACCTGGTCTCCTGTGTGTTCATTGCCGAGCTGAGGTAGCAGTACATGACAGGGGTGAGTCGCGTTTTTGGCGCAATCGGACGCACCTCTTCTCAGCGCCCCAGCGCTTCTTATTTTCCGCTCCTTCTGGGCTCTACACAGTGGCCTAACTGTGGAGCAGGGGCATGTGCTGCTGGCCTCTCGATCTAGGCGGCAGCCTCGCTTCCCACAGCAGCGTTTCTTCTTTTTCTCACGCTGCTCGGGACAGGGCACTCCTTCAGGGTTCTGTGGGTGGCAGATGCACCAATCCCACCCTCGTCGCCAGCTGTCGTGTCTCTCCTGTAATGAAGACAGACACGTGTGTAACTATTCAAGAGCTTTATTATTCACGTGTTATCAGGTCCCTGTCCCTACTCTAACTGTCCCTCTAGCCAGTCCCCCGACTCCTCCCATTCCTGTTCCTAGCTCCACCCCTCCAAGCACTAGACTGCATTGCACAGTGTTACAAATGCCTCCCACGAAAAATATAAAAACCGGCACCTCCTTAACATAATCAAACAGTTCTATGGCAAAGCCTTCAAAGTCAGGGATAATCTTCTAAGCCACTGCAGTGATGTAGTATATTAGTGGCAAGACACCCACCGTCATTGATTCCTTTTCGTCTATATACCAATACCTTCTGTAGCACCCACTATCAACCATGACCTGAAAAAAGTACAACTTCCAATACTTCTCTATGCTCGATGATTTTTTCTGGGATGAGCCCTTAAGATTTGAAGACCCACAAGAGAAACAATCTTCACAGAGAAAAAGCTCAAATTCAGCAAAGAAAGAGTAAATGAATTCCCCTATCTGTGTCCCAAACACCTGCAACAAAACATCCCGAAACTACAAAATAATGAAAGGATAAGCAGAGTGAAAGGCCAGATAATGGGTACAAACATTTTCATGAAGAATAGGCAATAATACCCTGCCCCATCTGAAAAAAGTCTTACGCGCAAAAAAGTGGTATCATTTTCTCCAATAGAGTAAAACTCGGGGGCTTGAAAAAACATACAAAAGGCGTAGGACAACTCACAAGCTAAATATACAAATACCTCTTATACCTGTCTTTCGCAAACACCAAATTTGGTCCTAGAAATAGTCATAATGCAGACATACACGGATAATCAACAGATGTTTGTGCGAGCAACCGTTCCACCAGCTGAACAAACATCTTGATTGACAGAAGCAGGAGGGGGGCTCCAAGTCCGAAAGGCAGAATCGTCATGTACAAATGCAAAGCAAATAAATAAATAGTAACGGGATTCGAGTTTGTGGACACCAAACAGTAAGGTCACGTGACTGGCATGGCCGTGGCCTGTGTGTAGGAGAGGCATCCTCGTGGCTTTCCCGGTGCATCCCTTTGTTTCTTGTGGTCACTGGGGTGGCCATGGTCTCTGTGCAGGAGAGCCATACCCATGGCTGTTCCAGTGCCTACATATACATCGGGAAGTGTTAATAGGCCATCTGACAGAGTGGCCTTGGTGTCATACGCTCATGTATTTTTTCGACATATTAGTGCATGATGGTGGTAGCCCAAACTGCCTATCTCACTGGTTATAGGGAAACTCACATACATATGAGAGGCAGGTCCCGAGGGTAGGACTAGGGATCATTGTAATCAATAATGCATGGCGCCTTATTGATTCCACATCCTAAGTAGCCCTTGTGGCCCTCTAATTCAGTAGAACGATTATCCAGATTGCAGTCGCATTTGAATAGCATTTCACACCCTTGGCGAGACGCGAGCACTCGCCATGCACTTCTCAAGTCGACCCCTCTCTGATCTGTGTTTTTCTTTGCAACGACCACTGGAGGGCGCCAGTAATGCACAATAAAGCATTTTCGAGGCCCCCACTTCTGTTACTTTTCCAAATCTGATCATGGTAGCAATTTTCCAGTTTAGAAAATGTGCTTAAAGTTAGAAAAACCGACCATAAAAGTAAGTGCACTTACCCATAGTGTTTCACTGTAAACTCCTACTAATAAAGTCAACCTTCACATAAACATTTAAGTTATTAAGTAATCAGTGTATAATAAATTGTGAATTGATGCGGGACATACACGGGTGAGCATGTAGCACAAGGTGCTGTGGTTGCAGGCACGTTCATGTCATTCTTTGGGCTCAGGACTGATTGCTCCTTCTCTCTGCACTCTGCAGCGATGGTGATGGGCACCAAGACAGCAGTGACAACTGCCCCAACGTCATCAACAGCGCCCAGCTGGACACAGACAAGGATGGACTGGGCGACGAGTGTGATGATGACGATGACAACGACGGGATTCCAGATATCATTCCACCGGGCCCCGACAACTGCAGGCTGGTGCCCAACCCGGGGCAGGAGGATGACAACAGTAAGCTCCCCACACTGTGCCTTCATTCATAGACATGTGCACTTTGTAAATTCACCGCTGATCTACATTACCCAGCATTTGAAATGAGACCAGGGACAGGGCGAGCTGGCACCAGCAATGCTATCTTATATTCATCATCATTCTGGACTGACTGCCATTCGGGCAAGCTTCTTGGGTACTTCATCCTTCCTCCAGGAATGAGTTTCAGTAACCATGCCATGCCATGCTACTAACGTATGTTTACCATACCATCCAACCCCTTTAGACAGTGCATTTCAGGTGATTGCTTTCTGCTGATCTGTTATGGGGGGGCTGGGGGAGGGGGTGCAGTCAGAGACCTCCTGCCAGTTTTAGGGTAGAGCACAGGACTGCCCGCTAAACGGTGGCAGCAGAGCGCAGCGTAAGACATCCTAAGTATGGAGTCTTAATGGACAACTTCCTGTCCACTGTGAACCAATAGCGATGGCACTAAACAGAGGTAGGAATCAAGAGAAGCGGCTTGGCTGTTGCTGGGGATTTCCTTTTTACACTATTACTGACCAGTGGCAAAAATGCGTCTTGTGCATATATTTAACAAGGACCCCCTGAATACACAGAAATGTAGTTCCTAGACCAGGGAAAAACAAATGAATGGTATGTATCAATCTAGGCAACAAAAACAGTAAACATAGGAAGGGACTGAGCTACAACATTAGTTTTTGGTAAAAAATATACAATTTTATTCAAAGTTATTAACACACATATAATTTCATGTTATACAATCAATATCAATAGTGGCAAATGAAACACAATAAAAGTAAAAATTCAAAGCATCATTAAAAAATCACATTCAATTAAGTATATGAATATACATAAGATAGAAACAGAGTAAAAAAAGGAAATGTGGCAAATTATATCTCTACGCGCGTTTCGGCGGACCAGCGCCTTCTTCTGGAGCAGCCACGATAGTTCTAAAAGGAAAATGCCATACAATAAAATTATATATGTTCTTTAGATCCTAGTTTTTAACACATGAAATTTCTAATTACTAATGTTATTAACAGTAGTCTCAATCTTTCCATAACATTTTGACATGTCTACATTTTTTCATTTCGTTTCCTTGCCTTATTGGCAGTCACAGATTGTAAAATACATTTTGGGATAAAAGACCAACATATATCGGGAATTAGAAAGTGACCGAATTTGGGGAGTATGGTGGAAGATCCAATCCATATTCATTGTGGTGTATAATCACATGTATGATATATTGTGTCAGGGTAGTGATTCCACAGATTGGAGACATGGAACTTGAAAAAGGGTATATAATTCAAAGTTCCTAATAAAAATCTCATAGTTGTAGGCCACTTATATAAAGATATTTTACAATCTGTGACTGCCAATAAGGCAAGGAAACGAAATGAAAAAATGTAGACATGTCAAAATTTTCCTTTTAGAACTATCGTGGTTGCTCCAGAAGAAGGCGCTGGTCCGCCGAAACGCGCGTAGAGATATAATTTGCCACATTTCCTTTTTTTACTCTGTTTCTATCTTATGTATATTCATATACTTAATTGAATGTGATTTTTTAATGATGCTTTGAATTTTTACTTTTATTGTGTTTCATTTGCCACTATTGATATTGATTGTATAACATGAAATTATATGTGTGTTAATAACTTTGAATAAAATTGTATATTTTTTACCAAAAACTAATGTTGTAGCTCAGTCCCTACCTATGTTTACTGTTTTTGTTGCCTAGATTGATACATACCATTCAAAAATGCGTCTTGTGCACATAAACTTTGGAAACCTGTGAGCCCAGCACATTTGAATTACATCAATGCTTCTTAATATGTGGATACATTTTTTGTAGGTAATTATTACCCTGTGCAGAACTACTCCACACACATATGTGTTTCCAATGTACATTACAATAAGAGATAACAATAATAAAATAACAAAATAACAATAGTAACAAAGGACCCCTTAGCAGCACTTATGTAACCCCTTTCCCGGTCCCATTCACGTTGATGCCCAGGAAGCAGAATTCCCACAATGATTTCATTGTTTCATTCATCTTTATACAGCTTAAAATCCTCTCAGGATCAAGGATGTACCCACAGAATCCGAATTAATCATCTTTATCATAAAACATTTGCAGTGGCGGCTGGCAGGGAACAGTGGCAGTGGGCGGGGGAGGGTTTGGGGGGGTTAGGAAAAAAGAAAGAAAGAAAAGTAAACTTATCTGGTGATAGCCATCGCCAGCCACCGCCTCTCCTCCAAGTAGAAACCAGGAAGCTCGCAGACTCCCCTGACCGATCATATCAATGCCTTAAGCAGCGTTTATGATTGGTCTGAGTGCCGTGGTTCGGCGCTCAGGTGGGGACTGGGAGGCTGGGCATGTTCTCCACTAAGGCTGTATACTACAGCCTGTGGAGAACATGCACAGTGCACATGATGGTTTTGATGGCCCAAGACAGCGCATCACCCCTCATCAGCACGGTCAGCTTGAATCCAGTGGCGCTATGAGCAAGGGACCAACGTCTGGGCATACATTCCCACTTAGGGTGACAAAAGCAAAAGTAACAAACAATGGATGGAATTCTGAACAATGCAAACATTCACCCCCAGACACAAAGATCTTGGTTTAATCCATCGTTCTTTTGCTCACCACTCCACACTAGTTTGAACCAGCCATATGCAAATGAGTCTTGACCCTGCTCCCTATGGGAACAGTCCAGCCCAAACTGCTAAGCCAGGTCCTCCCTGGACCGGAAACAAAGCAAACACAAGAAGATGATGGACGGAGTGCTGAAACTTTTCAGACACTCACCCCAGTCACAGATCTGGGTTGAATCCATCATCGTTCTTTAGCTCACTTCACCACCCCAGTTCAGACCGAGCCCTATGCAAATCAGTCTTGACCCTGTGCCTCATGCGAACAGTCCAGCCCAAACTGCCAAGCCAGGTCTTTCCTGGACCGGAAACAAGCATCCTGGGACCGGTTTCGGGGTATCACCCCTCATCAGCCAGGCTTGCTTGAATCAAGTGGCAAAGTGAGCAAGGGATCCACATCTGGGCATACCCTGCCAACTTAGGGCGAAAAAAGCAAACACAAGGAGATGATGGATGGAGCGCTGAAACTTTTCAGATACTCGCCCCAAGTCACAGATCTGGGTTGAATCCATCATCGTTCTTTGGCTAACTTTGCCACCCCAGTTCAGACCCAGCCATATGCAAATCAGTCTTGACCCTGTGCCTCATGGGAACGGTCCAGCTCGTACTGCTAAGCCAGGTCATCCTTGGACCGGAAACAAACATCCTAGGACCGATTTTGGGGTTATAACTTCGGCACACTATTTTCCATGAAGAGCTATGCCAGTGTTGACCATGTATGATATTTGCAAACATTACATAACAATAACATTATACTTAACTTTAACAAACATACCTGTGAAAAACATACATGACTAGGCAGCTATCCACCTCAGGCTTTTGAACTTCAGTTCGCCTGGCGACGCGTGGAAGCAACCTCCCTCACTGCACCTCAGCACCCAAAAACTAAGAATAAGCTGCAGCCAGCCTCAGTGGCGTAACAACAGCCCCCACTGTGCGGGGGCTAAATCTCCACGGGGCCCCTCAGGTACTGTGCACCAGGGGCAGCTGAGAGCTTCTGACTGGGTCCGGAGCGTGGGGCCCCCCTCCATACACTTTGCAGGGGGACCCCCCCCCCTTGAGTTTTGTTACGCCACTGGCTGGTCTATGCTAGTTGATGCGGGTATCCCCTTATAACTAGGACTGGGACAGCAATGGAGGCTTCATTTAGGGATTAGGGGCCTTTCAAACTGTTGCCAAAAATCAAAGCAAAGGGGAACCACAGTGAGCAAAAATAAGAAATGGGAGGGGCACCAGCTGCACATATTATCTTGGAATTTCATCCTTATTGTTGCTCACACTAGGCATCTAAAATTATCACTTTCCGGCTGTATCATTCGAAGTACAATTTAGTAAATCTAGCCCAATGTGCTTCGCAACTTCCACGTTAATGCCATTAGTCATCTTTGTTCTGAGCTCTCAGCATGTTCTCTTATCGTCCTATATTTCAGATTTGTATATATATATATATCACTGGGAATGTTAAAGATTGGTGCATATTTCTAAATAATAGCTGCTCCTCCTGCCTTTTCCTAATCTGGCAGGTGATCACATCCCTGTCGCTTATACATCTCAATACTGATTTTTGATGCTTTGCTATTCCAGGTGATGGTGTGGGTGATATCTGCGAATCAGATTTTGACCAAGACACGGTCATAGATCGAATTGATGTGTGCCCAGAAAATGCAGAAATTACCTTAACAGATTTCAGAGCCTACCAGACTGTTGTCCTCGATCCCGAAGGAGATGCCCAAATTGATCCAAATTGGATAGTGTTGAACCAGGTATTACTGCAATTCATTTTTTTTAGCTATTTAGATAGTGAGGGCTTGGGTAAATCTTTTATGCCAGATACTACCCAAAATGAAACATGTACTTTCTGACTTGTTTAATTGAACTAGAGAATGAGTTGTTGGCCAAATTTGACACATTTTTGGGATTAAAAAAAAGTCTCTTTAATTTGTATACATTTGATTCAAATTCCGCTATTTGTGGGTGTGAAAGTGACTTATTTTCATTAATCATATCCAACTATACTAAGATTATTCACAGCGCAATATAAACTAAATTAGCACAGATTATATTGACTCTATGTTTCGGTGATTAGTGTAGCATAAGCAAAGTATAGCGTTGCAAACTAAAGAATATAGTTTTGACTTTTTTTCTTTAAAAAAACTTGTTGGTCATACAGTTATGTTTAATTGAAATACAAAAAGCATGAGCCTGAGAGGTTCCATCACATTGGGTTTTAAGTAAAGCTTTGCTTTATTTCTGCACTATATCTCTTGGACGCCACTGGTGGATGTATGTCGTTACTACGCATGCTTTTACAACGCATGCCTTTACCACGCAAGTTTTACAACGCAAGTCGTTACAACGACTTGCGTTGGGGGGTGCTGGATAGTGAATAGTTTAATTTACTATTCCAACTCCAGTCCCCATGGATAGTAGGGAAGGAGTTGGATAGTAAATTAAACTATTCCCTATCCTACAGCGCCCCCCGCGCAAGTCGTTGTAACGCTTGCGTTGGAAAAATTGCGTGGTAAAGGTACTGCTTGGTAAAAGTTGCGTTATAAACGCTGTTCCCCCCACTGGTAATCGACTACATCGATTTCGCCATGTGGATGCAATTACCTAAATGTGTATAACAATTCCTGCGGTAAGGTGCAAACACAGCCTTCACTATGTTAGCTCTTCTAACTATTCTATTTATTTATTTTTTTATTTAAAGAGTTTTATATAGCGCTGGCTAGACCCAAAGGTATCAGAGCGCTTTACATGAGGTTCCACATAGTTGCAAACTTACATCAGTTACAAGTTACCAAAGATACCAGAAAAAACATTTAAGGAGCATAGAAGAAAAGGAAAATGGAGTGGGGAAGGGAAGGCAGAGGGGGTAAGGGAAAAAGGGGTAGGGAATAGAGAGGACAGAGAGACAAAGGGAAAGTCTGCCCAAGATCTGGCTGGGTAGGTGAAGGCTGAGGGGGAATCTACAGCCCATCTGCTCTTCAGCTATCAGGTAGCTCCACCGGGCATCGGTCAAATAGCTAGGTCTCAACAGAAACACATTAAAGGGATAGAAAGCAAGAAGAAGGGAGCTTAAAGGGGGAAGAGGGTAGGGTGAAGGGGTGGGAGGGGGGTACAACAGAGAGTCGAAAGAACGTCTGCCCAATGTCCGGCTGGGTAGGTGACGGCCGAGGGGGGATCCACAGCCCGTCTCCTCTTCAGCTAACAGGTAGCTCCACCGGGCATTGGCCGAATGGTTAAATGGTACCCACATTGCATTAGTTTCAAAGAGAGCTCAATTGCTTATTTGCCGCATTACTACAGAAATTTGCAGTGGATGACTTATATTGGCAAATTGATGGAGAAAGTTACAATAAGCTACGCTGCCTGTCCATGGCTCTTACTCATTCAAACGTTATCACTTTATCAATATTATGCAAAACTCCAATTTCTCTTTCAGGGAATGGAAATTGTCCAGACTATGAACAGTGATCCCGGCCTGGCAGTTGGTATGTTCAAATTCCCTGCAGTCGTATAGTGCAATATACATTAGAGCTAAACTTGACCAGACTCATGACACATTCTATGAGTAATTCAATGTGTGTCACACTCCCCAGGTTACACCGCGTTCAACGGGGTCGATTTTGAAGGCACGTTCCATGTCAACACGGTGACCGATGATGATTATGCTGGCTTTATATTTGGCTATCAAGACAGCTCGAGCTTCTATGTGGTCATGTGGAAACAGACTGAACAGACTTACTGGCAGGCCACGCCTTTCAGAGCAGTTGCAGAGCCGGGCATTCAGTTAAAGGTAAGTGCACATTTTAGTGATTATCGCTAGCTAAATTTGTTAAAAATCAAATCTGCTCTTAACTTTTTTCTTAGGAAAATAATTCCAAAGAAACTGAACCAAGAAAAAGATATCAGTAGTGTGAACCTGAGAGGGACCTATTCATAAAGCAAGCATCTGCAATGCAATAGGTTTTGCATTTACGTGAGTTTGAGATATTGGCATTGTAAATGACAATGCCTTCTATTTATGTTTTGGTTTTTAAAACATAAATAAAAGGCATTGTCATTTACAATGCCAATAGCTTAAACTCTTACAAATAGCAGTCCTATTGCATTCCAAATGCTTGACCCTCCTGCAGTAAGAGAAACTCATTAAAGAAAATAGTGCTTACATACTACAGAAGACGTACTGTGTAACAACCGAAGTAAAAGGTCCAGTCCTCATGGGAGGTTACAAATGAAGACAAGGCGGTACTAAGGAGGAACTAACAAGCCTAAAAACAAATCAGAAGCCAGCATTTACAAAGGACAATGACACAACACAATAACAAATATGGTTGAAGAGTCGACGGGGCTTCAAGTACATATTCCAATACAGCATGGCTCGCAGAGCAGCAAATGCGCTGCCCAGGCTGGACTTAAAAAGCGTCACAAAATAGAGGTCTTTTCAAGTATGCGTCAGAAGCTGATATTATAGGCAGTATTGTTCAGCTTTAATTAAAGTAAATTTCGAAGAGGTTGAGATAGAAGTTAAAGAATTAATAGTTGGAGTAAACAATGAGAATGTAAATATTATAAACTAATTCAAGTAAGTGGATTTCACTGCCTTACACATTTTAAACCTGGTTACTAGCACTGTTTATAAGCAGCGAAATTAACAGAACAATTAGCATCTTGCTCCATGAAATAAGGTTTGTGCTAAAAGAGTAACGTGAACATGATGCCTTTATTTGTACACTGTATCGGAAATAAGAAACCATTGCATGGATGTTTGTAACATATTAGTATTTATTAATATTAAGCACATGTACACATGGGCTTAATGGCACTGGAAAGATAAAACATCAGAAGAGACATAAAATAAATAGGCTAGGCACAGGCCATCCGTGTGTGCTGAGTGCCTTAGAATCAGACCTGCTTAAATAAATAGGTTGTGGATTCCTTACAAAGAGAAAACAGGTAGGGGGTCGAACAGAGTTCCATTTCCTAGCAGCTCTGACAGAGTAAGCTCTGTCCTGAAGGTTTTCATCTGAATAGCTAAAGACCTCTTGCTCGCCAGCTTCTAATGAGCCTGTTCTGCATGAATTTTTACTTTAAGATCTGCAGGGCTGGGCCGTGGAGAATGCAATGGGTGATGACCATGGCCTTGAATGGAACTCCTTTTCATACTGGCATCCATTCACACTGGTTTAAAACTGGAGAGATGGGCTGAAGGCGTGAGCTGCCCGGAATTAAGAGGGCCGCCGCATTCTGAACCATCTAGAGCAGGTACAGAGTCCTCTCTGTAATCCCCAAATAACAAGCTTTAGCAAAATCAAGGTGAGATAACTAGAGCTTTTGTTACTGGCATGTGATTAGTATGATCCATAAATGGGAGAATTTGTTTCACCATTCTGTGCTGCCATAAGAAGGTTCTCGCTACCTGAGTTACCTAATGTTCTAGCGAGGGCTGCGCATAATCCTGGCAGGCTAATGGCATGACCACATAGACTCTGGCAAAGCCAAATGATCTAATTTACCAATATAATTTCTAATTACCAACACCTCTGTTTTAGTGGGGTTCTGTTTAAACAATTGCAGACATCCATGTGTGAATACCCACCAACGTGCGTGCTAATGTTGGTTGAGATACAGAGGTACTGAAATCGGTTCTTTCCTTTGGGTGCATCGTAAATATACGCTGCGGCAACAAATGATGGACGGAATGCTGAATAAATCAAACATTCTCCCCCAGCCAAGAGATCTGGGATAAATCCATTGTTCTTTCGCTCACTACGCCACCCCAGGAGCAGAGTCAAGACCGAGTTGCTAATGGCTGGGTTTAAACTGAAATGGCATGGGGAGCAAAAAACGATGGATTTAGCCCCAGATCTCTGAACTGGGGTGAATGTTTGACACTGTTCAGCATTTTGTCCATTAATTGTTCTTTCTGCATTTGTTACCCAGAGTGGGTTTGGCATGCCCAAACGTGGGTCTCATGCTCTTCATGCCACGGGAGTCAAACTAACCAGTCTCAGGATGCTTGTTTCGGTCCAAGGAGGAACTAGCCTGGCAGTTCGGGCTGGACTGTTCCCATGGAGAGTAGTGTCCAGACTGATTTACATACGGCTGGGTTTAAACTGGAATGGCATTGGGAGCAAACAAAAGGATGGATTGAGGCACATATCTCGGTACAGGGGTGAATGTTTGACACTGTTCAGCGTTCTTTCCATCTTTTTGCCTAAATATACGTGGCGTATCACCAGCATACATGTAGAACTGCACCCCTGGTTCTCTAGTACTACCGCCAGGGGTGCCATACGGATGTTGAACAAAAATGGCAACAAAATTGACCTCTGAGGAACACCACATAAGGAGGTCTTGAGCCATTAAGGTGGCATGACTGTGGCTTGTCTATGGCCCATTAGGAATGAGCAGAACCATCGTAGTCAATGGATCACATCTCATCTTTCTTAAAATGTGCCTTAATATGGCATGGTCAATTGTGCTCAATGCTGCCGACACGTCCAATAGGGCCACAGTGGCAGTCCCCCCTGTCCTTCATGAGCTGTAAATCTTCTTGGTCTGAGAAGATTAGAAGCTCCGTGCTCTGACTGGCCCTAAACCCAGCTTTTAAGGGGATTTACCCGATTAATATCTTCCACATAGGTTTGCAGCTGAGTGAATAACAGTTTCTCAAAGACCTTTGTAAGAAATGGCAGCAGCAAAATGGGTCGATAGTTATTTGGGTCTACAGGAAATAATGAAGATTTTTCTCAGCAGAGGTCTGATATTTTGCAGCCTTTCATTCCCCTGGAACCATACCGATATGTGTATAGAGGTTGAATATCTCAGTGATTTCCTCCACCATGCCTAATGCCACCTGTGTCAAAGGTCTGAAGGTGAACCTGAGGACTTAGCCATGGGGATAGCTTCTGGCATGACTGAGCTGGATAGTTCATTGAAATGGAATGATAGGTTGTTGTGAGGATTCGGCCATTCTTCATTGGAAAGAAAGTTATGAAATTGTGGCCTGCAGAGCCCATGTAGTCTGCCAAAATCCCACCTCTAAGTTTTCTCATCAAAGAAGTTAGAGAGTGCACTGCATAGAAGGTGCGAGGGAACACAGCCCTCCTGATTGGCTGATGGAACTGCCAAGCTGCTTGACCATCTCAAAAAACTCCTGGGAGCCTTAGCTGCCTTAGCTAACTGAGGAGAGAACTAGTTATATTTTGCTGTTTGAATCTCCTTTCTATAGACTGCCAAGGCTGATGTGTGAATACGGTCTAGAATTGGGATCATCGGTGGCACTCTAGCGGTGTTTTGCCTCTCTGGATCTCAATGTATCTTCTTGTAGCTTTTTGGAGAACCATGGATTAGCCTTACTAGCAATATTGGTAGCTCTCATTTTATTATTCAGTACTGGTAGCATTCGGTCCATGGTTTCCAACGGCATGGCACTGAGAGCGCCAGAGTAGCAACTCAATCGAGCTTAGTCTTCCCTTTGGCTCTGCCTAGCTGTGCTCGTGTAGATACAGCTCTAGCCAGTGCATCCACTGAAAAGGATTTCCATTGCCTGGAATGAAGGAAGTTGGTGCATTGAGCCCTATATCTTGTTTTAGGTAGTTGAATAGAAAAATTATTTGCTTATCGTCCATCCAAGGTAGAGACAGGTACAGGTCTACCTGCAATACCTGTCTTGTCAGGTGATAATGCCACCCACCTGATCTCTTTTCTATTTTACTTGTAAATATGTATACTAGAGCAGTCAGTCAGTGCTGATGTTCAGTGTTGACCAGAGCATTCAATTAGCAAGGAAAGAGGTGGCTACTGGGGTTGCTTAAGATCTATATAGATGATTTAATTGAGTAAAAATCACTTTTCTTACCAATAAGTCAATTGGAAACAGAGTTATTTGGCTTAATTAACAATTGGTTGATTAGCAATTAGGGCTTATGACTTTAAGAGTGATTTGGTGCTACTTGTTGTAGCTAGGTTTTCGCTCTACAAATACCAATGCCTACATACATTTGAGAATTAGATGTGGGCAGACCCCAACGAAGGTGTGGAGAAACCGATAGAGGGGACTGAAGCTATATGTTCTGCCTTTTATGTCCCATCCAGAATTTGGCCTGTTCACAAATTATGAGAAATCCTGGTGACAAAAATCAATGTTTGGTGACTATGCAATGCATAATGAAAATAGCCCCATACAGGGTAAATATTGAACAAAAAAAGTCCAATATTCTTTAAAGCATTCTGGGGTGAATATGTTTGTGAGCTTTAAGTCACAATATGAACATTTGAAGTATTGTATTTCATCTTGTGTGATTTTTAAGGACATGTTAATATTGCTGAGTATACGTTTTTGGATCGCCACACAGGGGCCCATTACCTAAGAGGAGGTATTATACTTACCGCCAGGGCCGGACTGGCCATAGCGGGCACTGGACGTTTCCTTGGGCGGGGGCTGGTTTTGGACCCCCTGGGGGGTGTTTTTGTTATCGGGGCCGGTTTTGCAGCATTGCTGCAATATTGGCCCCATAACAAAAGTGCAGCAGTGAGGAGTGGTGCTTCCATCCAGCACCTCCCCACCCCCGGGCCAGGCTAGCTGTTTGCCAGGGCCGCTTTCGGTTACCAGACCAGCCGTGCTTACCACGGGTAGCCATATAGCTCTAGCTCCAAGTGAGTTTCCCTGTATGCAGAGAGCAGCAGTGAGAACCACACCCTATTTTCAACACTTCCATGCAGCCAGTGGTGTACACCTCAGAGGGAACTGCAGAGACAATTTTACAGGGATTTGCCCCAGGAGAATGGGAACTGCCCCTATACTTCAACGATTACCTCATCTGGAGAGACTGGGGATAGTTATAGGTCCCTTGGACACCTGCCTTGGTATAGCAAAGCAAAACCAGTGCTGGGCGACTGGGTGGTCTAAGTACCTCCAGTACCTCTAAGTGTGTGCCGGAGTTACTCCAGTACTAGTACCTACAACCGCAGAAATCATAGAACACTATGGGTCATATTTATAAGATAGTCACATAGTGCAGCACAGCAAATCACCTTGCTGGGCTGGGTGATAGGGAAAGGGCAGACATGTGCTATATTTAAAAGAATATGGCTCATTCCTGACTTTCCCCCACATGCATCAAGCATTTTTGTAGTTGCAAACGGTGCGATTCCTTAAAATCGGCCGTTTGCGAATGCAAAAGTGCTTTTTGGGATGCATGAAGCAATTTTAGAATTCGTAACATGTTTGCGAGTTCTAAAATTGCGGGTGCTTTTAAGAAGTCGCAGATGTGCGATTTCTTAAAAGCAATGCATCATTAAATTTAAAACTGTAAAATCGCAATTAGGGTGCCAAATTTACCGAGTGGTTGAACCACTCGGTAAATTTGGAAAAAGTGTTTAAAAAGCTGAAAATGTTTTTTTTTCAACATTCATGTTTCACACACACATGTCCTTAGGACATGTGTGTGTGAAACATGATGCGAAAAATACATTTCAGGGGTGCATGGGGGGGTCCTTTGGACCCCCCCCCTGCACCCATGAAATTTTCTAAGTGCCACTCGCAATTTGCATTGACTCCTATGGGCCTTTTGGCCCATAGGAATCAATGGGAATTGCGAAAATTAACTTAAGGATTCGGTATTTATTTGGGATTCGGTAAAAATTGCGATTTTTACCGAATCACAAATGAATACCGAAAATAATGATGCATAGCATTTTGCACTTCTTAATTTGCGATTCCTTATTTTTCGCAAATTAAGAAGTGCAAAATGTCACAATGATGCATGTGGGGGTTTGTCCCTGCAATGGCGTTGTGTTGGCTGTCTAGCTCCAATGCAGGCACCCTTGCACTCTGGTGCGAGGGTGGTTGTTGCATGCATGATTTCTTTTTGTGCAGGAAGGGGCACCTTCCTGCACAGGAACAATCCTGAGAGGCATATTCCTCTTTCGCATTGTGCTGCAGAATGCAGCACACATAGAAAGAAGAAGTAATAAGTAGAAATAAAGATATTTCTCCACATTACACCTCCCCTAGGAAGGTATATCTTTTTGCCACCTTTTCAGGTCTACCACTTTTGATAATTTTGGGAATGCGTCAAAAACCATGGGAGTCACGTGGGAACACTCATGCAACTCCCATGGAATGTTTACCTAGGGCAGAGTAACACAATTTGCAATATGTTGCATTTTATGAATCCACTCAGAGCCACGCAATGTGGTCTTGCATGGCTTCATAAAGCACATTTTGGGATTGTGTCTCGCTTGCACCATGTTCTGTGGTGCTAGCGCGATGCCCACTCCTTCATAAATATGCCCCTATGTAAGTCTTCTACACCAGGCATTGCTGCTTGGGTAGCAAAATATCCTGCTGCTGCTTGATATGTAACATAATCGTACATTAATATTTTCCTTAATGAATGAAAATATAAACATTGGTCATTTTTCAGTAAAAGTCACTTATTAGTAAAATCTGCATGATTTATTGGGCAGAATACAGAACCATTTAGGTTGGCAGTGCTTCCTGGAATCAAAAGCATTGGACTTGTGAGTCAAAGTTTGAGAAGAGTTATGATGAAGTGGGTACTTGAGACACTGATGATTAATAACATGTTATTACCTAGTGAAATTCAGCAGGTTTGTTGTTCTTGCTAAGCTTGGCTCTTCTTCTCTAGGCTGTTAAATCCAAAACTGGACCAGGCGAGCATTTAAGGAACTCCTTGTGGCACACTGGAGACAGCACTGATCAAGTCAGGCTGCTATGGAAGGACCCCAGAAATGTGGGCTGGAAGGATAAGGTGTCTTACAGATGGTTTCTTCAGCACAGGCCTCAGGTTGGATACATCAGGTAAGTTCATGGACACTGGAGTTAATGTAGCAGAAGGTTGCTTCCATTCAAAGTTCACAGTCAATCTCTATGTGATAGCTTCATTGCAATTATAACATGTTTTGTGTTTTGGAGAGATCCAACAGACCTTCCATAATTCTGGCAGTGTCCTCACAAGGGTTCTGCCAATGAATTTAAGCTATACTTCTGAAGCAGTGGTTAATTTGTGCTGGTGTTTGCTACTGGTAAGAGCTAGCCCTCTTTCTTGGAAACTGAGACACGTTCTTTGTCTATGGTTTGCACACTTAATTGCAGCACAAGACAAAGGAAGTCTCCAACTGAATTTAAGGTTTTATTTTTGGAGGTTGGGCAGCGCTGGAATGTGATCTTTCTCTTACACAGGAGAGAGACTGAGCGGTGGTGCTGACATCATCCCATACCTGCATGAGCCTCCTGCCATTGGCGTTTGTAGGTTCAGTTGAACTGTCTTAGCTGGGGTGGCAGGCCATCCATACACCATGCGTACACTTCACCTTGCCAACTTGTGCCATCCTCAGTCACCTTCTGTGCCGCTGATGGCACCAGACAAGTCTGTTGCAGTAATATGGCAGCTGTCTGGCAGTCTACCATTGCAGGGTGGTGGGGCACCTTACTAGGTTTCGATACCTGATGCCAGTGATATTATACTATTTATATAGCACTTCAGACGCTAGTGTGGGGAACAGAAGCACCTACTTGGGTGGTGAGCACCCTTTGCCGTGGGAGACTGCATGGTTTGCATAGTGATGCATTTGTTGCGATCCTATGTGGGAAGTATTTCAGTGACATGCATGAGTGACTCATGTCTTAGGACACAGTGCCTGGAAGTGTGATGGAGGAGGAGATGATAGAGATAGGTGCATATATGTTAATTATAGCTAGTACTTTAACATATAGGCTCCTTGCCAGCACTGACCTAGCCTAAAGGGCAGTGAAATGCTGGGTGCGAGTACACCAAAAATGGGGGTAACCACAGAAGGCCTATTAGGTCAGAACACTTGAAGATGTCATGTTTTTTCTTTCCCCAAGTAAGTCTTTTAAATATGTAGAAACAGGTGCTGCTTATCATACTGGCCAAAATGAAAGGAGCATCCAGAGGGTCCTGCATCAAACTTTGGCCCCTTGTCTCACACTAACTTCTAACAAACTTGAACCAAGGAAAGAAATGGAAGAGAATTCTGAGCAGAAGTTACACAATGTTTAACAGGCCCAGATTTCATTTATCCCTGTTAGACCAAAGGATGGCAAAGATTATGTACTTGGGTTCACACCCTAAGCTCCTCTCATGGTCCCGAAGCAAACCCCAAATCAACCTGTACTTTACCCTCTGGTAGCTTGGCAAAAAGCAGTAAGCTTTAACTTGGAGACAATGTTCAAAGTATGTATGCAGCACTTCAGACAGTAATAAAGCGATATCACAACACAAGAAAAATCCCACATAAATTTAGAAAAATAGAGTAAAATTGAAATAATTAGTTGACACCAAAGAAAAAAATCCAATCAGTAGAACAGGAGGTATGCAGTTTTAAAGTTTTAGATAAAAAATAGTGCCAACTGTGGTTATTTGGTCGCGCTGGACTGGGACAAAGTCACGTATTCAGGCCAACTGAGTGGAGCACGGGCCAGATACAGGGACTAAGTTAACCCAGCTGAACAAAGTAACTTAAATCCTGGCTGCAGAGATTTGTGAGATCCCATGTTGAGGATGCGTCGCGAGGCAGCGGGTTTTGATGGGAAGTCCTGCATCGGAGATGCACTGTGCAGCTTTGGTTCTAATTAGACCATCCACTGGGCTTGCTATGCAAGGTACTGTGTCTTCATTGAGGATGCCGTTGAGGAGGGCTTGTGATGCGAGGTCCTGCATTGGGAGTGTGTTGCGCAGAAGCGGTTACGACTCCGTCAGTTCTGCCCAAGCAACCACAGATGGGCTGGCAGAGAACCATCAGATCTACTTCCTAGGGTCCAGGACTGTAGTGGCACCACGTAGGAGAGGGCAAGACTCACAGCAGGCAGAGTCCAGATGCTGTGTTCAAGGTGGATAGAGCCTTTTCTGTTCATGAGGCTCAGATCAGGAGCCAAGACAGCTAGCCTTTGGAGCCACTCTGGTGATCCTGGGTACAAGATGCAAGTCCAGGCCTTCTCTATCAGGCATCAGGGCAAAAAGGCAGCAGAGTAGAAATTCTTCTTGCAGAGCAGCACAACAGTCCTTCTGAGTCCTCCACAGGTCCAGAGGTGTATTGAAGTGTTGGGTCTGAGGATTCAACATTTATATTTGGTACATGGTGCCAGCTTTGAAGTAGGAGAAGGTTCTGGAGGTTTCTACTCCCAGGGGTGTTTAGAATTCCTTTCCTAACTGCCCCAGTCCCAGCTTATCTGGGAGCACACAAAAAAGGGCCAAACTCTTGGTGAACGTGCTCAGGCAAAGTCTTTGTGATGTTTAAGTGTGGTAGATGTTTTTCTTGTTCTTGAGTTTGAAGCTGAAAACCTTCAGCCTTCCTTAATTTGCAATTAAACAGATATTAGTATTCAGCAAGAATGTTCCTAATATCAGATAAGGACCTTTCAATATAATAAAATGGGGTTGTACATTTCTGGTCGAACTATCATTCTGATATTGCCCTGGTGACACCAACACAATAAATACGGACCTTTTTGGCAATGTAAACTTTACATTGCCAAAATGTACGTTACTGTTAAACAAATAGAGCCATATTCTCAAGGAGCTATCGCCGAGTTAACAGCACTTTATCGCAGCCAAAGTCACGATAAACATATCACCCCATTCACAAGCTGGTGCTAACAGCCCATAGCACCAGTTTACCTGCGATAGCAGCCGCAAAAATCATCGCCACAAATGACCCTCGCCACTATCCCTAATGAGATGCAGAGTAGGCGTCCCTGAGCAAAAAGCTGTGACTACACCACTCCGCAACATTCTCAATGACCAGCCAGATCATCAATAATATCACAAAACAGGAAATAAGATGCGTTAGCAGCAGGAAACTAACACCTGCTCTGACCTGGTGTAAAGTCGGACCACAGCCTGTCCCACAAACGGGAGCCAAAGCCAGAGCCACACCTGAAGAACAACAGATGCCATGTAGCTCCTGAACATGCGGCCCGGACACCCAAGAGTGCCACAACACCCACCTCCACCACCCCTAGGACCACGCCCCATCCCCCTGGATCCCCAACACCCCCCCCCCGGACAAACACAGAGGCAGCGCAGACAAAAACAGCGACCCTCCGAAAACGCACCAACCTTACAGACCCAACACCAGAGAATGTCAGTGCCCACTAAAGGCTCAAAAGGACAACCCACATCCTGACCACCATTGTACACAAGCGGACGGTACCAACACAGCCGACTACCAACATCCCACCTCAGACCAAGCTGCTTGCCGTGATGCACCTGTTGGCCACTGGTACCTCCCAACCAACAACCGCCAGAGTCGGAGGAGTCACACAGCCAGCCCAATCCAAGTCCCTCACAATGATCATGGGTGACTCCATCAGCTTGGTACCCCACTGTCTATACTTCCGACACACTGCGCAGGAACAGCCAGAGACCAAGCAAGGCATCTACGCCACAGCTGGCTTCTCGAACGTGTCAGGGGCAATTGACTGCATACATGTCCTACTTGTGCCACCTGGCAACACTGCACACAATAAGTGCAACAGAAAGAACACGTATCCCACCAATGTCCAGGCCATATTGGACCATAGAGGAATCCCCCCCAACATCGCTGCCAACACCCCAGGCAGTGTGCATGATTCCTATACCTTCTGACAGTCTATCATCAACCTGCGCTACCAGGAAGGCACACATGGAAATGCACTGCTCGTTGGCCAATACCAAATGAACACACCACACACCTCAACTCTACAATCATGCAATTCACAACTCTGGGGATGCACACCTCACATACAACATGCACCCACCAGACACGACAGCACAACTTACTCTTGTAACCTGGGCCAGCCATGTACTTTAGCCACCAACAGCATGTCATCTCAGCCACACAATAGCAGGATGTGGGAAGAGGTGGGGACCAGATATGTGTGAAGGAGGCAAGTGACTGTTGAATATGAATGTACACAATGCCAAGTGTGGCGTGGTTGTGCTGGACAGACTTAGTATGCAGACCACACACATATCCATGTTGACAGACCCCGCTGGTGTATGCAGTGCAGTGGACAGTGGACGCAACAATCTCACTCCAGCCAGTGGGGGTGATCAAGGAAAACTAGTTTGTTACGTTCCCCCCGTAAGCGTGAGCAGAGTAGGCTGGCCCGGCGTACCCCAGGCCAGCGTAGGTGTGTGAATAAAAGGCACGTAACTCTTGGCGTAGTCCTCTTCCGGAATGCCCAACGTCTCTGCCAGGGCGGCGCCTCTCACTCTGCCACGATGCCGGCGCCATGAGCGCTGGTGCCTGTGATCCTATGCGTCTGCTGCACCCCGGGCCGCTGGTCCCTGAAACCTCTTTGCCCGCCCATTCGCACCCAGGCCTCAATGCCCAGGTGCAGACACCGGCGTGTGTCGAAGAGGGCCCACCACGTAAGCTCTAGGCCCGAGGCCCATGACCTTGGCAGACTCCTCAGACCATCATGGCCTCCGTGACACAGACCCGCATAACTCCATTCTCGTTGACGTACTCCACCGACATACACAGCGGACAAGTAGGAAACACAATTGGAACTGAGTCTTGATGACACCATGGCAGGGAACATCATTTAAGTCTGAGGTTAAGTCACTATACTCCCTTCGACGTGGTGCCACCAAGTCTGTGCTTGGCATCACAACCACACGTGTCTGTGGGCCCAAACGGACTTCTGCTCCCGGCCACACTAAGCTCAAGTAGGTCACACATTTTGAACTGAGTCTTGATCATGCAATGGCCAGGTACACATGGCAATGCAGACTTTACATCACTGTACATTCACCTTCGACATCAATGAGGATCCGCCCAGTCCGCGTGGCCCTACCTCAGTACACCGCAAGTCACCGTCCCGAGGCAGGGTGCCTGTGCCGGCCGCTGTGCATCCGGGCCACTAACTTGTGCAGCTCAAGTCAGGGAGCCAGTTTGATTCAATATTTGAGGGCCTCTGAGACGATGGCCTTGGGGGCATCAATGACATGTGTCTGTGGTCCTGCGCTGTCTGCTGCCTCCGGCCTCAACTGTGGTCCACCAGGGCTCACTGACTACGGAGTTGCTCGCATCTGTCGTGGATGCCATCATCTGCAAGTAACTCACTCAGCACTCCAGGTGCCACTAACTCAGTGCACCTCAACCCATGGACCGTCACTGATTGAGTTTTGAGCTGTGGATAGGTTGCACAGCAATGTCACCTCAGGCAGTGTGGGAGACCTGGGACGTTGATGTGGAAGATGATGCAGGTCTAACACACCCCACTGCGTCTACATCAGGAATGTCCCGAAGGGACACAATACAAGACATATTCTTCACATGGGTGCGCTCAGCTCTAGTGCCCCTACCTCAGTGCACTGCAACTCATGGACACTTCTGTTTGTATGTTGGGTGACCTCTGTACTTGCTCCGGCTCCCTCCATGTTGCTCAGAAGTTGACTGTGTTATGCAGGTTTCTATGTTTCCGTTGCACTGGTGTCCACTATTCAGGTTGTTGCTAGCACCGAACACTCCATGCGGGCTGGCTTACACTCACCCCACACACATCCAGCACAGGCATCACTGTACATGTGAACCTGCCAATAAAGAGGCTGGGCGCGCATGCCCGTAGCCAGTTCGACATGACATCTGCGTGTGTCCCTGTGGTCTTGTTGTATGCATGAAGGCCCCGGGCCCTAACACATAACTATGTGCTGTGTACAGCGGATGCAACCATGTCACCGCAGACAGCGAGTTGGAGCTTGGAGATATAGCTTTGTCGATAACCACTCAGTTCGTAAGTGCCGTGGACTGAGCCGTCGTAGGCAGAGCCAACGTGGTTGTGTGACTGATGTTTGCATGCCCATGGGCGTGGTTATGTACTGGGTATGTGCATCTGCATGTGTCAATGGCAGTGTGGTTCTCCTCTGTGGGGTGTAGGTGGTCCCTGAAGGATAATGGAAACCCACGTCTGTGATCTAGTTCGCCTTCCATTGGTTCGGACCCCACCCGCACCTGTTCAGCCACCTCCTTTCGGCATTCTGACACCTGGCATTGGGGTGCCATGTGTGGCACGGTGAAGTGTGAGCCAGCCGTGCTTGCAGGTGCTTCCTGCTGTGTAGTGGGCTGTGTGGGATGTGCTTGGGCTGTTGCAGGGTGTCATTGTCGAAGATGTTGTGGTCCTCTCTGGCATCACTGATGTGTGGTCTTCTGTATGCTCTGCTGGTGGTGTTGTGTGTCCCTCTTAATGTGAAGGAGAGATGCATGTTGACATTGTGTTGACATGTATATTGTCACATTGTTCTTGTTTACATGCAGACGGTATGACAATGTACATTGTGACTGTTTGGGAGGTGCAGGATTTGGATGCGGGAGATGTACATTTGGACCACATGACGGATGTGCGGTTGTACGCGTACATTTCCATTTCACAGTTTCCAGCTCTGTCAGGTGTAGTAAGCCTGTTTCGGCACATGTACAGACCCTGCTGTGTCCTCTGTTATGCAGAGTCATGTTTGCGCATTGTACCACATTGTCGTCAATGTGTGTGTGCTGTTCATGCTACTTGTGTGTGCTGGAGTGTGCTGTGGGGAACATGGACATGATCCTGGGTCTTTGTGGGTGTGCAGTGTGCTAGACCTCGTTATGCATGTGTACCATTGTGCCCATCTTACACCGTCCCCCCAGTCCTTGGTCGTTACTCACCCTGTGGGTCTTGTGTCAGGTCCTCCTGAGCTGTGTCCACACTCCCGACTCCTTGCACGTCTCCACACTGATGACTGTGGCCTCCGTTTCCTCCTGTGGCACAGGACTCCCGCCTCCTGTCGCCAATGATGCCTTCCTGCTGGCAGCAGATTTGTGCCTGGTTTAGATTTTCACATCATGCCAGCGCCTCATGGCCTCCTCCATTGGCCTCCACGACACTCTGACTGCATTCCTGGTAGTCTAATTGTGGGCCAGTTGATGGTAATATTCGGTCACTTCTGTGACGCTGATGTGGTTTTCCTGCGGACTGCACCCCGTCTCCCTCTCCCTCTTCTCCCTGGCCTTCTCCAACCCCGTTGTTCCTTGCTGTTGGTCTGTGGGGGTTGGGGGGTTCGCGTCGGCCTCTGCGCTTGGTCAGGGTGCATCCATGTTGCTACGCACTTTGGATTGTTTCTGGTGTGTTGTATTTGTAGCTTTTATAGTGCATTTTCCCGCCAGATGTGTGGGATTTGCAGGACTGTAGCTGGTTTTCGCTGATTTCAGTATCGCGATTGGCCTCATCGCAGCTTTTTTTTCATTCACGTTTTGCATTTTTGCGGCGTGGCGTTGATTTTAATGCAGTAATTTGACACGTTATCTGGAGACTATTGCATGGTACCGCCGTGTTGAGAATTCTTGGTTAACACGGCGTAATTTTCCCGCGATACACTGATATGTTGGAAGTTGTGTTAAGTAACTTTTGCGCTGGTTATCACACGTTCTTGAGAATGTGCCCCACAGTGGAAACCATGAAACCAAACATGTGAATTGAGTTACCACAGTAGAAACAATGTTCTAACATCAGGGTCATGTAGACTTCTATCACCTAATTTATCTTTAAAAAACAACTCATCAACAACAATATATGGAGATCCGGAGAGCGCCAAAACGGCAACTTCGATGTCATTCACTTAAATGCAACAAACAGGAGGAAATCATCAATGCCTTGTTAAACCTCTCGAACTATAGCAATATTTCCAATGTCCCAAACTTTAATATTTGAAGAGTAACAGATCTCTACGGTTATATTGATCTTTAGAAGTGCATGAGCTGTAATTGGCAGAATGAGAGCGTGAGCCACGATGAAAACTTTTAGGATTCAAATTAATTCCAGACAAAACATTTTCCCCTGATTTTATACTCAATAATCTCTGATGATACCCTCTGTTGCACGATACAAATATCTGTGCTAGATGACTGTGTCCTGGATAATTTCTTGACTGATCACATTGATATTTCCAAAGTCTTCCACTGTTCTTTAAGAGTGAAATTTCTGTGACATGAAGTTGTTCTTGAATCTTACTGAAACCAAGGATGACACTTTGATCTCTAATGTGAAGCTAAAAGTGCCATCGAACTCCCATTATGAAGCCAATATCCTTAGTGTTGCCACATAGGAATCAACTGGTTTGTTTGACAATTGAACCTTGGTGTAGAACGTATGTCTCACTATGACAATCCGCATCAATAAAGTGTGCTCTCAATCTGTCAATTGCCTCTCAGCGCGCTTCATATTTACCTGCAATTAATTAACCCTTGGGAAGAAGGTGAGTGAGGTAAATGCTCAAAAATCTTTTGACCCTCCTTTCCAGCAAATTTAAAAGTAAGGTTTTTTTCTTTCGTTGTCTTGTGTTTTTCTGTTCAGGACCCCCAGATAATTTTTGTAAAATTTAGGCCAGGCAGCCCATTTCCGACAAGTGGAGCAGGATTGCACTGCATTTTGAAATCATTGGTACACAAAAAATAGAAATAAGTAAACGGCAAAACGTTGGCCGCAGTTCAGATGATGACCAGAAGGTGGCACAAGAGCCCAACATGTGACTGCGAGAGGAGACCTATGAAGGAGGTGGGAGAAACTGCTTGCAGAAGAAGAAACAACGGATGCCGCGCCGGTCAAATCCAATAAGAAATGAAGAGCGGCAAAGCAGAACAAGGGACGAAGCGGCCGGCTGCATCGGACTGCGTGGGATCAGGGCACAAGTCCTAAAAAAAGAAGTGGGGGGACTCTCCAAGGTAGGTGTGGTCACAGGAAGTGACATCACAACAGGAAGTGACTTCACAACAGGAAGTGACATCACAACAGGAAGTGACATCACAACAGGAAGTGACATCACATGTAAGGCAGATCTATCATTTGCATATAATGCAAGATTTAACAATTGAAGCTGCTTGGTACTTAAGCCTGTGACTTAAGGTCCCTGCATGGAGGAATTAGCAGCCCAAATGTGGATGAAGTTTGGCGAAGGTGACATGAACACATTTTCAAAACGCTACAGGAAAGTTTGACTGCAAGATTTTGTGTACATTACAGGTTCCCAGAGAGGCTGCTTCCCACACTCGACAATGACTATTACACACAGTAGGGCTCCATATTCACGTTATTCTATCGATGAGTGTTATATGTTATCTCCCCACCTATTGGAAACTAGCGACTCTGTATTAAATAGTTTTGTCCCAGCTGCCTCTCTCTAGCTGTGGCTAGATTTATTTATTTTATTTATAAAGTTTTATATAGCGCGAACTTGATCCCGAAGGATATCAGAACGCTTTACAATTTGCAGCAAAGGTAACAAATCAGAACATTAGTCTAACATTGGGAATCTTGGCTGAAGACAATGGAGCTGCCAGGGCATTAACTTGGGTCAATGCCTAAATTTTAGATATATTAACTGGTCATTGTATTTATTTTAGCAGATTTATTTATTTCTATTTATTTTAGGAAATGTATTTAGTTTTGGTATATTTTAGTTTGACTTATTTGCCTTCATTTACTTCAGTGCAACAAAATATAAACATTGCTTTACTTTGTATTAACACCTTAGGAGCTTCGTAAACATACCTCCCCAGTGCTGCGCTGTCCATTATCCAGTGCTGAACTGGACGTCCAACGGTCGCACGCAGCACTGGGGAGGTAGTGCCCGTGACGACCGTTGGCCGACGGCAGCACTTAAAGGGTTAATACTGTTTATTTTTGTGATAGTTCCTAAAAAAAGGGCCTATTATGACTCATGCATTGTAATGGTTGTTTCCCCCTTTACAGAGACTACTTACTATAAAATCGGGGTGGGCCTAGCTCATGATGTCATTTTGTGGGGACCCCTTGAAGAAAGCGGGCAGAACCTTTGCAAATCTTTGGGCCCCCTATCCAGTAGTGCAATTATCCAAACACTGACAGGATTGAGCCTAAATTAAAAATATACTGACATACGTAATGCCAAGTCAGACGTCATCATGGAGTCATGTTTAAATGAACAATCCAGCGCCATCCTACACCTCCCCATTCCACAAAATTATACAATTCAGACCAACAACACAAACTAGAAGGGGGCGTTGCTGTCATCATTAAACATTCCATGTGGAAACAGCGACACACGGAAGAACACACAAGGGTACACCATCATACTACTTACATTTTGTAGCCTGGTGTCAATTGTTCAATGCAGGGCTTAATTTGTGCCAGTGCTTAGCGCCGGCACTTAATTGGCAGGGCCGGGTCTAGTGGGACTCTGATTCTACACGCACGAGGCGCACAGTGCATGTAAAATGTTTTAATTTAACTTACAGCACACTTGCTAGTACTAATACTTAATTAACTCCTCAAGTCTCGTGCAGCCGCATCACATTGTGTTTAGTTTTTCACATCTCAGTTTACCCTTAATTGTTCACGATCACTTGAATAATGAAATATTCTGAGTGGGAGAGCTCTTTGGCAGCACTCTGCCAGGTTTCTCTCTCGTCACTCTCATGCTGCTGTGTTAAAGAGCCTCGGTTCTACCGCACAAAGAATTAGGGTGACCAACTGGCATTGGTGCAAATTCAGGACGGTGAGTGTAAAAATTCAGGACAAAGGGTCAAAATTCAGGACACAAATTCTGGACAGGAGGTCAAAATTCAGGACAAAACTTCAGGACAATAGGTACGTTTTACAGACACATCAGAGGTCGCGCAATAGTATATAAGTAAGCCCAGCCATTTCCAAAAGTATTCAACCATTTGCAAACCTATCCATCATGTATCCTTCCATCTATCATTTCACTCATCCATTCCTTCATCCATCCCCTCATCCATCCTTTCACTCATCCTCCATTATCCATCCATCCATCCACCCTTTCACCCTATCCATCTGTACACTTATCCATCCACTCTTCATCCCATCCATCCATTCACTCATCCATTCAGCCATTTACCCTTTCACCAATCCAGCCATCCTTTTACTTACTAATCCTTCCACCCATCCACTCTTTTAGTCATCCATCCATCCTCCCTTTCTCTCTCCATCGACCCTTTCACTTAGCCTTCCTTCCATCCATCCATCCACCCATCCATCCATCTACTCATCCACTCATCAATCCATCCATTGCCCCTATCACTCATCCATCTATCATTTCACTCCTTCACACATCTATTCATCCTTTTGTCCATCTACCCTCCCTTTCACTCACTCATCCATACTTACACCCACCCTTTCACTCATATGTCCATTCATTCACCCTTGCACTTATCAATCCATCCATCATTTCACTCATCCACCTACCCCCCATCATCCACCCACCCACTCATCCATCCTTTCACCCATCCACCATCCAATCCACTGATCCATCCTTTCACCCATCCACCATCTACCCACCCACTCATCCATCCATCCTTTCACCCACCCACTCATCATCCATCCATCCATCCTTTCACCCACCCACTTATCCATCCATCCATCCCTTCACCCACTCTCCATCCATCCATCCTTTCACCCACCCATCCATCCATCCCTTCACCCACTCTCCATCCATTCATCCTTTCACCCACCCATCATCCATCCATCCATCCATCTGTCCTTCCCCTCATCATCCATCCATCCATCCCCTCATCATCCATCCATCCTTCCCCTCATCATCCATCCATCCTTCCCCTCATCATCCGTCCATCCTTTTCCCTCATCATCCATCCATCCTTTTCTCTCATCATCCACCCTTCCCCTCATCATCCATCCATCCTTTTCCCTCATCATCTATCCATCCATCCATCTGTCCTTCCTCTCATCATCCATCCATCCTTCCCCTCATCATCCATCCATCCTTTTCCCTCATCACCCATCCATCCTTTCCCCTCATCATCCATCCATCCATACATCCTTCCCCTCATCATCCATCCATCCTTCCCCTCATCATCCATCCATCCTTCCCCTCATCATCCATCCATCCTTTCACCCACCCCCTCATCATCCATCCATCCATCCTTCCCCTCATCATCCATCCATCGATCCATCCATCCTTCCCCTCATCATCCATCCATCCTTTTCCCTCATCACCCATCCATCCTTTCCCCTCATCATCCATCCATCCATCCTTCCCCTCATCATCCATCCATCCTTCCCCTCATCATCCACCCATCCTTCCCCTCATCATCCATCCATCCTTCCCCTCATCATCCACCCATCCTTCCCCTCATCATCCATCCATCCTTTCACCCACCCCCTCATCATCCATCCATTCCCTCATCATCAATCCATCCCCTCATCATCCATCCATCCACCCTTCCCCTCATCATCCATCCTTTCACCCACCCCCTCATCATCCATCCACCCTTCCCCTCATCATCCATCCTTTCACCCACCCCCTCATCATCCATCCATCCTTCCCCTCATCACCCATCCATCCTTCCCCTCATCATCCATCCATTCCCTCATCATCCATCCTTCCCCTCATCACCCATCCATCCTTTCACCCCCCCTCATCATCCATCCATTCCCTCATCATCCATCCATCCCCTCATCATCCATCCATCCATCCATCCATCCACCCTTCCCCTCATCATCCATCCTTTCACCCACCCCCTCATCATCCATCCTTCCCCTCCTCATCCATCCATCCATCCATCCTTCCCCTCATCATCCATCCATCCATCCATCCTTCCCCTCATCATCCATCCTTTCCCGTCATCCATCCATCCTTCCCCTCATCCATCCATCCATCCCATCCATTTATCCTGCCCTTCATCCATCCATCCTTCCCCTTACCCATCCATCCATCCCATCCATTTATCCTGCCCCTCATCCATCCATCCTTCCCCTCCATCCATCCATCCATCCTTCTCCTCATCCATCATCCTTCCCCTCACCCATCCATCCATCCCATCCATTTATCCTGCCCCTCATCCATCAATCCTTCATCCTTCCCCTCATCCATCCTTCCTTTCATCCATCCTTCCCCTCACCCATCCATTCATCCCATCCATTTATCCTGCCCTTCATCCATCCATCCTTCCCCTCCATCCATCCATCCTTCCCCTCATCCATTTATCCTTCCCCTCATCCATCCTTCCCCTCCATCCCTCATCCTTCCCCTCATCCATCCTTCCTTTCATCCATCATCCCCCTCACCCATCCATCCTTCACATCCATGTATCCTTCCCCTCATCCATCCATCCCCTCCATCCATCCACCCATCCTTCCCCTCCATCCCTCATCCTTCCCCTCATCCATCTTTCCCCTCATCAATCATCCAGCTACCCTTCCACCCATACATCCAGCTATTTACATTTTCTCTCCATCCTTCCCCTCACTCATCAATCCATCTATCCTCTCTCATTATCCATTTATTCAATCTTTCATTCATCCATTCACCCTTTCACTAATTCATCCAGCCATTCACACATCCCTTCACTTACTTACACGCCCACCTTTCCATATTAATTTTGAGCTGAGCCCTTTTGAGAAGAGGCCCATCAAGAACTTCACCCTCGCTGCAGGGGCCGTTCCAGGACTGGGACATAAGCCACCCAGGGCGGAGACAGGATCCACCACAGGGGGGGACAAGAGCCATCACAGGCGGGGGTGGACTGGAGCCACAACATGGGGGGACAGGAGCAGGAGTCATCACAGGAGAGGGAACATGATCCACCAGGGTGGGCACAGGGGTGGGCATGCAGTATTCTAGTATCATCTTGGGCTTCTCACCCCCTCCTGCACAAGACAACGAGAAGACAGGCTCTCTGTCCAAAATGCCATCCCCCACTGTGATATACAGTACTTACAGGAGATACTCCGAGAGAACTGATTGAACTGATTGTCCTCCATACTTTGTTAATCAGTGTGGGTGCGATTGTGCCATTTCTTTATTGTATTACATTATGCATGTTTGAAGAACCGAGGTTTGCTTACAAATTAGTGACAGTAATTAAGCTTGGTGAAGAGAAGCAGGTGCTGCCTCGGTGTAATCAGGGGTGTAATCTGGCCGAGTCTAGGATGTTTGGGGCCCTGGGTAGAAATGGAATGTGTGAGCCCCCCTCTAAATAGCAGATACAAGACGCATTCAGGGTTGTTTGCGTGTGAATGGATGCCTCCTGCTCCTGAACCTGCAGCCCCCCTCTGTCACCTTCAAGCACCTTTTAACAGCTCATCAAGGGCTGGAGGTGTGAGGGTTGCCATCCCGCTGTGCCTCTACGGTGCTGCTGGGGGTCTGTCCTTTCATACAGCATCGGAGTGAAGAAGGGAGGTGGGGGCAAGCTGTGCCCGGTTAAAATTACGGACAAATGGCAGGGGCGTGGTGACCACCGGCGTGCTTGGTAACTTCCGGATTCAGCCAGCCACTCGCCGACCCGGAAATGCTTTATTTACTTTGTGCGCACCGCGCTCCCGTTTTTTAATAGTGGACGCGGTTTTGATTTAGCAGGGTGGACGGCGTCCACCCTGAAAAACCCTCGGAAATAAGTAGGGGGATGCCGTCCACCCGCGTGGTACCCCGACTCGTGCCCTGCGTGGGATGGAGTGGGCTCTTTGAGAAACTATGGTGCAGCAAGAAGATCCAAACGAGGGACAGTGTCCGGGGGTCAGCAGAGGTGTCTGGGCGCTTGCGATCATCACGAAATGTTAATAAAGTGCAAAGGCAAGAAGGATAAAACACTCTTTTTTGGAATCCCTGGCCAGTGTCTCCATATGGTCAACAACGACGCAGGGAAGTAATCAGGAAGCAACATTTGGAAAGCGTTTATAATATGGAGAGGAAACCAAAGGTAACGAAGAATCACAGATAGAGAAGAGCATCTGACCTGTGAAAGGGGTCACGAAGTGTCACTTAAAAAGGATAATTGTTGGGCTACATATGGTATAGCACAAATCACAGTTAGGAGCACTTGTATGAATTTGTTATGGCAGTATAATTTCTGCTCGGTGTTATTTATTGATGCATTTTTATGAGATACTGTTCTTTATGTAAGAAAATGCCTTTTTCTGCATGATCACCCCCCCACCCCCCTCCATTTTATTAGATCAATGCTGCTGGTTTTTTTAACTGTGCACTGGGACTCTGCTAACCAGGCCCTAGTGCATGTGCACTGACCCCTAAAAAGATGTCCAAAAAGGCTCTACTTCTACACAGCATTTACCTACACCGGCTTTTGCTTCTAAAATGACAGGCAAAACATGACTACAGGCCTGCCACCAGTAACCTGGCTATGCAAATTCATAATAACCCCCTTTGACAAGCCTAAAACCTCTTTTTAAATATTAAGTCACCGCTAAGTCAGCCTTCATGCACAATAAGGCAGGGTGCATGATATTTAAAAATAGGACATGTAAAAGCTTTAATGTAATGGGTAAAGACAGATTTGTACTACATTTTAAAAAGGTTCTATTAAAGTCACCTTTAGCCTGCCTAGAGCTTCTAGAATCCCACTTGCATGAGATTCCAAATGGTCACCCAGGAGCTGAATAGCTCCTTGATGAGTTGTGAACTTGCTCCAAGACCTCAGACAAAGGCCTTGGGTGTGGTGAGGTGTTTTGATCCTCTGACGGGATGACCCTCTGGGTTGTACCTAAGAACTTAATTAATGTCAAGGAGGCCTACCCTGTCACAGGCAGATGTAGATAAGACCTGGGTCTACCCTTTTCTTTCTCCCCCTAGCCAGTCAGGCATCAGGCCCAGGAGGAGCTTCCAGAGAACCAGTTTTGAGTGACCACAGAGAAGGGGTTGCTCATGTCCCTGGCCACACCTCTATGGTGGGCACAGGAGCTCTGAACAGGGAAACAAAAGTTCTGACATTTTGTTTTTAGGTAGAGAGGGGCACTGTGGGATTGTTGATGATAGGGCACAAAAGAACTCCTGCAAAAGCGGGTAGAATTACCGCTGGGGACTTTTTATCTATTTGTTAAGGAGGGGTTAGTAGTCACCTCCGCCCGCAGGCTAGTTCCAGGCATAAATGTAGGACCCATGGGTACCCTCTTCAGAACCACACGGGACCTGCGCCAGACAGAAAAAGAACTGCACCTGATGTTGAGACCTGTGAGGCGAGGGGAACACCGTGGCTGGAGCCACGAGTTCCGGAAGTCCGCATGCCGAACAATTTCTTGCCTGAACAATGACTTTGACTTAACCATGCATGTGCGTGGTTAAGGCAAAGTCGGTCTGAGGTTCGGGAAGAGAGGAGCGTCAGCTAGCCCAGCTAGCCCAGCCCAGCTGACCCGCCCTCCCGTCCCCCTCTTAAGGGGAGAGCCTGGTGACCGCGGGAGTGACCGCTGTGCCTTTCTCAAGGCCGGGTCACCCCCTTGCTCCCCACGCCTGCTGATCGCCAGCCTCCTTGCCAGCCTCCTTGCCTCCTTGACACCGACGCCGACACCGTCGCCCCCCAGCCCCCGTGCGGCCCAGCCACTGCTGGGCCGGCCGCTCGCCACTTTTCCCGCCGCTGGCCCCCTGCGGCCCCGCCCACCACCGGCCCATTGGCCCAGACGCTAGCCCAGCCCAGCTGACCCGCCCTCCCGTCCCCCTTCTTATGACGCCCCCAGAGCGACCGCGCAGCGGACGCGCGCAGCGGGAGCACCGATTGAGCGCCGAAAGGTGCGCCAAAGGTAAGCCCGTCTGCGCCCGTCCGCGCCTGGACCGCGCCCAGCGCCAGGACCCCTGGCCCCCACCGACGGAAGCCGACCCGACGGACCTACGACGCCACAGAACTCTACGCACTCAACGCCGGAAGAACCCCGGGGTGCTACCAAGCCACCCCGAGACGCACCCACGGACCCTTCTGCTGCAACTCCTGCAAGTTCACCTGCATCCAGACCTCCGCTACACCAGCACCGACCAAGACCAAGCCGAACACCAGCAGCACCCACCTGAAGTGCATCCTGCTCAACACCCGCTCCGTCCACAGACACGCCGTCGAGCTCTGGAACCTGCTCGACACCACTTCACCGGACGTCGCCTTCCTCACGGAAACCTGGATGAACGCCTCTTCAGCGCCCGACATCGCCATCGCCATCCCAGACGGCTACAAGATCATCCAAAGGGACCGCATCAACAACCCAGGAGGAGGCGTCGCCATCATCCACAGGAACACCATCCGCATCTCGACCAACACCGACGACACCCTCGCACCCGCCGAGCACCTTCACTTCCAGGTCCACATCAACCCCAAGACCACCCTCAGAGGCACCCTCATCTACAGACCCCCGGGACCACGCACACAATTCAGCGAAGACATCGCCGACTTCATCAGCCCGCACGCCCTCTGCTCTGCTGACTACATCCTCCTCGGGGACCTCAACTTCCACCTGGAGAACAACAACGACCGCAACACCACCACCCTGCTGGACAACCTCCCTAACCTGGGACTCAAGCAGCTGGTCACCACCCCCACCCACTACGCCGGACACACACTCGACCCCGTCTTCTCATCCAGCAAGGACATCGCCTTCAGCCACGCCACCGGACTCCACTGGACGGATCACAGCTGCGTCCACTTCAGCTTCAGAAGGACCACGATCCACCACCACCAGCAACAGGTTGCACGCAGAAGCTGGAACAAGATCACAGCCGACCAACTCGCGACCTCCCTGAGCATGAACCCTCCCACCAGCACACTGAACCCAAGCCAGGCGGCCACCAACCTCACTAAGTGGATCAGCGACTGCGCAGACGACCTCGCCCCCCTGAGGACCCCGCCTAGCAGACCCGGCAGCAAGAAAGCCCCATGGTTCACCGACGAACTCAAGAACTCCAAGAAGAACTGCCGAGCCCTCGAGAGAACCTGGCGCAGAGACCCAACTCCGGACAACATGGCTGCCCTCAAGCTCGCCACTCGAAAGCACCACCAACTCATCCGCGCCACCAAGAAAACCGCATTCAAGGAACGACTGGACAACAACGCACACAACAGCAAGGAACTCTTCAACATCGTCAAAGAGCTCTCCAACCCCAACGCCGGAAACAACGACATCACCCCTTCGCAAGACCTCTGCAACTCCCTCGCCTCCTACTTCCACAACAAGATCGCGGACATACACAACAGCTTCAGCACTCAACCGACGCACGCCACAACCGAACCCCCGCCCCCCACCACCACCCTCCGCGCCTGGACCCCGATCAACACCGAAGACACCATCCGCACGATGAACTCCATCCACTCCGGATCTCCGACCGACCCCTGCCCTCACCACGTCTTCAACAAGGCCGACGCTGTCATCGCACCCCACCTGCGGGACATCATCAACACCTCCTTCGACACCGCTACCTTCCCGGAGAGCTGGAAGCACGCCGAACTCAGCGCCCTACTCAAGAAGCCTTCAGCCGACCCCACCGACCTCAAGAACTACCGCCCCATCTCGCTGCTCCCGTTTCCTGCAAAAGTCATCGAGAAGACCGTCAACAAGCAGCTGGCCGCCTTCCTCGAGACGAACGGATCCCTCGACCCCTCGCAGTCTGGCTTCCGGGCAAACCACAGCACCGAGACCGCCCTGATCGCAGCCACCGATGACATCCGTGCCCTGCTCGACAAAGGAGAAACAGCGGCCCTCATCCTCCTAGACCTCTACGCGGCCTTCGACACTATCTGCCACCGTACCCTAGTACAGCGCCTCAGCAACGTCGGAGTCCAGGAGAAGGCACTGGAGTGGATCATCTCCTTCCTCGCCGGGAGAACACAAAGAGTCCGCCTCCCTCCGTTCAGATCGGAAGCCACCGAAGTCATCTGCGGCGTCCATCAAGGCTCCTCGCTCAGTCCAACCCTCTTCAACGTCTACATGGGCCCCCTCACTGACATCGCACGCCAGCACAACCTCAACATCATCTCCTACGCCGACGACACCCAGCTGATCCTCTCCCTCACCAACGACCCCGCCACCGCCAGAGACAACCTACACGAAGGGATGATAGAGGTAGCCGAATGGATGAAGAACAGCCGCCTGAAACTGAACTCGGACAAGACGGAAGTCCTCATCCTGGGATCCTCACCCTCCGCCTGGGACGACTCCTGGTGGCCCCCCGCCCTGGGCAACGCACCCCAACCTACAGACCACGCACGCAACCTGGGCTTCATCCTGGACTCCTCCCTCTCCATGACCAGACAAGTCAACGCCGTCTCCTCGTCGTGCTTCAACATCCTGCGCATGCTACGTAAGATCTTCCGGTGGATCCCCACCGAGACCAGGAAGACGGTCACCCAGGCCCTCGTCACCAGCCGTCTGGACTACGGCAACTCCCTTTACGCCGGAACCACCGCCAAACTCCAGAAGAGACTCCAGCGGATCCAGAACGCCTCAGCACGTCTCATCCTGGACATCCCCCGTCGCAGCCACATCTCCGGACACCTGAGAGACCTGCACTGGCTCCCGGTCAACAAGAGAATCACCTTCCGACTCCTCACCCACGCACACAAAGCCCTACACAACCAAGGCCCGGGATACCTCAACAGCCGCCTCAAATTCTACGCTCCCAAACGCCAGCTTCGATCGACCGGCCACGCCCTCGCCGCCGTCCCCCGCATCCGAAGAGCCACCACAGGAGGACGGTCCTTCTCCTACCTCGCCGCCAAGACATGGAACTCCCTCCCGACCCACCTCTGCCGGACCCAGGACCACCTCGCCTTCAGGAAGCAACTCAAGACCTGGCTGTTCGAGCAGTAGCGGACCCCCCCTCCCTAGCGCCTGGAGACCCTTTGGGTGAGTAGTGCGCTTTATAAATGCCGTGATTGATTGATTGATTGATTGATTGATTGAAAGAGCACAGGAAAGATAAGAAGGGTTCGAGGTAGTTTTAAGGGGGTTGGGGTTCGGGTAGTTTTTAGGGGGTGGGGGATCAGGCAAATTTTTAGGGGGTGGGGGTGTATTTAGGGCTCAGGGGGAGAGGGAGAGGGTGGTAAGCTTATTCATGGATAGCTGTTTACCATGCATGCCTTTACCACAAAAATTCATGATAAAGGAATGTGTGGTAAAGCAATTTGTGGTTAAGACGCAGTCGTTGTAGAGACCACGTTGTTAAGGTATTCATTGTATAGGAACTCGTTCTGACATTTAGTGCTCAGGGCGAGAGGTAGGGGGGTGGTAAGCTTTGCCACGGGTAGCTGTTTACCATGCATGCTTTACCACAAAAACTCATGGTAAAGGAATGCGTGGTAAAGCAATTCTTGGTTAAGATGCGGTCGTTGTAGAGACCGCGTTGTTAAGGTGGTCTTTGTATAGGAACTCGTCCCGACATTTAGTGCTCAGGGGGTGGTGGGTGGGGTGGTAAACGTAGCCATGGATAGCTGTTAACCATGCATGCCTTTACCACAAAAATTCTTGATAAAGGAATGCGTGGTAAAGCAATTAATGGTTAAGACGTGGTTGTTGTAGAGACAGCGTTGTTAAGGTAGTCGTTGTATAGGAACTCGTTCCGACATACAACCATGAGGCGAACCCTATGGGCTGGACCTGCTCCCACTTGTACCCAGGACAACGAAGTGGACTCCATGAGTCAGTTCTCTGACCTCCTGTTGAGCTACAGGGGTACGAAAGCTGCAAGAAGCTGACTTTCTTGAAAGAGCCCAGCTGACCAGTTTCAACTATGCCTGTCCTGGTCCCTGGCAGTGGTTTCTTTGGGAGTGATTCCTGATTGCTAATTCCTGTTCCTGAGATCCTAGAACCCTTTGCTGGTGTCAGAGTGTACTCCTCCCGCCCAAACCTCTAAAGATGGAACTTAGAAAGGTTTGCTAACGTTTTTGCCTGTAGAACCATCGAGGGACACAGACCAACCTGCCAGCTAATCTGCCAAGGGTGCAAGGTTGGAAAAACACGACTTTGCTGCAGCTCCCGCCACAATCTTCTCTGCAGCCCCAAATCTGATCTAGCTGGCCTGATGCCAACCAGCATCCAATGACATTGTTCCCTTTTTGGTTACAACCTGCAGCTTTGCCCTGCTGAGGACATATGACTTCCAGAAACGAGTCTAAGTCCTAAGGTCGAAAACTTCCCTAGGCCCAGAGCCAAGCAGCATCCAATCGACATCAACAGCTTTCTGGGAACAAACTCTGGATTTTTCCCACTCTGAGCTTTCCCCGCCTCGCGACGATTTCACAAAGATTACACCCTTAATCATCCCATCGCCAGTGAGCCCGTCTTCGGATCCAGCCTGCAGTCTTGCCCTACTAAGGACTGTACCTTTTTGATAATTTTCAAAGGTAACTCTTTGAGGGGAACCAAGCAGGTCCTCATATCCAACCAAGGCTCTATTGCAGTTGGCCTTAAACCTTACCCTTCTCCCATCAAGCGCAACCAGTTACCCACAGTTGGTGCTTTCCGCTTTTTGTGCTTCTATTAATTACAAAAGAAAAATATATATATATCTGGTTCGTCTTATTGGGTTTTTTGTTGTTTTGGTGTCATGTTGTTCATTAATATATTCTCTATTTGTATAAAATTTAATTTAATTTTTATTTTCTTGTGTTTTTAACATTTTAATTGTTTTGGTACTTCTAAATGCTTTACACATTTTTTTAAGTTTAGCCTGTCTGCTCTGTGCCAGAGCTACTAGGGACTGAGCTCATATTTAAATTACTGAACCCTTTACTGGACCTAACAAAGTGCCATTATTACTTGTGGTGGACTACCATCCATCCCAACTAATAATACACTTTCTCACGCTGTACATCAAGCTGTTTGTTTTGAGAAGTGTTGTGCATTTTCTATCTGTAGTGTATTTCTATTTAGTTATAATTAAAATTTGCTCTTGTGATGACGCTAATTGATTTTGAAAAGGCGGCTATAAAATACCACATTATCATAATGGAAATCCTATTAAAAATTCATGAGCAATTAAAGTAATGGAAATCATATCAATGGTACCTTCTCCACATAAATACTTTGAATTTACTCGTTTGCCTGGGGACCACTCAGCTTCTCTGATCTTGTACAGCAGAAAACATCAAGGTTGTGTGTTACACCCCAGTATAATATTCAAAGCAGAAATCTTGATTAACCATAGGAAGAGCAACATGCTGAGTGCTTGAGTTTTACATGCACTCAGTCTAAACTACTTTTGTGTACAAAAGGGAAATACAAAGCAAGGGCAGGGCACCTTGCTTTAAAGTAGTAAATCCTGCAAATGGCAATTAGGACTTGTGCCAGGGTAACGCCAGGGAAACGGGAGAGAGTAGTAAGGGAAGAGCTAGTGAGGCGTCAAGGGATGTGTGAGTGATCGAATAATGGTGCCTGCGTATTTCTCTTTTCCTTATGTTCTTCTGTTCACAGGTGCAGCACATGCAGGCTCACTTTGGGGGGTAATGGCAAACCTGTACACAATTAAATTAAGATAAGGCTACCACTGTACTGTCCTTTAGTTGTGCCACTTGTCTAAGCTTCCTTTAGACCACTGCTTTGTTCTGTAACATTGCTGGGACCTATATGCCAAGTATGGCCACAAAATCTTTCATAATACGTCCAGCCTCTTGTATGGGCAGCAGATAATGTCTAGCCTGCCAGAACAGATGTTTGCTAGACAGGCAGTTTACAATATAAATCAGCCCCCATCAACCATTGTTTTGAAACAACATAAATCACATAATATTAATAATAATCATAATTATAGCAGTAATAATATTAATAATCTGTCAGTCAGTCAGAATATCTTTATTCGGCTTATTTAAAAGCCATACAAAGAGGGGGAAAAGTTAAAAACATTTCATACAAGGTTTTTTTTTCTTTTTCTTAAAAAACGGTAGATACAGACAGGCAATTAAAAAGTATTACAGACGGTTAAAAAAGTATTACATTCAAAGATGAGTATAAATAGTAACACATTTGCTTTAAGGCGAATCTAGGCAGACAGCTTTCACCCTTGAAGCGGCTACCAGAAATTTAGCTATACAAAAAGTAATGTGGGGATTCGGCAGTAATTGTAAAAAGAGCAGGGCCGGTCTCACTTGGGTGGAGCCAGCCTCTTTAAGAATGGGCAACAAGTATTTTTTTCTTGGCTCTAAATACAACCCACAAAACATGACAAAATGCATTGTATCTTGTACAGAGAACTGGTCGCAGCTACAGGGCAAGGCTAGTTCCGGGCTCTGCCAACTTTTAAAAGAGCCTAAATGAAAATGTAACAAATTAAATCTAAACTTAGTTAAAAGGAACCTATGGAAGGGGATTGTAACAAAACCAAGGTAAGGTGCTAGTGAAAATGAGTTAACAAGTAGACAATGTTCCCTCACTGACGGTTTCGCCAGTTCACATTCTTCACGGCATGCTTCCTTCCTTCCCATAAAGGACTTTTTTACAAAATCGATGTCATGTACCTTGATGTTCTCAGGGGAGGAAAAAAGCTCCGGACGTCCCAGATCTGAGAATGCCTTAGCCAAATAGGCCAACCAGGGGATCTTATTAGATTTGTCCAGAGACAGGACGTCAGACATGATCTTATGATTTAATGGGAGTTCTTCGTTCATCCACGTTTTTAACCAAAAGATCAAAGGGGCCATGCTCAGCATGTCAGACAAGAAATATAGGCCCACTTCTTTATGGATGGAGTAGGTTGGGGTCGACTGTGGTACAGAAAGCAAGGTTCTGATGAATCTATTCTCTGCTCTCTGGATTGGTTCCAAGTTTACATACCCCCACAATGCGGAACCATATAGCGCAATGGCCACAGATTTACTCTTATAGATTTTTAACAGAGCTTCCATAGGCCTAGCCCCTAGCCTACCAGCAAAGCCCAGTAGTGCTGATGATGTTCTAATGACAGCCAACCTCTTTGCTCTTACCTGCGGGCCCCAGGTCCCTTTCTGATCAAACAGTACGCCTAGATAGGGAAATGTAGATACCCTGGAAACCGTGTCCCCCCTACATGTGAATGTTTTATTTCTCTTCTTACTACACTCACGGCCCACCACCATTGTATGTGACTTGGTTACGTTTACCTTAAGATCCAATCGCTCCATAAACGAACCAAAGGCATTCAAAAGGTGCTGGAGGCCAACACCCGTGCGAGCGATCAGTACCGCGTCATCCGCATACAGGAGCGCCGGGATTTTAACGGCTCCTGCATGCGGGACGTCGGCTTCCTGCTCCCCTAGGTGTGCGCCCAGGCTGTTGATATAAATGGTGAAGAGCAAGGGGGCTATATACAGCCTTGCCGTACCCCCTTTAATGATTTAAAGAGGGGGGTACACCTACCCTCATCCGTTACACGTACGGCTGCAAAGAGCTCTTGGTGCAGAGTGGCCATAAACGTGACCATTGCCTCGTCAATGCCCATCTCCAACAGGATGGCCCACAACTTTGTCCTATTGACCAAATCAAAAGCCGAGGAGAGATCCATGAATGCTAAAAACACGGACCCCTCCTTGGCCACGGTATATTTGGAGATGAGCAAGTGCAAGTTAGCGCACTGTTCAATGGTCACTTTTCTTTCTCTAAAACCATATTGGATCTCAGACAACCCACCACAGCTCTCAACATTTTCCCTCATCCTAGATAAGAGGACTCTACCTAAGATTTTGACAGATGAATCCAGGAGGGATATAGGCCTATAACAGCCGGGATCATCCCGCTGGCCTTTTTTAAAAATATGGACAATGGTGGAGGTGTCCCATGAGGCAGGTGCTGGGTTGCCATTGACTGCATTGAACACATTTGTCAAAACCTCTGCCCACAATTTTGGTGAATACATAAAAAAGTCAGCAGGGACTCCATCGGGACCAGGTGCCTTATGCTTTGTAGTAGCCAAGATAGCTTTTTCCACTTCTTGATGGTTGAAAAGGATGGGACGGGCGATTAAGGTTACCAACGGAACACCTTTGATTGGTTCGTCATTATCCCCGTATACATTTTTAAAATGAGACAACCATTTTTCATCGGGGATAACACAGTCCATGGATTCGTTATTGTCATCTGAGAAGAAGGGCTGTTTAATAATCTCCCTTCAGGACTGCCACTGAGAGGAGATTTTCCCACGCTTCACGTTTAATGGTGTCCTTTCGTTTTTTTACGGCTAGCTTATAAGTTTTCCTTAGTCTGGTGATCTCATCTTTTACCCTAGGAGTATTTTTTAGGGCTGCCAGTAGTGATCTGTGGGCTTTAGAACATGCTGAGTCAAACCAGCGCTTGTTTCCTGGGGTTCCTTTTTTTGGCTTAACTAAAAGATCCTGTGACACCTGCCCACATATTGCCTCAAATGCCTCTACAATTTCTTGGCCCTGGGCACAAGGATTTTTGCAAATCTCGACCTGGTCCTTGATCTTAAGGAAATTTTCTGCATAGAATTTTTCCGGGACCACCTTTGCCCATTTCACTCGCCTGCCTTGGTCAGAAGTCCTCAGGGGGTGAACGGGCCTTGCTATCATTGGGGGTAATCCCATATGAACTCCCCAAGCCACTTCGAGTACTACCGGGTTATGATCGCTAAAATGTGTTTGTACCGTACGATAGACAATAACCCGGTTTAAAATACCTTGGGAAACAAAGATATAATCTATTATTGTACCTTGGTGGGCACCGGTAAAAGTTGGCAGTCTGGGGCCACCATCAGGTTACGTGCAAATCGAAGTTAGCAAGAAATTCTTCTAGCTCCTCTCCCTCGGTAGTATGTTCGAAGTGGGATCCCTCTAGTCCTTCTTCCCCGTCATCGCTACTTCTCCTACAGACTAGGTTACATGGGTGAATGTTAAAATCGCCTAATAAAATATACTCTAAGTCATGCTTGGTATTCTGGCTGGCTGATTTTAAAATGCTATCTAAATTAGTGATGTTACATCCTCTATGGTCACTGTTCCCTGAGTTGTAAAAGTTTATATATATGGTCCTGCTAGTGTTGTTGGTCACTCTTTCTACCATTAAGATGTTATGAGCATCTGTGATAATCTGCCTACAACTTCCCTTTAAGTCTAAGGAGAACAGAATTAAAAGGCCTCCCTTAGCTCTCCCCATGCGACTGGGGACAGCTGCTTTGGTAAAGCTGATAAACCCATCCCACCAAATATTGGCGGATGTGTCCCAGGTCTCCTGGAGAGCAATAATATGGTGGCCTAAAACAAAACTTGACCATGCCTTATCCTGTCGTTTGGCATTTAGCCCCGCTATGTTCCAGCTTATCATCTTGCAAGAATCTATAGGTGTCTTAAGCTCTGAGTACCGCCCCAATACCCCTTCAGCTGCTCGTGACAGTTGGGTCCCTTCATTAGTTCCCACTTTCGAAAAGCTCTGTGGGTTATCACTGGCAAGGCTCTGATTCGCACAGTGCTCAGGCAGATTTAAAGTGGGGAGATGTTCATGTTTTGATGTGACTTGGTCTTCTTGCCCTGTCTGAAAGATGAACTCACTGGGATCTAAGCCATTAATAAGTTGACTGCTCTGGACTGGTGACTGATCTAAAGCATCTTTCACCAAATCAATGTCCTCCATATGTCAGTCGCAGTCATTTAAATTGGATAAGACTCCATACCTATTCCCCATTCCAAATCCCCAGTCAAAAGGGGTGGCCGCCTGACCCCATCCGCTAGCTGTTGTGTTCCACATGGGTTGTGGGGTATTTGGACGCATCGAGAGCTGTTCATTTCCCGACCGGGCTATAAACCCATTTCCCTGACCTCTATGATCATATCCCGGGGTGCTTGGTCCCCACCTGTTTATAATGGGCCAATTTAACCTGGGTGTTCTGGCAGTTGGCCCAGTCGGATAATTACATTGCCCTGTCCCAAGACTAATCATAGGATGGAAACGGTCATTGTTATATCTGGATCTTGTGTCCCCTCCCCAGTTAGTGACATTTGTATTCCTTCTAGGTCTAGGGTTGTTGGAGAAGGTCGCAATCTGGTCCTCACTATAAAAGAATTTCAGGGTAAGGGGGATTATGGAACCACTTCTTCGTTGGGGGGGAAAGATGTTGGCCAGGACGTTTGGGAGTACCTCTGCGTTAGCAAAGTTTAATATTACGCAGTCCCCCTTAAACTTCTTTGGCTTGTTCCAAATCCATGGTACCCTCCTTGTCATTACGATCTCCCCTGCTAGCTGGTCAGACCCCTGGTATGCCATGTGCATATTATTAGTGAGCCAGTGTAAAGCTTTATCTTTTAGTCCTTGAATAGATTCTATTTTGCCATGTAATAGAGCAGGGACATTGGCCAATACAAGTACTACTGGTGAGGCTTCCATGATGAATTGTGATGAGTAATCCCCTGAATGCAGTGGTGCTGGCACAACAGATGGTAAAGTGGGGGACTCTCTTACTGCTTCCTGGCTAGGCGCAGGTGGTGGTAGCTGCCCTAGCGGTATAGACTGTAGTGGGCCTTCCGTAGGACCCATGTCCGCACAAGTGTCCACCTCAGCTATGGCTACTGGTTTAGTGACATGGGTAACTAGATTCTCCAATTCGTCAGCCAACTTACTTTGCGACCCACCCATCTTTTTCACCTCAGCAGTTAATTTGTCTATTTTCCCAATCAATGGCTTAATGATAGTCCTGATTTTCATATCTATCATGTCTGAGATCCTATTGAATAGGTCGTCGTCAATGATATGTCTTAACTCATCGTCAACATCACACTCCACATTTTTCCCTTTGCGCCTAGGTGGTGTGATCGGCTTTTTTCTTCCTAGCTGTTTCCCCCCACGATTTGGCTGAGATTTTCTACAAGTTCTCACAGCCCGTGCTACGGGCAACGAGGGTGAGGGAACTTCAACTACAATATTTTGCTGTTGGTCAGGGTCAAACACTGCATTTGTTGACAAGTCAACTAGCAGGTCTGAATTTTCATCATCATTGCCAGTGTCTTGAGAATTAAGGTCCGGTATATATGTAGTGGGGTCTAGTGATGGTGTGTCAGACATTGGTGCATTAGAGAGAGGACTGGCTGGGAGCAGAATTGGTGATTGGCTCAGACCTAGGGATTGCCTTCTTTCATTATTTATTTTATTGACCACTTGTACTAAGTAAGAATCTAAGGTGTTAAGCGACTCTGTAGCTACAGGTGCCAGTTTTCTAGGCATGTTTACAGCAGGATAAAGATGCTATCAGGAGTTTAAAACGGCACTCAAAGGATTGACTACGAAAGCAATACACAGTACTAACAAGACGGGGGAGAAACACTTCCATACAACGATAGGCAGATTCTTGCTCCAATCAGTTCATAGACCAAATGCAAACAGTAGCTAGGGTCCAAATCAAATATGAGATAACCTCTCAAACAACCAGCACTAGGTTCGCATTGACCTCAATTGGGTCACCAGTGTATCAGAGTAACTTTTCCGCTACTTAGGTTTATGTAAGGAAGATCCAGTCCTCTTCTTTAACAGTAACCCCTCCTACCAATCCGGGTTCCTGGGCAATTCAGCAACGGGTCAAAACCGTTTTCCTACTGACCCCCGTCTGGTGACCGGTGAGAAAATGGAGGGTAAAGATGGCTGGTATTACTGGCCGAAGAATGTTCAGTGACGATGTACAGCAATGATCCACAATATTTTTCCACAAAAGGTACAGTACCTTAGCTGCTCAATGATGGAGATATCAGGGGGATGGCCTTGCCTGGCCTTTTCGTGCCTCTGAGGGCCACAGAAGGCCCGCCCTTTGCCCGGGCTTCGCCCGCACTTCCGTCCGCGCGCGTCCTGCGTACGCGTCAGGGGGCTGACCTAAGTAGGAGGAGGGTGCGGGAAGAGGCACCAGGTGCGCGCGTTCTCCAGGCGCAAGCACCTCTGGTCCTCGCAGTCCCGTTCCCGGCGTCAGCACACAGATTCTCCCCTCGGCGTCTCCCAAGTAGGCAAACAGCCGAGCTCACGGGCTCCCAGGCTGATATTAGAAGTTCCAAGGGTTGTTGGGTGGGTGGCAAGCAGTAATAATATTAATAATCTGTCATTTGTATGGTACTTGTATCCAAAGAACGCTAAATAGAACATTGTATATACAATTGTGGTTACCCAATCAAAATTGTTACACATTTTTTTGACCTAGCTAGTCTGAAAGTCTGTCATCCTTTTAAGGTCGAGCTGGTGTAGTCCAGCGAAGTATCTATTGGTGGCCACTTCCTGGGAATCTGAGACAGTGGATGTGCACGCGCAAACCCTCGGCGATTTCACCTCGTGGGCGCGCACGTCCAGCCCGGCGCCGTGCACATCTCCTGTCCACATTCCCAGCAAGTCAGCCTATCGCGTGTACATGCACACAGACACACACGCACAGACACGCGCGCACACACATCTCCCGCAACTTTCACACGTTTCATAATTTCCCCCAAAATCTCCGCTTTTGTTCCCTATCTCTGCTCTACCTCCCCTCTTGTTTTTGTTTGTTTCGCTCCCCACGTGTACTCACCTCCCTCTCGGTGATCCAGGGGCCCGGCTTGCATGTATCTGTGTCTACGGATGAATGTGCATCATCTATAGGAATCCCTCTATAGGTCCTCACAGGCACTCACCTCGCTCTTGGTGATGCGGTGCCTCGCTAGCTTCACAACGGCGAAGTTGCCCTTCCCCAGCGTGCGCTCGAAGTCGTAGTAGCCCACCCGTACCGGGGTCTTGGCCATGACCATGCTGGGGCCTGGGAGCAGCGGAGGCAGCACCGGGGTGCGGGAGCCCGGGGAAGCGGCGCGGGCAGCTCCAGCTCCGGTGGCAGAGCTCAGCCTCGGCCGGGGGCGGGGCCTGCACCCGGCACCGCCCCTCGGTGACGTCAATTGACGTCAGGGCACCGGGAAGAGCAGAGGCGGGGCCTGCAGACTTTCACAGTTCACTGCCAAGGCGTCGCCATGGCGACCACAGTCAGCGTTGACGTCACCGCCGAGATGTCAATCGGGAGTGTGTCCGCTGCCAGCTCCTTGGCTGTCAATCTCCGGAGGTGGGCAAGGAGGGGGAGGCAGACGCCAGCTGTGCAGAGTGCCTGCCCTCACCTACTCTGTCTCTGCGCACTCATGCAGCTGGATACCGCTTGCTCCCGTGGCGTGGGTATATCCTTTATGTGCCAGCTCCGTTAGCTCAGGGTACATCGTAGCCCCGGAAGATAATTGCACGCGGCACCATCTCTGCAGTTTACATAACCTCTACACTGATCTGTGCGTGGTACTTAGGGTATATCACTCCATAAAAATGGCGCTATTAAATCTTGCACCAAGCACTCTTTACCAGGAACAGCCACGCTACTCCGTCTAGAATGATCCACGCAGCTCTTATTACTTATTATGACTCACCACATACCATTCGCAGGTATATTTGGGGTATCTCAGTGGATGCAATTATATTTGTTAGGATACACACCTGTAAACGGTCGATATCGTAGCACTAGTAAAGATGCAAACACCAAGCAGCGGCGTGACACACGCGTGAGCCCGTGCAGAAGGTGATCGGGAACCCCCTAGTCTACCGCATCTCACAGACAGATGTTCATTGGCCTCGGGGTGAATAGGGGCCCACTGACGGTTGGGCCCCCCTGAAAGCTTGGGGTCTTTCCTGCGACGTAGGGGCTGCAGGGGTTTGCGTTACACCCCTGCACGGCACCCAACACTATCTGTGAACAGTAATCGCCTTCAAGGGTACATGCAGTACATCCACTCCATCCAGCCATCCATCCCCCCACTCCACCCCCCCACTTCATCCATCCCACTCCATCCATCCATCCCCCCCACTCCATCCATCCATCCCACTCCATCCATCCCCCCACTCCATCCATCCATCCCACTCCATCCATCCCCCCACTCCATCCATCCATCCATCCATTCCCCCCACTCCATCCATCCATCCCCCCACTCCATCCATCCCCCCCATTCCATCCATCCATCCATCCATCCCCCCACTCTATCCATCCCCCCACTCCATCCATCCATCCCCCCACTCCATCCATCCATCCATCCCCCCACTCCATCCATCCATCCCCCCACTCCATCCATCCATCCATCCACCCACTCCATCCCCCCACTCCATGCCCCCCACTCCATCCATCCCACTCCATCCATCCCACTCCATCCATCCATCCATCCCCACCACTCCATCCATCCATCCCACTCCATCCATCCATCCATCCATCCCACTCCATCCATCCATCCCACTCCATCCATCCCCCCACTCCATCCATCCATCCATCCCTCCCACTCCATCCATCCATCCATCCCCCCCACTCCATCCATCCATCCATCCCCCCACTCCATCCATCCATCCATCCATTCCCCGACTCCATCCATCCTTCCATCCCTCCCTTGCCCCACACTCCATCCTTCCCCCGCCCCACACTCCATCCCTCCCCTGCCCCACACTCCATCCCTCCCCCGCCCCACACTACATCCCTCCCTCGCCCCACACTACATCCCACCCCCGCCCCACACTCCATCCCTCCCCTGCCCCACACTCCATCCCTCCCCTGCCACACACTCCATCCCTCCCCTACCCCACACTCCATCCCCCCGCCACACACTCCATCCCCCGCCCCACATTCCATCCCTCGCCCACCCTCGATCCTTCACCCTCCCTCTATCTCTCGCCCTCCCTCTATCTCACTCTCACCCTCCCTCTATCTCTCTCTCCCCCTCTATCTATCTCCCGCCCTCCCTCTATCTATCTTTCGCCCTCCCTCTATCTATCTTTCGCCCTCCCTCTATCTATCTATTGCCCTCACTATCTATCGCATCACCACAGCATCACTCGGCACCACCACAGCATCACTCAGGGGCACCACAACATCACTATGCGCTACCACAGCATCACTCGTCGCCGCCACAACATCATTCAGAGCCACCACATCATCAATCTGTGCAACCATTCAACAACAACTGATTCAAATATGTTCTGTCAAGGATTCAAGCTTTATTACAAATGTCACAAAAAGATGTTGATATTTCACTTCTGTTCTTGGATTTTGTCACAATAAAATACACTGAACATAATCTTCACAAAAGTTATTTACAAAAGTTTAAGCTATTAAGCTATTGCCATTATAAATTACAATACCTTTTATTTAAGTATTAATTATTTTAAAAATTAAAAGCCATTGTTATTTGTAATATCAATACATCTAAGTCACTTAAATACAACACATATTGCATTGCAAATGCTATAGGTGTCACATTTGCGAAAGTTAAAACTATTGGCATTGTAAATGAAAAAGCTATTAATTTTGCTATGTTCAAAACCAACACATAAGCAAAAAATGTGTCATTTACAATACCAATAGTTCAAACTTTCCTGATGCGAGACCTATTGCATTACAAATGCTTGTTGGACTTGGAACCTATTACTGGCAGGTCACACACACACATCTCAACATTTAGTGCTCAACTCATTAGGAAATGTTATCTACACATCTTGGATGACCCAGAAGAATATGCATCCTCCACCTCCTGCTAATGGCTTTTTGTTGTATCATTCACCTCCTCTACAATTCAAGATAAACTATTTTACATTGTTAAAGTGCACTCAATCATCACAGTTTTTGTCACATTTAATTCCTTATCTCAGTGGTTCTTAGTCTGTGGACCAGGGACCGCTGGAGGGTCCTCGAAGCCCACTCAAGGGATCAGTGACTGCATAGAAAATGAAATAATGATATATAAAGTGAATATAAATAAAGAAGCAAAATGTACATTTGCAAATTTGGAAGGGTTATCTAAATGCAAAGGAATCTGAAATTTGAGGCTAAAAAGTAAGTTAGTATTCTCAGATTGATTCATGGTAGTAATGCAAGTGAATTAAACAATATATAGTATAGACAATGAGTGGCCTCAATTGAATTTAGAAAAGCTCCAAGCTTCCTATTAAAATTAAAATTTGGATTTTTTACATTTGTGAATGAAATAACATATTTAATCATTTGTGTATTTCTTAGATCAATATTTATTTCTGTATATGTGTCTATTGTTTTGAGGTTCAAATCATCAAAAATGATTAGCCCAGGGCCCCTGGCTTTCAATAATAACTCGGTGGCCATCCCTAGATTCCAATAATGAATCAGTGGGGGTACCCAGGCTCCATTAATGATTAAGTGGGGTCCACAAAAGTCAACAGGTTAAAAAGCACTGCTTTATCTCATAGATGCTATGCATACAAAAAACATTTTCACAGTGTGATAGTGTTTCCATATCTCGTACACTGGCTGCTCCATGCTCCATTAGAGGCCAATTTTTCAAAGTGTCAGCTAACTCCAGCTCAAGATCTGATCTATATATTGGCCAGCTTCAGGGTGTATTACACATGGAATAAGATTGACCCAGGGGTATTAGAAATCCAGCTAATCCAAAGTTCACCGGTCCTTGAGTTGGAGATAGACGGGTCAGCAAGAAGTTATAATTATTGGCTAGATCTTAACTTCACTAAAGCAGCTCCCATGTCTAAGGTCAATAGAAATAGGAAAAAACCCTCGGCCCTATGGTTTACTGAAGCCTTAAGACTTGAGAAACAGGCTTGTAGGAGACAAGAAAGATTATGGCGAAAAAATTATGACACTGTCGAAAAAGAACAATATAAGCTTATGTTAGCAAAATATAAAAATAAAATTATTACCGAGAAGAGCGATTTCTACACGCAGAAAAGAAAATAGAAAGGGCAGGGAACTCCAGCAAGGAACTTTTTTCAGTTATATCGGATCTGACTACCTCGAAAAAGTATAGTAGTCCGATCTGTACACAAGATTTTTGTAACCTACTGGCCCAGACTTTTAAAACTAAGGTAGATCAGATTTTTAATCAATTTGATGGACACATTTCTCAAATTCCTGACCCAGATCAGGAAGCTAAAGTCATAACATCATTATTAAACTTCACTGCTACCTCCCCAGAGCAGGTCACTTCCCTCCTCCTTAAAACTAAATCGGGTTCTCCGGATGACCCCTGTCATCCTAGACTATTGCATACTATCAGCCACATTATTAGTCCTCAGTTATCGGCATTTATAATCAAATGCTTTCACAAGGTACTTTTCCTACCTTGTGGAAACAGGCCTGTATACTCCCATTATTAAAAAGGACTAATCTTGATGTAACGGATCTCGCTAACTACAGGTCTATTGCGAGACTTCTGCTGCCTGCAAAAATAATTGAGAAGATTCTTAATACGGAACTCTCCACTCATATTTTGAATAATGATGTTCTGGATCATAGCCAATTTGGCTTACTTGCCATAGCACTGAAACTGCCTTAGTTAAGACTACTGAGGAGATTCGTGCTGCTTTAGATGGCGGGGGATCAGCAGCTCTGATGCTCCTTGATTTGTCTGCAGCTTTTGATACCGTGGACCATACTTTACTGACAGAACGGTTGAAAGCTATTGGCCTGGGAGGCAAGGCTCTGTCGATTTTAACATCTTTTTTATCGGATAGGTCTCAGATAGTGCAATTAGGGGATTTTAAATCTTTACCTTTTACATTGCCGTGTGGGATGCCTCAGGGCTCCTCTTTGAGCCCCACTCTTTTTAATATTTATGTGTCGGAACTTGCACCTTTGATTAGAGGTTTTAACATGATTCCGACTTCGTATGCAGATGACACTCAATTGGTTATTTCAACCATTGATAAGGAGGTCTATCATGCCAATAATCTGCACGAATGCATGATTTCCTTGAGTTCCTGGATGAGCAAACATTGTTTGAAGCTCAATTCGAGTAAAACCAAGGTCGTGCTTTTTGGTAAACTAGCCCCCTTTGGTCCCCAGTGTGTTGGCCAAGTGTTCTGGGCCCTCCTCCTACGCCAGTAGTGAAAGCTGTAGATTTGGGGGTCATAATCGATGAAAAGCTGAATTTTAAATTCCAAGTCTCCAAGGTGGTGTCCTCTGCATTCCTTACTATTAGAACAGTGCGCAAAATTCTTCCATTTTTTCCGGAAAACGCTAGAAAAACGGTTTTAACTTCCCTTGTGTTGTCTAAATTCGATTATTGTAATGCTTTATCTATTACTTTAGAGTCTAGTCAACTTAGAAGACTGCAGTCAGTGCAGAATGCTGCTGCTTGAGTGGTACTTAATGTTCCTAAATACCAGTCCATTAGGGCTGGAATACAAAAACTGCACTGGCTGCCAGTTGCTCATCGCATAAAATGTAAAGCTGTGTGTTTAGCACACAAGGCCCTATACAAAGTGGGCCCACGTTTTCTTTGGCAGATTTTTAACTGGTATTCCCCTTCGAGACAACTTCGTTCGGCTACTGCCTTCTTAATGCCTACCTACAGAATTAGGACAACCAATTGGGGTGGCAGGAGTTTCATTCATAGCACCATTAGTCTCTGGAATTCTCTCCCGCTTTCTCTTAGAAAGATACCTACTCTGATGGAGTTTAGAAAAAATCTTAAAACATGGCTATTTAGGAACTCAGGCCCAGATGCATGAAGCTAAAAAACGCTCGCAAAGGGGCAGATTTTCAGAATCTGCCCCTTTGCGACCGGTATTTTTGCATTTGGGATGCATCATCCCAAATGCAAAAATCGCAAATTGAGAATTCGCTAAATTGCGATTACTTGCATTTAAGGAATCTCAAATTGAGATTCCTTAAATGCAATACATTAAAGTTTAAAAAATAGCGATTTCGCTAATAGGGCTCGCAAATTACCATGAGGTACAACTTCATGGTAATTTGCAAAAACCCCTTCTATGCTGATGACGGCCCCCGTCCGTCATGCATCACGGTGGGCGCGTGCTGATGACGGTTGGGGGCCGTCATGATCCCGCCCCAACCTATTATCATTGTTTTAAAACATCCAAATTTCAGCCAATCAGAGCATAGATCATAGAGTCTTCATTCCCCTCAGGGCCCCCATACTTCAGATTTCGAGCATGGCTACAATTAGAGGTACAAAATAGGTATGGAGGTTGAAGCTGAAAGAGGAGGAGTGTGGGCTGCATGTGAATCTATAAAATAGATCAATACTGAAGAACCACAGTGTACAGGTAACTTCTCCAGTATTGTATCTTTTATAGATGCACATGCTTCAATCAGAATAGTAAGCAGTTATCAAAGGTCTACGGGTAAGGTGAATCATCCCACCATGCGACCCAAAGCAGAAAATATAAACAATAGTCATTGTCAACATTATATATATATATATATATATATATATATATGCCTAAATCATAAGGTATTCGAAAATTACTAATCACTGATCACAAAATAATAGTATTTGATGAAATAGATACTAAGAAGTTCATAGCTTATGCGACAGACGTCGCAGAGCAGCTTGCCCAACCGATACATCCACCTTCTGCCATGCATCCAGGCAGTAATGCTTTGTATAGGTATGGACATTGATCCATGTCAAAGCCCTGTCAGACAAGGACACTTCGGAGAACAGGACTGAGGAAGCTGCCATCTTGCGCGTGGAATGAGCTGTGACCTTGGTAGCCAGAGGGCGGCCTGCCCTCTCATGACAGAAGACTATAGTCGATGAGACCCATCAAGGAATCTATGCCCGTGTTCAAGCCTGGCATTTCCTGGGGGTAGAGAAGTTGATGAGCAACTATGTAGATTTTCAGAAAGACTGAGTCCTTTGCAAGTAGAACTATAAACGTTTAATGTCCAGTGAATGGAGGGCTTATTCACCAGGCGAAGATGGAGCAGGAAAGAAGTAAGGCAGAATCATTGGTTTATGTAGATGAAACATGGAAGGTACCTTAGGAATACAAGAAGGATTGGTACAAAGAATTACTCTATCCTTATGAAACTGCAGGTAAGGCTCTGTTGCAGTAAAGGCCTGGATTTCAATAATGCGTCTAGCTGACGTGATGGCCAACAGTAACGCAACTTTCCACGAAAGGTGTTTTAAATCGCATTTGTGTATCAGTTCAAAGGGAGACCTTATAAGCTGTGACAGGATGAGGTTTAGTTGTGCTTGCACCGGAGGAGGTCGTATCAGAGGGGTACACCCTGAAGAGACCTTTCATAAACTCCTTCACCAGCCTGTTATACCACAAGGACAAGTATCTGGATATTGCCACCAGTGCACCCTGATGGAGGTATGTGCCAGGACAGATTTGGCGAGAGACAATAGACAGGGCAAAACGTCCTCCAGATGCGATGAGAGAGGATCACAAAAGTGCACGACACGCCATGAGCAAAATCGTTTCTATTTGGCCGATTAGCACTTGATTGTGGAAGGAGCACGGTCTTTCTGCAGTATTGTTTGACATTCTTCAGAAATTGGTAGGGCCCTGAATTCCGTGTGATAATAAGCCAAGCCGGCAAGCGAAGCGTGTGAATTTGTGGATGAACTACTTGGCCCTAGTTCATGGAGAGGAGATTCTCCTTTGGCTAGAACAGGAATGGAGAGGGCTCTGTTAGGCGGTACAGCTCTGTGAACCAATACTGTCGCACCCACGTTGGGGCAATGAGGATGAAGTGCCAAGGCTCCTGTTTGATCTTCTGCAGATCCTTTGGAATGAGAGGAAATGGAGGAAATGTGTAAGCAAACGTTCCCTCCCAAGAGAAATGGAAGGTGTTTCCTAGAGAACCTGGCTGAGGAAATCTACGGTCATAGAACCTGCATTTTCTGTTGAGACGTAGGGAACAGATCTAGGGTTGGAAACCCCCAATGGCGAAAAACCCCTTGTAGTTGATCCTCCTTTAGCTCCCACTCGTGACATGTCTCTGCTGAGGGAGTTGGCCCATTAATTTTGGACTCCTGGAACATGTTGAACTTGTATTGATATCTCATGGGCTATCAGTCATTCCCAGATCTGCTTAGCCAGAACTAAGAGGGCATGAGATGTTGTCCCACCTTGTTTCAGCATATAGAACTTGGTGGTGGTGTTGTCCATGCGAACAAGGATTGAAATTTCCTGATTTTTATTTTATTTTAAGGTTTTATAGAGCGCGAACATGACCCGTGAGGGTATCAGAGCACTTCACAGACACAAGTAGAGTAATACAGGGTCATGGTGGGTCATAGCACAACAAAAAAAAAACAGGTAAAACAATAATAAATTAGTACATAGGAGAGTTTACAGAAAATCAGGGGGGTGAAAGGTGGGAGAGGGTAGCAAACAGGTAATGTACCTGGGGAAATAAATAGTCTGTACATCAGGACAAGAATAATACAATGAACAAGAGAGGTAATGTACAAAGACACATGATAAAGCAATAGTCTCTCAGGTGGCTAAGGGAAACGAGATTATCCAAGGAATTTACCCATAAGAAAGGCCTTGGCCTCTTTTTTGAAGCGAGCAAAGGAAGAGATTTTCCTAATGTCGGGAGGGAGGGAGTTCCATATTCTTGGTGCAGTTCCGGTGAAAGCTCGATTGTAAGTTTTTATTCTCCTAAAACGTGCAGGCCGGAGTAGGAGGGCCTTGGTCGATCTTGAGTTTCTGTTTCCTCCCGATAACACAAGCTTCTGAGCCAGATACGCAGGGGAGTTAGAGTGAAGGGCCTTGTGCGTGATGCATGCTAGCTTGAAGTGAATCCTCGCCTTGAAAGGGAGCCAGTTTAACGCTTTCAAGTGAGGAGTGATGTGGTTGAATTTTTTTGAGCCTGTAAGTAGTCTGGCTGCTGCGTTAAGGCAGGCTTTTAAGGGAGCCAGCGAGATCTTAGGTAAGCCAGAGAGGGTGGAGCAACCGTATTCTAGTCGAGAGATGACTAATGATTGGACAGCGAGTTTTAGGTCCGCAGCATCTAGAAATGCTTTCAATTTCCATAGGTAGCTCCGGTGGAATCTGGCCGATTTCACCATTGTGTTGATGTGATCTCGCATATTTAGGTTATAATCCAAGGTAATTCCCAGAGATTTGGCTGAATCCACAATGGTCGGGGAACAGTTTAAGGCTGTGATGGCATTAATCCATGCCTGGATGTCGGGGTTGTTCTTGGGTGGGGAGATTAGGAGGAACTCAGTTTTCTTGGCAATTAATTTTAGTTGATTGGAGGAGAGCCATCTGACGGTCAGTTTCAGGGCTTCATTCATGGTGAGGATCTCTGCAAGAGATGAGATTTTTATGTAGATCTGAGTCTCATCAGCCTACATATGGAAGGAGATATTTGCATTGATCCTTGGCAAGAAAGCCTGAAGGCCCCAAAAGACTGCTTTTAGTCCCAACAGATTTATGCGACACTGCACTTTCTGAGCTGATCACTTCCCATCAATCTTCAACTCCTGTGTGTAGGCTGGCTACCCGTCCATGGAAGCATCTGACGTCATTACCAACTTCGATTTTGCCGTAAGAAATGATAGACCTTGAGAAAGGTTGTCACTGACTGCCCACCTGGATATCGCCTAGGTAATCTCTGGTGTGATTGAAACAATGTCTGCGAATGAGCCCTGAGATTGAGTACATAGAGCATCAGGCTACTTCTGGAGAGGTCTCATCCATAGGTTGCAGTGTGGGATGAGCGGGATGTAGGATGACATAATCCCTAGCATTGATTTGTACGTCCTTACTGAAACACAGTTTTTTGCAGATAGGGATTGCACTGTCTTTTGGGGGCATGAAATCCTCTCATTCGTGGGAAAGGGTTTTGAAAGCGTGGTATCCAGAGTTGCTCCTAGGAAAACTAGCGACCTGGAAGAAATGAGAGAGGACTTTTCCCCGTTGAGTTTGAGACCTAGGGAGCGAAAGAGCCGAACACAGGCAATTGTAGATATTCTGGTGGCTTGGAAGGATGGAGCCGTAACCAACCAGTTGTCCAGGTAAGGGAATACCTGGTGACCAGATCGCCGGAGAAAGACCTCCACTGGCGCCAAGCACTTGGAGATGATTTTAACCCAAAGGGTAGCACTTTGAATTGGTAATGTCACACTGCCACTTCGAACCTGAGAAACCGTCGATGTTTCGGATGTATGGGAATATGGAAATACGCGGCCAGAAAGATCAAGGGAGCACATATAATCCCTCACATCCTTGAGAAGCAAAATCTCCTGGAGTGACAACATCAAGAAGATTTGACCTTTGATGGACTTGTTCAGCCACCTGAGGGCCATTATCTGCCTCTATTTTCCTGTCTTTTTCTTTATTAAAAAGACATGAGAGTAGAAACTTAGATTGTGCTGACTGCACGGCACTTCTTTGATTGCTTGCTTAGATGGAGAGGAGGAATCTGGTTTCCCTCTTGAGAACTTGCAGATGACGATGAGAAGTTCTTCGCAGAGGTAAATCCGGAGGCTGTTGAACAAATTCTAGGGTGTGACCATGGTGGAATATGTCTAACACCCATTTGTTGGAAGATATGACTTCCATTGATAGAAGTATTTGGAGCAAGTGGGGACGAATTTAAGTGGGACCACCGTAGCAGGGGTCTGTGAATCCTCATTTCTGGCTGGTGTGGAGGTTTGATGAAAGGCCTGGCCAGAGTACTGCAATCGGAGGCTGTAGACTGCAATTTCTTCATCGACGGTGTCGTTGACGCGCAGATTTTCGCAAATGAAGAATTCCTGAAGGAGTATAAGGCGCTGATGGTGGAGCAGAGGAAGAGGGAGCAAGCTGATCTTTTTAACCCTCTTTTCTTCAGGCCTCTCTTTAATTTAAGATCTAGAATTTTTAGGAGCTCTATGCAAAGAGGAAGACATTTTTTCCTTTCTTTTCTTGGAGGAGGTATGGGGCTTCTCCACCCCTTCAGAGTCAGAGTCCTTAGCAGCCTTTTCTTCTTTACAGCTAGAGAGGCAGCCTACCCTCACAATCCTTGAGGGTTTGTGTGGAAAAAGTATGATAGTGCTTCGATTCTCTGGGCTTGTGGTCAGGATACAGGCAGTAAAGGCACTTGTTATGTGGGCCTTCGGAATAAAGTCTGGACCTTCCACAAGTCTTGCAAGGCCTAAACAACCCTTTTTTAGACTCAGACATAATGAAGAAAAATAGGTACTCACACTCCTGAACTGTACCTCAGAAGAAGAGATGTAGCAAAGAAATGAACTGCAAGCTGGAAAGGCAAATTAGAAATACTGTTAGGGAGCAGAGCTCAGGGAGACTCCCTAACACACAACGTGCGGTAAGAAATCTGAGATATGGTGGCCCTGCAGGGGATGGAGACTCTATGGTATATGCTCTGATAGGCTGAAATTTGGATGTTTTAAACAATGATAAAAGGTTGCTAAAGGCTATTGAATTTCTATGGCCATTGAATGGTACACTTTATTACTGTTACCATGGAACTCCTACCATGACGACGGGGAAGATTCAAGCATGTGAATCTATAAAAGATGCAGTACTGGAGAATCAATGCTTATCTCCCCATGCTTTGCTCACTCAATCCAGAGAAGGAAAGGTAGTGTTCAAATGCTCGTTCTGTGAGCTGCTCCAAGAAGTTTATGTATGCCTTTCCCCCAATCTCTAGATCTCATGAGTCCTGTCCAGTTGGTAATAGCGATTACTATGGTCGTTTTGTGTTGGCCTCCCTGAAAATCTCTGGTGGTTCCTCATCCATGAGTTCTCCATCTGTTAGTCCCTCCTCTTCATCCTTCACAACCTCCTCTACTGATTGTATTATTTCCATGTGTGTGGAGTCTGATAAGAAAGGCATACAGTGTAAACGATTGCCATTTGTGCAATTTTCATCCCATTAATGGTTTGGCTTCCTCTCTGGCTCCCTTAGACTGGTCGCAGGTGTTGGGAGCTGCAAAGATGCATACTCTTGAACCTCCGATTTCCAGCACTTATTAATGCCCGCTCTATGATCAAGCAGAAGACAGAAATTGCTTCACTACGCCTGATCTGGACTGTCTCTTTATTACTGAAACCTGGGCTAAGGAACACTCGGGCCTGACCTGACCGATGCTGTTCCCCCAGGCTATACAATCCTTATGACCGTCCCCGCAGAATGGGTGGTGGCCTAGCCCTTGTGGCTAAAGATTTTCTCAACTGTACCCTCACCCCGCTAATGGGAGCTCCGGGTTCACCTCTTGAAGCAGCCACTTTTTGCATCAAATCCGGAGGAGCCGGCGGCTTCTCAGGGCTTTTGGTCTATCGCCGTCTAGGGCAAACTTTCTTGAAATATGGGGTCAGATCTTAGAACCATATGCTATTATGACACATTATACAATTCTTGGGGATTTCAACTTTCATCTTGATTGTAACCTGAATACTGACTCAGCATACCTTCTTGACCTAATGAGTCCATGGGTTTCGAGCAACTTATTCATTCCCTTACACATAGGGCCGGCCACACTGTGAACAGAATTTTTATCAATCACAGCTATCTTAAGGTCAAAACCGTTTTGCCTCTTAGCTGGGCTGACCACGGGCTGGTTGAGTTCGTTATCACCTTTCCCTCCTGTACTAATATCACATCCAATCTGGCTTCCAAAAATATCTTCAGTAGAAAAATGCAAAAGGTTACAGCCACGGACTGGAGGAAGGCTCTGACTTTAACCTTAGCCAGCAGTTTTAATGTTTATCCTATAACGGCTAAAGACTTCGTGATTGGATTACCAATGCATTTGACACTGTCGCTCCTATCAAATGCTGTACCACTAAGAGAATAAAACCTTCAGTCCCGTGGTTTTCAAATGAACTTAGAACTCTTAGGCAGCTCTGTCGCAAACAAGAACGGAAGATCACAAGAAAAACTGATAGAGGTCCTTGCTGAAGGATTATAAACATGCCATTTTACAGGCGAAATCCCAGTATTTTACTGATAAAATCAGGTCTGCTGATAATTCATCTAGCATGCTTTTTAAAATCATTAAAGAAATTACCGAACCCCCAGGAGCTTCACTCCTTAATCCTACTCAAGACCTCTGCGATGACATAGCCCTCCACTTTCAGCAGAAATTCCTGAAAATGTTTCACGAATTTCCCTCCTCTGAGGAAACTAAGCCTGCTACGGGTAGCACTCTGGCAGTCCTGCCTACTATGCATAACCTGGTACTGTTCCCAGCTATTACAGTTCCGCGTATTATGGAACTCCTTCTTGGTCTCAAATCTGGGTCTCCTACTGATCCTTGTAGTTTCCACACTTAAGCTGGGGCCCGATCCTATAGCAGAGTCTTTGTTTAAAATTTATAATAACATTCTTGTATCTGTACATTATCCAGTCATCTGGAAGGAAGCCACTGTCTCACCCCTCCTTAAGAAACCTAATGCTGACCCCTTAGAATTGAAGAGCTATAGGCCTATTTCTCTTCTCCCCGCCCCTGCCAAAATGTTGGAAAAATGTATTAATTTGGAACTCATTAAATTTATCGAAACACACGACATTCTGGATAGCTCCCAGAATGGGTTCCGGCAGGACACAGCACTGAGTCCGCCTTGATTGCAGCTTCTGACTGTATCCGCATGCAGGTCTATCAGGACGGGTCAGCAGTGCTGGTCCTGCTCAACCTTTCGGCAGCATTTGACACAATATACCCAGTTCGCATGATTCAGCGGTTGCGGGATGTTGGTGTCACGGGGAAGGCCTTACAGCTCCTTCAATCTTTTATGCACGACAGGACTAATGTAGTCAGCTGCGGAGGGTTCAAAGCCAAATACTTCAGACTTCCTTGTGGGGTCCCCAGGGCTCCTCGCTTAGCCCTATTCTTTTCAATCTTTATGTGACCCCCTTGGCTTCATTGGTGAGATCTTTTGGCTTCCAAGTCCTTTCCTATGTGGACGACACGCAAATCATGATTTCAATCTCTGATGATTTGCAGCTGGTAGCTCAAAGGTTTAGTACCTGCATGACCAGCATAATACACTGGATGCAGGACAACTCTATTAAAATCAACATGGAGAAAACTGAAGTTTTGGTTTTCGGCACTCAGCCCCTAATCTGGTCTGCCGTCTAGTGGCCTGATACCTGTGGCCCTCTTCCTGTTCTGGTAACAACTGCCAAAAACCTAGGTGTTATTTTTGACAAGGGGCTGGCCTTCGACGTCCAGGTGCACCGTACGGTTAGCACCTGTTTTTATATCCTTAAAATGGTTAAGAAAGTGTTGACTTGGGGGGAGGAGCCAAGATGGCGATCGAGATGGCTGCATAAACGCTCGGCTCCGTGAGCCCTCTCACCCCGCACATATATCCTGGCAATTATCTGGTGCAATAATTGCATATCTAAGTGGGCGAAGGACACCGTTCACTTACCGTCTACTCCTGAGGCTTCTCCATGCGGTAGACCCGAAGAAATGCCCCCGACTGTTTGGCGGCCTTCATTGTGTCGGGACCGGGATCTCGAGTGAGAGGAGTGTCCGGCCGCGACTGCAACAACAGCGGCCTCTGGCTGCGGAGGGGAGTCGGTCGGAGGGAACCTGGGGTCTGCTGGCCAAAGGCGACAGTGCCGACCTCCTCCGAATAGCAGATTGCTCTGCGGGAAGTGCGCTACAGCAGGACCGGAGGGAAACCATGATCCTCGGCCCCCCTCGGTGTGAGGCCAGGGCATTAACAACTTCTCCCGGGACTGACGGGTGCCTCCCGGGGAGCGACACGGAATTTCTTTAGCCCTTTGGTGACCCTCCGTTGAGATGCCTGCTTTCATTTTTGGGGTCCTCCTGTGACTCCTGTTGCATCCTGGTGTGGGGCCCGGTCCTGAGGTGAGATGGAGAAGGAGGAGGCCGTAACGGCTAAGATGGCGGATGGCACCCTTTTCCGCACCCTTCATCCGGGCAGAGAAACCGCTGTACAAGAGAGTCCCTGGGGTTGGCATCATGAGAAAGGGCCCACGTCCAGAGATGTACTGGCTGCATTAACAACCCTGCAAATGACCCTGATCCGGGAGGCCCAGGAACTGGGAAGAAGGATGGCCGCCATTGTTGTTCCGCCGTTCCACGTAGGCTTGGTTCATTCTCGTGTAGGCGCCGCTCTGCCTGCCTCTGTGTCACTGACGAATGCCTCCGCTACGTTTAAGTCCGTAGAGTCACTGATAGCCTTGGTTCATGAGACTGCTGTGGGTACACCTGTTGCACCTGTGATTGACTCATTGGGGCCCTTGTCTGCTTGGCGAGTGACAGAACGACGTCGATCCGTGTTTTGGACTGCCCCGGCGGTGTTTCAGTGCTTGCCGCATCGTGTGATTCCTTTTCCATGGCTGGCGAAATTGTGTTCGGACTGGAGGTTGTTATCGGTGTTGATATTGATACAAACAGATTTCCGCCATGCGTCTTCGGCGGGGTACTGGTGGCTAACGTCCTATGGAGCAACGACACTTCCCGATCCTCCTGGAACATTTGAACCCTTCATGCTATTTTGTATGCCGGTTGAGAGCGAGATATACATTGGTACTATGGATAGAAGAGGCCAGGGGTGAGATCTTTTGGGACAAGGTGGGACTTATTGTTGTTTGACGGTGATTTAAGGGACACTCAGCGGGGATATAATTGATTGTGCTATACATGATTACTTTTTTTTGTAGTCCTTCTGCCATTGCTGTCTGACGATTATTGCACGCGGTGTGGGTGGGGGGGGGGGCGGGTGGCCGGGTCTATGGTCCTTCTCCAACATTTATTCTTCTTTTTTCTCTCTTCTTCTCTATATTTCGGGTTTCTTAATTAGGGCGACAGGCACGCTGCTGGGGGGGGGGGGGGTAGGCCGTAACCTTCTGCAGGGGTGCAGGGTGGGGGGTAGGGGGATGGGATTGTTAATTTGTCCTTTCTTTGTCTTTATGGCCCTTTGTCTTTCTCTTTTCGATGTCGTCATCTTTTATGTTTCCTACAGTGTGTTTCGCTTTGAGGGATGGGGCATAGCTCGCACTGAACTGTATGTGTTTTTTATAACTATCCTGACCCAAAGGCCCTATCCCCTGTTACTTTGAATGCATTTGCACTGCTGGCGGGCTTTCTGCTTTTTGTTCGCTATCGTAGGAGCGTGTATGACTGTACGGTATTGATTTTATTTTTATTTTTCTTTGTTGTAAAATGGACCTTCTTGGATCCTTGCTCTCACATTGTAAGTTTACGCGTGTCTTCTATCCTGGACGCTTCAGACCTTGATTTCCGTGCCGCTGTCTTTTTTTATAATGTATTGCTCTATTACCGACTTGATTAGCGGCCGGCCAGAATGGTTGTAGGCCCATGTTTGTATTTCCTTGCTGAAACAATAAAGGTCCTTTAAAAAAAAAAAAAAAAAAGAAAGTGTTGACTTATATTCCCCAAGAGCTTCATCGACCTACCATCATTGCCCTAGTCACCTCACGGCTTGACTACTGCAATGCCTTATATCTTAATATCAGTAAAGGCTCACTGAACAAGCTGCAGGTTGTTCAAAACACTGCGGCAAGACTTATCCTGAACATTCCCAAATATCACTCCATCTACATTGGCTTCCAAATAGGAAGTACATCATCTTTAAGGCTCTGAATTTGGTGTACAAGTCTATGCATGGTATTGAATCATCACACCTTGCAACCTTATTCCACTGATACACCCCAGGCAGATCCTTGAGGTCCTCCACTCAGAAAAAGCTTGTCCTGCCTAGATTTTATCATTCCAAATGGGGGGGGCGTTGCGGCCGCCAAACTCTGGAACACTCTACCTCTTTCTATCACCTCGGCTAAATCACTTGCCTCCTTTAAGAAGATGTTAAAGACCTGGCTTTTTGTATCATAATTTGTGATTGTCTGCCTCCCTGTAGTCCTGCTTAGCGCCTTGACACCTATTTGGAGTTAGCACGCTTTATACATTTTTATCCTATCCTAAAAGGCTTCCGTTCCATCTAGCTCAGGCAATTCAGAGTTTTAGTTGGCCTTCTTCTCTGAAATCATATCACAGAAACTGTGTCTCTTTTCAAGAATGGTATCTCTGTATTAGACTACTCTAGCCCTTCCATTCTTCCAATTATTTCGGGTTAGCTTTCATCTTAACCTTGGTGGTTTGTTAATATATCTTGACTAGTCCAGCTCCATTACAAAATCAAACAATTTCTTTGTAGCCTGATCAAGGTAGGAAAGTTTCATCTATGATCACAAGCAGATGAATTAAATATACCATTTTGTGGGCTTCCTCAAAGCAAGATGTTCCTCTTCCTGAAAAGATTCAAGGTCGGTCAACAAGAACTATGACTGCATCATGAAGGGAGATTCTAAGTTTTTCTCTGAGAGAGATATGTAGTGCCAGGACTTGTGCTTCTCGTCACACATTCAATAAACATTAACCCCATCCGCGCTAAGTGTTTTCCGGCTGTGCGCTAAAGATTCGCAAATCCCGCGTATCATGACGAGCTCAGCTCGTCATGAGCGTACGACAGGCGTACCTCATGACGAGCTGAGCTCGTCATGAGCGTGGAAGGGGTTAACGTTTGCTAGAGATATTCCTCTACAATGAAAATTTTGATTCAGATTTCTTGAGATGTGTTAAACCTGAAGAAAATCCTTTTGTTTTCATAATGAATGTGATATTCATGTTTATTTCATGTCGCTTTGGTGGGTGTTGTATTTGGTGTCTCTTGTTTAATTTCTACTGAAGGCCTCTCAGCTTTGATACAGCTCAGGAAGTAATGACAGGGATGAGAGATGCCAAGGGAATATCATGATTACTTACTGGTAATTGTCGTCACTCTGAGTGCTACTTGTCCATGTCCCAGTCATTGTGCAGCATCTGCCCACGCCCAAACCATCAAAAGATGGTTAGTTGGTGAAGGAAGATTTCAGCTCTCTTATGGAACCTAGGGTAGGTGGGGTTTGCATTAACAGTATTTCTTAAAGTTTTCCTTTCTCTGATAGTCGAATACATCTAATGAAGTAATGAATGACTGGGACAAGCACAAGTAGTACTAAGATTTAATATTACTGGTAGTAATTGCGACAAGGATGTTGAATGCTATGAGGACATGATCAGACCATTAAATGGTAACTTAAAAGGTTAGGTAAAAAAGACAATATCAGGTCAGGGCAATGACTAAATATTTTAGTTGGACTGCCAACAAGATGAACAAAGCTGAGTTTATCCATGTTTGCCACAAAGCTTTCAGCATAGCATAGCTGTTCAATGAGTCATCTCATGCAGTGTTAATAGAACCCATGGAAGCAACTCTGAGAGACAAGGAAATACAATAGGGGAAAGTGGAGAGTGATGCTTTCTTATGAGGAAGGTAGATGACTACACAGAGGAAGGAGGAGACTGGGATGCACTTTACTCCACGTTATTGAAAGGAGTTCGCCTTAGGTCACTCTATGGGTGCATAGAATATGTTATAAGTAAGTGCGATGCAACGTCACCTTACTTGGTCAAGTTCCCTGCACAGAATGTTCTCTTTTGCAGGAATGAGTTCCATTAGGGCTGCTGTACTGACATCATTGTTCCATATCTTGATGGTAGGTAGGATTTACAGTAAGTTGTTAGTAATAGCATCTCAGATACTTTTCGCATTTTCAATTGGTAGTCTAGCATTGACCAGGGCACTTGAAAAGTTTGATTTTACCCCATTGTCATTTTGGGCGATGGGTTGAGCACTGAGACCTGTTACATAGTTCCATGGTGAAGTGGTGAACTGTTGTCTCTGGTGTGCGCTGCTGTTCTGGAGACCTGTGATCACAGTCTATATAGAGAAGTAGTTGTTGTTGTGGTCATCTAAGGAAGGAGTATTCCTGGTGCAGGAGCGAGAGAGAGTATATCCATTGTACTACGGCAAACTTCATGTTAACATAATCACTAAAAAGGCTCTAGAGGGTGTGCCAAGAGGGTTTGTCTGCACTAGTATTCGGCATATGACTTGATTTAGAGTGTGGGGATCAACCTTCGCCTTCAGGGGCCTTCTCTGCTAGGTCTTCATCCCTCTCCCCGTCTGGATTCTTTTCTAATAGTATGCTAATAATGTTCCTAAAAAACACATAATGCAAGTGAAATCAAAAGAGTATAATCAAATAGTCAAATTATTAGATTGAAGAACACAGTGTTCTGCACCACAAGACCAAAGTTTACCCACAAAATATGCTTTTCTAAAATGAGTCCAAGTGTGCTCTGCTAAAATATTCTGTTTGAAATGAGCTTGATGAGCTACTAGCCAATGAATTTGAGTCTTCTTATTGGATTTTAAACAATGCAAATAATTTCTGTATAGAGATAAAAAAATGAAAGTGACACTTTTTGATAGATAACAGTCTGTCAACACAACACAACCGAGATATTACACAATTTTTTTTATCTCTCTTTTTTTCTGTCCCACACATGCATCTTCAAAATACAAATAAACACAATTTTCCTAGTGAGCTTTCCTTGGATTCACATAATCTTTTCCACCAGAAGTAAAATAAAAACTTTGAAATATAATGCATTCATGTATTTCTTTGTACAATATTTCCCTGCATGCATTGTAATGCCGGAAGGAAGTATTGCATAAATATAACAACTTGAGAATATTTGGACTTCTAACAAAACACACACAGCAGATTTCGTCCTTGTAATGTTAAATCTTGTTAGATAAGGAAAGATACAAACGGCCAGCCAGCAGTTTAAAACTAATTCCACACAATATTTTACAGAGTAAGGAACACATGCACATTTTTTTGTCGTGCACTTTTAAAGACCTACTGTGTAAACAATTACAAATAATGTCATGCATATTTTTATTTTGTTAATTAGCTTTCTTAAGTGCAGTAAGCAAGGTAGCATTATCATCTTAATGAGCTTCTCCTTGTATTAGACTTTCACAAATTGACACAGCCCTTCAGTGCTCTGAAAACTCAGGCAAAATTACCTTGTATTACATCAGGCTGTGCATGATATGCTTGTATCCCCAGGTAGTGGAGTGTAACATATTCCCATCCGATAATCACAAGTATATTATTGCATTATTTTGTGCTGCATCTGGGTAGGCTGGCCTTCATTGTAAACATGAAATTCACTCTATGCTCATTCTGGAATTAGATCGTTCAGATGATATAAATCACCCACTGTCACTCAGCTTCTCAAACATTTCCTCTGCTCTCTCTAACTGACTTTTTAAACTTTAGTTCCTCTCCCTCTTTGGAGTTTATTATTAATTTTAGATTTTAAGGTCCTGAGAACACTGGTATGTGTGGTAACACGTATTACTAAGATCCGAATAATAAGATAATTACTGATAGAATTTACCTAGGAAAAATGCACGGGAAACACAGATACAGATGTCATTTAGTGCAGAAGGCTGCAAATGCTCCTGCCATGCTTCCAAATGAATAATCAAAATAGGAGCCGTTTACCACAGAAGGTAAATACCTCACCTTGCGGTGTCTTAATTTACCAGGTGCGGTAAATACCTTTTCCCCATCAACTCCAATTGTGATTGGATCTTATGATTACTTTATTGCATTAAATGTATCTAGTTGCTAATATTTGCTACCACATTTCTTCCTTCACAAAATGAGTCAAGAGAGATGGCTGCACTTATAATTCACACCTGGGGACAAGATCACAAAACACTTTAAACAGGTGGTGTCTCTTTACGCCATTTGGGCTGCATGTCTAGTATGAAATGAAGCAAATAATCCATATAAAAGATTTTTGCATCTGGGCAAAAATAGTCAACAGATTATGAAACCATGTAAACCAAGAATTAACACTTTAAATGATACATGGTGATTTAAAGAAATAAATCAATTCACAAACAACATTTTTTTGAGAAAATATAAGACAATGTCTTTGCACTATTTGTGCTGTGAATTCAACAAAAAATTTACAAAATTATTTTGCCTTAAACTGAGCCACATATATTGCATTTGAAAAATAGAGAACATTTATTTTCGCCTCTTAATATATAAAACAGAGGAACAGTTTGAAATGAATTTGCTCCATGTTTTACTCCATTATGTGTTACAAAAACAACAAAAACCCTTGTAGAGAGCATTGACCTACTTTCCGGCAATGATGCACTCTTTCGCTGACATGGCCTTCGGGTCCGTACTACATTATGGATTTACTCGGCACAGACCAGGACCAATCAACATATTGCAAATAATGTGCTGTCCCCAGACCGGCGCACACTCACTCCTGCTATGGGGACAAAGCAGTATTGAAAGATGGACCATCGATTTTAAAAGCCTCTATGTCATTAAGTGCAAAAGGACCCGATTATGATGCAACTCACGTATGCAGAATGGTTCCAGGGGCCCCCTATCTCCTCTCAAAAGATTTGTTGTGCTTACTAATCGTGTGTCACTCCCTAAGTGGTTTGCTCCAGTGCCCTTGTCTGTAATAGGGTGATAATGAAGGAGCAAATGTCTCCCACCTTGAGATGAAAGAATGTCCTCCCACAAATGTGTTATTGCAGAAGGGGCCCCACAATCATCTGTAACCTCTTCTTCTATATGGAACAAAAAAATAGGTCCAATGACCTGTTGTGCGCCCAGAGTAGTCCTGTAATAAGGCCCAATGTTTATGATAAACCGTGAAATCAGGCCATTTTTGTAATCTCGAAACTTCAGAAAATTGTAATTATCGTTATCAGCTTAAAAAGACTATGGCACTAATTTAGAGTTTGTCGGATGGGTTACTTACTCCATCACAAACATGACAAATATCCTGTCCACTTTATTACAAGTGCATTCTGTCCTATGGCACTTGTAATAAAGCAGAAGGGATACCCAGACCTAAATCTCTGGTCTCTTTATTTTATCACTTTTGTCAACACTTATCAACACATTTGGCTCAATGTAGGTGCTTATCTGATAAAGGAAATGTCCTGCTCCACAGTATTACTCCATTTGTCTCTTCTAACACTTCGATTATCCTATAATGTTGTTTGCAAACCAGAGACAAATAAAATGTCTCCATCCACTAAGGTACATACGTACCTTAGAGTGAATCTGTAAAACGATCTCTGCTAATACCTCAGGTAAACTAAGTACTCAAATCTGCCTTCGAAAACATACCACTACTCTTCCACTTAAATAATGTCAATAGAGGACTTAGGAGTTCCAACCACCCTGCTTTGCAGACTTCAGACGTTTGCTCCCAGATGACTACTATACATCTTTGACAAGAATATCACATCACTTCAGCTGTATAAGCACTTCACTGACTGCCTGTTGGAAAGTGTGTCTTCTCCAAGGCCTTCTGAATAGCCCATCAATCCATTCAGGGTGCAGAGCCAGCCCTTGGACAACTCCAGCTGCACTGATTTCACCCTCAGAGGGCCTTCTGATCAAGATTGACATTAAAATTCAGACACAATTTTTTCAGTTCAGACTACTGAATTTTGGCCTATTTCTGGAATTTGAAAGCACTCTAATTATGTAGAATTCAGAGGAATAGTTGAAACTTGGCTGCTGCTCCCGTCATGTGAGCATCTCCTCATCTCTGCTAGCAAATCAGTATTTGGAATGTGCAATTAATATAGCAAAACGTAGTAACCTGACCATGAACATAGTCAACTAGAGAAACTTTGTAAGAACAATACATTCCAGACCTCTTAGATGGAGGTGCCCAGCGTGCCTTACAGTAAATAATAAGTTGCAAAATTGGACTCCCATCTGACCCTTATGAATGATACTCTGATGAAGATCACTAAGAATCTTCAACCATGCACAAAATACAGCTTGCACAAACCAGACAGGAGCGACACAGCGCTTTGTTGACCTCAATAGTGGTAGCATGGCACTATATAAATGGCCTCGTCCTAATAGTAGTTTTAAATCTATACTACTGATTTGCATTGCGTTTTAATCCTGTCAGGTAGAGCACGTGAATAAATTCGAGGTTGTGCATCTTACCTAGGCAGTTTTATCTTCCTTCTCACACTTTTTTCTTAACTATAAAATCATTTCCCCTTTTTTTGTGCTGCACCCTCACTACCCCTTAAGACTCACATATGGGATTTAGTATCCATCCCTTGGAATAACCGCAATAAAACATCTCTGAGCTCTTTCATCACAGTGAAGAAGTTGTAGCTCCCAGTGGAACTAGGTTTTCCTACTGGTAAGGAGGAACCCATATGATGAAGCATGTCACCCACGGGTGAGTGAGGGTTCTAGTCCTTAAGGGATAAATTCACCTTATTGTTTATTCTCTTTAAATTACTAGTATCTGTTTGATCTTTTTTGAGAGAGGCTTGAAAAACGGCTGTATATAGCCTATAGGCTTATGGTGCATTGACAAGACCCGAGGTGATATTGTGTTGTTCACACTATATAAATGTTCCATACAATTCAATTCAATGGAATGTGTTTTCAAACCTAGAGTCAACTTCTTCTAGGATTATTGGCTTCACTCAGTATTCAGTCAGCATATCGAGAAACAGACGAAAGGGGAACATTTAAAATAATAACATTTAAATGTTCACAAACCTGTTTAGTACTAGTGAAGCAAGGGGGATGCACTAACGTGGGAAGAGCAGGGTAGCAAGGAAAATTGGGTTTCAAATCGCATAAAGGAAAAGGAGATTAGTGTGCCTGCACTGAAAGTAGATAGAGAATTTCAAAAAAGAAAGTTAAAACGCAGTTTTGGATAAGAAAGCTAATTGTGAAATAGAAAGAAATGTGAGTGGTTAAAACATAGCTACATTAAAAAAAAACTTTTAATTGAGCATTTGTATTTTTGGCATATTATTTTGTAATTTGTCATTTTGAAATTATGTTTTTGATATCTTCATATAGATTCCACACAAAAGCAGTTTAAAAAAAATTGACCTAGATATATATTATCTAAGTCATCAGACACGATCATCTCTTGAGTCATTCATATTCTTTGGGATCAATTCACAAAAGCATTAATGAGTACAGGAATTAGTTCCACAGGATTAATATTAACCATAGTCTTACGTGCCTTTGTGAATCAGCCATGAAACGCCAACTGCTTATGAGTGAAAGTGCAAAGAGGGTGCAGTCCTTTCTATCTGAACTAATTCTGTATGAATATTAATATCCCCTTATATCCCTATTATACTCTGACTTTAGATGTTTTGGGGCCAATTTGTAAAGGCATGACAGAGTACATAAAAGAGTACTACAGGAGTACTACTAAACATGCTCTAAAATGCCTTTATGAATAGGCCCCCTATGTTCTCCAAGTTCCCCAAGTCTTCTTTGCTTTTTGGACCTTGTGTTTGAAATCAACTAAAAGTTTGGCCACCTGTACCTTTCCAAGGCTTACATGGGGATTGAAAACATTCGAATCCTCAGTATAAAAGTAATCTGAAGAGGCCTCAGACAAACCTCTAGCCAGTCACCTCGTGTTTCACAAGTGAAACAAAAGGGAGAAGGAATTAATTAGAGTGATGTTAACAAACCCTAACCACATCAAAACATCTACGTTTTGAACATCCCCCCACAATCTGTGCCTGTGGCACAGCCCATGCGATATTGGGGTTAAGGCCAAAGAGAACAAGGTGTAGGTGAATGCCATGTCTTGTACCATGCCCTGGGCCCATTGGATATTCGGTGGGAATCAGAGCACCAGACATATGTAGAAAACATTTCAGAATGTTGCAATGTCATGAGATTTTTCCCCATGAGCCTTGGGTTTATAGAGATTAGCACAATGACACTGATCCTCCCACACACGTCTCATCAAAATCATGGATGAAGGAGATCTTAGTTTTCCCATATATTGAATAAGGGGAATTAGAGACAAAAGATGAAATAGTCATCAGATGGAAGTGGGCATGGGCAATCTTTTGGACTGCAAGAGAAAATGAAGCGTACTCTGGGATTGATACATTGTGGGCTTTACTAAATTGATTCCACAAATTCTTACGTTTTGTGGTTGAAGTGTCAAAGTACGCCCTTGTTCCTCAGTGACTTTAAGTGTCTTGCACTAGATATTTCACAACCAATGATGTGAAAATAATTTCGTGATTAAACACAGTTACATCTATAGTAGGCTTTGTTGAAAGTATTCTCGAAGTGGTGTTTGCTACAATTTATTTACAATAAGAAGTGTGAAAACCATACAAGTCACAAATGTGTGAAAATAAGTTGCCCTTTATCCTTGGCTAGGTCAGCTTATTTTTTTGGGTAAATGATTTTATTAACATTTTGTATCTTTATTCAGATCGTACATTTGTAAATGTGCATCACATTTGTTTCATACATATTACGCATTTCTTCACATGTTGTTTAGATTCCAACAATGCAATAGGGGAAGTACATGCCCAGTGTGAGGTATGAATTTGCATGCGCGTCTAAGGAAGGTCATCTTAATGATGAGCAGCTCTACAAGTAGGAATAAGTGGGAAAACACTTGGCTGTATAGAGTAACTAAAGTATGCTCTACTACTTTTGTTTCTTAAAGGGCAAGATTCTATGAAGGCCCTGATCTGGTAGCTGACTCAGGGGTTACTGTGGACACAACTATGCGTGGAGGGAGACTTGGAGTTTTCTGCTTCTCCCAAGAGAACATCATTTGGTCGAACTTAAAATATCGCTGTAACGGTAAGGTTTCTGTGGTGTATCTTGGAATCAACTGTTGTTTCTTATTCCTGTGTCCTGTCTTTACCTTTCATGCTTTAATTGTTCATTACATGCTCATGCTGCTTGGTGGAGATTACCACAATGCCATTCTGGGTGTAAATATGTATAAAATGTGGGTATGGGCCCAAGCAGTGGAGGTTGGTAACATATAATCAAGCATTACATGTACAAAGAGTGTCACACATTACTAATGAGAATAAGGTCACATATCACACACTTTAATAGGATCAACCATTGTTCACATGAATACACACACAGAGGGATAGGATCACACATCACTAACAAGTTGAGTATCACACTTCGCAGGTGAGCACAGAATGGTATGTAACGACAGGGATAGGGCCATACTATACTAACATACACAATCAGAAAAGAATAATACTTGACCCACAAGGGGCAAACACCACAAGTGTTCTTTGTATAGCATGTTTAATTTGGACAATGTTGTTTGAATAGTAAAAGCATTGAAATTTCCAGGAACTTCTAAGGATGAAGCCTTTAAAGTGAACCAGCCCCACTTCTTTATTCGATTTATCACTTAATTGTTGCTTTAAGTACCCTTGCCCATACTGTGAACCTTGCTCTTCACTGGCAACCTATCCCTGTATTCATGTCATGTACACAGACTGGTGTCAACACTGGTGCTAGAGAAAACGGATGGGAAAATCATCCAGGGAACTCCTTACATTATTCTTGCTGTTCAAAGGTCAATCAAGGGCAAGTTGTACCCGTTTGACAGGACCATCCTTCTCATCACTGTGCAACAGGTCAGGGCTTGGTTCACTGTTCTACGCAACCCCGTCTGTCATTGCTAGAATGTTCACTGTATAGTTTCTCCAGAGGTATGACTTCAGCTGGTTCATGTGGAACATGCTGTCCATCAAGTACATCACCTAAAGAAAATGCTGCACTACTTTGTGTGGCCCATACCACTAGGACAAATAAGCTTCAGCATCACCACCTATCTACCCTCCTGGCACCCAGTCAGTGTTGCTTTCTGGTCATACCAATCCTTCATCAGCTCTTGGCTTGCCTGAATTACTTTGCCTGGTTGATGTATTGTGCCATCGATCTCCTAAGGCCAGTCACATAGTCCACCATAGCCTCTGGGGTGACCCTGAAGTTCCTACATAGCCTTCTCTGACTAATCGAAGTGGGTGCCCAAAGAGAACACATATATTTTTGTGGAATTTCTCTGTAGGTGAACAAGAGACATGGTAGGGGAAGATCCTACTTCCTACTTTTTCCAGCAAAGTTTCCATCTTGCTCTTATGGGTCTTGTTTAACATTTGCATTGACCCATTGGTTTGCAGGTGGTATGTTGTGGAGAAGTGGTATTTCACACTAGCTGTGCTCACATCAAGTGCCTAATATGTAATGGAACGAGTGCCAGAGCCCAAAGTTTTGTTCCAAAGCCCCCGGCCGGCACTGTTGCATGTAAGGGTGCAGAACACTATGGTTGAGTAGTTTTGATTCTACATCAAGAAAATTCAATTCACCACCTGAGACTCTGACCTTTTGTCTCACTCTTGCAGGCTTCTGCTTTCTCTCTTTGAGTTTTTTCTGTTTTGCTCTGGGTCAAAGTCTAATGAGGGAAACTAAGTGCTGGTCCCTAAAAATGAGTGCTGGTGGGCCCAACGTGCTCAAATTAAGCACTACCGACATCTTTCTCATATAAGAGGACATAACAGGTATTACCTGGTCGGAATACACAGTCATAGGAAATTCTCTAGGAGTTCCCTGGCTACTACCCTAGCAGTCATGCTCCCGAGAGACACCACATATGGATTCCTGGTGGCGTGATCCATTGCAACCAAGATCTACTTTTTGTCTGATATTGAGGATGGGGTCAAACAGACCAACGGACTAACAATTTTAATGCTGCTTTAATGGAACGCCTACTACTGCAAGTAGCACCAATGGCTCCTTGGTCCTACTCTCTGCTTACACTCAGTTGGCAAGCTGGACAGGTTATACAGAATATATTTGTGTCTCTATGCACTCTCTGGCCAATAGAACAAAGAGTCCAACCTATCCTCGGTCTTCTTTATGCCCAAGTGAGCTGCTAAAGACACTTTGTGGACCTGTGACAAAAAGAAGTTACTATGCTCCAGGGTAATCATTAGCCTGTTGCTAGCTCTTGACTCAGGATTCTTGTGTTCACTATATAGCAGCCCATCCCCCCAGCCAACATAATGTGTTCTAGCCATTCCCCCTCGCTCATCTATTTCTGGACATCCATCCATTGTCTCACAAGTATAGGGCACTCAGCTAGCAGCCAGTGGAACTTCTCCCAGGAATTTCTTTCAAGAACTTGTAAACCTCACAGCTCTGGTAGTGACCTGTACTCCAATATCTGGTCTGCTTAAAGGGTGTTAGCCTCCTCTCACTGTGCAGCACCGGCAATGGATACTACTGCCTGTACTTTTCCAGAGTCTGCCAGTGGCCATCTCTCTACCTTTGTTTTGTCCTTGCAAACCTGGGAATGGACCAAGTCTCTTCCTGTGACTGACATGCAGTCTGTGCTTTGGGCAACACTGCTGATGTGGTCCAAGCTACATAGGCTCTGGTGCTGGCACTAAAATCAGGGACAGTCAAATTACCGCTCAAGAGACATCCCTCAGCTTGCTACCGTCTCACCCCTAACTCCGATATGGTGCCTTTCCATCATTTCAATGTCATCTAGCAAAAATTAGGTAGACCATGTCTTTCCCACTGGTTACCAAGCCAGTGCCATTGGCACAAGGGTGATTTTCTCTGGTTTGGTATACTTCTCCTCAACTATAGTCCTATAGGCACCTGTGTCCCTCAGGGCAGGAACATTCCTCCCAGTGATGCCTGCTTCCATCTCAAGTCCCATGGTATTTGGATGGATATGCTCAAGGGCAATTGGGTCTCCAGACCAAATGCCCTTTGCCACTATGCTGAGTTGAAAGTGGCCCTCTGAGGTCTCCTCCCCATAGTCAATATGCTTGCTATAATTGGTGTAGCTGGTACAGGGTCTTTCACCTATCAGCCCATTTTTTAGTGACCCTCCTTGTAACACCTACAACAGGTAATCACTTTGAGCTTGGGCAGTCCTCCCTGTCCTACTTTAACCTTGTGTTCCTAACTCAGAACCAAATTCCCTTTCTGCCTGTGGGGAATTGCCTTTGCTCTTACACTCTGTTTTGGAACCAGTCTGTTGAGAATTCCTCTCCCTCTTTGGCTCAGATCTATGTTATCCCCTTTTGAACGAAGACGCTAGCAGTTTCCCGCCTCCGGTCCATTCGAACCGCTTCTTTTAACTGGCGGTTGAACATTGGAAATTGTCCTCACATCAGGAGGTTTTTCCTCTTTTATTTGTTACGGCGCAGAGCGCATTTTATCAACACCCTATTCCGGAGGTATATCATAATTTTGAAAATTGTCAGGTAATCCCCATGGTCGGAAAAGCTTTGCAAACCAAAATTCAATCGTGAACTTGTCCAAAGAAAATTTGACAGAAGATACTGTAACATCGTCTATATAAGAATACTGTCACAAGGAATAAAAATAGAAACGTTTGTGATCATGAAAAATCAATATATCTGAAGTCTCGTGGATGAATTACAAACATTAAAAATTAGGATATTACCTATTTTAATTGCTCGTGAATGAAAGACTATTGGCTCCATATCCTGTTAAGCTGATAACATGTTCGAGGCATGTGGGCTGCTAAATTCATATCTTAGCATTAGATCGCCGCCTAGTGTTGGGTCCGGATGATCGCACATTGTTGTCCTGGAAGAGTCTTCGAAGTATCCTGAGATAGGTGGCTCCTCCCCTGGACTACAGTGCGCATGGGCATCGGCTCCATCCCCAGATTGTTTTTTTCCGCCATTGGGTTCGGATGTGGTCCCGACTTCTCTTTGTCGGAACCGAGAAAAACTAACTTTTTCAGGCCAAAAGGCCTTGTATTTTCTAGCGTCGGTATTGTTCGCGCACGGTCTCGGGTTCTTCCAACTCTTGAAGTCGGATTCAACGGAGTCTACACTCTTCGAACATCGAGGCCTTCTCATCGCGACACGACGACAACTTTACAGCATGGAGCGGAGTCCGTTTAAGTACTGTCCGCTCTGTGGGTCCAAGTACCCACATATAGACCTCCACCCGGTCTGTAACAAATGCCTTTCACCGGACCATGACGACGGCAAGTGTAAGGCTTGCGCTCAATTCAGGTCGAAAAAGACTCTCAAGCTTCGGCGCGCGGTGCGCCTGGAGGCCAGACAAGCGGCCCCCGATCCAGAAAACATCTTCGGCGACCAGGAAGAAGATGAACAGGGTCATCTTCTCCAAATCTCCCCACCCGAAACGGAGGTCGAGGCGGATCCGGAAGACGACGACGGAGTCGCGGGTCAAGACCTTCAATACGTCGACGAGGTAGGGGACGTCGAAGAGATTTATGGGGCCGCGGCAGATAGCTCTGGAGACGAGCTATGCCCCGAAGGTTTCGAAGATCAAGATCGGGTCACGGGATCGCCAAGTGGCCTTACCCAAGACCCAGTGCCGCAAGCCACGGCCCCGCCATCAGGCCCGGCCACGGACGTACTTGCTGGGCAAGCCGGATCGAAACCGAAACCGAAACCTGCGGTGTCGACGACACCTAAAATGGTCGACCCGAAAACGAAACCGAAACTTATGGACTCGAGCGTCCCTAAAATGGCGGCCGGCCCACAAAAACATACTGCACCCGCTGCCGCATCGGCTCCGTCGGGCTCCGGTCCGCAGAAGCCGAAGAAGTCGATCGATTCCGCTGGAACGAAATCGTCGCCGGAGGAGGGATCCTCTAAAAAGGGTGGTCGGCACGGATCAACCGCTGCGACACCGTCGAAGCACGCCAAGGCCAGCAGCGTAGTGAATACGGAACCGACTCAAGCGCACGGATCAACTGCTGGCACGTCTGCGCATCGGTCCAAGGACTCTGGGTCGGCGTCGACGACATCGGCGCCCAAACCTCAGAAGGGCCACCATCACGTCGGATCCGAGGGGAAGGTCAAGACGTCCTCGTCAGCGCCAAAAGACACTGTGGATGAAGCATCTCCCATCGCCGCTTCGCTGCAGAGAATCAGGGAAAAGGCCGCTGCTACGTCGGCTCCGTTGCCGTCGCCTCAGACGCCGAAGGATGCTCCGGCCAAGCCTAAAAGCAAGCTTCTCTTCCTTCTGCCGCCGAAAGAGGCTCCGAAGGCTTTTTCTACAAAATCGACTCCAAAGAAGGCGGATTCTTCTACGGCAGGGGTACCTTCAAGTCGAGAACTCGGATCCGAGGACGATTCTGAGCACTTCATCGACGCCAACACAGGCAAATTGACAATATACAAAAGAAGGATCACATCAGAGCCTCTAGACTCCTATGTTATTCCACTAAAGAAGAAAAAAGTTCCTCTGGACGCTTCTAACCTCATAGAGCCTATCCAGCCTCCTCCAAGAAGAAGCCCTACTCCCTCACCAGACCATTCTGATGGTGAGGGTTACAATGAGGATGACCAATACACCTTCCCAGTAAATGAACCAGATGCACACACAGATGCATATGATGACATTGGTGACCAAGGCACCCAAGGTGTGGGGCAAGACCCACAGCCTTTCAGTGCACGTGCATCCCCAACAGAGGATTCTGCAGGTTTTCATGCACTAATTGAGAGGGCAGCTGCTAATCATGATGTGGACATGCATGCTGACCCGGTTGAAGAAGACTTTCTCTTTGACACGTTTTCAGTTTCTGAGAGGACTGTAAAGACACTGCCTATGCTCAAGGGAGTCCTCAAACATGCTGCGGACATCTTTAAGGAACCCACTAGGGCGAGAGTGGTCAATCCACGTATTGAAAAAAAGTACAGACCAGCACCTGCAGACCCTGCATACATTCGGGGACAGTTGCCGCTAGACTCCCTGGTGGTCGCCAATGCCCGCAAACGGGCCAACTCCCAAACAACGGGTGAAGCTCCTCCCCCGGATAAGGAGTGCAAAGTGCTAGAGGCAGGGGGCAAAAGAGTAGCTGCACAAGCTGCCAACTTTTGGCGTATTTCTAATACACAAGCACTCTTAGCACGTTACGATAGGGCGCATTATGACACCCTAGAACAGATTGTACAACACCTGCCTCCAAAGTTTCAAGAGGGCACAAAACTGCTTATAGAGGAAGGAAAGTTGATCTCCAACGCAGCCATCAAGTGTGCACTTGACGCCGCAGACACAGCAGCTAGGGCGATCAACACTAGCGTCATGCTGAGACGACAGGCTTGGCTCCGCATATCTGGGTTTAAACCTGATATTCAGACAACCATCCTTAATCAGCCAGTCAATCCTGATCGACTGTTTGGTCCAGATGTTGACACCACCCTCGAAAAGATAAAAAAGGACACAGAAACTGCTAAGTCCATGGGGGCCCTACAGTCACAACAGTTTCGTGGCAACAATTTTCGTCGCTCAGGTGCACGTGGAGTCACCAGAGGACAAATGGGTCAACAATCTCAATTCTCAAAAGGTGGAGCACAATCCTCGTTCACAAAACAGAACAAGGGAGGTTACAGAAATAACAGCAACAGAGGTCGCGGCAGAGGAAACAACAGCTCCCGCTCCTCTACCCCAAGCAAACAGTGACTCTCTGTCACTGCCCCCCGACCACTTAACACCTGTCGGGGGGAGACTGCAGCAGTTCCTGCCCGTCTGGAGAAACATCACCACAGACAGGTGGGTGCGTCAACTAGTCCAGTATGGTTATTGCCTAGAGTTGAAATCCACTCCACCCAACATCCCGCCAAGGCAAAGGCCTATGTCCGCAGAGCACTTGCACTTATTGCAGCAGGAGGTAGTGGTGATGCTGCAAAAAGGCGCAATCGAGCTCGTGCCAGTGGAGGAGGAAGGCACAGGGGTGTATTCCCTGTACTTCCTTATCCCAAAGAAGGACGGATCTCTCAGACCCATTCTGGATCTACGTCCCCTAAACCTGTATATACTGTCAGAACATTTCCATATGCTCACACTGCAACAGATTCTTCCCTTATTAAACCAGGGGGACTTCTTAGCAACCTTAGACCTCAAGGATGCTTATTTCCACATACCACTACACCCGTCCCACAGAAAATACCTCAGGTTCACTATCCAAGGCAAACATTATCAGTTCAAAGTCCTACCCTTCGGAGTCACCACAGCCCCAAGGGTGTTTACAAAGTGTCTGGCGACAGTAGCGGCGCACCTCAGGAGGCAGGGCATCCATGTCTACCCCTACCTGGACGACTGGCTCGTTCAAGCCAAGTCAGAACAACAGTGTGCCGCGGACATGTCGACTACCATTCACCTCCTTCACGATCTAGGTTTCTCGTTGAACTACCCAAAGTCACACCTTCAACCGGCGCATGTCCGGCAGTTTCTAGGCGCGACGATCAATACCCTGACAGCCGTGGCTCAACCAAACCAAGTCAGGATAGACAGCATGCAGTCTCTGATCCTGAAGTTCAGATCACAACACTCACTTCCAGCGAGAGTGTTCATGCAGTTGATAGGCATGATGGCCTCCTGCATCTTCATAGTCCCTCACGCACGGCTACATATGCGCCCGCTCCAGGAGTGCTTAGCAAATCAGTGGACACAGGCTCAAGGACAATTAACAGACCTAGTGTTGGTTACCAGTCGGGCATACGACTCTCTGCATTGGTGGACTCCACACAACCTTTGCAAGGGCCGACTGTTCCAGGAGCCAGTGCCACAGATTACCCTGACAACGGACGCATCTCTTCAGGGATGGGGAGCTCATCTGCTCAATTACACTGTGCAGGGACTATGGACGACGCAGCAACAGAAGATGCACATCAACTATCTGGAACTGATGGCAATCTTCATGGCACTCAAGTCCTTCATTGTACATCTGTGCAACAAGGTAGTGTTGGTCCGAACGGACAACATGACCGCGATGTACTACATTCAAAAGCAGGGGGGCACCCACTCGCCACAGCTGTCTCATCTGGCTCAGGGCATGTGGAAGTGGGCCATTCAGAGGAACATCTTCCTCATGGCAGAACACCTCCCGGGCAAGGACAATCTAATGGCGGATCTGCTCAGCAGACACAGCCATCAAATGCACGAGTGGGAGTTACACCCATCTGTACTCCACCCGTACTTCCAGCAGTGGGGTCATCCGGAGATAGACCTGTTTGCAACAAGAGAAAACGCAAAATGCCAACACTTTGCCGCCAGGTTCCCTCACCCACAGTCGCAGGGGAATGCGATATGGATGAACTGGTCAGGCAAATTTGCGTACGCTTTTCCGCCAGCCCCTCTGATACCGCTGGTGGCAAGAAAGCTAAGGCAGCACGCGATGACTCTCATCCTAGTTGCTCCAACGTGGGCGCGCCAAGCATGGTACACCACGTTCCTCGAACTCTCAGTGGTGCCGCATCAAAGACTGCGCCTCACGCCCAGACTTTTGACGCAGAACCATGGAGAAATTCAGCATCCAGATCCGCAACAGCTCAACCTGCCGATCTGGCTCCTGAAGTCCTAGAGTTCGGATACCTTAACTTACCTCCAGAATGCATGAACATCATCAAGGAGGCAAGGAAGCCAACTACCAGAGCATGCTATGCTGCAAAATGGAAGCGTTTTGTCATTTACTGTACGGCTAATGACATCACCCCGCTAGATGCATCTATCCCTAACATCATTTGTTATCTGCTACATCTGTACAAGTGCAATCTAGCGTACACTTCCATTCGGATACATCTATCCGCCATAGCGGCTTATCTTCAGAACAGGCAGCATCTCTCTGTCTTCAAAGTGCCTGCCATTAAAGCTTTCCTTGAAGGTCTGAAACGAGTCATTCCCCCAAGAACACCACCAGCTCCGGTGTGGAACCTCAATGTGGTCCTCACCAGACTGATGGGACCACCTTTTGAGCCACTGCACTCGTGTGAACTCCAGTTCCTAACGTGGAAAGTAGCTTTCCTAATAGCTATTACGTCACTGAGGCGTGTTAGTGAGCTACAAGCGCTCACAATCCAAGAGCCTTTCATTCAGATTCATCCAAATAGGGTAGTGCTACGCACTAACCCCAAATTCCTTCCGAAGGTGGTGTCACAGTTTCATCTCAACCAAACTATTGACTTGCCGGCATTCTTTCAAAACCCACAAACGGTGGCGGAAAGAATGCTCCATACCATAGATGTACGGAGGGCGTTGATGTACTACATAGACAGGACACAACCCTTTAGAAAGACAAAACAACTTTTTGTTGCCTTCGCACCACAACACAAAGGCAACCCTATTTCCAAAGCAGGAATAGCCAGGTGGATTGTTAAGTGCATCCAAATATGTTATCAAAAGGCCAAACGCACTCTAACGATACCCCCAAGGGCGCACTCCACACGCAAATTGGGGGCATCCATGGCTTTCCTAGGGAACATTTCTTTAGAGGACATTTGCAGAGCAGCCACGTGGGTTACACCACATACCTTTACAAAACACTACTGTGTTGATGTGCATTCCAAGCAGCAAGCTGCTGTAGGACAGGCTGTTCTCAAAACTCTCTTTCAGGTTTCTGCAGCTGGCACGGGCAACCGCCGCTGATGGAGGGACTGCTATGTATTCTATGCTAAGATATGAATTTAGCAGCCCACATGCCTCGAACTGAATATGCTACTTACCAGTATGCATCTGTTCTTGGCATGTAGGGCTGCTAACATTCATATCGCCCACCCTCCTCCCCGGTGCCTGTCGCAGCTGCAGATATACTATTGTATTCAGTCATTAGCATGGACATCCTTTACACTTTTCACTCCATCTTCTGCCACAATGGCGAAAAACAATCTGGGGATGGAGCCGATGCCCATGCGCACTGTAGTCCAGGGGAGGAGCCACCTATCTCAGGATACTTCGAAGACTCTTCCAGGACAACAATGTGCGATCATCCGGATCCAACACTAGGCGGCGATCTAATGCTAAGATATGAATGTTAGCAGCCCTACATGCCAAGAACAGATGCATACTGGTAAGTAGCATATTCATTATAGGTCGATTCCGATCCGGTAAAATGCGCTCCGAATCGTCGTACGGAGAGTTTTTTCCCCATACGAATCGTACCCGTAGACGTCCCGTACGTACGACGAAGTACGATTCGTACCAGGTGCCAAACTCCGTACGAGTCGTACAGGACTCCGTACGACTCAGATCTCCGTACGAGTTACACTCGGAACCGGCTGTACGCGACATCACTACGGTTCGCGGCTGGTTTGTACGACCCAGCAAGTACGATTCGTGTCGGGTACGCGCCGTACGACCCTTTTCCTACGGGAGCTGAAAACAGTCGTAAACGCAGAGTTTGCGCCGAAACAGGTACGGAACGCCCCCCCCGGGTACGGCACGTACCCCCCATGATCGCAGGGGTACGCGCCGTACCCCTGTGATCATGCGGGGTACGTGCCGTACACCCAGCGTACATGGGGTACGCACCGTACCCCATGTACGGTGGGTGTACGGCACGTACCCCAGGTACGCTGGGTGTACGGCACGTACCCCGCATGATCACAGGGGTACGGCGCGTACCCCTGCGATCATGGGGGGTACGCGCCGTACGGTGTGTAGGTGATCGTGCGCTTTTCCGTACGAATCGACGTGTACCGTACGAATCGCGCCCGGGTCGGCCGATCGGGATCGGAATCGTCCGGTCGTACGGCGTCCGTACGAGTCGTACGGAAACGGCTCCGGATACGAATCGTACGGACGGGGATTTTACCGGATCGGAATCGACCCCTTAGAGATTTTGTAGTACGTGCCTACTCCTGAAGAAGGCGCTGGTCGCCGAAACGCGCGTCGTGAATTGTGCCACTTTTTAACTCATTTTTTTTTAATTATTCTGTGTTTGTGTAAATTTGTGATGCCATTCTATTGTTGAACTGTATTGATATGCTGTTATTTGAGAAATATACCTCTTTATATGGATTATATGTTTTAAATTGAATATATTAATAAACAATTAAATGTGAGATATAACTTGTTCTTTCCTCTCTGCTAAATGTATATGACAAGCCAGTTGTAATTGCCTAGGTTGTTATCTTTCATATGCTGTTTTTCCCTGACCTAGGAATTATTAGAATTGACTATTCAGGGTGTCCTTGATACATATGGTAATCAGATCTATGTTACTGCAGACTCTTGTTAACCCTGCTAGGTCCTTGTCAGACAGCCCTGCATGTCTATCTAGACCCTTCTTTGTCAAGTCAGACTAGTATTGCGTAAGTGGGGTGCATCACTCCTCCTGGAGTCACATTGCTATCATCAATTGCTTAAGGGCATGAAAATGCTCCGCCTCCTTCCCTTTCATACACTAATTCCAGTCACGTACCACACACCATGAATCTAGTTTTCAAATGGAACAATATCTCTTCTCTTGCTTTATTTAAATCTTTGAAGAGCTTAGCTGGCTAAAGCCTAAACAGTCTTATCTGAGCTTCCTTTATGTGCTCATAGTTCCTCTTATTTACTGCAGGTATTCTCCCAGTGACTGTCTTTCTTCTTGGAGAAGCAACTTGTTACAGTGGCTGTTTTGGACACAGCATTCAAAGGCTGTGCACTATTCGTAATTTCAAAATTCACAAAACATTCCAAATTATCCTAGCCTTCTATATTTATGTGCACAAGATATTTTGAACCGTATAGGAGGCACGCCTGCAGTGTTGGAGGGAGAACCATCCTTCTCAGACATAGCTATCTCTACTGCCATCCTGAGCTTCTCTTTATCTAAGGTCCTAAGGCTACTCTCCAATTCTCTTTCCTTATTCTTCTCTCTGCCTTTGTATTTCTTTCGCTTGCCATTCCTCTGCACTTTCCTTCCCTCTGTCTCTCCCTTATTTTTTAGGACCCATTCCTCCTGTCTCTTGCCTCCTTTCCTCTAGTTCTTGGTGCTTTCGGGCTCATGTGCGTCTCCCTTCGCCCTCCTGTGTTTCTCTCCCTTGTGTGCATTCACACCTGCTCTGTCCTGAACTAGAAATCCGCTTCTAAGTAAACATATCTTCATTGATTTGATGAATACATATATCCATCACAATTAGAAGGCAATACAGCGATTATCAAGTAAGTATTATTGTAACTTGATATAACTGTAATCCTCTTAGAAGGAATCATCTTCATACAATCAAGTAGCTGAAAGTGCTTGCGATTATTGACAGAAATGATGGTCAGACGTCACAAGGGTCCGCAGACGTCCTGAATTGCTGCTGCTGACCGCAGGGGTCTACGGACCTCAGGTTAGGAGCCGCTGCTGTACAGCATTGATAAAAGGCTCTGGCAAAGCCAGGACATCACAAAGACAAGACCTACTAGCTTTGCCATTGCTTGCTCTTTACAGTGACACCAGCTACAATTCTCACCATAACATGATGCCAGTGCTGACATTCCTGTCCGCTCACAACTATATCAGAACCAAGCACCTCATTCCCTCACAGTGTGTCACCAAAATAACAGCACGACCACGGGGCAGTGAGGTAAATGCCCTCTGCACAGGTATAAGTATCTTTTGGTGGGCCTGGCATGCGTAGTATAAGTAGTGAGTCCTTCTCCTCTGTGCTTCGGGCGTGTACGAGCTTGAACATGGCTACTTTTTAGTTGAATAACAAGGGGTGAGTTGTGCCTGATTCATTGTCTCGCTCTCTGTACCCCTGAGAACACCCCACCTACCCACCAGTGGCGGCTGGCATCTACAGGAAGTTAGGGGCAAATAGTAATACTAAAAACAAAATGTACCTGAACTGAATTCGATGTCCAGCGCTCCAGACCCCTTCAAAGGAACTGGATGTCGCTGTGAGAGCAGCGCCCTGATTGGAGGGAGCGGCTTCACTCGGCGCTCCCCAGCGCCCTGGAGGTCTGCACTTACTCTGTCTTAAGACAGCTGGTTTAGAGGTTTATAACTGTGCATGTCTGGATGGCCGTCTCAAGTTAGCTTGCCAAAAGGACATGCGCACTTTGAAAGGTGCACAAACAGCCCACCCTTCTCCCTGCTGCTGTCATTCAGCAGCGGTCATGCCCCCGTCCTGACACTCTGAGGATGAAAAAAAAATGGTCCTGAATAACCATTTTATTTTTCATCTTTGGGGGTAATTTAAGTGGAGCAACGCTCCTCCGATTCAACAGAGGAGCCGCTCCTGCTACCCACAAGAGTGAACACAGAGCCAGGAGCCAGGCCCCAGGCAGGTGAACACAAACAAATCTGTGCATGTCACCTGTTGCATACAGTGCAGTTAGTGCAGGGCAGGCTAGACACCCCATACTGTATTGCTGTACTGTACACAATCTAGAATAAATTACCTATGTATTTTGAAAATATAAAGATAGAAAGACAGCCTTTTTGTTTATTGTCTATCGAGGTGTGGAATTTCTATAAAAGGTGTAATGACTGCCTTTAATTCAATGGTGTGAGATGCTGTACTTTCTTTTTTTCAGATACCATCCCAGAAGATTTTCAAACGTTTCAAGCACAGCAATTTGGAAGTGAAAACAAATAAACACGTTTCTCTTTTTTACTATGATTAAATATATTTCATTTTTTTACTTGCTCATAAAACAAAATATTGCATTATATTCTGGTTGATGTCACCTCATCAGAATATAAATGTTCAAATAAAACTGAGAAAAACAAGTGCACTGCCTCCTTATTGTGTGCTAAATATGTGTGATTATTTCGACAGAAATATCTGTAGAGGGGTTATGAAATGGGCATGACTCTATTGAAGAATACAAGTGCCTCCAGCCGCCTAGATGCCTCAAGACTTTTGTAAAGCAAGCTACTTTCATCTCCTCATACTTTATTAGCATCGCAATTGAACTCTGCAAAAAAGACCGCATCTGCGACAGAAAGTCATACTGTCTGATAAATCTAAGTGCAAGTCAACAAGCATAGGCCAAGCCAGTAGATCTAACCATGAGCAGCTGGTGCGATGGTTGTTTTATTTTTATTGCAAGCATATGCTCCATAAATTAGAATAAAATATTCCACTGCTTTAACGTGGTGGCCATATGCTTGGAATTAACTAATAATTTAATACAGTGAGAGAGATGTATTTAGAAAAGAGATAGAAATCAATGTTTAGTTTTAATACTCATCACAGGAAAATCTTACTCTTCTTAGCTCACAGGAAAGAAGGAACTATAGCTAGCAGGCATATTTTAAACACAAGGCAGATGAAGAAAATAAAAATGATAAAGAATGTAATGGGAAAAAACACTGGCAAAGTAAAGTATTGGCCAACTAGCTCTGGCACTGACTGAAGTGTAATTTCTTTTAGTCAGATGTGCAAATCATTGTGAAAGACTGGGTGGTCTGATGTGTCCCTCTGCCGATGATCGAACCGTGAGCCAAGCGCTCCTCAGTCAGCCACTCTGGCTGCTGCGCCACACCTACTCCTTGTATATGTGAATGGTGTTACAGGATGACAAACTTAAGAAGGGGAAACCCCCTTAACAATATTATAAGACTGAATTGAAGATGAATAACAATATTGAAGAAATGTATTAGGAAGCAAACTACTGCTGACATCAGAAAGGAGAAAAGAGCCTGGAACGAAATCCATAGGTTGAATCCAGCCACAGGTGACACTGTGAAGAACAAAAAATCTGTGCCAAAAATGTAAGCATGGAGCAAACATCACAACGAAAAAAAGAACAAATATGTTGTGATGCCTCTTATTCCTGGATAAGCCTTCTTATATATAGTTCTAAAAGGAGCTGCCAGCAATGGAACAGGTCCTTCTTCATCTTGGATTGGCAACTGGAGCCAACATCCTATGATCTGACCACCTTCTTGAGACGTGCAGCTGATAAGGCGCTTTACAACCTCTACCCAGGAAATCATAATGTGTTCCTGGTAAATGAAAAAGAAGCCCAAGTTTAAAATCCTTGGCACAGCACTGTATTCATGATGGTACCACATGGGCCGTTCCCACAGTTCACTGACAGAATATCGACACCTAAAATATCCCCAAAGCACAATATCGAGTTATAAATATCGATGTCAAAAATATTGACATCCTATATTGATAATGGTAAGTTCAAAATTATCAGAAAAAAATATCGGTCATTAATATAGTTGTACAAACTATTGTTTTTTATATGCACATAAAATAAAATAATAAATATTAAATATTAAATAACATCAAGTTTTTAAAAAAATATTAATTAGATTTAATTTACATAAAAAAATATAACAAACTTACTTTTAAAAAGTCAAACACACATATAATAATTAATAGATAAAAATATATATTTACTTTAAAACAATTAAATTAAAACATTAAACTATTTCAAAATCTTAAAACTTAAAGTAAAAAGGATTTTCTAATTAATTAAAATATTATCATTTCAAATACGCAAAACATAATATAAATTCTAACAATACAAAATTAATTATAACTTTTAATATACATACTATTCCCACTACAATTTACACAAACTATTAAAGTAAATATATAAATAATTTACCACTCCCATTTAGCACAACAAATAAAATTAAGACTAGCTAAAAATAGCATTTCCAAATCTCCCTCCAAAATATGCAACAGTAGTAAAAGTAATAAATTACACTTAGAAATTATTTACTGCACCCATTCCAGCCAATACAACACCAAGGAAACTGTTAAAGAGCAGAGAGGTAAAATGTAATATTCCCATTCAGTCAGTCTAACAGTAGAGAAAGTGTTGGATAGCGGAGAAATAAAATATACTATTCCCACTCCACTCAATACAACCGTAGACAAACTTTTGGATTGCTCAGGGGTAAAAATGACTATTCCCACTCCAGTGAGTGTAACAGGAGAGAAAGTGTTGAATAGCGAGGGATAAAATGTACTATTCCCACTCCAGTCAGTGCAACAGTAGGCAAAGTGTTGGATTGCACAGGGTAAAAATTACTATTCCTACTCCAATGAGTGCAACAGTAGAGAAAGTGTTGGATAGTGGGGGGTGGGGTGTAAAAATTACTATTCCCACTTCAGTGAGTGTAACAGGAGAGAAAGTGTTGAATAGCGAGGGATAACATTTACTATTCCCACTCCAGTCAGTGCAACAATAGGGAAAGTGTTGTATTGAAAAGGGATACAATTTATTATTCCCACTCCAGTCAGTTCAAAATACAAAACAAACAAATTATCATCAACAAAATAAAACATTTTTTTAAATTGTAATTAAAAAAATATATAAATATGTTAAAAATAAGAATATATTTAATATGACAAATTAAAAAAATTAAAACATATTATCATGTTAAATACATATCACAAATACCTATATTCTGTTAAATAAAATAAGAAATAATTTTCAAACAATTTTTTTTTATTTAGAAATAATTTTATAACAAAAACAATAATTATTACATAAATGTAGTTTATTTACTTCCTATCCTATAATCCCACACACCTCACAACCCACATCTAAAATAAAATAAAATTTTGAATAATTAACATAATTAATTTTCAATTAAACACCTATTAATCAAAAAACAAATTAAAAGACATAAAATATTATTTACACAATTAAAATGTATTTTCAATTAAATAACTAAGAGTATTTAACAACTAATTATTAAGTATTGAACCCCGGTAACACGCACCAGCTACAAGGACTACCTAATTATTAAGTAAGTAAAATGTATTTACTCCGATTCTTTACTCCTACAAACCCAAAACCCACAAACACACACAAATAAACAATTACCCTAATTAATGATCAATTAAATAATCATAATTATCAACTAATTAATAATTAATTAAACCAAATTACTTCCCACCCTTTACCTCTATAAACTCCACAACGCACACCTAAAATTAATTACACAATTTCCATGTTTAATTGTCAATTAAGTACAAAATGATAATAATTAACTACTAATTATTAATTAAATAAAAATAAATAACTTCCGAACTTTTACCCCTATAAACACAAAACCCACACCCGAAAAAAATAAAATGAAACAATTAACAAAATAAATGATCAATTATTAATTATCAACTAATTATTACTTAATTAAATAAATTACTTTCCACCCTTTACCCCTGTACACCCCACAACTTGCACCTAAAATTTAGTTTTTACCATAATTATCCATTAGTTAATATTAATTAACTACTAATTAATAATCAATTAAAAACAAATTACTTCCTACCTTTTACTCCTATAAACCCCATAACAAACACATAAACTTTTCCCCCAAAAATAAAAAACACAATTAACACTATAAAATCTCAATTAAATAAATATGAATAAATAAAAAATGTTCTTCCTTTATTATAATTCAATTACTTCCCACCCTATTTTCCTCTAAACCCACAACCCGCTACAGAGCAAAAAAACGCAAAATGTAATTAAAATAAAATTCATAACTACAAAAAATTTAACACATATATTAAAAAACATAAACAATACTTATACAAAAAAGACATCACATACATTTAAAATATATATTAAAATACATAACATTAATTTAAAGAAATTGATTTTTTAAACAACTATATTTTTGCAAACAATATTAATGACTTCTATATATTTTTTATTGATACTTCTTACCTTAAATTCGATATTCTTGACCTCGATATTCTTGCTGTCAATATTTCTGTGTCACGATATTTAAAACTCAATATTTGTGTCAGTCGACATTTCAATATTTTGTCTAAATACCCCGTTCCCACTCCACGCTACAGATAGCATATGGGAAAACCCTCCAGGTGACCAAGAGCACTGAGGCCTCGAAGCCGACCAGATGACATAGATGCCAGGTAATGCTCTGAATATAGCATCTCAAAATGTGTTACTTGCAAAAATGAATTGTGCCCTGCACGAGGCTTCTAGTAAACTCCTGCCTCTTTCTTCAACATAAATATAACAGTAATCAGGCAAAATATCATCACTCACAGTGAAAGAGAGCCAGTTGCGGAAGTGTTCGGAGTCAAAATGTGAATGATATTTGAACAGACCATTGGATGAACATGGCTAACCCAACGAACTTGTTATTTACTTCGGTAACACTCTCTCTGGTGGATACTCTATCTAACCAAGGATTCCTCAGCTTGTGATACTTCCCAGGCACCAAAATAGGGGACAAATTCCGCCTGCCACCGTAACGGTATGCGGAGCCGCCCACCAGGGGTGAGGCGGTCCGCTGTGCACATTATGATGCGCCCGCCACACTGGCAAGCGCAACTCGCATAATTTACATTGTGGCAGGTGGTGCTGGAAGCAGCACCCGCCGCAATGTACAAACAGCATGTTGCGTATTTGCACGCACAACGTGACCGGCACCGCGCAGTACCTGCCACCTTGTGCATGCAAACGTTGGGGGGTACCATGGGTATATGGCGGTGTCTTCCAGACACTGCCACCATAATATGCATGTTTTCCACCCGGTCGACGAGTTGACCTGCGGAAAACCGGTGGACGGTCTTTCTGTCCGCCACGGACCCCCCACCCATCTTAATATAGTGGGGCGTCTTTCTGGCATGGATGGCGGGCGCCCGCCATCCTAATGGGCCCCTAGATTTGGAATCTTTACTTCAGCAGTACTTCCGCATACTGTTAGGTAGTGTTATGCAGTTCCTCATTTACTCTATATCGCCCCGGAAGTGATGAAGCAGAGCCGACTATAAGCAACCCCTGCCTGCTAATGCAATTTCTTATGTTTTACCTTTCTGGACCTTCAGATGCAGAGCATGAACACATGTTGGTGCCAGTGTGCTTAATACTGACTTGGGACCTTTTGAGATGTTAAAAAGAGGCTACTGCTCAAATTTGGGAGGTGAGGGGGCATTGAATAATTTGAGGTTAGACATAGAATCCACTAGAAAGAGTTCCCGAAGATAAGTGAATTATTTTCCAGATGGATACTTCTAACCGATTAATATTCCCCTTAGATTAGATACCAAAGCAGTACCTCTCCAAAGTGAGGAATTTATGGAGTGGATTCAAACAAAAAAGTCCTGCAGCGCTGAGAGGGCAAAGTGTCTGTCCCACCAGACTTGGTTGTCAAGGCATTAGTGAATTGTGAACGCATGCATTAATGCCCATGTCATCGTCTGCCAGATATTAACGGCAGGAGGCCCATAAGCCAACACAGTGGAGGAAGCCTTAGGCCTGGTGGAAGACTTCTGGGGACTGATTCTTGGCCCGGGCATAGCAAATGTTGATGCAGAATCTATCCAGCTTGACATGGTCCTCTTCTACACAACTTACCTTTACTTGTCATGCAAAACCCCCAGAGAAAGCGGATCATCCACATGGTGTTGCTTGGTAGGATCAATGTAAAAGCTTAAATCCCTTTTGGGGCACATCCGATGGAACCTTTCCTCCCCATCTTTATGAGGGTGAGGTGAGCAAAAAGCACTGGAAGAGTGATGGTTTGACCTGCTTGTAAAAGAATCATAATTTTGTGAAGAAATGATGCTCAGTCCTCAGCACCAACTTTTCTGGGTAAAAGGTGGTGTATTGCAGTTGCACTTAAAGTGCCTGGAGTTCACTCATGCAACAAGCTGGTGTAATCACTAAGAGAAAGTCAAGAAACGCAATAAGCATCTATGGATCGGTTCAAATGGCTTACACATAAGCAACATCAGGACTAAGTTAAGGTCCCACTGTGGCCTTAAAAACGTCTTAGGAGAGAACATGTGAGTCAAAACTTTAATAAATCTCATCACAACAGCTTATTTAAATGTAGAAAGGCTGAAAGGACTGACAAATAGCCATTAATAGTGCCCACCACAAGCCCTTGCTGGGCCAAAGATAAATTAAACAAACAGACGTCTGACAGCTTCACTTATAAAGGATCCTTCTTAGGAGTGCCAAACCAGGCCCTACATTTGTCCAACCATCCTGTTGCAAGGATCCTGCTCACACACAGAGCTGTGCACAGAGACCTAGGATATCAGTGAATTGTGGTGTACCAGAAACTCACCTCAGTACCTAGAAAGACCCCAACCAGCTAGCATCAGTGTCACATTAGCTCTTCGTCCTATAGCAAAGTAACCAATGATTGGACAACCTAGAACATGCGACTAAGTACGAACTCGGGAATGGTGGGAAGTGAGAACACTATTTTGTTATACTCTCATACCAGTCCACAACAGGAGTAAAGAAGAGACACGGTAAGGTTAAAATATGTATTTTCACGGCGTGATCTCAGATGCAGTATCTTAGCCAACATAAGCAGATATATGATTAAAAATAATATGGTCAGCATTGTTACAATTCCATAAAATACAAAAGGAGAAATCATATTACAATGATGGTGAAAACAGGTCTTATAGCGCCTAGTTTTAGCACCCTACCTATATAGGAACTATGTATTATAAACTAAAGAAGGTCTCTTAGGCTTGTTATGGGGACCCCATTACCTTTCCGCTCAGTAAGAGTAAATCACATTCGGATCAGCCAAAGCTCTCTGCATCCCTGGCAACGGAAAATCTTCCAAGTGTGTGAAATCATGGCAAGTGTGTGATAATAAGGGCGCCAGAATCTTCGTTGGCTCACAGCTGCCAAATTGTTGTGTCTAGAAAGCGTTACTCGAACATGTAGAAAAACAGCTAACATGTTTTGACAACCTTGACGGCCTCAGCACTCACTGTGCAGGCTAAGGGCACAATGTAAGTCTAGTGATGTCGAAAATAAAACCTTTTCTCATGTGTAGACCTTCGTGAAGGCTAACTTACAAAAACAGCTATGCGGTGTCGTGTGCAAAAGCAGCAAAAGGTAAAATGGCGTTTAAACTTCTAATAAGCCATGCTAACATAACATGCAGCAAAGCAGGCCTTAGGCCATACTACAATCCAGAATAAATAGATTTTGTGAAAGGACGTTTGACGGCAAGAATGACTTTCACCCCTTTAGACTGCACATCAAACACAGTCAGTAGCTGCCACTCGATCTCCACACATCTAATCTTACATTGCGTAGATTTAGTTGGAGGACCTTGCCCTGTTGATACGACAGAAGGTCCTCACAAAGAGGTAGCCAGATCGGAGGACAGATGCTCATGTCCAGAACTTCTGGACATCACATTATCCTAGCCTAGTCTGGAGCCACCAGATGCTTTGGGCCCAGTCGTTTGTGATCTTTTACTAAACTCAGGCCGCGAGAGGCAGGGGTGGAATGACGGACAGAGTCACATTTTCCATTTTTGCGGTAAAAAAACAACATGTAAAGCTTTTGACATTGTGCATTCTTGACAGTGGAAAGATCTAGCTGGGGTCCTCCCCACTGTTGGAAGATGTCCTACCTCGGACTGTAGATGGCACTAGGGATCTGCGCCAAATGCTGTCTGCTCAGCTCGTCTGCTCTGGCATTCAGGGACTCTGCCAGGTGGTTTGCGATCAGGGAAATGTCCTGGTGCTCAAACCATCCCCAAAGGCACAAGGCATCCTTGCACAGGACATAGGATCCCATTGAACCCTATTGTTGCAATACCACATGACGGTGTTGTTTTTCCATGAATACCTGCATCAGCTTCACTTGATGGACAGAAGAAAGCCTTCGGTGCCAGAGGAATGGCTCCTAACTCCAACAAACTGATGTGAAGCTAGGCTTCTGTAGGAGATCCAAGTCCAAAATAGTCTCTACACCTCCGCCCTTCTGAACAAGAATATTGCAAAAGGAAGAACCATCTCCTCTTTCCAAGTCCGGTGCCCTTTTGATAGCACCCCTAGAGTGTAACGCTTGTACATCTTGCAGTAGGATGAACATGTGCTCAACTGAAATTGCTCTGATGTGGGGGGAATATTTAGCAGAGTCAAAGAAAAGGTAGGGCATAGACATGTTAAATGATCTGTAAGATGCATTGGTCGTAACCTGGAAGGAAATGTGGACTCTGACCCCACTAATGGCAAAGTAAAGTGGTATATATGCTGCCGGACAAACCCATATCCTTGCCTCAAAAGGACTGGGTGACTACTGTACAGGTTGTCTATACTCCAGCTTTCTGGAATAGTCTCTGACCTTTCAGAATTGGTGCGTAAACTGCTTGATCAATAGACACAAGGAATGACCCATAACTCCACTTTCCACACTCTAATGCCGAGTATGCCTCTTCACCAAAAATGGGTGAGCCATCAAAGGGCGTAGCCATAAGGGGAAATCATGTGGAATTTATCTACCGATGTCGCCAAAATATAGCACAGGTACAGACTACTCTCTCTAGACAATTTGCAGTATTCAGACCTGTGCGATAACATATGGGCAAAATAGGTTCTAAGGACTTCTGGGACTGCCGGCAAGATCTCGTTGACCATGTCCTATAAGACAGCATTTGCTGACCGCAATTCTAGACCAGTCAAGTAAAATATACAGTTGCCAAAATGCTCAATTCCCTTGGATTTGCTATCAGGATGAGTGGCTGGAAATGAGTTGGGATTCCCTTTACTGGTTAAGGCCTGTGAAGCAAGGCTCTCTAGAGTAAGATGTTTGGTGAGAAAATCATGTCTATGATGCCCGACTACCTACCTATTCACAACTGGGCAGAAATAAGGTTTTGACTAAGTGCCCAACAAGGTGTCAGTGAGAATTTCACTAAAAGGGAACAAGGGCACAGAAGTAGCTTGCCCAGGAAATAAAATATGTCAGGATGCTTGTTTTGGCTCGACTGAAGGCAGCTGTAACTTCAGTGCTTTATCTGCCCTCTAACACCACTGCACATGAAGCAACTTCTGTTGGGGGCCCTAGTGGCAAAGGAAGCCCAACCTCAGTGGAGGTGTGAAGCCCCCTGGCAACCACATAATGAAGGCATCCTCTAGAGAGGTGAAGAAAGCCATCACAACCATCATCATCAATACCCAGGGGTGTCGGGCAAGATGGCCGCTGCAGAGTTGTGCTGAGAGGTCGCATCCATTCCCTCTCCTGCACATCAATGGTTTGACTGGCGAGTAGGATGCTGTGTAACCCTGATGAATACCCCTGATGGCTTCAGAACTATGGTGGCTTAGAGGACTGCACGAATATAGTTATTTTAAGAAGCGAACCCTTTGGATTGGACTGGCTTGGGTCTGGGTTAAAAGAAAGGCTGCAAGGCTGCTTGACAGGCAGAGCATGGCGCCTAAGATACCCCCCGGTCTGCAAAATCAGAAAAAGGGAGCGAGAAGGCTAAAGAACTGCCAGACCCTCCAGCAACAAAAGCAGGGGCGGCTGCTACTGCAAAGACGGACACTGCCACCGGGAAGGCCCCCGGCGCGATCAGAAAAATATTCCCCCCGACGGAGAAAGGAAAGAAAGGAGAGATGCGGGGAAAGCCGAGCGTGGCCGCCAAAGGCAATGATGGATCCCCAGCGGAGGCACGTAATCCCGCTATGATTAAATTTGGGAAAGCAGATGGCAAGCACAAGATCCGAGAGCTAGGAATGCGGCAACCTACCCTGGCAGAGGTTCTTTCGTCGAGGACTCCCGAGCAGGCCGATCCGCCTCACGAAACAGACGCGTTGGTGGATACTGGAAGAAACGTCCTCGAGGACGTTACAGACGCTGAGGGCATAGAGAACTTGGTTACCAAGCAACGGCCCGCTCTAACGCAGGAGTAGGATCTGAAGCTCATTGCAGAGGCTCAAGCAACAGGAGAAGCATACAGAAGAGGTGAGCCACCGAATGGAATGAGAGATGGAGGCAAAGGAGGACACGGGGGGTATCCAACCATAGACTCGGGGGATACGAATGCCGATATGTTGGGGGCCTTAATGCTCGTGGAGGCAGAAATTAATGCCTCAAAATATTTGGATAACACCTGGGGCAGCAGGGTCAGTCTAGAAAACAAAGGCAACCCGGCAGAAGGTGTGAGCAAACAGGCCCCGGAAAAGGGGATGGTGCTTCTATAGAGGGAGAGTGCTTCTTCTCCCTGAATGAAGACTCAGAATCGGTATTATCATCTGATCAGAGCTCGGAGGAGGAGGGGGAGGAGGAAACCGGGTCAGGGTCTAGTACATCAGGAAAAGAATAGACGATGAAGAGAAAATCCTCAAAATCAAGGAGGCAGACGTCCGGGTCCCCCCTACACCCCGAGAAGCGGTTACCATGGGACTACTCTGCTACCTCGCAGGTCTATCAGGAGGACGCTAGTGCTGGGGGTGCCTCATCTGGGGCTCCCCCCGCCGCGATTCTTTTGACATTTTATTTAGCACTCTTAAGCAGATGCAAGGGGAAGCAAGGGCAGAATGCCGCAGAGCAAGACAGGCCTCAAAGAAAATTCAGAATACCCTGAGGAAAGTTAATAAACTGTATGATGAAATCGTGGACAGAGTAACGGAGGTTGAAGAGCGTACTGGCAGGCTTGAAGACGATGTCGGGAACTGGCAATCATTCTAATCAGAACAGGAGAAGTTGGCAGAGGACATGCGTTGGAAGATGGAAGATTTTGAAAACAGGCAGAGACGGAATAATGTTAGACTTTTGGGTGTGGCAGAAGGGACAGAAGGGCAGAACGTTAGGCAATTCGTGATTAATTTGTTAAAGGGGGCCTTTCCGGAGTCTCAGTGGCAGTGGGCACAGGTTCCCCTTTATGATGAAGAAAGCCCGAGGTACGGGGGGTACAGGGGGTGATGGCCAGGGGAACCTGCCCAAGGCAATATTAGTGAATGTTGGGAACTTCCTGCTGAGAGAAGAGATAATTGGCAAGGCAAGGCCAGACAACAGGAGGTGATTCGAAGGCATCACTTTCCTCACCAGGCCTGATTTCTGTCACGTCACCATAGAGAGGAGATGGAAGCTTAGACAGATGATTGCTCCTTTTCAGGCCTTGGGCTTGGAAGCATACCTCCTCTTCCCTGCTAGGCTCAAGGTAGTTGTAAGGGGAAAAGCCTGGATGTTCTCTTCAGAGATCAAAGCCCAGCTGTTCTTGGAGGAAATGAGGAAGCAGAAGGGTGGTTAAAGGGGCTGGACCCAAGGTGTCTGTCTACTGAGTATAGGTATATGATGATGGGGTAGCACACCACATCAAGAGGAGAAGTGGGAGAGGGATGCGATTGGCACAATTCAAGGCGGGCACACATAGGTCTCCTGACCTATTTGCCTGTAAGGGGGAGGGGAGGAGGGGGTAGGGGGGAGCATGGGGAGGAGGGGCGGGGGGAGGTACAGGGAGGAAGGGGGGTGAAAAAGGGGCCCAAAGTTTTGTTATTTTTTTATGTTGGCACATTACACTCATGAAAAGAATGTTTCCGAATGTACACAATATGAAAACTGCAATGTATTAGAATGTATACAGTACGTGAAGAGGATTGTATGGAATCAACAGACGCAGATCTTTCTTAATGATTCAGTAGTTTCACTGGTAGGACAAAGGATGTATCTGTATGGCGTGTAGAATCGCCTCGATAAATGTCTGTGGACTCAATGAAGTAAACAAGAGACTCAGGGTGGCTGCATTTCTTAAAACACTGCATCTCGATCTGGTATGCCTGCAGGAGACCTACATAGAGGGTGGTAAAGGATATCTCTTGGAACAATTGGGTTTTTCAGTATTAGCGAACTCCAAGCAAGGGACCAAGACTAGAGGGGTGGCAGTACTAGGGAGGAGTGGAGATACAATAGTGAAAAGGAAGAAGGAAGATCAGTGGGGGAGGTGGGCAATACTGGAATTGGTTTTTAAGGGGGATACTATCACACTGGTTACGATATATGGGTCAACAGAGGATGACCCAGATGTTTTTCAGTACCTGGATGTCGAGCTTGCACAATGGCCCGAACCAATCGTTTGCTGCGGAGATCTCAATCTGCATGATTTTAGTAGCTCATTTGCTCAACCTGGGAGACAGTATATAGGGAGGAAAAAGAAGGTGTATAGAGCACTCTCAGACATGGTGGTACATAACTCCCTGGAAGACCCCTGGATGAAGTGGCATCCGCACTTAGACGGCAGCACATTCTATTCAGCTCCTCACAAGGTATTGGTTCGATTGGATTATTTTTTAATTTCGAATAGTTTGATTACTGGCTCAGACACCCCTGAATGATCTCAGATCACAGTCCACTAGTAGTGACACTTAAGCTGGGTCAGGTCCAAAGGAGAGATGTATCTTGGACCTTTGAACGTGCACTATTACAAGATCAGGCATAGCGGGACTATATGGCCGTATGGATAAAGGATTTTTGAGATATAAATAGAGGGACGGCACCACCGGGGGTTGTATGGGATTCATTCAAGGCGGGGGTTAGGGGGGAGACATTGAGTTTTGTGTTATCTAATCAAAAGAAGGAGAGATTAAGGTCAGAAGAACTACAACAAAATCTTTTGAAATTGGAAGCAGATTTAACAGTAGCTATAACTCAGAATTCCCCGCTCGACCAGCTATTGCTTAGGATTACCGCAACTAGAGCAGAAGCCCTTGAAGGTATGGCCAAAAAAGCAGCGGAGAAATATCTGACTCAAAGGGAGAGGGCATACGAACTCAGTGAGAGGGGGGGCCATATTTTAGCGGTTCGGAGTAGGCAGAGAGCAGCAATATCTGATGTTAAGGAGATTGTTGATGCACAGGGCAACTCTTTTACAGAGGCAGGTCAGGTGAGGGAAGTCTTTAGACAATTCTATATAGGTCTTTACTCCTCTGATAATGTAGGGGGTATGGAGGAGGTAGAGGGGTATCTGAGGGATGTTCTCCCTCCGGTGCTTGAGATGGATGACAAGGAGGAGTTAGAAGCCACATTTCAATTGGAAGAATTTGTTATGGCTCTTGGTAGCCTACCTTCGGGGAAGGCAGCGGGTCCGGACCAGATCCCGGTGGAATTTTTTTAAGTATTCCAAACGGTGCTAGCAGCTGATATGTTTAATATTATGTTACTGGCTCAGAAGGGGGACTCAATACCGGATTCCTGGGGAGCTGCTGACATCACAGTGATAGCAAAAAAGGGCAAACCACCAACGGCTCCAGGCTCGTATCGACTCATTACACTAATGAATGCCGATGTAAAAGTTTACTCTAAAATGCTGGCCAAAAGATTAACAAGGGTAATTGAGAGCCTGGTTAGCCCCTCCCAGCATGGGTTTATCCCAGGAAAAGGTACAACGCAACATGTCTGGTAAGTAATCACAATGTTCGATGCAGCAGGTACCCTGGGAGACCCTATGGCAGCACTGTTTTTAGATGCAGAGAAAGCATTTGATAGGTTCTCCTGGGGATATCTCTGGTCTGTCATGAGATGGAGTGGCATAGGGGAGGGATTCATAAAGGCTACACAAACCCTATATAAAGACCCAAAAGCTAAGATTAGGGTTAATAGGGGGCATTCTGCATGGGTTAAGATCAGTAGGGGGACCATGCAGGGTTGTCCCTCCTCTCCCTTGTTATTTGCGCTTTATTTAGATCCGTTTCTCCGCCGATTAGAACAAAATCCAGAGATTCCAGCAATGCTGATGAATGGCTGCTTGATAAAAACTTTGGCGTACGCTGACGATGTGGCCATTCTGACACCCAATCCGACAGGGGCTATTAGGGAGGTGGAACTGGAAGCCCAAAAATTTGGTCGGGTATCGGGATATAGCTTGAATAGTTCGAAAACGCAGATCGTAGAAAATAGGTATGTTGGTTGCAATGATGGTAGGGTAGTTGGCTCAGCACTTTACCTGGGAGTCGCGATCTCAGCAAATCTAGAGGACGTAGTAGGAAATAATATGACTTCCTTAATGACACGAGTAAAATTAGATTTAGACAGAATGAACAACCTACATTTGTCAATAGTGGGCTGTACTAATGTAATTAAGATGTTGATTCTTCCTAAGTTTCTTTTCCTTTTTAGACCCATTCCGTTATTATTTGAAGCAAGTTGGTTTAATGCACTAGAGGTGATTTTGAATAGATTTATATGGGCGCAGGGAAAAACACGGAGGGCCTATAGGTTCATCTCCCTCCCGAGAGAGAAAGGTGGGTGAGGAGCACCGGATTTTAGATTGTATTATATGGCGGTTTCCTTACAATACATGCAGGGGCTAATTGGAGGGGCGAACCTTGACCGAAGAGTTGCCAGCTTTTCTACGGAGGTGTATTCAACAGTCCTTGGGGCAGAAGCAGGAAACTGCTTGTTAAATAGTATCGATTGGATACCTTAAAAGAACAAGGTTTAAGACATTAGCTGCCGCTGTAAATATTTGGAGTGCTTTTCTGAAAAAATCAAGATTAGGGAGATACAACAGATATGTTAGGATGTATAAAAATAGGTCATTTCCTCCAGCTGTATTTTCAGACACAACAATGGCAGACTGGGAGGCAAGGGGATCACACAAATTGGTGATATTGTTAATACTGATGGGATGATGCAGTTCAGTGATTTGAGGAATAAGTTCGGTCTGGATAACAGAGGCTTTTTTAAGTATCTTCAGATTAGGAGTTTCTTAGGCAACAAGCAGGGTGGGGCTGCTGGGTTTAGCAGGAATGAGATTCTTGAGAAAATAAAGCTGTCTGTGGATTGTACGATACGATCTTTTTATGCAAGTTTGGTAAAAGGGAAAAAGGATGACATGGAAAAACACAGTAATAAGTGGGTGGAGAAATTGGGTGGTGAGCAGGTTTGGTTTCAGGAATCCTTAGAATTAGGTTGAACGGTTCTGTGTTCATCCCCTTTACAATCCCAACATTATAAAACCCTATTCTCATTGTATTTTACGCCAGCTAGGGTTGCAAAATGGGGCGGTACTACGGGTATTTTTTGTCCCCGATGCAATTCCCTAGAAGCAGACAGTGTGCACAACTTTGCCACATGCCCTCAACTGCACACACTAGTGAGGGATATAGAGGTCTTTTTGGTTAGGTCACTGGGAATTCAAATAGTGCTCACTCCTCCCTGGATTCTTCTAGGGGTTGGTCCAGATGGAGATGCGGTACCACGGGAATTTTTGTGTGTAGCAATGGCAGTGTACAGATTAACCATAGCCAGGGCGTGGCTCGATAAAAACCCTCCGGCAATGCAAACCTGGCTGGCTAATCTATTATCTGCATATAATTTGGAGAAGAATATTTATGCTCGGAAGGGCAGGAGGAAGAGGGCCTTGGGTCTAAGAATTTGTGAGCCAGTAAATAAGTGGAAAGAAGGATTGGGTAATCATTGAACTTGTGGAAAAATATTGTTGTGTTTTGGCATAAGAATGATACAAGTTTAATATATTTTGAAAGTGTACTGTATATGGATAAAGGTCATGAATTGTTGAAATAATATATGAAATATTCATGTTGAAATGTACAAAGTAAAAGTGTGCATAATTTGGAAAATAAAAATATATAAAAAAAAAAAAATACCCTGGGGTGTCCCTTGTTGTCACACAGGGTCAGAAGCACAGCTAAAAAGACTATGGAGGTTCTTGGCGTGTAAGACGTGGCAGAGGTACCTGAGCAGAATCTGGGTGCAGGATGATTGGTAGAGCTTTTATGATTTAATACAACAACATGCGGGAGTAGGTTTGGTGTCCGATATTGTATCAGTACAATGTGGAAGGGACAGGCACAGGTCTCTGAGCTAGAATGGAAGTCACAAGAGGTCAGACAGCACCAAGGATGGATCTGCCGGTGAAAACCCAGCTTGGAAACCCTACAGTTCTTTGGGGTCTGAAGGCTTCAATCCGCTGCTGTGTTGCAGAATGGATTGGGAAGCATGGAGCGCATCAGGATCGGTTGAGGAATTGACTTTGTGACTGGAGACCGCGGAAATTTATGACTTACATTGTGTCACCCTTGTGCCTTCACTTTAGGTTCAGAGTGGCGGTATGGAATCGAGTTCTGCTATGCTTTTTGTGTTTGCGCTTGGACTTCGATTTGAACTTACAAGCGGACTTCAAGCATGAAGTTGACCACTCGCAAGAACTGCCTCGAGAAAGAGTCCACATCCCTGACTTAGAGTTCGAGGAGACAGAGTGGGAGGAGAACCTGTGTGAAGTCCACTTGTGTTTGTCTCCTGATCCTTTGGGTGTACAAGGGCTAATTTATTGTATGACTTTGTGTTGTGGCCTAAGCCCAAACACAAGAAACACCCCTCATGCTTTCTGCAGTCATGGCATGGTTTAAAATCTGTCATTTTGGGTGGGGACATCATTCCCTAGCACATTCGAATTCATTGTCATAGTCGTCAGAAAACCGACAAGAATGAAGGAGGAGCTCCAGATTTGAGTTGGAAGGAACAGAAATGAAGGTACTGACATCAGCATGTATGGGTGGCACTTATATGCAGCTCCGCTCCATCGCTTCAGCGTGCAGTACAGCGCCAACACAGAGCTGAAGAAAAGTTTCCAGATCCGCTTTGCCTCTTGGGGAATATTCTAAGGAGAGAACTATGCAGTGAGAAGTATCCATCAGAAGCCCCTCTATGTATGCACATGCATTTATTTCAAGTTAACATTTTTGTATTGCATGAGTCTAGCAAGCTAAAACTGTCTACTACCCAGACCTAAAATCCTTCGCTAAATCTTCCTACAACATCTGGCAGGGGATGGGGGAGGTCTTTCAGCACCCGACCAAGCCTTCACACTGGACTAAATAATAAACAGTCACACAATAAAAAATAGCAAGGTCAGTGTGACTTTCTTAGTCTTCACCGCTGCCTCTAACCATTCAACATAGAGAAGATGTGGAAAATACTGGACTATGGGCAAATCTAACCAGATGTTCTGGAGCTAACCAAGGGCAGTCACAAGAAGACCCCAGCACACGTGAGGTTTGACCACAATGAGCGTTTAGCAAAACATGTAAACACCACCGCACGTTTTCCACAGACTTGGGGTTCAGTTTACTAACATCTACCTGATGTTCTAAGTACAGAAGAAGAAAGATCTCCCACTACATATTAGATTCAAGCTTTTGCGAAATAAGTGACATTCATATCAGTCTGCAAAAGTCAAAAACCATTAATGCACGGACCCGGCTGGCAAAAAACTGGAACAGCAATTACTTGTCACCTTCATGCGTGCTGCTACCCTGGTGTCAAAATAAAAGGATCCGGTACAAGAATAAATCCAAAACACTCAAGCAAATCAACTCAGCTCTGCAAGATTAAAAGGGAGATATTGCATTAAGAAACTGCAAACTCGTTACTATCAACAGAATATGTTGTATGGATTAAAACAACGAGGTTCTCGCCATTTCTTCAAAAAGCAGTAAAGAAAAGAGACAATTGATCCCACAAATAATAAAAGCATCAGCTGAAAATGAAGCCAACTGACCCGAGAGATATCAAAGCTTGAAAACGCCCTGAGCCGCATGTAAAGCGTCTCAATTATGATAAATGTGTGGTAATCAGATTATTACATTCTGCCTATTTTCAGTAATAAATGTGTAGTACTGGAATTATTGTACATGTTTTAGTGTAGTGTGAGGTCTGCACACAGCCATGCATGGATGTGTGTGTACGTTTTTATGTTCAGATGTATGAGCTCTGGTCCGTGTGTGGGTTTGCGCCTCATACCTAGCGCACTCTGCTCATAGCTGATGTGTGGCTCTAAATGTGCTTTTTCACGAAGTGGTGAAAGGATCATGACCAAGAAATGTGTTTCCAATGCTTATGAAGCAGGAATGCAAGTATTGCTTATGTATGCTAATTGTTGCCAGATGTGCTTGCTTGCAAATATTCATCTTTGCAATATTCAATCCAACCAAAGCCAGAAAAGAAGTGGCATATGGAGCTTCATTTTGTAATATTAGACTCAAACCCAATTCCCACACCATTTAGGGCAGTTATTTGCTACATATGGAGGGTTGGATTTCAGTATTAGCACAATTAATACTGCACGTTGCGGAATCGTGCGCCTTAACTGTAGAAAATGAAAAACGTTTCTTTGATGCTACAGTAATACAGTGGGAAACTTCACAAAGGTATTTACAAGTGTGTGTAGTAATCCTGTAGTTTACTACTTCACCTACTCATGAAAGCCATTCACAAAGCTGCAGACGTGGACCTGTGCTTACATCTGTGCTTATCTCCCTGTGGACAGTTCTCCATCAAGTATATATAACTATCATTTTTGGTATACATGGTGGGGTGGCTGCAAAATGGGGAATATTGAGGAGAAAGAAAGGGGAAAATCAAGGAGGGGCACAGGAAGAGGAAAGCAAATACAAAACACAGCTACAAATGTTAGCTGAAAATCACAAAGGTTACACTCACATCTGCTCAAGTAGTGCTTCAATCTAAGCAGGCTCAAATCTACTCCAACCAGGCCCTGAAGTAACATGTACTACAAGGGAATCACTTAGAGATAAGTGGGGGCAGGGAATAACACTATGAGCACAAAGTCCATCACTCCACACAAAAAACACAAAATCCATACATAGAACGCATCCATACAAGGCAAATTGTAAAATTGTTACTATAATAGATGCACATACACAAAAATACACATATATGTGTAATGAATCATAAAACTACATGACACTTTTGACATCACATACTTAAAGACACACCATGACGCATTAGATATCCCAAACCAGACCCAACACAACGCAACCGACACACGTAAAAACTCCATGTTCTACCAAAAAGTTAAGAGAAAAAACAATAGTCAAACACAGTAATTACACAGTAAACATATTCCATGCAGGCTTAATATACGCCTGCAAGGCTTAGAATTATACCTGTAGGAGAAAAAAGAGATCTGTCACTGATGGGTGGCACCCATAGTGTGACCCCCATGACCAGAGGAATGTCATCCCCTTCACCCTTTCTAGTATTCCCTACTATATGCCTATGTTGTGTAGATTCAATCCCTATTCCAGTGCCTTTATTTCTACGCTCCATGCGCAGAGAACACTGCCAACCCTACTCCTTGCGAGTAGAGTTATAATTAAAATATGACCATAAGGTTATTTTGCGGTGCACAGGTCCCCACCCATGATCCGAATCAAAGGAGATCGTACTCCTGGGCGTATGTCTAAATGTTTTACTTTGTGGATTGCATCCAAGCATAGAACTAGGCACAGTTGTAGTTTTACTACTACACACGAGCAGTTCTTCAAGCTGCCTTTGTGAACTAGGTCCAATATCTAGTTTCTAAAGGTTATTCTGAGAAACCTGGGCCAATCGGTACTCCAGACGAGGTTTTGCTGCCACCTTTGTTTCATGTATTTATTTATTAAGCAGAAACAGGAACATATCAATAAGAAACATTCTACTCTGCAACAAGCGCATGCGACATTACTGAGTAGCAGATTTGGATAGAAGGTGTCAATCACAAGGCAGTACATACAGTTATAGTATATTCCTATTTAGAGCAGCAGGTTTACAGTGCACGAGGTTAGTGATAGCAATTCTTGAAGAATGAGATCATGAGTAGGGAAAGCAATGAGGTGGAAAACAGGGCAGTAGGAGAAAGTTTCTATGTAGGACCAGTAGATTGAAAAACAGAATCTAGATCAGGGGTCTTCAAACTGGGGGGAAGGGGGGCCTCGAGTGATCCCATCGGGGCGCCCGGCTCTGTCCGAAAGAAGCATTGTGCTGATAACAGTGCTTTGTTTTCAGATGAAAAAACAATGAGCTGCAGTAAGCCACTCTGTGATGGGTCATCACTAACCGCTTTTGCTTGTAGTTATATCCTAGCTGGGAGAAGGTGTCAACTGGGAACAGACTCCACATATTCTTCAAACCCCTACCCCCATTTCTAATAATCACACTGTGGGTACTTTACCACGGTAGTAAGGGTTGCTGGTCCAGAATAGTATTTTTGGCAATCATGTATTTGATAACATTTTTAAAACAGTAACAGAACTTGACTGCAATGTTTAAATAAGTCTAAACATATTTAAACAGTTTAATAGAATAATTGTAAAAAAGATGGGGGGGGGGGGCTTTGATTATTTTTCTTTTCACTGGGGGGGGGGGGTTGCGGCATTAAAAAGTTTGAAGACCACGGATCTATATGGTGCGCGTGGAGGGGATTCTCTGCACCCAAAGTCCAGCAGGCTCTGGAGGCAGAGAGACTGGGCGTATGTCATGGCTGAAAACTACACCCTGCACTCAAAGACCTCTGGGATGACTAAATTCCATTGCTTGGCTTTCTCGGGTGCATGCAGTACATATAAGACATGGCAGCAGGCTGTGCCTACTGAGTAACTTGGTCGGAATCCAAGGTATATCTTGACAAAATCAAAATAAAATGCTCTGGACTTGCACAATGTCATTGATGATGTAATTGGTTATTGATGTGGTATATAATATGTAGTGACCTCTCACTGGTTATGCATCATTTTTTTATACTTGAAATAGGTGTGTGCCCTGTTTGTAAGTTTGCAAATGCTAGCACTCAGTGTGAAACCTTTGTGTCACGTCACACGACATGCAGGAAAAGGCAACCACTTAAGTTCTATTTTTCTAAAAAGGCATTAGTAAATGTATTTATATAAAACATCCAAACCAGCGATAAAGAGTGCATAAACACAAAACTTATCTCAGTGTTCCATTGGCTTGTGACTATCACTGTGTAAGTGCTGAGAGCAATTCAACAAACCAAGACGCAGCCTCTGATTTCCCTTGTCTTGCATAATCGCTTGGGCAGATTTGTGTTGGTAACTAGATCTTTGGATAGTAAGACACAGACAGTAATGATCATAGGTGCCTCGCCACCCTGTCAAATGATCTTTTCCTGACCCTGAGCTCCATCTTTACTCAGACACCCTCTGGCTGTAATTGACAGGGGGAATTTAATGGGCTGATGAATAGGTCAATTTACAGATACAACCCTCAACTATTGCTACACACTGGTCAAACTCAGCTGGCAGCCTTCATGCCTCATTCAGCCTCAGGGATATATGGCCATAGGGACACTAGATGATGCAGTAGTACACCTTCTTTGGAGGGCTACATCCTTGTCCTCCACTGATCACTTGTTCATGCCCTCCTCCGACCTGCACAGTGGGATAGAAACGAACAATTTAGGACAGTCAGACCACATCACCAGAAGTTGGCAATAGGTTGTAAGAGTGTATGAAAGCAAGTATTCTGGCGACTCTTTGTCTGGTGGATCACTACTGGGAACTTCTTAGATGGTCTCAGACAGGAAATAAAGTAGTTTTCCCATCTCAATGTGGATTCTATTCACTCTCCTCTGACTTTGTGGGAGGCATTTAAGCCAGTCTTGAGGGGCAGGACTTTGATTTAATTTCTAAGCTTAAACAGAACAAACAAGAAACCCTATGTAGACTTGAATCAGTCAGTTCAGTTCAGTTCAGTAAATCTTTATTTCGAAGATTAAAAAATCATCATAAAAATACATTACACAATAAAAATTTCATTAAATTACATTTCTGAACTTTTAGTGAATTAAAACTATAGGGAGGGGAGGATACAATTCATACGGAGAAATAATTATTATCACAGAGATTAGTTAATTTCTTGTATTTCTCAATCTTACGGCTACTTTTAAAAAACTTAAGATAGAGCATAAGGTAAGGGTATCACTAGCTTTCTGTAAGAAAAACAGTGCAGCTCTTGCGTGACGAAATTTCTGTTTCCTAAGAATGTCAACCAGAAATAAACGTCTAGGATTTCGATAAAATGAAAATAAAAGTACAAAATGAAGGGTGTCCTGCGGAAACCTATTGTCGCAGCCGCAGGCACCCTTCTGCTCAATCATTACAGTAAAACCAGAGGGGAAAGCTAAAATGTTAGGTAACAGATTGAGCCTAAAACGGCACATTAAAAATCTATCATACTGGCTTTACATCAGAAACAGATAGGGTTCCATTTCCACCCCGTTTCTCACTAAGCCATGAGCTGCTATTGATTTCTTTACAGGACCAGCACCACGTCTAGCAGATTCAAATTTTTCTAACCGCAACTTTTTCACCCTTAATTTACAGCTTCTAGAAATCAAGGACGGGTCACTAAATAGGTGATACTGGTCTATATTCACAAAGAGTCTTTAACATATTTTAACCAAGGAATTTGTAACCCCCTATCCCTTTGCAGACAGTCTAAGACAATATCCCTGCTCAATGATGATTCCGGATTGGTCCAAATTCTAATCCATGCTATAATTGGCCTCAGCTTGACATAATCTGAGATGTATGGCATCCCAAGTTCTGCATGAGCGATTTCGGCCGAGATGGAGTGTGGGATTTTCAGGGTTCTGTGGAGAAATTTGTCTTCCTCTACTTGTAGTTGTTTGCAGTCCCTGAAGCCCCACACCTCCGCCCCATACAAGGCCTTTGCCATACTAATTGAACCATACAAAGTCAGTACTTGTTCGGGGCAACATTGCCCCAACCTACGAGCAAAGCTTTATATTGCACGATTCAAAGAAACTAGCTTGGTACAATGTTCCTCGACCAGTTGACTAAATTGGATTTCACCATCAAATAGAAGGCCCAAATAGGGAAAAGTGTTTACTTTATCCAAGGTATGTGACCCTATTTTGAACACACACTTATTTGCGGGTCTTTTGCCAGCCACCATAACAAAGGATTTATTTAGATTTACAGATAGACCTAGGTCGGCCATGAACTTGACAAATCCATCCACCAGTTGTTGTAGGGCCCTCGGTGTTCGAGCAAGCAAGACCGCGTCATCTGCGTACAATAGTACTGGGATTTGACGCGGTCCTACTTTAGGGCAGTCCACAGCTAGGGAAATGAGGGCACTCTCTAAGGCATTGATGTAGAGTGAGAAAAGAAAAGGAGCGAGAATGCACCCTTGCCTTACTCCTCCTGAGCATAGAAATGGGTCAGTACGCCCCCCCTCTGGGCTAAAACGGACCCTGGCGGTGGTGTTCCAGTGCAACTCTTTTAAGACATTTATCAGCCTCGCATCAATGCCTATCTTGTGCATCATGGCCCGCAGTTTAATCCTATTCACATTGTCAAAGGCCGCAGCCAGGTCCATGAATCCCATGTAGACCGTGCCGTTGCCGGCTTTTGTGTATTTGGCAGTTAGGAGGTACAGATTCAGACACTGGTCACTAGTTGATTTGCCGGCTCTAAACCCGTACTGTATGTCAACTATAGTTCGGTTCTCCTCTGTCCACTCCATAAGCCGATTCAAGATCACTCGACCTAATATTTTGGCCGAGACATCAATGAGCGAAATCGGCCTGTAGCATTTTGGATCATCCCTATTCCCTTTGACTTGAATCAGTCATCCTTGAGCTTGATAGCTCCAGATTGGAAAATATACAGATTCTGATGGACTCGGATTGTGAGATCAAAATGGGTTCTCACGTCAAGTTTATGAACACTTCAACAAGAATGAGAAACTGTTGTTCTGGCTTAATAAAAGCAAAGGAGACAGCACTAGGCATGATGGGTGTGGAGTGCTGAGGGATGATTATTAGTGAAACCTCAGCCCATAGCCCATGAGTGTGTTGGAGGGTCTATGCACCCTTGCGTTCATACTTGCTTTATTGCAAATCTCTCCAATGACAGTGTGTTCTGAGAGTCCCCTTTAATGGGGGATTTGTCGAAAGCGACTGGCTAGTGTGAGTTGGGTGGGACACCTTGTTGTAACAAGTGTTTAGTTGAGCTTTAATAGCAGGTCTCCAGTAGGCTTGCTCCTACCACCTGTGCAAATGTTTCAAATCTAAATGTTAGATCGGCTTTGAGTCACCACCATAACATCTACGATCTAATTGAGGATGGTGCCCCGGATGTTCTGGCCATCACTGAAACCTGGCTCCAGGACACGGATGTAGCTATTCCAAATCTGGTTTGTCCTCCTGGCTATTCTATGTTCACTCTGAATAGACCTTCCAGAGGGGGCGGCATAGCGCTCATAGTCAGGTCCTGCTTTGCGTGCGTATGGAGTGGCCTTAATATCGCCGGGATGGTGGTATATCGTCCGCCGGGTAGTGATGTGGTGTTTAGAAATTCGTTCCCGGATGCCCTTGGCACACTGGTCACTGGGTGTGCCAATTATTCAATCTTGGGCGACCTGAACTTACATTTCGACACACCCTCCAACTTGGCGGTACGTAGCATCTCCGCTGACTTAGAGGCCTTTCAGCTTGTTCAGCTGGTCTCGCAGCCTACCCATACAGGGGGACATATTCTTGACCCCTTTTTTACCAACTTGCCGGAGACTAAAATCACATCTATTTCTCCGCTAGCATGGACCGACCATTTCTTGGTAACCATTCTGTGCCCCATTCCAACGGCCCCCTCCACCCCTTCGGTGAGACGTGTTCCAAGGAGACTGTGGAACAAACTCAGGCTAGAGGATTTTCATCGCCTTTTAGCGGAAGATCCACTGGGTCCACTGAAAGACGCAGAAGAGGGTTATGACCGCTTCTGCTCCTGGACTACCAGGGCTCTCGACACTCTGATTCCCATCATATCGAGTAAAATCAGTACCAGAGAGTCGAGTCCCTGGTACGACAGTGCCCTGCGTGCCTTGAAGGGAGTCTGTAGACGGGCAGAAAGGGCTTGGCGAAAGACATATGGGGCTGATTTAAAAGCCGCATATGCTACTTCTACCAAGACTTACCATCGGGCTATCTGTCGAGCCCGAGCTGCTTACTATGCGGCAGAAATTCGCAGTAGCCCAAACCCGTCGAAGACCATCTTTAAGGCCGTGAAGGATCTTGTGGCGAAGCGAACCTCCTCTGCAGTGGTGAGTTCCATCTCCCATTGTGAATCCCTTGCTTCGTACTTTCTGGGAAAAGTCCAAGCAATCTATCGGGCATTTCCTAGCACAGGGATCGATCTGGGAAGTTCTGATGGGACGTTACATCTTACCACCCTGCTTTCCTTTCCCCCACTTTCCTTGGAGGGGTTTGACAAACTCGCTTTGCGAGTCAAAACTGGTTCTCCATCCGATCCAGTTAGACCGGCTCTGTTTAGAGATCAGGCCTTTACGGGGCGCTCTGTTGTGTGCTCCCTTGTCAACCTATCCTTGGAGTCAGGGGTGGTTCCAACTAAGTGGAAGCAGGCGGTGGTGTCCCCTATTATCAAGAAGCCTTCCTTGAACCCGTCTAAGCCCGAAAACTACCGTCCTATCTCGCTGCTGCCCTGGCCGGCGAAGATAACAGAGGCCTATGTCAACTTGGCCCTGGCAGATTATCTCGCCCGAACCAATGTCCTCGACCCCACACAAAACGGCTTCAGTGCTGGGCACAGCACGGAGACCGCCCTTCTTGTGATGGTGGAACATCTCCGTGCGGTGCTGGATGCTGGTCAGACGGCGGCGCTGATATTGTTAGATCTCAGCGCCGCCTTCGATACGGTCTCCCACAGCATCCTCCTGCATCGGCTCGAGGAGATTGGTGTCGGCGGACAGGCCCTGCAGTGGTTCCGCTCCTACCTCGGCAATCGTTCCTTCTGTGTTTCCATCCCTCCCTTCAAGTCCAACTTCCAGCCACTGGCCATGGGGGTTCCGCAGGGATCCTCGCTGAGTCCCACGCTGTTTAATCTGTACGTGAGACCGCTGGCTGATGTCGCTAGGCAGTGGGGCCTAACTTTGGTCTCATATGCCGACGACACGCAGCTGGCGGTTACTCTCAGCGGGGATGCGGAAGTGGATGCCCCCAGGTTTCAGGATGGACTGAAGGCGGTGGCTAGCTGGTTGACGGGGAACTGTCTCCAGCTGAATGCCACTAAGACAGAGGTTATGGTTGTCGGAAGGGGAGCGGAGCTTTGGGGTGACCAATGGTGGCCATCTGAGCTGGGACCATCCCCGACGCCGGTGTTGGAGCTGAAAAATCTAGGAGTCTGGTTAGACTCGGGTCTTACCTTTGTAGAACACACTAAAAGAACAGCTGCATGTTGCTCTGGTCTGTTGAGAGGCTTAAGACCTGTCCTCAAGTACTTCGACGCCCCAACCAGACAGTTAGTAATCCAGGCCACTGTCATCTCTCGCCTGGACTATGCGAGCTCGCTCCTCGCTGGGGCGAATCAGGCTGAGCTTACTCGACTACAGCGGGTACAAAATGCCGCAGCCAGGGCGATTGTCGGCCTGCCTAGATTTTGCCCGGTGGCAAATGTCCTTCGCTCCCTACACTGGCTTCCAGTGAGGAAGCGTATTCTTTTCAAGGTTCTTTGCCTGGCCTTCAAGATCCTGCGAGGCATTGGCCCTGAAATTTTGGCTTGCTCTCTTTCTTTATATGTCCCTACTCGTACTCTTCGCTCCCAGGGCCAGGCCTTGGCTGTAGTCCCTAGATACAGGCTTTGCCGTATGGGGGGACGTTCCTTTGGTGTAAAAGCGGCTTCAGCTTGGAACTCTCTCCCGGTGGAAATTCGCCTGCTGGAGGATCTCATGGCTTTTCGGAAAGCCTTGAAAACATTTCTGTTCTAGTTCCCTTCCTTAGCCCCAGCCCGTTTAAATTACTTTCAATTAGAGTGGTCCTTCCTAGCCTCCCTTTTTGCTGTGTTATGTTCCTTTTATGCACTTCCTTGTCAAATGCGCCAGGACGCTCCTTAGCTGGAGTAGCTGTGCGCACAATAAAAAGCAATAACATAACATAACATAACATGATCAAGTTCAGGGCCTTGAGGGTGGTGGGAGCACTGCTGCCAGATTTGGATGAGGCTATAATTATGCTCATTCCAAAGCCCGGTTATGTGCCCGACCGAACTGGATCATATAAGCCACGCCCCTTCATTAACGAAGAGGTAAACATCCTTGCTGTAGCCCTGGCAAACCATTTCCTCAAATTGGTCCAGTCCTCATTAGTTTCGACCAGCTGGGCTTTAGCCAGACTGGTCCACGCACCACAAAAGAAATGCCTATATTTATTACAGGTTGCGCAGCCGCTCTGAGATGCTGTGCAATTTTGAGCTGCACCGTGGGCCTTTTTTATGGTAAGTAAACCAACACAATGCTTTGTGTCATATTAGGCAGCATTGTGGCACATGATAATCTGTGCAAAACATCTGTAAATAATACTCACAGTGTCTCTATAACACCTTAGCACTGGTGAGCAGAATCGGGGAACCCATAGCTTTCCTGTTAATAGCCTTTGCCAAAGCTCTTGATGAAAGGGATTCAGATTATCTTTTCACCATCCTTACAAAAATAAACTTTAGCCCAAACTTGCTTGAATGAGCCTGCCTCTTTTAAATAGAATCCATAAGCAAATGTGTGTTAATGAAGAAAGCTCAGAGGCCTTTGCCATTGACCTGGGCACAGTGCAGGGGTGCCCCTTATCACCCTTACTCTTTTTTGCTTGAAATCTAGCTCATAGCAAAGTGGCTTCTCTGAGATGAGGGGATCTGGGATTCAATCAATCAATCAATAAATCAGGACTTGTAGAGCACAGCTTTTCACACTTGAGGGTATCCAGGCCCTGGGATCCTGATGCTATCAGTTGATTAGCCATGTCTTGAACTCCCTTTCTAAATTCCAAGAGCATGGAGGATGGTCAGAGGTGGAGTGGAAAGTCGTTCCAAGACTAGGCAGCGATGTAGGAGATGTAGCGACCTAAGCTGCTGATTCGACAGATGTGAGGAGTGTGTGCAAGGACGAAGGTGGCGGAGCGCAGGTGTCTGGAGAGCTGGTGGTAGTTCAAGCAGTGGTTGATGTATACTGGTCCTTGATCCTGTAGGGCCTTGTTGGCGTGTGTTAGCATCTAGAACTGGTATCTTTTCTGGATGGGCAGCCAGTGGAGGTTCCTGAGGTGGGGGGGGGGGGTGATGTTGGTCCTTTTGGGGATGTCCAGGATGAGTCTTGCCACTGTGTTTTGGAGATTCCTGCATAGAGTGTGTTGCCGTAGTTGATTCGGCTGGTGACTGGGGCTTGGGTGACTCTATTCCTGGTTTCGACGGAGAGAGTTCTGAAGATCTTTTTCAGAATGGGAAAGGGTGTGGAAGCAGGCGGAGGTGACTGCGTTGAACTGGTGTTTCATGGTGAGTTTGCTGCTTAGGATTATGCCGAGGTTGTAGGCGTGATCTGCCAGTAAGGATCCGAGTTTGGAAGGTCACCATGTCATTCCACAGGGAGGAGTTGTTTCCGAAGATCAGCACTTCCATCTTGTCCATGTTGAGCTTCAGGCAGTTGGTCTTCATGCAGTTGTGGAAGATGATTCTGGTGGTGATGGTATCTTCTGAGGGTGAGAGGATGGGTTGGATGTCGTCTGCCTAGGAGATTATGTTGATGGTGTAGGTTCTGAAGATGTTGAACAGGGTGGAGCTCAGAAATGAACCTTGTGGTAAACCGCAGATGATGCTGTTGGATTCTGACGAGAAGGGAGGTAGGCGGATTCTCTTAGTCCATCCTGTGAGAAAAGATGCGATCTATAGGAGGGAGTTCCCCAGGATCCCGATGTGGTGAAGCCTCCGGATGAGGGTGTTGTGGGAAACTGGGTTGAATGCTGCGGATAGGTCAAGGAGGATCAGGGCCACTGTGTCACCCCAGTCAAGGAGGGCTCTAACGTCTGTGCCGGTGATCGGGGTGGTCTCGGTGCTGTGATTGGTGTGGAAGTCGGTCTGGGATGTGTCCCGCTGGTTGTTGTTCTCTAGGTGTTCAGTAAGTTGTTGGTTGATTGCCTTCTCGAGAACTTTGGTGGGGAAAGGGAGCAGAGAGATGGGTACTAGTTCCTGAGTTCGCTGGGGTCGACTGAGAGTTTCTTCAGGAGGAGTCTGACCTCTCTGTGTTTCCATTGCTCTGGGTATGCGGCCATGGTGATGGATGCATTGAGGATGAAGGTGAGTTCAATGCAGATTTCCTTGCTGGTGTCTTGTGTGGTGAGCTGTTTCCTTCCAGTGAGTGGAGGGTTGCCAGTGATGTCTATTGTCATGAGGAGGCTGTGGAGGTCAGTCGGTTAGGGTTCGAAGTTGCTGTAGATGGTGAATATCCTGTTGTGGAAGTAGTCCACCAGGGTGTCGCAGAGTTCCTGGAATGGGAATTCCGTTTTCACTGGCTGACGGGCAGGTTGACTCTCTGACGATGTTGAAGAGTTATTTGTTGTGGTTGGAGCTGGCCTCAATGCGGTCTGCCAGGGCGCATTTTTTCATGCCGTTCAGGAGTCAATTGTATTTGTTAAGGACTGCTATGAAGGTGACTTGATCCGTGGGATCTTTGCTGGTGCACCATCGTCTCTCTAGATGTTTGCAGTTGCGTTTCGTGGTTCTGTGTTTTGGTGTGTACCAACTTACTTATTGGGTGGATCTAATGGTTTCTGTCACTTTGGTCCAACTGCGGTGAGGGGAGCTTGGGGTCATGGTGGTGGTGCATGATGCTCCCGCAAAGGTGAAGTGGATGATGGCATGGTCGGTCCAGGTGAGTTATGTTTACATGACTGTACTTGACTCTGTTGCAGGCTGTGAAGACTGGGTCCAGAATGTAGCCTGCGCTGTGTGGGATCGCTGACCAGTTCCATCAGGCTGATGTTGCTCATGCTATCCAGGAGGTTGGCAGTAATGGTGTCTTAGACGTCATTGAGGTGGACGTTTAGGTTGCCGAGGAAGATGAAGAGTTTGAAGCCGATGGCAAACGGTACGATGAATTCGGTAATGGGGTTGCAGAAGTCAGGTCATAGTACTGGGGGTCTGTATGCGAGGGTGCCTCCTATTGTTGTTCTGCCAAATTGCAGTGGGACCCAGGGCTGGATGACCATTTCCTTCTACACTGGGTTATCTGATTAAGATGGCCTTGTTATGGCTACCACCCACTTAGTCACTAACCCTACTGACTAATATTTTAAGTCAGAACTAATTTTATATATTTCCGGCCAGTCCCGGTCGGGGAAGAGCCCTGCCACGGAACGTGTGGTTGATGCTGAAGCCAGAGGGCACACAGCGCGAGGGAGCAGATGGGGCGTTGTGCAGATGAATAATGGCATCGTGAACATGCAGGAAAGAATTTCTGGACCCACTGGGGTTTTAATTGAACTTTTATTTAACTCTGGGAGCAGCGCACAAGCGTAATACAGAACTCCAAGTACCAGCAGGCTCCGAGGAGCCAACGCCCACTGGGGCAGGCGCAAGCAATTTAAAATGACCTTTGCTCCACACAGAGTTTTCACCAGCCTCTGAAGAAATGCTCAGGAGAGCATGAAACGCGTCAGGCTGCAGTATTTGCATCAGGACTTTGTTTTCTCTGTCTACGATGTCATCTGCCCATTAAAACGAAATTCATACCTACCTGCTTGTGGGCTCTTTCAAGCGAGGGACAAACTTGTGTGTTTGATGTTTTTCCGGCCGGTCCCGGTCGGGGAAGAGCCCTGCCACGGAACGTGTGGTTGATGCTGAAGCCAGAGGGCACACAGCGCGAGGGAGCAGATGGGGCGTTGTGCAGATGAATAATGGCATCGTGAACATGCAGGAAAGAATTTCTGGACCCACTGGGGTTTTAATTGAACTTTTATTTAACTCTGGGAGCAGCGCACAAGCGTAATACAGAACTCCAAGTACCAGCAGGCTCCAAGGAGCCAACGCCCAATGGGGCAGGTGCAAGCAATTTAAAATGACCTTTGGTCCACACAGAGTTTTCACCAGCCTCTGAAGAAATGCTCAGGAGAGCATGAAACGCGTCAGGCTGCAGTATTTGCATCAGGACTTTGTTTTCTCTGTCTACGATGTCATCTGCCCATTAAAACGAAATTCCTACCTACCTGCTTGTGGGCTCTTTCAAGCGAGGGACAAACTTGTGTGTTTGATATATATATATATATATCAACACAGTTCAGGAACCCCAATTGAAGACTGCCACAAGAGGTTTGATTAACAGTCGGTTTAATGGCTTGCATGGCAGCTATTCACAACAGCTAGTAACTTCTGTTCTGTAATCCTCGCCAGACGCGTTTCAAGAGCCTCCTGCTCTCTTCATCAGTGGCGTGTGTAGAAATGGTAGCAGCGCCAGTGTCGATGCACTGTTAATTAATCACCTGCTTCCAAAAGGGAGGGCGTGGCCGACACCACGGCCTTCTGGATTAAGTAGTTCATTACGGTGTCCCGTGTGGGCGCGCTGTTTTTTTCAGTGAAACCACAATATTTTTCCCAGTGGACTGAAGTTACCAAACAGTTCCGAGTGCTGCCCCGCTTTGTAGCCACACCATGCTTCCGAGCGGGTGTCTCCCTGTAAAGTCACCTGTTCGGAACCTCTTCCTTTTTTTTTTTTTCTGGCGAGGATTACAGAACAGAAGTTACTAGCTGTTGTGAATAGCTGCCATGCAAGCCCATTAAACCGACTGTTAATCAAACCTCTTGTGGCAGTCTTCAATTGGGGTTCCTGAACTGTGTTGATTTAAAGCGGCTGATTCCCGGTCGCGAGGACTGCCCATCACTATTGCTGTGGGTCCTGAGCAGGCTCCGGAGGGAGTCTTTCTCAAAAAAGGAAGAGGTTCCGAACAGGTGACTTTACAGGGAGACACCCGCTCGGAAGCATGGTGTGGCTACAAAGCGGGGCAGCACTTGGAACTGTTTGGTAACTTCAGTCCACTGGGAAAAATATCGTGGTTTCACCGAAAAAAACAGCGCGCCCACACGGGACACCGTAATGAACTACTTAATCCAGAAGGCCGTGGTGTCGGCCACGCCCTCCCTTTTGGAAGCAGGTGATTAATTAACAGTGCATCGACACTGGCGCTGCTACCATTTCTACACACGCCACTGATGAAGAGAGCAGGAGGCTCTTGAAATGCGTCTGGTGAGGATATTGGAACAGAAGTTACTAGCTGTTGTGAATAGCTGCCATGCAAGCCCATTAAACCGACTGTTAATCAAACCTCTTGTGGCAGTCTTCAATTGGGGTTCCTGAACTGTGTTGATATATATATATATATATATATATATATATATATATATTTTCCACAGCTCCCTCGCAGGAAACAAATGGGTCGCACTCCACGGGTTCTCTTTTGCAGTTTTTTATTTTTCAGTTACATTCCACAGGCAGATGTTCCGATCTACGCGTTTCGGTATTACAAATACCTTGCTCACGATCAACCGTTCTCTAGACTACCCCTTCAAAATATACTGCAGTACATTGTATTCAATACATCACTTCCTGTTAGGGGTGTGTCAGAGCCTCTAAGCTTTATGGGACATGTAGTTATTTTACCAAAGTGTTAACATTACTCCATATTTGCCCAATTTTTTCATTTTGCATTTCATTGATTGCAATTAAAGATATTGTGACATACTGGTGATACTGGGATCCCTCTGGTGGGATTAGTTAGCAGTGTAGTAGCTAATTTAGCTCTGTTCATACATAAGCAGCTGCAATATCTACTCCTGATATTTTCCCTCTAGTGGGATGACATTATATATTTGGGAATCATGTTATAAGACCAGTACAATTGGTATCACTAATTATTCAGGTATAATTTTGAGTTTTCACATGTGAAAACTCAAAATTATACCTGAATAATTAGTGATACCAATTGTACTGGTCTTATAACATGATTCCCAAATATATAATGTCATCCCACTAGAGGGAAAATATCAGGAGTAGATATTGCAGCTGCTTATGTATGAACAGAGCTAAATTAGCTACTACACTGCTAACTAATCCCACCAGAGGGATCCCAGTATCACCAGTATGTCACAATATCTTTAATTGCAATCAATGAAATGCAAAATGAAAAAATTGGGCAAATATGGAGTAATGTTAACACTTTGGTAAAATAACTACATGTCCCATAAAGCTTAGAGGCTCTGACACACCCCTAACAGGAAGTGATGTATTGAATACAATGTACTGCAGTATATTTTGAAGGGGTAGTCTAGAGAACGGTTGATCGTGAGCAAGGTATTTGTAATACCGAAACGCGTAGATCGGAACATCTGCCTGTGGAATGTAACTGAAAAATAAAAAACTGCAAAAGAGAACCCGTGGAGTGCGACCCATTTGTTTCCTGCGAGGGAGCTGTGGAAAATATATCAGCAGCGTGGTTCAGCTGCAGGGCGCCGCACCCGTATCGAGCACTGTCTGAGTGGCAAAAGGAACCAGCCATGGAGAATATATATATATATATATATATTATATATATATAAAAGATACTAGCACTCACTGGGACATTTCCTCCCAGATTTTATTGGGATCACACGATCAGACGCGTTTCGGCTGCCGCCTTTTTCAATAGTATTTTCAATATATATATATGTATATTAGTGATTTCTAACATTGAACAAACACATACAGTTGCTTTAAGTGGAGGTGTTTCTTTGTTTTCCACTTGGACATACATGGAAGGTTATCCCTAGGGGCTGACTATCCTTCAAAATTGGTGTTTGCTACAAGATTTTTTGTACATCAGTCTGTAACTCTATAAAATGGTGTTATGTAGTAGATATAAATTATATATTTTTTCCAATAAATATTAAAATATGAGGTAATAATACATCGATTGCTACTACATGTCTTTTGACTGAAAGACAGCACATTGCTTCATGTGGACAACCTACCTTTGGGGTTTGCTTGGGACCCTGGGTTAACTTAACAAAGTCAAGTGTGTTACTGGTGCGAAGATATGAAGATGTCCAAGACTGGACGCCGTGGCTCAGGCTGTCAGTGACATCAGGAGACCCCAGCTACATAGTGATGTTGAATGCAAGTGTGATGTGGCAGGTTTGGGTGGACAACATAGATTTGATGATAGATACACTGAAATGAGATATCCTTCAATGAGATCCCTACGTTTGTCTTTGATGGGCAAGGTCGCGCTTTTCAAACTGACTGATTGCCTAGAATCCTTTATATGAGGCAAAACTATCCAAATAGAATCGTATAAAAATTCTGCAGAAAGATGACTTCCATGGCAAGATCCTTCATTTGGAATAATGCAGTCTCTATGGAAGCCATGACCAAGTGGCTGAATGGATATTATCGAGCGGCCGAGCTAGTAATGACTGGCTCCTTGAGCTGGGCCTCTCCCTGCTTGTCTGTGTGAACTGTGGGCAATGGACATACATATTCTTCTCCACTTCCTGTATTGAGAGGGAATGATATTTCCTTTGCCACCATAGTTTTTTTTCTCCAATTTGAGCACCCTAAAAGCGAAGGGTTGGCTGGGTAAATTGACAGGTGAAATGCTGTTGTGGATGGCAATATCCATGCCTCAGGTAGCGGACCACTTCTGATACCATAGATGGAAATGTGGTTTGAATGCTCAAATCCCTAAAATCTCAAGTGGCGTTCTGGAGCAGCCTGCCACTAACGACAGCTGGTCGACTGGCTGTATCTAAGATGGTCATGCTACCCAGACTGTTATGCCAGTTTGTGAACCTCCCTGTAGCCCTTCCGGCATGGATCTTCAAAGCACTCAACACATTACTAACATCATTGCTTTGGGTGCTGGGTCGACATAGATTGGCCCTTGCCAAAATGCAGTTGCTGTGCACCGAAAGGGGCATGGGGCGCCGGATTTTAAGGCATACTGTATAGCCGGGCAATTGCAATGGTTGGCATACTGGCTGGCCGGCCATAACCTATTCGAAATTGGTTGCTCTCTCGAGAGGCTAAAACTTGGATCATTACAGGCATTACTATGCCCCAGTGCAGGATGGGTAAGAGACGTTACCTTCCTTCGCCATATAGCATTCCATTATTGGAAGCTGGCACTAAAATATATGCCAAAATGCCCACCCCATATGCCCCAAATGTTCCACTTTGAGGCCTACCCACCTTGCCTGGAATACTTTCAACTGCTAGGTTATGGAGCTGGTCAGATGTTGGAGTTGAGACAGTGAGCGATTTATTCCTAGACAGAAATTTGATGCCCCATGATGAGTTTGTACGAGATAATGCTGTTCCAGATACGCTGTTCTTGACCCATGCTGCAATCACACATTTCACTGGTTGGTGGACCAGAAGGAGCCCCCTACCTTCCAACTATTGCAGGCACTTCACATAATGGGCCATGGGAGCCATCTAGTTAGAGGGTTATATCAGGGGCTATGTGCACATATGGGCACTTTTCTATTGTTCTTTCGCCAGAAGTGGGAAACTGCGATAGCCAGGGACTTGACTGACAGAGAATGGGCCCAGATCCTAGAACACTCCAGATCAGTCACCTGCAATATCTGATTTAAATCTATACAGCTGCTAATCCTACACAGGGCCTACCTAACGTCGCAGGAGATACGAGCCATGTACCCGACCGCATTTTCCGACTGTCCTAAATGTTGCTGACCGTATGCGGACTTTACCCACATGATTTGGGCTTGTCCCACTCTGAAAGGGTTTTGGATTGAAATTACGCAGGGCCTCACTCAAATTACTGAGCGCTACTCTTGGACCACTATCGTGGCATGCTTCTTGGGTCTTTTCCCTCGCCCCAAAAAGGCGGTTGTATTGTGCCGCTTTACAGGGCTCTCCTTGATGCAGGCCAAGAGGCTAATCACGCAGCGCTGGAAATCTCGCCCGGCGCCGCGCGAGAAAAGTGGAGAAAAGATGTTATCAAATGGGCTACTGCAGAGAGAGAGGTGCTGTAGTGCGAGGAGTATAGGGGACTGAGGAAAAAGCAGATTTCAATGGAATGGGCCCAACTGGTAAAACATTTCAGGTCACATACCGCAGCTGATCCTGAAGATTGAGGGCATATTAGGGGCCCCCACTTGTGGTCTCAGCCTGTGCCTTATTGTCCGGACACCTATTTAAAATGGGCATTGTATGTTGAATTCATGTACCCCCTCCCTGACCTGGGTCCTCTCGTTCCCTTCCCGTTCTCCCCTCCCATCCCTACCCCTACTGCTCCAGCTCCGTCACCCCGTAAGGATGTATTATAAGACTCAGGCATCCCGACCATAGCAGCATTTTTTTTATGTTTTATGGAGGGGGTTTTCTTTCTTATTGGGAGGGGTGTGGGGGGCGGGGGGGGGGGTGACAGTTAGATTTATAAAAAGTAATTACCTTGAATGTATATCCAGACAATTGTATGTAAGTAAGCCTCTCATCATGCATACTAATACAAGAAGTATATTGCAATGACTAAGTCTGTTAACATATACATATACCAAAACCTGGAATTCTTGTTCATGCAATTCGTTAGAAAGAAGCTGTAACCACTGTCAGATGTAGTATGCCTATACAAAATTTGAAAATGAATAAAATGTGTGTAAAAAAAAAGTCCATGCCTCCAGTAGCTGCTCTATCTGGATTCAAGGGATCGGATGTCTTAGGGATTTCTCATTTGGGAATGGTAGTTACTGACCACTATCTGTAATCATGCGCTTAGCTGCAGGAGGGGTTCTGAATTTCTGGCCTTGTAGTCCTACAGACATCTGCAACCTAGGCATGCCCTAACTTTGGGGTCGATTACGATGGCGGTGAATCTGCATCCTCCGGGCCGGTGGAAGCCACCGCCGGCCCGGAGGATGCGGATTCACCGCCGCGGACCCTGAAAACACCCCCGCCAGATCATGATGGTGGTGGGATCAGCGGCGGACGGCAGGTCTGTCCGGCACTGATCCGCGGAGTGTTGACCGCAATTTGGTGGCGCTGTCTGCAAGACACCGCCAGCCAAATTACGATGTGTGTGCAAACATGCCTTTCCGCAGTGGATTTTCCGCCATGGAAAAGCATGTGGAGATTTGCTTCTGGGCGGCCCCTGCGGGCCCCCAGGGTGTCGGGGGGGGGTGTGGGGGGTGCATATGGGGGGTACCTATGGTACCCCCCCTGCATTTGCATGCACAAAGCGGTAGGCATCACGCTGTGCCTGCCGCTTTGTGCATGCAAATGCAAAGCAGGCATATTTAACATTGCAGCGGGGGCTGCTTTAAGCAGCCCCCTCCGCAATGTTAACTATACGGGATGTGACCGCCAGGGTGGCGGTCACATCCTAATTCCGATGGAGGGAATGCCGCTGTCCCTGCGGACGGTCCCTCCACCTCGGGGTGGCAGACGGACGCAAGTCCGTCCGCCATCCTAATCGACGTCTTAGTACCTCAAGACTTTTGAAACTGTCAAACTTTAATCTTTTGACGAATGGAGAATTACCTTGACAACAGTCTTCTTGGAGGACGAGAACTGGCAGACTGCTCTAATGGCCCCCGTGAGGTGGCAATCTCGACTTGCTTTGGACTAATGATTTATATGTCGCCAGATCCTGACTTTGGCAAACGAAATGTGACCCTTCCCTGCGATGGCTAAGGTACAAGGGGGTGACTTTCTACATAATCGTTCTGGCTTTAGAATCATATGTGTAGCCAGGACTGTTGGCTTTAGAATCATATGTGTTGCCAGGACTGTCTTAGGGATGCTAGAGACAGATTATCTCACTCCTCAGATGGTTTTATTGAATTAACTTGATGAGTTAGACCCCAAAAGATATGGGCATGGTTTCCTCAGCTTGTGCCTGGCCCTGGCAAAGTGGATAATGCTTTGAACTAGAGAGCATAGAGGCCCCAAAGTTAGTTAAGTGGGTTGCTGGTCTAGAGCGCCACAGAGCATTAAAGGTGCCAGTCCATGAATCTGGTGAATGCCCTCAGAAGCATCAGAAGATCTGGGGCTGATGGATGAATGACCTGAGTGTGGCTTGAGAAATGTCGAGACTTTAACCAGCTCCCAGGAGAGGAGGTACCCACCATCGTTCAGTGACTTTACACACTGTGTGGTCTTACTGTGTCATGGATGTTACTAGTGCTCTCAGAAAAGGCTAGTTGTGTTTATTGTATTTCACAAAAATAACATGGTTTATTTATTTATTTTATTCAAAGTTTTATATAGCGCGAACAAGATCTTTGCAGATATCAGAGCGCTTCACAGAGACAGGGGTAGGGGCAACAGGAGGGTGACTAAACAGACTATTGGGTACAATATAATAGTCAGTAGCATAATAGGATAGCAGTCATGTACAGATTAAATAACAATAAACAATCTGGTAACCAGTAATATAAGACGGCGCAAAGTCTTTGATCCAGCTACAATAGAGTTCAGGTGAACTTTGGCTATAGGGATGGCTTATACCATTTTCTTAGAATTACAGAAAACAAGGGGTAGGGGCATCAAGAGGGTGATTCAACAAACTAATGTGTACAATATAGTATTCGGTAGTAAGTGAGTAGCATAATAGGATCGCAATCATGTAAGAATATAATACCAATAGACAGTCAGGTAACCAATGATACAAAAGCGGTGCAAAGTCTCTGATCCAACAACAGTAAAGTTCAGGTGAACTTGGCCATAAGGATGGCTTTCACCTCTTTCTTGAAGAATGCAGTGGAGGAGATAAGCCTGGTTTCAGGAGGGAGTGCATTCCAGATCCTGGGTGCCATTCCTGAGAAGGAGCGTTTGTATGTTTTTTCCTTCCGGAATCTACGAGGTTTCAGGAGTAGACTTTTTGTACTTCTGTTGGATCTCGAACCTCCTGATATAGTCAACTTTTGAGTGAGGTAGTTGGGTGCCTTGTGCCGAGCAAAAAGGCAGAGTCCAATTAATATACATATCGAGCTTGTCAAAGTCTTTATGGAAACAAATTAGAGGTGATGGACACGAGGGGGCGTGTTTCACTACACGCCCCATGGATGCAACGTGCACATTCGCCCACTTTCTACGCCCCAGTAGCACGTTGTTATTACAAAGGCGGCTACAGACAAAAGCTTGGCCTCCTCTGCAATAAATGCCGCTCGCCCCATGCTACGTGCGCACAAGCATGACCTCCAGGGGGAGTCCCCTCATTTGCATAGAGGCAGGGCCGGAAGCAAAAGAGGAAACACTTTGCCTGTGAACCCAAGTGATATTTCAGATGCAGCACAGTGGTAAAGGGGGTGTCTGGAGGCACTCTGACAGTGCATCATACAGAAGGCTGCCCTAAAGGGGAAAATGGAGATCCCAGGGACCCCCATATATCAATCTACAGGCAGGTGCAGGTGCAGTCACTCACTGCATCCACCTGCAGGGGAATCTCTGCCCATCTTTTAAATTCAGACTGCGTAGCCTCCTGAAAAGTGAAAATGGACAGTTGACTTAAAAAGCCAGTTCACCTTTCACTAATGCTCTGCGATCAGAGGGGCGAGTTCGCTGGCACCCGGGGGTCGTGCATTTACTGCATAGCGTGCACTGTTCATAGCCGCTCCTTGCAAACTCATTAAAGGTCCACCACAGCACAAACAAGGGCAGTGCTCCCTGTATGAAATGCAGGTCCAGTCCTGCGTTTGGTAATTTTGACATGAAGGGCGTGACTTTGGTTTGGGCCATTTAAATCACTGGATTTGCCTGGAGAATGAGAGAATCTATTATGAAGTAGTTTTCCAAGGAAAGTCGTATATGTAATGTTCCTGCGCAAAGCTGCTCAAAATAAATTACATGAACATAAAAGCTGCATTCATCCATCCATGAATCGGTATTTGTGTTCCTCCCTCTCTCTCCTCTCTGGCCAGTCACTGTGCATCTATTTGTGTCTGTTTGTTTGCTACCATCCGGGGACGGGGGTGTTTGTAGCCATCTATGACGTTCGCCCTGGCAGGTGTGGGTCTGTCTGAAAAAGTGCGTTTACTTGTCATCGATGTCAAAATGTACATTAGATGTGTGTATGCGTGCATGCACTATACAAAAGCCAACATTTTAATTTGTTAAAGCGTGTGTAGTAGCACTGACCGACAAAACATACATATTCAAAACACGCTGACGGTGAGACCAGGAAGTGTCCGCCAGGAAAACATTTCCTGTGACAGAAGAAAGGAGGGCTCAGCAGTTTCCATCTGGTGTTTCAACTGGAGTTTGTCCTGCCTGGGGAGGCCCAGCCACCTCATGCACACAGCACACTCTCAGAGGCCTGCGTCCGCCATGACGCCACACTTCTATCTGCCTCGCACTCCCCACTGCCCAGAGCGTTGACTTTCCCACATAGATAGTCCCCCGCACTCTGCCCCTGATTACTTCGCTCCCCTGTACTTTGCTGTCCTGCAGTTTCCAACATCCATTCTCTCTTCCCTGCCTGCATTCTCCCTGTCCTTCCTCCTGCACTGAGCTGTGCCCTCCCCCTACCACACAGCTATTTTTCCAGAGTGCAGACTGATAACCTATGACCCTTCCCCAACTCCATTTTCACAGTCCCTCTCACCTGATTGATCACTTATTCTCTCCCTATCCTGAATGGAGCCTAGCTTTACCTACACAATCTTTATTTTTATTTATTTTATTTAAAACACCTATATGGCCAGGGACTGCCGGAGGGACCCCCCCCCGTTACATTAACAAACATTATTAAAAGGACATGAAAGCGATTTCTTTTCTTTGGAGGCGGGGGTCGTACAACCACCGGCCGTATTTATTAAAACATAAAAATAAATCAAAAATTGAAATAAACAATTTTTACACAATTACGCAGAAAACGTTACACAACATTTTGATTACAATTGATATATACAGATATCAGATGGCTAAACTTAACATAATCCTAGTACAAGGTATTTCCTATCCGAATCTAATGTATCAATCACATTATACAATATTTCTTTTCTGCGTATCCTATTTGGGCCTACGGCAAGGTCACTAACTGTAACTGTGTCAGATCCTTATCACTTAAACCACGCCCCCCTGTCGAAGTGCGCATGCGCAGAGGGCCCGTTTACGGTGAGGGTACTTCCACCCCTTCCCGGTTACCCCCGTACACCCTATTAACCACGCCCTCCCGTCGAAGTGCGAATGTGCAGAGGGCCCATTTACTGAGAGGGTACTTCCGCCCCCCCCGGTTACCCCCGTACACTCTATTAACTCCATTAAAGGGGGCCCTTGCATCTCTGCGCCGTTTACTGGCGTCATTGTGCACCTGCAGGGAGGCCAACCAGCCTAGAGCAAGCGTGACTCCCCCCTCCCCCGCACCCATGTAGCCAACAGGCTGTAACTGCCCCTGGAGTTCTAGGAGAGACCACTTGTCCCTCCCTTTGGGCGACCCCATTCAAGAATGGCGCCGCCCCCTAAATACCTTAAATTTACTGCTCACCAATCATGACCTTACCGCCACAGGCCAGCGTAGTTGACCGGCTATCTGCCCTCCCCACCCTCCTACACTGGAAGGTCATGCCCTATCCTTAAAATTCACAAACCTAGCCGTTATATTTTGTAGTCTGACTATCAGGTCCTACCAACTCACTGCAAGGTCATGCCCTGTCCCTATATGCCACTAACTAGGCAAGAAGATTCTCTGCGACAGTTTCATCCCCCGTGTGGACAAATGGACGCCGTCTTTTAAGAAGCACGACTCCCCCCAGATGCACCCCTGGGCTATAGTCTGGATAGATATGCTAAGGCTGCCTGATTCAGGGAAATTAGACCTGCAGCCATGAGGCCAGCAGATGGGCCCAATTGATGGCATCATGCTGTGCCCGATAAGACACTCATTGTTGGTGCAATTGAAAGGCTAGCCAGGGAACCACAGGCCCCAAGATCTCCCACTGGCATATCATGAAGTCCGTAAACCACCTACACCTGACCACTACGCTCTGGGAAATGCTCCATGTATGCCTACCTCCTTACTATGGAATATCCCCACCACACACTGTGTCTGCTATGGCGGCGCAAAGGCAGAGTACTGCTTCCCGACATGGGGTGCTAAGGTGTTGTATACGCCTATTACTCCTGGGTTTGGCCAAGCTGGCAAGGCACACCCCAGTGAAGCAGCGTACTGCTACATTACTACGGCTGGCACAACCAATTGGTACCATACCTATATACCACCATGCCATCATGGGGCCACTAACTGGGCTCAAATGATGGTATCACGCTGTGCCCGATAAGACACGTCACCCCAGGTACTGACACTCATTGTTGGTGTAATTGGAAGGTTACCCCGGGAACCATAGGCCCCAAGATCTCCCATAAGCATATCACGAAGTCCGTGAACCACCTACCCCGGACCACTATGCTCCACAACGGAATGTCCTAACCATTGCAGTGTCCACTACAGAGGCACCCACAAGCACAGGCACCGTAAAGGTAGAATACTGTTTCCAGACAAGGGGTGTTAAGGTGCCTATGAAGCAACATACTGCTACATTACTGCGGCTAGCACAACCTATTGTTAACACATCTATAAATAATCAACCCAGTGTTGGCACCTCTTGAGCCTTTGATTGATCGCCGATCACACTTGATGCCGTCGCTTGCCACTCACGTTCCGGATCTACCGGTCCCCTTGGCTGCCCAACTCTTGCAGTTGTTGCGGTGTGGAGCACTTCCCAGGTATCCGCCATGGATCCGGTCATACATAAATGAAAAGAAACACAAATTATTAGTGTTTCTGGCTTTCAGACAAGAGATACAGTACACATGCCAGCCCTACGTCATGAGACTGACCCCCTCTTTTCACTCACCCCCCCCAACCTAGTGTGCATAGGTACTGTTCCGACACAACCCCGACTTCTAATATGCCGGACAAAGGCTGTATGGACACAGCGTGATACTACACCTGTACCCTTTGCCCAAAATGTACGTGCCTGGGATGTACTGCATTTGACACCCTACGTGTTGATAATGTACTCACGTATCCTCACCTTGTATTACGTTGCTGCAACATGCTAAGCCTTAGCTAAGATTAGCACCAGATGCATTCCCATCAGACTTGCAACTGCGAGTGTTTAGCATAGCATCAGTTGTGTCACATGAGGAGCATTTAAATTAGTCTTACAGTGAGGGTGCCTAGCATAGCACAAATTGCATACATGGGGACCTCTGCGTATATTTCTGCAAGAGATGAAATGATTTTTTCCAGCAATACCTGTGTCAATGCCACTGCTGTGACCCAATAAATGAAGCCTTTGAAGGCGAAGGGCAAGTGCCATCTCCCATCTTGGACCCTTATGAGAAGTATTGCCCACCAAGTGAGGTGTCCATGGCCAACTCATTGTGTCTGACAAGAGGGGAATGCAATCAATTTCTTTTGTCACAGAACAGTCTCAGCATTCCGTGTACCCGGCCCCTTCCGGTGTACTCCCCGTGTGCGCACCCCCCTTATTAAAGAATAGACCTGGAATATACAGTGAATGTAATAGCACCTTCATGATTACTTAAGGACCGTACGGAGTGTAAAGCGCAGTGAAATAGCGCATTCATGGTTACAAGGTATGCTGTAGCCAAGCACATTTCTTGCCAGGCCGATTCTATTGGTATTCCCGAATTCTGTCTAAACGTAAATGCGTCCAGACACACACAGCATTTCCTGACGCTTGCACCAATGCTCATACAGACAAAACATGGGGGTATGTATGCATCCAGTACCTAGTGTATGCCCAGACTACAAAATATTGTACTGTGTGTTCCCCCTGACCCCAGTGTCTCACCTACCGAATGTGTAAAATTGGCATTGTGCCTGTTGCACCCATGGACTATGTATGCTCCTGTATCCTCAGTCCACCCTACAGACTATACAAATGTTAGTATGTGCACCATGTCCTGATTTAACCTGTCCCGATAAAATTACCGTACTATGTAAGTCCTTGCACGTACTGTTTGCCCACATTCCGACTGTAACCTGCCACTACATATATTGTGGACTTAGTGCATGCACACGTCAACTGTAACATGGCAGTGATCGCCTTGAGTTTTTAGTACACCTGCCAACATATGTTTAATATTCGCACAAAACAGAACAGGCTTATATTTACAGCATACCATGTACCATGCACCCGCCCCCCCGAATGTGTACTCTACGTGTGCGAATGCCCCACTAATTAAAGAATGGAAGTATACAGTGGAATATAATATCACATTCATGGTTACTCAGGGAAGGTACAGGGTACAGAGTGGAGTGCAATAGCGCACTCATGGTTATTTAAGGAATGCTGAAGCCATGTCTCGAAATGCACACTCCCTGCTAAACTTGGCTATTGGCATTGCCAAATCCTGTTTAAAGTAACTGAATCTAAACCCACACGATATTTCCTAATGCTTGGTCCCAATCAAGGCAGAATTCACACATGATGAGTTACGTCGTGCGTGCAGCACATGGGGGCCTTCTTGTCCCCAGTGTAACACATACAGAGTATGTAATTTGGTATTGTGCCTGGGGCACGTACCGACTATGTATGTTCCTGTATCCTCAGTGCACCTGACAGACTTTACAAATGGTAGTACCCCGTTCTATGTGGTTTCTCACATTCAGTTTGCGCACATTTAAACTGTTAACATGCAACTGTATTATCTCATGGACCTAGTGCACACACACGCCCACTGTAAGCATGGCAGTGATTGCTTTGACTGTTTAGTGCATATTCAATCTGCTTAGTGCACCCACATTCGTACCAGAGACATGACGTATGTTATTTTTTTGTTATGTTATTTTTATTTGTACCGCGCACAGCTGCCCCAGCAAAGGGGCGTCCTGGCGCTTTGAGAAGGTAAACACAACACAGCATTAAAAGCGGGCAGAAAGGAGAAGAGACACAACAGGTGAGCTAAACAAATACAAAGGTCTTGATAGCCCGTCTAAACTGAAGGAGCTCATCGATGGCCCGGATTTGTGGAGGAAGAGAATTCCACCAGCTCGCTGCCAGGACTCGAAAGGAGCGGCCACCAATTCTGCTCAACTTAAAACGCGGGACCACTGCTAAGTTCTGGCTTAGCGATCTAAGAGTGCGAGAGGGGTCATACACCTTTATCCTTGCTTGCAACATACATGGACACTTGTCAACTTTACCCTTGATTATCAGGTGCTTTGTGCACACAGACACTAAACAGTGTGGTATGCCTAACCTGTGCTTGAAACATGCAAGTCACTATCAACCTTACACAGGTTTATCATGTGCTTGCTGCCCTGACACCCACACAGACGTACTATGTACGATGGGTTTATGTGTATCCTGTGTCAAACATGTTCACCCCTATTTAATATAATTTTCCAATAATAATTGCACCCATTCTAGCCCAGCATAACCAAACAACAAGGCATTTCCTTTAGTACCTATGCAATTATGAACTAGGGCAGAACAATTCATGAGCAACCAATTTTTGGGACATCTCTGAAAATAGCCGCTCAGCTTTATTCGTAACTGAAACAATACACCTATCATTAGTGCGCCCAGCCAATCATCTAAAAGGTGGTAGACACAACCATATCATTCATTACGATATGAAAAAACGTGCGTGAGCTCGCACTCTTAGCTGCTTAATCTATTGATCTCCCACCATAGAATGCAATTGTATTACTAAGTTCTCACCATGACAACACAAATGGAGACCAGCTTGTTTTTGGTCTTTATTTTGGTGTCATCCTGTGGCAGTGCCAGCTACGTTACTTCTAACCGTTTCCCCGCAAGACCGACTAGCATTCATATCCCTCATGGTGGTTTAGGTTTCTCTTCTGGGCCAGAAGTTCGTGAAAGGGCAGTGAGTGCTATATAACTACCATTTTTTACAGTTATACAATACACCTACATGAAATCATGAGGACAGGATAGTCCTTCAATTGGAGGATGCATAATCCACTTTCTTATGCCTTCAGCCACAATCCACAAAATGTTTGCTACGGACCGGGCCAATCACCTATCTCCCTGCGCCTTTGTTTTATTCTGTTCCCACATCCCCAAATTAGGAGCGCTCAAACACACCTGAATACACTTTCCTGCGTGCTCTGCTCGTTATACAAAATTGCCTACTCACAGAGACCATGCAAATCGTTTTAAAGCAAATCAGCCCTTATTCAATGTGAACCAGCACATCTCAGGACAGTTTATGCGCTGCACCTTCATCGGAAACATATTAGCAACTGAACGCTACCATGCAGATTTACCGATGGGAGTAGTAAAGTTAGGACTCCTAACTTTAGGACTCCTAAATGCCTTCTGTGAATACCAAAAGTCTAAAAGTTAAGATTTTTCTCAGTATAGGAGTCCTAAAGTTAGGAGTCCTAACTTTACTACTCCTAAACTGAGAAAAATCCTAACTTTAAGACTTTCGGTATTCACAGAAGGCATTTAGGAGTCCTAAAGTTAGGACTCCTAACTTCTGTGAATACCGAAATGAGTAAGGGCCTTCTGTGAATAACAAAATGAGTAAGTGCCTTCTGTGAATACCAAAATGAGTAAGTGCCTTCTGTGAATACCAAAATGGTAGTAAATTTAGGATTTTGTCTTAAGTTAGCTCTGTGAATCGGGCACTAAGCCTTTTAGCCTAATATTTCCATTTGATTTAATTGCACAGAGTGTGACTGCAGGTGTCCCATCCCCCCGTACAGTCCCATGAGGCCAAACGGAGGCAATTAATATGTATATGCCATTTCAATCATAATCTATTTTAATCATGATCTATGTTATATGTGTGCTTGTCCTGTCTGTGCCTCGTGTTAATGATTGTTTCTAAGCAAACTTCTCTTATGGTAGTACTAGAAGTGTTCACATATACTGTGAGAAAAATATATCCATTTTTTTTCCATGCGGGTGATGTATTTTAAAATATTTTGGAATGACAATGTATAATTTGGCCTAATGCCATGACAAGCTAACCCCCATTTTTCTTTCCAAATATCTTTTTCACAGACTGCCCTTATACAAACACAATTTGGTACTGTATGTATATATCTAATTATATGTTTTTCACAAAGATATTCCTGATTAAGAGAAAAATAGGAGTTGTATCAGGGAGTATTAACTCTTGGTCCTGAAGAATAGCCTTGGGGTACGGCTTGAAAGATGTTGACCAACAGAACTCAGGTACATTGTTCTCATTGTGTTCCCACATTTCCCATATTTTAATCATACCAGATAGAGGCACAAATAAAGATTCCTTTCCTACTATCTAGGTATTTTTAAATTCCTCTCCCCCACTCCCACCTTTTACTTCATTTACCACTTTCTAACAAAAGTGCTCCCACGTAACACGTAGGTCGTAGCATGCCCCGTTCCATAGTGGAACGGGAAGAACCCAATGATGAAGCATGCCACCAAGTGGAAGCCCTGGTGGGTAAGGGTTATCTAAGGAAAACATTCAGTTTTCCAAACAAAACCCGAGTGGGAAGAAAAATCCTTTAGTGACAAAAGAGCTCCATTTTAATTGCAGTACATTTACCTGGAGGACAAGCCTCTTGCTTTCCTTTTCTGTACCTCTCTCTGTTTTCTGAAATAATATGTGCTAATTACACACCAGAAGAAGAGAGTAATGTAAGGGAAGACCCCACCCCAAGGAGCATGTTACTCTTGGTTGATGGCTCCTCTTTTTAGAGCAGGAAACGGGGGTTAGACATTCCGGAGCACAAGTTGTAAGAGCTGAACAGCAAGGATCATCTCATACATTAGAAAATGATTAGCCGGATACCACTTCCTTCTCATTTTCTAGCACAGACGGCTGAAATAGTGGCCATCATTGAAGCATTTCAGTGAGCTGAGGAACTAGAGGACACCATTTATTCATATTCAGCATATGTCACCACCACTGTACATTCCAGTATTTACAGATGGGAATGGAGGGGATTTCTTAAATCTAGTGGGTCCCCAGCAATGCATAAGGATTTATTGGAACAATTAATAGAAGCTTTAACACTTCCATCTAAAGTAGTAGTGGTCAAACACAGAATTACCACCCCCATATACAGAGACAGCAAAATTACATTTGTGTAGGTTTTAAGAACAAGTACTGCCACATGAAACAGAGCGATAAAAACAGCAAGACTGTATTCAGTCACCAGCAGATTTTATTTACAGGCAAGAAAGTACAGAAAATCCGGTAATGCTACAAGCCCTGTTGTTGACAACTCTAGAACACCTTCATCTTCCAGCACACACAGCAAAAGAGTATCTTCTTGCTACATTACAGACAGAATGTTTCATTCCACACCTATCTGAAATGATTACCAGGTACATTCCAGAATGTGCAATAGGTCACCAGTATAGCACTAAGCCAACCTTCAAAGTGATAACCTCTACAATACAACACCCAAAAGGTCCATTTAAAATTCTACATCTAGATTTTGTCGACATGATAGGAAGATGTAACAATTACAGGTATCTTATAGTAATTGTCCATTCTCACAACGGATTTAAGCAGGACCCTGTGTACATAATAATGCTAAAGCAGCAACCATTTTTTGATGAGAGAAGTAATTCTGAGTTGGGGTGTGGCAGAAGCAATTTGCTCAGATAATGGGCCTCATTTTTCTAACAGTGTTCAAACACTACTGTGCCGCTTTAAGAATAAAACATAAACTGACATCTTCTTTTCACCCTCTAAGTAATGGAATAGTTGAGCTCCTAAACGACTCCCTCAAGAATAAAATAAGCAAACTATATGCCACTCTGCACACGAAATGGCTGTATTGCCTACCACTAGCCTTGTACATCCTCAGAAATCAGCCAAGAAGCGATCACCATTTAACGCCACATCAAATTGTGACAGCATGTCCTATGCCCACCCCTTTAACGATGACATGGTTAAGACAGATGCCCATAAGGCAGCTGAGGTTTTAGAAGACAAAATGAGTTGTGATTTGAACTAGTTAAACTGTGATGTTCTTCTCTAAAAAGGTATTCCAAAAGGAGAAGACTACCTCAGCCCCGCAAACCAGTCCGATACCTGTTGGTCATAAAATGTATGTGCGGAACTTCACCCGCAGATGGAAGGATCCTTGTTACAATGGTCCCTTATTGGTGACGATGAGTATCCTTACTGCGGTGAAAGTGAATGGACGGAAACCATGGATTCACAAGAGCTATGTGTGACTGGATCCCGCCTTGCCCCAGACACTTCCACAAAAAAAATGGAACAAGAGGGGGAAAACAAGACACAAGAATAATGACGTCTCGCTTCAAAGCAGGAGTGGCATATTTTGTCGACTCTACTAGCGGACAGTTATGTATTGCTATTTTGTTCTTCTTCTTTTGCTGGCAGCTACGTTAAAATTGTATTTTATCTTATGTATGGGATTATGCAATAGCGTTATTCGCTTGCAGAGAGCAGTATCTGAGCAAGAAAATATATCTCATAGTATTCATGCTGGCTTATTAGTTAATATGTGGTACCAACACATGGCAGAGACAGGTATGCAGACTGCTAATACTGCCTGTTTTGTTTGCTCTTTGATTCCACACGCCACTGACTCACATTGGTTACACTCAACTAAATAGTATAGCAAGCTGGCTATATATATAGTGTAATAAAACGAAGAACACTGTGCAGAGAGTCCACTGGATCCCTTACTGGTACACAGAGGTTGAAGTAGATAATACTAGTAACAGTGTGGGCAAGCAGTTAGGCTGATCTAAGGGTAGTGCTAAGCATTTGTTGTACTCGCAGAGGCAATAAACGAGACACACACAAGAATAAATCCACGACCAATTTATCAAAGTAATATTGATTTTAATGTATTTATTAAGACTAAGAACTTTGATCTACAGTAAAAACTTTAGGAGGTAACATTGTTGAGAGTTTGGAAAATATATCACTTGTGTGCACAATTACGCACCATTGAAGTCAATGCATATAAAAACAGGCAATGCTTTCACAAAGTTCACCTTCTTGTTTTAGGTCGACAGCAGGACCAGGTCCAAAGTTCCATCAGCACAAGATCGGGAGCGTCCTGCATTCAGCCGGGAGCTGCGTGCTGAAGGTGTTGGTAGCTGGTATCTACAACAAATGAGTAACCTGGAAAGACACTGCACAGGAGGATGTAGAGATAAATCTGGTGGGTCCCAATGGAGGGAGGAGGTTGCAAGGGTCTCAGGACCATGGGAGCATGGCTGGTTCATTGTTACCAGGGCCGGTGGCCGGGTGTAGAGCAGATAAGGCAGCAAGGTTTCATGCATCGAGAAGTCCTCGCAGTCAGGAGGAGGCAAATTGAAGACGCGATTTCGGGACATCTGGTCCACTCAGGATGTGGGCCTCAGGGGTCCCGACATCCTTTGATGGGTGCTTGCTTCTGGGGTAGTTGGAGTCTGGCATGGACTCTTCGGCTCACTGTTTGCTGTAGGGGGGTCCGGTACCATGGGTATTATTATGGTGCAGTTCTGGTAGGTCCTGGTGTCTCCAAATTTGGTGGGGAGACAGATCTGACCCTCCAAAGTGGTTGTACCTCTTTTGGTGCAGGGGCTGCATCGAAGTCGTCGAGGAGCAGCATGTCGACTAACCAGATCCAGTGGGATAAGTGCCTGCAGTGTGCAGGGGAATGATACCTTCACTCCAGGGGAGGTTCTTGGCGATTTCTTGAAGTCTGGAGTAGCACTACGGTTCTTAGAGTCTTCACAGGTTCAGGACGACACAGCACACCATGATTGTTGAGTCCTGGAGGCAGCAGGCAGGGTTTGGCGCCAATTTCTTCTGAAGCAGGGCTTCAGTTCCCGGGCAGCGAGTCATCTTTGTCCTAGTCTTCTTCTTGTCAAATTTCAGTTTCCAGGTCTAGGGATGCCACCTAAATATTAAATTTAGGGGTGTTACAGGGGAAACAGGTAGTAGCCAATAAGCTACCTACATTCAGGGTGCCTACGCCCTCTAAGTGACCACTTCCTGAGGGAAGAGGCACTACCCTAGCCCTGATAGGTTGTTTCAGGTGAGGGGGTTCACATTGCCTGCCACACCTTAGGGGGTGATGTAGGCTGTTAGACCTGGCACCTTGGCGTGAGTCTCCCTTCCACTTTTTGCTGATGTGCCTCAGATGTTTTGCTGGTGTTAGCTGCTCAGGGCACTGTGCCACTGCCAATCAGTGCCACAGTGCAAGTGCTCCCTATGAAAAGTGTACCTATAATTGATTTCCATGATTGGCTTATTTGGTTTACTGTCAGTCCCCAGTAAAGTGCACCAGGAGTGCCAGGGCTTGTAAATACAAATGCTGCTGGTGGGCCTGCAGCACTGGTTGTGCCACCCACAGAAGTGGCCTAGTAAAATGTGTGTAAGGTCTGCTATTACAGAACCTGCGTGCAGTCTGGTACTGTCATGCTGGCTGGGCAAGTACACCCACTTGCCAGCCCTAAACCTTCCCTTTACTTCATGTGAGTCACCCCTAAGGTAGGCCCAAGGGCAGGGTGCATTGTAAGCATAAGGTAGGACAAGCCCTGATGTGTGTGGCATGTCCTAATAGTGAATTACAGCCATTTTCGTTTTTCACTATTGTAAGGCTACCTGTTCTCATTGGCCAGAATGAGCTGCTGGAATTATTACACTCTATAATGCCAGTAGGCTCAGGGAACATGATAGAAAGTCAAGTTTAGTATGCCTGAACTCAGAATAATAAAATACATCTTTTAGTAAAGTTTATTTTAATATCCTGTGTTTGCAGGTACTACTTTTAGAAAGTTAGTATTTGCTTGCCTAACCATTTCAGCCCACCTCTGCTAGGATGTGTATCTGCTGTCTGGTTTCTGTGAGTGACAGGGCTGGGGGATTCCAGGGGACAGTCTGGGCTGCCAGGTGGTGAATAGAGGGATTACCCCCAGGATAGGTGCGAGAAGTGCCCCATGACTCTGAATAGGGCTGTGCTCTGCCACCACAATACTGGCTCCACCCCCTGGAGAGTGTCTGATGCCCCTACCCTGCTCTCTGAAAGAAGAAGCCACAGTCTGCAAAGCAAAGTGCTCCAGAGCTGAATTGGACTATGCAAAGGCCCCCCTGGCCTGAAAAGACAAAAGAAACTGTGTATAAAAAGAGGAGCTCTGCTCCTAACAAATCAGATCCTGTTTTGACCACGAAGAACCTCTGCCTGACTAGAAGGACCAAGAAGAAGCTGAAGGAGGAGAGACTGTCCCTGACCTGGAGGACTGGCCTGCAGTTGGTGACTTGCTGAGAAAGGAGAGGAAAAGACCAGAAAGGACTTTGTTACCTTTGTGCCTGAAACAATCTCCAAGGGCTTGATCTTGAGCTAGCGCCCTAAGCTGAGCCCCAGGACCATTGGGCTCATTGTGCCTTCGCCCGTCTTCTGCCGAGCTGTGTGCTTCCTTCCCGCCGGAGCTGTGACCTTTGGTGCCCTCGCCCCCTCCTAGGCCCGTGACACTCAGAAGCCTGGCCGCCCTTGCCCGCTGAGAGCCCCGCTCGTGTTCGAGCCGCTCTCTCCACGCTGGGCCGGGCCGCCTGCTCCCCTGTCACCTCGCCTGTTACTGGAGCTCGTGGTGTGCCCCCTCAACCCTCCCGCCGGAATCGGATCGGAGCGCGACCCCTAGCCTCGGACAGCCCGTACGTTGAAACGTACCTGGCCACCCCGCTTTATCCCTCCTGCATCTGACCGGCCGCGCCGCACCCTGCAGAGCCCCCAGTACGGTCTGTACTGGAGGCCCTGTGCCGCGACCGCCTGCCCGGAAGCATGAAGCCCACAAAGACCCGAAGGTACGTGGCTCCCACCGACGCGTATTCGAGGAGTACAACGCGTCCATCACAAAGAACGCCGTGTGGGTCTGAGCGCCGCGCCTAAAGCATCAACGACAAGGTACTGTGCCCTGCAAACTCCAGTTAGTTCGCATTGGACTCGTGGTCCGCAACGTTTGTTTTCCCCGCACTGTCTTTATACACGAACAAGTCGCACGGCCATCCTACGACTCGTACCCTTCTGTGAAAGCCTGCCGCGCCGTACGCCCTGTACTGCGAGGCGCGTGAGCATTGGTAGGGCCTCCCTGTTCTTCCCGCACAGAGTACGCCAGCGCGCTACACAGAGCACCCTCTTCATGAACTGTGCCCAGAGATCAGGATCCGCCTCAAGTAGCGTGGGACAGTGTTTTTAAAGCCGTGGGCCTTGTGAATTAAGCAATATTAAGAACTTTAAAGAACCCTGTTCCATACGAAAGTACTGTGGCCTCATTTTTCCTAAAGTTATATTGGTCTTGTGATAACTCTTGCATCGTATCATGTTTTTACATAAAGTCTACGTATTTTTTATATAAACCTTACCCCTGGTGTCTATTTGTGGTGGGTCTGTGATTTTACTGTATGTGGTCATAAATGCTTAACTGACTATGGGGCATATGCAGGTAATCTCCATTTTGCGATTCTGAAATAGCGAATTTAAAGGAATAGCTATTTGAGAATCGCAAAATGGAATGTAGGTAATAATTCGCAGTTTTTTTGCGATTACCTAATATTCCTTAATTGCGATTTGCAAATTGCTAATCGCAATTAAGGAATGAGTGTCCTATTCATTCCTATGGGCCAAGAGGTCCATAGGAATTTAAGGGGGATACATTCTCAAATTGCAATTTTCTATGAGAAAATCAAAATTTGAGAATTGCAATTCCAAGGGTGCCAGGGTGTCCAAAGGACACCTGTTGCACCCCTGGAATGTGTAAACAAGAGTATTCCTTGGCTCAGTTCAATAGCTATTGAAACCCAAATACTAGTCTTGGACACAAGCAACTAGAGGTTAAATCATAAACATGTCAACATTTTTTGTATGAAAGTATATAAAATATTTTATTAAAATCATTAACAATTCATAAATATATGAACAAAACCTTGAATAAAAATAGAGTTAAACTACTCTATGCAGAAATTATAAAACATTGTCACGAAAAAATTTTTTCTTTGATTTAAAAAAACATGAGTGAAACATATGTATACAATATCAATAAACAATCAATCAAAAGGAAGACCTGCTCAAGTTAAGTAAGGACATAAAGAAAATAGGGGAAAGACGTTTTTGGTGGCAGAGAAGTTAAACAAACACAGACAGTCACAATTTGTCATTGAATTTTGCACATTAAATATCCAATCTGACTCAAACCAAAACCCGATTTCTTCTCGGTGTTCTTGGGGCGAGTTTGGTGGTTTAATTGTGCACTAGTATGCGTCGACGCGTTTCGATGGCTTTTTTAGATGGATGCCATCTTTATCAAGACTTGTACTCTTGTTATTGACTCTGCTACAATGGCACTGGATGGTTGCCTTTGTGTATAAATCCTGTTGGTAAATATAATTCAATAAGTATATGGCATGAAGAAACAAGTTATTATCACTGAAAATCTTACTTTAGGCCTGATCGACTTTTCTTAGATAATAAGACCAGCATTAGCCATTACCGTATACATTTATATTGTCCACAGGTTTGACAAAGCAATAATCAGCTAAACCTTCTTCTTATAACATACCTTAATAATTTTAAGGCACATCCTCTTAGAAAACATCTTTACATAAGAACCTCCTTGTCCTACCAGTATGTGGGCTTCCATTATAAGAATAACCCCAGGGCTCTCAGGCTGGGTATCCGTTATATTATTCCATAGTATTGGCATGGACCCTCCCTCGGGCAGGCCCTGGGGTAATTGCCCATGTATAGACGGGGGTGAGAAAAAAAGGGTGGATTACCTTATATCATTGTCTTTTCAGGTGTACAGCTCTGGATGTTTTAAATTGATGGATGGTGCTCAGGGACAGGTTTGTCCTGTAAATACAAGGTTTGCCACGATTGGATTCTAGTACTCTGTTTGTAGTTCTATATTAGCGTTATTATTAAAGGAGAGGAGATTACCTGAAAGATATATTCCCTCCTGGCAATGTTAGTCTTGCTTACCCATTCTTGCACTTGGATTTGTAGATATAAGGGCATGGATGCAATCACACCTGCACAGTAGATATAGATATTACTTTACAAAGGTGTTGTCATTTAGTTGTATTTTTATTCTAGAGTCTCTTAGTCACTATTAGATTCCATATGCCCAAGTACCTGTGAATTTATTCTCAGTTTAGTACTCCCGTTTCTTTCTGCTTCCTGTTTCCTAATCAGCAATGGTCACACTCTGTTAGCTTCATATCCTAAAATAGATGTTAATAGTAATGAGGATACCGCTACTCTAATCTAATTTTTATAAAACTGGCTTGCTGGGGATATTGTCTTACCTATTAATGACAAATGCAGGGTCTGAGGATCGGGTGGTAAAAGCACGGTGCCCAGTTCCTGCTCAGGAGCGCCTGGCGTGCCTTAGAGGTGATAAAGAAGAGGAGAGTGGTTAGTTCGCTCTCTCGTTTTATAGTTGAGGGCTCCCAGGGTCATGGAACCTTACCTGTATTTCTTTTCCTGTTCTCGTCCCGCCCGTCCGTATCGCTACTGCTATCTTCGCCGTCTTCCGAGAAAATGCTAGTTCTCGTGAGCGGTAGGGGTCTTTTATATATGCCGTATTTCCGGCAAATGGTTAGCTGATCAATGATCTAAAACAGCTGTGTGGTATAAGCTACTGAGCGGGGATGTATCAGAGCCTGAAGCGACGCGGGTTAAATTACTTCCGCGTTCCAAGTCTCGTGTTGGCTTGATACACGCCTCGTTATGGATGTGCTTTGCATATTTTCATTCGGATCCCGACCGTTTGGATCTCACCCTACAAGTTTTGTTTAAAAAAGGGCACAATTTGTTACTTTCGGGTTAAAAGACATCTTGGTTTGGTATTATAAACCCATTTGTCTACATTATACAGGGTCCATGAGTTTACCGTCTGGAGTGAAACGCTGACGCGTTTCAAACCTCGTACTGAGTTAATAATCCCTGTTAGAGGCTGAAGCGCATGTGGTGCTATTTCCGCGTTACAAGCCTCGTTTTAAGTGGGTGCGCATACCCTTTGCATTGTATTAGCGCACATGCAGCTTTGCTAGGGCTTAACCCATTTATCTTATGCGCACCTCGTGATAATCATATCTCCCCACATAGGGTTTTGATTTACACAAGCCTGTGTTGTGTGCTTTGGCTGTCAACCCTACTCACAGAGGGTAGTCATATTATTCTCAGCTTAACACCATGGATTTGTTCATGTTATTAATGCCTAGTGTAATTTACACGGTAATTCGCCCCTAATTGAAAATGGAACATGAGGGACCCTAAATAAAGTTCTTGTCAGCTGACAAAGTGTTTTAAGTCAACCCAGATAAAACCATATACTGATAGGGGTGAATGTTATGAAAATCACTAAAGTTAATTTTACAGATTCAAGATAATTTTCATCCACTCCTCCCTAGAATTAAGGCCCTTTTCAATGGTTTCCAAATAGCATATGAACCATTGTTCTCGTTGTTTCCTTTTGGCCTCAATACTCCCTCCGCGTCTACTAACAGTTATTTTTTCAAGGATGTACCACGTGAATTCTTCACAGCCGTGTTTTTTATCCTGATAGTGCTGTGTTAATGGTGCATTTTCTTTATTATTTCTGATTGATGATTTGTGTTCCAGGAGTCGAATCCGTAACTCCCTGCCAGTCTCTCCCACGTAGCCTAAGCCACAGGGACACACTAGCAGGTACACCACATTCTTGCTTCTGCAATTATTAAGACTTCTCGGTATTAAAGTTCTGTTATTGAAGATTAATTTCTTTGTCACAATGCAATTCGGGCAAATTGCACAGGATCCACACTTGTAGTTACCTCTTGCCTTAGTATTATCTGTTAAGGTGGTTTGAAAGGTCTCGCAGGGATTTTTATAGGTTCTCACTAGACTGTTCTTAATGGTTTTATTTCTACGGAACGAGAAAAGTGGTTTGGATAGTGGTGTAGGTAAGCCACTATTGATGATTTTCCAATTTCGATATACAATGTTTTTTATTTTATTGCTTATATTAGAATATTGGCTTACAAAGACTATTCTATCTTGAGTTTTATTGGCCCTTTCTTTGTTCATGTCTATTAATTTTTCTCGGTCATAATACCTGGCACGTTTCAATGATTGTTTTATTAATTTCTTAGGATAACCCCTATCTAGGAGTTTCTTTTCCATGGTTTCTGCATGTTTGTAAAAATCAGTTAGATTTGTACAATTGCGCCGTAAGCGTAAAAATTCCCCAAATGGGATATTGTTTTTCTGAGCTTTTGGATGGTTGCTTTTATATTGTAAGAGAGTGTTTTTGTCGGTCGGTTTGGTGTATAATTCTACTTCCAACTGACCGGCATTCTCTTTGATTTTTATATCTAAGAAGTTTACGCTTTTGTTGCTATAATTTGCAGTGAACTTGAGATTCCTGTCTCCAAGGTTTAACCATTCCAGGAATGAGTCCAGTTCCTCACTAGCACCGTTCCAGACGAAGATGATATCGTCAATGAAACGATGCCAGTGAGTCACATTCTCGAAGAAAGGTGCCATGTCATTATATACATGTTTCAATTCAAAATGGCTGACATACAAACATGCCAGGCTGGGGGCACATGTGGCCCCCATGCTGGTCCCCTTTACTTGCTGGAACAGTTCATCTCTGAATAAAAATACATTGTTTTTCAACACTAGCTCAACACAGCCAAGTATGAAGTCTATATTCCCTCCCTTTAGATCTTCATTTTCCAAAATGGAGGCCAAAACCTCTATTGTATCATTCTGGGGTATATTCGTGTACAGAGCCTCGATGTCCAAGGTGACCAGAAGCTGGGTCACCTTGTCGAAGCTCTGCCCCTCGAATACCGCAATAGCATGCGCTGTGTCCCTCAGATATGAGCGCTGTTTCTGAACAATAGGGCGCAAAAAGTAATCTGCATATTTACTAAGCGGTTCTAATACAGAACCCAAACTGCTCACTATTGGCCTCATTGGAGGGTCATTCACATTCTTATGGATTTTAGGCAATCCATAAATTGCCGGTGTAGTTGGGTTGCCATTATACAAAAATCTGTACTCATCATCACAGATTAATTCATTTTCTTTTCCAAAATTTAAGAATGTAGAAACATCTCTTTTAAGTTTATTGATCATATTATTTTGGACTGGGATGTAGTGTTCTCTCACATTCAAGAGGGTTCTCATACGTGAGTTGTAGTCATCTGTATTAAAAACTACTACTCCTCCGCCTTTGTCGGCAGGTTTGATCGTTATTAAATCATTTTCTTGCAATGCTTTGAGAGCTTCCCTTTGGCATTTTGGTAAATTATTGCATTGTCCCTGTTTGTTATTGACTATGTTCTTAATTTCAATTTCTACTATTTTTTCAAATAATTCTACGTTCTTATCTATTTGGTTAAGAGTTGGTGTGAATACTGATTTTGGTTTGAGACCAGTGACATTAGGTTTGGGTACATATTCTTTGTCAGAGAAGAACCTATTGAGTCTAATTTTTCTAAAAAAGTTTTTCGTGTCTTTTTCTAATTCAAATTTGTTTGGGTAAGCTGTTGGGGCAAAACTAAAACCTAATTTAAGTACTTCTTGCTCATCTCTAGAGAGAATTTTATTCGAGAGGTTTATTATCGGGAATTCATCTACCTCCAATACCTGGCATTCCTGGTTTTTAGAAAATTGGGGGTTGTCTGATTCGGAGGTGCCGGGTTCCTCGTGGGTTCTTGTCTGGAGTAATTCCGGTAGCCCCTTTGGCCCCTGTGTTGGCGATTCCCTAAAAAATGTTGGGGTTCATTCTGATAGTTCGACATTGGTCTACCTCCCTGTTCGTTGGTGTGTTCTTCATCGTCACTTGATCCTGAAGTTTCGGAGAAGGTTACTCTTCTGTTATTACCTCCTCTTGAGTAGACCTGTCTCGGGTATTGGGGCTTTTCCCACCTTTGCTCACTTCTGCTCGTGTAATAATCTTTGTTTAGAAAAGGGTACACTGATTCTGGGCTGAATTTATCAATATCTTTTCTTAGTTTAGTTGCCTTTTTATTTGTTAGATATTCTCTGTACCCTTCTGTTTCTTGTATGAGTTCATCTAATTTCTTTTTTGTATCCTCTATTATTGTATTACTTTTAATTTTAGCCTCCAATTCTTCAATTTGTTTTCGTTCGAGGACCATTACCTCTTGTGCTGTCTCGATAATTAAAATTAGCCAGTCTCTACTACATCTGTTGGCAATGTGGGTCCAAATTTCTAAAAATTTCTCATTGTCAATAAAGAGCCCCGGTTCATTCCTTATCCTGAGGCCTAGTGGTATCACTCCTGCTCTTAAATACCCCGTTAAGAATTCGGCATGTAGCTCAGTTCTTATGAGTTTTTTCCTTAAATTTAGGATTTTAATTAGTTCTTCATGGCCGTTTTTATCGGTCATGTAGTTGCCTCCTGATTGAGGGTTTTGATTCAGTAATCTATTTAGTTGATCTTCGGTAAAGCCAAATGTTTTAAATTTATCCATTGCTGGCTTACCCTGTGTACCCCAATGGGTGTTATCTTACGGACTCTAGACTATATTTATATTTCCAGGGTCCTGGTGCACGCACTCTCCAGTTCTACGAACTGTACTTTGGTTTGTTGAGATTAAGAGAGAGACCCCTTCAAAACCAGGGGAATGGGGTACTGTATCACAGTGTAAACAAGAGTATCCCTTGGCTCAGTTCAATAGCTATTGAAACCCAAATACTAGTCTTGGACACAAGCAACTAGAGGTTAAATCATAAACATGGCAACATTTTTTGTATGAAAGTATATAAAATATTTTATTAAAATCATTAACAATTCATAAATATATGAACAAAACCTTGAATAAAAATAGAGTTAAACTACTCTATGCAGAAATTATAAAACATTGTCACGAAAAAAATTTTTCTTTGATTTAAAAAAACATGAGTGAAACATATGTATACAATATCAATAAACAATCAATCAAAAGGAAGACCTGCTCAAGTTAAGTAAGGACATAAAGAAAATAGGGGAAAGACGTTTTTGGTGGCAGAGAAGTTAAACAAACACAGACAGTCACAATTTGTCATTGAATTTTGCACATTAAATATCCAATCTGACTCAAACCAAAACCCGATTTCTTCTCGGTGTTCTTGGGGCGAGTTTGGTGGTTTAATTGTGCACTAGTATGCGTCGACGCGTTTCGATGGCTTTTTTAGATGGATGCCATCTTTATCAAGACTTGTACTCTTGTTATTGACTCTGCTACAATGGCACTGGATGGTTGCCTTTGTGTATAAATCCTGTTGGTAAATATAATTCAATAAGTATATGGCATGAAGAAACAAGTTATTATCACTGAAAATCTTACTTTAGGCCTGATCGACTTTTCTTAGATAATAAGACCAGCATTAGCCATTACCGTATACATTTATATTGTCCACAGGTTTGACAAAGCAATAATCAGCTAAACCTTCTTCTTATAACATACCTTAATAATTGGAATGTGCCTGTAAGTACATGTGGCACACAGACAAGCCTGAATCGCATTTTTTAATTGACTCCTACATAGCATTTAAGGAATCGCAAAATTGAGATTCCTTAAATGCTTAAGCAAAATAAGGAATCGCAATTTTTGTGATTCCTTATTTTGCTAATATGCACCTACATATCAAAACGCCGTTTGCGATTCGCAAATGCCGAAATTCGCTGAATTTCAGCGTTTGCGAATCGCAAACGGCTACCTACATATGCCCCTTAGCACCCTGAGGATTAGCCTTGTCTGTTCGCGCCACGCAACCTAAAGGGTGAGCAGGGGTTATTCTGAGGAGTGAGTCCCTTACCCTGACTAGAGGAGAGGGTCCCTGTTTGTCACAAGTGCATACCTGTGCCAACCAGAGACCCCCAATTCTAACACAGGCTGAATGTGGAAATTCCTCCTCATTTAACTAATTTTTCCGCCTGTCCTCCCACCAAGTGTGGACCAGGACGGGGGGGACGGGGGGGCGGGGGGGGTTGGCATCCCCCACTATCTGGGGAAGCCTGGGCTGAACTTTAAAGGCTGCAATGCCTTTGAAGCTTCCCACTCTGGAAGGCCATTCTGGCCTGGAGGAGGTTTGAAGCACCTCCCCTCAGAGCACGCTTTATTTCTGGCCTCTGACAGCCCAGGCTCTCACCCCATGAGGTCAGAAACATGTCTGGTGGTGGCAGGCTGGCTATCATTAGTCAGACGATGCCTAACATGCTGCATCAATCCTTAGGCCTCCTACAAGCAGGCGCAGGGTTGTGACGCAGTATGGCCATGAAAATGACTGAGTGAAATCTTTTACATTTCACGCTGCCACTGTTCGGAGGCGTTTGTGTGCTGGAACGCCCCCCCTGTGCAGGAACGCACAACTGCAGTGCAGGGCCTTACAATATGACACATTTCACAGATGCGTCACGTTGAAGATACCCCACAGCATGGAGGTGGCGTAGCGCTGCTGCGCCACAAAAGTGACGCTACTGTGGGGCAATTGGGGCACACAGGGCTCGTATAGCTGCCCCCATATGTATCTGACATATCGACACTTCTCCACACCAATGTTCCATAACACTTCATTCAACTCTGATACTGAGTACTCAATATGAACTACATGTCCCATAATGCAAAGTATGAGAATAGGAAAGTGGGATGGATGTTGTGTCAGCCCCCTACCCCCTGTCAGTGCAGAAATGACATGAAATGATCTGTTCCCCCTTTTGATACATATTCATGAATCACACCTGCATTGTCATTTCACTTTCCCCTACATCAGAACAACAGGATGGCAGTGGATTTGTTTACTGAATGTGGATGGCCCAGGATGAATACAAAATGGCTGCAAAATACTTCCTGTGATGTATTTCCTGTCTCCCACTACCTGTATAACATTTCCTGTATGATATAATGTGTTCCGGGTCATTTTCGGAAGTTACGGCGCAAAATCGTAATTTCCGGCGTTGCATCGTAATGCGCGTGCGCTTAAAGGACGCCCCGGAACCGGAAACTACGATTTTAGGCCATAAATTACGAAAATAAACTAGAACACAGGGGGTGCTGGAGAAATTCCCTCAGCTATATGGGGACCCTGAGCACCAGCTGAGCACTGCAGCCCGGGGCAGGCTATGGGCCAACATCGCCGAGCGCTGCAGTGCAGTGTGAGTGTCCACCAGGAGGGGTAGGGCGTGCCGCAAGCTCTGGGAGGACCTGAAGCGGTGGGCCCGTCACAAGGCTACGGAGCTGGCTGGCCTGTCCTCCCAGCACCATGTACATCGTCCTCGCCTCTCACCACTGTACAGGAGGGTCCTGCGAGCAGCTTGGCCGACCCTCCATGCTCAGCTGGAGGAGCTCGAGCAGCATGGACCTAGTAAGTGCATCATATGCAATATGAGTCTGGGAGTATGATGTGAGTGAAACAGTACTGTACCATTGTGTGTCCCATGCCTCCATTAGCCAATTCCATGTCCAAGCAGCAGTCACCAAGTTTCAAGAGGCACACTGTGGCATATGGAATATACAGGCCAGAGTGCATTTTGGGAGTTGTAGTTTTCTCATGACAACTGGGTAAATGAGCCACACTCATGCATTCATATTGAATTCTGCTCTGCCAGCACCACTACAATTGAACCAAGTCAATTATAACGGATGTGTGCATTGGATGAGCGATGGTACAGAGACTGTCCAGTCTGCACATGGCAGGCCATAGGGGATTGGATGTTGTGATTAGCATTGCACCTGTAGAGTTGTGTTCCAATTGAGACAGATCATCATGTGCCTTGGAGTCAAGACAGATTTTTAGATCCTTGCATCACTCACAAGTTTTCATAGGTTTGCAAGGTGTGTCCACTGACAGACGTCTCCCCCTCGGTGGCCTGTATGACATTTTACTGTACAGGTAGCTGTCACAACCGCCCACCACTGTTCAGCGGTGTACTGCACTACCTCGTAAGTCAAGTAAGCCACTATGTGGCACTGGATTGTCCGAAGATGTGTGGGGACATCAAAAGGCTAGACACACAATGTAGCTAGAGGAGTACTCCAGACCCCACGTGGATGTGTGACCCACATTTGTCTTGTCCCATACAATGCTACAAAGCAGATGACACTTGTCCAGACGTTAAATAGCTGCAAATCCATATCAATGGCCAATATCTATTATATCTGGACTCTTCATGTTCTCCTCTGGTGGACTTGTAGTTGAACTGGCACATGCAGCAGTGACACGACACACAGATCACAACAATGCCAAGGTTGAGGTTTGGATAATGCAGTTGCGCAAGCCACAATAATACACATGAGAAGTCCATGTCAAACTCAAATCAGTATATGACAGTGTGCATACATGAAATGTAAGTGCATGGACAGAATGGGGGTTGGGAGCACACTGCCTCACAGTCCCAGCACGGTTTGTCCCTTTACATCCTGGTAAATGCAGTACACAGTTCAAACTTACTTTGGAATAATCTGGAGTCATACACCAAATTTGCTGCTGACTTTGCTGTATATCTCTAGACACGTGTTCCTGGAATGAGCGCTTCATCAGTAGAGAGCAGCAGTTTCATAGAGCAAAGTAAATCATCTGGGTTTGCTGTGTGCCTGTGAGTGTTACTGTAACCTGAGAGGAACTTGGCAACATTCCCAGCAAACCCAGATGATTCAGGAGTTAGTTAGTACTGTAAACAGCATTTACCCGGATGCAAAGGGGCAAACTGTGCTGGGACTGTGAGGCAGTGTGTTCCCAACCACCATTAAGTCCATAAGGACTGATGGGCAGATCAACAAGGCACTTGCGCTTATTGGCACCGCCATTGGGTCACTTTAGTGACGCAGCGGCGGAGCACACAAAGCGCCATGCTGCTGGATTATTACAACGTGACGCATACGGTGCAGAATCGCATCCTAAAAGTGGCTGTGTGAAACTACAAGATTTCACTCAGTCACTATTAGGGCCAAGCGGAGTCAAATCTACGCACCTGCTTGAAGCAGGTGTAAGGATTGCCGCAGCATGTTAGCGATCGTGCACCCCCGAGCCTTGCTGGAGGCGGGTTCGCACTTGCCACGCCACTCCAGCAAAGCCCGGCTATTCCACCGGGGATGCATCACACATCTGCCCACCCAAGCACCACGTTGTGCCGCTTTGTACATGCGGTCCATCAGGGGTGATGCACGGGTGGGCTGATGCGTTGCAACTCATCAACACACCTCTGCTGATTAGCGGAGATGCGCCAGAAGTTGTAAATCGGCCCCTGATAACTGTACAGTGTGATCAGAGGCAAACAAAATCGGACCTAGGCTATTCTATGTATGTGTAGCATCATGCATGGAACAACCACCACATCAGGATTTTGCTTACACTTCTGCAGGCACGGTTGGTGAGACAGGAGATCCACAGGAACAAGTCCGGAGAAGGAGACCATCAGTTCGGCGGCGGCTAAACCCTCTTTCCACCAGCGATGAAGGAGAGGTGGTGGAGGAGGAGGACGGGCCCTCAACATCTGCAGGCCAGGGGGTTTCACCCACCCGGGATGAAGAAGAACACAACACTGGTACTATGTCCCGGGTGGAGGCTGTGGACATTGAAGGGGGGAGTGAAGGACCGGACACCTCGGACCATGATGTGGGGTATAGCCACTCACCCACACATACATCACCAGTGGGTCATGAAGAGGTGTCCCCGGGGCAGGCCAATGTTCAATCTGGGCCTGCCATCTGCCCCTCCCTACCTCTAGAGTCCCCCATGCCATCGGGGGCTCCAGCTCCATCCCCTGATACCTGTACCCCTCCTCGTAGCCGCCAAGCTGAACCCGTCCGCTCCGGACCTGAGGCACCACATCCCTTCTGTTTCCCCCCCACCGCCAGTGCCGGTGCTGTTCCTCCTGTGGCTGTGCCAGGGGACTTGAGTTGGATGGTCGAGGGTCAACATGACATGTCCGCTCGCGTCTTGCTACAGGTGTGTCTGGAGATACGCTCGATGCGAGCGGACCTAGTCCGATCTATGGACAACCTCGGCACCCAAATCCAGTCCCTGAACACGGACCTAGTCCGATCTATGGACAACCTCGGCACCCAAGTCCAGTCCCTTAAAGCGTACCTAGTCCGATCTATGGACAACCTCGGCACCCAAGTCCAGTCCCTGAACACAGCCATTACGTCTTTCATCTCCCAAGTGCCTTCCCATACCACCGTCAATGTGTCCCCCTGTCCGTTGCCCCACACTGTTTCCCCCCATACTCCTCGTGTGTCACGTTCCCGTGTGGTGCCTGTTCCTGCATCAGCCAGCCGTGTGGATGTGTCCGACCCTGAGGATCTAGACATTGTGGTCCTGGAGGGTGACCAGAAAGACACTTGATTGTTGGACTGAGACATTGTTTTGGACGAAGATTTCTTTTCCCCTTGTGAATAGACTGGTTCCCATGACGCTACCTGACGTATTACATTTGTTTTGCCCCACCCAAATCCAAGTTCCCTTCTCCTTCTGCATTAAGATCATCATTTGTTTTCCTTTCTCCCTTCCAAACGGACGGTTTGTTTGTGTTCCTACATAAATAACTTTGCAGAATTATACTTTGTCTGACTAGTTTGACTTCATTTTGAATGTCTGTTCCCAAATATAGACACATATTTAGTAAGTCATATGCTATGCACATTACAACGTGTTGCTATGATGTGTTACACTTGTACCTGTCTCACACACACACACACACATGCCTACATCGTCAGAAGGGACATGGTACACAACAGGATGTTTCTTTAGTAGATATTTATTGTCAAAATACTCCTAAGGAGCCCAAAACAAATTGGCCACGTCAATGGCGATCTTGTTTGCGTTTCTGCAATAGTAATAATAATAATAATCCACATTTGTAAAGCGCACAATCACCCGTAAGGGTCTCTAGGCGCTGGGGGCCGTCGGGAAGATTAAGCGAGCTATTGCCCAGAGTCACATGGTGCTGGGCTAACCTGCCGCCGGAGCCGGGGATCGAACCCTGATCCCCAGATTCCAGCGTCAGTCGCCCTGGCCGCAGCGCCACACCTCTCCCAGTGGGGGGGGAACGCGGTGAGGCGTGAGGTTGAGGTTGTCGCCTACGTGTCTGTGGGTGTTGTCCAGGCTGATCAAGAGGTGCAGGTGCCGATGGTGTCTGCACATTAGGTGTCTGTGGCTGGACAAGGGCTGGTTGAAGTGACTGTGCAGTGGTTGGTGGTGTTTGGGCAGGTAGTGGGGGTGGTGGGAGTGACAGTCCAGTGGTTGGTAGTGTTTGGGCAGGTAGTGGGGGTGGTGGGAGTGACTGTCCAGTGGTTGGTAGTGTTTGGGCAGGTAGTGGGGGTGGTGGGAGTGACAGTCCAGAGGTTGGTGGTGTTTGGGCAGGTAGTGGGGGTGGTGGGAGTGACAGTCCAGTGGTTGGTAGTGTTTGGGCAGGTAGTGGGGGTGGTGGGAGTGACAGTCCAGTGGTTGGTAGTGTTTGGGCAGGTAGTGGGGGTGGTGGGAGTGACAGTCCAGTGGTTGGTGGTGTTTGGGCAGTTAGTGGGGGTGGGGGGAGTGACAATCCAGAGGTTTGTGGTGTTTGGCCAGGTAGTGGGGGTGGTGGGCCTGCCTGTTCAGGGTGCGGGTGTGTTTGGGTACCTTGGCTGTGGTGCTGTGCAGTTTGTGTTACAGGTGTGGGGATGTGCTGTCCTACAGGCCGACATGATTGTTCCCCTCCCTGCGTTGGCCGTGAAGGTAGACTTTGGATCACTCTCACCATGCCCTCCATCATCTTCATGGCCCAGGCATGGCGTCTTGCACTCTCTTCCCTTTGGATGGATATCAGGTCTGTCATATTTCTAGACATTTCCTGCCAAGTGCTATCCATCCTATCCAAAGCTTGGCCCACCCTGTCCACCACCTGAGGGAATTTGGCCATGTCCTGCAGGGACCCAGAAATGTCTGACAGGGTAGCCCCTATGGCCCGAATGTCCTGCCTCACATCTGCCTGCTGTCGGAAGAAGTCCTGCTCCCACTGGCCACCATCGTCACGTGCAGGCCCCCTCTGCTGGTGTCTGCCAGGGATGAGATGAGCAGATCCAACAACAGGGGGGGTGGCAGGTAGAAGTCTGTGGGCAGGAGAAGGGTGCCCAGGGGATACCTGGTCCACAACAGGGCTGGTACTTCCCACAGATGGTGGAGAGAATGGCAGGGATACACTGTGTAGGGAAGAGCGGGTAGGGGAACCATCATGTCGGTCCCGGACGTGAGGGCTGTGAGTGAGTGATGTATGTGAGTGGATGTGTGGGAGCCGTGGCTGGTTTGATTTATGCTGTGGTATTGATGGTTTGAGAGGAGGCAGACGGGCGTTGCTTGTCAGAGGATGTGAGGCCGTGACGTCAGTATCATCATCCCCGGAGTACATTGATATGTACTCATCATCCTCCTCAAAGTCAACTTCCTCTTGACCTTGATCCTCCTCCTCTTGGGCATGAGTTGCAGCCGACATTGCTGCCTGGAGGATCAGGGGATTCTCCCCTCGGATTGCCCGTCGGCCACCACTGGTTGTCGGTCTGTCTGCCTCTCCCTCAGCATCATCTGAAACACAGAGGTTGCAACTGTATTGGTGATTGACCAGGTATTACATGTGCAGCAACACCAGGGTTGTATTTACTGCACTTTGCATCAGCAGATGAGGATCATGTGATCAGGTTAGGGTACCACCACAAATGGCCGCTCACACCATAGCACTGAGGTGTTACACGGAGATCTACATGATACTAGCAAACTCACCAGCTCCAGCCACAACTCTCTGTCCCTTTGCGTTCCCTCCTGGTGTATCCTGCGGCACCTGTCTCATCATAGTTGTTGTAGACATAGCTGTAGAGGGTAGAAACAACATTCTCAATGATCTGCATCACCAAATGACAGACATGCATATGTGTCACTCCTGGTCTGTATTTCACTTTGTAATCAACAACTGTTGATTCCATGTAGAAGGGGATCTCGATCTCTGTCATGGCTTTGTAATCTAAGCTGTTGACACTCCTCATGCCCGATTTACCTGAGGGACAGATGCGCGACGGTTTCACAGCTGCAGCCAGGATGTCATGCATCCCCCGGGATGGTGTCAGCTGCAGTGGTCTCATCCTGTCAGCACCTGTGATGAGAAATACATGTCCACATGTTTGTACAACAGATTGTAGCTATGAGATCAAATTACATTCTCATTAGCCATTTGTGGATAATCAAGGACGATGTGCAGCATGTGTAGCTCATTGACTTAACATGTGGGCACCTGCTCACAAGCAGCATTTGCAAGCTTACAGCCATGCAGCACTGACATCAATAAGATGACACATCAACTGACGAACTTGTATGAGAAGGTTACTTATTTCACCCTTACCATTGTCACTGACTTTTTTCATGGGTGTAATGTTGTCTGTTGACAAGTCAAAAAGGAGTTCATGTGTGAGATGTGCAGTTGTCAAGGGCCTGATGTTGCCCATTTGTGCTTCCCTACCCATGAGGTCACACAGCTCATTTTTGAATGAGAGAACACAGATTACTAATGTCCATTCTTTGAGTGTTCTCTGTTCTCATGCTCCATTTCCAACATCATGGTACTACTTACATGACAACAGATAGTGTCTTGTGCAGCAGACATCCAAACCTCATATTTCATACACTCACCTATACATGTGATTATGGTAGAAGGGAGGCAAGCAGAAGACACCATTTGGTTTAGATCACACATTGCAGATGAGGTGAGAAGCTTTGAATCTTCCCACCTGCACTGGATTATCCTGTTGCTCTTCAGCCAAATCATTTTGCTGGTGTAACTGCATGAAGATTCACCTTAGCAGCTCCTACACCCATCTCACAGGTACACAACTGGCACCAGTGTGTGCCTCAGCCATACCAATTTCATATTGATTTGACCATGTTAATGTTGCTAGGGATTTAGCATATCATTGATTGCAAGCCTGTTGTGTTGTGGACGTTTCCTATGACACATTGTTCTATTGTATGTCCATTGTGCACACACTTGGCATACATTTTGTGTCAGCATCTCATTTGCCACCAGGGTCTGATAGGCCATGTGTTCAAATGCCCTATGTGAGCATATTGTGATGCAGGATAACAGTGTTGTACAACACATACGGTGGAGGTGAAAGGCACAATTAATAAGCATTCAGCAAGCTTGACTTACCGTGGCCCAGCACCGGAGCAGTATGTGGTCCCTGGACAGATGTCAAGTCCAACCTAGTAGCAGAAGTCAGTGGGCGTCTTGGGTTCTGGGAGGACCGCATTGTACCTACAATGATAAGTTTGTTTCGCAACTTTACATTCCTGCTGCCACATGTGATGCATTCAATTTCTGGCACAGGACGGGCACAAGCAGTCATGGTCACCACCGTTGCAGAAGTGTGTCATACATTATGTAATGAGTGAGCCCACATATAACTTAGATTGGGCCCACTACCTTGATTCTACCTATATCACAATGACATGCCTACGAATCCAGAGGTAAAGTCCACTATCGTGTTTTGTTGATGTCCGGTAATTATCCATCCAATGTACGCAGTACATGATCAGCTGTGTGGACTGTGCTGAATAAAGTATGTATGAAAGATTAGAAGTTGGACAGTGTATGCATTGTCAATACTACAGAGACTGGTATCTCACTGTTTGGTCTTCATTTCCGTATCGGTGCAAATGCTATTTCTTTATTAGGTCTACAAACACTATTACAATATGGTGTGTACACCCTTTTGACTTGTTGTGGCCCTCGATTACAGGATTGCTTTCCCCGTTCTGGGTCTGTTGGTGTAATACATGTTGTGTACCACATTTACAAAGGTATGATGAGCCAAGACATTTTATAATTTGTCTTTCACTGTTCACAAATGTCATATGTTAAAGGTGAATGTCCATTGACAACTCCAATTGTAATGCAGCAAATGTAGCATAAATGGTTGACTTACATGGCTGGGCACTATTTGTCCCTCTGTCGTCTTCTGACGATGTATGCATTTTGACCATCTCCTGTCCACTTTGACTTACCAGTTAGTGTGGTTGACATGCCTTCCTCGGTACGTTGCCGATTCCTCCTATGCGATGCGGTGACCTCTGCTACTGCAGTTGTCTGTGCTCTGGCTGGATGTGTCAATGGGTGAGAAGAGAGAAAAGTAGACAAATGGGAAACGTGCTTGTGTAACGTTTCGGGGATTTGCCCATATCTTCTGTGTGATAACAGTATTGCGCGGAACTGACGCAGACGGGGCAGATAGGAGCAGTGGTGTGTTGGTGATGTGATGGCGTGGCAGAGTGGAAATTGGACAACAGGATATGTGTTGGACATATTTACATCAGAGGATACTCTCACCATCTGCTTTGTGATTTAGGCTGGCACAGGGTGATGTACTTTTTGGAGTTTTTGTGGCAGGTTTACAACCCCCTAGAAAATGAATTTAACTGTTGTTGCATCACTTCTGTGACACAACGGTGGTGTACAACAGACAACACATTTAGGATTATTCGCAACGTGACGCTACTATGGTGAATCGTCATGTTGTGAGGCCCTGCGCAACGTCAGCTTGGAGGTAGGCAGGGTGTGCACAGGATATGCCGTGTCCAAGTGAGTCAGTGTAATCTACATGATTTCACAGTATCACTTATCAGAGGCCGCTGCGACAAAACCTTACGCCTGCTTGAAGCAGACGTAAGGAGTGGCGCAGCACGTTAGGTATGGGCAGTGCATGGACATTGTTGGAGTTGCAACGCTCTTGCGATAGAACTTCAGCAAAGCCCCCCTAGACACCATCAGATTCAACACACATCTGTCTATCCCTGCACCACAGTGCACCACCATATGTACACAACACATCCGTGTTTGCGCAAGGGTTGAATTGCATGTCACATTGGTACTGGCGCTTCCCTGCTAATGTTTGTCTTTAGATAATGTATTTTTTTAACTTAATTTTAAATTTCCATTTGTCATTGCACATTTTCAGTCAATATGTACAGTTATTGAATTAGCTGGGTTGTGTATGTATGGTATCAGTACTGTGCACATGTTTTTAATAGGGTGGGGGGTATTAGCCTTTTCTGATGCAAAGGATTCTGGGACTTGTGGTGCTACGTAGTGGGTGACACATGAGTCTCTGACTAACCATATAGTTATATACACCTTAGACAATTTCCATGATCACTTTGACAGTGTAACACAGACAATCTCTTCATGCACTTTTTCTTTTCATTCCACTTACCTTGTACCACGTAGCGGACATCACTGACAGGCAGCCCTTGGACCAAGTGGGGGTGTATAGTTGTGAGGATATCCTCCTCCAGTGTGGTGAGCTGCAGGCGGGGTCCAGGGCATGTAGCAGGGAGAATTCTGCTCAGTTCTATCCTGGAGTATTTCTCCTTGACCCTCTGCCTTTCATCCTGCCACTTTTTTTTATGTCCTGCACTATGCGCCTGTCCTCCCCCAGGGCTGAGACAGCAGTGGCTATCTGCTGCCATAGTTCTTGCTTCTGTGCCCCACTGGTGCAGTATGGTGGTAGTACATATAGGCGCTTGTGGTGCCTGACTATGTATTCCACAAGCATGGTGGTCTCCTCTGCTGTGAAGTTTCTTTTCCTTCTCATCTCCATGTTCTGTGGCACTGGAAGCGTTGTAGTAACAGTCTCTCTGCGGCCAAACCTGTTCCTTCACTGTGTGCTGCTTTTATTTGTTTTGTGGTACAGGTCAATTAGTGTTAATTGGCTTCAGCTGGAGCGTGGTGGGGGATGGTAGGCAGTGGCAGCATACACCATGGCAAAATGGAGCTGTTGGCTGGGATTGGCTGCTGTGTGTCAGCTGATCCATGTTGGGGGATGGGTGGACCTTGGCCAGGTGTTTACCCTTGACTAACGGCCCGCAACCGTAAATTACGGCCCGTAATCGTAAATTGCAGCCCGTAATTGTAAATTGTGGCCCGTAATCGGATTGTACGATAATTCGCCGCAAAGTCCACCAAAGTGCCGTAAAATACGGCCCGGTGGCGGAAATTACGGCCCGGCGGCGGACGTAAAGTTAGTAGTCGTAAATCTATTCTGTGAATCCCGAAAGTAGTAAGTTCATTCTGTGAATCCCGAAAGTAGTAAGTTCATTCTGTGAATCCCGAAAGTAGTAAGTGCATTCTGTGAATACCAAATAGTAGTAAGTGCATTCTGTGAATACCAAATAGTAGTAAGTTTAGAATTTAGTCTTAAGTTCATTCTGTGAATCGGGCCCAGAGTATTGTAGGGGTTCGTCAGAAACTAGGGGGAATGTTCACTACCAGATTAGTTAATAAAATGCAGGATGCTGAGGAGAATGTATACACAGTACTGACTCTAAGGAATAAGAAAGATGAGGAAGTAGCTGAAAAATCAACTAAAGGAGGGAATATTATAATGAATGTCGAAAATGAAGACCTACTTATGTCAATGAAAGCACCAGCAGAGAGATGTGTTCAGTGTTACGTACTGAACGAGGAATACAGTCCTAAGTTTTCTTTGGTAGCAGAATGAAAAACAAGAGCACAGACCCAGTGGCGGCTCTCCCATTGGGGCATTGCCCCACTACTTTCTCGCGGTGCGAGAAGGCAGAAACATAAATGGTAATAACTACCATTTTATGTTTCTGCCTTCTCGCACCGCAAGAAAGCAGAAGTGCCTGATTAGGGGTGGGCGGTCATGCTCGAGGGCAGGGGGGTGGAGTGGCTTGCCCACTGTTGTGTACACTGACTGTTTGGTTGGCCCTGGTGCCGACAAAACAGTCAGTATGCACAACAGTGGGCAAGCCACTCCCCCCTGCCCTCGAGCAGGACCACCCATTCTCCCTTTTTCTCTATGTAGGCTGCTGTGCAGCAGCCTACATAGAGAAAATGGCCCGGGTGGGGCGCGCTCTGCTGTGCCTCACCAATCACAACGCTGCCATTGCAGCATTGTGATTGGCGGAGGGATGGGAGGTAGGCTGCCTGCTGGCTGATTACGATGCAGGACTTGAATTTGGAAAAGGCAGAACGGCGGGTGTCGGAAGTCGGACTGTGGACCCATCCAGACAGCGGCGCAGGGCAGTAAGTTAAGTTTGATATTATTTTATATATATTTTTAATTAAACAAACCTTCCCCCCATCCCCCACCCCGAGACGACCCCATTTCCACCCCCTCTCCCACCTCCCGCCCGTCATGCCGGCTGTGACTGCAGTTACCACAAGCAAATAAATGTTAATAAATTGAGCTCCATTAAGTTGGGCAATTGAAACCATTTTCGTCTTTATTTCCTTTGTTCATTTATTCCTCACTGCCCCGCCTCAAGCTACTTCGAAGCACTAAGGTTAAGGTACATAGTAAAATGCTTGTCCAAAAAACGTGATCAATTCTCTTCAGACAAGTCTGTCTCCGATAGCTACTGTCATGCCTCACTGGAAAGCTTCACTGCTCTGCTCAAATAGAAATCTGCGCTTGTACTTCAGTGTTCCTCCCGACACTGAAAGGTCATATGTTCACACTAGGCTTCACGAGTCGAAGCTTGCGAGCTCAGCATGCACTGGGACTGTGTTTGTGCCACACAGGTGCTGCGGTGGTGCTTAGCCCAGAGTCAGCCTGCCTGAGCTCTGTTGTATAGAAGATCTGCACCTGGCGCACAATAGAATGGTGTGCCAGCAGTAATCCACCACTCATGCAGGCAGGTTATGGGACATGCCTTGTGAGGAGATGGGTTGATGTGAAGATAGATCATTGTAAGTGAAAAGTGTATAGCCTGGGATACTGATAGTGAATGGGAGATGTCACATGCCACTGTTAAACCATCAACACTGTGCAGAAATGAGATGGATCAGTATTTGAAACAATATGTGACAATAGCTGAACCACAAACTTGTTTACATTTGCTGTAAAACTAAAAGCTAGAAAGTTACAGTAAAAGATGAATTGTGAGATGCAATTTTGCCTGACATTTTGGTTTAAAGGTGACCAATATAAATCGATTTTAAATAAAGTTAGTATTGGCACTATTCATCGTCAGTGGAACTGAAGATGTATGCATTTGACACTAGGGGAAAGTTTATTTTTTGTGTGTGTTACCTTTGTGTTATTTAGGTTGTCAATGATTTATGCAGCAGTGACGTTAGCATGTTGAGCTAAGAAATATGAAGTATTGTGGTTATGAAAATTATGCTAGGTAATAGAACAAGCATTGGCATAGCCAATAGGTCTCGCAGTTGTTAGAGTTTGAGCCATTGGCATTGTAAATGGCACTGCCTTTTATTTGTGTTGGTTTTTAAAACGTAAATAAAAGGCATTGTCAATTACAATACCAATAGGTTTAACTCTCGCAAATGCAAGACCTATTGCATTAGTAAGTTGTTGGATGCAAAGTTACCAGACAGAAACCGCCACAACATTTCCAACAAATAATGCACTGCTAACCATGCCTCAGAAACAATCCTGCAAACCTACATTCAGAACATGCCCCGTTGTATGCATAATAACGTAAGAAGGAAAAGTGGCCGGTGGATATTGGGAGTGCATTCTCTGCTTTGGGGGTAGTTGGGTTTGGCGTCTGCATGCGGTCAGGTCGGGGTGTGCTCATGCTCGAGGGCTGCCTTCCAGTGGTGCGCATTGAAATGCAGTGCGTGCATCTGCCATCGACCGGGTGGCCCTGGGAATGAAGTCATCGCTGAGTGCAATGGGTGCACGCCCCGGGATTATTAATGGCCTCCACTCACACTGCAGGCAGTCGAGCTGGGTGCATCCGTGCAGTCCGTGCATGCCACCGAGTGGGGAGAAACATGCAGGCTCCCGACAGAGAACACTTGGGACACAGGGGTGCCACCCTAGCCCCCCCAGCACTGATAGGGGAAACATACCATGTTGTAAACATGAGGAGAGGAGAAAAGAAATGCGACACGGCGGGCAGGGGAGGGGGCTGGAGGGGGAGGTGTGCTGGGAGAGAGAGTGGGGAGGGGGCGGGTACAGGGGGCGGAGCAGGGAGAGCGGCAAAGAGGAGAAAAGAAATGCGACACGGCGGGCAGGGGAGGGGGCTTGAGGGGGGGTGTGCTGGGAGAGAGAGTGGGGAGGGGGCAGCAAGCTGAGATGCGGAAAGACGTGATAAAAAAAAAACAAGAGAAAAGCAAACTTGATTTGAGGCACTTCATCGGCAATTACTGTTCAAAACAAAATGCGACGAGAGGAAGGCAAACACTGAAGTCGTGCAAATGTTTAAAATAAACAAGACGGAGGTAAGGAAGAGAAGGGGAGGGGGGAGGAGAAATGCGACACGACGGGCAGAGGAGGGGGCCGAGTTAGAGAGGCCTGAGGCAGAGCGCACCATATGGAGAGGGAGGGGGGTGGCAGTGGGATGGTGATTGATGGGTGGGGCAGTGCTGGGGAAGCCTTTGATGTGGCCTGGCGGCCGTGGAGAAAGTGCCCTGAAGAAATGCGACACGGCAGACAGGGGAGGGGGCGGAGCGGGGGTGTGGGAGGAGTGCGGCTGAGGGAAAAGACATCCAGGCGGCTGGGGGCATGTGCACGCGCTTTTAAGCTCAATGCACATGCGCATTGAGCTTAAAAGTCACGGGCACTGCAAGGAATCGCCACGATTCCTTGCTTCTTAGTTGAAGCTTGTTTAAGCCGCAATAGGCTCGCAAGCTCGATGCGCATGCGCATCGACAGGCGAGACCTAAAAACTGTCTCTGATTATATTTATGGAAACATAATTTTACTTTACCTCCATATTTATAGTATCTTAAAGCTATGTTACTGACCATAGGTGAATGCAGAGATAAACTTTCATAGAAATAAAAGACAATATATGGATTTAAAGCACACCAGTGTAATGATTAATTGGGGAATTTGGAAAACATAGGTATTGTGTTCATACACTAATGGGTTCATTGTACATACTCTAATATGATTCCAAAGTGTAGCATTTTGTAGTGTTTTGTTCCACTGATTCTTATTCTCTACTTTGTGTGTATTATAGTGCTGCATTCACGTAGCTCTCTTTGACTGTGTTTACTTCCTGGGAGTCCACATTTAGAGCTGTTTTCCTGTGCTTGCCAAACTCTGCTTTGCACGTTTACCCTTTATTGTCCTCAGGCTATTATTCTCAGGATTGCACACATTATGGTGTTGTGTCACGTGTTATATTAGACACGTGACAGTGTTTGTTGGTGGCTGTGGCCCTCTAGTTAATCACTGGAGTCCGTCAGCACCCTTCAATGACTGATAACATGAAGACGTTTGATCTTGCACACTTGTTAGTTTGGCGTGGCAGTTTACGCCCCACTACTTTAAAAGTAAAACAATCGCCACTGCACAGACCTGCCCTTCTCTCCCCTCCCAAGACCCTAGGGGAGAGGGAAGCAGTATGAGTAGAGTAATATAATGAAGTATAGTTCAACTGGAAGGTCACAGACCCGCACTACAAGAGCTTGTGTCTTAGAAAATATGTAGATAAAGGCAGCTGAGAGACGTAGAATAGGTGGGGGATTAGGCTTTGCCACGCAGCAGAGGTGCAAGGAGTAGAGTATTGCTAGCCTCCAAGTATGAGCAAACCAAGGACACCGGTAGTAGAGAGGCACAGTAGAGGCGTAATTAGCAATAAGGTGTGCACCGGAGATGCATTTTATAGACACGTGACTAGCTATTTCTGTAGAAAGTATAACCTTTGATAAAAATGGTGTGCTTTAGCTGGTGCTTATTACCATATAAATGTATGACATATTTATGATAAAGAAATGTATAAAAGTAGTTGTCCGTTGCCCTTTAAGTCGAGGCTCAGATTCCAGTCCTTCAGAGCTGACTGACACTCCACTTGTACACTTGCTAATTTTATAATAAAATCTGTACTATATTGTCAGCAGAAGTCATGTCATCTTTTTCTTCATTCGACAATGAGACACTTGTCATGTTTAATATCCAGTACAACAGACCAGGATCCAAGAACGGTTTAACTGGTAATGTGGAGAAACCGTGCCCCACCCTAGTCCAGTACGATGCTTTGTAATCACAGAGGCCAGAAGACACATAGCCAAAGACTGAGGGAGGGGTACCCAGTTTCAAGGAGTGGAGTGGTGTTAGACCATGGACTGGTGGGTGGTGTTGAGAGGGGTTATCTGAGGGTGGAGGGAATGCACAGACGTTAACAAAGATAAAAGACAGATGGTGTGAGTTCCATGGACTATCCTGATATGAAGTACTGACCTGAGGGCTGGGAGCAAGGATGGAGGAAGGTATGGAGTGACTATGCTAAATGGTGGCACAAATAATTCATGCAATGGAGCCATGTTTATTTTCTTCGGTACCTGAAAATGAAAAATAAGGTGTTAAAAAAGAGAATTGTATTGCACCTGGTTTAAGATCCTAACCGGCCTTTCGGAGGTTAGTGGTAAAGTCAGTGCAAGTGTCCTTAGGCAGAGTGGCATGAGTAGGCAGAGTACGGGAAGTTTCCTAAGTTCATTCAGATGACCCTTATCACGCAGCCTATAAAGTAGCATCGAAACTCTAATCCACCCTCTAAACTATCTTTTTGCATAGTACAGGTAACAGGCCACAAGCTGTGCCACAACCACAACCAGACCTCTGTGCGTCTGCGCACCAAGCATGCATAATTCACCCTCACAGTCCTTCCAGATCCATACTCAGCGCCATCGTGTGACACACAATATCGGCTCCCATCACTAGGTCTCCCGGTGAGGAGCCGATATCACACGTGGCAGGGAAAGCTAGCTGAAAAACATGGTAAATAGTGGCTTTGCATCTCATTTTGCCAAGGCTTTGAACTGCCGACTTCCATTAACGGGTATAAAAACACCCCAAGACAGCGGCACCAGCATCAGCAAACTTTTTTTTGGGGCAGGAGGGGCTTTGGGGGCAGGGTGGGGTTCAGTTCAAAGGTGCCTTGTAGGTACTTCTCGGCCCATCCCCTCCTCACACAGTGAGATTGTTCTTCAAGTTGGCAGGTGTGAAAAGAAGCGCCAAGCAGCAAGAAGGGAGACATTCTGGAAAATATATAACTGGGGTTTTAAGCCAACAGTTAGGCAGAATTATACAAAGTTTTGTATAATTCTGCCTAACTGTTGGCCTAAACCCCCAATTTTATATTTTCCAGAGTGTCTCCGTTATTGCAGCTTAGGTCTTCTTTTTATGTTCCATACATTGATTGCAGCATCCGTGCCATTCTATCTTCCGTGCCTTCCCCCCAGCAGCGCACCGAAGCAAGTGTGGGAGACGTCTCTGTAAGCTCCAGGCTGAACTGGTTAAAGATAAGGTTCCAAGAATGGAAATGAAATAAAACGTTTTCTGAAAAGCATGCTTGCGTTTCCATTTGCGGTTGACATCAAAGTGGGCAAAATAATCGTATCTTGTGGCCAGTAGGATGACATCATTAGGCATGTGATTATCTAAACTACCAGAAAATATGAGTCATTACCATGAATTATTAAATCTAGAGCTATTTTCTTTGTTTGAGTGAATGGAAAACTTTCCTGCCAGTTTGGCTGCTATTTTGTGGAACGTCACTCGGCGATGGATTGTAATTCATATGTTTCCTTCTAGGCGAAGATTCCAGGGCTTATGTTCAAGTCCTAAATGCCCTCAGAGGAAGGCGGCTGCAGGGAGCATGGCAAGATCATCATTGTACAACTGCAATGTTTCCTAGATGGAATCAGGATCATCTCCTGTCGGTCAGTGAAACCACTGAATAATGAGGTTGAAGAATTCGAGAGGATGCCAAACCAAAGATGGTTGTTGTTTGACTAGCGCATGCGCACACAAGCATATAGAGGCATGCTTTCTACATGAACAGTGCCAGGGCAGCAGTGGATACCCACTCTCGGTGCACCAGAGAGACATACAGGCGCCCACACACACAGACCAAGGGTCACACACAGGGCTAGAAGGAGAAACAGAAGCAGCCCTGGCCACAATGCTCAAACCAGCCCCACCCCCTAACTCTCCATGCTCTATTCATCCATCCTTTCTATCCCTCCCTTTTCCTCCTCTGTGTTCTTACTCCCTACCTCAGTCAGCTCCCTGTGCCTGCTGCAATTTGCCTTAGAGAGCTGGGGAAAGTGTCAGAGGCAGCGGCTCCTGTGCCAGCAGCTCACTGGGGAAATGTCCTGTGGATTAAAAGGCCAGTCCTGCCCAGTCATACACATGGGCATGCACAGCATGAGTGGTGCAGAGGATAATGTGCAGCATGGGATGCGCATCAGGCGGGAGCTCAGAGTGAAGTACTTCAGGGGACCAATGGATGGCCTCCCAGTGGCTCCTGGGTGATGCGCTCTGTAACACCACTGATTGATGTGCTTCATGACACGCTGGGTGATGTGTTTCATGACACCGCTGGGTGATGTGTTCCATGACACCGCTGGGTGATGTACTTAATACACCTCTGGGTGATTCGCTCCGTGACACCACTGATTGATGTGCTCCATGACACCGCTGGGTGATGTCCTCCATGACACCGTTGGTTGATGTCCTCCATGACACCGCTGGGTGATGCGCTCAGTAACACCGCTGATTGATGCGCACCATGACACAGTTGGGTGATGTGCTCTATGACACCACTGGGTGATGTCCTCAATGACACTGCTGGGTGATGTGCTCCATGACACCGCTGGGTGATGTGCTCCATGACACCGCTGGGTGATATCCTCCGTGATACCGCTGGGTGATGTGCTCCATGATACCGCTGGGTGATGTGCTCTGTTACACCGCTGGGTGATCTGGTGAATAACACCTCTGGGTGATGTGCTCTATGACACCTCTGGGCGATGTGTTCCATGACACCTCTGGGTGATGTGCTCTATGACACCGCTGGGTGATATCCTCCATGATACCGCTGGGTGATGCGCTCCATGATACCGCTGGGTGATGTCCTCCATGACACCGCTGGGTGATGTGCTCCATGACACCACTGGGTCATCTGCTTAATGACACCTCTGGGTGATGTGCTCTATGACACCTCTGGGTGATGTGTTCTATGACACCGCTGGTTGATGTGCTCCATGACACTGCTGGGTGATGTGCTCCATGACACCGCTGGGTGATGTCCTCCATGATACCACTGGGTGATGTGCGTAATGACACCTCTGGGTAATGAGCTTCGTAACACCACTGATTGATGCGCTCCATGACACTGCTAGGTTATGTGCTCCATGACCCCGCTGGGTGATGTGCTCCATGACACCGCTGGGTGATGTCCTCCATGACACCGCTGGGTAATGTGCTCCATGACACTGCTAGGTTATGTGCTCCATGATACCACTGGGTGATGTCCTCCATGACACCGCTGGGTGATGTGCTCCTTGACACTGCTAGGTTACGTGCTCCATGACTCCGCTGGGTGATGTCCTCTATGACACCACTGGGTGATGTGCTCCATGACACCGCTGGGTGATGTGCTCCATGATACCACTGGGTGATGTCCTCCAGGACACCGCTGGGTGATGTGCTCCATGACACTGCTAGGTTATGTGCTCCATGACTCTGCTGGGTGATGTGCTCCATGACACCGCTGGGTGATGTCCTCCATGACACCGCTGGGTGATGTGCTCCATGACACCGCTGGGTGATGTGCTCCATGACACCGCTGGCTGATGTCCTCGGTGATACCACTGGCTGATGTGCTTAATGACACTTCTGGGTAATGAGCTTCGTAACACCACTGATTGATGCGCTCCATGACACTGCTAGGTTATGTGCTCCATGACTCCGCTGGGTGATGTGCTCTATGACACCACTGGGTGATGTCCTCCATGACACCGCTGGGTGATATGCTCCATGACACCGCTGGGTGATGTGCTCCATGACACTTCTGGGTGATGTCCTCCATGACATCGCTGGGTGATGTGCTCTATGACACCGCTGGGTGATGTGTTCCATGACACCGCTGGGTGATGTGTTCCATGACACCGCTGGGTGATGTGTTCCATGACACCGCTGGGTGATGTGCTTAATGACACCTCTGGGTGATTCTCTCCGTGACACCACTGGGTGACGTGCTCCATGACACCTCTGGGTGATGTGCTCTATGACACCGCTGGGTGATATCCTTCATGATACCGCTGGGTGATGTCCTCCATGACACCGCTGGGTGATGTGCTCCATGACACCACTGGGTGATCTGCTTAATGACACATCTGGGTGATGTGCTCTATGACACCTCTGGATGATGTGTTCTATGACACCGCTGGTTGATGTGGTCCATGACACTGCTGGGTGATGTGCTCCATGACACCGCTGGGTGATGTCCTCCATGATACCACTGGGTGATGTGCGTAATGACACCTCTGGGTAATGAGCTTCGTAACACCACTGATTGATGCGCTCCATGACACTGCTAGGTTATGTGCTCCATGACCCCGCTGGGTGATGTGCTCCATGACTCCGCGGAGTGATGTGCTCCATGACACCGCTGGGTGATGTCCTCCATGACACCGCTGGGTGATGTGCTCCATGACACTGCTAGGTTATGTGCTCCATGATACCACTGGGTGATGTCCTCCATGACACCGCTTGGTGATGTGCTCCATGACACTGCTAGGTTATGTGCTCCATGACTCTGCTGGGTGATGTCCTCCATGACACCGCTGGGTGATGTGCTCCATGATACCACTGGGTGATGTCCTCCATGACACCGCTGGGTGATGTGCTCCATGACACTGCTGGGTTATGTGCTCCATGACTCTGCTGGGTGATGTGCTCCATGACACCGCTGGGTGATGTCCTCCATGACACCGCGGGGTGATGTGCTCCATGACACTGCTAGGTTATGTGCCCCATGACTCCGCTGGGTGATGTCCTCCATGACACCGCTGGGTGATGTGCTCCATGACACAGTTGGGTGATGTGCTCTATGACACCACTGGGTGATGTCCTCAATGACACCGCTGGGTGATGTGCTCCATGACACCGCTGGGTGATGTGCTCCATGACACCGCTGGGTGATATCCTCCATGAAACTGCTGGGTGATGCGCTCCATGATACCGCTGGATGATGTGCTCCATGACACCGCTGGGTGATGTGCTCCATGACACCGCTGGGTGATATCCTCCGTGATACCGCTGGGTGATGTGCTCCATGATACCGCTGGGTGATGTGCTCTGTTACACCGCTGGGTGATCTGCCTAATGACACCTCTGGGTGATATGCTCTATGACACCTCTGGGTGATGTGTTCCATGACACCTCTGGGTGATGTGCTCTATGACACCGCTGGGTGATATCCTCCATGATACCGCTGGGTGATGCGCTCCATGATACCGCTGGTTGATGTCCTCCATGACACCGCTGGTTGATGTCCTCCATGACACCGCTGGGTGATGTGCTCCATGACACCACTGGGTCATCTGCTTAATGACACCTCTGGGTGATGTGCTCTATGACACCTCTGGGTGATGTGTTCTATGACACCGCTGGTTGATGTGCTCCATGACACTGCTGGGTGATGTGCTCCATGACACCGCTGGGTGATGTCCTCCATGATACCACTGGGTGATGTGCGTAATGACACCTCTGGGTAATGAGCTTCGTAACACCACTGATTGATGCGCTCCATGACACTGCTAGGTTATGTGCTCCATGACCCCGCTGGGTGATGTGCTCCATGACTCCGCTGGGTGATGTGCTCCATGACACCGCTGGGTGATGTCCTCCATGACACCGCTGGGTAATGTGCTCCATGACACTGCTAGGTTATGTGCTCCATGATACCACTGGGTGATGTCCTCCATGACACCGCTGGGTGATGTGCTCCTTGGCACTGCTAGGTTACGTGCTCCATGACTCCGCTGGGTGATGTCCTCCATGACACCACTGGGTGATGTGCTCCATGACACCGCTGGGTGATGTGCTCCATGATACCACTGGGTGATGTCCTCCATGACACCGCTGGGTGATGTGCTCCATGACACTGCTAGGTTATGTGCTCCATGACTCTGCTGGGTGATGTGCTCCATGACACCGCTGGGTGATCTCCTACATGACACCGCGGGGTGATGTGCTCCATGACACTGCTAGGTTATGTGCCCCATGACTCCGCTGGGTGATGTCCTCCATGACACCGCTGGGTGATGTGCTCCATGACACTGCTGGGTGATGTGCTCCATGACACCGCTGGGTGATGTCCTCGGTGATACCACTGGCTGATGTGCTTAATGACACCTCTGGGTAATGAGCTTCGTAACACCACTGATTGATGCGCTCCATGACACTGCTAGGTTATGTGCTCCATGACTCCGCTGGGTGATGTGCTCTATGACACCGCTGGGTGATGTCCTCCATGACACCGCTGGGTGATGTGCTCCATGACACCGCTGGGTGATGTGCTCCATGACACTTCTGGGTGATGTCCTCCATGAAATCGCTGGGTGATGTGCTCTATGACACCGCTGGGTGATGTGTTCCATGACACCGCTGGGTGATGTGTTCCATGACACCGCTGGGTGATGTGCTTAATGACACCTCTGGGTGATTCGCTCCGTGACACCACTGGGTGACGTGCTCCATGACACCTCTGGGTGATGTGCTCTATGACACCGCTGGGTGATATCCTCCATGATACCGCTGGGTGATGCGCTTCATGATACCGCTGGGTGATGTCCTCCATGACACCGCTGGGTGATGTGCTCCATGACACCACTGGGTGATCTGCTTAATGACACCTCTGGGTGATGTGCTCTATGACATCTCTGGGTGATGTGTTCTATGACACCGCTGGTTGATGTGGTCCATGACACTGCTGGGTGATGTGCTCCATGACACCGCTGGGTGATGTGTTCCATGACACCGCTGGGTGATGTGCTTAATGACACCTCTGGGTGATTCGCTCCGTGACACCACTGGGTGACGTGCTCCATGACACCTCTGGGTGATGTGCTCTATGACACCGCTGGGTGATATCCTCCATGATACCGCTGGGTGATGCGCTTCATGATACCGCTGGGTGATGTCCTCCATGACACCGCTGGGTGATGTGCTCCATGACACCACTGGGTGATCTGCTTAATGACACCTCTGGGTGATGTGCTCTATGACATCTCTGGGTGATGTGTTCTATGACACCGCTGGTTGATGTGGTCCATGACACTGCTGGGTGATGTGCTCCATGACACCGCTGGGTGATGTCCTCCATGATACCACTGGGTGATGTGCGTAATGACACCTCTGGGTAATGAGCTTCGTAACACCACTGATTGATGCGCTCCATGACACTGCTAGGTTATGTGCTCCATGACCCCGCTGGGTGATGTGCTCCATGACTCCGCTGGGTGATGTGCTCCATGACACCGCTGGGTGATGTGCTCCATGACACTGCTAGGTTATGTGCTCCATGATACCACTGGGTGATGTCCTCCATGACACCGCTTGGTGATGTGCTCCATGACACTGCTAGGTTATGTGCTCCATGACTCTGCTAGGTTATGTGCTCCATGATACCACTGGGTGATGTCCTCCATGACACCGCTTGGTGATGTCCTCCATGACACCGCTGGGTGATGTGCTCCATGACACTGCTAGGTTATGTGCTCCATGATACCACTGGGTGATGTCCTCCATGACACCGCTTGGTGATGTGCTCCATGACACTGCTAGGTTATGTGCTCCATGACTCTGCTGGGTGATGTCCTCCATGACACCGCTGGGTGATGTGCTCCATGACACCGCTGGGTGATGTGCTCCATGATACCACTGGGTGATGTCCTCCATGACACCGCTGGGTGATGTGCTCCATGACACTGCTAGGTTATATGCTCCATGACTCTGCTGGGTGATGTTCTCCATGACACCGCTGGGTGATGTCCTCCATGACACCGCGGGGTGATGTGCTCCATGACACTGCTAGGTTATGTGCCCCATGACTCCGCTGGGTGATGTCCTCCATGACACCGCTGGGTGATGTGCTCCATGACACTGCTGGGTGATGTGCTCCATGACACCGCTGGGTGATGTCCTCGATGATACCACTGGGTGATGTGCTTAATGACACCTCTGGGTAATGAGCTTCGTAACACCACCGATTGATGTGCTCCATGACACTGCTAGGTTATGTGCTCCATGACTCCGCTGGGTGATGTGCTCTATGACACCGCTGGGTGATGTCCTCCATGACACCGCTGGGTGATGTGCTCCATGACACCGCTGGGTGATGTGCTCCATGACACCGCTGGGTGATGTGCTCCATGACACCGCTGGGTGATGTGCTCCATGACATCGCTGGGTGATGTGCTCTATGACACCGCTGGGTGATGTGTTCCATGACACCGCTGGGTGATGTGTTCCATGACACCGCTGGGTGATGTGCTTAATGACACCTCTGGGTGATTCGCTCCGTGACACAACTGGGTGACGTGCTCCATGACACCGCTGGGTTATGTGTTCCATGACACCGCTGGGTGATGTTCTTAATACACCTCTGGGTGATTCGCTCCGTGACACCACTGATTGATGTGCTCCATGACACGGCTGGGTGATGTCCTCGATGACACCGTTGGTTGATGTCCTCCATGACACCGCTGGGTGATGCGCTTTGTTACACCGCTGGGTGATGCGCTCAGTAACACCGCTGATTGAGGCGCTCCATGTCACAGTTGGGTGATGTGCTCTATGACACCACTGGGTGATGTGCTCTATGACACCGCTGGGTGATGTGCTCCATGACACCGCTGGGTGATGTTCTCCATGACACCGCTGGGTGATATCCTCCATGAAACTGCTGGGTGATATTCTCCATGATACCGCTGGGTGATGTGCTCCATGATACCGCTGGGTGATGTGCTCTGTTACACCGCTGGATGATGCGCTCCATGACACCGCTGAGTTATCTGCTTAATGACACCTCTGGGTGATGTGCTCTATGACACCTCTGGGTGATGTGTTCCATGACACCTCTGGGTGATGTGTTCCATGACACCGCTGGGTGATGTCCTCGATGATACCACTGGGTGATGTGCTTAATGACACCTCTGGGTAATGAGCTTCGTAACACCACCGATTGATGTGCTCCATGACACTGCTAGGTTATGTGCTCCATGACTCCGCTGGGTGATGTGCTCTATGACACCGCTGGGTGATGTCCTCCATGACACCGCTGGGTGATGTGCTCCATGACACCGCTGGGTGATGTGCTCCATGACACCGCTGGGTGATGTGCTCCATGACATCGCTGGGTGATGTGCTCTATGACACCGCTGGGTGATGTGTTCCATGACACCGCTGGGTGATGTGTTCCATGACACCGCTGGGTGATGTGCTTAATGACACCTCTGGGTGATTCGCTCCGTGACACAACTGGGTGACGTGCTCCATGACACCGCTGGGTTATGTGTTCCATGACACCGCTGGGTGATGTTCTTAATACACCTCTGGGTGATTCGCTCCGTGACACCACTGATTGATGTGCTCCATGACACGGCTGGGTGATGTCCTCGATGACACCGTTGGTTGATGTCCTCCATGACACTGCTGGGTGATGCGCTTTGTTACACCGCTGGGTGATGCGCTCAGTAACACCGCTGATTGAGGCGCTCCATGTCACAGTTGGGTGATGTGCTCTATGACACCACTGGGTGATGTGCTCTATGACACCGCTGGGTGATGTGCTCCATGACACCGCTGGGTGATGTTCTCCATGACACCGCTGGGTGATATCCTCCATGAAACTGCTGGGTGATATTCTCCATGATACCGCTGGGTGATGTGCTCCATGATACCGCTGGGTGATGTGCTCTGTTACACCGCTGGATGATGCGCTCCATGACACCGCTGAGTTATCTGCTTAATGACACCTCTGGGTGATGTGCTCTATGACACCTCTGGGTGATGTGTTCCATGACACCTCTGGGTGATGTGCTCTATGACACCCCTGGGTGATGCGCTTTGTTACACCGCTGGGTGATGCGCTCAGTAACACCGCTGATTGAGGCGCTCCATGTCACAGTTGGGTGATGTGCTCTATGACACCACTGGGTGATGTGCTCTATGACACCGCTGGGTGATGTGCTCCATGACACCGCTGGGTGATGTTCTCCATGACACCGCTGGGTGATATCCTCCATGAAACTGCTGGGTGATATTCTCCATGATACCGCTGGGTGATGTGCTCCATGATACCGCTGGGTGATGTGCTCTGTTACACCGCTGGATGATGCGCTCCATGACACCGCTGGGTTATCTGCTTAATGACACCTCTGGGTGATGTGCTCTATGACACCTCTGGGTGATGTGTTCCATGACACCTCTGGGTGATGTGCTCTATGACACCGCTGGGTGATATCCTCCATGATACCACTGGGTGATGTGCTTAATGACACCTCTGGGTAATGAGCTTCGTAAAACCACTGATTGATGTGCTCCATGACACTGCTAGGTTATGTGCCCCATGACCCCGCTGGGTGATGTGCTCTATGACACCGCTGGGTGATATCCTCCATGATACCGCTGGGTGATGCGCTCCATGATACCACTGGGTGATGTCCTCCATGACACCGCTGGGTGATGTGCTCCATGACACCACTTGGTGATCTGCTTAATGATACCACTGGGTGATGTGCTCTATGACATCTCTGGGTGATGTGTTCCATGACACCACTGGGTGATGTGCTCCATGACACCGCTGGGTGATGTGCTCCATGACACCGCTGGGTGATGTGTTCCATGACACATCTGGGTGATGTGTTCTATGACACCGCTGGGTGATGTGCTCCATGACACCGCTGGGTGATGTGCTCCATGACACCGCTGGGTGATGTCCTCCATGATACCACTGGGTGATGTGCTTAATGACACCTCTGGGTAATGAGCTTCGTAACAGCACTGATTGATGCGCTCCATGACACTGCTAGGTTATGCGCTGCCACCTGGTGACCCCCGAACAGATCCTGCCGAATGTGCTGTGCCCCGTGCTGGCCGCCGACAACTCCGAGACCCTGTGCCAGATGGCCCGAATCCCCTTCGAGTGGGGAGGGGTGTCAGGCATGCTAAAGGTAACCGTCCGGGACGACGCCCCCGTGGACTGCCTCCTCGGAAACGATCTCGAGAGTTCCCCCTGGGCCCAAGTCGAGCGGAGAGAGCATCTGGGGATGCTGGGACTACCCGAGTGGGTTTGTGTGACAACCCGATCCATGGCAGCCCGGGCCCCGGCGCCAGCGGAGGCCACCCCGACCGAAGAACAGGAATGGCCCACGCCTCCGCCGCCCGCCATCGATGAAGAAATAGGCCTTGCGCCCGGGTCACCAGGGCCCAACCGCGAAGACATCACCGAGCTCGGCAACATCCCTGAACTAAGCCAATGGCGCCAGGAAGGTGGTCCCACCCGAGAACAATTCCGGCAGGAACAGAGGACCTGTCCCTCCCTCGAAGGGACCCGGCAGCAAGCCGCAGCTCAAGCCGCCGGGGACACATCGGGGTCCCACTGGGTCTACTGGGACCACGACCTCCTATACAGTGAACAGACAATTGCTGAACTGGGGGCCAGCCGAGTGTTGGTGGTCCCCCTACGATTCAGAGACTTCCTCCTAAACCTGGCACACGACGTGCCCCTCGCCGGGCACCTGGGGCAGGACAAAACTTACAGCCGCCTGGTGACCCACTTCTACTGGCCCAAGATGCGCAACGATGTGAGCAATCACTGTAGGACCTGTCCGACCTGTCAAGCCAGCGGGAAGAGCGGGGGAAAGGTCAAGGCCCCGCTCCAACCCTTTCCCGTGGTGACAACCCCTTCGAGCGAGTGGGGATCGACATCGTGGGGCCCCTGGACCCCCGCACCTCACAGGGACACCGCTTCATCCTCGTCCTGGTGGACCACGCCACCCGCTACCCAGAAGCCATCCCCCTCCGTACCATAACAGCCCCAGTGGTGGGCCGAGCACTAATGGGAATCTTCTCCCGAGTGGGATTTCCCCGAGAGGTCGTGAGTGATCGGGGCACAAACTTTATATCGAAATATATGCGGTCCCTGTGGCAACAATGCAGGGTCACATATAAGTTCACCACCCCGTATCACCCCCAAGGGAATGGACTTGTGGAGCGGTTTAACAGAACACTCAAGGGGATGATCAAGGGCCTAGAAGAAGCCCTGCGCCGCAAATGGGACGTCCTGCTACCATGCCTCCTGTTTGCCTATCGGGAGGTACCTCAGAAGTCCCTGGGGTGCAGCCCCTTTGAACTATTGTATGGACACCCTGTCCGAGGTCCCCTCAGCCTGGTCAAAGAAGGCTGGGAGAATACAGTCCGAGATGCCCCGCCAGATGTCTACCGGTACCTCCTGACCCTCCAGAACCAGACTCGGAGGTTCCGGGAACTTGCCGAGGCCAATCTGGAGGCCAGTCAGGAGGAGATGAAACGCTGGTATGACCAGAACGCCTCGTCCATCGAGTTCGAGCCGGGCCAACAAGTCTGGGTCATGTCCCCGGTCGAACCCTGCGCCCTCCAGGACAAATGGACGGGGCCCTTCAAAGTGGTGGAGCGCAAGAGCCCCGTCACCTATCTGGTGGACATGGAGTCCCCCAGGAACCCCCTCCGGGTCCTGCATGCCAACCGGCTCAAGCCTCACTTTGCCCGCACGGAGCTGAGCCTGCTGCTAGCTACGGATGACGGGGCCGAAGACGACTCCGAGCCCCTGCCCGACCTCCTGAAGTACTCGGAAAAAGATGGCTCCATCGAGGGAGTCCCCCTCTCCTCCGCCCTGACCCCCGAACAGCGCCAGGACTGCCAAGAGCTGTTGGGGCAGTTTGCGGACCTGTTTTCACTCACTCCCGGGGTCATGCAGTGGTGTGTCCATGATGTCGACACCGGGGACAGCCCGCCCATGCGACACCGGGCCTACCGAGTTCCCGACCGAGTCCGGGCCTGCATCCAGTCCGAAGTTGCCAAGATGCTCGCCCTGGGAGTGGTCGAGCCCTCAGACAGTCCCTGGGACAGTCCAGTTGTCCTGGTCCCTAAAGCCGCCGCCCCCGGCGCCCCTCCAGAGCTCCGGTTTTGTGTCGACTACCGGGGACTGAATGCCGTTACCAGAACCGACGCCCATCCCAACCCCCGGGCGGATGAACTGATCGATCGCCTGGGGGCCGCCAGATACCTCAGCACCTTCGACCTCACGGCCGGATATTGGCAGATCGGACTCACCCCCGGGGCCCAAGAACGATCCGCCTTCTCGACCCCCGATGGCCACTTCCAATTCAAGGTGATGCCCTTCAGCATGAAAAACGCCCCCGCTACCTTCCAGAGACTAGTGAGAGGCTAGAAGAGTTCAGTGCCGCATACTTGGACGATATTGCGGTATACAGCCTCCACTGGGACGAACACTTGAGGACCCTATGGGAGGTCCTGTCAGCCCTCCGGCGGGCCGGACTAACAGTGAAAGCAAGCAAGTGCCAGATAGGCCAAGGGTCCGCGACCTATCTGGGGCACCAAGTGGGGAGCGGCCAGGTGGCTCCTCTCCAGCCCAAGATTGACGCCATCGTGGCCTGGGAACCCCCGGTCACCCAGACAGCAGTCCGAGCCTTCCTGGGGCTCACTGGATATTATCGGCGCTTCATAAAAGACTATGGGAGCATTGTGGGGCCCTTCACAGAACTGACCTCCAAAAGGCAACCACAGAAAGTACACTGGACCCCCGAGTGTCAGACGGCCTTCGAGACTCTAAAGGCCGCCATGTGCACCGCCCCTGTGCTCCAGGCCCCTGACTACAGCCGAGAGTTTGTGGTCCAAACCGACGCCTCGGAGCACGGCATCGGGGCGGTCCTGTCGTAAGTTAACCCCGAAGGGGTTGACCAACCGGTGGCCTTCATCAGCCGGCGGCTGCTGGCGCGAGAACAACGGTGGAGCACCATCGAAAGAGAAGCCTTCGCCGTTGTTTGGGCTCTAAAGAAACTCCGGCCCTACCTCTTCGGCACCCACTTCAGGGTACAGACCGACCACCGGCCCCTGCGGTGGCTGATGCAGATGCGTGGTGAGAACCCGAAGCTGCTGCGATGGTCCATCTCCCTGCAAGGGATGAACTTCACTGTGGAACATCGCCCTGGCAACGACCACGCCAACGCTGAAGGCCTGTCCCGCTTCTTCCGCCTCGACGAGGAGAGTCCCCAAGAAGATGGATGACTCTCCCCGCCTTCCGCTGGAGGGGACGTGTGTTGGACCAGGCCTTGTGGCGTGGTCCTACCCCTCCCGCATGGCAGGCCCTGGACGACATCGGCCCTCCATCGACCCGCTGTCGCCCCCCGGACACCACCCTCAACGAACTCTCGACGAGAGCCGCCCCCTGGCAAACCCCGGCTCTCCCCCTCTGGAACCCGGCTTGCCCCAACTCTGCAAGTCCGGTCACCACCCCGGGCCACCCTTTCAGGCCCGACTCCATCTTGGGCCCATCGCGTCCCGAGCACGTGGCCTCGGCCCGACCCCGGCCGCAGCGAAGCCCCGACATCGTGGCACCAAGATCAACCCAGGTGGTAAAGTGGCCACTTGGCGGATCCCGGAGAAGAGGAGTTTCGATGGCCCTCCAGCCGCCCCCGGACGCCTGGTATCGATCGCCCTCCGGCCTCCCTGGGCGCTGGCTCCACCCCCCTGCTGGGTGTCTGGACACCTTCATCCCGGCCCCTCTGCCCCCCAGGCGCGAGGGTCCGGACATCAAAGGACTCCAGTCCTATATCTGGGCCAGCCCTGGATCAGGAAGTCAGTTGTATCTGGGAGTCGAAGCCCTGCTGACCTCGTCGCGGCTGATCCTGATAAGAACTCTTGAACCTGGAACCTCTGAGCCAAGCTGAACCATCCGCCGAGCCCTGCTGACGCTGTCGCGGCTCCACTAAGCTGAACCATCCTATGAGCCCTGCTGACGCTGTCGCGGCTCCACTACGCTGAACCATCCGCCGAGCCCTGCCGACACTGTCGCGGCTCTACCAAGCTGAACCATCTTCGGAGCCCTGCTGACGCTGTCGCGGCTCCCGGCACCCCCCAGCACAAGGATTGAGAGCTGTGCGCAGGGTTTCCTAGTACCCGCTGGTACCAAAACTGTCCCGCTACCCCCTTCCCCGGACATTGAGACTTTGTTGGGATCCCCCGATCCCCCCTGTACATATTGCTGCGGAACCTTGCCTTTATTCCTTATATAAAGACTCTTAAATCTACCCTTGTGTGGTGTCTCTCTGTGGTGGTGTGATTGCTCGGCTGTTACGATAGTAGGAGAGGAGCCTCGCCAAAGAGGCCTCTCGACGGCGCTCGGCCAATTCCATACGGAAAGGTGGGTTTCGGGGCGGCAGTCAGACATCTTCTGTCTCCCCTGGAATCGCCTTTCTAACAGTGATGCGCTCCATGACACGGCTGGGTGATGTGCTCCATGACACCTCTGGGTCCATGAGAACAATGGATGCGGGGCAGGTGCAATGCACTCATACAGGCAGAACTCACACACAGCCTCAAATGTACATCAGTGAAGGTGCCAGAGATCCCAGGTCCTATGTGACTCTTTGAGCTAGTCCGGGGGTTTTGGCCCAAGCCTTTATTTACATTTACTTATAACTACATAAGCAAAATGAAAAGTCCCAGAATACAAAGTTTTGTTGGCTTCACTGCTGGATCTAGCTGAAGTGTTCCACATAACATAACATGGCTCTAAATATCAGATGTTTATTATCACCCAATTCAATGGTACTCATTTTATCGACCTCGGAAGCATAAACGGCTGATTCGACCAATTGGGATTTGAACCTGTGACTATGAGGCCGAACACAGATCCCTACAATGGACACTTTAGTGCGCTAAGCCACCAGACACAGAATAACATGATATGGGACTCCTGCTAGATAGGTACATGAGAGGATGGGAAATGCATGGATAGACACTAACAAATAAATAATGTTCCTCTTTACGTTGAAAATGTAATTGGGTTTTGATTTGCAGCTAGGTTTCCAGCTTTCAGGCGTTTCACAGTATATCATAAGAAATTCTGAAAACTCTCCTAAGCATTAATCCATTGTTGTGGGGTGTGAGAAAGATACGAGACCCCCTGGACCATATCACTGTAATGCAGTGTATGTCATGACTCAAATGATGTCTGTGAAGACAGGATTTCCCTTTAGTATTTATCAACTCAAACATCAGAAACGATGACAGAGCTCTGCTATATTACAGAGGAATGGGAAGAAAGCTACGCTACATTACAGAAGCATGGCGACAGAGCAATGCTACATTACAGAAGCATGGTGACAGAGCTTAGCTACATTACAGAAGCATGGTGACAGAGCTACGCTCCATAACAGAAGCATGGCGACAGAGCTACGCTCCATTACAGAAGCATGGTGACAGAGCTACCCTCCATTACAGAAGCATGGCGACAGAGCTATGCTACATTACAGAAGCATGGCGACAGAGTTATGATCCATTACAGAAGCGTGGTGACAGAGCTACGCTACATTACAGAAGCATGGCGACAGAGCAACGCTACATTACAACAGCATGGGGACAGAGCTAAACTGAATTACAGAAGCATGGCGACAGAGCTTAGCTACATTACAGAAGCATGGTGACAGAGCTTAGCTACATTACAGAAGCAATGGTGACAGAGCTACGCTCCATTACAGAAGCTTGGTGACATAGCTACGCTACATTACTGAAGTGGCGACAGAGCTACCCTACATTTCAGAAGCATGGCAACAGAGCTACGCTGCATTACATAAGCATGGCGACAGATCTACGCTCCATTACTTAAGTATGGTGACAGAGCTATGCTCCATTACAGAAGTATGGCAACAGTGCTACGCTCCATTTCGGAAGCATAGTGACAGACCTATGGTACATTACAGAAGCATGGGGACAGAGCTATGCTGTATTACAGAAGCATGGTGACGGAGCTACGCTCCATTACAGAAGCATGGCGACAGAGCTACGCTACCTTACAGAAGCATGGCGCAGAGCTAAGCTACATTACAGAAGCATGGTGACAGAGCTACGGTACCTTACAGAAGCATGGTGACAGAGCTACGCTCAATTACAGAATCATATTTGGGGTTCCTTTTTAATATTATATTTGCAAAAGAATTCGGCATATTAATGCCAAAGCAGAATGCATTAAGAAAATGTAGTGATACGTTACAAAATATATTTAGATCACTGCCTCTCATTATCTCACTCTCTCTGTTCTCCTCTGTTTCTCTCTATTTGGACTATTTATTTTCAAGTCTCTTCCACAATCTCTTTCTTTTTCCTTGTCTCTCCTGGCCCCATCATTCTGTGACAGAGCTAAGCTACATTACAGAAGCGTGGCGACAGAGCTACGCTCCATTACAGAAGCATGGTGACAGAGCTACGCTCCATTACAGAAGCATGGCGACAGAGCTACGCTTCATTACAGAAGCATGGTGACACACCTACGGTACATTAGAGAAGCATGGGAACAGAGCTACGCTCCATTACAGAAGCATGGTGGCAGAGCTATGTCCCATTACAGAAGCATGGCAACAGAGCTACTCTGCATTACAGAAGCATGACGACAGAGCTAAGCTACATTGCAGAAGCATGACCACAGAGCTACGCTCCATTACATCAGTACGGTGACAGAGCTACACTCCATTAAAGAAGCATGGCGACAGAGCTACGCTGCATTACAGAAGCATGGCGACAGAGCTAAGCTGCATTACAGAAGCATGGTGACAGAGCTACTGTACCTTACAGAAGCATGGCGACAGAACTAAGCTACATTACCAAAGCATGGTGAAAGAGCTACGCTACACTGCAGAAGCATGGCGACAGAGCTACGCTCCATTACAGAACCATGGCGACAGAGCTACGCTCCATTATAGAAGCATGGCGACAGAGCTACGCTCCATTACAGAAGCATGACGACAGGGCTACGCTCCATTACAGAAGTATGGTGACAGAGCTACCTTCCATTACAGAAGCATGGTGACAGAGCTACGGTACCTTACAGAAGCATGGTGACAGAGCTACGCTCCATTACAGAAGCATGGTGACAGAGCTACGCTCCAGTACAGAAGCATAGCGACAGAGCTACGCTTCATTACAGAAGCATGGCGACAGAGCTACGCTCCATTACAGAAGCATGGTGATAGAGCTACCCTCCATTACAGAAGCATGGTGACCGAGCTTCAGTACCTTACAGAAGCATGGTGACAGAGCTACGCTCCATTACAGAAGCATGGTGACAGAGCTACGCTCAATTACAGAATCATATTTGGGGTTCCTTTTTAATATCATATTTGCAAAAGAATTTGGCATATTAATGCCAAAGCAGAATGCAAAAAGAAAATTTAGTGATAAGTTACAAAATATATTTAGATCACTGCCTCTCATTGTCTCACTCTCTCTGTTTTCCTCTGTTTCTCTCTATTTGGAATATTTATTTTCAAGTCTCTTCCACAATCTCTTTCTTTTACCTTTTCTTTCCTGGCCCCATCATTCTGTTTCAGTCTCTTTCCATCTAGCTCCTCTCTTTCTGTCCCACTACACCTCTCTCCTACTCCCAGTCAGTATCCCATCCTCTTTTCTAATATATGTTATATTGTTTTCCAGTGTTAAGAGAAAACCTTTAGGCATGGATTTACTAAGGCTTTGCGTGGAGGAATTTGCCATAAAAGGATGCAAAGTCTCACATGGTAATTAATATCCAGAGGAAACGGTGTTTTGTGCTGGAAAATTACTCTTTTCTCACATAAAAATGCTTTGTTCTTCTTTGCATCACTGTGCATTAAGGGATGTGGTACTGGAGTGGATCAGAGCAAATACCCATAGGTTTTGGTGCAAAGTTTGATCTACGACGATAGCTAAACTGGGATTTATGTTAGTAACTAACGGTGCCTGGCAGCAGGAGTAAAACAAGCATTTGCAATGCAATAGGTCTCGCATTAATTAAGTTTGAGCTATTGGCATTGCTAAATATTGCAACACCAATTGCAACAAAAGTTTATAAATTGTAGTCCAAAAAAAGTGTATTTATTTTTGCAGCAATGGTGGCATGCTGCGCTTTAGATGAATATGTTTAAAAGTAAAGTGCACCATACTGCGATTGCTACAATAGTTAATTGTGGATGCGTTAACAATTGATGTGTGCCTTGATGGCTGGTGGTGTGTGTGCCTGTAGAAATTGTATATTGATGGCTGGTGGTGTGTGTGCCTGATGGAAGTGTGCACTGTGGGCTGGTGGTGTGTGTGCCTGGTGAAAGCATGCACTGACGGCTGGTTGTGTGTGTGTGTGCCTGGTGAAAGCGTGCACTGACGGCTGGTGGTGTGTGTGTGCCTGGTGAAAGCGTACACTGACGGCTGGTGGTGTGTGTGTGCCTGGTGAAAGTGTGCACTGATGTCTGGTGGTGTGTGCCTGGTGGAAACGTGCACTGACGTCTGTTGGTGTTTGTGCCCGGTGAAAGCGTGCACTGACAACTTATGGTGTCTGGTCTGGTGAAAGTGTGCACTGATGGTGTGGTTGTGTGTGTGTGTGTGGTTGTGTGTGTGGGTGTGGGTGTGGTTGTGGGGGTGGGGTTGTTGTGGGGTGGTGTGGGGGTGGTTGTGTTGTGGGGTGGTGTGTGTGTGGTTGTGGGGGTGTTGTGGGGTGGTGTGTGTGTGGTTGTTGGGGTTGTTGTGGGGTGGTGTGTGTGTGGTTGTGGTTTTTGGGTGGTGTGTGTGTATGTGGGGTGGTGTGTGTGGTTGTGGAGTGGTGTGGTTGTGGGTGTGGTTGTGGGGTGGTGTGTGTGTGTGGGTGTGGTTGTGTGGTGGTGTGTGTGTGGGTGTGGTTGTGGGGTGGTGTGGGTGTGGTTGTAGGGTGGTGTGTGTGGGTGTGGTTGTGGGGGGTGTCTGTGGTTGTGGGGTGGTGTGTGTGTGGGTGTGGGGTTGTTGTGGGGTGGTGTGTGTGTGGTTGTTGGGGTGTTGTGGGTGTGTGTATGGGTGTGGTTGTGGTTGTGGGGGTGTTGTGGGGTGGTGTGTGTGTGGTGGTGTGTGGAACAGGGTGCTGGTGAGAAGGAGTAGTTTCTGTCCTGTAACTCCAGTTCTGTAGTAGGGGTATCTCTGTTATAGTCATAATCTAGTGAATAGTCCCGCCCATGTGCGAGGACCCCAGCAATCAAAAATAATCTCTTAAATTGTCAGAAAATTGCAGAACTGCAAAGACACTTAAGAGAAAATTTAAAGACAAATAATGCAGCCTATATCCACAGGCTACACTGTCCAGTACTTCAACTAGAAAATTCCACCAAAAATCCACAAACAGCAAAGCCTGTCCAGATTTCCCTTGCTTCAACAGCAAATACCCTCAGAAATGATAGAGAGGAAGGCATGGACAGACAAGCCCCATAGGCTGCCATTATGTGGCTTAAATAGGATACTGTGCCTTTAAGAGAACTTTCCAGAACTTCTCCCAGTATCCCAGAATGCATAGCAGGTCCCTCTCACTTTCAGTTCTTTTTGAAGGCGTAACACGCCAGACCTGTCGCATTCCTTAAATGAACATCTCTCTCCACCGGGGAGGCGGGAGGGCGCTTATGACTATAACAGAGATACCCCTACTACAGAACTGGAGTTACAGGACAGAAACTACTCCTTCTGTAGTAGGGGATCTCTGTGTATAGTCATATTCTAGTGAATAGAATGGCAAGCCCATCCCCACACCAAAGCGGCGGTGGAGAAAAGAGAATTAACACCACTATTGTGCGAACAGATTTCGCAGCGAAGCCTGCCCAACCTGAGCGTCTGCCCTGGCATCAGTGTCCAGGCAGTAATGCTTAGCAAAGGTATGAACCGACTTCCAAGTGGCCGCCTTGCAGATTTCTGCAATCGGAACATTGCGGAGCAAGGCTGTCGTGGCAGCTTTGCCCCTGGTGGAATGAGGCTTAGGCTTACCTCCTAAGGTCTTATTAGCTTTTTGGTAACATAACTGTATGCAGGACACAATCCACCTAGAGATAGACTGCTTAGAGGTCGCAAGACCCGTCCTGACTGATCCATAATTGATAAACAATTGGTCAGACCTACGAATATCTTTGGTCTTATCCAGATAAAATTTCAATACCCTCCTAACATCCAGGGAATGTAACGACCTTTCCGCTGGAGATGAAGGATTCTGAAAAAACGTAGGCAAAGTTATGGTCTGGTTGACATGAAAATCAGAAATAACCTTGGGAAGAAATTTAGGGTGAGTACGCATAACAACCTTAGCAGCATGAAATACAGTATAAGGTTCTTGGCAACACAGAGCCTGAATTTCACTCACCCTGCGGGCCGATGTAATGGCCACAAGGAACGCCGCCTTCCAGGACAGGTGCTGCAACGAAGCCTTATGAATAGGCTCAAAAGGCTCCCTCGTCAACCTGGACAGCAGCACATTCAGTTCCCATGAAGGCGAAGGAAGCCGAACAGGAGGGAACACCTTCTTCAGGCCTTCCAAAAAATCTTTGATCACAGGGATCTGGAAGAAGGAAGTCTGCGAAGGACATTTCCTGTAGGCAGTCAAAGCAGCAAGATGAACCTTAATGGAATGGACATTAAGGCCAGACTGCGCCAACTGTAGAAGATAAGGAAGGATGACATCTTCCTTACATGTCGTCGGATCATAGTTCTTGGACTTGCACCAGATACAAAATCTCTTCCACTTGTACGCATAAGAAGTCCTAGTGGAAGGTCTCTTAGACTCCTTCAGTATGTCCATATAATCTGCAGGGAGATTCAAATGACCATATTGCACTATCTCAGGAGCCATGCTGCCAAACTCAAAGACGAGAGGTTGGGGTGCAACATCAGCCCCCCGAACTTCGTGAGAAGGTCCGGCCTGCACGGCAGCCGAATGTGAGGAAGGAGAGACCGGAGAAGCAGGTCCGTGAACCACCACTGCCTGGGCCATTCCGGGGCAATCAGTATCATCCGCGCCCTGGACCGGTACAGCTTGATGAGAACCGCCGGGATCAGGGGAATGGGTGGAAAAGCGTACAGAAAGCTGTTCGACCAGTTGATCCATAACGCATTCCCCAGCGTCCCCGGCTGGTAGTACCTGGAGGCGAAGTCTCGGCATTTGCTGTTTTCGGCGGTGGCGAACAGATCTACGTCTGGAGTCCCCCACCTTGCGAAGACTTCTCCTAGTACTTCGTAGTTTATGACCCATTCGTGGTTTTCCTGGATCAGTCTGCTCAGCGCGTCTGCCTGAACATTCTGCACACCTGGCAGATGGGTAGCCGTTATCGTCAGTCCTCGAGCCAGAAGCCAGTGCCAGATCGCCTGCGCCGCCTGCGACAGAGTGCGTGATCTCGAGCCCCCCTGCTTGTTGAGGTAATACATTGTGGTCATATTGTCCGTCTGTACAAGTAGAGAGTTGGTCTGGAAGGACGGGTGAAAGGCCTTCAGTGCCAAGTGAACAGCTCTGAGTTCCAGGAAATTGATGTGGTACGTGGACTCCGTCGGGGACCACGTCCCTTGAACTTGCAGGTCTCCGGAGTGCGCTCCCCATCCCTGGAGAGAAGCATCCGTCACGATAGTCTGAGTGGGAATGTCCTTGTGGAAGGGAACCCCTCTGAGGAGATTCTCCGCTGAACACCACCACCTCAGAGACTGAAGAGCATGCAGAGATAGACGTATCTTGTCGTCCCAAGATCCTCGCCTCTGATCCCACTGATCCTCCAAGCACTCTTGCAACGGTCTCATGTGCAGCCGTGCATGGGGCGTTAGGAAGATACACGAGGCCATCGATCCCAGTAGAGAAGACACCGTCCTCACCGTCGTAGATGGAGTGGTCATAAGAGCCTGAGCCTTCCGAAGGAGCGATAATCGTCGCTCTTCCGAAGGAGACACGCTTGCTGACAGCGTATTGATGGAGGCTCCCAAGTACTGTATGCACTGGACTGGAGTCGGTACCGACTTGGACATGTTGATGTGCAACCCCAGCTTGTTCAAGAGAACGCACGTCTTCTGGAAGTGCGCTTGCGCTTCCGTGAAGGAGGAGGCCTTGATCAACCAGTCGTCCAGGTACGGGTAGACAAACACCATGTTCCTCCTTAGGTGTGCAGCTACCACCGCCATGCACTTTGAGAATGTTCTCGGCGCAGACTTCAACCTGAATGGCAGTACTGTGTATTGATAGTGATTGGCGCCGACTCGGAACCGCAGGAACTTCCTGTGTTTGTGTGCAATGGGCACATGGAAGTTTGCATCCTGGAGGTCTATGGCACACAGCCAGTCTCCCCGTTGCAGCTGAGGATAAATCTGATGCAACGACAGCATGCGAAACTTTTCTCTGCGAATCCACTTGTTTGCTTGTCGCAAATCCAGAATGGGCCTGAACTCGTTCTTGTCCTTTTTGCGAACCAGAAAGAACCGGGAGTACAGACCTCTTCCTCTTTGAGACAGAGGCACGTATTCTATCGCCCTTTTCCTTAACAGGATATCGGCCTCCGCCTGGAGCTCGCGCAGTTGATACTGCGAGCTGACCGGAGGGATTGATGGAGGCGGGCTGGTGAACCGAAGACTGTATCCATTGCAAACAATATTCAGCACCCACTTGTGCTGAGTAATTTTTCTCCACTCTGCCAGAAAAGATTGAATGCTTCCCCCCACCGGAGCGGGTAACAGTTGCAGGGGAAGTAAGCGCTCAGGGCCTAGACTCGGCCTGGCCTTTAGTCGCTGGAGTCGACTGATGGCCGCCTCTGCCTCTCTGGCGCTTCTGGAACGGTCTTCTGAACTGCTGCTGTTGTTGTTGCTGCTGTTGTCCAGAAGACTGACCACGCCCTCTGCCTTGACCACCGAACCGACGTTGGAACGGACGGTACGACTTCTTGGTCTCCTTGGGTTTCTCCAAACCCACCGCTGTGAGCGTTTCGGCCTCCGCCTTCATGCGGGCCATTTCATCATCATCGTGCTTCCCGAACAGGGTTTCGCCAGAGAAAGGGAGATTGGAAACCCTTTGTTGAGCGTCCGGTTTCAGAGACGTAAGGCGGAGCCATGCATGTCTTCGCTGGTTAATTCCGTGGCAGAAACCATGCGCTGCCAGCAGAGAAGAGTCGGCTGCAGCGCTGATGACTTGATTCGCCACCAACATCCCTTTGTTCATCACCTCTTGGAAGTCTTCCCGCTTGTCCCGCGGTAGGAGCTCCACAAACTGTTGAAGGGATTCCCAGAGGGCTCTGTCATACCGACCCAACAAGGCAGTGGCACTAGCGGCCTTCATTGATGTCGCCGAAGTCCCACATACTCTTCTCCCAGACGAATCCAACCACCTAGATTCCTTATCCGGTGGAACTGTGGAGGAAGGCGTGGTGGCATGCTGTTTGCGCGCCGCCGTCACAATCACCGAATCCGGAGGGGGCTCCACCCTTAGAAAGGCCGGGTCTGAGTCCGGAGCCCGGTACTTCTTCTGTAGTCTCGAGGGTGCCGCCTTATTCACCGCTGGGGTGAGAAAAAGATCCATGGCCGGTTCTTCCAGACCCGGCACCAGTGGCAGTAACGGCCGAGACAAATGCTTCTGGTGTAGCGTCTCGAAGATGACTGATGTCTTGGGAGTGGGCACCGTCACAGTAATGCCCAATTTCGCCGCACCACGTAACAGTACGTCCTGGAAGGACACCAGATCATCAATCGGTGAAACCCTCGTGTCTGGCGAATCCGACAAGGTCGGGGAATAGTCCCTGGTCCCTGACGACCTGGTCCGGGAACGAGACCTGTGCCTCCTGTGGCGCCGTCTAGATCGTGTGGAAGACCTGTTGCGCGAACGTTCCCTTCTCCTGGAACGGGAGCGCGACCTCCCAGTACGTGGGCGCTCCACCGGTTTCCGTGGAGGCGTCTTCCGTGGCCTATCCTGGGGCTTCGGAGTAGGTGTCCCCTTAGGAGGTGTCGGAAGCAGAGGCAGCGACACCGACCTCGGTGGCCTGACAGGAGGCCTCTCCGGCAAAGGCGCGGGCCCATGAGGTTGGACCGGCGGCAGAGGTTGCCCCGCAGGGGGTAGCGGAGGAAGTGGAGGTAGCGGCGGATTAACCGGAGGAACCTCCTTCGGTAGAGGTGGGGGAGTCGCAGGCCTTGGCGGTGTATATACCACCGAGTACACCGAGCCCGGTGACTTCTTCGGGGGAGGAGCCTGTGACCCAGACCCTCCAGAGCGTGAGCGACGCCTCTGATGTCCTTCCCCAGATCCAGCGTGACTTTTCGCGCCAGAATCCCTTCTGCGCCGCTTAGGGGAGGCGGAGATCCTCGGGGACGCTGATCTTTTCCTGCTCGACGTTGAGCGTGGTTTTTCAGGTGTGGAACGACGACCCCTCGACTCCGGCGTCGAACGCCGTCTCCTCGACGCCGAGTGCTTCTTCCTCGACGACGACCGTCGCCCCCTCGACGACGAACGGTCAGACCTCGACGGCGAGCGTCGACTCTTCCTTCTCGTCGACCGTTTCCTCACAGTCCTCGACGTCGAGGATCCCCTCGACGGCGATCTGCTTGACGGCGACCGGCGGTGTCGCTTCGACGGCGAGCGCCGGTGCCTCCGTCGTCGACGGCGATGCCTCGACTCCGACGACGACGAGGAAGACGCCGTCGGCGGTGACCTTGACGGCGGCCTACCCAGGCCTCTCGACGTCGATCTTCGACGCTGTCTCGACCCGGAGCCCCGGGGAGAAGGGGAACACACCGTCGTCATCGCTCTCGACGTCGTCGTCAATGCAATCGACGTCGACGGAGACCGGGACCTTTTGCTGGTCTTCCTGCCACTGGGGAGCCCCCCAGAGGCATCAACAGGTGCAGAGGGAGCCTTCCCAGCCTGCCCAGACCCACCTGCAGCCTGCAGTAGCCTCTCCTCCAGGCCTTGGAGCCTAATTCTCAACCTTTCCCTCAGGGTCCTTGTAGAAAAGGTCTGGCAGATGTCACAATCTTCAGGGACATACTCTTCAGGGAGGCAAAGAATGCAGACGTCGTGTGGATCAGTCTTGGCCTTCTTCCTTCCACATGCTGGGCACTTGTCGAATAAAGCAGGCATTTTAGGTCCCTAAAAAGCCTGAACAAACACACAGAAGTGAAAGGAAACACCAAGTAGCAACTGAAAACACTTTTAAATCCAAAAAGTGTACAAAACTACAATAAACCCTTGAAAAAGGGAGAGCTCAATGCACCAGGGTCCTGTAAGCAGGAGCCGGAAAAAAGAACTGAAAGTGAGAGGGACCTGCTATGCATTCTGGGATACTGGGAGAAGTTCTGGAAAGTTCTCTTAAAGGAACAGTATCCTATTTAAGCCACATAATGGCAGCCTATGGGGCTTGTCTGTCCATGCCTTCCTCTCTATCATTTCTGAGGGTATTTGCTGTTGAAGCAAGGGAAATCTGGACAGGCTTTGCTGTTTGTGGATTTTTGCTGGAATTTTCTAGTTGAAGTACTGGACAGTGTAGCCTGTGCATATAGGCTGCATTATTTGTCTTTAAATTTTCTCTTAAGTGTCTTTGCAGTTCTGCAATTTTCTGACAACTTAAGAGATTATTTTTGATTGCCGGGGTCCTCGCACATGGGCGGGACTATTCACTAGATTATGACTATACAAAGAGATCCCCTACTACAGAAGTCTCTCTCATGGTACTGTAAGCACTTGTGAATGACCTCTAGGCGCCTGCATGAACAGGATGCTGGTGAGAAGTAGTGATTTATTTACAGTGCAGTCTCAATGCACCGTAGGCACTTGTATGGTAAGCGTATGATGTTGAGAAGTACCGAATGATTAGCACTGCATTTTGAAAGGCCTCATGGCGCTTGAGTGAAATGCATGCTACGAGAGTCACCGATTAGTTGGCCCTGAAATGGAAGGTCCTCAACGGGCAGGGATGAATTCTGTGTTGGTGATAGGGAGAGACGTTTAATATTTTTGGGGAGTTTTATATAGCTCAAACTGGACCCAAAGCACAAAGGTCGAAAGTGAGCTCATGGAACAGCGGGACGTGGATGGAGCAAATTACAGTGGTAGGGGCGAATATATTTAACGTGATGTGGCACAAGGAGGTTTTAACTATAACATTGAGGTTTAAACAGCACACTGAGGGCCACTCAGAGGCACATACGAGGTGTGCCAAAACTAAAAAGAGTTTCTATACCTGCTCACTAGGAAGCAAAGTAACTTCTCTAGTAAAGTTATTATTAAAAAAACATTTTCTTTACATGCACACGGATTGCACATTTGGGTGGTGGCATGTTTTTTATTTCCCTTTTTTACTGTTGTGACACATGAAATAAATAAAATACAAAAATCTATAAATAGTACTTTGCATAGCCCAAAACTATTGCCTTTGCTAGAGTCTGTATCGAAGCACTGCACAGTCAAATGAAACTTTGGCACGTTGCAGCCCCAAATGACTAATCCTGATAGGCAAATTTTTACAGGAGCAGAAGACCTTTGCTAAAGCAGAAACTCAGTCAATAGTTTGGATTTGTGGCAGTTGCACGTGAGAATTAGAACATCAAAGCGGTTGCTTTTGTGGTGCCTACTGTCTGTTTGAAGGTGAGAAAAAAAAGAAAAGATTGGAAGTAAAAGCAGAGCGGCCAACAAAGGAAGGGGCAGGGCTCCTTAATGGAGCAGGGAGGGGATGGGGGCTCTTAGTGCTTAGTGAGGTGTGTCAACAGCAACACTGTGTGTGGGGGAATGCAGTGTGTGCTCTAGTGAAGTGAATCCAAGCACAGTGTTTACATGTAAACAGCGCCTGTGATTAGCAACAAAAACAAGTCCTTTTAGATCTATCTCACACTCTAAAAACAGCATGCGGGTGGCATATAAGTGATGCTTTATAGACTTTTAACAACATAACACCATTGCACTCCACTGACAGACAAGAGCCACAACATACATCGCCATCATGTTGGAATGGAAAAAAGATAGGGGCGCCCGAGAGACTGAGCTAAGTGGAAGAACAAAAAAAAACAGAAAAGAAAAAAAGAAAAAATCATGCAAAGAAAACAGTGTAGAAAATCTGAAACCCATCCTAGGTGGAAAATAAGCTCCAAACAAAGACAGTCCTGTTGTGGTGCTGAGCGATGATGTGGTTGGGCTGAGTGATGTGGTGGTGTATTAGAGTGATGTGGTGGTGTATCAGAGTGGTGTGGTGGTGTCCCAGAGTGATGTGGTGGTGTCCCAGAGTGTTGTGGTGGTGTCCCCGAGTGATGTGGTGGTGTCCCCGAGTGATGTGGTGGTGTCCCCGAGTGATGTGGTGGTGTCCCTGAGTGATGTGGTGGGGTCCCTGAGTGATGTGGTGGTGCCCCTGAGTGATGTGGTGATGTCCCTGAGTGATGTGGTGGTGTCCCTGAGTGATGTGGTGGTGCCCCTGAGTGATGTGGTGATGTCCCTGAGTGATATGGTGGAGCCCCTGAGTGATGTGGTGGTGCCCCTGAGTGATGTGGTGGTGTCCCTGAGTGATGTGGTGGTGTTCCTGAGTGATGTGGTGGTGTTCATGAGTGATGTGGTGGTGTCCCTGAGTGATGTGGTGGGGTCCCCAAGTGATGTGGTAGTGTCTCCGAGTGATATGGTGGTGTCCCTGAGTGATGTGGTGGTGTCCCTGAGTGATGTGGTGGTGTTCCTGAGTGATGTGGTGGTGCCCCTGAGTGATGTGGTGGTGCCCCTGAGTGATGTGGTGGTGTCCCTGAGTGACGTGGTGGGGTCCCTGAGTGCTGTGGTGGAGCCCCTGAGTGATGTGGTGGTGCCCCTGAGTGATGTGGTGGTGCCCCTGAGTGATGTGGTGGTGTCCCTGAGTGATGTGGTGGTGTCCCTGAGTGACGTGGTGGGGTCCCTGAGTGATGTGGTGGAGCCCCTGAGTGATGTGGTGGTGCCCCTGAGTGATGTGGTGGTGCCCCTGAGTGATGTGGTGGTGTCCCTGAGTGATGTGGTGGTGCCCCTGAGTGATGTGGTGGTGTTCATGAGTGATGTGGTGGTGTCCCCAAGTGATGTGGTGGTGTCCCCGAGTGATATGGTGGTGTCCCTGAGTGATGTGGTGGTGTCCCTGAGTGATGTGGTGGTGTTCCTGAGTGATGTGGTGGTACCCCTGAGTGATGTGGTGGTGTCCCTGAGTGACGCGGTGGGGTCCCTGAGTGATGTGGTGGAGTCCCTGAGTGATGTGGTGGTGTGCCTGAGTGATGTGGTGGTGTTCATGAGTGATGTGATGGTGTTCCTGAGTGATGTGGTGGTGTCCCCAAGTGATGTGGTGGTGTCCCCGACTGATATGGTGGTGTCCCTGAGTGATGTGGTGGTGTCCCTGAGTGATGTGGTGGTGTTCCTGAGTGATGTGGTGGTGCCCCTGAGTTATGTGGTGGTGTCCCTGAGTGATGTGGTGGTGTATCCGAGTGATGTGGTGGTGTCCCCGAGTGATGTGTGGTGTCCCCGAGTGATGTGGTGGTGTCCCAGTGTGAGTCCTATTGGCTATGGCAATGGTTGTTGGTAGCAAGCAAGGACAGTGCTGTTGGGGTGCTGAGTGATGCTGAGTGATGCTGTTGTGGTGCTGAGTGATTATGTGGTTGGGCTGAGTGAAGTGATGGTGTATTAGAGTGATGTGGTGGTGTCCCTGAGTGATGTGGTGGTGTCCCCGAGTGATGTGGTGGTGTCCCAGAGTGATGTGGTGGTGTCCCAGAGTGATGTGGTGGTGTCCCAGTGTGATGTGGTGGTGTCCCAGTGTGATGTGGTGGTGTCCCAGTGTGATGTGGTGGTGTACCAGAGTGATGTGGTGGTGTCCCTGAGTGATGTGGTGGTGTCCCTGAGTGATGTGGTGGTGTCCCAGAGTGATGTGGTGGTGTCCCAGAGTGATGTGGTGGTGTCCCTGAGTGATGTGGTGGTGTCCCTGAGTGATGTGGTGGTGTCCCAGAGTGATGTGGTGGTGTCCCAGAGTGATGTAGTGGTGTCCCAGAGTGATGTGGTGGGGTCCCAGAGTGATGTGGTGGTGTCCCTGAGTGATGTGGTGGGGTCCCTGAGTGATGTGGTGGTGTCCCTGAGTGATGTGGTGGTGTTCCTGAGTGATAGTTGACAAGTGACTTAGGTTACCATGTGGAATGAGTAAAGTGCTCAGAATGAACCAGAAATAAGTTTGTGGGCCGTAGTCACCAAGTGTCTAAAGGAAAATAACAAAGTGCCAAGTCCAAAGGAAACCGTTCTAAATGAATAACCAAAGATACAGTGGTGAGTAACTAGCGTGCCGGGGCGTGCTATGCGATATTAATCAACGTGAAGTGGTGAGCACATAATGTGTAAGCTGTATGATATAACGCAGATGTTTATTAAAGGTCTGTGCGTGTGAAAAGGTCTGGGTTAACCGTGCAATTTAGGTTAATCAAACAGAAGGTGGCGTGAATCGGTACAAGAACCGGCTTCGAAAAGAATAAATATAGGAAAGAAATAGACATTAGATCATTCGTGTGAAAACGGGTGAACGCTCACCTAAACACTGCGTACAAAGCTGTAAGTGTCTCGCATACGTACAGTAAGTTTGGCGTCTTTTCGGAACAGGACCCGGAAGACGCGAGGGGAATGTTATGAGCGAGGTGAACAATTAACAAAGAAAGAGGACTACGGAGTGTGATCCCTTCATTCAGTAGGTAAGTGTGTTCACGGCGATTCGCAATAAAGGTTGTGAAAAGGATGCACAAAAAAACGGGGGCATGCAACCAAGAGGTCGGGAACACCCGAAACATAAACAGAGAAACAGTATGACTCCTCAATGCAAGGTGAGACTACAGTAAACCTAGAAAGAGGATAGTAAGTGGAGAAACAAACATAGAGTGTGAGAATAAAGAGAACCAGCTGCTTTTGAAGGACAGGCAGCGCTGGGAGGAGGGCTGATTCTGTGGAGCGCGTGAAGTGGCTGGTGTGAAATGTCATGCCTCTCGAATTACAAGCTCTGGCATTGGGCAGAGGGGGGCGGGGGAGAGCATTCCTTTGAAGTTTGAAGCTCTCGGCTTTGCTGTGGCGGGTCTGATGCGATGATGCGAGGCACAAACAAATGGTGGTTTGTGACGTGGCTGGTGTGGCGGGGGGCGTGGGAGTGGAAGGGATTCCTTTGAAGTCTGATGCTTCTGATGTCTGGCTCGGGGAGCAAATGTCAAGCGCCTGCACGGCCACATGCACTGTACGTAATCCGACTGCCAAAGCCCCTTGGTAAGCTTTCCTGTTGCACCTCTATATGTCTCGATAGCTGCGATGCGCAAGCGCATTGGCAGGTCGAGACCTAAAAAAGGGAAATGTTTGAATTTCTCACAAAATAGCACTTTTCATGTGTACTGCAGTGCACAGCATAAATCCAATGTGGAAATCCTTCTGAGTTTGTCTAGGCACAGTAATGTGTACTGGAAGGATATGCCTCCAGTACAAATCCTATGCGAGATAGTGAGGTCGTAAATCACACCCAAGGCAGCCTGTTTGTCCGCCAGGACACGGGGTGACAGCAGTAGCAGCAGGCCAATCTCAGTAAATAGGGCTCTTCGCATTCGATTTCCCCATTTGTGCAACTCAGCAAAGCAAATGTGGCTGTTGTGCTCAGTTGTGCACATTATTAATAAATCTGTGCTTTAGAATTGTCAGTACACAGTGTCTCTGACAACAGCCAATTGTAATTGAAGATAATAACACTATTAATGTAACAATAGCACAATTTGCATTTTTTCCTTAACTGTATGCTTTTGTCACCCATTCTAAATCCATGACTGTGTCCTTTTTTAATAGAAATAGCTGTTGACATCAGAGGAAGAATATGCGTTTCTATTTAAACTACAGAGTCAGAGTTATGCACTGTTTTAGGACTTTATTAAGGATTTGGAGTAAACGTCTTAAAGCAGCACAACTGCAATTACCACCGTTGCAACATTTCCCCCATATTTTAAGTCAACATAAAACAGGTGACAATGTCAGCATACAGAACTTCTACTTTGCAATGCTTGACTAGCACCTCTACAGAGTCCAAAGTGCTGGAAGCCGGTAATAATGCCAGGCAAAAGTGCCAGGTTATTAATGTGTGGTGCAAATTGCACAACACTGGAACAATTAGCTATATATCGCAAAATGGGGTAGCTAACTGGAAAAATAAAACAGACCCTGACTGATATTAGGCTTAGGACAGCAATGAAGCCAGAACCACCATGTACATAATGCTCCACATAGGTCATTAGCAGGTTTTTTTGAGCGCTATCCATTACCTCCCCGTCCATCTTCCCCACTATAGTCCTTACCTGGAAGATTCTAACTCTGTCCTGTAGAACCTGTTCCCTAAACATCGTCATTCGTCAAACAATCCTACCAATATGTCTGCCACTACCCAGCAGGCAGTAGAAAAGGGGAAGAACCTTGTGCTTCACATCCTGTTTTATTTTTCTGCATCCTGAAGACCTTAGCTGATTTCAGGCCTCCTGCTTCTCGCCTATTGCTGAGTTTTTTCCTTCAACGTCCTTCGGTGCGTTCCCCGGTTCACCCTTGAGATTTGCCTTTAGTTTTATGGGCTCTCTCTTTTACCCCTTTTAAACCATTAGAGACAGTAGACTTCAAACCTTTGACACCAAAGATGGTATTTGTTAGGGCTATTTCATATGGACATCGAGTAGGGGATAAAGGTGTTTTGCTTTAAGTTCCCCTCTTATTCGTTTTTCCCAGACAAGGTGGTCTTGCGTCCCAGTCCATCTTCTTCATAGGCTGACGAGGGGCCATGCCACAGGCTGGCAGGTCCCCGGGACAGGTGCGGGCCAGATTTGGCCGGTCCAAGAAAGCGGCCAGGGGTGGGCACAATTTGGAATTTTTCGCGGGCTCAGCCTGCACTGCCATTGGCTGGCTGAGGCTGGCGGGGGTCACCTGGGCATCTGGGGGGGAGAGGCAGTGGGACTTAAATGCGGGTGCAACATTGGGCTATTGTCACCTCACTCCCTGGATTCCCCTGATGGACACCAACACTCCAGCCTTCCCAGCAGCAGCCAAGGAGCCCTGTTTTTTCCCCACCGACCATCCCGTAGTTAACCACAATGGCAGGGTGTGATGGCGTAAAAAGTGCGGTGTTTGGCTACAAGACAGGTTGACAACCTTGGCATCAGTTATAAGTGCAGGTGAATCCAGGATGGAGTTGGCCTTAAGCCAATGTCCCAACTCGAGGCACGGATACACAATCTTTATTTAAGGGCTATTGGCGTCTCCTACCGCAGGTGTCTATAGCCTTACCTTACGCTGCCCCGATGGGTGTTTGAGGGATTGAGAGGTCCCGGTATGGCCCAGCCAATCCTCGAATTGTGACCAGGGGGATACCTTAATGGGTGACCCTGGCATAGTGAATTATGCTGCTGTGTGACCGGTTTGATGCTGGCCCGGGTTTACTCTATACCGTGGGGACAGGTGGATCCGCCTTGTCATGACAATGAATAAAACCCAAAAAGGGGTATTTCCCCTGGATTCAGAACAATGGAATACGGATGATGCCAGAGGGAATGGGACCTGAGGGGTAGTTAAGCATGACTCTGCCCATGTAATGTAAGATTCAATGTGTTGGCTCTAAGCAATGCTGTTGCAGTGCAAACATTTTCCCTTCATTGCTCTTTTAACGCTATGTTGGTAGGTTCTATGTCATGTTTTTGATGAATCATAAATAATGGCCTGAGAATATGATTTCCCTAATGCAACAACGGCATGGTGTACTGAGTTTTGTTTTCAGAGATGTAATGTCCAATGTTTGGGTTGATTTGGTTGGGAGAGGGGTGGGAGGGGGGGCGGGGCGTGGGGGTCCTGGGGGTTGGAAAACCTGACTGGTCTGGATGTGGTTCCTCACCTGTGTTGTCAGGCTACAGTTCTTCCTGTGTTGCTTCCAGAACCCATCTCAGCTGAGAAGAGGTTCTTCATACCTTAGATTTAGGTAGGGCCCTTTCAATTTATTTGGTCAAAACAGCTCCTTTTATCAAAGTAGATGCATTGTTTGTCACCTTTGGTTTACCAAATATGGGTTTTTGCCCTTCCACGTCCACTTTGTCTAGATGGGTCATATCTACGATCATAATGTGTAAAGAGTTGTCTCTGGTTCCTCTTCCATCTGTCAATGAGGGCAGATCCATTAGAGTAATGTCAACCTCTTGGGCTTCCTTTCCAGTGGCCTCCTTGAGGGACATTTGCTACGCTGCTGAGTGGCAATCTCACCACACTTCCATTTCCATGACATGGTTCAGTACTGAATAAAAAGTTCAGTGGGATAAGGATTTTCTACTTCTTTTGGAGACTATTATCTGCTGTATCCGATTCACAATTTAAAACATGACTACAATATTCAACTTTAGTAAATTATCGACTTCGGCATTTATTTGGTGTAATTGGTTATATTTCTATAATCAATCCCATTCTGATTAGGTATTCTCTCGTAGGTAAAGACTGCAGAGGGGAAGATGGATGAGGAAATAATGGCCCGATTGCTTGCCGGTAATCTTCATTACTCCACGTCTGAGTCTTCCCCGATACAGTCCTGTTTTTCCACCCACCCTCCTTATATAAGAATGTTGGTTTTCCAAGATATGCTTGTGCGTTACCAGGATGTGATGCAGTGGTTACTCTCTTTTCCTGCTGCATGATGGGTAGTGGCAGCCATATTGGAAGGATTTTTTGTTTTCAGCTGGGAACAGGTGCAACAAGACCTAGATAGAATCTTGCAGGTAAGCACTGTATCAAATAAGACTTAAACACGGAGTAATGATGATTGCTGGTGAGTAACCAGGCCAATATAATCCAAACCAAAACAATATTCTAGTGTGTTCTAACCTTGCCGACTACTGTCCAATGTGATCACCTCTAAGCAATGTGAAACTAAATCAAATACAATAATAGCAGTCCACTTTCCTCCAGACAAAGAGCATTCCCGAATGGCCACGGCCCCCAGATTCCAAAAGCAGCAGTGAGACCTTAGAAATGTCACCACAGTGCTACACTAATGCATGTAATAAAACAGTATCTTTGCATTGCAGCATCCCCTTAATATTGCCAGCAAGGAGAGACCAGCAAATGAGGAAACGTGCAAGAAGAAAACAAAGGATACAAAATACGAAATGTAGAAGAAATGTGCACTTCCATGGTCATGTCTTTTTATTCAGTACTAAGTTACCCAGACCTGGAGCAGCCACCATAATGACTCTACTTTCGGAAAAAGATGTCAACCTGGAGTAGGGCGATCAGATTTTCAAAACCAAAAGCCGGGACATTTTACCGTCATACAAGCAGGGCTACAATTATAGCACTCTTCGACAAAGTCTACAATAGTGCAAAAGCTATCGGCAGTGTTACATACATGCAATTTTTATACTTATAGCGATACACCTTGCGCAGCATTAGACAGACATTTTTGTCGTAGTCAAGGAGGACATTAAATGCAAATGGTCTGACCCATAGTCAATTTTGTACATACAGCTTTTAAACCCAGCAGCGACTAAGTCAAGACAGCGTTAAGGTTGTGAATCTTGGCAATGAGAACTACTGATAGATGGGCCAAGTGACCTGAACTGCTCCCTACAGAGACTCCTACTTCTTGTTTTACCGTCACACCTGAATTGCTAGTCACAAATGAAATGTTTTTCATTTGTTTTTAAAATGGCACATGCCACAAAACCAAGGCATGCTAAGGCATTCTGTGTGGCATGTCGCCTGTCAAGCTCAGCTGCTACCCCTTCTCTCCCAACGAAATTCAGCGAATGGAACAGTTATTTTCGGTGGAGAGATGTCTGTCTTTCGAACATGCTGTAAAAAGTATCAGCCTTTGCTCACCTGACCCCCCCCCCCCTCTCAGAACTGACATGCATTTAATTTGGAGAAGGCTACCGGGACACTGGACATACGTCCATAAACCCTGATTGCCCTGGCAAATCTGGGGCTTTCGGGGTATGGTCACCCTAACCTGGAGCTGTTATATAGAAAGAAGTCCAGGGACGCAGCAGGCTTGGATGCCCGCTTCTTCCACTCTCGCTTTTTTCACCCTGGAGGCTTCAGTACAGGCCTGAGGTCTGCCCTGCACTAATGTACTGCCCCCAGTGCGGGCCTTAGGTCTACCATGCACTAATGTACTGCCCCCAGTGCGGGCCTTAAGTCTACCATGCACTAATGTACTGCCCCCAGTGCGGGCCTGGGGTCTGCCATGCACTAATGTACTGACCCCAGTGCGGGCCTGAGGTCTGCCATGCACTAATGTACTGCCCCCAGTGCAGGCCTGAGGTCTGCCATGCACTAATGTACTGCCCTCAGTGCTGGCCCGAGGTCTGCCATGCACTGATGTCCTGCCCCCAGTGCGGGCCTTAGGTCTACCATGCAGTAATGTACTGCCCCCAGTGCGGGCCTGAGGTCTGCCATGCACTAATGTACTGACCCCAGTGCGGGCCTGAGGTCTGCCATGCACTAATGTACTGCCCCCAGTGCGGGCCTGAGGTCTGCCATGCACTAATGTACTGCCCCCAGTGCACGCCTGAGGTCTGCCATGCACTAATGTACTGCCCCCAGTGCACGCCAGAGGTCTGCCATGCACTAATGTACTGCCCCCAGTGCAGCCTGAGGTCTGCCATGCACTGATGTACTGCCCCCAGTGCAGGCCGGAGGTCTTCCATGCACTGATGTACTGCCCCCAGTGCAGGCCGGAGGTCTTCCATGCACTGATGTACTGCCCCCAGTGCAGGCCGGAGGTCTTCCATGCACTGCAGTACTGTCCCAGTGCTGGCCCGAGGTCTGCCATGCACTAATGTACTGCCCCCAGTGCAGGCCCGAGGTCTGCCATGCACTAATGTACTGCCCCCAGTACTGGCCCGAGGTCTGCCATGCACTAATGTACTGCCCCCAGTGCAGGCCTGAGGTCTGCCATGCACTAATGTACTGCCCCCAGTGCTGGCACAATGTCTGCCATACACTAATGTACTGCCCCCAGTGCTGGCACAATGTCTGCCATACACTAATGTACTGACCCCAGTGCACGTCTGAGGTCTACCATGCACTACTGTACTGTCCCCAGTGCAGGCCTGAGGTCTACCATGAGGTAATGTACTATCCCCAGTGCGGGCCTGAGGTCTGCCATGCACTAATGTACTGCCCCCAGTACTGGCCCGAGGTCTGCCATGCACTAATGTACTGCCCCAGTGCTGGCACAATGTCTGCCATGCACTAATGTACTGCCCCCAGTGCACGTCTGAGGTCTACCATGCACTAATGTACTGTTCCCAGTGCAGGCCTGAGGTCTACCATGAGGTAATGTACTGCCCCCAGTGCGGGCCTGAGGTCTGCCATGCACTAATGTACTGCCCCCAGTGCAGGCCTGAGGTCTGCCATGCACTAATGTACTGCCCCCAGTGCAGGCCTGGGGTCTGCCATGCACTAATGTACTGCCCCCAGTGCACGTCTGAGGTCTACCATGCACTAATGTACTGCCTCCAGTGCAGGCCCGAGGTCTACCATGCACTAATGTACTGTTCCCAGTGCAGGCCTGAGGTCTACCATGAGGTAATGTACTGCCCCCAGTGCGGGCCTGAGGTCTGCCATGCACTAATGTACTGCCCCCAGTGCAGGCCTGAGGTCTGCCATGCACTAATGTACTGCCCCCAGTGCAGGCCTGGGGTCTGCCATGCACTAATGTACTGCCCCCAGTGCACGTCTGAGGTCTACCATGCACTAATGTACTGCCTCCAGTGCAGGCCCGAGGTCTGCCATGCACTAATGTACTGCCCCCAGTGCACACCTGAGGTCTACCATGCACTAATGTACTGCCCCGAGTGCAGGCCTGAGGTCTGCCAAGCACTAATGTACTGCCCCCAGTGCAGGCCCGAGGTCTGCCATGCACTGATGTACTGCCCCCAGTGCTGGGCAGAGGTCTGCCATGCACTAATGCACTGCCCTCAGTGCTGGCACAATGTCTGCCATGCACTAATGTACTGCCCCCAGTGCACGCTTGAGGTCTGCCATGCACTAATGCACTGTACCAGTGCAGGCCCGAGGTCTGCCATGCACTAATGTACTGCCCTCAGTGCTGGTCCGAGGTCTGCCATGCGCTAATCTACTGCCCCCAGTGCAGGCCCGAGGTCTGCCATGCACTGATGTACTGCCCCCAGTGCTGGGCAGAGGTCTGCCATGCACTAATGTACTGCCCCCAGTGCAGGCCCGAGGTCTGCCATGCACTGATGTACTGCCCCCAGTGCACGCCTGAGGTCTGGCATGCACTAATGTACTGCCCCTAGTGCACGCCTGAGGTCTGGCATGCACTAATGTACTGCCCCCAGTGCAGGCCCGAGGTCTGCCATGCACTAATGTACTGCCCCCAGTGCTGGAACAATGTCTGCCATGCACTAATATATTGTCCCAGTGCAGGCCGGAGGTTTGCCATGCACTAATGTACTGCCCCCAGTGCACGCCTGAGGTCTGGCATGCACTAATGTACTGCCCCCAGTGCACACCTGCGTTCTGCCATGCACTAATGTACTGCCCTCAGTGCACGCCTGAGTTCTGCCATGCACTAATGTACTGCCCCCAGTGCAGGCCCGAGGTCTGCCATGCACTAATGTACTGCCCCCAGTGCACGCCTGAGGTCTGCCATGCACTAATGTACTGCCCCCAGTGCACGCCAGAGGTCTGCCATGCACTAATGTACTGCCCCCAGTGCAGCCTGAGGTCTGCCATGCACTGATGTACTGCCCCCAGTGCAGGCCGGAGGTCTTCCATGCACTGATGTACTGCCCCCAGTGCAGGCCGGAGGTCTTCCATGCACTGATGTACTGCCCCCAGTGCAGGCCGGAGGTCTTCCATGCACTGATGTACTGCCCCCAGTGCAGGCCGGAGGTCTTCCATGCACTGCAGTACTGTCCCAGTGCTGGCCCGAGGTCTGCCATGCACTAATGAACTGCCCCCAGTGCATGCCTGAGGTCTGCCATGCACTAATGTACTGCCCCCAGTGCACGCCTGAGGTCTGCTATGCACTAATGTACTGCCCCCAGTGCAGGCCGAGGTCTGCCATGCACTAATGTACTGCCCCCAGTGCTGGCACAATGTCTGCCATGCACTAATGTACTGCCCCCAGTGCAGGCCGAGGTCTGCCATGCACTAATGTACTGCCCCCAGTGCTGGCACAATGTCTGCCATGCACTAATGTACTGCCCCCAGTGCAGGCCGGAGGTCTTCAATGCACTGATGTACTGCTCAGTGCAGGCCGGAGGTCTTCAATGCACTGATGAACTGCCCCCAGTGCAGGCCGGAGGTCTTCCATGCACTGATGTACTGTCCCAGTGCTGGCCCGAGGTCTGCCATGCACTAATGAACTGCCCCCAGTGCACGCCTGAGGTCTGCCATGCACTAATGTACTGCCCCCAGTGCACGCATGAGGTCTTCCATGCACTAATGTACTGCCCCCAGTGCAGGCCGAGGTCTGCCATGCACTAATTTACTGCCCCCAGTGCTGGCACAATGTCTGCCATGCACTAATGTACTGCCCCCAGTGCAGGCCGGAGGTCTTCCATGCACTGATGTACTGTCCCAGGGCAGGCGTGAGGTCACCTGCGAACATCGCGTTCACTGCGTCTGGTGTACCCAGTTAAAGGTGCCCTGCTGGGCAGACCGAGGCTGTGTACCTCATGATTTCGAGGTCCCTGAAATCATGAAATGTCATGACAAGCGTTTCTTGCTCTAAAGCTGCCATAGTCAGTGGGTTCGCACAGCCGTCCTGTAATCCGGTTTGCTGCAGCACTGCCCTGAAGCTGCTGAAAGGAGACCATGCTTTTTAAAATGTCCTCTATTCATTAAAGGAGATGCACCCACCCTGCTGCTTCCTACTGAGGCGGCCTTTGTGAATGTGATGATGGTCAGCTTCTAAGGATGCCCCCCTGCCTCGAGACATCGTGTTAAAGAGGGCTGATCCAGGGACAAAGGGTGCTGGGGTCACCGACAGCAAGACCCCTAAAGGTGGTAGTGTTGCACACTTAGTCACACAAGGTCAACAACAACCCCCGCCCCATAACATACCCATCATCCCGCAAATAACACACAGACACCAGTGTTAGATTGGGAAAAGTTGCTGCAGGTTTATTACATACAACATTATGTAATCACGGTGGGTTATCTTATGGGCGATCCAAGGGCAGGCCGCATTCTCGCCACCTGCCCGCCTGATGAGCCAATGGGCACGGTGGCGAACCACCCATCTGCTGCGCCATTATGGTAATAACTCTACTCACGCCCCTTGCGGGGCGTATCTAGGCAAACCCCCGGTTGCACAGGCACACAACCGCCCGAAGGACTACTGGGGCGCCGACTCGGGTTCCCGGACCTCCCATGAGGTTCCATGTTAGGCTCTGGCACCCCTATGTGCCCGCTGAAGTACAGTGCTGCACCTCTCTGCTTCCGGATCGCCCTGTAACTCCGCCTGCAACGAAAAAGAACACATTAAAGTCCCCCCGGTACTCCCCCCTTAGCTGACACTCAGGGTAAGAGGTAGGGTGGGAAAAGAGTGTCCCGTGACCCGACGCGCGGCGTCCGTAGCGGCAAAGAGGCTAGTAAAATGGCGAGGGGAGGTTATATACCCCTCGCCCTGCTTGCCGCCCCGGACGCGCGTCACTGGCCCGCCCACCCTCCAGCCAGGCACCACCTGCCCGGAGAGGAGTGGTACCAGAGTAGGGGGGGCAGGAGAAGCCCTCTGGGACTACGAGCCCGCCCTCCTGATGGTCACAGGGTGGCCTCGGGCAGCCGCATAGTCACATCAGGTCAACAACAACCCCCGCCCCATAACATACCCAACATCCCGCAAATAACACACAGACACCAGTGTTAGATTGAGAAAAGTTGCTGCAGGTTTATTACATACAACATTATGTGATCACGGTGGGTTATCTTACGGGCGATCCAAGGGCAGGCCGCATTCTCGCCACCTGCCCGCCTGATGAGCCAATGGGCACGGTGGTGAACCACCCATCTGCTGCGCCATTATGGTAATAACTCTACTCACGCCCCTTGCGGGACGTATCTAGGCAAACCCCCGGTTGCACAGGCACACCACCGCCCGAAGGACTACAGGGGCGCCGACTCGGGTTCCCGGACCTCTCATGAGGTTCCAGGTTAGGCTCTGGCACCCCTATGTGCCCGCTGAAGTACAGTGCTGCACCTCTCTGCTTCCAGATCGCCCTGTAATTCTGCCACAGCCCGGGCGGCGGCCCCCGCTGCCACCCGGGCCCCCCACCACTCGCTCCTATATTACCTGCAACTTTTGCTCTGAAGTGCCTCTTTCAAGTCCAGGAGGAACAAGTCCAAGCCAACCGGTGTGAGGTGGACCCCATCCGCCTCAAAATAACCCTTGATCTTGTCCTGAATCATTTCTTGCCTTATGAAACCCATACCCCTCTGTTGGGTGAATCTTCTCATAGCGCTATTGATTCTTCTCCTAGACCTATCTATCGCTTTACCAGACAAAGCGCCCCGCCAAACTCTGCGTGGCACAATATCTGACCACCAGACTTCGCACTCTCCCACTAAACTGCAGATTACCCCTAGGTCCGTTTTCATCTTCTGCAAGAGTGCAGACCTCCCTAGGTTTGTGTGGTCATTACCCCCTAAGTGTATGACCAAGTGTTGAGGCGGAGGCCCTACTGCAGATAGCGCTTCCAGGGAAACCCAACCAAACACACTCCGTGTCGGTGAAGCCCTGCGTCCAGTTCCTGATTGCTGCCCACCGACCCAACCTGGAGACGGTAGAATGCCCTAAGACCCACACTCTTGACCCTGTCAAAAGAAAAGACACAAATCACTCCTTTATATTTATTGAATTTAACCGCATGCGCGCTGCGGCGATTTTCGCGCTGGGCTTTTTTCAAAAAGCCGCGTTACATGACGAGCTCAGCTCGTCATCAGCGTGCGAGCGGCGCAACTGATGACGAGCTGAGCTCGTCATCAGCGCCGAAGGGGTTAAAGGATGTACACATGATTGATTACTTGATATTATTGACTTATTGTTAGCACAACACACTAAAACACTGCACACCAATATTTACACTGAATTGAACAGGGTTGGGGCACAGCAAGCCACTCATGGGCGGATGTACCACTTGTAGCACCGTGACTCGCAGCGTCCCACTTTCTGAACACTTTCCGGCTGCATGCCTGCCTTGAAGGCCGCAGTCGCTGCCCCTATTCTGAAAGAGTGGCTGGAAAACTTCTTCCCATGTCCCAACAGTCCAGCTCTGCCGAGGCATGCTAACATGATTTTGTCCATTTGATACTTAGTGAGTGGGCTTAGATCTGCATGTATCAGGAGGTAACCCTGTGTCACTGGACGCTGGGCGAGATAGGCCTGAAGGACTGACACCGGACAATATCTATGGTCCCTGAGAGGGGCCAGCACAATAACAGCCCCTCTACCAGTTTGGTCAGTCTTAGACTGCCTGAGTGTGATGGACAAACCCTTGTCTATGCTAACGTCTGCCACCCCTAGGGCGTCCCCAGAGTTGTCGTCCTGGAGCGCGCCACTAACTCGCTGCTCCGGAAGGCTCCAAAGAAGGCTAGGCAGAAGGCCGCCGCAAACAGGGACGCCTCGAACTGTGAGTCTGCTACTGCCTGCAGAACATCTAGCATGGATTGTAACGTGGGAAAGTCAATGGGTGACCTATTGTCGGGAACCCTCGGTTCGTCCCTAGCCCAGTCCGTCAGCGCTGCCCTTATCACAAAAGACTTAACAGGATCCCTAGCCCCTCTCAATCTAGCATCATGGCTGATAGCCGCCAGTTGGCCGCAGACCCAGGAATTACATTTTCCCTGCTTCTTAGCCCAAACAACAAAGGCTTGCACTCTGTCCTCAAGAGTCAAGGCTGCCAGGCCCATCTCCTCAACAGCTTTGTGGAAATGTGCCAGGTGACTCCCATAGCGCTTTCTCGTACCTGGGGCCAGAGACCTCTCCCCTAAAGCTCTTAACTCCTGCTCCACTCCAAGATGCGCCAAAGTGCTGGTGGGAAGGGGGTCATCTCTGCTCTCGTCCGCGGGCACGCCGCCCGGAAACGGTCCCACTGGAAACGAGAAAGAGCGTCAGCTGCTACATTCTTGACCCCCGCAATGTGCCTAGCCCTAAATTCAATGTTGCAGCGCAGGCTCCTACTGGCTAGCTCCCTCAGAAGGCAAAGGACCAAAGGGCAGCTGGCTGTTTGCCCGTTGATGGCCTGGACGACCGCCATGTTGTCTGACCAAAAAAGGACCTTTCTATCCGACAGGGGGCCCGGCCAGAGGTGTAGAGCTATGACAATGGGGAAGAGTTCAAGGACTGTGATGTTGGAAGTAATGCTGCGCTTGCGCCAGGTGTTGGGCCACTCCTGTGCGCACGAGCATTCGCCCAGGATTGCACCAAATCCATCCCTTCCTGATGCGTCCGTAAACATGCTGATTTCAGGGCTGTCTACCCACCGGGGCCTCCAGATAACCGTCCCATTGAAATCAGACAAGAATTCTGCCCACATTACCAAGTCTTTCTTCAAGCCAGCCGACAACTTCACAAAATGATGGCGCTTTAACACCTTGGCAGTGGCCCTGGCTAATCTTCTAGCCACCACTCGGCCCACTGGGATGACCCTAGCCGCAAAATTGAGCTTGCCCAGGAGGCTCTGGATGACCCCCAGAGGCGCTTTGTCCTTTCCTAGCAGAACCTGGATGTCCCGTTTCAAGTCCTGCACCTTCCCAGCAGGGAGTCTCAACACGCCCCCTTAACCGTGTCTAACTCGATGCCCAGAAATGTGACAACCTGTGCCGGGCCCTCAGTCTTGCCAGGTGCCAAAGGCACTCCCAGGTGTCTAGCCAGGTCCGTGAAGCATTGCAATCCCTCACTGCATTCCTGCGTACCCTCCCTTCCAATGAATAGGAAATCATCTAGGTAGTGGGACACTGCTGTGATGCCATATTTCACAGAGAGTGCCCATTGCAGGAAGGAGCTGAAAGCCTCGAAGAAGGCGCACGAGACCGCGCAGCCCATGAGCATGCATTTGTCGAAGAAGAACTCCCCTCTCCACTTGAAGCCCAATAGGTGCTGGCTCTCAAGGTGTACCGGCAAAAGTCTGAAAGCTGCCTCTATGTCTGCCTTCGCCAGCCATGCCCCTTTCCCTGCTCTCCTAACCAGGTCAATAGCCATGTCTAACGAAAAAAATAGTAAATGTAAATTGATACTTGTATAGCACACTACTCACCCGCAAGGGTCTCAAGGCGCTTGTACGAATACCGCTGTGGAACCCATCCTGGCTTTCCCTGTGAGGTGTTCACTCCTGGGCACCCCCAAGGTGGAGGCCAGGCATCCTTAGCGTTGTGGGGGCCGTTGTGGAGAAACCACTTGGATGCTAAGGCACCTCATGAATTTTAATGTAATTTCCATTGAAGTGAATGGCAACTCCATGACGAGCTGAGCTTGTCATGAGCGTCGAAGGGGTTAAGCAAGCTATTACCCAGAGTTGCAGAGTGGGACTCCATGATTGGACTAGGCACCGAGGCGAGAATTATCAGGTCCGTGGAATTTTGAGCCCAAGACCCGCCGAGGCGGGGAATTGAACCCTGGTCCCGGGCTAGACCTCTGCATCAGGGTCTGCCGCTCTAACCATTGAGCCACACTTCTCCACGAACAGTAAGAACAGTAAGAAACAGAGCAAGCACCCTCAGCTAACCAAGCATTCACTGAATTGCCTTCGGGGAAGGAGAGGTTATGAATCAGTCTAAAGGACACCGGCTCCTTTTTGGGCACCACACCCAGCGGGGATACCACAAAGTCCGGGAGGGGAGGGGTTCGGAACGGACCAGCTACTCTCCCCAAGGCCAGTTCCTTTCGTATCTTCTCACCCACCACTTCCGGGAGGTCCCTAACTGACTTCAAGTTCTCCGCATCCCTGCTGACCATAGGACCCAGGTAAGGTATTTTGAAGCCTTCATGAAAGCCTTCTGCCAGGATGGCCCTGTCCTTCCCATTGGGATAGCACCTCAGTAGGGGCAAAAGGTTGTGTATGATAATGGGGGACGGACCTTTGGATTGGAAGGAAACTTCAACAACTGGAGCCGCTGCATGCAAGGTGGTGGCCTGGGCGGGAAGGAACGAAGGAGGTAGGGGAGGCGAGGAAGGACGGGATAGGAGTGGCCAGGCAATGGAAGGGATGTTACTTGTCTTTACTGGCGGGGCCTGCTGCAGAATCGCGCTTGTCGCCTGCCAAAGCGGGGTGGGAACCACTGCATTTGCTGCAGGAGTGTGCAAATCTGCAGGCCTTACCCCACGTGCAGTTTCCTCCGTTGAACAACCTGCAGGTCGCTGAGGAACCCTTCTTGTTTGCCTGTCTGTGAAAACTCCCTCCACCAAGCCCCCCCCGAAAGGACTGCCTGAATTGCCCTTTTCTCTCTGAATTCTGGCCCTTGCTTGCCTCCACCTTCTTCTCCTGCGAGCTACCCTTGCCCCCAGCATCTGTCCTACCTTTACCCATGTGCTGCATCCAGAGCCTCACTTCCATTTGGTCCCAGTCTAACTCAGGACAAACAGCCATTTTCTTCCTGAACTCACAGTCATATCTGTACCAACCCATGCCTGCGGTCGATTCCGCCTCCTCAGTTATGACACTCGCATACTGGAAAAGACCCTGTGCCTGCTCGGGGAAACGTTCAGTAATGACTGCCGCTAAAATAGAAAAGGCCTGTCTGCAGTTCTTGATCGATTTTTCCGGCCATGCCTGAAAGCGAACCTTCTTATCCTCCTCCTTGCGCCCCATTTTCCTGATGTCCACCCGCTCCGCCCCCAGCATGAGGAGCGAGAAAATGTCAATGAACTCCCTACGCCAGATGCCTTCCTTGGCAGCCAGCAGCACCTGCCATGCCAGGGAGCATTTGCCCAACAGCAAGGGTGCCATGGTCATTAGCGCCGTCGGGGCGGGGGGTGTTGGGCTGAGGGGGGAAGCGAGCGCAACAGGGTGCGCGGGCAACGCTGAGGCGGCTGGGGGGGCAAGGGTCAGAGCTGAGGCAGGGGGCATGGTTGGCACAAGACCGGCCTGGGCGCTAAAAATCGCCGGTGGAGCGGTGGCAGAGGGGGTAATGCTTGAAGCGCTGCTGGTGCTAGCCCCTGCCTGGTCCGAGAGCCCACCCCACACTTGTGTCACCAATGCATCAATTGAGGCCAAGGGGGCTGGCGCTGGTGCCACAGACCCAGCCCCGGGAGACCCCGCAGCTGCTCCCACCGGCAGGGTGGAAGCCCGTAAGCCCGCTCTGACCTCTGACATGAAATCCGTAAGGGCGTTCGTGAGCTTACCCAGATCCTCCCGAGTGGCAAAGTCCGCAGGAGGAGCAACTGCCGGCGGGAGTTGGAGTGCCTGGCCGCTGCTGGAGGGGAAGCGGGCGCGTGGACGATTACGTTCCTGCTTAGCTTGGGAGCACAGCTTTTGGGGACCGGGTCCGCGGGAAAGTCCTTCACTGTAGTTTTTTTAGCCTCTTGGACCTAGTGGGCCCAGCCTCCTCTATTAACTCCTGCTCAGGTTCTGGAGGCGATGGGCCGACCTCAGAAACCCTGGGATTGTTGGCATTCAAAAGCCCACTTGCCCAAGCAACCCCATTAGTCTTTATCAACTCCAAAACTGCTTTCAGCTGTGCATCCTGCGAAGGTCCTATCCCGGAGTCATCGACTTGTGACGTCTGAGAGAAGAGCGGGGGGGGATCCCTGGCTGGCCATGCTGAAATTGGGACGCTTTCCCTGTAAAAGAAAGTGACTGTGAGCTAACAATAAACCGGGTGTAGCCAGAGACGCACCAAAACGCGACCCCGCCCCAGCCAGCTCTTGCTGAACTGGGGGGGCAAGGTAGGGCCAAGAACCTTGCTGTGCGAAAGAGCAGGAGCATTGAACCTAGGTCATGACTAGGTGGGAATGATTCAGATGCTCATACCGACTCCACCCCCTTCATCAACCCCCTTTAATACTATTGCTGGCGACCCTCCTGTTGACCTCGTATCACCTTGAGGTCACATATATACCTCTGAGTATAGGTCCTGGTGCCCGGGGAGGGAGGGGCGATAGTGCAATACGAAACGATGTGGGCGCGAATCCGTCTGAAAAGTAAAAGAATGCGAAGAAAATGTCCCCGGGGATGCCCAGAGACCAAAACCTTGTGGTTGAACATCAACACGCACCCACCCCTAAGACATGTGGCTGACGCCAGCCGGTGTATACAACAGTTGCACAATAACAAGGGCAATGCAAACTGCCTAGTATAGGCTCGCACACTGGCCCCATACCTGAGCACTAATGAAAGCAGAATAGACAGGAATACACGGAGCATAGACCCTTATGGCAGAAGGACGGGAGTGAGGCCACCCCTCTAGGTGATGGCCAGCTCACCCCGCAAGAGCTACACCCGAAAGGCGCAACATTGCCACCCGCATCCCCTTGTACATACCTCCAGGAGGTTCCTGATGCTGTAAGGGGGGGCCTCAAAGGCGTGAGTGAATAGAATGGGCACCACGTTGGTCTGAAAAGTAAATTAACGCATGAGAAAACCAAAACAAGCTAGAATACCGGGGCCCTGATGCCCGACGATCCGGCAAGCCACGCAACCTCACGATCCAACTGACTGTCCATTAATAAACAGAGATTGCACATGTGCTACGAGTCTAGCCAGTGCGCGGCCCACCCAACTGAAGTGGGGACCATCCGGCGCAACATTGCCACCCGCAGCCCCTATACAAACCTCTAGACTATGGTTCCCGATGCTGGAAAGGAACCCCAGATGCGCGAGCAAAAGAGCGGGCACAACGTCGATCTGTAAAGCAAAATAATGCATGAGAAAGCACATACCAGCTAGTATACCGAAGGCCCAGGTGAGCCACTCCGCATCACGACACAACTGAATGTTCAGGAGAACCAAGACTGCCTATGCGCTGCGAGGCAGACCCGATTATGGCCCGCGTGGGACTACCGGTCTCGTCAGACAGGACACAATACAAGTGAAGCATAACACATGAAAGTGACAACACCAATTAATGCGATTCAGTGTTCATGCTGCTGCCCCCGTCGAAATGTAATACCCTCCACCTACTTACGGGTCCAAAGACTCCGTTAATTGCAGTCAGCGCCGAGGACCACGCCGCCTCCACCTTCGCCGCAGCAGATTTTGTACGTGGAAGGGGTGGCGGCGGAGAAGGAGCGGGGCACAGGCGGACGACCAGCGTAGTACAGTACAGCAGAGCCCAGGGCCGTTCCGCGAGGCGGAGTATACCACCAGCCGCCGAAGCTCAATCGAGCTGCACAGGCCTCAAATGGCGGGCCCCGGCATGCGCCCCTGCCAGGAAGAGCCGCACGTGGAGCCAAGCCCCGGCTCGAAGAGGCAGGCCTGTCGTGCCCTCTCACTGGAAGCGCTGACCCCCAATGTGGTAAAAGGCAGCCGCTCCAGAAAGAGCTGACACCGGGCGAGCCATACAGGCGTTCTGCAGGGCATGCGGGCATTACGTGCTCCGGCAGGGGGAGCGCCCGCCCACAGCCAGTTCCAGGGGGGAGGGCCCAAGGGGGTGCCATAGTGCTCGAACCTGCATAATGGCTGGTCGCCCAACACAAGAAACCTGCAGAGCATGCGCCGATCACATAACACCATAGCATGGCAGCATAACAACCTGAAACCGATACGCGCCCTGCGTGAACCTCTGCCCCCGCAAGGCCCAACCACGAGGAGGCACTGCCGCCGCCACAATTGGGACAAAACAGCGGCGCCCCCCCGCGACAGACCCCACGGGCAAGACAGGTCCACCAGCACGTGGGACTGGATCGACAGGGGAACCAGCTACTCAGTGCCCATTCGCCGTCCAAGGCCCCTCCCGCCTATCCCGGCAGGGAGAGAACCGTGGACAGCCGACCGTAATGGATGCGGGGTGGTCCGACGCATGCTCCTCTGAGCCGGGCAAACCCCCACAACGCACGGATAGCGGTGCCAGCGGACCTCAGTGTGCTAACGTTGTCCGTTCAGCCTGGCCTACGGGGACGGGTAGACTGGAGCCTTAAACCTTAGACAGCTCGGCCACTTTAATCTCGAGTTGGATTAAACACCCACTACCCGCCCCACAATGGGACACAAACTTGTACTCTCAATGCAAGGGAAGCGGGCCGAAAGCCTCTAGGAGGGACACAGGGCCCGAGCAACAAGAGGGCCGACTCAGCCTGATCGGCCACCGCAAGCACGACCACGAGGTCGGCTGCGGCGACACACGCAAACGCTCCAACCCACGCCTCCACAGCGGCCTGTCGATAAGCGAGTCGCCGAGCCCTGCTCAACCTCTGCGAAGAGGGAGTAGGCGGAGGGGGAACCGGCCGAAAGGCCTGCACTCACCGCAGCAAAAGAGTGTCCAAAAGAGTGTCCCATGACCCGACGCGCGGCGTCCGGCGCGGCAAAGACGCTAGCTAAATGGCGAGGGGAGGTTATATACCCCTCGCCTTGCTTGCCGCCCCGGACGCGCGTCACTGACCCGCCCACCCTCCAGCCGGGCACCACCTGCCCGGGGAGGAGTGGTACCAGAGATGGGGGGGCGGGGGAAGCCCTCTGGGATTACGAGCCCGCCCTCCTGATGGCCACAGGGTGGCCTCGGACAGCCGCAGAGCAAAGAACACGTTAGGGGAAAGAATTACTGATACCCTGATATACCAAGTGCTCAGAGTGTCTGGACCAGGCTTCTCCAATGAGTAGCTCTCCAGCTTCCTGTAAGCAGCTCTCCTATGTGCAGCCCACTATACTAAATCAGAAGCTTTTGCTTTAATACATTAAAATATGCATACCAAAACTGAAAAGGGTGCATTCAAGATGGGATAGGTGATGTTTCGAGAAACATGGTTAAACTTTCAAAGTATATTTAAAGATGAAATTTGAGTTATAAATCATGTTGCTCATGGGATGCCTATAACTCTTATTATAATCTTAGTGCCAGGGCATTGCAGCTAGAGCTGGTATGAATTACCAATGTAGAGGCATTCGAGTGTGATAAAACCTCTTTTGCATTACTGCTGGCAACCCGGCCCGATGCAAAGACTGTTGAGAGTCTTACAAGGGGGGGCTCTAATAAAATCTTGTCTGATGTGGTCATTATACAACGCAAATGATATTAGTAGCTCAGCATAATTTTCACTGAATATTAGTAGCTCTTAATACAGAAAAGTTTGGAGACTCATCGCCTAGAAACTCATGACAGTGCCCTGGAAAAAAGAGAATACGCTAACAGTTTCCCAATGGATACAGGGATTGTGTCAAGCCCTCGCTATCGAAACGCTCACACATGATACACAGTAGATGAGTAAGGGCCATATGTATCAAGGCCAAATGGGTTCGCAAACGTTTCACAAAATGGTATGTATGAAAGAATTTGGGTGCAAAATAAGGAATCGCTAAATTTGCCATTCCTTATTTTGCGGTTGCATTTACGGAATCTTAAATTTTGCGATTCTTTAAATGCAATGTATTAAGCAAAAAAAAAATCCAAAATGCCCTTAAGGAATCGCAAATTACCACCAATTTCTAGTTGGTGGTAAGTTGCGATTTCCTTGAAAAATGCACATTTCAGCATTTTTCAAACTGCCATGTGACGCACATACATGCCCTTAGGGCATGTATGTGCACCACATGTGCACCCATGCTTATTTCAGGGGTGCAACAGGGTGTCCTTTGGACACCCCTGCATCCTTGAAATTATTCTCAATTTGCGATTTGCAAATTGCGAATCGCAAATTGAGAAAAAATTCCCATTCCTTCCTATGGGCCTCCTGGCCCACAGAAATGACTGGGAAAGTATACCTCAATTGCGAATTCGCAATTAAGGAATATCAAGAAATCGCAAAAAAATTGTGTTTTTCTTGACACATACCATTTTGCGATTCTGAAATAGCGATTTCTTAAAAATCGCTATTACAGAATCGCAAATTGGTTCCTTGATACATATGGCCCTAAGTGCTTTATTAAACTTTGTCATCCGCTGATCAACCACACGAGGCTGGTAGCGCAGCTCACAGGTTCCTGGCTGAATGCAGGCGCTAGAGCGCCTCGATTGAGTGAAGAGTAGGCCAAGAAAACACATCCATAGGGGTGGGAGTGTTGCCCGGGAGGGGTGGGGCACGTTAATGAAGCACCGACTCACATGCGACTGCTTTGATATGGGGAAAAGTGTCACGAATACTTTGATGATGACCAAACATCTTAAAACGCTATGTAAATGAAACATGTTAAGTATGATTTGCTACTGAGCTTATTGTTCAAAATAATAAAACGCTTATACAACAAAAAAATAAAAAATAAAACACACAACTGCATAAACGTGATGGCTATATGCCTGCAATAAAAATTTAACAAAATAAAAAAAACGCTGCATATCATTTTAAATGAACAGTACAGATGCTTCCAAGTAGGCAGGAGTACCAAGAACAGGTATACAACCCCCTTTTACCTTACAAAGTATATCCCAGGAAATATGCCTCTTATTGTTGCATAAAGTACAATGAAAGTTAAAGATAAAGACATTGGCAAAATCAAGTATTCATCCGCTAGCCCCGGCATTGAAGTACACTATGTTTCAAGCAGATGGAAAATGGCTAAAGTGCGATGACTGATTGCCCCATGCTATGCGCTGTGGTGGGTAGAAGCAAAATGTCAATGACACTTGGACTGACCAATGGATGAAGAGGTCTGACCAAAAACCTTCTATCTATCCCTGAGCCAGACCTAAAAAAAGAGATACAGGATAAGTTATTGCATGTAAATGAAAGAACATTTTAAAACAGTGGGCTCATTTAAGATATAATATTTCAACTTCCAGATCTTATATAAGAGGCTATTAACCGAACTCTGACTGATGTCGAAAAATATGGATTAAGGATTAAACCTATCCCGAGAGATAACTCCGTATCCAGGGTTAAACTGGGGGGGGGGCAAGACCTGCAAAGCAGGTAGTGGTGTGGGGGAACGGACCAGGTTGCTTCTTTTTTCGGTTGATTCAAATACAAACCTTATTTGGATAATTTTACAATAGACACCTTAGAAACCTGCAAGTGTTGCTAATGCAGATATTATTGCACCTTTGAAAGGTGGCGTCCTTCACGTCTAGGCCCTTAACTACATGTGGTTTAATCTATGTGTGCCCCCACAGTCTGGGGTTTAAACTACTTGTGCCTTCACAGTCTGTGGTTTAAGTGGAGAAGTGTGGCTCATTGGTTAGAAGCGGCAGACCCTGAAGCAGAGGTCTGGCCCGGGACCAGGGTTCAATTCCCGACGCGGCAGGGTCTTGGGCTCAATGCCCGCGGACTCGATAATTATCGCCTCGGTGCCTACTCTAATCATGGGTCCCACTCTGCAACTCTGGGCAATAGCTTGCTTAATCTCCACAATGGCCCCAACAGCGCTGGGATGCCTGGCTTAACCTTGGGGTGAGATGAAAAAACTACCGTAGATTAGGGGTCTGTGGGGAGATTTAAGACCACTAAGTGTGCGTACCACACAAAATTGCACAACTGTGGTCAAGGTCATGTGTATATGATAAATGTGCTAGGTAACTTCTCTCATCACCAATGTGATGCTACACACCTAACTGGGGGAGACATCCCTTAAGGATAAGAACCCTCACTCACCCGAGGGTGACATGCTTCATCATATGGGTCCCCCTTACCAGTGTTGAAATCCTGGTCAACACTGGGAGCTACTACTCCGGGATCTTAAGGGAGGAGCTCAGAGATGTTTTATTGGGCAAAGGGATAGTAATCCCATATGTGAGCAAGTAGGTGTGGTGAGGATAGCAGCGCTGTGTCAGAAAGGTAAGTGAATATTAAAACTATCTAAGGGGATACACTGAACTACTTTATTGATGTGTTCCACTTGACAGGATTAAAAAGTAACAGCACAGTGGTATAGAGGTAGAACCACTGTCACTAGGTGGTCAACATGTTTCAGCCTCTTGATCCAAAGGTATCATCGGCTTTCTTCAGGACCAGTTGGAAAAATATGTGATACTGCTGCTGCCAGTAATATGTGACAAAGAATGAAATAAATTGAAATTATATATACTCCACCGGTATTCCTGTCTTTTTTAGATGATCAGGTCATACCCAGGTATCTGCAAGGTAAGTAGCAAAGCACAAAGAAACAAAAGAAAGAAAACCTATACACATTTATTCAGGATTACACATGTACCATAGATAATGTATCATTAATTTAATGGTGTATTGACAATTCTGGGTATTACACTCATAAGGACTTACCCTCATTAGTAGGAAATCCTGCCTCACCTCTACCTGGCAAGCTGCTCTGGGAGGAGGCCCGCGCTATGGGGAAGAATTAATAGATATTCATGTATCTATGTAATTGCTGCAAAGCAAAGGTGTCCAAACTAGTACACCAAACATTTTCCAAAACTAGGCTCAACCATAAAAAAGGGTGTTCAAAACACTCAAGAGGGTATTGTGCACTGACCCATAAAATAAAGATTACTAAAGGAGAAGAAGGTACTGAAAGGATAAACCCCCAAGTTACTAAGGAATAACCTATACCCTCAGTTTCAGCTCCTAGTATAAGTAACACGGTAGTATTTGCCCTGGAGTCTTACCTGTCCGTCGGTACCTCGTTGCTCTGGTAGAGCTAGCCCCGGGAGGTACCGATCGGCAGGAAGACTCCCTGTTTATGTAGCGTGTATGTAATTGCCCACAGCTGTAACGGCGGGGTCCTGATAACTAGTAGGCGTCTAATTTGATCGCCAGTGTTCATTGTGCGCATGCGTTAGAAAGATATGTCGAAGTGCTGCGCATGCGCATTGGCGTAACGTCGAAGTAAACTTCATAATGGTTAACGCGCTTGCGTCTAAGAACTAGTGTCTGGGTCCCGCGCATGTGCCTGAATGAACCCTAAAGCCAGGTTACCTTGGGGTGCCCTGGAGGGGGCATCTCACAGGGAAAGCCAGGATGGGTTCCACAGCGCCAGGATGCCCCGAGATGGGGCGGCAGTGCGCTTTACAAGTATACACACATTTACATTTACAAACTATATGTGCCCTCATAGTCTGTGGTTTAAAGTACATTTGCCCCAACAGTCTGTGGTTTAAACTACTTGTGACCTCACAGTCTGTGGTTTAAACTACGTGTGCCCTCAGTCTGGGGTTTAAAACTACACATGCCCTCACAGTCTGTGCTATAAACTATGTGTGCCCCAACAGTCTGTGGTTTAAACTACATGATCCCTCACAATATGTGGTTTAAACTACATGTGCCCTCACAGTCTGTGGTTTAAACTGCGTGTAGTTTACACAGGGACATCTTAAGAATGTTGGGGGGTCTGGGTCAAATGTACTTTGGGGGCCCTTGTTCAGAACATCCTTAAATTTATGATCTAGTTTCATCTCCTTCAAACTCTTTGGCCAGGTCACTGCCAAGTGCACAGGCACACTGGTCCAAATTCTAAATGTATTTACATATACTATCCAGTGATAGTGATGTGTGTTTTAAATATTGTAACACATCAGCAGCTCACTAATATTACAGCTAATAATCTATGTTACCCCCTCCCATTTCTCATATGTGAGGTGCTGTTTTGATCTGAAAGAAACTTTTTATGGATGTTGCATGAAACAAACACAGCATTTGTCTAAAAAGTGTCTGTAATAGATTCTCACACATTACCCACATTAAAAATACATTAAAGGAAAACGCTATTGACAGCAATCTGTTTAATAAATGATCAAGGTCACTAGGGCAAGATTCTCTCGGGAGGCTCCCTGGAAAGGCTGCGGCCCTGGGCCAGAGGGGTCTCCAACCTTTTCTGTAATAAGAGCTATTTATGCTCAATGAATATCACCCCGAGCTACTAATATTATTAGTGTTGTAATAATGACTACTTCAGACAGGACTACCTTGGTGGCCACCCTATGCAAGATTTCTGGCAGTGGTCACCTCAATGCAGGTTTGCCAGCAGTGATAACTTAAGTGCATCAGGCAAGGTTGCCAGAAGCAATGTCAAAAAGAATTTGCCAATTTGGAATGCCGTTACATGGACAATAGACAGCAGCCATAGCTACAACCCCTGGCACTAAGGTAATAGTATCAGTAATAGGTTTCCCCCAGTGCCATATAATTTATCGCATAAATATCATTGTTAAATATATTTTGGAAATTCAACAATTTTTCTACAAACAAGCTTATGAGGTCTGAAAATACACACATTTTCGTCTCAGATGCACCCTTTTCATTTGGGTATACATATGTTAATTTAGCCATGTAAAAGACTCCATTTTAGTAACCTGGACTGTACTCAGGAGAGCTACTTACAAGTACCTGGAGAGCAACCAGTAGGTCACGAGCTACTCGCTGTAGAAGCCTGCCTTAAAACGTCTCTGCGTTTGAATAAAATGACACTGATCTCTAAATAATATATGTAACCACATGAGTGACTACATTTATTCTGACCCGTTTTTTTTTTAAACCTATAAAAAGAAGCAGATACACCCTTAAGGCGAGAAAATGTGACAAGAGTAGAGCGCTGGTCCTGACACTCAATATCAAACATCAACCATATACGGCACGTGACAGATGCACACTCTTCTGTCCTCATCACTAACATAGCATAAGCAATGAGTGTTGGCACTTCATCAGGGGTATAAAGGAATCTGTGAGTGCAGCTACGATTTTATAGAGCGCACGGCTACCCCAGCAAAGGGGCAGAAAACTGCGAAGCAAGTCACAGAGCGAGACAGCTTTTAACGGAGGGAAGAGGTAAGTTTTCACAGCTTTCCGGAATAGCAGGTAGGAATTAATATTGCGAATGGAGATTGGGAGCGCATTCCAGAGCTTCGAGGCCAACACACGAAAAGAGCACCCACCAGCACGAGCCCTCCTGACCCTGGGAACAGCCACAAGGTTCTGTCCCATAGAGCGAAGTTGGCGAGAGGGCATATAGAAGGTTTGAAGATTAGTCAGTATACAAGGAGAAGAAAAATTAAGGATTTTAAAAGTAATACAGAGGGCCTTGAACTCTAAGCGCTTGGCCACGGGCAGACAATGAGGGCTGCGGATGGCATTAGAGGTAAGACACCTCCTCGCCAGACCAAGGAGCGCTCGAGCCGCTACATTCTGAACCCTTTGTAATCTGACAATCTCAGACTGATTGACCCCCAAATAGAGGGAACTGGCGTAGTCCAGTCTTGACAGAATCAAGGCCTGGATGATAATCTGCCTGATAGGGGGGATCAAAAAAGCCTAACAGGGGCTTAAGCCCTCGCAGTAGCCCAAAATAGGTCCCTGCCATCTTCCTGGTTTGGGTTCGAAAACAGAGGGTGGAGTCTATCCAGAACCCTAGGTTTTTTATACCTGTTTAGGAACAGGTGCTGACCCCATTATGGCAGGCCACCAGTGCTCACTCCACAGCTTCCCATCCCTCCTCACCAGCAGTACTTCAGACATGCTGGCGTTGAATTGGAGACAGTAGGCAGACATTCACTTAGAAATAGCCCCAAGATCACTACGAAACTTACACGCGTCCCGAGTGATGTCATCGGAGAGTGTGCCCACCAACTGAGTGTCGTCTGCATACGACACTATCGTAATCCCTCTGGTTTTAGCAACTCTCGCCAGCGGTTGAACGTACAGATTGAAAAGGGTAGGGCTCAGAGCAGAGCCCTGAGGTACACCCTGCTTGATGGCAATAACTCTAGAGATAAAAGGAGGATCAACAAACTGGAAGGTCTTTCTAGAGAGAAAGAAAGCAAACCAGACCAAGGCGGAGCCCGTTTTATCCACCTCCTCCAAACGCCTCAGCAAGGTCTGATGGGAGACTGTGTCGAACACGGCACTGAGATCAAGCAGAATCAGTGCCGATGTCCGGCCCATCTCAGATGTTCAGTAACAGCAAGAAGAGTAGATTCCGTGCTGTGACCAGCACGGAAACCATTCTGAGCGGGGTCAAGTATGTTATTTTCCTCCAGATGCCCCGTCAAGATGGAATTGACATAGACCTCAGAAAGTTTAGCGACCCAGGGCAGGAGGGAGATGGGGCGAAAGCTCACCAATTTGTCCGCATCCATGTTAGGCTTTTTTGCAGGGGGATCACCTTTGCGTGTTTCCAAGTACTCGGTACAACAGCAGTTGAGAGAGATAGGTTGATCACATGGCTCAACGGAGGAATGAGCTCAGGTAAAATTTTCAGTGCATCGGCCGGCTTGAAAGGATCAGATGGAGAGCCAGACTTGACTTTGCAACATGTCCAGCTGTAGATTTGGATTGTGTACATGATGACATGATTGATGGATAGCAGTAATTGTAATTGCATTTATATAGGGCTTAGTACCCCTGACGAAGCGTCAGCGCCCTTTTTCGGAGAGTTGTACAAAAAATGAGTGCAAGGGCTCGAATTTTGAAGAGACTGCTCTTTATTTAAAAGCAGCCTTGGGGCTTCGTTTTTTGGATTTCCAAGACTCCTGTATTTAATTTATACATTTCATTTCAGTTTGCATTCATTTACACATCTGATTAAAGTCAGAGGTTTTGACACGCATATAACATAGATCAACTGATACAAAAATCAATAATAACATTCAATGAACATGATTACATGTGGATACATAAATGACAACATTCAATGAACAAAAAATCGGTACACCAGAGTCTGTTTATGTTATAGTCCTAGCTTTTTAGTATTCAAAGTTTGTAGGACTAATCACACTGGGCTTATTGAGTTTGTGAATTCTAAAGGTAAACTTTTGTAGCCCTATTTGTGAGATTAGGTATTCAAATCCTGAAACCGCCAAGGTGTGAGTTTCCTTGGAACAGCCAAACAGCCGATGCGTTTCCAAACCCTTATCTTAGTTAGCCGTGTTCTTCCTCAGGGCTGAGCTGGGTACCTACGGTGCAAAAATAAAATGAATTTTTATCTTCTCCTATTCCCTAAGTTTCTTGGGGGCAATTATGCGCTTTGCATAAAAGGTTACCTTTGTTTTCAGAGCAATCATTCTCTGTTGTTCTCAATCGGAAGGCGTCTTTAGTTCCTTCATTAAAAACAATGCCTAAGCAAAAAAATGAGGAGAGGGCATGCTAATATCATTCTTTTTTGTATGTCGGAGCGTTCAACATTTCAAAACATTTTCGGAGAGTAGCATGCTACTCTGGAACCCATAAAGGATTAGTGGTGAATTAGTATAGTGAAGTATGAAAGTAATTTGAGTGGTGCATATTTTAGTCAGTTATTTGGATTCAAAATGATCGTGGAGGGACAGAAGAGGGAAAAAGGTTCGCATTTATATAGCGCTTGTTACCACTGATGGGGTGTTGAAGCGCTTTTTTGTCGAGTAGCAAGCTACTCCGGAACTCATAAGGAATTAGTGTTGAATTAGTATAGTGAAATATGAAACTAGTTAGAGTGGGGGGTATTAGTCAGTTATTTGAATTGTGAAGGATAGCGGAGGGTAAAGCACTTTCCCTACTGGGTTCCTGCCTGTCTGAATGGTCTCAGGAGGTTGCACTGGAAAACTGTTTCTCCTTCCTTTTTGCTGCCTTGCGGTGTTCCTCAAGGTTCAGCCCTGAGGCCAACGCTTTTTAATCTTTATGTCACACCCCTTGGCAGACTAGTAAAAAGCTATGGTTTTGCCCCTGATTCCTACAGAGACGATACACAGTTTATTGTTTCTGTGAGCAGTCCATCCAGCTCCACAGACATCAGCTTTCACTACTGTATGAGCCATATAGCCAATTGGATGACAGATAATTGCTTGAAGCTGAATTGATCCAAGACTGAGGTTTTGGTGTTAGCGAACAATCCCTCATTTTGGACAGATTCCTGGTGGCCGGCTCAACTTGGACCTTTACCTAAACCCATGCCCATGGTCAAAAACGTAGGAGTTATCTTTGATACTAAATTTTCCTTTAAAGCGCAAACCAATTTGGTCACCTCAGCCGGCTTTTTTATCCTAAAAATGTTAAGGAAGATTCTTCTAGTTATACCTACGAATTTAAGGAAAACATTGGTATCTGTGCTGATATCCTCGAGGCTGGATTATTGCAATGCCTTCTTTACCAGTTGTCCCCAAGCGCAGCACTCAAAAGCTGCAGACTGCCCAGAATGGAGCGGCAAGCATACTCCTAGGTATCTCCAAATTCGACTCCTTCTCCAAAGCTCTGCTTCATCTTCATTGGTTACGTGTAGCCAAGCGGATCCAGTTCAAATCACTCTGCATTGCCTTTCAAACACTCAGCAACCTGGAGCCCTCGCAGCTAGCAAATTTTATTAAGCCATATATTCCAGCTAGATCTCTTAGGTCTACCGAACTTGGAAATCTAATTGTTCCTAGAGTCTGCAGGGCCAGGTAGGGGGGGGGAGAGTTTCACTGCTACAACAACTAAACTGTTTAACTCCTTGCCAACCTTGCTTAAAACAAGCATTTACAATGCAATGGTCTCGGCATTATTAAAGGTAGAGCTATTGGCATTGCTCATGACATTTTTTTTTAAATCTTAAATAAATGGCATTGTCATTTACATTGCCAATAGCTTAATCGTTAAATAAATGGCATTGTCATTTACAATGCCAATAGGTTAATCGCTCGCAAATGCATGACCTATTGCATTTACACCCACACAGAGCCACACACACAAAGCCACCCACACACACAGAGCCCCACACACACACACACACAGAGCCCCCCCCACGCACACAGAGCCCCACACACTCACACACAGAGCCCCTCACACACACCCAGAGCCCCCACACACACACCCAGAGCCCCACACACACACCCAGAGCCACACACACACACACCCAGAGCCACACACACACACCCAGAGCCGCACACACACACCCAGAGCCGCACACACACACCCATAAGCCACACACACACCCAGAGCCACACACACACACACACCCAGAGCCACACACACACTCACCCAGAGCCACACACACCCAGAGCCACACACACACACACACACACACACCCAGAGCCACACACATACACGCATAAGCCACACACACACCAGGAGTCACACACACACACCCATAAGCCACACACACACCCAGAGCCACACACACACACACACACCCAGAGCCACACACACGCCCAGAGCCACACACACACACACCCAGAGCCACACACACACACACGCCCAGAGCCACACACACACCCAGAGCCACACACACACACACCCAGAGCCACACACACACACACCCAGAGCCACACACACACACACCCAGAGCCACACACAATCACACACACTCATAGCCCCACACACACACCCAGAGCCACACACACACACCCAGAGCCACACAAACACACCCAGAGCCACACACACCCAGAGCCACATACACAGTGAGGGGGCAGGGGAGCAAGCCCAGCCAGGGGGCAGGGGAGCAAGCCCAGCCAGGGGCAGGTGAGCAAGCCCAGCCAGGGGGCAGGGGAGCAAGCACAGCCAGGGGAGCAAGCACAGCCAGGGGAGCAAGCACAGCCAGGGGAGCAAGCACAGCCAGGGGGCAGGGGAGCAAGCACAGCCAGGGGGCAGGGAGAAAGCACAGCCAGGGGGTAGGGGAGCAAGCACAGCCAGTGGGCAGGGGAGCAAGCACAGCAAGGGGCAAGGAGAAAAAAAACAAAGCCAGGGGGCAGGGGAGCAAGCACAGCCAGGGGGCAGGGGAGCAAGCACAGCCAGGGGGCAGGGGAGAAAGCACAGCCAGGGGGCAGGGGAGCAAGCACAGCCAGGGGGCAGGGGAGCAAGCACAGCTAGGGTAGCAAGCACAGCCAGGGGGCAGGGAAGCAAGCACAGCCAGGGGGCAGTGAAGCAAGCACAGCCAGGGGGCATGGAAGCAAGCACAGCCAGGGGACATGGAAGCAAGCACAGCCAGGGTGCAGGGGAGCAAGCACAGCCAGGGGGCAGGGGAGCAGGTACAGGCAGGGGGCAGGGGAGAAAGCACAGCCAGGGGGCAGGAGAGCATGCACAGCCAGGGGGCAGGAGAGCAAGCACAGCCAGGGGGAGGGGGAGCAAGCACAGCCAGGGGGCAGGGGGGGAACAAGCACAGCCAGGGGCCAGGGGAACAAGCACAGCCAGGGGCCAGGGGAGCAAGCACAGCCAGGGGAGCCAGCACAGCCAGGGGAGCAACCACAGCCAGGGGAGCCAGCACAGCCAGGGGAGCCAGCACAGCCAGGGGAGCCAGCACAGCCAGGGGAGCAAGCACAGCCAGGGGAGCTAGTACAGCCAGGGGAGCAAGCACAGCTAGGGTGCAGGGAAGCAAGCACAGCCAGGGTGCAGGGAAGCAAGCACAGCCAGGGTGCAGGGAAGCAAGCACAGCCAGCGGCAGGGAAGCAAGCACAGCCAGGGGGCAGGGAAGCAAGCACAGCCAGGGGGCAGGGAAGCAAGCACAGCCAGGCGGCAGGGAAGCAAGCACAGCCAGGGTGCAGGGAAGCAAGCACAGCCAGGGTGCAGGGAAGCAAGCACAGCCAGGGGGCAGGGGAGCTAGGGTGCAGGGGAGCAAGCACAGCCAGGGGGCAGGGGAGCAAGCACAGCCAGGGGAGCAAGCACAGCCAGGGGGCCGGGGAGCAAGCACAGCCAGGGGGCAGAGGAGTAAGCACAGCCAGGGGGCAGGGGAGCAAGCACAGCCAGGGGCAGGGGAGCAAGCACTGCCAGGGGAGCAAGCACAGCCAGGGGGCAGGGGAGAAAGCACAGCCAGGGGGCAGGGGAGAAAGCACAGCCAGGGGGCAGGGGAACAAGCACAGCCAGGGTGCAGGGAAGCAAGCACAGCCAGGGGGCAGGGAAGCAAGCACAGCCAGGGGGCAGGGAAGCAAGCACAGCCAGGGGGCATGGAAGCAAGCACAGCCAGGGTGCAGGGGAGCATGCACAGCCAGGGGGCAGGGGAGCAAGCACAGGCAGGGGGCAGAAGAACAAGGACAGGCAGGGGGCAGGGGAGAAAGCACAGCCAGGGGGCAGGGGAGCAAGGACAGGCAGGGGGCAGGGGAGAAAGCACAGCCAGGGGGCAGGAGAGCCAGCACAGCCAGGGGGCAGGAGAGCAAGCACAGCCAGGGGGCAGGAGAGCAAGCACAGCCAGGGGGCAGGGGGAGCAAGCACAGCCAGGGGGCAGGGGAACAAGCACAGCCAGGGGAGCAAGCACAGCCAGGGGAGCAAGCACGTGCAGGGAAGCAAGCACAGCCAGGGTGCAGGGAAGTAAGCACAGCCAGGGTGCAGGGAAGCAAGCACAGCCAGGGTGCAGGGAAGCAAGCACAGCCAGGGGGCAGGTAAGCAAGCACAGCCAGAGGGCAGGGAAGCAAGCAGAGCCAGGGGGCAGGGAAGCAAGCAGAGCCACGGGGCAGGGAAGCAAGCACAGCCAGGGTGCAGGGAAGCAAGCACAGCCAGGGTGCAGGGAAGCACGCACAGCCAGGGTGCAGGGAAGCAAGCACAGCCAGGGGGCAGGGGAACTAGGGTGCAGGGGAGCAAGCACAGCCAGAGGGCAGGGGAGCAAGCACAGCCAGGGGGCAGGGGAGCAAGCACAGCCAGGGGACAGGGGAGCAAGCACAACGAGGGAAAACAAATCTGTGTGGAAAGACATCTAAACACTGCCATGAAAGTCAAATTGTGAAAAATGCCAAAATAAGCAAGGACAGCCAGGGGAGCAAGCACAGCCAGGGGAGCAAGCACAGCCAGGGTGCAGGGAAGCAAGCACAGCCAGGGTGCAGGGAAGCAAGCACAGCCAGGGTGCAGGGAAGCAAGCACAGCCAGGGGGCAGGGATGCAAGCACAGCCAGGGGGCAGGGAAGCAAGCACAGCCAGGGTGCAGGGAAGCAAGCACAGCCAGGGTGCAGGGAAGCAAACACAGCCAGGGGGCAGGGGAACTAGGGTGCAGGGGAGCAAGCACAGCCAGGGGGCAGGGGAGCAAGCACAGCCAGGGGGCAGGGGAGCAAGCACAGCGAGGGAAAAGAAATCCGTGTGGAAAGACATCTAAACACTGCCATGAAAGTCAAATTGTGAAAAATGCCCAGATAATGTGTAATAAACAATAAAGACATGACAAAAATAAAACAATGATGAGTAAAACACAGATTTGTAGCAAGAACGACTGATTTACTGGCAAAAACAACCTTTTGCTCACTGACTCACTCAAATGAGATGTGCACTTTTCTAGGACGTTCCTCAGCCATTAAAACAACATACTTGCTTAATAATTACTTACTTTGCCTTATGTTTTAATGAGAGGCCTGGGGTAGGGAGAGTACGGTAAGAGCGGGTCACAGCAATGTGTTTCTCTGCATTGTTTTCATCATGCAGGGGATCCAGATCTAAAGAGGAGGAGGAGGGACGGGCAACAGATCACACAGCTCAGACCCCAGCAGCAAACAAACAGGCAAACACACACAAACACAAACGGGATTACCACCCGGAGCGCATCCCTGCATGAAGGGGACAGAGAGAGGGGCGACTCCCTGCCAATGCCTTGAACTGCAGAGGCGGACGGGGGCGCCCGACCCTGGACCACTGCAGGCTCGCTCAGCTGACTGTCAGCCGTGAGAGGAAGTCGGCTCGTTGGAAGTCCTCCATCCCCTTCTGCACGGGCCCCGACTTTGCAGAAATCTACCCTGGTCCTTCCAAGTGAGAGACTGCTGGGAGATGGGTGGCCCAACTAGCAGGCAATCATAGACACAGCTATCAGTGAGCAGGAGGTGTGCAGATGGGCAGGTGGGGCAAGAGCAAGCTAAAGTGCAGAAAAACGAGGTGGAGCAAATGAAGGGAAAGAAGTCGAATTTTGGAAAAAGAGTTAAGGGTGCACTTCCCATAATCGGGCTGGTTATAGCCCCTGAAAGTTTGTGTGCCTGGGAACGGGACCGAAGGGCAAAGGGGTGGTTGTTCACGGGGGCTAAAGCAGGTGTGCCAGGCGGCAATGGACCAGGAGTCGGATACGTGGGAAGGAGTTGGGCCATAAAGGCAGGTTAGTATTGTCAACAGAGGCGGGGTTTGATGGGAGGGAAGAGAGAAAGGTGAACAGGGAGGGAGTGGTGAACAGATGGGAAAGGAGATGGAAATGGAAGACAAACGAATGCGAGGGATGTGGGTGACATGAGGGAGCCAATGTGAGGCGAGATACACGTACAGATACACGCCTTTCAAACCCTGCTCGCACGGTTCACATCTTTTTTTTTAACTCTTCATATCAAATAGTGACATTTTTGTCATGTTTTTCTAAGTTTCAGTCTCTGATCTGCTGTGTAAACAAAAGTTTAAGACGGTAATCTCGGCTCTTTAAATTCACTCGTGAGAGATGTTGGGGTGAGCGAGAGGTTGCCAAGGGGAGTACGGGACAGGATAGATGTAACGGGGGATTGATTACCCGCACTTCAAGCAGGGGTGCATTCTCCCCGGTATTGCCACGTGTGGCGGCACAGGTTGGCCTGGGCCTCTGGATGCTGTTACGGGGATCGCCAGGGCTCGAGTTTGTCTCTTCTAGCGGAAGGGAAGAGAGAAAGGTGAACGGGGAGGGAGTGGTGAATAGATGGGAAAGGAGATGGAAGACAAACGAATGGCGAGGGATGTGGGTGACATGAGGGAGCCGATGTGAGGCGAGATACACGTACAGATACACGCCTTTCAAACCCTGCTCGCACGGTTCACATCTTTTTTTTAACTCTTCATTGGCTGGAATAGGCACAGGTTTGTCACGGACAAAGGAGAGCTGCGGGCGGAGGGAAGGGGGGGCGAGAGCGGGAGGAAGGAGAGCTGCGGGCGGAGGTGGGGGGGGCGAGAGATCTGGATGCACAAACAGGGTGGCAGAGGAAAAACGGCACAGACAAGACGATCCTCACCGGCAGACGCAGAGACTCTGGAGCGGCAGCAGGATCTACTCATGCCAGCGTTCACCGAGAAAAAAAAAATGGCGGCCGCAAAGCTCCTCAAATTTCGGATTCGGGGGCGTGTTCGGCATTCGAAAAAGGGGCGTGGCTAAAAAGTGGAAAGAACAGCACGAACACGCCCCCGAATCCGAAAGAGACGGAGCTTCTTTCGAGTGACGCCTACTGAAAGACTTTAAAACTCAGCCTTCGGTCCTCGACCTAAAAAAAGAGACTAGTCTGCTAAAATTTAGAAAAGGGCCTAACAACCTGTTTTTTTAACTCCTTCGATGCTTATGACGAGCTCAGCTCATCATGAGGCACAGTGGAGCTGTGCTCACGATTAGCTGAGCTCGTCATAACTGCCGCGGAACGCCCAGGCGGGACTAATTCCCCTCCTGTGCGGGCGTTCTAAAGGAGTGGGCCGAATTGTGACGAGCCCAGCTCGTCATGAGCACAGCTCCACTGTGCAGCATGACGAGCTGGGCTCGTCCCGAGAACCGCGGTTCAGCGCGCGGCCTCTCTCCCCGCACCGCGGGGGAATTAGCCCCGCGTGGAAGGGGTTAAGGCTTCATTTTCATACTTAGTCCGGTCTGATCTGTTCGTGTTAAGGGCAGCGCCTAGACATCCCAAGGTATGTGTCGCGCTTTATAAATTCAACAACATCAGGGATAGATAGGAAAAAATGTTTGCATTTATATAGCACTTGCTATCCCTGATGGGGTATTGAAGCATTTTTTGGGCAAGTAGCGCGCTACTCTGGAACCCATAAAGGATTAGTGGGGAATTAGTATAGTACATGCAGGTGAGTACGTAGCAATTCAACGACCGGCGTACCCAAGAGCACCACCAAATACAAAGACATAAACATGTAACAGGTGTGCTGTTGCCTTAGTGCAGTTAAGTGGTTTGTTGTACAAACCAAAGCGGTTCAAAAGGTGGACTGAGCACCATGTCACACCAGAACAAACTCTTTAAAAGATAATGAGCTAGAAAATAAGACTGAGGCTTTAATCGCTGCCCAACAGCATCTAAAAGTGGATACAAGCTAAACCCAACTAAAAAAGCATCCTGAAAGAAATCCAGGATCTTCACAGATTCACATGACGTAGCTTGAAGGCCTCTTACTGAGCACCCAGATGCAAAGTTTCACCGGTGCCTAGAACTGACCTTAAGAGTCACCGCTTGCTGTTACAGACATCAGGCAACTGGGCACTGTGTTCTTTTCAGCCTGAGTAGGTAACTATGTTCGCTGCCTCTGACTCATTGGGAATTTCGAGGCTCTAATATAATGAGGCCCTACAGTGTGAAAGTGAACTGTTGGCGGGACAACCCAGCCCTCTACCCCACTCATCCTGAAAAAGTGTTGAGGAGCGGTCGCCTACACCTAAAGTCTGACTATAGTGCTTTGTTATTTTTTGGAATTGTTTTTACTTTTAAACTTCAGAAATGTTTAAATCCCGATCTCCTTGTCTATTACAATTTAGCTGTTTTACTTCTTACGTTTTTATAATTTTTACAAAGATAGTTTGAGAATTTTCTTGTTTGATTTCTTTAGATTTCTCAAGATGGCCGCAGCATAGGAGCTCCTTACGAGAGCTCCTGGGGTTCGGGATAACTATTTGTAGTTTAAATCCCTGATCAACCCCTCAAGGCCCCCCCCCGTGCCCCCCCCCTTTACAGAGATATCTGCGGATTTAGAAGGAGAAGAAGAACGGGGCTACAACCCACCTTGGGAGAATCGACGTGGTGTGGAGTAGCTGCCACTCTCAGAACCGCGAGACTGCCACCTCCAAAGGCTGCTGAGTGCACAGGAAGGCGAGACGATCCAGCCATGACACCGGCTATTTAATGGCTTCGACGAGGACTCGGAGGAACGGACTGCTGCATGCCCCATAATTTTACACAGTCAGAATCACTGGCATTCTGCGGCGCTACCAGCGAGATGCCCTCCATGATGACCAGGGGTCCAGGATCTGGTGTTGCTGCAGGAGCGGAGAGGTGAGCGGAGCGAGAGGAAGGTGGTCGCTGTCCGAAGTGAGCGCCGGAGACGCTCAGAGGCGGAACCAGAGCGAGACCAGGGGCGGGAACTGAGGCGGATCGTGGGTTCTCCTGGCGTCCTTCGTTATTTGAGGGGACCCAATCGGGAGAGTAACATGAGCAGAGTCTAAATATAAATACACCATCGTGGGGAAATTTGATGTTAACTCTCGAAGCGGCGCGCCTGACTTTAAAATGGCGGCTGCTTAGGACATTTTGAAGGGACTATCCACATAATGAAAGGAATTATAGCTCCGACGGCACTCAGAGAGAGCATTTTAAAATGGCACCACTACAGAGGCAGGAGCAAGTGAAAGAGGACTACATTTTTACTGGGTAGGAAGGAGGAAACAACCCCTGACCGCAACAGCTGATAAAAAGAAAAAGAGGACTAAGTCAAAAGTAAAAAGAGAGAAAGGTTGCAGACTTTAGAAAAATAACCAAAACGGCAGACATCTTGAAATGTAGCTAGTCTGTCCAACTTTATAGTAAGAACACATGCTAGTGGAATATTGAAGAAAAATACAGAGAAGAAGAAATTATAACAAGAATATACCAAGGATTACATCAATCACGCAATTATTAAAACGCAATTACTAAACTAATTCTATCTATTCACAACACCTTATATAATCATACTACACTATTATCTTAATACCAGATATATTGTATGATAATTATTAATTATTAGCCAGTAAGTGACGCTAAGAGAATTACAATAACACATGAAGAAAGAACTTTCGGTCTGCAACGCCCACAATTAGCGCAAGATGGAAGACAATTACCTGGAAAGAACAGACATGAACGCTTACAATATACAATATCCTGCAAATCTATCTAAAAATGCAGCCAAAAAACTCAAGCATAACATAATGAGGAGAAACCCGGACACTTTGATCTCTGACACTTCCTTTTGTATGGATAAAGGGATCATCTTGAAAGATTTGATTTTCTTCACCAGAAGAAGGGCGAAATGGCGCAATACCTTCACAAACCTGTTGCATATTAAAGCCACCACCAACATCCCACATGGAACGAAATTCCTGACCAGAGCATCTTCTAAACTTAGCGCGGATATTTGCATAACTATTTTTAAGAATGGAATAGTGTTGATCCAAGCGGCGAACGACGATCTGGAAAAATTCGACAATATCTTCCCTACCCTAAAAAGAACTATGGAGAAATCGAGCCCACTCCCCAACCAGAGTAGCACAGAAGAAGACAACCCCGGCCCACCTGTCAATTCCACTACAGGTAGTTCAACAACTAGAGAGCTCCAGGAACCGAATCAAGACACAAAAAGAAAAGACACTAGGCCACCAGTCAATTATACTACAAGTAGTTCCACAGCAAGAGACTACCAAGAAACGAAAAATGCCACACAAATAAAAGCCACTAGGCCACCACAATGCCGGAAGCTGTCGTCGGACTACTCAGTCTCATTTGGCAACAACCCTAGAAATACAGGCCCAACCAAAGGTCGACTAGAACTGGTTCAAGCTAGGCAAAGAGAAGACACCGAACCAATACAACCCCGGGACACGCTAACAGACAACATAAGCATAGCCGAATCCGACACGATAAATATTATGCTAACCAGAGAACAACAGGAACCTGTACAAAAGAATAACCCATCAAATAACCCACAGGAACAAGGCCCTCAAACTGGAGCCTTAGACGTAAGTGGAAACTCATCTATCGAGAATAACTCAGAGAGAAGACAAAATACACAGAACAACAATTATGACAATGGGACAACAATACCAGACAAAACGGATAACCCAGAAATCAAGGAGAGAGAGAACTATTGGCCGAAGGGAATGACCAAGAAATCCATGATACACGAATCGAAATGAAAAATCAGGAACAGAAATAAAGAAAATAGGAACCTACAGAGGATTATTCACACTACGGCACCCAAGGTCATGAGAAAAATCCGCGAGATCCAAACGCAAATCAGCAACTTAGCACAAGATATACAAAACTCCTCGAAAGGAATTGTAAAACTTTGTGATATCACAAAAAAGACTCAGAATGAAGTAGAACTCATCGGAAAGTTAGTAAATACTTCCATAGCAATAAACAATAAGAGATCTCCTCCATTGTCAGATAGACAAAACAGACCTAAATCATCTAACCGAAGAAGACATATCATCACGTCTCCAGGAATATGAACCATCAAACCACATGATTACTCAGGAAATCAAAAGAGTAGAGATTGACATAAACAGAACATCTACAAGGAAGGAAAATAAAGTAAACTTCAACAACTTACAACAAATCCAAATATCCACAGATCCGTTAACCATGACCACAGACATAACGGAGAAATCTCTAAAATGTCTGCTGCTCAACTGTCGCTCGGCGGCGAAACATGCATCGGACATAGCCGACATCATCATCAATCAAGAAATAGACATAACAATCCTGACGAAAACCTGGTTATCCGAATCCTCATCACCAGTCATGGACCTTCTGGTACCACCGCAATATAACATATTAAGACTAGACTGTGATGTATTCCTATAGGTTCTGTATCGATCCCCCTATTCCTGACCCTATTCTGGTTAGCAAACTAACAAGTTAACTAGCAGTCATCCCATGAGGCAGAAAACCCCCATGATGCAGGAACCGTTATCTGATAAAGCCACACTACGGCACAGGAACGTGTTATCTGATTAGGTCATAACGCTTGCCATCTAATTAGACAAGCGATATTCCTCCAGCCCCTGATAAGGCATACGGAGTTCTCATAACAAATCAAACCTATGACAGACCTGGGAAAAACCCTGCGGCCATTGTTTTGATTTCACCGAGAACTTCAGCAAAAGAATGTGCTAACGACCTGGTCGTATGACATCCTTATTGACGTATCTATGTCCATCCTTACGTCAATCTCGGCACCTTAAAGGTATAAATATTACCGATATTGCCCTATGCAAACACACGCGGTGGTGACGAGGACGGAGCAGCCAGACTTGCCGAAGCCCAGAGCAGAGCAGACCCCGCTGGCGCAGCCCCGCCTTCTTGACGCGCTGAGAACGAGCTGCTGCCCATTTCTCCTGCCGAGAAATCCAGCTCCGGCGTTTCCGGGTAGCCCTCGCAGGCAGCCTGGAATATCGAGACCAGAGACGAGAGATACCATCCCTCATCCATCCTAGATTCCAGGTACAGAACTGAATAACCCCTCGCAGAGAATTCTTTAGTCAGTCACTTGGCAAAAACAAACTTAACTTAAACTGTAACTTTCTATTCCCGCCCACGTATTAGGCTTAGGTCAGGTACACAGGGTAGGCGTATTTAGAAACACCAGTTGAGTACGTTTAGTCAAATGTATATGTGTATGTAATATATTTTATTCATTTTAAACCTTCATATGGCTTAGAAACCATATCAATGTTTTTACAGTATTATTTTATACTTCTGCTTCTAATGTATGCACTTTACTTAACTATAAGTATTGCAATAATATCGATCCATTTCTCTTGTATGAGAAAAGAGACTGATCAATAAATAACATCTTTTATTGAACACGCCCGTCTCTTCCTTTTCTCTACAATCTGATGAGACTAAGAATGCACGTACTGACTGAGTAAAATAAATTGCCTTTTGTTCACACGACTCTCGAGATACACTCTTGATTAGGGGAGAGCAAAGTTGTCATGTTCTATGGTTGTCAGAAACTAAATCCCTTCTTGTCTATCCAGGGAGGTTCAACTCCTCCTTGCCTATTCGAGAAAGTTTCTAGTGAACTCTGAGCTAGCTGGCAAACCCAAAACTTTAAATCTAATATCGACAGTAGTAGACCTAGTTAACGTCTGGTCTGGGCCTATACTATTGAAGGTATTATTCCAATGCGCAGAGCCTATTGGGATAATAGGAACTACACTACATGGCGCCCAACGCGTTTGGAAGGGCGATAAAACTAACGTAAGACATTTAGAGTAACTCAGTCGTGCTTTCTCACTCAGACCCCTTTTCCCCATAATACGCCAAAGACGTCTGGAGTGGGAGAAAGGTAATATCCTCCAAAACCTCGCAGGAGGAAACTCCTATGTATGGTTCTTGGTTTAGTCAACGTTGAAGGATAAACCGTTCCAAAATATTGTGCATCTAATCTTTGTTTCCATAAGAAACCTGATCTGCAAACATACAAAATAACCTTCTGGACAGTACAATGTCAGACAGTGAAGGAGAAAGAGAGGCAGTTAGGTTAGCAGCTGAAATAGCAACAGCTGATACTGCACTACAAGATGCTGACCCAGATATAATACTCATCCCGGTCATCAAAAGGAAATCTATAACCTTAAAACTTATAGAAAACGGACTGACACCTAGAGGTGGCACAGTCATATTCGTAATTGAGGCACACGAATATCGGCAGACAGAGGTATACTATTCATGGATACATTTTCCAGCAGCAAATGCTGTAACAAAGTACTTCCACTATTACAAAATAGAAGAACCTCCTGGAGAGTACACTCCTTTCGAGGAGGTGGAAGTACCACTTTAATTTCAAGAGCATTTGCTCTTATTTAATGGCGCCCTAAAACACAATAATCACATCACCAGGCTCGGTCCTTTAGGTAGACCAGGAGCAACGTGGCCGGTCCTAGCCGGATACACACCACATCCAGACATCAATGGGATATCTGCAGCAGAGCTGTTAACACAGCTAAAACAATTAGTAAAAATACATAGACAATTAGTCCAATATGTGATGCGGACTTCAACAATTCAACCAGCAATTAAAATTCCACAGCTGACCCCTCACCAGGGGAACACAAATAAAATTACACCACAGAACATACAATCCTGCCTAGGTAAAGTACCGGCTAAACGGGAACAAATACCATTCTGGTTGGCACAAAAAATCACCCAAATAGAGGCGGTGTTTCCAGACACCACCCCGTTAGAAAAACACAGGATTCTGACTATCTGTCTTCCAATGGGAATCGCACCACACGTGGAGGACTGTGACACTTGGGGTACAGTCTTTGCTTCCATCTACACAAAAACGCACGGTGTTCCATCCATTTCGGTAATACCGGATGTGCTAAAACAAATTCAAGACGAATACGGTCCAGAACCCGCTTTAACTCTTGGTATGAAATTACTAAAAGACTTCAAGCAGGTCTCGGCTATATTATTAGCCAACAGAAAGGGAGAAGCAGCGAACGTGGCGATCCGCCAGAGGTTAAAGGAGACAGATATAGCAGACCAACCATCTGAAATTGCCAGAATCATAGAAAAATCCTATGAGGAACTAGGTAGAGATAGTTTAGGTGGAATACCAGTAAAACCACAACTAATTTAAAGTCCTGACAAAATATTTTTTAATAATAATTCAACATCACAGAAAAAGAGCTGGGATGGAAACAAACAATCCAATCCTAAAGAAAAGAAATTCCAGTCCAGAGGAAGGTCTCCTAGGCGAAGAGAAAAATCTCCGAACCAAAGACACAGGTCACCCCAGAGTGACCCCTCTGGGAAAAGATATAACCTTAGAAATAGGGATAATATAAAGAAGCCTGATAGATATCAAGACATTGATACACGTCCCTCTCAATCTTTTCAGACTTCCTCGCAGAAATCGGAAAGAAGAGGACGATCAGAACAAAGAGAAGAGCACGCCAAGTCCAAAGACAAGGAACCTGCTCAACTAAAAAAGAAATTACAATTTCCAAAAAAGAAAGTAGCCAGTATCAAGGTAGTTAACAATGCCGAGAATACTGAGGACACAACTGAAAAACGGAGAATGGGCTCAGACAATGCTAGACAGCGCAGCAGAAGTGAGCATAGCTCGCAAAGTCCTTATGAATCATCTGGAGACAGTGGACACGAATGAATATCTTCAAGTGGAAACTGCAGACACCAGAGTTAGCAAACCCCACAAAATATATGAAATAACATTACGTATAGAGGGGGATAAGACTAGAAAAATAAGGAGACTATTTTGGGATAATCTCTCCAAGGGCTATGACATCCTTCTAGCTGAAAAAGACTGGCCACCAGAGTTTGTCAGGGAGTGCCCTCATGGCGAAGAAATAATTATGCCTGCCTTCTCAAATCACATCCCAATTCATAAAAAATACACACTTGCCAGAAAGTGGGCAGTAGCTCTAGCTCCTGCTTTATATAAAAATCACGTAGGATGGGATGAGGACTCTCCTCCTCACAAAATCCAGTTAAAATCACAACCTACTGCACAGAGACAGTACCCAATTAAGCAAGAAGCTAAAAAACAGGTAAAAGAAATCCTAGATCAGCTAGAATACCAGGGGGTGATTGAAACTTGCACCTCACAAATGAACAACCCTTTGTTTCCGGTCTCCAAACCAGACAATTCATATCGTCTAGTTTTGGATTACCGACACCTTAACTCATGTTGCAAAACTTTTGCATGCAAAATTCGCATAGTGCTGCACTAATGAATAACATAGTGCGCAAAAAATACAAAACAACATTAGACATCTCTAATGGATTCTTTTGTCAAAACATAGCACCAGAGAGCAGATATTTGTCTGCGTTCTCAATAAATGGCACTCAAAAACAATTCTGTCGGTTAGCCCAGGGGTACAAGAACAGCCCGGGAGTATTCTCAGCGAGAGTAACAGAATTACTACAAACATATGACGACGAAGCATTATCTTATGTCGACGACATATACTTAACAGATGATGACTTGGAGACTCACTTGAAGAGAGTGAACACCATAATACTTGGGTTCGCAGCAGAGGGTTACAAATTCAACTTTAAAAAATCCAGAATTGCCCATCTGACAGTCCTGTTCTTAGGATATGAATTATCAAGTGAAGCCTGGCTGACAATTTTCTAGAAAAATGTGCCGTACTCCAAGCACCTAGAACACTAAAAAACCTACAGTCAATTCTAGGCTTCCTTAATTTCGGAAGAACATACATTGCAAATTACGCAGAAAGGGTCAAACCCCTTTATGATCTAATAAAACCAGATTTTAAAAGAACCAATTGGACTCAAATACACACAGAAATTTTGAGATCCTTACAAACAGACATGTTAATTAAAACAAAATTAGAAACACGTGATAACACACGCAATCTTGTGATTCAAGTCAACCCAGGAAGATGCGGATTCACATACCTGACCTCTAATGAGGGAGACAAGGTACCAATTGCATTCAAATCACACTTGTACACAGAGGCTGAACAGAAATTCAGCATTAAAGAAAACATTGTTCATGCAGTTCAAACCGCAATAGCTAGAGAAAAAGATCAAGCTGACGGTAGACTTATCACAGTCAGAACAGCAGAACCAGCCTTTGAGGCATTAACAACCCCATGTAATTTACCAACAACAACATTGAATCCGGAATGGATACAATGGGTGAATTCAATCACAACGGACAAAGTATACTACTACTTTGATCCAGAACTAGAGGAATTAAAAAATCTAGAATATGAAAGAACATTCCCTCTGCCAATCGATATTCTGCCCTTACGACAATACGCTTGTGTAATCTATACAGACGGACATGCTCAACCCTCCGTTTGGGGAGAACAAGCATACAACCCGACATGTGGGATTACAAAAGAAGTGTGGCGCGGAGGTAAACTAAGACCTCTATTAACAAAAACACACTCAGTAGAAACTAATTCAGAACAACAGACTGAAATAATGGCATTGAAAATGGCGCTAGATAATGCGGATCGCGAATTCCCGACACTTATAGTGTCCGATTCATATTACTGCGTCAAATCATATAACAACGATTTGCAGACATGGATTCAAAACGGTTACAAAGATGACACAGATGCAACAATAAAGCAGACACTGCTCTGGGAACAAATAGCTCTTTTACAAAAAGAACTACCAAAGACTCACGTGACACATTCACTGAGTCATCAGCGTGATGGCGTTCACGTTGCAGGGAATTCATTGACTGACACAGCCACAGCGGTAGCAACTAAATCGGCTTCCGTAGTTCGAAAAAAGCGTACATTAAAATATATTGACGGTGAAACAGTACTGGCGGTGAAAACGTCATTGAAAGGCGACTGCTCAGCGCTACCGATCAACTATCCACTCAATTATACATACATAATCGATGCAAACTCCGTCCCTTTTGCTCGAATCCCTGGAGTGGGGGATAGAGTGATTCCAAACATGGACAGGAGAAACTTGTTAATCGCAGACGCACATATGGGCGAGGGTCTCAGACACCTCAAACTAAAAGATTCTCTGGAAGAATTACAATCAAGGTACTGGTGGCCAGGCATGAGCCTGCATCACACCATGTTTGTAAAAAACTGCCCAAACTGCAACAGAAATCGCAGCAGGGAGAGAAACGGTGTAATACCGTGTCGTTTCACTCCAGAAAAAATCAACAGTAAAAAGCAAGGCTTGTGATTAACATATACAGGCTAGTTTCCACTTATAATGTAGATCACCAGCACTCGGCTGACGTCTGGACTGTTATACAAAGATTTGCGAGTCTAAATGGCATATACGCTAAGAGCATGCTACGTTTGACCATTGTTTTCACTCTAGCCCTCCAGCCTGAGGGGAAACATGGCCAAATGAGCATAGCACAGCGGGAATCTTCTCACTTCCTTCCTGAGGGATACGGGATGGTGTAAAGAAAAAACCAAGGCATAAAGCAATCTATAACGGAAAGGATATTAGGTTCGGGAGCTGGGTGGGTCAAACATCTAATAAGTGTCCAACGTAGTCTAAATAACTTGCCAAGAAATTCTCTGAAGGGATTCAGTCCGTACGAATTATTATTTGGAACTAGGATGTTAATCTCTGACCTTGACAGTCAAACTTCAGCGGTGAAGGAAAAAAGCTTTGATATCAAAGACCGTTTGGCTATTTTGCAGGACTTAAATGAAACAAGAAAAGACCTGAGCAACATAAAGTTGAAACAACAGCCAACAACCACTGAAGAACCACCACCTGTCCCAGCAAGACCTGTCTGGATTCCGAAAGTCGGGGATCTAGTCAGAGAAAAGATCGCGGTAAAGAAGGAATTTGGGCCTTCTTACAGAAAAGCAGTTCCTGTCTTGTCTGTCAACGGGACAAGATCAGTTGTACTACCGCCGCTTGCTGGTAAAAAGGAGAACCGAGTTGTATCCATCGACCTGGTAAAACCACAATCATGTGGCCGATAACAAATAGTAGGCCAAGTGGACTCCCCATAAGTAGCAGAACACCAAGGTTTGCTACCAGTACAGAGGTCCTGACAAAGAGGCTAATCACATTCGAAACGCCTACAGAAGAACAACAAGGACTATGCAACAATGCAATGGAACTTAGACCTCTGAAAACCCAAATAAAAACATTTAGCAGAGACACACCAACCTATAATGAAGTAACAAACGACTATGCAAGAAACAGTAATCCTGAAGCAATTGGAACTATTGACAGAACTGCATCCGGCTACTTCATAAACTTCGATGATTCCTCTGAAGGCTTCAGTGAATCAAAGACACAGCCATCATCAAAAACCTTTAAAGATAAAGCTAAAGAACTTTTGAAACAACTGAAAGAAACATATCTAATTTCTCCATGGATTGAATTTTGGGTGGGTTTTGGTGCATTTATCCTCATACTTTGGCTCATCATGATACTAACATTGGGACGCTTCATTGAGGGAAAATATGCTAAAATGGACACAGCAAGTCAGAAAATCAACTTGATCCTCAAACCACACACATCTTCACACGTCGAGAAAAGAGAACTTTCTTCAGTCAACTTCACAGCCAATCCTATACCGGGTGGGGTAGCATGGGACAACACTGACTACGAAATCTATTGGCCGGTTGAAATCCTGAAATATCCACACCAAATTAAGATCTCATTGAGTGACTTTGTAAAACCAAGCTCATTTGCTGATGATTGGGACTTCGAAAGCATTAATAATATGATGTCTGACTTAGTAATGTCTGCTAAATTTACCAAACATGATTATTTGCAGGGTTCTACAAATTATGATAGTATGTATTGCTACAACCACTATGGTAACCATTTTTTACATAGATCTGCACAACCTAGAAATGTTTTAAATTATAATCAATGGGAACATTGTGCAACCCCTCCAAAAGGAAGCTCAAGAACCGTTTACGACAAATATTCATATTTTTCAGGTTTTAACATAAGTAATGCTGAAACATTTTATTTCAAATTGTCAAATAAGACAGGGACGAAGACCATGATAACAAACACAAAATTGATATATTCAGACTCATTCTTTGAACAAATGAATACTTTTGGTTTTGATTATTGGGACAAAAATGTTGAATTGAAAAGTGTTTGGGGCACAAAAGAATGGCAAGTACAGGGTATAGAATCTTTGTTTAGAGCCTGCATGATCCCAGAACAAATTATATTTTTAAATGACACTATTCAACAAACCACCTGTCTTGGCTTAGCCAAAATCAAAGACTTAAATAAACCGTCTATTCCAAAACCTACAATGAACAGCAATAGCTCTACAGATGAAGAGATAGACGTAAATTATGTATTAAACCAAAACAGAACACATCCAGATTGGAAACAGTGGTTGATCTGGCCCACAGATACTAATAACTGTCAAGACAGATTCCTGAACAAAACACAGGGGTTCAAAATGACCAGGCCAGACCCTAGATATCCCCAAAGACATCACCCAGGGATAATAACCACCTACAGTGTGGGCAAATTATGCCTTCAATGGCTACAAACTTCCACACTGGCAGAAATTAAGCAACACCTAACTTTACTTACTGATGGTGCTGACTTGCGTGATTTCACTATGGGACCACGCAAACAGCGTCAAAAGCGTTTCATAGCAGCCTCTGTATATGCAGCATACAATGAGGCCTGGAAGGTTACTCAAATTGAGACAGCAGAAAGGATACGGGAAATTGACCGTATTAATTTGGAAAAATCACTTTCTGTAGTGGACAATGGGTTAATGACTCTGTCCTCCAGAATTTTTTCTTTGGACAGCATTGTGTCCTTAGCAATCGACATATTATCGCAAGACTTACTGTTATTACAACACGGTCAGTCCCAATTGCGTTCTATTGTACAGCTTGGCTGGACGTTACAAAATCTGCGTTCAGGCTATGTGCCTTGGCGTTTAATCAACACAACGTCACTATTCTATATCTTTAACCTTACTGATAGACAAATCAGTATGGCACAGAAGGGGGCTGATTATACAATCCTGAGCATTGAGAAACTTGAGAGATTACCAGTGACAATGTCAGAACGACCTGTCAGTGAATGGATAATACATGGGATAATTAATATTCCAATATCAACCTTCAGGTTTCAATACTGCCAAAAATATATACAGGCTGGCATGTATGGAAAATTAGGAAAAGGGTACATTAAAACAACATGGAACTTGCCCTATTCACATGCATGTGTCAGTAATAAAGGACAGAAAGTGTTTCTTTGTGGCAATAATTGTGCAATGTCACTAAGCGGTACACTTCTGTGTAACGGAATTAGTTTGCATGGAGCCTGTGAAGGGAACTCAAATAACCTTTCATGTCACCAGCAAGGCGCACCTGCAACAGAGATTGAACCATTCTTTCAAAGACTCTATAATGGGAGTTACATTCTAATTGTAGATCGCAGATGTTGTAGTCTTATGCCCGGGACTCCTTATCTCGTAACTACGACTGCGAAGGTCAAGTGCTGTGGACACTCATTGTTCCCCAGCTCCTTTCCAGACAGGGAGGTAAGGGCATGGCCCAACTTGAAAATTACTTCTATTCGAATAGATACTTTAAGCAGAATGAAAACAGTGCTTCTTCAGACGCCGACAAGGCTCACGTCATCAAAAGAAACGTATGATCTCCAAGTCGCAAGGACGACTGCAGAGATACATTCATTGTTATCAACTAATTCCCCCATACATTTTGCAGAAATCCTGAATGAAATCTTAAATATTTCTGATACCAATGGAGTCTCAAAAGTATTTAAGACAGTATTTTCGATGGCATTAACACCATTCAGAGCCATACTGGGTATTTTTCCAGATTTCGTCCATTCGATTTTTGGCGGACTTCCCCTCATTTTAGGACTGATTGCAGGAATCCTATTCCTAGTCCTTATATTTCGTTATGGCAAACCATGTCACAGACAGAACACCTGCGACAAGGGAAGAAACAATCCTAGCCATTGGATACCGGGACCGGATATCAAAAATCCTGGGACTATCCCGGCTTAGAGGCCTGAACATGACTTGGTTTCTATCCTTTCGACCAATGTGGCAACGATGTGTTTTACCTGTATTAAGGTGCCTGCTATGTGGAGAAGAATGCGTGTTAGACACCTGTCTGACGCTACAATCGGATGCGCCAATGGATGCAGAAACATTGTTGAGTCCAACAAAGGCTCATGCTTTGTGCTGCCCTCAACGGCTACCAATCCTGATGACGGCATTCGTGGAAGCTTCACCACTACGATTAAGGGGTAGTGAAGTTCAAGATGAAAGCAGCATCGATCAGGTACGACCTTCTGTCAGCAATCCAAATCAGAATGTCAATGGAGACAATCATGCGCACGAATGCATGGTTACACCTATTTCCGAGTTAGTGGAACTCTCCCAGGAAGCTGTTGACAACTTTTTCGAAAGCCTAAATGATATGATGTTCTCACCAGAGCAGAAATAGAGATTTTTGAGCAAGCTCGTACACGGCGTTCCCTGAATTTGGCCTTCAACTTTAATAATAAAGTCACATGAACAATTTTCCCTCCAGTTCACGGACAGCAATTTTTTCAGCAGCCCCAAAATATTTTTGCATTTTTTTCGGGACACTATCTTCTGCTTAAAGTAAGAACTATTCTTAGAGAACTAAGATTTCTAAATTTAGATAGCTTATAGACATTAGCTGACCGCTGGTATATTCATAAATATTTTTATTCTGTGATGAAATGGTCTCGAACCTTTTTTCTGTATTAAGAGCCATTTCATGTGTAAATTTTCATATACAAAATAGCAATAATGTATACAAATGCGTGATTACTTTAGCATTGTTCTACAGCTTGAGTGCATACTATACATATGACTGCATTTTTCCGTATATTTGATAATTTCAAAATGCATTTATGTATTTTGGGGTGGTAAGGTATACACAATACTCTATAGTATGTTTTACTATGCATAGATTAGTAAATATGTCCATAGTTAGCGTGGAGTGGGTGTGATGTATTCCTATAGGTTCTGTATCGATCCCCCTATTCCTGACCCTATTCTGGTTAGCAAACTAACAAGTTAACTAGCAGTCATCCCATGAGGCAGAAAACCCCCATGATGCAGGAACCGTTATCTGATAAAGCCACACTACGGCACAGGAACGTGTTATCTGATTAGGTCATAACGCTTGCCATCTAATTAGACAAGCGATATTCCTCCAGCCCCTGATAAGGCATACGGAGTTCTCATAACAAATCAAACCTATGACAGACCTGGGAAAAACCCTGCGGCCATTGTTTTGATTTCACCGAGAACTTCAGCAAAAGAATGTGCTAACGACCTGGTCGAATGACATCCTTATTGACGTATCTATGTCCATCCTTACGTCAATCTCGGCACCTTAAAGGTATAAATATTACCGATATTGCCCTATGCAAACACACGCGGTGGTGACGAGGACGGAGCAGCCAGACTTGCCGAAGCCCAGAGCAGAGCAGACCCCGCTGGCGCAGCCCCGCCTTCTTGACGCACTGAGAACGAGCAGCTGCCCATTTCTCCTGCCGAGAAATCCAGCTCCGGCGTTTCCGGGTAGCCCTCGCAGGCAGCCTGGAATATCGAGACCAGAGACGAGAGATACCATCCCTCATCCATCCTAGATTCCAGGTACAGAACTGAATAACCCCTCGCAGAGAATTCTTTAGTCAGTCACTTGGCAAAAACAAACTTAACTTAAACTGTAACTTTCTATTCCCGCCCACGTATTAGGCTTAGGTCAGGTACACAGGGTAGGCGTATTTAGAAACACCAGTTGAGTACGTTTAGTCAAATGTATATGTGTATGTAATATATTTTATTCATTTTAAACCTTCATATGGCTTAGAAACCATATCAATGTTTTTACAGTATTATTTTATACTTCTGCTTCTAATGTATGCACTTTACTTAACTATAAGTATTGCAATAATATCGATCCATTTCTCTTGTATGAGAAAAGAGACTGATCAATAAATAACATCTTTTATTGAACATGCCCGTCTCTTCCTTTTCTCTACAATCTGATGAGACTAAGAATGCACGTACTGACTGAGTAAAATAAATTGCCTTTTGTTCACACGACTCTCGAGATACACTCTTGATTAGGGGAGAGCAAAGCTGTCATGTTCTATGGTTGTCAGAAACTAAATCCCTTCTTGTCTATCCAGGGAGGTTCAACTCCTCCTTGCCTATTCGAGAAAGTTTCTAGTGAACTCTGAGCTAGCTGGCAAACCCAAAACTTTAAGTCTAATATCGACAGTAGTAGACCTAGTTAACGTCTGGTCTGGGACTATACTATTGAAGGTATTATTCCAATGCGCAGAGCCTATTGGGATAATAGGAACTACACTACAAGACAGGCTGATAAGGACAGGGGGAGGAATTGCCTGTATCCATAAATCGACTTTTGAAGTTAGCCAATTTCAATCAGATCCCCTAGAATCATGCGAATACCTAGGGCTCAACGTAAGATCGGCTAACAAACATATCTGCAACTTACACGCCCTTTACCACCCACCAGGAAACAATATGAATTTCATTGACCAAATGATGGAGATCATCACCACCAACGCCGACATCAACAATATATTTTTAGGTGATTTCAATCTCCATTGGAACGACAACAACGACAAACAAGTCAACGCCTTTAAAGAATTCTTAAATGACCTAAAACTATACCAAGCTTGTCATCAACCAACGCACTCAAAAGGAGCTACACTGGACTGGATTATCTCAAAGAACAAGGACATCTCAATACTCTCCATTGAAAAGTGCGACTGGTCAGATCACCACGCCATAACTTTCCGAATACCATCACAGGAGAAAATAAAAACGACACAAACTACCAAGATGAAAAAAAAATGGATCCGAGATACCAGAGACGCTAATATGGATTTGCTAGCTGAAAGCTGCAAGAGAGACTTGTACTCACCTGACAATATGATAAATGTCAACGATCTAACGAACCACTACAATTCCGTAGTAACAAAAATAGTCAATGACACCATTCCACTCAAATTAAAAAGAGTAACGGAAAAGAATAAAAATCCATGGTTCAATGGAATATTGAATGAAGAAAGACGAAATCTGAGACGAGCAGAAAGAATATGGAGACAACACCCTTCCTCCCCTACACTGAAGTCACTCAGAAAAATCAGAAATGAATATAACAAGAAGATTATTATCACTAAAAAGGAATTTATCAGAACTGAACTGGATAACGCCAAAAATAGACCTCGCAAATTATTCGAAATCATAAAACAACAATCGAACAAACTGGCAAAATCTGCCCATGAGGTTACAAAAACACAACTAAGCTGCGATGAATTTTCTACCTTCTTCAGTAACAAAGCAGATAAGTTGGAAGAAGAGCTTAAGACCGCCGCAGATAATATAAAAGACAACACTAATACACTTACTTCTGTTCCTAATTTTGAGAACTTTACGACTAAAAACAATGCACACTGGAACACCTTCGAACCATTAGACCAGATGGAAATTGCCAAAATAATAGCAACCACGAAACCCAACAACCACTATAACGATCCACTTCCATCAAAATGCCTGAAAGAAATTAGCCATAACATGATTACAATTTGGACTGATATCATAAACGCCTCTCTCACACAGGGGTGCATGCCTGACAGCCTGAAGACGGGACAAGTTGTCCCAATCATCAAAAAACCCACAGCGGACCCAACAGATCCAAACAATTATCGCCCAGTGACTAACATCCCTTTTCTCGCCAAACTCATAGAGAAATGTGTACAAAATCAGCTGAATAAACATATCGACACCTACTCCTTACTAGATGACTACCAATCGGGATTCAGAGCTAATCAACTGCACGGAAACAGCAATCCTACACATTGTCGATGATGCACTTCAAGCGCTAGATAAAAATCTATCTTGTCTACTCATCCTCCTTGACTTGTCAGCAGCATTTGACACAGTCAATCATGAAAAATTACTGAACAGACTACATGGTAGGATGGGAATGTCAGGCACGGTACTAAAATGGTTCGAATCATTTTTAAAGAACAGAACTCAGAGATTCCTAGTAAACCAAGCACTATCGCCTTCATGCCCAAACTCACTTGGAGTGCCGCAAGGATCCACCTTATCTCCTTCTCTGTTTAACTTATACATCGAACCTCTCACAGAAATTCTACGGAAATCAAAAATATCCTACCACATGTATGCAGATGACACGCAATTGTACATCAAGATTGCTAGCTTAGAAAACATAACCACAATGAATGATGCCCTCAATCTAGCGATGGAATGGTTAACGAACAACCATCTCAAGCTTAACGCCAACAAAACTGAATTCTTGCTCATATCACCACATAAAAATCAATCCTTAGTGAAAGAATGGTCCAAAATGATTACAGCTTTAAATTGCATCCCAACCCTAGTAGACTCGGCGAAATCTCTCGGAATCACTCTGGATGAGAACCTGGATATGAAAACGCACATTAACTCCATGGCAAAAAACGCTCGTTTCCACTTGAACTATCTGAGAAAGATGAAATCCTTTTTAACGGAGACAGATCTGAAACTAGCGGTGCATTCTCTGGTTATCTCCAGGATCGAATACGGCTGTACTACACTGGCTGGTCTACCAAAAATCTCAACGGCACCACTAAAAGCCTGCCTCAATGCAGCAGCAAGACTAATTACAGGCTCGAGGAAATTTGACCACATAAAACTTCACTTGAAGGCCTTAAATTGGTTACCTTTTGAAGCCGGTGTACAGATGAAAATGGCTTGTATAACCCACAAAGCGATTCATCACAACACACCTAAATATCTCGCCCACAAAATAGAAATCACAGGAAGAAACAGACTGGTCAGGAATGCCAACTATCTGCTCCTGAAACCGCCTATTTTTAAGAAGAAAAAAACCTATGAAAGGACCTTCTCAGGCGTAGCGCCCAGGATTTGGAACTCCCTCCCTGCAAACATCAGAATAATTAGAAACACAACAACATTCAAGAAAGAAATAAAGATCTTTCTTATGAACAAGTTCCTCCCATAATCTAGATAATTCGAAACCGGAGACTTTCATGGATTTTATTCCCATAGGATCTGATGTAACACCATTATTCTCTACCTCAGAACTTTATTAACTCAGGTATTGAACCAATACCTCGATGTTGCTTATCAAGATTTTTTAAGCTATAGTAATTACTATGTCTAAATCGCCATTTACTAAGTCAACATGTTTTCTGCCCGTTTGTACATTTCTTTTTGTATTTATATCACATGCTGTTAAGCGCTCTGATACCCATGGGTCACGTACGCGCTATATAAAACTGTTAATAAATAAATAAATAAATACTATAAAGCTTTAATGTTGTTTGATGCTACTTTAATACTTAATACGTACTGTTATCTGGGAAAGGCCTGCCCCTTTGTCCAAAGGGACCAAAGGTAAGCCCTGGATTCCTATTGAATCCTGCCCGGATTGTTAGTTTGGGTGAGATGTCCTCCCCTTCTCTTCCCCTTTTCAGTAATCCAAGATCTGGAGCGCATGCATTTTCAAGCACCTCACATAGAACACTTTTCCAGTACGGTGCACGGATACGGAGGAGAAATGAGACCGGAGAGACTGTCAGTACTCCCAGACTCAATGCCTCGGGTAGTGGGATCCTGGAGGAAAGGCCTGGAAGCTCACGCGCCTATGCCTGCCCACACATGCCAGCCTATACCTGCCTGTAATGTCCTGCGGGACACGTTCTAGTGTTCCGCAGGAAGCTGGACTTTCAGCCACTCCCTTGAGGGTTGGACACTTTACACCCACACACCCATCCATCACGGGTGTCACGAGTGACGAGTCTCCGCTAATAAAAGGGCCCAGGTGCACGTGCTCGGGCCAGTTATCGTACCCAATCATGCAGTGTCAGTATCGGTCATTTACCAGCATGTGGGCCTGAGGCCCAACACTACAATGGCGACGAGGCGGGTCTGATCCCGCGTGTCCCCTGGCGATAGACTGGCTATGCTCTCTGCGGGAGGGGTGCTGCCCCATTCAGGACGCCCCTGATGGATGCCCGTGTGATCTTGAGGAGAGACAACGAGCCCCCAGCGGCTGTACTGGCACCTACACCGAAGACCTCCACTGCCACAAGAAAAGGAGGTGAAGAGTCGCGGTTGGTGCAAAACCGGAGGCGCCTCAACGCTGCAGACTGTGACTGCAAGAAGCCCATGGGTTCCCTGGTAGAAAGAGCAGAGGCGGGCCGGGTCGTATCCCCTGGGGCACAATCCACACCCAAGGCGTGACCGGAGCGAGACGGCATCACACCAAGGCCACCGACACCCCCAGTTGAGCGCTGCCTGTCAACTCCCCAGTAAGGGAGGCAAGGCGCAAGAAAAAACAGCCCTGCAATGGCTCCTCTAGTGTCCACGAGGGTGGCAGAAAGACGAGGTATACTCCACCCTGCAGGGGAAGGTGAAGCCGGCCGCCATCCGTCCCGGGGATGAGGCTCTATCCCAGCAACAAGGGCGGTGTAACGCAAGTGCCGCAGCCCACTGCCAGTACCTGTCAAACTGCTCCAGCCCAGGAAGGAAACGACAGCGCGTCGGAGTAGGAAGTGCAGCTGTTGGACCCGGCCTCGTGGCGTGGTCCTACCCCTCCCGCATGGCGGGACCTGGACGACATCGGCCCTCCATCGACCCGCTGTCGCCCCCCAGACACCACCCTCAACGAACTCTCGACGAGAGCCTCCCCCTGGCAACCACCGGCTCTCCCCCCCCTGGAACCCGGCGAACCCGGCTCGCCCCAACTCTGCAGGTCCGGTCAACACACCGGGCCACCCTTTCAGGCCCGACTCCATCTTGGGCCCATCACGTCCCGAGCGCGTGGCCTCGGCCCGACCCCGGCCGCGGCCCCAGCGAAGCCCTGACATCGTGGCACCGAGATCAACCCAGGTGGTAAAGTGGCCACTTGACGGATCCAGGAGGAGAGGAGTTTCGATGGCCCTCCAGCCGTCCCCGGACGCCTGGTATTGATCGCCCTCCGGCCTCCCTGGGCGCTGGCTCCACCCCCCTGCTGGGTGTCTGGACACCTTCATCCCGGCCCCTCTGACCCCCAGGCGCGAGGGTCCGGACATCAAAGATCTCCAGTCCTATATCTGGGCCAGCCCTGGGTCAGGAAGTCGGTTGTATCTGGGAGTCGAAGCCCTGCTGACCTCGTCGCGGCTGATCCTGATAAGAACTCTTGTGCCTGGAACCTGACCCCTCTGAGCCCTGCTGACGCTGTCGTGGCTCCACCAAGCTGAACCATCCTCTGAGCCCTGTTGACGCTGTCGCGGCTCCACCAAGCTGAACCATCCTTCGAGCCCTGCTGACGCTGTCGCGGCTCCACCAAGCTGAACCATCCTTCGAGCCCTGCTGACGCTGTCGCGGCTCCACCAAGCTGAACCATCCTCTGAGCCCTGCTGACGCTGTCGCGGCTCGACCAAGCTGAACCACCTTCGGAGCCCTGCTGACGCTGTCGCGGCTCGACCAAGTTGAACCATCTTCGGAGCCCTGCTGACGCTGTCGCGGCCTGACCAAGCTGAGCCATCCTCCGAGCCCTGCTGACGACGTCGCGGCTCCTTACACCCCCCAGCTCGAGGATTGAGAGCTGTGCGCAGGGTATCCTAGTACCAGTCGGTACCAAGACTGTCCCGCTACCCCCTTCCCCGGATACTGAGACTTTTTGAGGATCTCACGATCCCCCTGTACATATTGCTGCGGAAACTTGCCTTTATTCTTTATATAAAGACTCTTAAATCTACTCTCGTGTGGTGTCTCTCTGTGGTGGTGTGATTACTCGGCTGTTACGATAGTAGGAGAGGAGCCTCGCCAAGGAGGCCTCTCGACGGCGCTCGGCCAATTCCATACGGAGAGGTGGTTCCCGGGGCGGGCAGTCAGACATCTTCTGTCTCCCCTGGAATCGCCTTTCTAACATTGGTGGCAGGCGACGGGATCCGAGCCGACGCATATCGTACAGCGAGTAACTCGCCCACTGCTAACAGAGACCCACAGCAACCATGAGCGATAAAGAAGCCGGAACGACCGCAGAGTTCCAGAAGGAACTATTGGAGGAGTACACACATAAAGAACTCAAACAGTTCTGCAAAAACTTAGGTATCGCTACCACCGGACTAAGTACAAAGGAAGATTTTAAAGAAGCGCTGCAAACATGGGTGGAGGCCCGAGGGACACCACCCCCGACCGAAGGTGACCCGGTCCCAGACGTGCACCAGGGGACCTCAGCAGCCCCCGCAGAGGAAAGAAACACCAACAGAGACCCGGGCCTCTCCCACGAAGACGCCCGAGAACGAGAGAGAAGCCGGCTCCACGAGTTGGAGCTCGCCCGACTCCGGATGGACGGAGAACTCCAGTTAGCAGAAAAGAAGATCGCCCTTGAGCAACTACGGCTGCAAGGAGACCTGGAGGAAAGACGGAGGCAGAGCGAATTGGAAGAAAAGAAACTCACGTTCGAGCACGAGCGTGGCCTCACAGAACTAGAGATCAAGGCCAAGAGCGAAGACGCTGGCGCCGCTGTGATCCGAAACCCCCCGCCTCCTGCCGACACGAAGGTCCACCTTCCCAAGGATGTCGTCAAAGAGTACTACAAAAATGACGACATCCAGCAGTGGTTTAAGGCCTACGAAGTCGCCATGGCCGCCCACCGCATACCCCGAAAAGATTGGGGTGCCGGCTTATGGGGGAGATTCGTCAGCGAAGGAAGAGACACCCTGCTGGACCTGGCCGACGACGTGATGTCCTCCTATGATCACATGAAGGACGCCCTGCTCACCCGGTATGGACTCACCCCTGAGATGTACCGGCAGAGATTCAGAGACTGTAAAAAGATCCCCGGTACTACATGGGTGGAGTACGTGAACTTTTATAGCAGAGCGCTAGAAGGGTGGATCAAGGGCAGCAAAGTGACCACCTACGAGCAGCTGTTCGACCTCATCGTATGGGAGCACCTCTCCAACAACTGCTTTGTCGAGCTCAGACAGCATCTACTCGACAGCAAACTGACCGAGCCACGGAAACTCGCCGTCGAGGCCGATCAATGGGTGAGCACCCGGGTCCCCCGGACCCCGATAGGAGAGTCCGGACGGAACACGCAAGGGCACCCCTGCCAGCGAGGCGGCGGAGGAGGCCAGAACCGGAGCCGAGACTTCCCGCCTGCGCCGCCCCGGAGTCCACCCCGGGGGTCGCCCCAGAACAACACTTCACCGTCCCTGACCCGAAGAGGGCCCCCCCCAGCACGGCCGGGGCCCTGCCCGAACATTACCTGCCACAGATGGACGTTGGGGTCACGTTGGGGTCCCACTGGGTCTACTGGGACCACGACCTCCTATACAGTGAACAGAAAATTGCCGAACTGGGGGCCAGCCGAGTGTTGGTGGTCCCCCTACGATTCAGAGACTTCCTCTTAAACCTGGCACACGACGTGCCCCTCGCAGGGCACCTGGGGCAGGACAAAACCTACAGCCGCCTGGTGACCCATTTCTACTGGCCCAAAATGCGCAACAATGTGAGAAATCACTGCAGGACCTGTCCGACCTGTCAAGCCAGCGGGAAGAGCGGGGGAAAAGTCAAGGCCCCGCTCCAACCCTTTCCCGTGGTGACAACCCCCTTCGAGCGAGTAGGGATCGATATCGTGGGGCCCCTGGACCCCCGCACCTCACAGGGACACCGCTTCATCCTTGTCCTGGTGGACCAACCACCCGCTACCCAGAAGCCATCCCCCTCCGGACCATAACGGCCCCCGTGGTGGGCCGAGCACTAATGGGAATCTTCTCCCGAGTGGGATTCCCCCGAGAGGTCGTGAGTGATCGGGGCACAAACTTTATATCGAAATATATGCGGTCCCTGTGGCAACAATGCGGGGTCACATATAAGTTCACCACCCCGTATCACCCCAAAGGGAAAGGACTTGGGGAGCGGTTTAACAGAACACTCAAGGGGATGATCAAGGGCCTAGAAGAACCCCTCCGTCGCAAATGGGACGTCCTACTACCCTGCCTCCTGTTTGCCTATCGGGAGGTACCTCAGAAGTCCCTGGGGTTCATCCCCTTTGAACTATTGTACGGACACCCTGTCCGAGGTCCCCTCCGCCTGATCAAAGAAGGCTGGGAGAATACCGTCCGAGATGCCCCGCCAGATGTCTACCGGTACCTCCTGACCCTCCGGAACCAGACTCGGAAGTTCAGGGAACTTGCCGAGGCCAACCTGGAGGCCAGTCAGGAGGAGATGAAACGCTGGTATGACCAGAACGCCTCGTCCATCTAGTTCGAGCCGGGCCAACAAGTCTGGGTCATGTCCCCGGTCGAACCCTGTGCCCTCCAGGACAAATGGAGGGGGCCCTTCAAAGTGGTGGAGCGCAAGAGCCCCGTCACCTATCTGGTGGACATGGAGTCCCCCAGGAACCCCCTCCGGGTTCTGCACGCCAACCGGCTCAAGCCTCACTTTGCCCTCACGGAGCTGAGCCTGCTGCTAGCGACGGATGACGGGGCCGAAGACGACTCCGAACCCCTGCCCGACCTCCTGAAGTACTCTGAAAAAGATGGCTCCGTCGAGGGAGTCCCCCTCTCCTCCGCCCTGACCTCCGAACAGCTCCAGGACTGCCAAGAGCTGTTGGGGCAGTTTGCGGAACTGTTCTCGCTCACTCCCGGGGTCACACAGTGGTGTGTCCACGATGTCGACACCGGGGACAGCCCGCCCGTGCGACACCGGACCTACCGAGTTCCCGACCGAGTCCGGGCCTGCATCCAGTCCGAAGTTGCCAAGATGCTAGCCCTGGGAGTGGTCGAGCCCTCAGACAGTCCCTGGGCCAGTCCAGTTGTCCTGGTCCCTAAAGCCGCCGCCTCCGGCGCCCCTCCAGAGCTCCGGTTTTGTGTCGACTACCGGGGACTGAATGCCGTTACCAGGACCGACGCCCATCCCATCCCCCGGGCTGATGAACTGATCGATCGCCTGGGGGCCGCCAGATACCTCAGCACCTTCGACCTCACGGCCGGATATTGGCAGATCGGACTCACCCCCGGGGCCCAAGAACGATCTGCCTTCTCGACCCCCGATGGCCACTTCCACTTCAAGGTGATGCCCTTCTGCATGAAAAACGCCCCCGCTACCTTCCAAAGACTGGTGAATAGGGTGCTAGCGGGGTTAGAAGAGTTCAGTGCCGCATACCTGGACGATATTGCGGTGTACAGCCTCCACTGGGACGAGCACTTGCGGCACCTCTGGGAGGTCCTGACGGCCCTCCGACGGGCCGGACTAACAGTGAAAGCGAGCAAGTGCCAGATAGGCCAAGGGTCTGTGACCTATCTGGGGCACCAAGTGGGGAGCGGCCAGGTGGCTCCCCTCCAACCCAAGATTGACGCCATCGTGGCCTGGGAGCCCCCGGTCACCCAAACAGCAGTCCGAGCCTTCCTGGGGCTCACTGGATATTATCGGCGCTTCATAAAGGACTACGGGAGCATTGTGGGGCCCCTCACTGAGCTGACCTCCAAAAGACAACCACAGAAAGTACACTGGACCCCCGAGTATCAGACGGCCTTCGAGACTCTGAAGGCTGCCATGTGCACCGCCCCTGTGCTCCAAGCCCCCGACTACAGCCGAGAGTTTGTGGTCCAAACCGACGCCTCAGAGCACGGCATCGGGCGGTCCTGTCGCAATTTAACCCCGAGGGGGTTGACCAACCTGTGGCCTTCATCAGCCGGCGGCTGCTGGCTGGAGAACAATGGTGGAGCACCATCGAAAGAGAAGCCTTCGCCGTCGTGTGGGCCCTAAAGAAACTCCGGCCCTACCTCTTCGGCACCCACTTCCGGGTCCAGACCGACCACCGGCCCCTGTGGTGGCTGATGCAGATGCGTGGCGAGAACCCGAAGCTGCTGCGATGGTCCATCTCCCTGCAAGGGATGGACTTCACTGTGGAACATCGCCCTGGCAACGACCACGCCAATGCTGACGGCCTGTCCCGCTTCTTCCGCCTCGACGAGGAGAATCCCCAAGAAGATGGGTGACTCTCCCCGCCTTCAGCTGGAGGGGACGTGTGTTGGACCCGGCCTCGTGGCGTGGTCCTACCCCTCCCGCATGGCGGGCCCTGGACGACATCGGCCCTCCATCGACCCGCTGTCGCCCCCCAGACACCACCCTCAACGAACTCTCGACGAGAGCCGCCCCCCTGGCAACCACCGGCTCTCCCCCCCCTGGAACCCGGCGAACCCGGCTCGCCCCAACTCTGCAGGTCCGGTCACCACACCGGGCCACCCTTTCAGGCCCGACTCCATCTTGGGCCCATCATGTCCCGAGCACGTGGCCTCGGCCCGACCCCAGCCGCGGCCCCAGCGAAGCCCCGACATCGTGGTACCGAGATCAACCCAGGTGGTAAAGTGGCCACTTGACGGATCCAGGAGGAAAGGAGTTTTGATGGCCCTCCAGCCGTCCCCGGACGCCTGGTATCGATCGCCCTCCGGCCTCCCTGGGCGCTGGCTCCACCCCCCTGCTGGGTGTCTGGACACCTTCATCCCGGCCCCTCTGACCCCCAGGCGTGAGGGTCCGGACATCAAAGATCTCCAGTCCTATATCTGGGCCAGCCCTGGGTCAGGAAGTCGGTTGTATCTGGGAGTCGAAGCCCTGCTGACCTCGTCGCGGCTGATCCGTGCCTGGAACCTCTGAGCCCTGCTGACGCTGTCGCAGCTCCACCAAGCTGAACCATCCTCTGAGCCCTGCTGACGCTGTTGCGGCTCCACCAAGCTGAACCATCCTTCGAGCCCTGCTGACGCTGTCGCGGCTCCACCAAGCTGAACCATCCTTCGAGCCCTGCTGACGCTGTCGCGGCTCCACCAAGCTGAACCATCCTCTGAGCCCTGCTGACGCTGTCGCGGCTCGACCAAGCTGAACCACCTTCAGAGCCCTGCTGACGCTGTCGCGGCTCGACCAAGTTGAACCATCTTCGGAGCCCTGCTGACGCTGTCGCGGCCCGACCAAGCTGAGCGATCCTCAGAGCCCTGCTGACGACGTCGCGGCTCCTTACACCCCCCAGCTCGAGGATTGAGAGCTGTGCGCAGGGTATCCTAGTACCAGTCGGTACCAAGACTGTCCCGCTACCCCCTTCCCTGGACACTGAGACTTTTTGAGGATCTCACGATCCCCCTGTACATATTGCTGCGGAAACTTGCCTTTATTCTTTATATAAAGACTCTTAAATCTACTCTCGTGTGGTGTCTCTCTGTGGTGGTGTGATTACTCGGCTGTTACGATAGTAGGAGAGGAGCCTCGCCAAGGAGGCCTCTCGACGGCGCTCGGCCAATTCCATACGGAGAGGTGGTTCCCGGGGTGGGCAGTCAGACATCTTCTGTCTCCCCTGGAATCGCCTTTCTAACAGCAGCACACCAGTAAAGCTCTTCAATATCTTGCCGGCGGAGGGGGGAGAATATGCCACACCCACATGGTAGGCCATATCAGAGACTCCATGTGGCCGGCAGGCCAAAGAGAGACTGCAGTAGCATTAAGGAAGAAGCGAATCGCCCACAGCGCCACCTAGTGGTCACCTGAGCGCGCCACAGGTCGATGTGCACGGAGCAGGAGGCAGCTCGAGAGAGGACTACTGACACGAGGCAGGATATGCATAGGACACACTGCAAAGAAAGTGGCATGCCCAGCCGCACAATGATATTCCCTGGACCCGCAGCACACAGGACAAACTCAAGAGTGACACCAGCAGCGCTGCCCCAGTGTTCCCCACAAAAGTTCCAAAGCCCTGGCGAAAGACAAACAGCCCACGGGGGGGCCTGCGGCACCGCCCAGTTTGCCACCCCGCACCCTGGCCAGAAACCCCCCTGCCTCTCCCTGTGGCAAACGGCTCCACCTACCTCCACAGACAACCTAGGGCCCACATGGTGGCCTCACCACCTCGCAGGCAAGTAGGAGCAACACAAGCTGTAGCTTAACAAACAGACGTCAGGAACGGCACAAACAGAGTGCTGCACTGACGCCGGGTGGCCACCTGCGGTACTGCAACCCAGAGCGTAAGGGAGAAACAGCCTGCTGTGCAATCAACAGGACAATAAATGCACCAGGGCAGGGGGGGGATATCAAAACCCACGATCCCCCAGAGCCACTGCAACCAGGAACAAGGCTGAGCTCTTTTCACCCTGGCGCCAAGTGCACCACACAGTATTTCCAGCTCCCACGGTGTGGCCTTTGACAGATAGGCACAGAGAGATGGACGTACTGCCTAGCCAGAGCGGATAGCCAGCACGCCCCGCGACAGTCAGCTCTGGAACTACCGGTGGCCGGAGAAGAGGCCCTGACACCCCACTACCCTGCAGGACATAGCGAGATCAGCGAGAGAAAATTGCTAAGCCAAGCTGGAGGAGCCCCGCGGCATATCGGAAGAGTGGTCCGCTGACCGCCCACCGCGACCAACGTCAGCAAGTCAGCATCAAGTGTGGCTACTCTGCACCCTACAGACCAGCAGTACAAGAGCACAGCATAGCGTCCGGCTCACCAGCCGGCAACAGCAGCCAACAGATCCAAGAGTGCACACCGCCACCACCAGGAGGACTGCCTGCTCACACCCAGTGGCTGAGACGGACTACACAAGGCACAGTAAGAAGTGCCCACAGGGAAGAATGCTCACAGAGCAGCCCCCAGTAACCCGCAAATGAGAACAGCCAGGACGCCTCTGAAGACAGCGGAGTCTCCAGGTAGCCACCACCAACAAGAGTGGACGACCAGCCAGAGCAGCAACATCTCAAGGTCGTGGTCCCCGCTAACAGCTCAAGAGAAGCTTGTGCAGAGCGTGCACCACATGTGGCTGCTCTACGCCACTGCCGGAGGAGAGATCGCATCCCTCTCCCCTTCTGGTACACAGACCTAATTCCAAGCTACGCTGCAGGCGCACAAAGCGCCAGAAGAAAGCGTCCAGACAGAAGACAAAGCACGCATAATCAGAAGTGCACCAAAGGCAGCGCTATTGAACCTGACTGCACAGACAGCACCCAGGAGACCTCTCCACAAAGAAGCACTGCTGAATGCAGGTAGGAGAGCACCCAAGTCTCCACCACCCCAGCGAAGCCCCGCAATAGGCCGAAGACCACACACGGTGTCCTCCCTCACACTGCCTCAAGACGGATTCGGCCGCAACCCAAGATTGGCAAGAGAGGAGTCGAACACCCCACGTGGCAGAACGCCACAGCACCATGCGCTCCAACAAACAGCGACACAAGACCGGACGTCACGTCGCCCAGCAAGCAAGGGGCACGTCACTAAGTGACCAGTCCAGACAAGCACGCCAGAGCGGAGGCAGAAGCCGGCGCCATGACAACGCCGCCTCGAGGTCCAAGCGCAACGCCCTCGAAGAAAAGAAGAGAGTGACAGCCCTGTCACCCCGAAAACCGGATGAGCACAGGTGGGCTGAACAAACCAACAAAAGGAGAAGACCGAAGACTCAAAGCAAGCCAAGAGCACACCCTGACACACCAGACACCCACTAAGGCGTCTGGTGTATCCAACCATGAGGCTGGATTAGGCCTCATGGGTGAACCGAACGTAAGCCGCAGCAAGCACCAAACGCGTCTCATCCTAACGCTTCCCCAGGCGACTGTCTGTCCCCGAGCATTGGCAGTCTGAGTCAAGCGGCATCCCTGCTCCTGTCCGCAGATGCCACGGGTGAAGATCAGCACAGAGTGTCCGCCCTCACACTGCCTCAAGATGGAGCAGTGCTTAATTTGTAAAATATTAAGTGCAGGTGCTCACATTTTTGTAGGAGGCCACACCCACTCCCCGGCTCCTCCCACTTACTCCAGTGGCTCCACCCACTTAATTAATTGTCTGCACCCATACCCATAAACCTAAAACACATAAGCGTTACCTCCTTACTTCTTGAGTTCTGCAAGAAGCTGCAGTCCTGGCTCAACACATAAGCACCTCGGGCCTCACACCTACATACCTGCCCAAGCACCTGGATACCCTCTTGAGTGATTAGTTTACTATACAAATCAATATTACATAACATAATATAACACATAGGAAGCCTATGACAACAACTTAAAAATGAACTCAAATTAGAGAATGTGTGTAAATCTCAAAATACAGCTTTAGGAAAGGTCATTTGAGTACTTGAAGCAGTTTTGCAAAGTAAAGGGAATGTGCTTGCACTGCGCTGTTCAAAAGAAAGGAAGGGATGAAGGAATACATTAAAGAAGGCAGCAACAAATGCAGGCATGAAGGGGAGTACTGGAGTGAGGAAACAATTAAGCAATGATGAAAGAAGGAGAAAATAAGAAAAGAAAGTGAAATGAAGAGATTAAGGAATAGTGCGAGAAAAGAAGTGAACGATGTGTAATGGATAAATAGAAAGAAGAAAGGAAGAACGGCAGAAGGAAGGGTTGAGGATAAGAAAGGAAGAAATTAAAGAATGGGGTGAAGGAAGGAGAAGGGAAAAAAGAAAGTAAGGAATAAATGTAGGAAAAAGTGCAACAAGGGAGGAAGGATGTGGAATGAATGAGGATGTATGGAAGCAAGAATGGGAAGAAGAAAGGAGGTATGGCTGGAGGGGCGGAGGAAGAGAAAAAGAAAAAAGATGAGATGAAGGAAAGAAAGGAGGTCAAGGGAATGTATGCGAGTTTGAAAGGTACTGGATGAAGCAAGGACAGAGGGAATGATGACAGTATAATATTGCAAAGAAATTGAAAAACAAAAGATTAAAATACATTTATGTTTCCTTAACACACCATGTACATTTGTAAAGCACATATTCACCAGAGGGGTCCTTGTCACCAAATTCAAAAAGTTGCTATCCAGCTCAATGGCACTCATTTTATCGACCACAGAAAGATGAAAGACTGAGTGACCACACCACAATTAAAATGTATGACCCTGAGATCAAACACAGATTCCTGGCGTGGATATAAAGATATGTACAAGAAGGAAAAACATAAAAGGGAAAGGGAGGAAGAAGGAGCGGTCCAAAGGCAAGGATAGATACAAAGATACAAAGGTATACAAAGAATGTGAAAAGAAGTGAGGAAAGCAGAGATTGGGAATGCAAGATTGGAGTGAAACATGATGAGAATGAAAAGTGAAAAGAGGAGAAAGGCAAGGGAAGAAGAGCAGACAGCGGGGAGCGCCTGAAAGGAGAGTGTAAATGAAAGATGGAAAGGTCTAAAATGAAAGGCAGTTAATGAGGGGAGGCGGCCATTAAGAGGAAATGTGGACGTAGGGCAGAATGTGAAGGAAAAATGGAGAGAAGCAAAGGAGTGAGTTGTGAATGGGGGAAGAAAAGCAGATACTGAGGAACAGCCCCTTCTTCCCCTGCTCCCTACACAGTTCTGGTGTAGCTTTCCTGTGACTCTGCTCCGACCACTAGGAGAGGACTAAGGGGATATTGAGTTATGTGCTTCTCGCATTTTGGACTGAACCTTAAAGAAGGAGCATAGAGAGGGGGTGCTCTTTATACGTTCTGTTGATTTACTTACTTTCTTTCCTCCAGAAATCCCTAGATTTATAATTATCACCAGGCTCATTGGGAGGGGGCAGTTACCAAACCCTGCAGGGTTTGAGATGGAATCGCATATACAGAGAGACCACTGGAGAGCTAATATGGGCCCTTAAGGATTTATACGTTGGAATTTATTATTATAAAGCAAACTCTGAAAGAATGACAGGCCAACCAACTTAGTAAAGAGTGTGGAGGAATTAAATTACAGATGTCTTAACCTCAAAATTATAAATGGTGGTCCTTGTTCTGGCAGCCTCTGCTCTCCTTAATTAAGTGAAATGCATTAATTTAGTGTTGCTCGCTAAATCTCTAAAAACGTATTCTCTCCGGTGTGCCACGCTAAAAAGTCATATGCAATTGCTGAGTGATGCCATACAATGCAGAGTTGTTAGTGAATACCCTTTAACATGCAAGTTTATGGGTGTGCACAGCCTCATGGGGCATTCCAAACCAGGAACTAGCGCTTCCTGCCTACTTCTAGTCCCTGTATGCAGTGCTGTGGAAAGGTGGCAAAGTGAGAACCTTGCAAGAATCCAGGCCCAGATATAACAGGAACCACGGCATAATGAAAGAGGCTATTAAACTGATATAATGGGAACGCTGCCCTAATCGGTCTACTCACTGCATGGCACTGAAAGGGTAAAGTAATTTGGAAGCATTTTATTCCTTGCACAAGAAGATATTGTATACGACTCCCCATCCCTGAAACGTTTGGTTCAAAGTGAGAAGGGGGTGGGGATAGTATATTTTCCATCTGGTTACTGCCTTGGTTGGACGGAATGTCCTCAACGTGGTATTCCTCGCTCGGTAACGCCATGTTATTAATTAGTCAAAACATTATACTGAGTTAGACAGAACTCTGGGCAAACAAACACCAGGTCAGATATACATGTGTCATAGAGTCACAGGTGTCAGTGTGCCCACAACAGCTCTAAATAGCGCAGAGAATTATAAAATACAAAATATTAGATGGAACACCTAACACACTTCCAGCACTGCACAGATGTACCACCTAGATGTATATTACTGTGCCCACAACAGCGCTTGCACACACCATCAGGACCCACCAACATACAACAGAATGTGTGTAAACAGAGCTCCTTAACTTCACACAACATAGCCCACGAAAGCCATCAGTTGGCTATCCAAGTTTACAAACAGCACTCACAACATCAAGTTAATACACACATATGCAAACTTGTATGATAATAGACAAACCAGATCACCAGTTGGCGCATAAGCATGGTAGATAGACCTCCGGCCACACCCAGGAAACGGACAACACATATCATTATCAACAATCAAACATTGTCACACTGACTGCACAAATCACTTGGCATGAGCATTGAAAGATCCAGTCTGCCATGAAATCCTTTAAAAGAAGGTGACAAGACACCGTTCGCAGTGGGGTTTGTAAGGCAATACCCCTAACAGCCCGATGACAAATAATTAATTATAACATAAATTAACAAAACAGATCACTTGAAAATTTTTGAATATTAAAAAAAACCAAAAATCGAACACAACACAACAGTCCTTACACAAACAAACCTTACATTCACAGATGATATTTACACCTAAACTGAATCGAATCGATACATTAACAGTTAAATATAAATATGCGCGCACTCATATCTTTCTCTCTCTGTCGCCGCCTGGCTCTCGCTTCCCCTGCCCCTTCTCTTCCTAGGTGTCTGTACGTTTCTGTTCCATCTAGTGTTCTTTCTCTCTTTCCTCACACTCTCTCGCTCTCTGCGCTTCACCTTCTTCCGGTTTTCTTTTCACTTCTTCTTTTCTCTTCTCTCTCATCCGCATTTTTCTCCTATTTTTAATTATCGTCTTCTTTCCCGACACTTCTTCTTCCCTTCCCTCCTCACACCCCGTCCCTTCTTGGCTATCTCTGTGCCTCGCTCAGCTGTGCTAGCATGTCCTGTTACTCTGCCCTTCCCAAAGTTATGGCCTTGAAACGGGAACAAGTAAGATTCCCCGGCGCCCCTCTCACCCCACTCCATTACACAAACCCCATCACACACCCCCCACACACACACCGAGAGCACTGGTGACTAACACAGCCACGTTCTGCCCAGAGAGTGCCGGGGTGGAGGCTTGAGGGGAGGCGGGATCTCGCTCCCGTTATCCCGGAGCATGGTGAGGGCTCGGAGTTTGTCTGAAGAAAAGTTTTGCGTTTAAATTATGCGAGGTGTCAGGGAGCGCAGGACCCCCGAGCTGTGTCAAGCGTAGCCCTCCTTTGTGGTCGGGAGCTTGGATGGGGACAACCAACCAACCAGCTCTCACGCTGCTAGGAGTGCCCCTGAAGTCAATTTTTTGCGCTGAGACCTGCCTGTACCTGCAGAGCCTTGAAGGTGCTTCCGACCAGAGCCCTGCTCAGCACTTCACTGCTCCTTGCTCCTCAGATAACGCACTCCGATCAAGCCTCAAGCAATGAAATAAGCTCCACCCTGAAAAAGTCGGAACCTGCAACACACTGGTCCAGGAGCATACCTATGCTCATCAATTCTATAGACCCGGTCCTGAGAAATAGGTGCTGGTGCTTAGCACTGGAAAGCACAAGCATTAAGCACTGAGATGGTGTCTGCAGTGGACCCAAGCCAGGCAAGAGAGGATCCCCACACTCTACGTGTCAAGCCGCCACAGACACTCCACCTCAGCAAGGCGGAGGCACATGGCTGCCAAGTCCCTCCTGAAATCCAACACTCCTAGCAAGTCACCACCACCTGTCATCCCGAGTCACCACATTGCTGGCAACTGCCATCACGCCAGCCATCAGCACCTGCGTCAAATAACACCACTCCCAGAAGATCGGCGGACTGGAGTCCTGCACCGTCGCCACACCAGCCGACAAAAGAAACCAGAGGTCACCTGTGAACCTGGCCTACACCGGAGCTGTGGCAGCGAGCGCAAGTCTCGGTCAAGACTCATCCAACCGGGAGGGTTGTGCGTTCGACTAAATGGCTCCTCAGCGGTCCTGCAGCTGCCCCCAGACGGCACACAAGCGGCCCCAAGCGCAGCCCTCCTACATTCCCGCATCAACCCCGACAACGGGCCTGCCCAGGCGGGAGAGCGAGAAGAGACTTTGCCCCACCGACAGGTTATCGGTCACAGCCAAGCAGTTCAACAGGGACAGTCGGTCCAACAACACCTCTGTGAATTCTCACTTGGAACTCCATCCATGTTCACGACGCAACCCACTACAAGGAACTGTTAGAATCCACCACAGACCATCATCGACGTCAGCAAAGTGGATGCAAGGCAAGACAGCATGACATGTCATCGTCAGCGAACTGACGGTATGCAGCGGATGTCTCCAAGCCAGCGGTCGTGTCCTGAGCCCCTCAGGTTAAACTACGGGTGCCCTCCGTGAAGGTTCTGCTGCAAGCAAAGTCACCAGCCCAGGTCTGATGTCGTCCTGCCACCTGACTCTAGAGACTGATGGAACCTGTGGTATTTAGTTGACTGGTTTGTCCCCACAGGTTGGACTAACACTTTGTTCCTCAATAAGTTGGGGAGGAATGTAATGTCTTGCGGGACACGTTCTAGTGTTCCGCAGGTAACTGGACTTCCAGCCACTCCCTTGAGGGCTGTACAGACTACACCCCCACACCCATTCATCACGGGTGTCACGAGTGACGTGACACCGCTAATAAAAGGGCCCGGTGCACATGCTTGTGTCCAGTTATCGTACCCAATCATGCAGTGTTAGCCTTGGTCATTTACCAGCATGCGGGCCATAGGCCCAACACTACACTGCCCACACATGCCTATACCTGTCTACACATGCCTATATCTGCCCACAAGTGCCCATACCTGCCTCAAATGTGCCCATACATGCTTATGCCCACCTGGTTGCGCTCAACTTGCATCAAATCCATGTAATCGGCAAACAGGCCTCCAACTGAACTTCCGCCCACAGCCAAGCAACGGAAATCTGCAGGCAACAGCAGAGTGAAGCAGCCAGCCCAGCTTCGCTCCTTCAGCACGTCCATCAATGCTCCTGGCACATGGGTGCAGGGTCTCACGGGACAATGAGTGAGGAGCCGCTACCACCCTCGGTTTTTCAGTGCTTGTAGCACTTGTAGTCAGTCAGTCAGAATATCTTTATTCGACTTATTACAAGTCATACAAAGAAACAAAACTATAAAACCCTGAGAAGGGATATATACATAAATGACCCTTCAATGACCTAAAAACATCAATCTAGATACATATTATAAATACTATATACAAGAATAAATAGAAAATACATTTTACAATTCATATCAAAGAAAAAACATAGCAACTTTAAAAAAGTTTTTTAAGGCGAGGTTTGTCCCCCCTTTTTTACCCTCGCAGCGGCCACTAAGAAGTTAGCAATACAGAAAGTTGTACGGGGATTTGTCAGGAGTTGTAAATAAAGCAACGCCGGACGCACCTGAGTAAAGCCCGCTTCTTTCAAAATAGGGAGCCAATATTTTTTTTTCTGCTCATGATATAGGCTACAAAACATAATAAAATGCATTGTGTCCTGCACAGAAAAATGGTCACAGCTGCATGGGGGGGCTAGGTCTGGCTTCTGCCAAGACGTGAAAGAACCTAAATAAAAATGTAACAGGTTAAACCTAAATTTAGTTAGTAAAAACCTGTGGTAAGGGACTGTAACAAAAGTGAGATAAGGTGCAAGGGAGGATTCGCTCACCAAAAGATTGTGAGCCCTAACTGCTGGCTTCTGCATTTCAGCTTCCTCACGGCGCATTTCCTTCATATCCCTGAATGACTTTTTTATAAGGTCTATGTCCAGAGCTCTAATTTTATCTGGGCTTAAAAAGAGTTCTGGGCGGCCCAAGTCAGTGAATGATTTAATTAGGTAGGCCAGCCATGGGATGCTGCTATATTTATCAAGTAATAAGACATCCTTCAATATTATGTGGTTCAAAGGAAGATCTTCATTCAGCCACATTTTCAACCACAGGGTTAAGGGTGCTAAATTTAATGAGTCTGACAGGTAGGATAAACCCACCTCTTTATGTATGGAATAAGTCGGAGTTGACTGGGGGATAGAGAGAAGAGATCTCATGAATCTATTTTCTGCCCTTTGAATGGGGTCAAGATTTACATACCCCCACAAAGGGGATCCGTATAGTGCAATAGCAACAGGCTTGCACTTATAGATTTTTAAGAGGGCTTCCATGGGCCTGGCTCCCAGCTTACCAGCAAAGCCCAAGAGCGCTGAGGAAGATCTAATAACCGCCAGCCTCTTTGCTCTAATCTGTGGCCCCCACGTTCCTTTCTGGTCAAACAATACACCCAAGTAGGGAAATGTAGTTACCTTGGCCACCGGGGCCCCTCTGCAGAAGAATGATTTATGTCTTTTTTTGAAACGCTCACGGCCCATAACCATAGTATGTGATTTGGAAACATTAACCCTAAGGTCTAGGTTATCCATGAAGGAGCCAAAAGCGTCCAAGAGGCGCTGCAGACCTACACCAGTGCGGGCAATCAATACGGCGTCATCCGCGTACAGGAGTGCCGGAATGTGGGCATCTCCTGCACGTGGCACATCCGCGTCCTGGTCTCGCAGGTATTCCCCCAGGCCATTAATATAGATGGTAAAAAGCGTGGGGGCTAAGATGCAGCCTTGCCGAACCCCTTTTAAAGATTTAAAAAGTGGGGTGCATCTACCATTGTTTGACACTCGGACAGCTGCAAAAAGCTCCTGATGCATGGTGGCCATGAACGTTACCAAAGCTTCATCAATACCCATCTCCAAAAGAATTGACCAAAGTTTTGCCCTATTAACGAGGTCAAAGGCCGAGGAGAGGTCCATAAATGCCAGAAACACAGAACCCTCCTTGGCCACCGTATACTTAGAGATGAGTAAATGCAGATTAATACATTGTTCAATGGTCCCTTTTCTCTCCCTAAAACCGTATTGCAGGTCAGACAACCCACCACAGCCCTCAACATTCTCCCTCAATCTCGATAAAAGGACTCTGCCCAGAATTTTTATCGTTGAGTCCAAGAGGGATATGGGCCTATAGAACGCGGGGTCGTCCCGCTGACCTTTGTTTTTAAAAATGGGGACGATGGTGGATCTGGCCCACGAGGCGGGACCTGGATTACCATTAACTGCATTAAACACATTAGACATAACCTCAGCCCACAGTTTAGGAGAGTACATAAAAAAGTCAGCAGGGACTCCATCGGGGCCCGGTGCCTTGTGTTTGGTGGTTGCCAAGAGAGCTTTCTCCACTTCTTGGGGATTAAAGATAATGGGATGAACATCCACAGTGGGTAGTGGACCATTTTTACAACCGTCTTCATCACTTCCATAAACATTTTTGAAGAAAGACAACCATTTCTCATCTGTGATCACGCAGTCCAAGGGAGCATTGCTGTCATCAGAGAATATGGGCTGTTTGATAATCTCCCAAAATTTCCTGCTATCCTTCAGCACTGCCGCTGAGAGAAGATTATCCCATGTTTCGCTTTTAATGGTGTCTTTACGATTCTTAATGGCTGACTTATAGTTTTTCCTTAAACTCGAGATTACATCTTTATCCCTTGGGGCATTTTTTAAGGCTGCCAACAGTTCTTTATGGGCTTTCGAGCATGCCGAATCGAACCATCGCTTATGTCCTTGTACTCCGTGGATTGGTTTTGCTAAAAGATCCTTGGATACCTGGTTACAGATTGCCTCATAAGCTGCTACTATGTGTATACCTTGCGTGCCCGGATTTTTACAAAGCTCCACATGGTCTTTGATTTTAGGGAAGCATTTTTCATAAAAATTTTCCGGAATCACTTTTGCCCACTTCACTCGTCGGTCTTGATCAGTGGTCCTCAGGGGATGTGCCGGTTTTGCTGTCATTGGTGGCGCCCCCGTCTGGGCACCCCAGGCCACTTCGAGTAAAACTGGGTTATGGTCACTATAGTGTGTTGCAACTGTGCGATAAGCCATGGTCCGATTTAAGATCCCTGGTGAGACAAAAATGTAATCGATCACTGTGCCATTTTGGGCACCGGTAAAAGTTGGCAATCTCAGGCCACAATCAGGTTCGTATAAGTCATAGTTAGCCAACAGATCTTCAAGCTCCTGGCCCTCTGCAGAGTGTTCAAAATGAGGTCCCTGTAAGGCCGCATCATCAAACTCATTTGTACTTCTTCCCTTACATGCTAAATTACATAAATGAATGTTAAAATCGCCTAATAAAATAAACTCAAAAGCTAACTCGATATTCTGTACTGCTGAGTTTAAAATATTATCCAAACTGGAGATATTGCGACCGCTGTAATCACTATTCCCTGAATTGTAGAAATTTACATATAAAATCCTACATGTTTTATTAATTACCCTTTCTACCATTAGGATATTGTCAGAATCAGTACTGATCTGCCTGTAGCTTCCCACTAAGTCTAACGCAAACAAAATCACCAATCCACCTTTTGCTCTGCCCGCCCTACTAGCCACTGCGGGTTTGGTAAAGCAAGTGAACCCATCCCACCAAAGATTGTTGGATGTGTCCCATGTTTCTTGCAAGGCGATGATATGATGCTTAGTGACAAAGCTCAGCCAGGCATTATCCTGACGTTTTGCAGCTAAGCCTGCTACATTCCAACTAATGATCTTACAGGAATCAATGGATAGCCTTAGTTCATTTGCATCCTCTAAATCACCCTCAACTGCTAATTGCAATAATGGGCCTTCGCAGGTGTCAACTTGACACGGGCTCTGTATGCCCTTTCCCCACGTACTCGTATTAACAACAGCCACAGTCCAAGATGAAAACAGTTGCTGTACTGGATTCATTAACGCTTGAGACTGATGCTACATTGGGGACAGAATTATTCAAGTGCTCAAAAATGTTTAAATCTCCACATTTTACTATTGAGTTGTTCAACACCTCCATATCCAGGTCAATTCCTGGTTCGAGTCAATCACAGGTATTCAGGTCAGATAAAGGGCCAAACCTATTTTCTGTGGCAAAGCCCCACTCAAAAGGAGTAGCCGCCTGACCCTGTCCATATAAAGCTGGGTTCCACATAGGTTTTGGGGTATTTGGGCGTGTAAGAAAATGGTCGTTTCTCAACCAAAATGTGGGCCTATTTTCCCGCGCACTATGTTCATAGCCCATAAGGCCAGAACCCCAACCATTAAACCTTGGTTCATGTGCGAGGACAGGCCTGTTATTTAACTCTTTCTGGTAATTGAATCTTCCTGGCTCCCGATGTACTGTGGGCTGAAACCAGTCATTAAAATGTCGAGGTCTGGTGCCCCCTCCCCAGCTACTGGGATTAGTATTTCTTCTGTAACTGGGAATAATAGGTATGGTAGCAAGCTGAGTCTCATCATAAAAGAACTTTAGAGTAAGAGGAACTATAGAGCCACTACGACGTTGGGGTGGGAAAACATTATTCAAGATTTCTGGAAGGACCTCGGCATTGGCAAAGTTTAGGATGACACAGTCCCCCTGGAACTTTTTTGGCTTACTGCCAATCCAAGAAACCCTCCTGGTCATAACTATATCCCCTGCCAGTTTATCGAGCCCTTGTTGGGCCATATACATATTGTTAGAGAGCCAATGTAACGCTTTATCTTTTAGATCCTGATTGGACTCTTTTTTTCCTTGTGATAGAACAGGGACATTCGCCAGCACCAGCACTACTGGCGAGGCTTCCACTATAAATTGGGCTGAAACGTCCTCTTGTTGCGCAGCCACTGTAGGGCCAGTGGTGCTGTTTCGGGCGACTCCATCATCTACAACAACATCCTGACCAGGAATAGGTACTGACGGCAACGCTGGCAAGAGCAGCGGCCCTTGTTGAATGGGCTGTAAATTACTTACGATTGGGGTAACCTCCACATCCGTGGGTGTTAGATTTGTGACGAGAGAGGATAGATTCTCCACCTCATCTACTAGTTTAATATGTACCCCGCCCAGTTTTTTAACCTCAGATGTTAGTTTATCTAGTTTCCCGATCAGGGGTTTGATTATAGTCCTGATCTTAATATCTATCATTTCTTGAATCCTATTAAAAAGATCATCATCGACAATGCGTTTGGACTCTATGTCAATGTCGGACTCTACATATTTCCCCCCCGACCTAGTGGGTGGTGTGGCGGGTTTTTTCCTTCCTAGTTGTTTCCCCCCCCTCTTTACTGGGAGTCTTCTACAGGCTCTAACAGCCCGTGTCGAAGGCTGCAGAGGTAGTGGGTCTTCTTCCGTGACAGCTGGCTGTTGGTTCACATCAATAAAAACACTATCTGATAGATCTATTAAATCAGTTCTATCTATTGGAAAATCAACGTCAGCAGCAGCAGCTACCTCATTGCTATTATTTTGAGGATTAGGGTCTGCAAAAACTGACGGCGGTTTTTCTGTGAGTGAATCCGATGTCGCTGTACTTAAAATACTTGTAGAGGGGCTGTCTGTGGGCAAAATAGGTGATTGACTTAGGCCAAGAGATTGCCTTCTCTTATTGTTGATGTTACTGACCACTTGTACAGATATGAATCAATAGTATTCACTGTCTCAACTGGTGCAAGAACCGGCTTTTTCCCCATAATTGAAATGGTAAATTTAGACAACCTTCAGGGCTCAATTCAGGTGGATACAGTCAATGTTTGGCAGCAATGTACCCTGCAAGTCAATCATAAAATCCAGTAATGGAATGAGAGGCCAATGCCTCTAGAAAAATTTTAATCGAATAAAACTAGCAGGAGACAGTACCTTATAGACCGTGTGAGAGGCGTAAGGGGGGGGCCTAGCCTGGCCGGTCGTGCCGATGAGGGCCGTAGAGGGCCCGCCCTTTGCCCGGGCTTCGCCCCGGGCGTCCCGCGACGCGGGAGTTCCCGGCCTTTAACTGTCCGTTGGCGCTCTCTGGGCGCAAGCCGCGTCACTCAGCACGCGCCGCCGCGAGGCCTGCCGGGATTTGTGGTCTCCCGGAGCGGCGGCGCGGAGTCCGGTGCCTTTGGACTCTTGGCGGTGTCGGCGGTGTTCCCTCAGGCTGTTTCAGCGTCTGACTCTCGGCGGTGGCGGCAAAGGTATGTGCTTCCCCCCGCTCTGCCGGAGTTCCCGGCCTTTAACTGTCCGTTGGCGCTCTCTGGGCGCAAGCCGCGTCACTCAGCACGCGCCGCCGCGAGGCCTGCCGGGATTTGTGGTCTCCCGGAGCGGCGGCGCGGAGTCCGGTGCCTTTGGACTCTTGGCGGTGTCGGCGGTGTTCCCTCAGGCTGTTTCAGCGTCTGACTCTCGGCGGTGGCGGCAAAGGTATGTGCTTCCTTGTAGTGCTGGTTCTATAATGGGGTAAAGAAAACTAGAAGTCCCACAACCCACTGGGAAACCTGGACTGGAGCATGAAGCCGAGGACACAGATTACCACACAAGTGACTGTAATACAATCCATTATTAATCATATAATCCATTACTAATCATTATTAACCAATCCATTACTAACAATCTCTTCAAGAATCCTTTCTTTCATGCACGTAAAAGACCCGAACACGTGCAGGTGCAGCTTTGAACAGCTCTGCAGTACGGCCGAGGGCTCGCGCCTTCCTTCTTCTTCCTGAGGAGGCGCGCGCCGGTTTCATTACGAATCACGTGAGAAGATACTCAACAAAATTATCTGCATACACATCTGGGGGACATCTGTGAGGGGGTGCCAGACAGCTTCGCTGTAAACAAAGTACGTGGAAAACGCGATTCGAGGCACGTTTAGCGCTGCACAAACGTGGGTTGATGTATCCGCAGGAAGCAGGCGATTTCTGGCACCCGCGAGAGACGCGTCCCCCGCGCGGCCTCGCTGCGGCGTGCTCACGTGCTGCGCAGATGGAAGAGAGGGCCCTGGCGGGAAGCAAGCCCGGGTCTGTTGTGTTTATTTCAAAAACGCGCTGTCTTTTCTCCATCCATGTCCGAGTGGATTCCAAATGAGCACACTCTAGAAGGACAAGAACAGAACATGTCACAGTGTGTGGACTGCAAAAACCAGGCTACCTCCTGAGACAGTTTTTTGTGTGCTACAACTTGTATCGCAACGTTTATATAGCGCTTACTACCCCTATGTGGGACGTTCAACTGGTGGCTTACACGGACAGCATGCTACGCTGTATTGGGGGGTGTTTGACGTGTGTTGTCTTTGATTTTATGTCGGAAGTGTGTCTACGTCCAGCGAGTTGTTATTGTGTTATCGATGGTTATTGAATGTGCTATGGGATGCAGAGATAAGCAGTGTGATGGATGAAGAAGTGCGAGAGACAGGCGCGTAGTTCATGGGTTTCAAAGCTGGACGTTTCTTCTAGGCGCTCTGCAGGCCCCTCTATTTTTTTGCATTCATTGTCGCTAGCTGGTTACTGCACCGGGTTGTCTGTGATGAGATATTGTGTTGAAAGTCTATGGTGCTGAGCAGGCTTCTACGTATGTATGGATAGGATATTTTTATTGTGCAAACCTAGTGAAAAGGCAGTGGAGGACTGTAGAGAGTTAAAGACAGGCCTGATAGGAGAGGAAAGGTGTGTATGGTTAATGCATTGTGATTAAGGCTCCCAGGTTTCCGTTTTTACAGATTTTTGTCAGTTAAATGCAGACAGAATTCCATCTATTTTCCTGCGTGTATTTTTACACATGGATATAAATTGAACTTTGTTTATTTTTTGAGTCATTTTAAATACTGTCATTCATAATTACCAGGCCAATAGCTGAGTGGATTGACAGAAAGGGAGTAAAAACAGAAAGACGTTTTATTCATGAAGCTGAAAACAGCAGTAGATGTGTACAAAGTTAATACTATAATGTATGTGTTTTCATGCCAGTGTATTGATTTATAATTTATGGGTATTCATGTCATTGAAGTGTGTCAGGTGTTCAAGTATGAGTGTGCATTATTTGCTAATAAATGTGGAAATATACTCGTTTCAGCATACTTTTTTCACAAAACCAAAATAAAAATGGATAAATACAGAAAACCTTATCGCAAAATAAGCATGGATAAATACAGATGTAGAGATCAAAAAAATAAATACCATAGAACGGGGGCCTTAATTGTGGTGTAGTGTTCTTTAAAGAGGTGTGTGTTCAGCACTTTCCTAAATCGGAGTGGCACTGTTGCGATCCTCACGGATATAGGAACAACGTTCCAGATCCTGGGTGCAGCTCAAGTGGGGATTGCCACTGGACCCGATGGCCTGGCAAAACGACAGACTGAAAAGTTTATTAATTTCATTTTGGATTCTGCAGACAGAAGCTCATAAAGGCGCATTAAGGGAATATCAGGTCAGCACCGAGACTGATGGTCAAGGGCAGCTAAGTGAGATAAGTTGATTTAAAGAGATGGGGGCAGTAATAGTGAAAACATTAAACATGGTGAAGCAGCAAACAGAACAAAAAGAGTGAGAAAGGTAAGAGGGAGAAATAAGATGAGAAAAGAAAGAAATATTGGAGGTACAAAATGGAAAGCATACATGGGAAAACGCAGAAAAAGACAACGTGAAAGGAAGGAGGCATAACATGAAGAAAGGAACAGTGAGAGGAAAGACGAAAGCAAATACATACGGGTAAATAGGACAAAGGAAGACGGGGCAAGGGTGGCTGTTACAAGGGGTGGAAGGATTGATTGATGAAAGGGTATTATTGGGTAGAATGGTGGACGGATGGATGAGTGAAAGGATGGCTAAGAAGGACTGATGGAAGCATGAGATTATGGCAGGATGGAAGTGTGAAAGGATGCATGAATGGACTGGTGGGAAGACGAATGAGTAGATGAGTGAATGGAACTATTCTAGGACGGGTCGCCTTGCTCACTCTGTGTTATAAGAGGAATAGTTCTAAGGGGGGGGGGGTATTTTAATTTTCTGGCTACTCCCTTGCTTTGGGGGAGTGTTATGTGCTACATTTAAGTATATAATTAGGAAATAATTCCTAAACGAATAAGAACTATATCAGACCGAATTAAGGAGTCAGGCTGTAAGTGAATGCTAAAACCAGAGGGAATCAAGGTGATATTGTCTGTTCCTGGGAATGGAGTGCAGAGCAAGCACTCTCTTTCCAGTGACGTCACAGGGGCCACGCAGCGTGCCCAGGAATGTAGGCCGCAAAACGCTCAGGTCAAGGAGACAAGATACTTTATATTTTATCTTCCTGAGCAGTTGGAGGTCACGCACACACACACTGTTCTTTTAGCAGGATGAACACAAAGAAGCTATTGTCTTTCAGCAGAATGGTGCAGACCTCGGGGCACTTTCCCATGGGAAGACGGGAACCGCCCCCTCAGTGATAACAGGACCTTTGGTTGACAACTCGTGGCAGAAATCCAGTTCCCTCGGAAACTCTGCTGAGCAGCCTTGAAAAACAAGCATTGGCAATGCTTAGCCTTTTATGTGCTGCACCCTGCCCTGTCCCGGGCACACCGCTCAACATGCATTCAGGTAGATACAACTCTCTCTACACTCACACAGGAAGACCGCTCCTCCACTCAACCTGCACCCACCTTATAAAGACATGACTCTGGAGTCACACAGGTATATCACCTACCTGTCCTCACACAGTCGCAACTCTCCTCCTAGAGCCATCGAGGCACTCTTGCACTCACACAAGCACACATCTCACCTTCAGTCACACCTAACACAGCTCACGCTGCACTCACTTGAGCTCAGCTCATAAGCTGCACGTGCACCCCTGTACTCGTAGAATAACCCTTCGCTTACATGAAAACAGCTCTCTCCTAGAACTCACACAGGTACGTCGCTTTACCTTGCACTCCCAGGGCCACCCCCAGGGCCAGACCCTTCATTCAGAACTCACTCAGACACACCCCTGCGCTCGCACGGGCACGCCATGTACCCTGCACTCACAGGGGTGACCTCTCATCAGGCACTCGCCCAAGCACAGCTCTCACTGTGAATGAGGGGATTCAGCACCCCATTGCTGAATCTGTCTAGAATCCTCCATCACCCTGTGGAACGCGCACCTGCTGCCAGGGCTGATTTTGGGATAACAAAGCCCGTAGGAAATGGGAGCATCACAGAGGGTATCAATAAACATCTGTTATCAGCGCCAAGATGAACCGGCGCTTTACAAATACACGGTATGTTATATCACGAGCTTCATTTACATAGCAGCAGTGAGTACAAAACAGTTTACCTATGAAGAATAATATATAGGAAAGTCAGTTGTATGCAATCATTTATAAACATAATTGTAAATAAATAATATATGTTATTATTAATCACATAGAAGAAACATCAGCCAAGGCTACAGGCTATGGTACTGACCAGAGAGGGCCGGCTCACCAGGTGCAGAGAGACCATGCACATGTAAATGTGTTACAAGTGAACAGCAGTGCTTCAAGTTCTTTCATAAAAGTAGCATTTGAAGGGCTCATCCTGCTGGTGGGGGCGGAGGGGGTTCAGACTGCCTTCTTTCAGCTCCTTCTACTGGTCGTACTGTTTTTTTAGGCTGAAATTACCAATTCCTGTGTAAGGATTTTTCTAAAACCTCATGCACTACCTTGTGCTTGTTTACTTACAAGCAAGCTTGAATAGATTTCTTGCCTCAATGGGGAGGCTGTTTAGAGCTTAGGCTGAGGTAATGGGATCTAAGCTCCTGCAGCAGAACATGGCCAGGTCGCAGCAATGATGGCTGCTCTTAGAGGATCAAGGTGCATTTTGGGAAAGCCAGTCAAGAGGGAGCTCTTTCCCTGGAGGAGTCTATTTTAGAATTTAGCAATGGGCAGTTGTGTGGTTGTGTAAGCATCAGATGGCAGGCAAGTTTCTAGTGAGTCGTTTGGCCTTGGTCTCTGCCTGGTGGCGGTCTCGAGCAGTGTTTTTGTTGGCCCAAGGGGGTCGTCCTGACATTGGCACCTCTCGAGCGTCGGGGAGGGTGCAGTCCTCTGCAGGGTGTAGATGCTGAAAAGAGAAGTTAGTTGAAGGAAACAGCTGTATGGCACCTTTGCTACTCAGTATGGTCAAGTTCAAGATGGCCGCCACGCCCATCTTGACATAGATGGGAGGAAGATCCTCTCTCAGTTGAATGTGGCTGAGAATGTACCGTTGTGGTGAAGAGGAGACACCACTGTTTGAGGTGAAGAGGATTGCGCCGAGACTGGATAATGCAGATATCTTCCCTCTGGCTACATCTCGGGGCGAACAGTCAGGTAATCACACTGCACATCAGTGGCCTTGTGTTAGTGTAGGTCGATTATCACCTTGAACTTTCAGAATGTGATGTATTGTCTGTGGGCCTCCTTGACTGGAGCTGCTGGCTGTGTGTAAATCTAACAAAGGATGCAGTTCCAGAGTTACATCTGAGCTGAAAGAAGGGCGAGGATCCCGACTCCTGTGGATAGTTACTGTCAATCTGACAAACACACATCTGGTGCACGTCTGTGCAGTGATGATCGTGGAGGCTTCAGAGGTAATAATAAAGAGCACGCTTTATTTAGGAACAGCCTGCCAGAGAGTGATTCCCCTTGCTAATCAAAGACCAACTGTCAAGCCTGGAATCCTGCTCAGACAAAGCACAGAGAAGTAAAGAACACTTCACATTGACGTTTCTACGCAATGACTTAAAGATATAATCCATTACAACACATCCCTTCCTTTTCTACTCAAAACTAAAAATGATAAGCAAGAAAATGAAGAGGAAAAACAAACAATATTGCATTAACACATATACTTTGTCTGTAAAAAATCAAACTCAAAACAATATAAACATGCATTATACCACATTACTCAATGCCCCTGTTTGTAATCTTACAAATACCGTGGTGGCCTGCAGCTTCTCTGAACCAAACCTCCACTAACACCAGTTTGAACATGACTCGCTCTGTCCTCACTTCTATTTCCACCTCCCATCTCACGTTTACTGGAGTTTTTAACCAAGTCTGCATCCTCCATCCACATCAAACTACTAATCCTTTCCTGGTCACTATGTTCCACACCGCAGTCTACACAACCTTTCTGATACAAAGCCATTTTACGAAGGTTCAATTTGTCTCCATCCTCAATCACAACATTCCAATCAAACATCTATTTCACTTTAAATGGACCCCCAAAATGTAGACAGGCCGCCACTCACCTTTCCATGCCCCACCTTTGCTCAAGCGCCCATCTCAATGACTTCTTTGGTCTCCTCTCCAACTTTTATGCTACCATCATAATTTAATAACCATGCCAGAGTCAATTTGGTGCCTGGTCTTCTTCCTCTCATACTTTTAAATGGTGACACCTTAGTCACTGAACAAAACAGGGATAGGAAGGTCCAAGGGAATATTTACCGACCAAACACAACTATATTCCCCATGAATACAATATATAACTACAAAAAATAGCGGTGGGTCAAAAAGAAACAAAGAATGCCTAACTAAACAGCTGACAACATGTGCTCTTCTCTAGGATCTAGTGATATCACTTCACTAAGATCTATAGGGTACTTCATTCATGACTGAAGAAAATACCCATCAGTAATCGACCTGTGGCGCCCTTTTCATCATGTGGGTTCCTTCAAACCACGAAGGAAAGTTGTTTTGCTCCAGTATCAAATCTGTTTAGACTGGAGAGGAACCAGTGATTGTTTTTTAGGGGAACAGGAAGCTACTGAAAAGCAGTGCATATAGACTATGTGATAAGTGCAAAAGTGAGTAATTGTGCTAATTAAAATTAGATAGACAGGAGGAAAAATATTTTATTTAAGACCTCGCTGCTTCTAAATCAATAAAAAGTAGTGTGAATATAGTAGTTTTAACTAATAGCTACTAATATTTTTGGTCGACATGTTTCTGCAGATTTAAAGGACCCCAGAGGTGTCCACTGCATTCCTCAGGACCTGCAACGCTACTGCTTAAAATCAAAGTGAATTTAAAAAATGAAAAATGGAAGTATTTCACCTGGGTATTTGAAGAATCATTCTCCCAGCTGGATTGTCCACATTCCAAAACGAACAGGGCACATGTGTACAGTTACAAAGAAAGACAAACATTCAGTTAGCATAGATCAGATGTCCAATATCTCACATTATTTGATACATCATGTCTACAATGGGAGAAACGATATTTCGGTCGTTTTTCCTGATACTGTTAATGTTAATTCCACAGTTATACCTCTTTGTGGTATCTACTCTCTCACTCACCAATTAATGCAGGAGAGAAAAGCCCCACCTCACCTGGCTACAGCGCAGGTAGTTGAAGCACCGCTCTGGGGGGAGAAAAAGATGAACAAAGACATGTCAGCTGCTGCTGACTTCACAACACAAATTGCTGCTGGCTCGGTCTATGCCGCTGTTTACAATCGAGGACTGTATAGCAAGTCCAAGGTATTATAAGTCATGACAACATTTCTAATCATTAACAATTTTATCTAGTACAGGCGTTAGAGAGTCTAAATCCTCACACAAGCGCACAACCGAATTTCACTCTTATCGTTAGCGCATTGTTTGTTGAGAAATTGTGAATCTAATAAGAGCATTTAAGGACTGGCGGGTTCCCAAATAACCGCTGTTGTTAGACGCGGGGAATTTTTGAACCCATATTATATCTTGTCACAGGCTCACATGGGTTGGATGTTATAAGTGCTTACCGATCAAATTTTAAGCATGCTTCTCCACTATTTGAACTCAAAAGCGCAAATGCTAGCAGGTATGCATATCAGTAGTACAGAGGGGTTTCTTCTCCTACCTGTCCTTTCGGTACTTCGGGCGTCCCTCTGGGCCGTTTGGGGAGGTACCGGGCGGACGACGAGCTGTAGTATTTACTTCCTCAGTGTCTCGTGGCGTCATGACGTGACACGCGTCTTTCCGTGTCACGTGACCGGAAGGTTCATGGGAATTGTAGTTTAGAAGGCAAAATTCTCATTATGTGTGTTTCTCATTTATTATACAATGCGGAAAGGTTTCTTTTGGACACAAACTTTGTAGTTAGTTCCAAAAACGGGACTATGAGTAATTGTTTCAGCAGGCTGTTGGGAAACACTTATTTACCCCAACTGTTTATAAAAAGGTGAGATTAATTCAATAGAGTTCTAACATTCATTCAGATAGGAGGCATATTTGTGACCATTCTGAATGTATTATGTCACTTATAAGAGGATAAACATTATCATTGTCTAATCAGAACTACATCCAGAGGAAAAATGGAAAAAGGATGCCATCAAAGAGACATCCACGGGATATCATCATTCAACCCGTCTTTATCAGAATTGAGTGTGTACACCCACTTCTGCTCCTTCTTGAACAAGAACCTATTAACATCAGTTACATGGCTTGGTATCAGAGGTTGTTCAATTATTGTCCAATGAAAATCGTTTGGGCCATGGCCGACCTCGAGAAAGTGGTTGGTCATTTTGGTTGATTGTTTTCGACATCTAATCGTGCTCTTATGCTCAGAGATGCGAATCTTAACTTTTCTCGTGGTCATCCCCACATATTTCTGGTCGCATGGGCAAGTTATTAAATAAATAACATTCTGGCTGTTACAATTCGTGAAACGCCTTTGTTCCCAAGGGCGCCTGCTACCTATGTCGATCGTCGTGGTCTTGGTTGTTTGGGGACATGCCGCACAGTTTCCACAGGGAAGGTGACCGTCTCATCGCTGCTGTGAGCGGTCGCTCCCCAGACTCCCTGCCTGAGCTGGTATCGTTGTGCTGAGCCTGTGAACTGCCTTTCATATATCTAGCGCGATTTCTGCATTGTTACTGCTATCACGCTTTCGGTGTGCTGAGCCTGTGAACTGCCTTTCATATATCTAGCGCGATTTCTGCATTGTTACTGCTATCACGCTTTCGGTGTGCTGAGCCTGTGAACTGCCTTTCATATATCTAGCGCGATTTCTGCATTGTTACTGCTATCACGCTTTCGGTGTGCTGAGCCTTTGAATTGCCATTAAAATATCTAGCGCGATATTTGCATTGCGACTGTTGCTCCGCTAACTATTGCAGTCTGCCTCATTCTATGAGCATACATTTTACTGTAGCGCTTTGACTTTCACTGCGCCTTCGTTGCTTTCATCTCTGCGCTCTGCTGAAACAGCGTTACCATCCGCTGCCATTTTGTTGTTGTTGTTTTCCCTGCAAGCCCGTCCTCTAGAGACCGCCCCGCCTCCCAGCTGAGCCTCCCTCCCACTGACTACATACACCGCTCCCGTACCTGGAAGCTCTGTGACCGTCTCATCGCTGCTGTGAGCGGTCGCTCCCCAGACTCCCTGCCTGAGCTGGTATCATTGTGCTGAGCCTGTGAACTGCCTTTCATATATCTAGCGCAATGTCTGCATTGTTACTGCTATCACGCTTTCGGTGTGCTGAGCCTGTGAACTGCCTTTCATATATCTAGCGCGATTTCTGCATTGTTACTGCTATCACGCTTTCGGTGTGCTGAGCCTGTGAACTGCCTTTCATATATCTAGCGCGATTTCTGCATTGTTACTGCTATCACTCTTTCGGTGTGCTGAGCCTGTGAACTGCCTTTCATATATCTAGCGCGATTTCTGCATTGTTACTGTTATCACGCTTTCGGTGTGCTGAGCCTTTGAATTGCAATTAAAATATCTAGCGCGATATTTGCATTGCGACTGTTGCTCCGCCAACTATTGCAGTCTGCCTCATTCTATGAGCATACATTTTACTGTAGCGCTTTGACTTTCACTGCGCCTTCGTTGCTTTCATCTCTGCACTCTGCTGAAACAGCGTTACCATCCGCTGCCATTTTGTTGTTGTTGTTTTCCCTGCAAGCCCGTCCTCTAGAGACCGCCCCGCCTCCCAGCTGAGCCTCCCTCGCCCCTCCCCCTCCATCCATTTAGGACAGTTACTTTTGCGCGCAGCGTTCACGCGCAGCGGACGCGGCCCATGCGCGCCGAAGGTGCGCCAAAGGTAAGCCCGTCTACGCCCGTCCGTGCCTGGACCGCGCCCAGCGCCAGACCCCCTGGCCCCCGTCCCACCCACCCCACCCGCATTACATACGACGCCTCCACCCTCTTAGCCCTAAACCCCGGTCGACTCCCCAACTGCGCCCAAGCCGCTCCTGGACACACCCATGGACCCTTCACATGCAACTCCTGCAAGTATGACGGCACCAAGACCAACTCCTCATCCACTAACACCAAACAGAGATCTGACACCAACCACCTAAAATGCATCCTGCTCAACACCCGCTCGGTCCACAGACACGCCAACGACCTTTGGAATCTACTAGACACCATCTCTCCGGACGTCGCCTTCCTAACAGAAACATGGATGAACGCCTCCTCAGCCCCAGACATCACCATTGCCATCCCGGAAGGCTACAAGATCATCCGAAAAGACCGCACCTACCAAACAGGAGGAGGCATCGCCATCATCCATAAGAATTCCATCCGCATCTCAACCAGCTCAGACGTCAACCTCGCCAGCGCGGAACACCTTCACTTCCAGATCCACACCGACCCCAAGACCACACTCAGAGGCACCCTCCTCTACAGGCCACCAGGACCCCGTGCACAATTCAGTGAAGACATCACTGACTTTATCACCCCACAAGCCCTCCCCTCCGAGGACTACATTCTATTGGGAGACCTCAATTTCCACCTGAAAAAGAGCAACGACAGAAACGCCACCACCCTTCTGGATAATCTCGCCAACCTCGGACTCAAACAACTTGTTAATACCCCCACTCACTACGCAGGTCACACACTCGACCCTATCTTCACCTCCAGCAAACATATCTCCTTCAGTCACACCACAGCTCTCCATTGGACGGACCACAGCTGCGTTCACTTTGTCTACAAAAAGACCACAATCCACAACCATCCTTAACCTACTCTGAGAAGAAACTGGAACAAAATCACCATCGACCAGATCTCCTCATCGCTTCTTCAAAACCCCCCTGCCCACTCTTCGAACCCCAACCAAGCTGCCATTAACCTCACTCAACGGCTAACCAACAGCGCCGACAACCTAGCACCTCTGAAAAAACGTCAAATCAAACTAGGCAGCAAAAACGCCCCCTGGTTCAACGATGACCTTAAGAAATCCAAGAAACTCTGTCGCTCCCTTGAGAAGGCCTGGAAAAAAGACCCAAACACCAGCACCAGGGACGCCTTCAAAAACGCCACCCGCATACACCACCAACTGATCCGGACTGCCAAGAAAGCCTCATTCAAAGACCGACTAGACAACAACGCCCACAACAGCAAGGAATTATTCAACATCGTCAAAGAGTTTACCAACCCTACTGCCAACTCCAACGACATCACTCCCTCTCAAACCCTTTGCGATTCCCTAGCTTCGTTCTTCCACGACAAAATCGCAGACATCCACAACAGCTTCGACAACCAACCCGGAGACCAACCCACCCAACCTTCTGCCATACCTTCACCCCCCTTGAACATCCTTAATGACTGGAACCCAATCTCCACGGAGGACACCATCCGCCTGATGAACTCCATCCACTCAGGATCTCCTACAGACCCATGCCCTCACCACATCTTCAACAAAGCAGACTCCATCATAGCACCACACCTCCGAGACGTCATCAACTGCTCCTTCAACTCCGCCACCTTCCCGGAAAGCTGGAAACACGCCGAACTCAGCGCCCTTCTGAAAAAACCCACAGCTGACCCCACTGAACTCAAAAATTACCGCCCCATCTCGCTCCTTCCATTCCCGGCCAAAGTCATCGAGAAAGCTGTCAACAACCAACTCGCCGCCTTCCTCGAAACCAACAAATCCCTCGACTCCTCACAGTCCGGCTTCCGAGCCAAGCACAGCACTGAGACCGCACTCATCGCAGCAACAGACGACATTCGAACTCTACTGGACAATGGAGACACAGTCGCCCTCATCCTCCTCGACCTCTCCGCAGCCTTCGACAAAGTCTGTCATAGCACCCTGCTACAACGCCTCAGAAACATCGGAATCCAAGGAAAAGCACTGGAATGGATCACCTCGTTCCTTGCCGGAAGAACTCAGAGAGTCCGCCTCCCACCATTCAAGTCAGAGGCCACTGAAGTCATTTGCGGCGTGCCACAAGGATCCTCACTCAGCCCCACCCTCTTCAACGTATACATGAGCCCCCTCGCGGCCATCGCACGCCAACACAACATCATCTCCTACGCTGATGACACTCAACTGATCCTCTCACTCACCAAAGACCCTAACACCGCCAAAACCAACCTACATGAAGGAATGAAAGAAGTAGCCGAGTGGATGAAGCACAGCCGTCTGAAACTGAATTCAGACAAAACAGAAGTCCTTATCTTAGGTACCTCCCCCTCCGCCTGGGACAACTCTTGGTGGCCAGAAGCCCTTGGAAAAGCACCCATCCCGACGAACCACGCACGGAACCTGGGCGTCATCCTGGACTCCTCACTCTCGATGACCAGACAAGTCAACGCCGTTTCATCATCTTGCTTCAACATTCTTCGCATGCTCAAAAAAACATTTCGCTGGATCCCCACCGAAACTAGGAAAACGGTCACCCACGCACTGGTTACAAGCCGCCTGGACTACGGAAACACCCTGTACGCCGGTACCACCGCAAAACTTCAGAAAAAACTCCAACGCATCCAGAACGCATCAGCCAGACTCATACTAGACATCCCGCATAAAGACCACATTTCGGGTCACCTGAAAAACCTCCACTGGCTCCCCGTCAATAAGAGGATAACATTCCGCCTCCTAACCCACGCACACAAAGCACTTTACGAACTTGGACCCGAATGCCTCAACACACGACTTTCCTTCTACACCCCCTCCCGCCAGCTACGCTCTTCCAACCAAGCCCTTGCTGCTGTACCTCGCATCAACAAAACCACCATGGGAGGAAGATCCTTCTCCTACCTGGCGGCTAAAACCTGGAACTCACTTCCCAGTCACCTTCGCCTCACTCAGAACCACCTAGCATTCAGAAAGCAACTTAAAACCTGGATATTCGACATGTAATTCCCCACCCTTCTTCAAGCGCCTTGAGACCCTCAGGGTATGTAGCGCGCTATATAAATTAATTGACTTGACTTGACTTGACCTGTGACGGCGGGCATATCCCAAAGCGTACCCACTGCCCTCGGGATCACTGACCGTGGTCTGGTGTGGACCAGTTGATCTTTAAGGTTTTGACTCCTTTTGAATGCAAACAATGGAGGGGGCAGGGTGTCATTGCCAGTATTTAAGATTCCCCAGTGTTTTCTAATGATCTTTTGTATACTGTTGGATTGAGTTCCAAAGGTGTTTACACATGTAATGCGGGTTTCTTTAATTTTGGACACCGACGGTTCCAACAAGCTCTCTCGATTATTATTGAGAGCCCTCTTCTTTGACCTGCGTATCAGATGTTTCGGATGTTTTTCTCAACCAGGTTGCTCTCAAGTGTCTTCGAATGTTCATGAAAGCTCTCCTTTGTCGAACAGTTTCTCAGAATCCTTAGAAACTGTCCGTAGGGAAGATTGTCTCTTAGAGCTTTAGGATGACAGCTCTCATAACTTAACAGAGAGTTCCTCGCCATTGGTTTTCGATAGAGTTCTGACTGCAGACCAGTGGGAGTCATTGTTATCTTCAGGTCCAGAAACGCAAGACTTTGTTTGCTGTGTTCTACAGTAAATCGCAGGAAATAATTTCTACTGTGTAACCAAATGTGGAAATTTGATAGTTCATCCACTGTTCCCCGCCATATGACAAAAACTTCATCAATATAACGTTTCCATAGACGTATGGAGTTGAAAAAAGGGTTGGTATTGTTGAGAATGAATTCCTGTTCGAACCTGTGAACGTAAAGGTTCGCCAGGCTCGGGGCAAAAACACTGCCCACCTTAGTCACTCCATTCTCATTAGTGCGATATGTCCACACCATATCATTGACCATTTCCTCCACATCACATCCTCTTGTATGGCCATCAAAATTGCTCCCTTGACCAGAAAGGTAGCCCTCTCCACTCCACCATTGGCTTGAGAGATGTACAGTGTCGGGCAGTGGTATTTAACACCACAACGTTCCAAAAATGTTTTTATGTCTTAAGAGGGAAGTTGGGTACCATTATCTGTAATGAACAACTGTGGGAAATCCTCCTCCTTGAACACCCTTTCTAAAGGAGAAATGGTACTCTTTGTGGACAACTTCTTTATAAATTTGACCACCAAACACTTGGAATGTACATCCACCCAAACCAAAGTATTTCATACTTCGCTCCTAACTCCATCTAAAGGCCAATGAAATCTAAACACACTCTACTCCAAGGTCTACCCGGATCCTAAAAGTGACCCTGAACTGTTTGCAAAACAGTTTTGAGTCTTTTTTCACTTTCCTTACACACATTACAGTTTTTAACCCACAATATGATTTGGTTATCGATCCCTGGCCACCAAACTTTTCCTTTACTCTCCTCTTGATTAACTTTTGTCCCTGATGACCCTCATGTGCTATTCCAAAGATCTTCCTCCTCAGACTTTCAGGTGTAACAAATTTATCACCCCTCATTACAAACATCTGCCCACACAATGTGAACTCGTCAAGCAGATTAACATAAGACCTCACGGTAGGAGAGACAGCACTTTCCTTATGCCCTCCTTAGATGAACATATGTTTAACATCCCTCATTACACCATCAGCCTCCATGCCCTCACCCCATTCTCTTGAAGTGAAAGCACCACAACCACTCTCCTCAATATTTGACATCCATGCCACAGCTCCCTCTTTTTCTTTTGTCAACACTGCCTCCTTGTCAACTTCACTCCACTCTAATGACAGACAGTCTCCTTGAGCATTCCACCAACCAGGAATATATTCAATTTCATACAGATACTCTTGTAACCTAGACTCAAGCCTCACCAGTCTTGCTGAGCCTTTTGCCTGCACCTCCTGGTGTTAACACCTTGATTAACAGTTTGTGATTATAAGGAGTCGAAACGCCAAACACACAAGTAGGTTCTGCGGTACAAGACACTCCTGGCTGCAACTCCTCTATGATGGAATAATTGTGTTCACTATTAGTCAGAGAGTGTGATGCAAAAGCCACAGTCCTCTCCACTCCCTCATGTAACTAGGACAATACAGCCCCGCGCCCCAAGCACTCTCATCCACAGTCAGGATAGTCTGCAAGCAGGTGTCAAATGGTAATAAAATACCAGCTTAACAAACTTCTTTCCTAATGTAATCAAAATATTCCTGCCTGTCCTTTTCCCACTTAAATGCACACCATTTTCTCAATAAGCACTTTAAACCTTCAGTCTTCCTAGCGCAAAGATCTCCATGAATTTTGAGTAGTACTCAATGAGCCCCATTTAAGATCATAACTGGTCTTTATCTTGAGGTATGAGAGATGATTTAATTGCTCTAAGCAAGTCCTTCCTAGGTTTGACCCCCTTGCCTGCAATAGTGTGACCCAAGTACTCAATTTCCTCTACCAGAAATTTGCATTTGTCATTACGATGGGTGAGTCCAGCCTCTCAAAACCTATTTAAAACCAGTTTTAAAGCACAATTATGCCCTATACCAGTCCTTTAAACATCTCAGCCACCATACGTTGAAAGCCGCTTGCAGCTGATGACAAGCCAAAGGGCATTCTATTAAAGTGAAATGTACCCTACATAATGACAAATGCTGTACATTTGGGCAATCGGATCCGGTGATATGCACTCTAAAGATTAAGTTTAGAGACAAACTTTCCTCCATTAAGCAATAGAATCAGTTCATTGATGCTAGGCAATGGAAAAGTATCTGTGACTATGTTTTGGTTTACACTCCTCAAATGCACACAAAATCTCAACAGACTGTCAGTTTTTCTAGTTGTTACAACCAGTGAGATCCAGCTTAAAGCTTCCATGGCTTCAATGATACTCGGGAAAACACAATTTTATAAAGGAGGGTCTAGGGGATCATTTTTATCGACCATGTACTCTCCACATCCCCAGTCAAATACAGAACAAACACAACAGGAGATTACAGGTCAATTTATCAAACTAAATACAAACATACAAGAGGACAAAAACAGCAAACACACATAATTTAAGTGGCACCATGGCTAAGAATTAAGTCCCATCAGCCCACCACCTATGGCGGAACATCGTCATCTGGGGGATAATGGAATCAAATCTGTATAGCCAGACATATTTTTTGTCCCTTTAGTCATTTTTAGTTATCACATTCACCTTGCACTGCACATCATCAGCATCATTGGTTTTTGAGAGCCCCTTTGGCCGGGCCAACTATTGGATCAAAATCTAGTGTTATATAGCTATTCCATCTGGGGTCTAGCTACACAGATTTGATTCCATTATGTCCCAGATGACGATGTTCCGCCAAAGGTGGTGGGCTGATGGGACTTATTTCTTAGCCATGGTGCCACTCAAATTATGAGTGTTTGCTGTTTTTGTCCTCTTGTATGTTTGTATTTAGTTTGATAAATTGACCTGTAATCTCCTGTTGTGTTTGTTCAATGATACTCTCCATTTTCTTGTCGTCCAACATTTTCTTAACTTTACTTCTAATGACAGCTGGTACCCTTCTTAACTTGTCTTTTACTGGGACTGCTCCCTGTTTAACAATAATTTTGTGGAGATATCCTTTCAGTTTACCCAACTTTTCACTAAAAACATCTTCCCTACCACCTAACACATCACATCTTCAGTGTCAATATCATTCACCACCATAACTTGATTGGGAGCATGCGGATTGATTATAATATGCTAATAATATTGATACATCCAACTAAGTATCGGTGATTCGGCCTTCAGTGACAAAAACTTTTCCTTCAATTTCTCTCATCAAAAACCTTTTTGGGGCTTGGAAATATCCTAAGATATCAATTCTCTCCCCTTGATATCTTCTCGTAGTAATGTCTGTGACTGTCAACACCAACTGTGGCCAATCCTCCTCTAACATACTTTTCGGGGTGACGGTATACAAGGACCCCAAATCTACCTTCAGTTCCATGTTTCATTCCTTGAATACAAAACATGGTTTAGGCCTGATTCTCCTCCCTTTGTTATCTCCCTCCTGACTCAGACTCAATACTCAGTCTTCATGGCTTTCATCTCTCAGTTCTTCTGTAACCGCTACACGTGACTTATTAGTTTCTTCACACATACATGCTAATTGACCTTTGTGACCACATTTTCTGCATTCCTTATTAACAGCTCCAACATGTTTTTGAGTCTCCAGAAGGGAAGGTACTTCCATATTTATAACAAACTTTAGAGGATTTAAGGTTTATGGTGTCCCAATTCTGGAACTTGTTGACTGTTTTACTGTTCGAGTTCACAACACTAGTGTTCTCTTGGAAAGCTTCCCTTTTGTTCACCACAGATATATTATCTCCCCACTTTTCTTATGCATTTCCCTCATGCATAATTCAGATTCCTCTGCAACTTTTGATATAGTTAGAGCATCGTTTAAGCAAGGATTTTTCGCTGTCCACAACTGTTCTTGAGTTTTCTTGCTCCTACACTGGACAATTAACGGCTCACAAATTAGTTCTATAGTCATTTGGCCAAAACGACACCTGACAGAAAGTTCACGCAAACTTGACACAAAGTCATCCATCGGTTCTCCTGACTTTTGTGGATGAGTATAAAATGTGTCCCTCGACATGACTATATTCTCCTCTTTGGCAAATCTGGGCTCCAATCGCAATTTTGCTTCTTTATAAAAATCTGAAATTGGTTTGTTATCAATGTCAAGAGCTTCAAAAAGATACTTTAAGATGTAATGACCTTCTTTCCCAAAATACTCAACAATAGAGCTTTCAGGTCTAAAATATTGACCATCCAAAGCAATAATTGTAATTGCATTTATATAGCATTACTACCCCTGAAGAGGCGTCAAAGCGTTTTTTTCGGTGAGTAGCACCCTACTCTGGAACCCAAATAGAATTAGTGGTGAATTAGAATAGGGAAATATGAAATTAATTTGAACGGTGAATATGTTAGTCTGTTATTTGAATTGAAAAGGATAGTGGAGGGATAGAAGAGGGAAGGGTTTGCATTTATATAGCGCTTGCTACCCCTGATGAGCTGTTGAAGTGCTTTTTGGCAGGTAGCATGCTACTATGGAACCTAATCAGAATTAGTGGGGAATTACTATAGGGAAATATGAAAATAATTTGAGTGGAGGACATGTTAGTCTGTTATTTGCATAGAAAAGAATAGTGGAGGGATAGTAGAGGGACGGATTTAGATTTTTCTTTTGGAGCTCATAGCAGTAGGAGGAGGTTTGGGATGAGTAAAGGGGAGGTAGAGTAGGGGAGGGTTTAAAAAGGCTTGTTTGGGAGATCTGAATAGTAGAGGAGGTTTGAGATGAGGAAAGGATGGGGAGAGGAGGGAAGAGACTAGAAAGGGTTATTTTGAGGATTGTAGTAGTAGAATGGGGTTTGAGATGAGTCAGGGTGGAGGTAGAGGATATATTGCAAGAGGTATACGGTGAGATATAGGGTAGTGCATTGGAGATACTGAATTACAAGCAAAGTAATGAATATAAAGATACATAAGTCCATGGAAGGTGTATATGTATAAGGAAGGTAATATTTGTAGATTTAAGTTGTATTTAATAAACTCAGACTTTCAAGTGTTGCTGTATTTAAAGTTAATTTATTTGTTTTTATTAAATATTTATTTTTGTAATTCAATACAATTCAGTAGATAAATAGTTATGATAATAGATGCATTTATTTATGCAGTCACCTATATACATGTTAAACATAGAATAATATAACCATAAGTAATATGTACAACTGTTAAGCAGAACTAACAAATATCTATATAGTTCAAAACATATTTGTTATGAAAGTTTATTCAAAGCAATACTCATGTAGGTATGCATCTATAGTACAAATAAATGCTTATATACGGAGGGATATGCTGTATATTTATGTTTGCGTATGGTGGTTATGTGGAGAACAGCCAACTCTTCAATAGTCTTCCAAAGATAAGATAGTCATCCATGCATCTTATGTTTCGGGGTAAAGAGTTCCATATTTTGGCTGCTTGAACAGAGAAGATGTGCCAAAGCAAAATATAGACAGAATTCCCTCACGACCTCTATACTAGAAGTGATAACTACTTCTATATTTTGTCAATTATTATTTCACACAGTATAGCAACGAATTATTTTCATTCATATTTTTTATTTTTTATTTTTTGAGTACAAAATCACATAATTATTTTTTCATTTATAGCAAATACATTTTCAATAATTCATTTAGCAAGACACATAGTGATTTATTAAAGACATTAAAAATTATTATGACACTCCGTGCAGCAAAACATATAAGAATAAACAATTTGATCAATTTCACCACACTCAAACTCTCTCATTCATACTCCATTCGCTCCTTGTTCTGCGTCTGAGGGAATGCAGATTGAGACGCGATATAACTACGCGAGGTCGACGCGTTTCGGCGGTATGAAACCACCTTCCTCAGGACCTTCTGGCAGAATAGACAGGTATTCATAAACCAACAAAAACCACTGCACGGTGTGAAATCTGTAACAATAAAAATATGTATATTTGTCTCATGAATCTTACGAATTTATTCACTTTGATACATTTAAGTACTGCATTTCACGTTGCCCTGTGATGTCAACGAACGCTAACAGTTCATCTTTATAATTCTAATGCTTTATAACTGGCAGATTTGAGACATATACAGTAAAGCACAGTACCCATTCTGGACATGAATAATTATTTAATAGAAAAACATGAAAGTAGGAAAAGAGGAGGAAAAGAATACTCTAAGTTTCTACAAAGGAAGCAGCATTTCTAGTTTGGAAGTTTGTTTGTCATGTAAATACTAGCTTTTCTCCAGCGTATTAATCAGTGGCTATAAATTCTACCATAGAAACTAAGTGAAAAGGTTGTTACATGTTCTTACCCACAACAACCTTTCTTGGGAAGAAACCTGGTTCGATCACCCACTCATAACGTAAGGACTTAAAGTTCTTTAAACGATCCTAAGTTGAGTCAGAGAAAACACTTCATGTCAGTGCCCAATGGTTAAAAAGTCATGACAGTGCTGCGTGACAAATGTATTTATTTATCGACACTTACCACGCATTAAAACCATATATTCCTCAAAAAGTTATTGACATCAAAGTTTCTCTTGAATTCGTTCCTTTGCCTTCACCAAGGTAATATTATCTGAAAGTAAACCAACAATTTTCTATGGGACATATCTTTAAAGGAAACTCCATAGTTTGCTGGAATGTATAGCACTCCTACTAACCTTTTTTAACGCACTTGTATCCTCAAAGGGAAGGGTCTTTTCTTTCGCCTATATACTGTACGTGTATCCCTTCTGTAATTTTGTCTGTATTTATATTACGTTTTTCGATAACTGTAACCAATAAAATACTGGATGGTTAGGAGCTGCTTTTGATTTTAGAAAGTAGACTCTTAAAATAAGGCATGGTATATCTATTCTGTTAGCCTGACTATGGGAGAATATACTTTGACAAATAATAACCTCCACATAAATCTGGATGCGCTACTGATTATAAATAAAACCAGTGTGACCAGCCAGTTGTTTGTCAGCCAGAAAACCTCCCCATAGAACGGATGCGTTACTCGGCAAATCTTAGTACAACCCGCCTAGCAAAAAAAGCACTCGACACTGTGCTCTCTGTCTTAACTTTGCTAACACGGATAATAACTAATCCCCGGGTACTACTTACTGGCTCTTGCTCAGGCTTTGTCGTTATCTCGGTACCACCGGCATCTCTGCGTTGTGAGGAGTGGGCTAGGGATCCATCAATTCACGTCTCTTTTTAAATATCCTTTGTTTCGTGCCAAAGTATGCGATCACATGATCGCCGTAATGGTCGCCATTGTTAAGTGGTCTTGCTACGAAACATTACTTCTATATTCAGAACTTGATAATATTGTATTGCTGTTCCGTGCAAGGATCCTTTTTTCTTTTTAATATGTAAAACGAAGTAGCGAAAAAATTATTATATATGTAGGGATAATTGCGTTTTTACCGTCTTGTGTACTATTGCGGTCACATGACCACGATATTGGCAGCCATTATTGAGTGGGTTTTTTCAAATTTTAGATGTTTTGTTACCCCCGCATCCCCCAGCGCGACAGCGACCAGGATTTTATTAGATGTAGTGATAATAATCCGTTTTCCACTCTTTGAAACATGTATTCGAAAGGTAAAACTCTATTCCAGGTATATATCATTCCGTTTGTTGTTATTCTACAAAACGTCCTTCTTACGTAGTGAAACCCCTAATATATATGATACTAATAGCTTAAGCATGAAAAGATTCGAGCGCGTTTATTATATTTCGATCAGACTTGTTATTGGGAAAGTTGGCCAAAACACGCTCTGACTTGGGTAGTAAAGGTGGACGCCATTACTAACTAGTACCTCTCTGGATACGTGAGAACTTTTTGGATGCCTGAACAGTGCGTTAGCAGGAATGTTGGTCATAATGGTACACAGAGAAGTACCCTACCAGAACTCTCAGCTACCGTAAGGGAATTTTAAAAATGTATACGCCACACTGAAAAATACGTAAGCAACAAAACATCCAATATTATGATTGCAATAATGATAATAATATGGAGAATGTTTCTCCAAACTATTTCTCTTACTTAGTCTCGTCTCTAAGGGTAATAACGCGATATATTATTAATACCAGTTTTATATGCGGTGTCCAATCTAGTTCTTGATTACATAATATACCCACGTGATATTTTACTTGTCTGTGACCTCAGAATGATACCCAATGCATACCAATTGTACTTTCTTGTAGTTACAGTATTTAACATGATAAAGTTATTCTGTCACGTACCAGGATATATTTTCATTGAGACCTCTTTTTACACTGTCAAAGAAAAAAATCCAGTAGCATTCTCGTTTTTTCCGGGTTCTCTCTGGTTGTTCCCCTTTTCTGCATTGAATTCTTTCTAGAATGCACCATTTTAATTCTGTTTCTGTATGATTTAAATCAATACAGTGTTGGGTCAAGGGTGCTGTCATTTTATTCGTTCTAACTGACAATTTATGTTCACTGAATCGTTGTCTAAATTCTCTTCCTGTCTCGCCTATATATGCGAGGCCACATGGGCAGACAATGTAGTAAACGATGTTCTTACTGCGACAGTTGGTGAATGTTCTTAATGCAATAGTCATGTTATTGTGTTGGAGATTATTCCCTACGATCGCAGAATCACATGCGTGGCAATTACCACATCTGTGATTACCACGAATGATGTCCCCATTCGTTAAGGTAGTTTGCTTTTCAATTGAGTCATTCTTAGGTCTAGTATGGACCAGACGGTCTCTGAGATTCTGATTACGCCTGTATGTCACCAAAGGTTTCTCTAAGGTGGTTTCATGATCAACTTCAAGAATACGCCAATTTTTGTTGATTATATTCTTGATCTTGTAGTTAAGAGTTGAATGGTTTATGACACAAACGATCTTGTCCTGAGTCTTGTTTCTTTTGTTTTTAAGTAAAGCGTCCCTGTCATAAAACCTGGCCCTCTTAAATGCTTGGCGAACTAAACGATGGGGGTAACCTCTATCGATTAGTCGTTCTCGTAAGGATACACTATGTTTGTCATAGTCAGCGAGAGATGTGCAATTACGTCTTGTGCGAAGGAATTCCCCGAATGGGATGGAATCCTTCTGACAATGAGGGTGAAAACTCTCAAACTGCAAGATGGTATTTTTCGCTGTTGGCTTGCGGTAGAGACTTACTTTCAACTCACCATCATTACCTTCAATCACAATATCTAAATATTCAACTCTTTCGTTGCTATAATTCGAGGTGAATTTAAGATTTTTATCGCTGGCATTTAACCACGAGATGTATTCTTCTAGTTGTGTTGTGTTTCCATGCCAGATAAAAAAAATATCGTCAATAAAACGCCTCCATTGGAAGACGTTCTCAAAGAAAGGGGCATCTGTGTTATAGATATTCTTCCTTTCCCATTCCCCCATATAGGTGTTGGCCACACTTGGAGCACATGAAGCGCCCATACTCGTACCCTTTATCTGTTTAAAAAGGGTACCCTCAAACTCAAAGAAGTTATTTAGGAGCACAATTTCCAGACACTGGATGATAAATTCATCTGGTCTGATGTTTGGATGTCTCTGTAGCAAAGCTGTTACTGCTTGCAACGCTTGACATTGAGGGATGTTGGTGTACAACGCCTCAATGTCAAGCGTCACCAGGATGTCTGTCAGAGGATTAAAAGCCCACCCTTCTATTTTGTTTATCATATCACCTGTATCTTTTACAAATGACTCATACGTCTGAGTTAGAGGACATATGAAGGTATCTACATATTTAGATAACGGTTCGGTGTTCAAAATATTTTTTCAATCGGACCTTTCTAAACATTATAGACCCGCGAATGTTAGAGAGATGCATAGACTCAGTGGTCACATTAGGGAAATAACTGAAGAAGCTTTCTCTAACGGTTACATATGTGATAAAGAATTGCAATTCCTAAACAAGAGTTGTCCCATTACTCCAGCTATGTATGGCCTTCCTAAGACGCACAAGAACGAAATCGACCCTCCGCTACGCCCTATCATATCTACCATTGGCTCGAACACCGAACCGTTATCTAAATATGTAGATACCTTCATATGTCCTCTAACTCAGACGTACGAGTCATTTGTAAAAGATACAGGTGATATGATAAACAAAATAGAAGGGTGGGCTTTTAATCCTCTGACAGACATCCTGGTGACGCTTGACATTGAGGCGTTGTACACCAACATCCCTCAATGTCAAGCGTTGCAAGCAGTAACGGCTTTGCTACAGAGACATCCAAACAACAGACCAGATGAATTTATCATCCAGTGTCTGGAAATTGTGCTCCTAAATAACTTCTTTGAGTTTGAGGGTACCCTTTTTAAACAGATAAAGGGTACGAGTATGGGCGCTTCATGTGCTCCAAGTGTGGCCAACACCTATATGGGGGAATGGGAAAGGAAGAATATCTATAACACAGATGCCCCTTTCTTTGAGAACGTCTCCCAATGGAGGCGTTTTATTGACGATATTTTTTTTATCTGGCATGGAAACACAACACAACTAGAAGAATACATCTCGTGGTTAAATGCCAGCAATAAAAATCTTAAATTCACCTCGAATTATAGCAACGAAAGAGTTGAATATTTAGATATTGTGATTGAAGGTAATGATGGTGAGTTGAAAGTAAGTCTCTACCGCAAGCCAACAGCGAAAAATACCATCTTGCAGTTTGAGAGTTTTCACCCTCATTGTCAGAAGGATTCCATCCCATTCGGGGAATTCCTTCGCACAAGACGTAATTGCACATCTCTCGCTGACTATGACAAACATAGTGTATCCTTACGAGAACGACTAATCGATAGAGGTTACCCCCATCGTTTAGTTCGCCAAGCATTTAAGAGGGCCAGGTTTTATGACAGGGACGCTTTACTTAAAAACAAAAGAAACAAGACTCAGGACAAGATCGTTTGTGTCATAAACCATTCAACTCTTAACTACAAGATCAAGAATATAATCAACAAAAATTGGCGTATTCTTGAAGTTGATCATGAAACCACCTTAGAGAAACCTTTGGTGACATACAGGCATAATCAGAATCTCAGAGACCGTCTGGTCCATACTAGACCTAAGAATGACTCAATTGAAAAGCAAACTACCTTAACGAATGGGGACATCATTCGTGGTAATCACAGATGTGGTAATTGCCACGCATGTGATTCTGCGATCGTAGGGAATAATCTCCAACACAATAACATGACTATTGCATTAAGAACATTCACCAACTGTCGCAGTAAGAACATCGTTTACTACATTGTCTGCCCATGTGGCCTCGCATATATAGGCGAGACAGGAAGAGAATTTAGACAACGATTCAGTGAACATAAATCGTCAGTTAGAACGAATAAAATGACAGCACCCTTGACCCAACACTGTATTGATTTAAATCATACAGAAACAGAATTAAAATGGTGCATTCTAGAAAGAATTCAATGCAGAAAAGGGGAACAACCAGAGAGAACCCGGAAAAAACGAGAATGCTACTGGATTTTTTTCTTTGACAGTGTAAAAAGAGGTCTCAATGAAAATATATCCTGGTACGTGACAGAATAACTTTATCATGTTAAATACTGTAACTACAAGAAAGTACAATTGGTATGCATTGGGTATCATTCTGAGGTCACAGACAAGTAAAATATCACGTGGGTATATTATGTAATCAAGAACTAGATTGGACACCGCATATAAAACTGGTATTAATAATATATCGCGTTATTACCCTTAGAGACGAGACTAAGTAAGAGAAATAGTTTGGAGAAACATTCTCCATATTATTATCATTATTGCAATCATAATATTGGATGTTTTGTTGCTTACGTATTTTTCAGTGTGGCGTATACATTTTTAAAATCCCCTTACGGTAGCTGAGAGTTCTGGTAGGGTACTTCTCTGTGTACCATTATGACCAACATTCCTGCTAACGCACTGTTCAGGCATCCAAAAAGTTCTCACGTATCCAGAGAGGTACTAGTTAGTAATGGCGTCCACCTTTACTACCCAAGTCAGAGCGTGTTTTGGCCAACTTTCCCAATAACAAGTCTGATCGAAATATAATAAACGCGCTCGAATCTTTTCATGCTTAAGCTATTAGTATCATATATATTAGGGGTTTCACTACGTAAGAAGGACGTTTTGTAGAATAACAACAAACGGAATGATATATACCTGGAATAGAGTTTTACCTTTCGAATACATGTTTCAAAGAGTGGAAAACGGATTATTATCACTACATCTAATAAAATCCTGGTCGCTGTCGCGCTGGGGGATGCGGGGGTAACAAAACATCTAAAATTTGAAAAAACCCACTCAATAATGGCTGCCAATATCGTGGTCATGTGACCGCAATAGTACACAAGACGGTAAAAACGCAATTATCCCTAATAATTTTTTCGCTACTTCGTTTTACATATTAAAAAGAAAAAAGGATCCTTGCACGGAACAGCAATACAATATTATCAAGTTCTGAATATAGAAGTAATGTTTCGTAGCAAGACCACTTAACAATGGCGACCATTACGGCGATCATGTGATCGCATACTTTGGCGCGAAACAAAGGGTATTTAAAAAGAGACGTGAATTGATGGATCCCTAGCCCACTCCTCACAACGCAGAGATGCCGGTGGTACCGAGATAACGACAAAGCCTGAGCAAGAGCCAGTAAGTAGTACCCGGGGATTAGTTATTATCCGTGTTAGCAAAGTTAAGACAGAGAGCACAGTGTCGAGTGCTTTTTTTGCTAGGCGGGTTGTACTAAGATTTGCCGAGTAACGCATCCGTTCTATGGGGAGGTTTTCTGGCTGACAAACAACTGGCTGGTCACACTGGTTTTATTTATACTCAGTAGCGCATCCAGATTTATGTGGAGGTTATTATTTGTCAAAGTATATTCTCCCATAGTCAGGCTAACAGAATAGATATACCATGCCTTATTTTAAGAGTCTACTTTCTAAAATCAAAAGCAGCTCCTAACCATCCAGTATTTTATTGGTTACAGTTATCGAAAAACGTAATATAAATACAGACAAAATTACAGAAGGGATACACGTACAGTATATAGGCGAAAGAAAAGACCCTTCCCTTTGAGGATACAAGTGCGTTAAAAAAGGTTAGTAGGAGTGCTATACATTCCAGCAAACTATGGAGTTTCCTTTAAAGATATGTCCCATAGAAAATTGTTGGTTTACTTTCAGATAATATTACCTTGGTGAAGGCAAAGGAACGAATTCAAGAGAAACTTTGATGTCAATAACTTTTTGAGGAATATATGGTTTTAATGCGTGGTAAGTGTCGATAAATAAATACATTTGTCACGCAGCACTGTCATGACTTTTTAACCATTGGGCACTGACATGAAGTGTTTTCTCTGACTCAACTTAGGATCGTTTAAAGAACTTTAAGTCCTTACGTTATGAGTGGGTGATCGAACCAGGTTTCTTCCCAAGAAAGTTGTGGGTAAGAACATGTAACAACCTTTTCACTTAGTTTCTATGGTAGAATTTATAGCCACTGATTAATACGCTGGAGAAAAGCTAGTATTTACATGACAAACAAACTTCCAAACTAGAAATGCTGCTTCCTTTGTAGAAACTTAGAGTATTCTTTTCCTCCTCTTTTCCTACTTTCATGTTTTTCTATTAAATAATTATTCATGTCCAGAATGGGTACTGTGCTCTACTGTATATGTCTCAAATCTGCCAGTTATAAAGCATTAGAATTATAAAGATGAACTGTTAGCGTTCGTTGACATCACAGGGCAACGTGAAATGCAGTACTTAAATGTATCAAAGTGAATAAATTCGTAAGATTCATGAGACAAATATACATATTTTTATTGTTACAGATTTCACACCGTGCAGTGGTTTTTGTTGGTTTATGAATACCTGTCTATTCTGCCAGAAGGTCCTGAGGAAGGTGGTTTCATACCGCCGAAACGCGTCGACCTCGCGTAGTTATATCACGTCTCAATCTGCGATCCCTCAGACGCAGAACAAGGAGCGAATGGAGTATGAATGAGAGAGTTTGAGTGTGGTGAAATTGATCAAATTGTTTATTCTTATATGTTTTGCTGCATGGAGTGTCATAATAATTTTTAATGTCTTTAATAAATCACTATGTGTCTTGCTAAATGAATTAATGAAAATGTATTTGCTATAAATGAAAAAATAATTATGTGATTTTGTACTCAAAAAATAAAAAATAAAAAATATGAATGAAAATAATTCGTTGCTATACTGTGTGAAATAATAATTGACAAAATATAGAAGTAGTTATCACTTCTAGTATAGAGGTCGTGAGGGAATTCTGTCTATATTTTGCTTTTGCTGTTCCTCTCTTTCCCTGACCGATAAAGTAGACATAGAGGGGGTCCCAAACATATGTTAACAGAGAAGATGTGCCACCTATGTTTTTTTTCTTGTATGGTAGGATTTTGAGGCGAGGTGCCACTCTAGTGCGGAGGTTCCTTTGTTGAATGTATTTGATGATTTTATTACTGATGAAGAGCTGTCCTGTTCCATGTATCGCTTTGTGGGTGATATAAAGCAGCTTGAATGTGTATCTTCTGGCAAGTGGTAACCAATGTAGGGCTTTTAAGGCCGGGGAGATGTGGGCTTGTGGCTTTATTTGTCGGAGTGCTGAATCCTTTGTAGTCTTTTCATAGTTGTTAAAGATGATCCATGGTAGAGGCTGTTGCCGTAATCGAGTTTAGACAGAACAAGAGAATTTTGGATTTTCAAATAAATCTATCCAGTCCTTCCACTGAATAGAAGGTGTACTGTGGTGTTGTAAAATAGGAGGAGGAACAACAATTGAAAAAAATTCCATACTGAATACAGCTGTATCAAATGTTGTAAAACATGACAGTCCTCTTGTTTATAATGACCTGAAGGAAGGTACTTTTCTCTAATAGTCGGGATGCCACTGCTTTGCAGAGGTAAGGCTTTCCTCCCTTTTCCCAAGTTCCTGTGCACATGCTGCTCTGGGCACGTGTATGCTCAAGTGACTGCAGATGGAAGCTGCACTGAGGTAAAGTTCTTTAACCCCTTGGGCGCGGCCGCGATTCTGCACCTGTGCGGCCGTTGTAATGAGTGGGCGGGTTCATGACGGCCCCCAGCCGTCATCAGCACACGCCCACCGTGATGCATGACGGCTGGGGGCCGTCATCAGCATGGAAGGGGTTATTATCTATACTTTTCTTTTGTAACGCGATAATCCAATGTGTGTGATGCACTATGCTCAAGAAAGCTCCTGTACTGCTACCAGGCGAACGGGTGCGCGTGCAGGTATTCGGTTGGTTGATGAGCAGGGCATGAGCTGCAGTTGAGCGCTGCTGGGCTCTCATGTGGCAATAAACATTAAAATTGCATGTGCGGGTTGCTGTACTCACAACAGGTACACTCTCTACCTGCACATAGGTTGGAGAGACCCTACATGTTTCCTTTAGAACTAAAAACGTTGAGTGGGTGTGATAATCACCTCCCAAGCTCTATGGGTGGCTAGGTGTCACCAAACTGTAGTGATGATCACAGAGTCTTCACAGGTTATTACGAAACACGATTTATTTAGGAGCATGATTCCGCCTTGCCAGCCAAATGCCAACTGTCAAGCGTGGAATCCTGCTTAGGCAAAGCACGGAGAATAATAGAACATACCACATCGAAGATTCTACACCATGACTTAAAGATATAACCCATTACAACATCTGGATATTGAGGATGCCAGTAGTGAACAAAGATCTGAGCAGTATTGATAGTCGGCGAGAAGGTTCTCTTGGATTCACTGGATTGCCTCCATAGAAAAGTGAATAACATTGAGACCAAGGTGACAGCAGGCGAAAGACCATGACTACCAGAGTATTAGGTGTGGAAGCCTCCACATGTGCATTTAAAAAAAGAGGTCTGGAACCCCCAAGTCCTAGTAACCAGAACAAGCAAGAACAAATGATGCTTCCTCTCACCTGCAATGTGTGCTGTTTCATCTATTATGAACAAGAAGAGCGACTGGAGCAGCTAGAGAATGCTCGGAGGCTGGTGAATATAATACTGCTTTGTTTGGAAGACCTGGAGTATGGTGGTTGAACTTTGTACGTCAATCAAGAGATTCCTATATGTGGAAGGGCCTCAGGGAAACTGTACTGTTGCAGTGGTTGGGGGGGGGGGGCAGATTTAGTGCCCACAAGCGGTAGATGAGCATGGACGTCAATTAGGGGTCACCAGGGATTGGAGTTGTGACCACTAGGCATTCCGTTGCGACCCCTGTTGCTTTGCTTGAGACCCCTGTCTCCGACTGACATTTGCCAGGGCACCAGTAAGATTATTGGCCTCATTCATACACTGGCTCCTTTGCCATCAATCAGCTTATGTGAGATGAACTCAGACTCAGAGGGCGATAGAGTATGGTGATGCCATCGCGTTCACTTGCAGCATATACTTACTTCTGCAAATTTGCCTGCAGGTCATGGTGGCTGTTGGAAAATATTCACTCAGCTGGGTGAGAAATTTAAAATTTGCTACCAATAAGCACAGTGCCTGCAGTGGATGCCCTGGGCTCCGTATTTAATATTCACAGTGTCACTACTACAGATCGACCTCGGTAGCAGCGTTATAATGGCATTGGTGGCCTGGCTCTGCAGCAGTGATCCCTGTACCTAGCTCTAGAGGTCCAGGCTTCACTGCTAATCCGCACACAGGTGGTCTTTGGAATAGTAACAACATATACAATTACATTAATATAGGTACTCTGTGTCAGAAATACCTTTGAAATTAAACTATTTTATATGTTACATGTCTGAATACATCTTTCTATTCAATAGGTGCTTAATGGGCCTTTTATCGGACAATTGGGCTTGCATTTTCCATTCCCCTGTAATTAAACAAAATGTAAGTGTTCTGTTTATCACATTAACAAAGTTATTATGTCCTGTTTTTAGGTCAAGCCTGGGCAGGGCATGCGCTGATCTGCGAGGCATGCTGTACTCGTGTATGAATTTGAAGCTCCGCCCACTCTCCATCCATATTTTTCATTGACATGTGTCATTGTCCTTTGTAAATGCTGGCTTCTGATTCATAATAGGCTTGTTAGTTCCTCCTTAGTACCTCCTTGTCTTGATTTGTAACCTCCCATGAGGACTGGCCCTTTTACTTCTGTGGTTACACGGTATGTCTTATTTAGTCTGTAAGCACTATTTTCTTTAATGAGTTTCTACTACTGCAGGCACGACATGCTTTCCTGCAACATTCAGCTCGCCATGCCTGCTTCACTTTCCAAGCAGCCCGGGACAATGGCGGTCGCTTCTTTGAAATGAAATAGGTCTTGCATTTACAAGAATTTGAGCTATTGTCATTGTAAATGACAATGCCTTTTATTTATGTGTTAATTATCAAAATAGATAAATAAAAGGCACTGTCATTTAAAATGCTCATAGCTTAAACTCTCGAAAATGCGAGACCTATTGCATTGCAAATGCTTGTTAAATGTGAGCTGAGGTAGGATCAGCATTCACTGTAGGAGGGAGCTCCCTGCGACTTTGAGGTTGGGAAGCTATGGCATTTGCTGAAGTGTGCAGAAGGAAAGTGTTTTAGAATGCACAATTAGGGCTGAAGATGTGAGCAGCTCACAGTGGGGTCAGGTCACTTGATGTCCAGGCCACTTCTACAGTCGCACAGCAAGACATATGCATTCGGAAGGAAAGTATAATTTTTTTACATTTTTGCCGAAATTACTTAATTTTTGACTGTAAGCCTTCTGCTTTTAAACAAAGTGTTTAAGCAAGCACACAGAAGGAGTCCCTTTGCATTAACACATTCCTGCCTCGGTTCCAAATCAGAGATTGTTTTGTAAACATACCAAGTCTACAAACAATCGCAGAGCAGTACATAAATATTCCTTCCTGACAGCCCACAACTTTACAAGGCCATGCCAATGGCAGATGTGCACTATGCAATTGTCAACATTACATGAGTGCAGTAAAGCTAGAGGTTGATACATTTAATCACACCTCAGCCATACCCGTTCTTTCGATGACATTCATAAGGAAGTTCTAATCTATGGAGTTACATGTCTTAGTGGCATCAAAAAAAAGGTGGCAACTGCCTCCATCTCAGGGTCAATCTGGTTAGTAACAGCAAACAGAGTGCGCAAATTGTCTGCAGTAGAGCATCCGGGATTTAACCAAATTGGTCAGGGCGCACCACCCAAGGGAATGTCTATTGGCAAGTATTTGGGCTAGGATTTTATTGTCAACGTTTATGAATAATGGCAGTTGTAATGACACGCTAAAGTATACAAAAAGTGATGGATGGAATGCTGGGTTGCATGTGTTCTGGTTCAAGGAGGACCCGGCGTGGCGTTTTAGGCTGAACTGTTCCAATTGGAGCAGGATAAAGACTGATTTGCTTATGGCTGGGTCCAAACTGAAGAGGCATGGTGATCAATATAACGATGGATTGGGTTGCGGCCCTAGTGATTACCAGTGGCTGAGATTAATTCAAGCATTCCATCCATAACTTTTTAGGTCTCGGACCGACGGCTGGCTTGCCAGCCGGAAGTCGGAGAATTATTGTCTTTCAGTGAGGGGGCTTAAACCCGCCTCTCTCCTCATCTCTCCTCCATTGGCTCGCTTCCTAAACGGAGGCCAGCCATTGGAGGAGAGAGGCGTCCCTCGAAAGAAGCTCCGTCTCTTTCGGATTCGGGGGCGTGTTCGTGCCATTCTTTCCACTTTTTAGCCACGTCCCTTTTGGGGACGGCCAAACACGCCCCCGAATCCGAAATTTTCGGATGTTTGCGGCCGCCATTTTGGTTCCCCTGTTGAGGAGTCCGCATCTCTGCTTTCCTTCCCTCCCCAGTCAGTCCGGGCTCCGGTGCAGTTCGGGCTCATATTTCCGCACCCCTGGCTCACGCGGTCCCCCGCGATCGCCCTTCCGAGTTCCCTTCTGGCTTTACCTCTGCGGCTCGAGTGTGCCCGAGAGCATGCACGCGAGAAGCACTAGCACTGCAGCGCCGCCATTTCAGCGTGGGTGAAGAACAATTACAAGGTGAGTACTTGTCATGGTTGGCTCTGCTGTTTGAGTGGGGATCTCGGGGGCTGCTGAGGATGAACAGCGCTGCTGCACGCACTTTGCTATCCGTGTATCTCGGAAGACACACGTGTGGTAGGAACGCGACCCCCACTCCTGACTGGCCGATGTTAGGGAGACTATGGGGCGAGCAGCCGATGGAGAAAAGTGCAGCTGCACGCACCTTGTGTGCCCCGGGGCGTACAATCACCTCGTGGTTTGGTTGGCATGGCCAGTTCACTTGGTCGCTGCTGGTGAACAGCGCAGGCGCGCTCCCTACTGGCCGATATTAGTGAAACTGTGCGTAGTGTATGCTCACCAATTTCCATGAGCACTGAGTGTGTCTGGAATGTAGTGACTGGGGTCGTGAAGTGGGTGGGGGGAGGCCGCATACCCTGTGAGAGATCGCAGTGGGATTCGGCAGTGGCAGAAGGCAATGAGTACAGCAGCCGATGGAGAAAAGTGCAGCTGCACGCACCTCGTGTGCCCCGGGGCGTACAATCACCTCGTGGTATGGTTGGCATGGCCAGGTCACTTGGTCGCTGCTGGTGAACAGCGCAGGCGCGCTCCCTACTGGCCGATATTAGTGAAACTGTGCGTAGTGTATGCTCACCAATTTCCATGAGCACTGAGTGTGTCGGGAATGTAGTGACTGCGGTCGTGGAGTGGTTGGGGGGAGGCCGCATACCTTGTGAGAGATCGCAGTGGGATTCGGCAGTGGCAGAAGGCAATGAGTACAGCAGCCGATGGAGAAGAGTGCAGCTGCACGCACCTCGTGTGCCCCGGGGCGTACAAAAACCTTGTGGTTTGGTTGGCATGGCCAGTTCACTTGGTCGCTGCTGGTAAACAGCGCAGGCGTGCTCCCTACTGGCCGATATTAGTGAAACTGTGCGTAGTGTATGCTCACCAATTTCCATGAGCACTGAGTGTGTCGGTGTATGCTCACCAATTTCCATGAGCACTGAGTGTGTCGGGAATATAGTGACTGCAGTTGTGTGGTGGGGGGAGGCCGCGTACCCTGTGAGAGATCGCAGTGGGATTGGGCAGTGGCAGAAGGCAATGAGTACAGCGGCACCACTGTGCTCTGAGGCGCGGAGATACCACTGTCTTCCCGTGTCCTACTCCAGACCAGACACGAGCAGGTCTCGGTGGCAGCGGTGTCGGCAGCAGCCATTTTGGTGCAGACTCCCTGTTAATGATGGCAATAGTCCTTCCTGTAAGTGCTTGTAGTAAATGTTATCCTACAGCAACTCACTGAAGGCTCAAAGTACTTCTATCAATCGGTGCACCTGCCCTGCTCACCGACACTTATTTTATCAACCCCAGACAATGAGAGGCTGAGCGGGAACCTGTCATCAGCAGGACCACAACCCGCTATGCCTCCGTACCCTATATCGTATGATGTGATAGATATGGGATGAAACACTATAATATGATCTGATCTGAAAAAAGCTTCCTGCCAATGAAGAAAGCGTTGGATTACAAAATAGCGCTTTCTTATGACACCCACATAAAAGTCTGATCCCACCTGTGCTCCCCTTCATTTTACAATGGCTTTCTTTTTCACAGTGTTAGGTATCAACCTTTGGCTTACAAAATGCGTCATTTAGTGGAAATATATATTTACACATTTTATACATGTATGCGCCGGGTTGGAAGGCTGTGCCTGTGTGTTGCAATACTTTGCACACACCACAAGTCACGTAACCTTTTCAAAGGTGCTCGTTTTCTCTACCTCGAGGTGCAGGGGCTGAAAGGATTAGCCGGTTCTGTCAGGGCTCGAAGTGCAGACAGACCAGGCCCACCGGGGACTTGCTGCTTACACAAAATCCTCTTCAGCAAGCGCATTAACCCACTCAGCAGTCTTGCAGCCTACAACCACTTTATGGTTTCACTTTTAAGTAGACGGGAAGCTCCGGTGGTTGGCCTCGGATGTGCGTTGCTGAGTCAGCCGGCTCACGAGCCACGGGGAATTCTGCACTTTGAAGGATTTCAGTTATTTAATTATGTATTTTATGTTTAGTGCTTTCACCAGCCCTGGCGTCACCCTTCAGCACAGCATTGAAAAATATGGATGCCGCGCCTTCCTAATGTGTGTACTGATACATTTGGAAAGCGTTTCACAACAGAGCTAATGTGCCACAACACCCTCCCACATACATTACAGAAGAAGGGAACCCCGCCATTTTAGAGACCCTGGGGAAATTAACAGTTTAGTAAACAACAGTGATTCACTTAGGCCATTAAGGAAAAGGGGTATTTAAAAAAAAAAGAGAGAATTTCACTCAACAGCCTGACGCTGCTTCTCCCCGTCCTCTTCGGGCGACGCAGGAAGCAGACTAACCTGAGCCAATAGCAACCCTGCTGTCATTAGCATGATAGCAGTGTCATGATTCGTCGTGCTTGCTGCCCCCTGTTCCGTTGTGCTTGCTGCCCCCTGTTCCGTTGTGCTTGATGCCCCCTGTTCCGTCGTGCTTGATGCCCCCTGTTCCGTCTTGCTTGCTGCCCCCTGTTCCGTCGTGCTTGCTGCCCCCTTTTCCGTCGTGCTTGCTGCCCCCGTTCCGTCGTGCTTGATGCCCCCTGTTCCGTCGTGCTTGCTGTCCTGCCCCCCTGGCTGTGCTTGCTCCCCTGGCCCCTGGCTGTGCTTGCTCCCCTGGCTGTGCTTGCTCCCCTGCCCCCTGGCTGTGTTTGCTCCCCTGCCCCCTGGCTGTGCTTGCTTCCCTGCCCCCTGGCTGTGCTTGCTTCCCTGCCCCCTCGCTGTGCTTGCTTCCCTGCCCCCTGGCTCTGCTTGCTTCCCTGCCCCCTGGCTGTGCTTGCTTCCCTGCCCCTTCGCTGTTCTTGCTTCCCTGCCCCCTCGCTGTGCTTGCTCTCCTGTGTGTGTATGTGGCTCTGGGTGTGTGTGTGTGTGGCTCTGGGTGGGTGTGTGTGCGGCTCTGGGTGTGGGTGTGTGTGTGTGGCTCTGTGTGTGTGTGTGTGGCTCAGGGTGTGTGTGGCTCTGGGTGTGTGTGTATTAAAGGTAGAGCTATTGGCATTGCTCATGACTTCTTTTTTTTTTAATCATAAATAAATGGCATTGTCATTTACATTGCCAATAGCTTAATTGTTAAATAAATGGCATTGTCATTTACAATGCCAATAGCTTAATCGCTCGCAAATGCATGAGCTATTGGCAATGTAAATGACAGTGCCATTTATTTATGATTTAAAAAAAATAAAAAAAAGTCATGAGCAATGCCAATAGCTCTACCTTTAATAATGCCGAGACCATTGCATTGTAAATGCTTGTTTGTATGCTATGGCAGTTGGTATGAGGCACATTTCTGCTGAGGTTTGTTAGGCTGTAATAGAGTAATTACGAAAGTCTACCACATGGTTGAAGACAACATTCCAGATTCAGGACTCATTGTATACTGCATGTAGTAAGGGAGCAAGGAGAGCCATATGTTCCGTATAGAATTCAGCCGGCAAGCTCTCCCCCCCCAACCTCCCCCCAACACAAGTAGCTGAGCCGTTTTTCAAGTATTTGATTACTGCTTTAATTTCTTAAGCGTTATTGGGGAGTATGGTGGTTCATGTTGGCGAACCTCAAGCTACGCCAGGTTCCTCTGTTTAAATCTTCATTCAGATCTTAAGATGTCAAGTCTGTTTTAGAAAAATGTAAGTCTGTGGGGCGTGGTTTGGGGCACTGCAAATTTGGTGGCTCTACCCTAAGCTCCACAAAGATTTCGGCGTGTCTGCTGGGCCAAGTGACTTTATAGCTCCTAATAAGATCACGTTCATGTGACGGAACCTAACAGTAAGGAAATTACTGCTGTCCCTCACACTAGCCCCAAACCGGGATTTTTCCGACCAAATGTTTCCGTGAAGAGACCTCTGATCTTTAAACCACCACGCCACCAACACATGGAACTAATCCTGGCACATATAAGAAAGATCAAAATGATAAAGTGGCTGGAACACAAAATATCTCGCAGAACTATGCTAGATAAGCTGTCATTCGTCGGAAAGGCTTTTTGGCCTTATGGAAAAGGCTCACAGATCTGGAGATCCCATTCACATTCACTGGCCCCTCCAAATTCTGAATCACATTTAAAGGACAGATAAAAATCTTCTCAGACCCTTTAGAGTATCGGCCTTCCTAGATAGCAAATCGGAATCACAGATGAACTCAAACTCCCTTCCTGGAACCACTGCGAGTTCCTGACATTCCCAGGTGACATTTGCACTACGATTGGCATCAGTTACGTATCACTTACATATCCTTTAGACGTTTGTTGGACTTTCTTTTGCTATAAGAACACTGGCAGATGTTGGTTTTGTTGCTTTTTCCTTTGGTTACAGATTCTTAAATGTCTTGGTGTCCGCCTCTAACCCCATGCTCATTATATGATATACTCTTTGTTAACATGCTTTAAGTATGCCAGTTTTGTCTACTTGATAAAGGCAATGCTTTAAGACACCTTATGCCTACACTGTGGTCTGTTAAGTAGTTATACTGAATCTAAGACAGACTAGAACTGTGTAAGCCTTTATCGGAGACAAGTTCACCCACACATCCAGCACATTTGGCAAGTCACCAGGACAGACCCCACTCTACCATGACTCGGTAACCTATCTACAGTAACGGCTATATTCTTCAGACACCAAATCTAGAAACAGGCCTCTCATGTTCACTCAGCTAATGGCAAGGTTCACTTGACCATTACAGGAACAACAAGCTTCTGTCGCCTTGATGAGCTCCTAGTAGGCACCTCACTTCTAAGGGCACTTTCGATGCAGAGATCCACCCCATTCTCATCTCAGACCACGCTGCAATCTCCATATCCATTCTTAACCTTCCTGATGAAGGTGATAATCGTTTCAGGTGGGTAAACACTGACATCCTAGAAAATGAAACAGACGTGGCAGACCTAAAGAAATAAATTGAACAATTCTTCAGTGATAACAAACATTGTGTTTCTTCCTCTGTGACGCTTTGGGATGCTCTCAAATGTGCCATTCGAGGTCAAATCGTTAGACAAATGGCCCAAAAAAATCACAGCATCAAAGAAACTCTACAATCTATAGGCACTGAAATCAAAAATAAGGAGGAAGCTTTTAGACACTCTAACAAGAAGTCCCTACTAAAGGACATCAAACAACTAAACAAAACATACAATACCGTTGTCAGTAAACGGGCTAATCTATAGTTGCTGGCCCAAAAATCCAAACAACTCCTTTTTTGCAATAGAGCCAGCAAAGCGCTTACAGCTACCCTCAATTAAAAAAATCGTAACAACCAAATCACACATAATAGGGCCCGAGATGGCTTTCAGAAAGTTAAAACCAAAGAGACACTCGAGGTATTTAAAGTGTTCTTTGAAAATCTTTACACCGCACGACAAAATGAACTGTTTGGCATTTCTAAACTCCCTCCCTACTGCTTCTGTATCCAACACAGGCAAAATGCATTTAATTGAGCTAATAAGAAATAAGAACATTTGAGATCATCAAGATAAAGTCAATCCGCTTCGGGAAAGCACCAGACCCCTATGGGTTCCCCATCATTTTCTACAAAACATCCTAAAAATACCCTTTATCGTTCTCAGCGGCAAGTTATCCAGAACAGCCTCCGATGTTTCGTGATTCCCAAAGAGTGCAAAGACCCCTCTGATCCGAAAAACTTCTACCCCATCTCACTACTAAACATGTAAGCCAAAATATATGTCCAAATTCTAGGCAAAAGATTAGAAACATGCATCCCCATACTTATCCAGTACTCCCAAACCGTTTGTTCCTGTTATCATGCCGGGACGGATCTTAGACAGGCTATATCTTCATTAATCACCGTCATCTTGGACCGCTGCTGAAGGAGTTTGTGGCTATTCGCCCTTCGCGCCCCTACGGGTTTTTTGAATACATACCTTCGCTTAGCAGTTTACCGTGTACTGCTACGTGTGACCGGATTACGCCTGTCGCAGCCATATATTCGGCATCCATTGGATTAAAGTCTCCAGTGCCTGTATTAGGATTCTACTAAAGTTTAAGCCCTGACGAAGATCCAACATGGAACGAAACGCGTTGGTTGTTTTACGATCTTGGTAAAAAATTACCGAAATAAAGAAAACTTTTTTCTATGGACTCAACGCCCCTGTGTTTGATTACAACGAGTGCGCCTTCTATTTTTCCATGAACAACTCCCAAACGTGCTTTGTCAAGGGGGACTCGCCACAGTCAACATATGCACATTTTGCCATAAATAGAAACGGCCCACCTTTCCTCAACTCCGACAGCGGCGATAGCTCTTGATGCCGAGAGGGCCTTCAATAAGGTCTCCTGGCTTTTCCTCCATTCAGTCCTTGAGTCGCTTAACCTCGGAAATACATTTATTAATATGGTTATGGTCCTACATGCCAACCCCAAAGCAAACATAAGATTAAATGGCACCACTTCTACTTCCTTCCACCTTCACTGAGGTACTAGGGAGGGTTGCCCTCTCTACCAGCTGCTTCTTACTCATGATTGACCCCTTACTTAAATTATTCAACTCGTCCTCTGATATTAAAGGATTTCCATTTGTCTCTAAAGTCTATAAAACCGCAGCATACGCCGATGACATCCTCATTTTCCCAGAAGACATTAAGAAGGCTATCCCAAGTAGCACCAATATTATCCAGGAGTTTGCAGGGGATTCATGATATACCTTAAACAAGAAAAAAACGAGGTTTTCCCTCCAAACCTTTTATGCTTCTCCTCACACTTATGTGATTCAGGACTCAAGTGGCAGCCCAAATGCCTTAAGTATCTGGAGATTTGGTTTTGCAATGATCTAGCTGAAACACTGCAATAAAACGAATCCCAGACCATTACCTAAGTCAAAGACCTGCTCACCTCCTGGTCACCTAAATACATTTTGTGGTGGGGCAGGCTCCAAACCCCAAGATGATGATCAGTTCAATAGTGAAGTTTGTGTCCACCATGTTATCTCTGAAACTTTCTCTCTCTTTATTTCCAAAAATCGATAAAATAACTTCAGAATTTCTGTGGAATGATTAAAGAGAAAGGATATCATATAAGGCCCTTAGACACATCCTCCCTCAAGGGTGCTATAAGCTCCAAAACTTGAGCCTATATCTATCAGTTTTCCTGGCAGCACCGGGCACATTCTGGCTAATCCCAGATATCCTGAATACCCTGCGCTGGATCGAGATAGAATGCAAGCTTTGCTCCCCCTTTAGCATATCTTCCTTCATTACAGTGTCAAGGTTTAAAACCCCTCACTCCCATTGCATACTCACAGATATGGCGGCTGCACTAAATCTTCTAGACAAACGTATGCCGTACTCTATTCATTATTCCAAGATGGCATCACTGTGACACAACCCTAAAACCAAAGCAGGAGTCTCTGCTTATATTGCCCACTCGTGGGCCTCCAAAGGCCTCAGGCAAATCCGGGACCTATATGATGACAACAACGCCCCAATTTCCTTTTCACAACTGTCGAAAACATATAACCTCCCAAACTTAGACTTCAACAGATTCCTAAAGATCAAAGTAAAACTGTCCAAGTTCAACCATACCAATCATTCTATCCTTTCCGCCCGGCTTGTTAAATGGCACCATTCAGGTCATATTGGCTCAAGAATCTGCTAAACCTTATCCAACTCCCACCAACTACAAATATACTATACTCAAAATGGTCCAAGCATTTCGACCCCGATGTGTCTGACTACATTTCTGAAGAAAACTGGCAAAATAATGGCATACTCTCTCTTCACAACAAAATCGCTCCCTCTCTTCTACAATTCAATTTCTTTACTGCACTGGACCTCAGCCAGACTACATAAGTTAAAATTGTGAGAAAATGATACTTGCTAAAATTACAACTGAGTCAGGCTCACACCAACGTATGCTCTTTAACTGCCCTGTCCTGGATCCACGGGCCCTAATACAGAATCATCTTTCAGCTATATTTCACAGACATCCAGAGACTCAACGCCACGCTCAGAGAGGTACAACATTGACTCTCAAGTAATCATCAAAAACTCAATCAAGAGAAAACGGAAACACTCCTCATCTCCAACAAGGAAGATAACCCCCAAATTGCGGAATGGCTCAAAGCTATTGATTCTCTCAATGGCAACCTCACCCTGGCGGACTCTGTAAAATCTCTAGGTATCACCCTAGACCTGAAACTGGACATGAACAAACACATTAAATGCTCTGCAAAAAACTCCTTCCTCAACTTGAAGCTACTGCACAAAATAAAACCCTTCCTCCCGCCCAAGGACCTTTAACAAGTCACTCAAGCACTGGTGCTGTCCAGACTAGACTACGGGATTGCAGCCCTTGATGGTACAGTAAAATCTCACCGCGCCCCCCTAAAAACAACCCTCAATGCAGCAGCCAGAATGGTCACCGGAACTAAGAAATTCGACATCTCACTCGCACTCAGAGAACTCAAATGGCTCCCAATTGAAATGCGGGCCAGCTTCAGAGCAGTCTGCCTCACGCACAAAGCCCTTCGAACAGGCAAACCGGAATACCTGGCTTCCAAACTCAAAAAGGCTGGCCAGACCAGGAACCTCAGGAGCTCCAATACTCTGCTACTCATCCAGGTGAAAATACGCAAACAAAAAACAGCGGCCAGGTTGTTTGCTGGTAATGCTCCCAAAATCTGGAACTTCATTCCCCCCCACATCAGAACGATCCCCTCTTTCGCAAAATTCAAAAGCCTGATCAAAGTCCTCTTCCTCGATCGCTCACTAGCGAACCTATAGGATCCACGGAAGTGCCTTAGCTGGAACTCCACCTGACTTTAACTCTGTGTCCTATTACATTGACATCCGCTACCGCCCGGACCCCTACCAAACCCCTACCCCTTCCCTCCGCCCCGAATAAGAAAACGTATCGGCTACTCGTTCTTTGTGACCTGCATTCATCATGTTTCTTTTCGTTCCATTTTTTTACTCTTTATGTCTGAACTCCACTCGTCACGAATCACTATGTTCTACTATGATCTCTGCGCTGCTTGATTGCATATAAGTCACTTGTTGTGAAGCGCTCTGATGCCCTCGGGTCTAGCTAGTGCTATATAAAACTCCTAAAATAAAATAAATACCCATAACTTTGAACTTACCCATGGTAGCACTGGGCCGTTGGGCCTCCAGGACCACTTTGAACCAAAATGCCAATGGCTTGGCACTGCTTGACCTCTTACTGGTGAGTGCAGTGAAAGTTATCCTCTCTAAATGGGAACCATTTAACAATCTATCTCACCATACCTGGTGGGCATGGGTTTAATTCCTCTGGGGAGCACATAGCTCTGAATATAGACACCAGATCTGCCCCTAAATCTTGAATTTAGCTTTGCGTTCCTTAGAAGAGTTCATAGAACTAGATCGAAATAGGCCTACAGTCTTGCCACAGATAGGTTCATGACCCTGAAGATGTACTTACTTAGATCTCTCACTCACCATCCCCCCCACCCACCTCCTTCTCCAATTCTCTTTTTCTTTCTTCTGGCCTTCGTGGCGATACAAGCATATGTTACACAACACGTAGAAACTTTTTTTTTTTAAGTCACAGTACATACACTAGATCATTGGCTGTTTATCAAATTAGATGCGTTGTTCCTCTGTTTTCCAGTCTGGGGATGATTGTATTATTTTCTAGAGATACCGAACATACACTGTACCACTGGCTTTATCGCCAATTATATGTGTAACCTCCTCGTCCCCCGTTGCAGAGGATGAATGTAGTACTGTTCTCCGACCCCAACATTCTCGAGTATGTAATTTCCTTATCATATGCTATGTATTCCTTGTCCATTCGTCCAACCTTGTTTGTATCACAATGCCATCTCAGTGCTTGCTTGACTGTATGTTATTAAATAACCAGTGTAATATTTGGAACAAAAAGAAGAATATGTCTATGAAGAACCCAATCTGTGTGCACAGAATATCTGCATTGGTGTTACAGAGCTCCTCAGACCGGTTTTTGAATTGGACAACATCTGAGAAGACCCACGCAGGGTGGATCGTTCCAGCTAGGATGCAACCCAGCTATAACCCTCCTCATGTGTATAATCACAGTGCATTTGCTGAAACATGTAACCTTCCTTTCCACCTTTTTGTCTCTTTTTGTTTAATTTTGTCTGGCTTGCCTGATTTAATTTTTATCTTTTGCAATGACATTCCAGTTCTAATATCTCTGATTCCAGTTGGCTATGCCAGTTATGTCATGTCCTGAGTATCCTGTGCCGTTTATGCATTCTCCTCTAACTACAGTTTTAACAGCCTCCCGCATTGTTGCGTATGTAGCCGCCGACCCATGGCTCTCCTCAAAAGATGCTTGAATTACCTGCCTTATTTCTGTTTTAAAAACAGTAACCAGTAATACAGTGTCTTGTAATCGCCAGAATCTATGGTAGCAAGTGTTATTCGGAATAGCGAGGATAATAATCATAGGTGAGAGATCTAATAGAGTTTTAGGAAGGTGCTTTATAGCCATTTCCCAACAGGGCACATCCCTGGATCCCAGCCAGTAGTCAATCGGTGAGGATAAGCCATTAACAGTACGCGAAGTGTGTATTCTCTGGAGGTTGGGTATAATGTGCGCTGTAAATCCAGCAATTCATAATGGCCTATGATGTCCTACCGGGCCTCTCTCCCCCTAGCATTAGGACCCATGTTATTTTGTTCAATCCTCAGGTTAATGTTAAAATCATCGCCCCTTATAATTGTATGTTGGTTAGCAATATTAAGTCTTTCCCAATTTCAAATAAAAACATCTGGGTCGTCCAAGTTTGGGCCATATGTGTTTGTAATTGGAATATGTGTGGATCAAAGGAGTCCCAGAAGAATCAGAAATATGTCCTCTGTGTCAGCCACTAGGTCTAGGGCTTGAACTGCATACCTTTCTTCTCCAAAACTGCCACACCTTTATGGAAGAATGAGAAAGAGGACAGGGAGTTATAGAGTGCCCATGTTTGGGCAACTTGGTTATTGCTCGCAGGCGCTAGGTGGGTTTCTTGGTGTAATACAAGATCAATTTTATGTCTATTGATGTAGGCAATCACTTATCTGCCTTTATAAAAATTGTGTATACCTCTAGCATTCCACTTCATTAGTTTAATGACATGACAAGCCATATTATTGTAGCAGTTTATCAGCATGCATCGTAGTAATGTGTACCTTACTATTGACCAGATAGTGTGCAGATAGATCTGTGCAGTCAATGTGTACTGTCTTTCTGATGTATAATATAGTTGCCTTAACATACCCACCGCATCGTACCCAAACACCTCAAAGAATCCCCTTAAGATAACCTCCTTTGCAAAATAGGACGATCTAAACAATTTTTTTAAAGTCAGAATATAGTGGTAGTTAACTCAACCCATTCAGGCCATGGAGGCAGTAATGCTTTCAAATGGCCATACTACCAATTCTCTCACTGTATTTGACATGGGCAGCCTATGATGCATTTTGAAAATTAAATAATCGTTCAGCATTAGGAGCAGGGCTTTAAGTGGGTTGAAAAAACTGGGGGGTCTCCTAAAGGGCGTGGCAGGTGTAATTAGGGGCGTGGCTTTAAAACACTTACGCTAAAAATTTGTGTTTAGCATAGTGTGACCCCCGACTTGTATTTTGCTGTTTCTGTCATTGCATCCAGATATGTGATACAACAAGTAACATCATACCTACAACAAGTAAGGACTATTGGCTTTGTCAATGGTTATTAGTTGCATAAGATAAATAAGCTGCAACTATGTCTTGTTACATATTCTATTGAAAAAGCTTTCAATTAAAGCCCTGGTGACCCTACTACAATGTTGCTGCTCCTGTGTTTCAGAAAGAGAAGGGAAATCCAGAAAGAAAATTACTCTTTAAAGGATTTCCCTTACCCCAAAACGCTCACCTGGCATGACGTCATGCCATAACTTCTCCACTAGTGAGCAGTGAGCAGTGCACATTGATGTGCTTGCTGTCTCGAAACGGGTCTCTATCGGGCTGTTTTGCGCCCTGCCACTTTTTTACCTACTGCAGTGATAGCAAACTGCTGTCACTGCAGACCGGAAAAAAAGGACCTGTGCCAGGGCACAAAACAGAGCCCGATAGAGACCCGTTTTGAGGCCCCTTTAAAAAATTTCGGTGCTCAGACCCCTTGAGACCCAGCCCACTTAAAGCCCTGATTAGGAGCCAGCAGTATTATCGACAATTAAACTTTATTACCCGTAGTCCCAAATATGTAACTTTCTCAGCAGAGTTGCATCAAGAATCCCAGGCTGTGTTCTTCCATAGGCATTTCACGAAAGGGGGTGCAATGTCACTCCACATCGCTAAGGCAAGCTGTGGAAGAGCTAGCCAGACCTTTCCCAATCTTCCTTCCAGACATGGACGGTTTATTAATAGTCATTTACTGTGAAAAGATTATCTTTACCCTTTCATTTCTCCCAATTTCTGCTTAGCCGAGATTTGTGTCCCCACCCTGTTTTTCTGTGAACTTCTTCCCTCGCCACTTGAGACCGAACTATTTTGTCTGATGCCCGATGGAGCTAACTGGTTTAGCTATAGGGGAGATGGGCCGTGGATTCCCTCCTTGGTCGGCACCTACCCAGTCGGTCTTTAGACAGACTTCCTTTCGTCTCTCCTGTTGTCTCTTCCCTTATCCTCCCTTTCTCACCCCCCCTTACCCCCTCCACTACCTTTCTCTCTCTTTTCTCTCCTCTCCTAATGTATTGCCTATTTTTTGATGTAATGAGTAATTGTTGATCTTTTTTGTTACATTGTTGAATCTCATGTAAAGCGCTCTGATACCTTCGGGTCTAGCCAGCGCTATATAAAACTCTTTAAATAAATAAATACATAATTTACTCCTAGCATCTTGATTGTGTAAACTCTGGGTAGAGCGTGATCGATGGGCCGTTTCTGGCCATTTGTAGGATTTTATCACAATTTGTATAACTGAGAAGTGTAACAATAATTGGGCCGGGCGGTACACCTGCAACTGCTCTCTGGGCGAATAACCGGTGTGGATGTTCAATAATAAATACCTGAGAGAAGCTGTCTCTAAGTTCAAGTAAGCCAGGGTAGACCCCGAGCAAGCATCGGAGCCTATTGGAATGAAAGAAGACCCTCGACAGGGCCCAAAGTTCGCTGGAGACAAGAGTCGCCCAGCCTTAGCAACGTCCAGTCAACGCGATGCACAGAGACGCAGTTCCTGCAGTGTTGATGAGGGATCCTGGCCTCAGACTTGGTCTGAAGACAGGGCGGACCTCAAAGACGTTGTAGAACTGCCTCATATGTTACTGAACCTGTTGGAGTCCGGAGGAGCCCAGGATCAGCAATTCGGTCAGCTATGGTGCAGTGCCTGCAGATGCAAAAGGAGTGACTCCTTCACTCCAAGGGAGATTCCTTCGGATGTCTTTGGATATCCACAGGTCCAGGATGGAACCTGTTTGGGGCACAGACACTGATTATGCAGCGACTTGCAGAACGGAGAGGTGGCAATTGGTGACCGTGGGTATCAGAGTCACAGGGACAACGTCTCCTGTGGACATCAGTGTGGCGGCTCACCTGGTGCGCACTCTACAACGGTACTCACTTGTGTCTTTTATGCTTTCTGATCCACATACACAATTGTTTTTGCATTTTTTACGCACTCTTTGCACCTTTTTTCTATATGGTTGTGGTGCCACTACATGGGTCCAGGACTTGGGGCATCACTGATAGATTTCTGCCTGCTCTACCAGAATTTGAATCTTCTCTTTTACCTTGTTTTTCACTCCCTACAGGACAGACCCGGAATAATACACACACAGTAGGTAGCACCCAGGGCCACCAACACAGTGTGGGGTGGTTTGTCCACCTTATATATATATTGTGTCATGATGAAGCGCCACAGATCCATATAACCAGTTTAGGCACGAAACATGTTGACTCTTTTTTGAAGTAGGGACCATAGTTAGGTCCCTCCCATGAGACAGCGGAGACTTCCCCTATCCAGTCTCAGCACCCTGACTGGGTATTGCAGCGCTGGCCCGATGATGAGCACCGCCCTTTGATGAAGCATGACATCCCCTAGGGGATCGGTGAGGGCACCATAAATAGTCTCACTGAATGTCCCCATTCAGCACTCTGTCCCAGGCACTCTCCACCTTTTGAGAGACTGTGCCTCTCACTCTATTCTTTCCAGGAACATTAACCCTTTTTTGTAATTTGAATTCTATATAGGAGCACGGGCTTCGGGACCTCATAATCAGGCTCCCTGTCCCCCATACTCCTTCCTCACTAGCAAGAGGTCTTTCTTGATACTTACTAGAGTACACCAGCAGCCAATTAGGAATCTACCAAGGTACTCACCATAGCCAATTTAGGGAGGAAGCACAGGGCTGGGGTCCTGATTGGCATGATCTCAGCTAGACCAGTCAGAAAAACAGTATGACACCAGCAAAAAGTGGGGGTAACCATGAAAGCAGATCGTACTTTCCTAGAATCTCCATGGTGTGCCGCCAGAGATTGAAATCCTATTCCCCCATATAACTTCCGGGTCCCAGGCCAATCACGCCCTGAATTCTTCATCGTATTGGGCCTAAGCATATCCTCTCCCCAGAACCTTCTGAATTACATCTATGTAATTAAACATGGCCATGCAGCGCTTCAGGATATTTTCACAGTATATGCTGGTGTAAATGAAAAACACTGCAGTCCAATTCTCTATTGTGAGCGGTACCTTTAGTTGCTTCGTCATCTAATATTCTTCCTCTTTTGAACCCGCCTTGGAGCATCTCCACATACTCCCCCTTCCGAATACACTCTTTTTTAGCTAACATGAGATGAGCCCCAAATGGTTTACTAATGCCCATGTAGGGTAACTTCTTTATTTTGAGTTCTTTGCTTTCTGACCCAACCTTCTTTTCCCCTGCCTCATCTGTCCCCCACTACCTACCCCTGGGGCTGTACCCGACTCCATTGTACTGTCTCCGCTTTTCTTACCATGGAAGCTATCCTGCGCGCCAATGCCCACACCCACATCCACCATGTACTTCCCTTTACACTAACACCCCCACTCCCTTCTGGCATGCCACTTACATTCATGGCGGTGGATACCACCTTTGGTGCCCCTGCTTGGCCTTACCTGGCACCAAGGTCAATGCCCATGCTGAAACAGTCCACCTCGCCAGGGGTCTCGGTGGCTCCGCAAATCTAGCTGGCTGCTCTATGGTAACCTGTAACACACTTGACACTTGATGAGTTGAGCTCCTCCAACACACTTTTGCTGCTCATCCTGCACTACTCCTTCTTCCAGGCTATCATCCTCATTATCTAATACTATGATACCTAGTGGGTCCTCCATGTCGCCCTAACTAGGGCCTTCACCCATTTCCTGCTTGGATACAAATCCGGAAGTAAACCCCGTAGTGCGGCGTGCGGTGCCTTGGGGGGTGGGGAGAATTAACCCATCGCTGTCGCACTACCAACGCTATTCACCTGTCCGTCGCCTAGCCTGTGCCAGAGGCCATCCTAGACCTACCAGCTGATGCAGCCAACAAGTTAGTTCTGGACATTCATTTGCCGGCCACATAAAGATCCCCTGCCAACGTCAGGTGAACCGCACTGAGCCCAGTCCGCGCTTCCCCTATGTGTTGACGAGCCGCATTCAGCTCTACGGAGTCCAGAAATCTGCACCACTCCTGAACTTGTAAGAAAGGTGACAGAACTGGTGTGCTGGTACCCTGCGCCTGCCCTAACATCTCCATTGTACCCCCATGCTCTGCAACGGCTCCTGGAGGCCCCTCTCCCACCCGAGAACGTCTGCACTCTCCATCCCCCGTTGCCCTACCCCAGGGTTGCCGCATGGACACCTTGACGAAATCCACATCCTCTATAAGTTCATCTACCCCATCGTCATCCTCCCCACCTCATTCCAACTTGGCTGCCACTAATGCAGACGCGGGCCCTGCTTTGCCCCTGTGGCCCCCCTCCTCTCATCTCCACTGGGTCTAGATTCTCTTCTCCCCCAAAGCCCCCCAGCAGCTTCCTGGGACTGTGGCCCCTCATTATCCCACTGCATGGACCCACCTTTCCCCAAATACACATTTAACTGCGCTACACTATACATCCCCACTCCACACACCTCCTCCCAAGTGGTTATCAAGACCCACCCCAGTCCGCTATGTCCCTCTCCAAGCTAGAAAACCTCACCACTTCACTTTCCCCCTTGCCCCTCCTAGCCACTTCCTCTTTTCAGGAGGCGGCATTTCCCCCACCACCTGCTGATTGTGCACAGGGCTTCTCTCAGCTGGGCACATACCCCCATGGCCCCTCACCTACCCTTCCTCACCCTGCAGCTTCCATGCTGCCTCAAAACAAACCACTCGCTTATTTCAGCCCCGCCCCATCTCACTTCAGAGCAAGCGGGCAGTCCAGCTGACGCCTCCTGCTTCTGCTCGTTCCTTAGCTTAGCGGCCCTGTATACTCGCAGAGTGCCCGTCAGGGTCACTGTGCTTCCCTCATTGGCACCAGGCACCCCCATGACCATAGCCAAGGCAAAGCCCAGGCCGCAAATTCCTTTCACTACCAAGGCCCCACCCCCGCATCAACAGAAACTTGCATGCTCACAAGGACGAAGGCCCGGACCACACCAGACGGCCCTGCTCCCCATCTCGCTTTGAGGTGCTGGGCTCCGCGACACAGAGCAAACCCTCCCACTTACCCCTTCATGTGTGGCCACCACTGCCTGCTGCTTTCGCGGTGGTGACAGGCCAACACTGACGCAGCTGACAATGGCCATGCTGGACGGACTACCGACACCACAGTCTCCTCTCCGACCACAAGGTCAAGTTTCCCAGCCTGCTGGAGAAGCAGCATCACCTCCGCCACTCGCGCATCACTCGTCATGCCTCTAAGGGAAGGAATCGTACTAATAGCTATATAACCAGCACAATAAAGCCTACACCCAGTGGTCAAAGTGGGGTAAAAAAAAAAGTAGGGGAACTGTGGGCGGAGACTCCGATGGGGGGAGAGGGGGGATTGGGGGGAGGGGGTGTGAATCAAGGATTGGATGAGTGGACGGAGTCAGAGGTGTGGCCAGAATGGGTCAAACATGTGTAAAAATGTCTAAAGAATAAATTATAAGAAAATATATTGCATTAAGCTGTAGCCTTTTTTGTTGTCGCATAATTTAGTCAACACTGCGGCATCATTTTGTCCCCCATTGCTACATAATTCCAGTGGCTCCAGAGCAGGTAGCACATGTTAAAAATGATTTTGCATGAAGCAGAGAGACTGTGAAGTTTTCAAACTTAGTTTGGTGTGCGTGCAAATCCTGCATTGCCGATCCTTGGTGAGTTGCAGCTACTACTGCTGAAACAAGGCCAATGGAGGTACCAATGGGTGAGGCGACTGGCCTCGATGGCAGGGCCGGCTTTAGTACTGGTGGCGCCCTTGCAACAATGTTTGTTGGTGCCCCCAATGATCACCTACGCCTTGGACTCCCTCACTACCACCCTTTAACAGTCCCTCTCAAGTCTCGATAACCACACTCTTTCTTAGATGCATTTAATTTGATTTACAGCACCACTCGTACCAGTGTACGGTGTCAGAGCACGTTACATCACACACACTACACAGAGACAATCATTTATACGGGTGTAAATCGCTGAATAGGAAATGTTACATAAGACAAAGGACTACAAGGTGTAGAAGCCACATGACAACCCTACTAGTAAGAAGTATAGTTTAATAGCTCACTGTTCTATGTTAGGATTTTAACTTATAAGCTGCAAGTAACAAAAGGATCTCTCTGACAAAAGCAGTAACCTACTAACCTAGTTAACATTATGTGCACTTTGTGATCTGCATGCTACATGTTCTTTGCAGCAGGCACATTAACCCTCTGTGCTACCTTTCCAGGAGTCAACCCTTCCACTAGACAAAACTCCCGATCTCTCTCTAAGAAGAACAATAATCACCAAAGTTATCGTGAGATTTTTATTGTTGTTGAAAATTGCTGGACGCCAGGAAAGTGGCAGCAAGTTTTTTTAAAACCATAATATACTTGCAAACAATATGCACCCAACCGAAATAGGAACCCAGTGCGGTCACATCGTTCGCACCGCCCTAACCTGCTCAAAGTTCATGTGACCTCAGTGACAGAGTCACAGTGACTGGATCACTGTTTCTTTAGGGTGTGCGGCTTCGTAGGCCTGCCGGCAAGACTGGAGATGAACTTCAGTATGGATTGTGGTGGACAGGCCTTCAAGGTTAACCCACAATTGACACCACTAGGATACACCTGCTTGTGATAAGACCTCAGGTCTAAGGTCTAGTGGGGCCTTCTAAGGTCTAGCATGGGAATATGCTCCCTCAGTAGAGTGGACTGGTCATGAAGGCTGAACCTGGGTCCCCAGTGCCAAATTCGACATCTCTGGCCATAGTGCCACATCCTCTCCCCCACTGAACATCATACTGCCCCACTGAGAGAAACTTGCACTGCTTTCAGTTACAACCTAATTGTGCCCGCTATAAACACTTGGATGTGGCTCAATTCAAATTATGCACTTGATAAGAGTAATATGCTACCTAAAAAAAAGTAGAAGCAAAAACTCATAGGGAATGCAAGATTAAGTAAAAAATGTGAAATGTAAACAGAAACAACATGGTTACCTTAACGATCTCTCACTCACTATTCAGAAATCAGCGAGTGGTTTTACCTGAAAAGTTAAGGACATGACTACAGGGACCTGAAGGGAACCGTTTCAATGTCCATTGCTTATATCCTTACAAAACGTAAGCAGTATGGTTTAAAAAGACCACATCCATAAACACAGAGCCATGGTACACATTTTGTTTTACAATCCACCCATCAACCAGGTATTGCAATACATCCAGGAATGGAGCACTTCCGCACCTGGGGACAACAATGCTGTTCAAAGAAAGACGAGAAAACAAAAGTAAGGCTTCACTGCAAAGTCCGTAAAGTGAGTCTGATGTGTTTGGATGTGAATAAAACCAATCTGGCCACTTTTGCAACCACTTGTCTTGCTTTATTTAGTTATGTATTTATATTTCATATTTGAAACCTTTTATTTCTCTCCATCTGGAGGCTGCACTTTGGAATAGAAAAATGTCAGAAAAAGCGCATTTCCGGCAAGAGTGTTTTTCTATTTTGGATCCATTTCACAGGGAAGCAACTAAATGAATGAAGGAAAGAGAGGTTGTGAACCGTTTCTTCAAGTCACGGTTTTCAGTAAGTTAGGAGCAAGACAGAAAGAGAGGGAATAATAGGAAGAGGGAGGGGGGGTAGCAGCCAGCACAGAAAAGAAGAGGACATTGTCTGTGTCTTCGCTGGGCAGTAAGGAAGAGAAAGAGTCCTTTTCCTTCTCTGCCCATCCCTGAACGTCCACGAAAGCAAGCCGAGCCTTATCTGAATGCCTTTGCTATTTCTGCCATCCTGGGACACAGTTTTGAAGAGAAAGTAGGGGAATAGAATCTTTTTAATAAAAGAAGTAGGGGCACGCCGTGCCCTTCCGATCCCGCCCACTTCAACCACTGCCTACACACCAAGACCACCATATTGCAAAGAGACACCTATGACTCCCTGCCACCAGCTCGCCTGAACCTAAGACAGAGGCAGGGAGCCCCAAAAAAAACCTTAAATATGTTTTGAGCTATGATTGCCCTACCCATGTAGCCCAAAACAACATGGCAGTTCTAGCATTGCACCACCCTACCAGTCTACCCATGGGGCAGACTTACCGATGGTCAGTTGCCCCCAAATCCCCATTGTGTGACACACAGTGGCACCATGCGAGATGAAAGGTTTGTACAAACAAATGTTGGCTCCAGCCTCAGAAGCTTCTTTACTAAGCAGCCATCTTTGTTAGTGCCCTCTAGCATCCCTATGGGAAGATGGTTTGTGCTGCTTGTCAACTGTTTCTGTCTTCCATGCGACTCTGATGTCCACTCACCTTGCTTTCCTTAACCATCATTGGATTGACAATGGATATATTTGTTTTTAATTTTCTTTTACTAAGGTCCTTTCCTATGCTTTTTACTCGGAGTAGTGCTCCATACTTGCTGTGCTGCTGAAGCCTTTCACACTTTGGTATAGGCTGCTGCAAAGATCCCCATGTTGCCTCCTCTGTGATGTAACCTAGGGTCACCGAACGTATGCAATTCTGCAGCTGCTGCATTTTTCACATAATAATCAATCTGTAACATAATCTATCAACTTCAGCATAATTTGTTTTTAGCAAAGAAAACTTGTTTCTAGTTCAAACGGATCAAAATTCACTAAAACGTAGATACATGTACTGACGTGCAGTGGAAGGCCCTTTGCAAAGGTTGACTGGTCACCTTTCAGTTGTTTTTTGCTGTAGTTGGGTGTTAAACTGGTATGGAGGTGAAACCTTTGCCCAGGCAGTGTTAATATGTCCAAACAAGGACAAAACAATACTATGTCAAATGTGTAGCATTATGCCACATATTTGCCTTTTCTTGCCATATAATTTAGCCATCCCTGCCACATAATTTGGTCCTCTCTGTCGCATAGTTTTAGTAGCCCTGATATAACTGAAGTAAACGCCAGGTCTTAACGGAATATGTAAGTGTTCCAGCCTGATATCTTTCATATTCACACAGTGACCTTTGCTTGAAATTAATGACAGTGGCATCTCAAAGAAGGTGGAGGGCCATGGATTGTGGCGAGTTGCAAGCAGCCATCTTGGAGCCTATTCAGTGTCCCCTCACATGCAGCTGTTAAAATAAGGTTGCTTGCAAATATTCTGAGTGAAGATGTTAAATAACTGACTTGTTGTCTTTTGTATCAATAAATCCTGAGTTGCTTTGCTTGAATCGATGGTAATCTTTATTGTCATGCACGTATTTGGGGGTGTTTCTTATGGATTAAAGCTTTAGAGCCGTTATCGTGATCGTCTCGCTCGCATTCCTGCCTACAGTAGAACGTCTCCTTTCATTGATAACGGCACGCCAGAGAATTACCAGCAGCTTGACGGGCGCATTTACTGCCTGCGGCTAATCACTTAGCACTGGCACATCTTTACTTACAGCTGTGATTTTGTTTTTATTGCGCTGAGGAGATGCATGTTTAATAATTCATTAATGCTAAACCTCTCATGTACGTTTGTATGGAAAGGATGTGGGTGACCTCAGAGCTGGGAGAGGGCGGGAATTCTTTGTTGCTTTACCAATGTACGGTTTATGAAGCAAGGTATTCCTGGCTCACTGTAGACGAGGTAAGTTTCAATGCCTCCTCTCCTCTAGCCTGAAAGGATGTCCTATAAAAGAAGGAGACTGGGGACTTGAAAAGGCTACTTACCTAAAGAGGACTGTAAAGAAATATTAGACCATGTTGTGTTATGTTATTCGTATTTGTTAGGCGTGCATTTCATGAAGGAGGGTATCCTGGTGCCTGGTAGAAGATGACTGGAAAGTCGGATTGGGGCTGTAGGTAGGGTTTTAAGTGGGCCGGGTCCTGCCGGCGCTCAGCACCGGCAGTTCTATAAAGCAGGCGCCGAGTCGGGAGACGGGTCCCTATCGGGCTCTTCATTTTTGCTCTCATGCTCGGTGAAAAGAAAGAAAATCTTAACTCTGCAGCATTGCCACCCTTCACTGCTTTTGAGGTAATTTCAAAGAGACTTGTATAGTTCTTTCATCATGTCAAAACTGAAGCATTTTCACTATTCTATACAACGCAGCCATAGTTGCTGCTTTTTTTTTTACCTTATGCAACTACAACCATTGACACAGCCAATAGACCTGGTTTGCTGTTGGTGTAATGTTACTTGTACTATATATATATATATATATATATATATATATATATATATATATATATATATATATATATATATATATATATATATATATATATATATATATATATATATATATATATATATATATATATATATATAGATGCAATAGCAGAAGCATCACAATACCAGTTGGGTGGCACCCTGAAGCCACGCCTTTAATTACATTGGGTACCCCCTTGGAGAGACCCCTCAGTTTTTTCATCCCACTTAAAACCCTGGCTGTAAGAAATTGTATGACTGATTGAGGGGGGAGTGAAATCCTTCTCAAGCAGCAACCACAGTTCTGGTCAGGGTGAAACACAAGCAAATCCCAAATTAACCTGTGATAGACCCTCTGGTAGCTTGGCACAAAAGTCAGGCTTAAATTAGAAGGAATGCGTAAAGTATTTATGCATCACGCAAACAGTAATAAATTAAAAACACGGGGGCCAGGGAGGCTATGATGGGGGTAGAGCCTTAGGCAAGCTCCCATCCCCAAACAGCATCCTGCCCCATCCTTCCTGACAGCAGCATTTTCCAGCCGAGGGTACACCGCGATCAGTATCTGCCCCCCGGCAACCCCCAGAAGTGACCAAATCCTACCATGGTGCCTTCTGCTGGGTCATCATCTGCTCTAGGCCTGTTGCATCATGGGGCACTGGCAGGGATGTTGACCAGCTGCTGTGGTTTGCATCGCTTCTGAAGCTGCTTGCGGTGCAGCTCCAGACCGCGGAGAGTCTTCTCCTGACCTACCTGCTTCCTGGGGGCTCCGGACAGTGAGGCTCTCCCTAGTTGTGTCTTCCCTCTTGCTCCCCCATGTGGTCCAACAGTGTGAGCAGGAGCCACGGCGGACGGATGCAGGAGCAGATGCATGAGTGGCCGGTGCTGCGGCTGATGAGGGAGCAGCTTATTGATGGTGAGTCGGCCTGACCGAGGGTCCCTGGCCCCGGATGCGGCAGTGGGTCTAGCTGTGTCTGCGCCAAAGCTCCTGTGTTGCCGGGTGATTGCTCCTGCTGGCCCTATGCCCTATGCTTTTGAAAAACAATGTGGCCCCTCCCCATTCCTGGTGTCCCTGGAGCCAATAGGAACTAAGCAAACACAAGGAGATGACGGAGGGAGACTGAACTGCAAAGCCATGTCTTACCTGGTCCGGAAACAAGCATCCTAGGACCTGATTCGGGGTAACTTGAATCCAGTGGCAAAGTGAGCAAAGGACCCACGACTGTGCATACCGTGGCAGCTTAGGGCAAACAAGGCAAACACAAGGAGATGATGGATGGAGTGCTGAAACTTTTCAGACATTCACCCCAAGTCACAGATCTGGGTTGAATGCATCATCATTCTTTAGCTCATTTCGCCACCCTAGTTCAGACAAAGCTATATGCAAATCAGTCTTGACCCAGTGCCTCATGGGAACAGTCTAGCCTGAACTGCCAAGCCATGTCTTCCCTGGACCGGAAACAAGCATCTGGGGACCGGTTTCGAGGTAACACCCCTCATCAGCCAGGCTAGCTTGAATTCAGTGGTAAAGTGAGCAAGAGGCCCACATCTGGGCATACCCTGCCAACATAGGTCAAACAAAGCAAACACAAGGAGCTGATGGACAGTGCTCTGAAACTTTTCAGACACTCACCCCCAGTCACAGATCTGGGTTGAATCCATCATCTTTCTTTAGCTCACTTGGCCACCTCAGTTCAGACAAAGCCATATGCAAATTAGTCTTGACTCTGTGCCTCATGGGAACAGTCCAGAGGCTACTGTGTTGCTGGATGGTCGCTCCCACTGGCCCTATGAGGGGCTGAGGCTGTACATTGAGGGGGCCCTGAATCCAACCCGGAGGACTTGATGTGAACCAGAGGTGCTGCGGCTGATGGCGGAGGTTGCTGCTGGGGCTTGAAGGTCTCACCATCCTACACAAAGCAGACCCTCCAGGATTTCGGCAACCGCAAAATCGGCACTTTTGAAAAAATTCCACGATTTTTACAAAAGTGCCTGTGAAATCGGCACTTTTGTAAAAATGCAGCGATTTTTTCAAAAGTGCCAGGGAAATTGAAGATATGCAAAGGTTAAAGTTTTACATACATGGCCTCTCTTCCCTGTCCAGATGTAAAAAAATAAAGAAAAAAAAAACACACTGACCTCCAGTCACCAGCCCCCCACCACCCTTTGCGACTCCTCTTTCCTTCCCGAGGCTGTGCTCTCTGTAGGTGCATAGTACAGCACTAAACTTGCGGGTTCGTAGGGGACCTGGTCAGAGCAGCCTAGAATTTATGACATAGTAAAGAAGAATAAAGAGATTTAGAATATTTTATTCATGATAGTGGCTCTCAATGAGATCCATACATAACCATTAATAATGATACAATGCAAATTGAGCAATCGCTAGAGGCCTTAACAAAGCACAGTATTCATATTAACCAACTCGATGGTACTCCTTGCGCTCTGCCGAGATTTGAACCGGTGAGCTGCAGGTTTCAGAGTTTTGTGCAGGTCCCGCTTACCCCACTGATCACCTCCAGAGTGACTAAGGAAAGGTGGAAAACAAGCTTCTATGCTGGATGGCACTAGGTGGTGCAGGCAGGCAACAGGACTGGTTCTAGATAAAGGAGCGGCCAACGTGGGTCTGTACACTTTTACTAGAAGATGGAGGCTGAAGGATGAATGGACCTTGGAGCCATGCAGTTGCTTAAGGTCTAAGGACTAGCCAAGGAGTCCTGCAGAAGATTGGGAGGAGGACCCCTCTATCTGCTGGATACTGATGTGCACTGAGGCATTAACTGTGGTCTTGCTTTCAGCAGAGGCCGCGGTTGCTGTTTTTGCACCACAAAATAGTGATTCCGATGGAAACTAACCTCGCCTTCCCTCAGAAGAGACCAGGTGTGCGATTAGTGGCACCGCCTCATTTGAAAAGAAACACTTTGTTCCTTTCATCGTTCTCAATATTCATGCTACACGAGTTTTCCATTAGCCTCGCCACATTACTGGAAACACACGTCCCATCTGCAAAAACTGAGCACAAGAAAGCCACCGGTTATTGTTTATCACCAAAAACAGCAGCAAAACCAGTTCTGATACACAACGGGGAACTGGAGCCGGCATGGGAAATCTTACATCCATCCTAGAACATCACCAAGCTTCGAAGTCCCCAGTAGAGACAGGGCAAAACTCTCTCAATTGCTTGACGTCACAACAGGGGAGCTCGCAGACTGGGTGCTATTTCAGTTGTTTGACATCAAAACAGGCGCTGTGAAGAGGCTGAAGACACCAAGGCCCATGGAGGTAGCTAGACTTGGCAGTTGGTGATGGTACAATGACTCAATGGCATTGTGAATTAATGAGATAGTCAGGCCCCACACATGGCAGTTGGTAAATGCATCTTTGATGGGCTTCTCAGAACCTATACTAAAGCAAATGGAGGATTGCATTTCCAAGGGATAACAGCCTTCACCTGTGGGCTGCTTCCTCTGTTCCATATCCCAGGTTGCCTACTTCAAAGAGGAATACTCTGCTAAAATAGTTTCCATTGATTTAAGGATGAAAATGAATGATTATAATTAAAATAAAGTGCCGCACAAATGCCGCTAAATTGCCATATTTGTGCCGCTAAATTCCCATATTTGTGCCGCTAAATTTGCTAATCCATGCCGCTATATCCTGGGGGGTCTTGCTGAGGGGCCCAACTTGGCACGGGAGAGTACTTTTCATGGATCCTTTGATGCTGCGCACTGTTGTATACGCCGTCAGGTACTGTCCTCTGCTCTATTCCTGAACACCACGTAGACCTCCGGGGCACCATCTGCGGCCCGGGGGCCTTGCTCCTCTGATGCTCCGCATGACAGAGGGGTTCACTTGCTTTTGGAGATTGTTGTGGTCCCTCCCCCTTCCTGGTGTCCCTGGGGCCCTATATGAACTAACCATGAACTGTCCTTGAGCCCCGTCCCTTCTGGTGCCCACTAGATCTGTGAGCTGGCAGCGGCCGTACAATTGGTGGGGGTCGGCCGGCGGACTGACTGCTGGTAGCATCTGGGTGGCCCTGGGGAGCTGGGCTTGGACTGCTTTATTATCTCCCCACTCCCATTGTTACCATACTGTTGGGCTCCCTGGTTCCTAGGCCATGGGCTGTGGGAAGTACCATCCGCAGACTCCCGCCCACCAGTCCAAACTAAAATGGATCAATACACAGTCCCCCCCCCCCCGCCTGATCATCCAGATAATGCAGGGGCTAAAGCGGCGGCCACCATGCAGAGGGCTGTGAATGACCTGGAAACAACTCTTCGGGCCATTAGGGACTCCAGAGAGACTGTGAAGGCAAACGTGGACGGCCTCCGGTTGGATCTCTCCTTGCGGCGGCAAGATCTGCACAATGTTGTAAACAGAACAACGGAGGTGGAGACGTGTGTCTCCTCAGCCAAAGGCAAAATTACCTCCTTCAAGCGCCAGGTGTCCAAGCTCACCACATAGTGCCATCTTTGACCAAGAGGGCAGAAGACGCCCAAAGAAGGTCAAGGTGTAACAATCTCCGGCTTATCGGCTTGCGTGAATCCTTGGATCCTCAGCACCTGGCAGGGGCATTGAAGGACTAGTTTAAATCTTGGGTAGCTGGAGGTAAGCGTTCGGCTTTGTTTGTCATTGAAAAGGCCCACAGCTCTCTGGTGCTGAAGCCCCCTCTGGGGTCCCTCTCCAGCCTGTGATCCTGCGGTTACTACATTTCAAAGCCAGACACATGGTTCTGTGTGAGACCTGCACTCAACCTGAATAGTCACCATCATGCCGATCCCCAGTAGTGCTATGTGGGAGTCGAGGGCCGTCTAGAAGCTAAACATTATAATTTCGTATCCTGCTACATTCCACCAGGGTATTAGATGGGGTAGTTCTCTAAGACATATAAATAGCGCGCTAGGCACACACTTTTGAACAGGGCAATATGCCCCAGGGGATTCAGGGGAAACAATATCGCCAAAGCACCATCTTGCTGTCAAGTTAGCTTCTTCCTCTCTCAATGGATGTGCAGCCTCAGCAGATACGCTGGTCTTTTATGGATAAGAAGCAGTAGTGGTAAGCACGGTAATACTCCTTTAGATTTACTGTCAGCCAAGCAACAACTTGCAGTCCTGTGCTGTATTGCATCTTAAAGGGAGCAAAGCAGCATCTACTCATTGCAGCAGCCTTCTTATAAACACTATATAGTACACTTGGCAATGTTGCCCACTTTTTCTTGACTTTGTGCAAGGCAAGTAGCAGCTTGCTCCTCAGTCAGTCTCTTTTTTTTTTAAGTTCAAAAAGAATTTTATTACGGGAAAGGGAAGAGGAGCAAGGTGTCAATACAAAATACAATGAAAAGATAGAAAATATGAATATATCAATAAACAATGAGCATAATACCATTATAAATAATAATGAAAGCTAATAATAAGCATCCAAGTTGAGTAAAATCAAAGAGCAACAATTATAGAGATAAAATTTAGACAAAATTATTATTATTATTAAAAAAAAGCTTATAAAGCGCGTAGTCCCCCTGAGGTATCCCAGCGCTGAAAATCCCTACAACTGTGGTTCCGGGCGAAGAACAGGGGGTACATACAGTTGATAATGTAAAAGAAGTGGAATGTAGGGGGCAGTTAAGGAGGTTTGAGAACTTCTTCTTGTGAAGGTTGCAGGTGAAATGAACGTTTAGCACACACATCAAGGTAGAGCGTAACAGGAAGCCACAAGTCTGTACGCTTTGCCGCCATGTGGGCCGGAAAAACAAAAGCAGTATCCAGTCTGTGATTATGGCATACGTTATACCAACATGCTTTAAAGGAGATGTTAGAAAAATTCTTCCAATTGACTGTAATTTGCTGAAGAGCAACAGCTAATAATAAATCGATAATCGGAGTATTAAGTTCGACATCTTCCCAACAGGGAGAACAACTTCCTAAAAAAGCATTAGTGCAAGAGAAAGGAATACAAGTATGAAACATCACATTCATTTGGGCCCAGACCTGCAGCCAGAAGTCATGAACCGGTTTGCATAGGAACAACATATGAAACAAAGTCGCCTGCGGGGAAGAACAGGACCAGCAAATGTGTGGAGTGGCAGGAAAGCGTTTATGAAGATCAGATGGTGTGAGAAGAAGTTTGTTATAAATAAAGAACAAGGTTTGTGTCAGGGTCGCTGCTCTAGAGGACTTGCGAATTTTATTCCAGATCTTGTCCCATAAAGAAATGGGCCAAGATACTGCAAGTTCCTGTTCCCAACATTCCTCCACCTTGGATTTAGGTCTGATAGAGTCTTTAGTATGAAGGTGTTTGTAAATAGAGGAAGCTTTAGGAGTGGTGCGTAGAAAGGAGTGAAGATGTGAGATAGGAGTAGGGGAATAAGAAGGGGAAGGTGTGTACAATAGACGAGTGTAAGTTGCCATTACAGCCTCTTTAAGAAGAAGATAATTGTGGACAAAGGAAGCAGGCAGAGCATAGGTGGTGCGGAGAATAGGGAAGGGTATGAAAGAAGAATGTGAAAATAGCTGGGAAACACAAATTAGTCCTTTATGCCGCCACGACTTCCAATAAAAGGGCTTTTCACGTATCAAAAGGGAAGTGTTATGCCAAATGGTAGAGGTAAGGAACTCAGCAACAGTGACAGGGGGAGTAGGAGAAGAAGAGAGAAGCAGTTTAGCGGTGAATTTGTGAATGGGAGTAGGAATAGAAGAAGGCTTGCGTGAAAAAGAAAGATATTCAGCAAGAGAGAAGGGGGAAAGGAAGAGGTGTTCAAGTTTAGCCCATAAGGGACAGGGGGAAGCCGGGTCCTGCAACCAGAGGGAAGCCTGTCGCAATAAGAACGCCTTATGATAAACTGGGAAGTCTGGAAAATTAACTCCGCCTTCTGATTTGGGACGTATAAGCCTAGCAAGGGACATTCTAGATTTTTTGTTGCTCCAGAGGAAAGATGTCAAAATTGAGTTAATTCTCCTGAAAAATTTAGAGGGGATGGAGACAGGAATATTAGAAATGGTATAGAGGACTATGGGAGATAGCATCATTTTAATTGTATCGAGACGGCCCCACCATGACAAGTATAGGGGATGCCATCTAGATGTTAAGTCCAATAGTTTTTGAATGCATTTATTTAAACAAAGGGAGACCGTGCCTGGAATAGAAGGGGTGATATGTAGGCCAAGGTATTTAATGTGTGAGGAACTCCATGTGAAATTGGAAGTATGAAAATCAGGTTTAAATGTGAACTTCGTCAAGGGCAAAATCTCACACTTGTCATTATTGAGCTTGTATCCAGATATTTGAGAATAGTCTCTGACTTCAGCAAGGAAAGTAGGAATAGATTCAATAGGGTTAGAGATAAAAAGTAAAATATCGTCCGCATAAGCGGCAAGCTTAATTTGGGAGTCTGAAGCGGAAAAGCCATGGATGTTAGGGTTTTGTCGAAGTTTGGATAGAAAAGGTTCTAGAGCCAGATTAAAAAGAAAAGGGGACAAGGGACAACCTTGGCGGACTCCTCTCCCTAAATCAAAAAAGGAGGAGACCAGGCCATTGGCGCAGACTGCCGCACGGGGATTGGAATACAATAAAGAAATCAAAGAGATAAATTTGGGGCCAAAACCAAACCATTTAAGGGTGTGAAATAAATAGGTCCACTCAACCCTATCAAAAGCTTTCTCAGCATCTAGGGCAATTGCTGCAAGAGCGGTAGGTAATTTATGGGATTTTGATAAAACCTTAAATAAAAGTCTAGTGTTATCTGTGATGAATCGGCCCTTGACGAAGCCTGATTGTTCCTCACCTAAGAGGTCTGGAAGCAAAAGATCAAGACGCGCCGCAAGTGATTTAGCAAAAATCTTGTAATCGATATTAACCAAGGAAATAGGCCTATAGTTTTTACAATATTGAGCGTCTTTTCCCTCCTTGGGTATGAGACAGATATGGGCATCAGAGAAAGAACCTGAGGAAGCACCTAAGGCAAGAAATGAGTCTAGGAGAGAGTGTAATCTTGGAATAAGGAGTTTTAAAAAATGGAGAAAGAATTCCACAGTAAGACCATCTGGTCCAGGGGCTTTATCTTTTTTGAGAGTCTGGAGTGCTAGAAGTAATTCGTGTTGAGAAATATCTAGTTCTAAGGAGGAAAGATCAAGAGGGAAATGATCAGGTTTATGGATGTTAGAAAAGAAATGGATAGAGGGTTGGGTTTCAGATGAGTACAAGGATTTGTAGAAAGAAGAGAATGCGGTGAGGGTGTCTGCATCTTTATGTTGAAGATTAGATTGGGTGTCGTAAATAGACTCAATATTCAATTTGTTGTGTTTGATCTTCAGATAATTAGCTAAAATTTTCCTGGCTTTATTTCTACCACCATAAAATTTTGCACTGGATTTTAATAAATATAAAGAAGCATCCTCTGTAGATTTTTTGTTGAACTGCATTTTGGCATTAACAAGGGCTGTTAAACTGTCTTGTGAGTGGGAGGTAAAATAGGCGTGTTCCAATTTCTTGATGTCTTGAAGGAGGTCTCCTGTAAATTTGCGGGCAATTTTCCGTTTCTTTGCAACATAACCAATTATGAAATCTCTTGCCGAAGCCTTGAAGGCATCCCAGATAGTGTGTTTAGGGATAGAGGGGGTGTCGTTAAACAAAAAAAATTCATGAAGGAATTCAATAAAAGAAGCGGTGAATTTGGGATCTAGCAAAAGGGCATTATTAAAACGCCATCTCTTAGGACCAACATGTTTAGGAAGTATGTCAATATGAGCTACGGTAGGAGCATGGTCCGAGAGTAAAATAGGACCAATGTCAGCAATAGTAAGAGTTTGGGCAATATTGTGAGTAACACAAATATAATCAATCCGGGACTGGGAATGATGACAAGGGGAATAAAAAGTAAATTCTCTCGCTGTTGGATTACACAAGCGCCATGCGTCAATAAGCTTATGTTGAGATATAGCTTGGGTAAAGAGTTTGTGAGATTTATTTGGAACATAGGGAGTCTTGGAATTCCGGTCGAGGAAAGGATCCAGGGGTTGGTTAGAATCACCAGCTAAGATGAAATTGTCATCATCAAATCTGGTGATAAGGTGGGAAAAGTCATGCCAAAAAGCTGGATCACCACCAGTGGGAGCATAAACATTAAGAAGGGAAATTGGAACACCCTTTAAAGACAGTTTAACATATACCCATCGACCTTCAACATCTGATTCCTGAGCAATTAGGGAATGGGTAAGGGTTTTACGACAAAGTATAGCTACCCCATTTCGTTTACCGTCACCTTGGGAGTAATAAGCCTCACCCACCCATCCTCTTTTGAGTTTAGCCGATTCTACATCAGATAGATGAGTTTCTTGTAAAAATGCAACATCTACGTTTAATCTGGCTAGATGGGTTAAGATTCGTTGCCTCTTAATCGGAGAATTAATGCCCTTAACATTCCATGTAATTATTTTTAATGACATAATACATAAAATAGAAGAAAAAGAAGAGCAGTAGTGACGTAAGAAGAAGAGCTCATGAAAGAAAAAGAGCAAAAAAGAGAGAATTGATCATAAATGCATGAAAGAGAGAAAAGAAGGAAAAGGAAAAAGGAGTGGAGTATAAAGGAGAAAGAAAGAGGAAGACAGAAGTGAGAAGAAAAAGAAGATGCAAAGAGAGAAAAGCAAATGTTAGGAGATAAAACAGTAGTAGCCGTAGACGCAAGAAAGAAACATGTAGAGACATGAGAACACGAAACAAAATCTTGAGGGTTAAGAAGGAGAAGGAAGTAGAGTATAGGAGACACCTTTAAGCATGGAAGAAATACGAGAACCAGGGAAAAGGGGACAAAGGGGAAAATAAACATGAGGAACAAGTAGAAAAACTGTACTTACGAGAGGAAGAAGGGGCAAAATCAGGAAGAGGATCAAACGAGAAGAAGAGGAGGGGGGTAGAGCCAACTAGAGGAGGTCGGGCGAAGGGGTCAACGAACCACCCAACCAAGGGGAGGACACGGAACGCGATATGTAACCTGTGGACAAAGAAAAAAACATTAGGAAACTGAACCACTGGACAAACCAAAGAGAATGTAAATGTAAGTAGAAAAGTAGGGCAAGAAGGGAATATATGAAGGAAAAAGGGAATGAATATAGAAACATATAGGAATAAAAATCACAACTGCCAAACACGGAAAGTAAATGAAGAGGAGAACAACAGTAAATATCAACCATCAAAAGAGAGAGAAGATGCAAAAATCATGGAAGGAAAGAGGAGGATGGACCAGAGAGGTCCATATCAGCTGCTTGACAAGAGTTCAGAAAGCTCTGGAGACGAACTGGATCCTCGTAGGTTGTCGTTTTGTTGTTGTAGGTAACCCTGAAAAAAACACGGGTGGAATAGACCATATCTGGCACCAATGGAGCGAAGAGCGGGTCTCATATCCAGAAAGGCCTTGCGTCGAGTCGCCGTGGCTCTTGCGTAATCCTGTGCAAAGAACAAGGAAGATCCTGACCAGGTTAAAACGAGGAGAGGCTCTAGCTGCTGAAAGAACCTTTAGTAAGTCGGTGTATTCCAGAAAATACATGATGACGCCTCTTGGTTTCAAAGAAGTGGAGGAAGGAGAAGGAGCTCTTCCAAGTCTGTGGGCCCGTTGTATGTTAAGAACAGTACCTTCCGGCAGGTGCAAGAGGGTGGGAAGAAAGGATTTGAAAAAAGCAACTGGGTCAGACCCCTCGCATCCCTCCACCAGGCCGTAAATACGTAGGTTGTTGCGTCTATTTCTATTTTCAAGCTCCTCCACTTGCTTTTGAAGAGATGCAACCTGTGAATGCAAGTGGGAGACTTTGGACGACGATTCCTGAAGAGAAGAGACGCTGCGCTCCACAGACGTGACTCTCGCATCCATTTGAGACCAATTGTCAGTTAGAACCTGTAGTTTGGCGTTAGTTTCTTCTATAAAAGGACGTAATGCCCTTATCTCCTCCAGCAACAGTTCCATGGATATGGCAGAGACAGGATTAGATGGAGAAGGGGGGTCCTTTTTCAGCCGTTTGGTGGTACCCTTCCCTACAGCCTGCGCAGATTGCTACATTGAGGACTGTGGCGGGAGGGCAGAAGATGACTGAGAAACTTCTAACTGAGCAAGGGCCGAGAACACCTTGGAATTTTTGATGAAAATATGCTGCTGAGGTTTAGTGACGCCGTTCGGCGTGAGCTTACCCATGGAAATTAGCCAGAAAAAAGAAAAGCAGCCAAATAGGAAATGCGCAGAAATCCCATGTACTGCAAAGCAACTTGTTGAGGACAATGCTGTAAAGGAAAAAAAAAAGAGTCTCTAATGTATGAAGTAAAATAGGGTAAACTAGCAGCTATAAAAGGAAAAGTCCAGTAGAAAAGCACAGTTCACAAAATGGCCGTCATCTTCAGAACCTGAGGAGGCTTAAGGCAGTATTAAACACCACCCAAAAAAAGCAGGCACAGTCAAGAGGTAAAACAGGTCAGCAAGAAAGGAAACATGGCTCAGCAAACATTGGGAGCGTCTTTGGGCAGAAGAGTAGCCGTCAAGCTGAACTGCGCATACCTGGAGACAGCCTCGATAATTTGCGGCAATTCGCGGGAGCAAAATGGCGGCCGCGACTACGTGAGAGCCGCGGCCGGAGCTTCAGGAGGCAAAATAGACAGCAACGGAGACGCTCTGGGAGCCACACAGGTAGGCACTACATGGCCGCCGGTCTCCACCGCAAAAGCGCGAACCGCTGGTACCCCTCAGCGGGACCGGAGCGCTAACAGCTATGCCGCCATCCGCTGCGGGCGCTAGCCACGCCCCCCCCTCAGTCAGTCTCTTATCACGATGATAAATCAGTATCATTACTGCAGTTATTCATAGCAGAATCCGGTATCCTGTCCGTAGACAGGATTTACCATTCATTCATGTACTGATGTTTGTTTCCTGATAGCCATGCAGTAGTTTGCCATTCAGCCAGTTCTTCATGTCAAGGAAACCAAGCAGCTCAGGCACTGCCACGCCTCACTGCACTCGGAATTTTATCCATGGACACATGCTACCAAGCATGAGAGGCCTCGTCTCGATTTTCTGCCAGTTCAGCATCACACTGTCCACCGAGTCCTTTTTAGGTTTCGACCTGGCGAGACCCAGGGCGAAATCTTATGTCTTACACTGTGTGCTTTAGTTCAGCCTCTCTCTTCCATTGGCTAGCTCCATAAATGGAGGCTAGCCATTGGAAGAGAGAACTGTCCGTCATTTCCCGAGGCGATTGGTGGGCGTTCCCGCCGATTCTTTCCCTCTCCAGAACGTCATGAAGACGTGGCCACTGTGGGCGTGTACTTTTTTTTTTTATCACCGATGTTTGTGTTCATTGTCCGTCTTGTCCCTGTCCCGCTGGCTGTTTCCTGATCACCCTCCTGCTGTCCGTGAGCCTGCCCGCCCCCCTCCCGCTGTCCGCGAGCCTGCCCGCCCCCCCTCCCGCTTGTCCGTGAGCCTGCCCGCCCCCCTCCCGCTGTCCGTGAGCCTGCCTGCCCCCTCCGCTGTCCGTGAGCCTGCCCGCCCCCCTCCCGCTGTCCGTGAGCCTGCCCGCCCCCCCCCCCTCCCACTGTCCGTGAGCCTGCCGGCGGGAATGGCCTTGTTAAAAAGCGCCATGAAGCAGGGCTGGACAATCTGCTTGTGTGTGACAGCGGACAGTCCAGTGTGAGACCTCAGGGTAGGATCGTGTCTGCAGAGATGGTCCACCCTGGTGTCGTGTTTGTAGAGGATAGCGCCCTGTTTGAGGCTACCTCTGCTGTTAGCATCTTCACATAGCGCCAAGAGGGTCCATGTCACGTCTGACACCTTCCGCCAGTCCTGGCTTTTATCCAGCGGAGTATTGAATGCAGTGATATCTAAATATCTACTTGTAATCTTTAAAATAACACCACACGTCCCACAATGCAAAGCGTGATTAGCTAAAAAGCCAGAAGTGTCCGATGCGACACGGGAACACTTGACAGTGATGCAGATAAGATGGTGATTATCTGTGCATTGAGCCTGCCTGTGTGCAGTGCCCTGGGGGCAACGTTCACATCACGCGCGTGGCCCATAATAATCATCATGTATACACTGCACACGTGATGGTTTCAGTGCTCTGAAGCAATAGGTGTTATTGGACCTAAAAACAGTGCCCCTGTTTGTATACATCTTGACTCCCCCTGAGAACCCTCTGCTGAGCCCCTCTTCTGTCTACAGCGCCTGGAAAATCCCAGATGAAGGCACTTCACAAATCGATGTCATTTAAAGCGAGACTTTGTTAACCAAAGATGGGCTGAGGGATAAACATCTTTGATAAAGAGGTGGTGGAGGGAAGCGGAGACGCGCACACTCGGATGCCGTAATCCAGACTTGAGGATTAAGGAAACAGATGCAAATCTGGGTTTTAGGATTGCCGAAGGCGTACAAAGGATTGGGAGGCAATCCCCCCACCTCCCCCCCACCCTCCAGGATCAATACCAGCCGTACTATCTGCCCTTCCAGGGGGCAGTTGTACCCAAGGGCCCTTTGTGTGCCCAATCCGCATAATTACCAGTTGGCCCCGTGCAAGCAAAGTGGTTTTGGCTAAAAAGGGAGCACCGGCTGAAGAGGCCACGCATGAAATGGGACCACATGACGGCTGTGGGAACAAACAATGACATCTCGATGTATAAACACGAAGTCACTGCAATCTGGGATTTGGGCTGGCCAGCTGTGTTCAAAGGATGAACACAGGATGAAGGTTGTAGATTGTAGAGGTAAACGTGCATCAAAACCTCCCTGCCCGCTTGTTGGCGATACTCGGGTGAGGATGTGGTTAATTCCATGTCACACTCCGAAACATCCCCTTTTCATTAGCTTATATTAGATTCGCACATTGCCTCAATTCTTTGGTTGATACATTTCTACCTGCACCCATTCTAGGACACTGGTGCATACTAATGATGGTTTTGTATTGCGGGGTCCATAAAAAGCCCCTAAGCTTTTTCTATGGACACTTGAGTATCTATTCAGATTATTCATGGTTGGGTGTGAGTTTATTGTGTAGCAAAGTGTGCAATGTTGGTTGCCGCACTGGGGATTCTTAGGTGCCCTCCAGTGTCTCGAACTTGGCTTGTATCATCTCTTGTGCATGAAAGTGATGCACGAAAAGATTTGGAGAAGGTTGCAACCTGCGGGGAAAAATAACTCCCCCGATGATTATTATGAATGAAGAAGTTTGAAAGAGCTAAGGGTATTTTTGATCAGTGATTTCTCCTGTGGGGGTAGATTCAGATCGAAGGAAGAACAGACTTGAGCTATAGTGACAGTCACATAGCGCAACACACAAACACTTATGTACAGCTCTGTGCACTAGTTGCTCTAGCTACATAGTCATCGTGGTTTGCCTCTAAAGTAAATTGAAAAGAAGATGGAAGTAAATAGTTAGTCATTTCATAAGGGAGTAATTACACATAATTTGAAGAGAAAAACTAAAGTAGCTACCACATTGGAACAACTGATAAAAAACCGATTTTTAATGTGTTTTTTTGGAGTGCTTTCTAGCTGGTCACAAAAAGCATATGCTTGAGTTGAAGTCTTTTGATGTGGGAGTTAAATAATATAATGCTTTATTCATTTGATCTGATCACAATATGCATTGGAGAGTAAATAGTCCATAAATTGGCACACACAGCAAATGTTGCTTCAGAGTTAATTAAAAGATGGCTTTAGATAAATAAATGTATGTGGTCTCTGAAAACTAGAAACTTGATTCACTGAAAGAAAGCTGAATTTCATGTTATTGATTTTATCCGCCACACAAAACATTCTGCTTTTTGCAGGAAGAAGAGTTCATATTTATATTTTTGGGCTGTTTTTTCCATCAGTGGCTGCATAGTCAGCACCATGATACTCCGAGGGTTGGCAGTGCCCTTTATAAATTTCAATAATAATATTGAGCCGGACCTCATTTGACTTCAAGCTTTTTCTGGTGAACGTATGCGATAAAAGCTTTTTCTCATGAACGTATGCTACTTATCAACACCACCCATTTTCCCATTTCTCTCCTTACAGCTGAACACTATCTACTCTGTTTAGACCCTTTAAGGTCTTCTGAAACTTATGTTTACTTGTAAATTGAGGCATGAATATTCATCTGTTGTGTGCTTTAAGCTTATAATTCTTATTGTTGTCACTGCAAACACGCAATAAATAATGGGGTTCGGGAAGTTTTATGGAGCTCATAAAGTGTGATACTGCAGCCTCTGTTTACAAAAGAGATCACATTGAGAGCGCTATGAAAGTGGAGGTCCAGCACATATAAAAAAAAGTAATATTCATTGATATTTTCAGTTAAAGCTTCAATGCAGGATTGCCTGAACTATATCTGCTATTACACCATTAATCTCCAATTTTCGGATGGCTAACTCTTCCTCCAGGTTCCTCTCCTCATGAAACTTATGTCAGACGGAATCCAGAAAAGTTGAAATAGTTCTCCTGCACTTGTATGTGATGCCATGGCCCCAACTCGGCCCCAGTGCCTTCACATATGTGACTTGAGGAGGACACATATATGACGTTACCCCAGAGCTCTCATGCCATTTCCTTTTTTTCATGCTGTTTGACATGGCTCCGCTGTTGATCCTTGTTGAAATTAGTTCACAAAACGTGCTTTGCACTGCTTTCAGGGCAGTGTCCCTAATAAGGAGGTCAGGCAGTAAAATATGTTGGTCTGTCCTCTCTTGAACGTCCTCTCTGGGCCTTCTACTGCTCTTGGGGTTTTGATTGTGCATACATCTTCAGGTCTGCTTCCAACCATGGCCCGGAGAGATGTTCTTTCACTTCTAGAGACTGCAATAACAGATTCTGCAGTTCATCTTGTCCTGATATGAGAGAGGTTCAATCATAGGACAGGTTCGTTGGTGAATGGGTAAATTCCCCTTCATCTGACCTAAAAGTCCTCAGAAATGTCTGCTGCTTGGTTCCCCTTCGGCTCTCTGCCCTGTGGTGCTGGATCAGCTGCAAACTTTTCTGGCCCCATGGGCTGACATAATCTGCCCCGCCCCCAGCTCCTTAAAACCCGAGAATGCATTCTGGACCTTTGACAATGCCTACGTCGGAGGCCTTTACTCCAGGGTTGGTGAACTCTGGTGAGACTACCAACACTGTCCTGACTTCAACAGCCTCTGGTTTGCCACTGAAGGCCTTGCTTTTTGTTTCAACGCTTATGCCCTGTCATCTACAATGTCCATTCCATTTATGTCTTACACTGTGTGCTTTAGTTCAGCCTCTCTCTTCCATTGGCTAGCTCCATAAATGGAGGCTAGCCATTGGAAGCGAGAACTGTCCGTCATTTCCCGAGGCGATTGGTGGGCGTTCCCGCCGATTCTTTCCCTCTCCACAACGTCATGAAGACGTGGCCACTGTGGGCGTGCACTTTTTTTTTTTTACCACCGATGTTTGTGTTCATTGTCCGTCTTGTCCCTGTCCCGCTGGCTGTTTCCTGATCACCCTCCCGCTGTCCGTGTGCCTGCCCGCCCCCTCCCGCTGTCCGTGTGCCTGCCCTCCCCCCTCCCGCTGTCCGTGTGCCTGCCTGCCCCCCTCCCGCTGTCCGTGAGCCTGCCCGCCCCCCTCCCACTGTCCGTGTGCCTGCCCGCCCCCCTCCCGCTGTCCGTGTGCCTACCCGCCCCCTCCCGCTGTCCGTGTGCCTACCCGCCCCCCTCCCGCTGTCCGTGTGCCTGTGGGGTCACCATCATTTATTGTGGGTCTAGAGAATCACTTTGGAGTAACTCACATTTTTTACTTTGTATGACTGTGACAGTATGAGTTTGTCAGCCCTTGTCTCGTGGGTCGCAAAGGTTGGGGTAGTAGTAATTAGTTATACTCTTCGCTTGCGGCAGCACCCTGCCGTAGCTTTGTGTATTTTGTCTTTATTCCTCATTTTCGATTCAATTTCCTTTGATGTTGTCACTTGAGTAGCATAGAAACAGGAACGTATTATGTGCTTTTTTCGAGTGTTTAGGGCAGAATGCGCTGATAGTCTGTTTTCCACCTTCCCGAGTATTTGAATACTTTGTGAAGGGCAGAGACTAGTCGCTGGCTGTTTCCTGATCACCCTCCTGCTGTCCGTGTGCCTGCCCGCCCCCTCCCGCTGTCGGTGTGCCTGCCCGCCCCCCTCCCGCTGTCCGTGAGCCTGCCCGCCCCCCTCCCGCTGTCCGTGTGCCTGCCCGCCCCCCTCCCGCTGTCCGTGTGCCTGCCCGCCCCCCACCCGCTGTCCGTGTGCCTGCCTGAAATTAGATGTATTTCAATTAGGAAACACCATCACCCATGAGATGGATACCCACCACCACAGCCCTCTCTCTGCAAGGCCGGTCTCCTTGTTAAGCCAGTAACAGGGGTTATTGGGAATATAAGGAAAGCGGGAATACCGCACCTCTACTGTTTCCCATTAGGACACTTCCTCCATTAAAAGTAAGTGAAGGTCACGGGCAGGAAAGCGGTGGAAAACGCAAAATGATTACAGCATTCATGTGATAACTCTCATTTGGCACGATCCACTCAGAGTCTCTTTCGAAGTGCAGTGGTACTCCCACATCTGGAAATGACACTGGTATCCACAGTAACAATAATTCTAGGTGCAGGAATACTGCATCCGTGTTTCTGCCACTCTCATGATGAGGGCCAAAGTCTGGACACTGCATGTGTCTGTGTCAGTTACTGCACAAGGCGATCCTTTAATGGCATTGTGTCTCTTAATGCATGTATTTGTGTCAACGACTTTGTGTGCGCTCTTTAGCTGGTCATTTTTTAATTCAAAAGCTTTCTTTACAGTGTGCAGCTGCCTGCAAATGTGTGCTCATTACAGAGCGTTGGTGCACAGTCCTCAACTTATTTTCTGCTCTGTGTGTGTTAGGGCTCTGTGTGTGTTGGGGCTCTGTGTGTGTTGGGGCTCTGTCTGTGTATGCCAAGCATAAATACGGCATCTATTCTCTGCAGCTGGCAGCATCTCATTCACAGTCATGGAAATAATAGGGCAGGTAGGAACAGGGCGGCGTCCAAGATGGCGGAGTGAGGACGCTGTGGAGTGGCAGTCAAGCTGGAGGCTCCCTACTCACCTTAATGACGGCTATTTTGCAAGCAAGGAGATGCTCTTCTTAGCGCTCCCCGAGTAAAAAACGCTATCGGAATAAAAAGGACACGAGCGCTTGAACAGGAGAAAAAACAGGAGAGAAACTCACCCATAATTCAACACCGGCTATCGGCGGCTTTCAACCTCCGGTTACTTTTCCTTCTACCAAGTTCTACCAAGCTGGTACGGCGGATGCTGTGGCTGCTCCGGAACCCTCTGTGGATCGCTCAGCACGCGATCCCACGGTTGGCTAGTGTGTCGGTGCTCGGCTGGTCTGGGATGCGGCCACGGTGGGGATTGGTGTTGGGGCCGCCGCTGCTGCCTGTCTCGGCTGCTACGACTCCCCTTACAGGAATTATGGAGCGAGGGTCCCGAGGGGGGATGGCACCGAAGAACGTGCCTAGGATCTCCCACGCCAACAAGAATGCAGTGGGGGTAGTGGCGGCTTCTCCCCCCGTGCTTACAGCGGCTATTTTGACTAAGACTACCACTGACTCTGCTACCGCCACAAGTATGCCGATTGTCTCGCCTGGAAGAGCCGACCCACTGCCTGCGGGTAAGCAAGTGCTCCGACCTCCTGTACTGATAATTTCAAATTTTTCTAGTAGCAAAGACATTACAAAGAACGGGATTTCAGGGTCCTCTAAAGGCGGCATTGGGATTATTGGAAGTAACATAGCGGATACAGTTGCAGTTGCAGCTTATGGAAGTAACAATGTTGCCGCTCCCGCTGAGCCAACAGTGTCCTTGGTGGTTGACATTGCTGATACTGATGACACTGTAATTTGCGAGACGGAGGGGGGCTCGGATAAAATCAATGGTATATTTTTCGTAGAGTCGGGGTCGGTGTTGGAAACAACTCTTCTGGAGCTCATAAATTCTGTCAACTCAGAGTCAGGTAACTCCTCAATGAGGGTGCCAGATAAAATAATAACACCTATTTCGGGTGGTAGTGACTTACCTGCTGTTCGTGTCTTTGCTGTGGGTGACGAGGAGGAGGCAGGTGATGATGGTTCTAACGAGGAGTATGAGGAGGTTGTTGATGAAGAGCTCACCAATCCCTCCGCAGACACAGTTACATTTTTGGCGAACAGAAGGGATAAGGCTAAACTCAAGTCAAAAACTAAAAATAAGAGAGGGTAAGCACTCACTACTGCTAACATGCCGGCAATAATCACCACCTCTGCCCCCAGGAAGATTCTTATCGAAAAGAGCCCTCTCAGAAAATGGATACAGGCAAAGGGACTTGTGAAAAACATGACTTTGCGACTTTCTGGTACCAGCCCTACGGATCTTGATCCCATGAGAGACTGTCCTGCTCCATTGGAGGGTCCTTCCCTCAACGATAATGTTAACACTCTCCGAATGCCTTCCATAAACACTATTTCACCAACACCATTGCCCGAGTTACTTTTAGCACCTGTTGGTTCCGATCTGACCCTCACCACTGTGAAGTTAAACCCTCATATCTGCATATAATTACGCCTGTACTTCAGAGATAATCAAATTATAATCCAGTGTAACCCTTTCTCAGACATTGCAAACATTTAGAGCTCGAACAAAATAATTACGCGCCATTTTCATTGCCGTAATGCGTTTCAAAAACACACGGAGAATCCGTGGTAAACCATAATAAACTAATTTGAAAAAGAGGAACCGAGTGTTCCTGTCATCCTGGTTATACATTACTATAAGTGAACTTACTTGAAAGCGGAATAATACATCTCCGAGTATATACTCGACAAGTCACTTGCATCTAGAGACCTGCGGGCAGTGGTGCCGGTTAAGCTATCATTAATAAAGATAAACAAAGGACTATGGTTCCATCGGGAAAAGTAGGTGCCTTATTGGAACGGTAAACAAAAAACCCTCACAGTGTACTAACGAATATAACCGGTCAACACTATAATCGAATTAAATTTAAATAATAAAAAATGAAAATAAATTCATGTTAGGATAAGCGTGAAAGAACATTATCTCAAAGTTGATTAGCAGAGAACATTCTTGTTCAGATCAATCAATGGCATACATAGAAAGTACAATATCAATGAGGTAGTTCTATAGGTAACAGCTAAATTCGACCCTATCATTCATCCCGTTGGGCTTAAGAGTATCAAGTTTGTAAATCCAAAAGTTTTCACGTTTCAAGAGGAGCTTGTTATTGTCAACTCCCTCTTGTTTTGCAACTGACTCAAAATTAAAAACCTCAATTGGCTGATGTTATGTGAAGCTTCTTGAAAATGTGTAGCTACTGTGGATTTAGTGGATTTGTTACGAATATTGGACTTATGTTCATTTAGGCGAACCTTCATTTTCCTTTCAGTTTTACCCACATATCCTTGACCACAAGGACATTTCAAGAGATAAACGATGTTGGAACTGTCACATGTTGCCGTTAATCTCAATTTTATGTTGAATCCTTTACTTGGATGAGTCATGGTGTTTCCTTTTATTATGCAGTTACAATGACTGCAGTTCAAGCAAGGCAATGTTCCTCTGAAGTTTTGGGTTGTGCTTACTTCTCTAGTTTTAATTAAACTGCCTAAGTTCGGAGCACGTTGATAAGCAAAGAGTGGAAAGTCAATGAACATGTTATTAAAATCTTGTTCTTGGGATAACAAAATCCAGTGTTTTTTCACAATTTTTTTTTAAAGATGTTACTTTTGGTAGTGTATTTTGACACCACAACCATCTTGGTAGTTTCTTTTTCCTTCAGTGTTTTTTGAAGAAGTTCTCTTCTGCTTTTAGTTGCACAACGTGTTTGTGCTTCCTCCAAAATTTTCGTAGGGTATTCTCTTTCTTTGAATCTTGTAGCCATTTCTTGAATTCTGATTTCGGATATATTTACAGGGGAAACTATTCGCAACCCTAAGCATTTGAGAATATGGCAAATGTTTTATAAGAGTATCCGGGTGGAAACTCTTATGGTGAAGAAGATTGTTACAATCAGTGGCTTTCCTGTAAATGTCAGTTTCAAACCCAGAGTGTGTTCTTGATATCTGCACATCCAAAAATGGGATTCTTTCTTTGTTTATCTCTGAGGTAAATTGAATTTGCTCATCTTTAGAATTGAGAATATCAATTGCATCCAGTAATGTTTCTTCAGTTCCAGTCCAAATGATGAACATATCATCAATATATCGTAGTATCAGTCTCGCTTGTGATTTTCAGGGTTCTTGGTTCAATATGTGTTCTGTCTCGAAAGATTCCATAAAGATATTAGCATACCCTGGGGCTGCTGAATTTCCCATGGCTGTCCCTGTTTGTTGAAGGTAAAATTGATTTTTCCAACGAAAATAACTGTGATATAGAGTAAAATAAAGAAGTTCCATAAGAAACACTTTGAATTGTTCTTCAAGTTCAGTTTCCAAGAGGGCACATTCAATGGCATCTATGCCTTTTTGATGAGGTATCGACGTGTATAAGGATTTGACATCCATACTGCACATTATTATTTGTTCTTCAGGAGTAATGTTAGTTTGTTCAAGAATCTCAAGAAAGTGGGTTGTGTCTCTGACATAAGTCCTCATTCTCATCACGCAGGGTTGTAGATATCGATCAAGGAGTTGTCCAATGGGTTGGTGAATGCTACCCACTGTGGAGACAATGGGTCGAAAAGGTGTTTTTTTTAGAGACTTATGTACCTTAGGTAACCTGTATATTGTCGGGCTTCTCGGGTTACTCGTAGTCAAGAATTTTTTTGTTCTCTCATTTATAGTTCCATTTTCATATGCTGCATTGATCAATGTTTGCAACTGTTTAGAAAACAGTTCCGTTGGATTATTATCCAGTGGTAGATAGATGGTTTTATCATTTAAATGGGCTTCTACTTCTTGTTCATAGTGAGAAGTTTTCAAAATAACAATTACTCCACCTTTATCCGCCTTCTGGCAAGTTAGCTCCGGATTTTTGGAAATGTTTTGAAGAGCATCTTTTTGTTTATTTGTTGGATTATGTTTTCTGCTTCTCTTATCGAGTCCCAATTTAGATATATCTAGTTTAACTAGATTTTCAAAAGTATCTAGGGTTTTGTGTGAGATTGGAGCGATGTATGTGCTATGAGGTGATAGCCCCAATAGTTGATCTTCTTTTGTCTCTTGTTATCAGTTACTACGTTGTCAAAAAAATGACGCAAGCGGAGTTTTCTCATCAACTTGTAAAAGGTTACTTCCATTTCCAGTTTATCAGCCTCAGTAGTGGGAACAAATGATAATCCTTTTTGTAAAGTTTCATACTAAGTTCACTCTGCCGTAAATGTTTAAAGGAAGATTGCTCCATCTAGTTAGGAGTTTTCTAATCTCTTTTACCACTGTTCCCCAGCTAGTAGTCCATCGGGGCCCGAAGCCTTATTTCTTGCCATTTTTTTTTAATTGTGATCTTATCTCGGCCTCCGTTATCTCAGTAGCTAAAAAGGCTTTATCCAGATCGTTTATCTGAGGGAGTTCAATTTGGGCCCACCAGTCCTCCTGTTCACTTTGTAACCCCTTGTTCTTCTCCAGATATAATTCTTCGTAAAACATTCTGGCTTCTTTTTTTATCTCACTATCAACTAATAGAGGCAAACCAGTTCCACGCTGTATTAAAGATTTAATATTATTTCTAGTCTTCTCCATCCTAGCCTTCCAGGCTAACAGGGACCCACATTTCTCTCCGTATTCAAAATTGCGGAGTTTACTAACTTCCCATTTGTCTAGGATTATTTTTTCAGCTCTTGTTTTAAAATCTGTTTGGAGATCTAGAATTTCTTTCTCTAAACTTAAAATATTGGGTTTATTTTCCAGGACCGCCAGTTGGAGCTGATGTTCTTTTAGTTTTATTAATTTAAGCTCTTGAGTGTCTCTATCTTTTTTAAGTTTTCGGTTTAACATCATTTGAGAACTATATATGCCTCTTAAATAAAACTTAAATGTGTCCCATACTATATGATCTGTGGCACTGTTCTCGTTAAACCTGAAAAATTCACCTATACTTTCCTTTATTTTATTACCAACCACAGTATCTAATAGGATCGTTCTATCGAGTGTCCAGCGAATTTCTAATATTTTATCTTTTAATGTAATTTGTAGCTCTACCACAGAATGGTCTGACAGACCCACTGGAATATATGAGACTGAGGTAGTGCTAGATAAAAAGGATTGATCAATCAAAAAAAAGTCAATTCTAGAGAACTGATGGTATTTTTTACTAAAAAAGGAATACTCTCTACGGTCACCATATTTGGCTCTCCAAATGTCTCTCAATGTATAATCTTGCATAATATTTTTTAGGGCTAGAAGAGATTTTTTGGGAGGATTATATTTAGCTTGTCCTTTTTGGGGTTGGTCACACTAAGTGTGACGGGCGCCTCTTTTTCTTTCTCCTTTTCTCTTGAAAAACCAAGACAACAACTTGCTACTGAACGAACAGTAGCTTCATCGGATTCACAAAGTACTACACCTAGCTCTAGTACAGAAAGACAACAACAACAACAACAAAGAAATGGGGAGTCTTTTTTAGAGAAAGGCCATTCGGACAGAGACGAACCAGGAGGAGCAAGAGAAAAGGAGAAAGAAAAAGAGGCGCCCGTCACACGGAGTGTGACCAACCCCAAGAAGGACAAGCCAAAGAAACCCTAAATGAGACCAATCTAGTGATTAACATTTCGGGTACTACTTTGGATAGTATCACCAATGAAACTTTACAAAAAGGATTATCATTTGTTCCCACTACTGAGGCTGATAAACTGGAAATGGAAGTAACCTTTTACAAGTTGATGAGAAAACTCCGCTTGCGTCATTTTTTTGACAACGTAGTAACTGATAACAAAGAGACAAAAGAAGATCAACTATTGGGGCTATCACCTCATAGCACATACATCGCTCCAATCTCACACAAAACCCTAGATACTTTTGAAATTCTAGTTAAACTAGATATATCTAAATTGGGATTCGATAAGAGAAGCAGAAAACATAATCTAACAAATAAACAAAAAGATGCTCTTCAAAACATTTCCAAAAATCCGGAGCTAACTTGCCAGAAGGCGGATAAAGGTGGAGCAATTGTTATTTTGAAAACTTCTCACTATGAACAAGAAGTAGAAGCCCATTTAAATGATAAAACCATCTATCTACCACTGGATAATAATCCAACGGAACTGTTTTCTAAACATTTGCAAACATTGATCAATGCAGCTTATGAAAATGGAACTATAAATGAGAGAACAAAAAAATTCTTGACTACGAGTAACCCGACAATATACATGTTACCTAAGGTACATAAGTCTCTAGAAAAACCACCTTTTCGACCCATTGTCTCCACAGTGGGTAGCATTCACCAACCCATTGGACAACTCCTTGATCGATATCTACAACCCTGCGTGATGAGAATGAGGACTTATGTCAGAGACACAACCCACTTTCTTGAGATACTTGAACAAACTAACATTACTCCTGAAGAACAAATAATAATGTGCAGTATGGATGTCAAATCCTTATACACGTCGATACCTCACCAAAAAGGCATAGATGCCATTGAACGTGCCCTCTTGGAAACTGAACTTGAAGAACAATTCAAAGTGTTTTTTATGGAACTTCTTTATTTTACACTATATCACTGTTATTTTCGTTGGAAAAATCAATTTTACCTTCAACAAACAGGGACAGCCATGGGAAATTCAGCAGCCCCAGGGTATGCCAATATCTTTATGGAATCTTTCGAGACAGAACACATATTGAACCAAGAACCCTGGAAATCACAAGCGAGACTGATACTACGATATATTGATGATATGTTCATCATTTGGACTGGAACTGAAGAAACATTACTGGATGCAATTGCTATTCTCAATTCTAAAGATGAGCAAATTCAATTTACCTCAGAGATAAACAAAGAAAGAATCACATTTTTGGATGTGCAGATATCAAGAACACACTCTGGGTTTGAAACTGACATTTACAGGAAAGCCACTGATCATAACAATCTTCTTCACCATAAGAGTTTCCACCCCGATACTCTTAAAAAACATTTGCCATATCCTCAAATGCTTAGGGTTAAGCGAATAGTTTCCCCTGTAAATATATCCGAAATCAGAATTCAAGAAATGGCTACAAGATTCAAAGAAAGAGAATACCCTACGAAAATTTTGGAGGAAGCACAAACACGTTGTGCAACTAAAAGCAGAAGAGAACTTCTTCAAAAAACACTGAAGGAAAAAGAAACTACCAAGATGGTTGTGGTGTCAAAATACACTACCAAAAGTAACATCTTTAAAAAAATTGTGAAAAAACACTGGATTTTGTTATCCCAAGAACCAGATTTTAATAACATATTCATTGACTTTCCACTCTTTGCTTATCAACGTGCTCCAAACTTAGGCAGTTTAATTAAAACTAGAGAAGTAAGCACAACCCAAAACTTCAGAGGAACATTGCCTTGCTTGAACTGCAGTCATTGTAACTGCATAATAAAAGGAAACACCATGACTCATCCAAGTAAAGGATTCAACATAAAATTGAGAGTAACGGCAACATGTGACAGTTCCAACATCGTTTATCTCTTGAAATGTCCTTGCGGTCAAGGATATGTGGGTAAAACTGAAAGGAAAATGAAGGTTCGGCTAAATGAACATAAGTCCAATATTCGTAACAAATCCACTAAATCCACAGTAGCTACACATTTTCAAGAAGCTTCACATAACATCAGCCAATTGAGGTTTTTAATTTTGGAGTCAGTCGCAAAACAAGAGGGAGTTGACAATAACAAGCTCCTCTTGAAACGTGAAAACTTTTGGATTTACAAACTTGATACTCTTAAGCCCAACGGGATGAATGATAGGGTCGAATTTAGCTGTTACGTATAGAACTACCTCATTGATATTGTACTTGCTATGTATGCCATTGATTGATCTGAACAAGAATGTTCTCTGCTAATCAACTTTGAGATAATGTTCTTTCACGCTTATCCTAACATGAATTTATTTTAATTTTTTATTATTTAATTTTAATTCGATTATAGTGTTGACCTGTTATATTCGTTAGTACACTGTGAGGGTTTTTTGTTTACCGTTCCAATATGGCACCCACTTTTGCCGATGGAACCATAGTCCTTTGTTTATCTTTATTAATGATAGCTTAACCGGCACCACTGCCCGCAGGTCACTAGATGCAAGTGACTTGTCGAGTATATACTCGGAGATGTATTATTCCGCTTTCAAGTAAGTTCACTTATAGTAATGTATAACCAGGATGACAGGAACACTCGGTTCCTCTTTTTCAAATTAGTTTATTATGGTTTACCACGGATTCTCCATGTGTTTTTGAAACGCATTACGGCAATGAAAATGGCTCGTAATTATTTTGTTCGAGCTCTAAATGTTTGCAATGTCTGAGAAAGGGTTACACTGGATTATAATTTGATTATCTCTGAAGTACAGGCGTTATTATATGCAGATATGAGGGTTTAACTTCTAACTTTGTTACCTACGATTGCTTACAGTTTAGAATTGTGTAAACACATTTTTTTCTCGTATTCACGGGTGATTCAGTTTCACGATCCATTGTTTTATTTAGTTTCACGATCTATTCTGAACATCTTAATCTTGTGGCGTTGACCTTCTCACCATTTCACTTACTTCATTGAATAAGTCACATCAGCTTCTGTTCCCTCATGTTTTCTCATGTATCATGTTCTTTTGATTATAGACCTATATCCCTGATGAAGGTTTTTTGCTAGCCGAAATGCATTGGATGATGGATTTGTTTGAAGAATGAGATTTAATACTTTCCATTTGGATTTATAAACATAAAGAATGAAGGAATTCTTGAAAACAATGAAAAATTAAAATCAATATGAACTTTACTACGTTGTAACTCATTACTAATTGGATTACCCTTTTGGGATGGATGAGCTGTGACTAGGGGACGTCTCCCAGACGGGACACGCTGTTGGTTTATATTTGACGCACCCAAGCACGGAGGGTGCACCCTAGAGCACGCCTGAACTGACAAAATAAGAGGATACAGTGTGTGTGCAAGTGGGATATATACTTGACTTTGATTTTTCCGGACCCACTCACTTAGCACCCCATTTACAAACATGGAATTTGAATCTATAATAAATCTTACAGATCAAAGAGCAGACACTTTCGCTTTTTCAACAGATGAAGCATCGCGCATTTATTCATCGATACGTGAGGATACCACAGAAACTCCTACAATTAAGAATCGAGAACAGAACATTCGACATTTAATTTATCTTTCTAAACGTGAGATCAACCAAAGGCTACATGCAAGCACTCTAGTGAAATATCATAAAGCTTTGCGCATACCAAGAGGTTTAAGGATTGCTTTGAAACCATCTCTTTGCAAAAATTCTCTCAAATTTAAAGACAAGTGGTTTGCGATTCTGAACAAATGTTCCTTAGATCTCATCCTCCTGATAATAGAGGAACTTTCGTCAATCTTAGAGGAACTACATACAGAAATTGAATCGCTCACTGAAGAAATCAGTAAAAGCCTGTCAACGGAGGACTGGACCAAAGTCCTTGAAGATATAAAGATACAATTGGCTAAACATTCTCAAGAAATTAATGACCGTAAAATAAGAAAATTACGCAGAGACACCATGGATTATAAACTCGGGGAGGTCTACACCTGGGCAGAGGTGTATGCCCGCTGCCGACAACAGAAACCCTACACACAAAGCACAGAAACATCTTCTTCCGATAGTGATCAACACTCTCGACAAAAAATGACAGGAAAACCAAGACAACAACTTGCTACTGAACGAACAGTAGCTTCATCGGATTCACAAAGTACTACACCTAGCTCTAGTACAGAAAGACAACAACAACAAAGAAATGGGGAGTCTTTTTTAGAGAAAGGCCATTCGGACAGAGACGAACCAGGAGGAGCAAGAGAAAAGGAGAAAGAAAAAGAGGCGCCCGTCACACAGAGTGTGACCAACCACAAGAAGGACAAGCCAAAGAAACCCTAAATGAGACCAATCTAGTGATTAACATTTCGGGTACTACTTTGGATAGTATCACCAATGAAACTTCACAAAAAGGATTATCATTTGTTCCCACTACTGACGCTGATAAACTGGAAATGGAAGTAACCTTTTACAAGTTGATGAGAAAACTCCGCTTGCGTCATTTTTTTGACAACGTAGTAACTGATAACAAAGAGACAAAAGAAGATCAACTATTGGGGCTATCACCTCATAGCACATACATCGCTCCAATCTCACACAAAACCATAGATACTTTTGAAAATCTAGTTAAACTAGATATATCTAAATTGGGATTCGATAAGAGAAGCAGAAAACATAATCTAACAAATAAACAAAAATATGCTCTTCAAAACATTTCCAAAAATCCGGAGCTAACTTGCCAGAAGGCGGAAAAAGGTGGAGCAAATGTTATTTTGAAAACTTCTCACTATGAACAAGAAGTAGAAGCCCATTTAAATGATAAAACCATCTATCTACCACTGGATAATAATCCAACGGAACTGTTTTCTAAACATTTGCAAACATTGATCAATGCAGCTTATGAAAATGGAACTATAAATGAGAGAACAAAAACATTCTTGACTACGAGTAACCCGAGAAGCCCGACAATATACATGTTACCTAAGGTACATAAGTCTCTAGAAAAAACACCTTTTCGACCCATTGTCTCCACAGTGGGTAGCATTCACCAACCCATTGGACAACTCCTTGATCGATATCTACAACCCTGCGTGATGAGAATGAGGACTTATGTCAGAGACACAACCCACTTTCTTGAGATTCTTGAACAAACTAACATTACTCCTGAAGAACAAATAATAATGTGCAGTATGGATGTCAAATCCTTATACACGTCGATACCTCACCAAAAAGGCATAGATGCCATTGAACGTGCCCTCTTGGAAACTGAACTTGAAGAACAATTCAAAGTGTTTCTTATGGAACTTCTTTATTTTACTCTATATATCAGTTATTTTCGTTGGAAAAATCAATTTTACCTTCAACAAACAGGGACAGCCATGGGAAATTCAGCAGCCCCAGGGTATGCTAATATCTTTATGGAATCTTTCGAGACAGAACACATATTGAACCAAGAACCCTGGAAATCACAAGCGAGACTGATACTACGATATATTGATGATATGTTCATCATTTGGACTGGAACTGAAGAAACATTACTGGATGCAATTGCTATTCTCAATTCTAAAGATGAGCAAATTCAATTTACCTCAGAGATAAACAAAGAAAGAATCACATTTTTGGATGTGCAAATATCAAGAACACACTCTGGGTTTGAAACTGACATTTACAGGAAAGCCACTGATCGTAACAATCTTCTTCACCATAAGAGTTTCCACCCGGATACTCTTAAAACACATTTGCCATATTCTCAAATGCTTAGGGTTAAGCGAATAGTTTCCCCTGCAAATATATCCGAAATCAGAATTCAAGAAATGGCTACAAGATTCAAAGAAAGAGCATACCCTACGAAAATTTTGGAGGAAGCACGAACACGTTGTGCAACTAAAAGCAGAAGAGAACTTCTTCAAAAAACACTGAAGGAAAAAGAAACTACCAAGATGGTTGTGGTGTCAAAATACACTACCAAAAGTAACATCTTTAAAAAAATTGTGAAAAAACACTGGATTTTGTTATCCCAAGAACCAGATTTTAATAACATATTCATTGACTTTCCACTCTTTGCTTATCAACGTGCTTAGGCAGTTTAATTAAAACTAGAGAAGTAAGCACAACCCAAAACTTCAGAGGAACATTGCCTTGCTTGAACTGCAGTCATTGTAACTGCATAATAAAAGGAAACACCATGACTCATCCAAGTAAAAGATTCAACATAAAATTGAGAGTAACGGCAACATGTGACAGTTCCAACATCGTTTATCTCTTGAAATGTCCTTGCGGTCAAGGATATGTGGGTAAAACTGAAAGGAAAATGAAGGTTCGCCTAAATGAACATAAGTACAATATTCGTAACAAATCCACTAAATCCACAGTAGCTACACATTTTCAAGAAGCTTCACATAACATCAGCCAATTGAGGTTTTTAATTTTGGAGTCAGTCGCAAAACAAGAGGGAGTTGACAACAACAAGCTCCTCTTGAAACGTGAAGACTTTTGGATTTACAAACTTGATACTCTTAAGCCCAACGGGATGAATGATAGGGTCGAATTTAGCTGTTACGTATAGAACTACCTCATTGATATTGTACTTGCTATGTATGCCATTGATTGATCTGAACAAGAATGTTCTCTGCTAATCAACTTTGAGATAATGTTCTTTCACGCTTATCCTAACATGAATTTATTTTCGTTTTTTATTATTTAATTTTAATTCGATTATAGTGTTGACCTGTTATATTCGTTAGTACACTGTGAGGGTTTTTTGTTTACCGTTCCAATATGGCACCCACTTTTCCCGATGGAACCATAGTCCTTTGTTTTTCTTTATTAATGATAGCTTAACCGGCACCACTGCCCGCAGGTCTCTAGATGCAAGTGATTTGTCGAGTATATACTCGGAGATGTATTATTCCGCTTTCAAGTAAGTTCACTTATAGTAATGTATAACCAGGATGACAGGAACACTCGGTTCCTCTTTTTCAAATTAGTTTATTATGGTTTACCACGGATTCTCCGTGTGTTTTTGAAACGCATTACGGCAATGAAAATGGCGCGTAATTATTTTGTTCGAACTCTAAATGTTTGCAATGTCTGAGAAAGGGTTACACTGGATTATAATTTGATTATCTCGGAAGTACAGGCGTTATTATATGCAGATATGAGGGTTTGACTTCTAACTTTGTTACCTACAATTGCTTACAGTTTCGAATTGTGTAAACACATTTTTTTCTCGTATTCACGGGTGATTCAGTTTCATGATCCATTGTTTTATTTAGTTTCACGATCTATTTTGAACATCTTAATCTTGTGGCATTGACCTTCTCACCATTTCACTTACTTCATTGAATAAGTCACATCAGCTTCTGTTCCCTCATGTTTTCTCATGTATCATGTTCTTTTGATTATAGACCTATATCCCTGATGAAGGCTTTTTTGCTAGCCGAAATGCATTGGATGATGGATTTGTTTGAAGAATGAGATTTAATACTTTCCGTTTGGATTTATAAACATAAAGAATGAAGGAATTCTTGAAAACAATGAAAAATTAAAATCAATATGAACTTTACTACGTTGTAACTCATTACTAATTGGATTACCCTTTTGGGATGGATGAGCTGTGACTAGGGGACGTCTCCCAGACGGGACACGCTGCTGGTTTGAACTTTCATTTAAAACATCTAAAACTTTCTGGTTTTTATTTTGAGAATTAACAGGGCAAATATCCTGCAATGTTTTGTTTCTATTCTTTCTCTTGTCATTATCTATTTTACTCTGAATTGTACAGTAATTGTTTGTATTTCCATTCTGCCATATTGTTTATTTCTTCCATCCCGGTATGTCTTGTTCTGTTAAATTGTATTATTTTTTTCCCTTCTCGAGTTGTCAATAATTTTTTTTTTTTTTTTAAAGGAAATTATAGGGCACATTTACCAAAAAGCAATGCAGCGCAGCAAGTCACCTTGTTGCGCGACAGGCAAAGGGCAGGAATGCGCTGTGTTTAACATATTACGGTGCATTGCTGTCTTTTCCCAGCGCTGAGGCACAATGTGGAGCCTAGTGCCAAAGCAGGCACCCTTGCACCATGGTGCAAGGGGGCTGCTTTGTAGGCAGGATTGTATTTGTGCAAAAACGCACTCCTTCATGCACAAACACAATAACCTGAGGCATATTCCTCTTCCTGTGTGTGCTGCGTAATGTAGCACACACAGGAAGAGGAAAGAACCAGGAGAAATAAAGCTATTTCTTCTCATTACACCTCCCCTGGGGATGCGTAGCATTTTGAAGCATTCCCAGGTCTACCAGTCATGGTAAATCTGGGACTGCGTCAAAATCCATGGGAGTTGCATGGTGTCACCCACGGAATGCCTCCCTGGGGCAAAGTAACGTAATGCCTTGCGCTGCATTAATCAAGATTTGGTTAGCTTGATAAATCTAACTTAGGAGTTGCGCTGCTTGTGCGTCCTATTACGTGGCGCAAGGACAACACAACTCATTGATCAACATGACCCTACATGTGCCGCACTGCTAGCCACTATTGGTTTCATACTAGGCAATCATCAACACACCTTCTGGTCAGTCTCTTAGCAGAAAGCCCATTCATCACCACAACCACAGCTATTCACAGCAGGGCACAACATTCTATCTGGGAAAACATTAAATCATGCCCTATTTATTTCACGTCAGCCAGGCAACAATTTACTGCCCATTTAACGCCTTCTCCTTTTGAAGAAAGACAAGCATAAGGGCCATAATAGCTATGTCAATAACCATCTTCGTTTAATTGCAAGACAGGAGACTAGCATTATGCATGAACGTTTTTCTTTTCACTTTAAAGCTCCAAGAATCAGAACACTGAACTATCACACAATGAAATAGAACCCTTCAGTCCTATGTAGTCCTCTTGTCCACCATATCGTCTTCTTATGTTTGCTGCTACTGAGCAGATAGGTAAGATAGATTAAAATTAGCAGATACGTGCATTTGTGTATATTTGATGTTTGATTATGTAGTAATCTGTTTTATGTTTAGCTTACTGTATCTAGTATTTTACCTATGCACTTTGCTAATGTTCTTAGAATGCTTTGACTCAGCTTAGTTACAGAAGAATCTGTATCTTGTTCATTCTTGTGTTAAGTACGGTTGGGGCTGGCTGCTGTTGTGGCTAGCTCATTTCCATGTAACCAATTAAATATCTACTCAAGACATCAACATTGTTTCCTGCAAGTTACTTCAGATTGGAATATATGAATTACTTAATTCATGGGAAGAATGCCTTTTAAGTAGATTTTTAATAGGAAAGAATAAATGGTTTATAGGTAGAATTCCTTTAGAGTGGATTGATTCTCTTTTATAGGAATGTATGTACAATATGGTTTTAAGAATATATTTGACAAGTTAGAGTAGTGAGTAGATTTGTAAATTTCTCTAAATTAGGAACAAGCTGTCTTTTTCAAAAGCCATTGAAGAAATAAATTGGCACTAAACATTTCTCATCAGTCATGAAGCATCCGCATGGCAGCCAGTATCTTTTCCCTTGTGATTAACATCTGCCTGTCAACCTGCTAGACAACAATTAACTTGCAAGTCATCAATTCCCAAGTCAATCTGCTGCCCACCTTTTATCAACATTCGAAAATACTGCCTGCACACTAAATGGAGAATAAGCAACTAAAGTTGTACCGAGCATTATATGCCCACCGATCATCCCATTATATAACACTTAATTGATAGTGGATAATTTAGACATTAGCAAGCACATTTTTCATTGTTGTACACTATTTAAAAGGTTCTTAAACAATGCTCCATTATCTCAACCCTGTATCTGAAGATGCTGCATCATGCCAACAATGTACATAGCAGCACTAAGAGACCTGTCTGTGTACGTGCATTCTATCAATCTCCCATAACATTTATTATTTATTTTAAAGGTTTTATATAGCGCTGGCTAGACCCAGGGGTATCAGAGCGCTTTACAGGAGTGAGGAGGAACAGTACTTAAAACATTTGATCAAAAACATTGCAATAAGAACCATTATACCAAAGAAAGCAGATAATTACAAGTGCTATTTACAAAAGTACTATATTAAGCTAAAGAGGACAGTGAGTAATTAGGCTAGGGTGGGTGGTAGCAAGCAAAGAAAAGATAAAGGAGGGGGACAAAGAGAATAGGAGTTAGGAGAACAGTGAGAGGCCGTGCATAAGGCAAGATATCGGGTGTAAAGATAGAGGGAGGGAGGGCAGTTAGGGGGGAGTTAGAGGGAGGGGAGAGAGTAGCGTGAGGGAGGGGAGTTAAGAGGGACAACGGGGAGGAGAGTTGGAGGGGAATAGAGGGGAGCCTGACGGGGGAGCAGAGTGGGAGTCAGTGTCAGAGGTAGGTATTATGGACCCCAATATTTGTTGAGGAGGTACAGTTTAAGGTCTTTTTAGGTCTCGCGACCTATCAATGCGCGCAAGCGCATTGAGCAGAGCGAGAATTCATGTCCTCAAAATCCTCGTCAAACCAAGGGCTTCTTGCTGCGGTTTTCTTTAAGTTCACGTAAATCACGTGACCAAACAAGCACGCGCATCAGCCTCCCTCCCTCCTAATTGCATTTTTTTTAACGGCCGCACAGCACATCAAAGGGCTTTGCCCAGCGTGCGCTCTGCGGCTTCTCCTCCCCTAATTACCAGCTTCCCCCATGTCTCCCTTGTGTGCTTCTCTCGTTGCTGCCTCCTTCGTGTACTTCTTTTTTTTCAGAACAAATTTTATTAGTGTTATGGCAGTTGACAGAATACAAAAGAAACACTGCTTCCAAGATTGCAGAAAGACAGTGAGCATAGAAGAGCAACAGCGTTCAAGAAATTCAGTCAACATTATCCAACACCCCCCTCCCCGCATCCCCACCCGGGTCCCACCCCCCTCCCTGCACGGTGTTCATATTGTCCAGAAACAGGAGCCAAAGCAGCATGGTAGCGACAAGTGGACAGTTCACATGAGGGTAGTATAGACGTGATCTATATCAGAGGCTTGTGGCGCTGGGGGGTCCAGCAATAGGCCCCTATAATCAGCCCATTTCTTCCAAATCCTATAATGTTTCTTGGGGCAGCCTCTGGCCTCAAAGATCGGGCGTTCCAATCCCATGCTAAAGTCCATGCCCCGCTTCCACACCCCCACCAACGGAGCCTTGGGGGCTTTCCAGGCTTGGGCTATATCTCGTTTGGCTATTGTAAGACCCAGAAGGAGCAAGTGTCGTTTATACAGATTACCCCCCACTTTCTCCATAACGTGGAGCAGGCCCAGTTGCGGCGTGCGAGGGAGCTCCCATGCCAACACTTCCTCCAAGCATTCCCACACACCGGTCCAAAACCTCTGCAGCCGTGCACATCCCCATACTGTATGTAAGAAGGAGCCTACCTCACTGCCACACCTCAAACAATCCGGGGAGGCTATCAGCCCCGCCTTCCACAATCGTTCCCTCGTGTAGTATGCCCTGTGCAGGTATTTAAATTGAATAAAGCGCAGGCGCACCGCTATCGCTGCTCCCTTAGGGGCCTCCAGGGCTTCTCTCCAGTCCTCCTCCTCCAAGTCTCCCAGATCGCTCTCCCAGACCGCCCGCAACTTATCAAGAGAGGGGGAACAATGCGTAACTAATGTTTGATAGATGGTTGAGATTTTTTTTGATTCCAATTCCCCCATAAAGACTTTTGCTTCCAGGGGACTAAACTCCGGCAAGGACGACAAGTCCGCTAGTGCGGGGGTCAGGGCGTGGCGGAGCTGTAGGTACCTGAAGAACTGGGACCGGTGCATATCGAATTCATCTTGCAACATCTGGAACGATTTGAGGACTGTGCCCTTCAGGACGTGGCCCAGCGCCGAAATGCCTATGGCATCCCAGCCCTCAAAGCCCCGGAGCGCAGCCAGGCCGGGCAGTCTCCCATTATGCCATAAAGGAGTTTCGCCCGTGAGCGTGTTCCACCATCCCATGCGGCGGAGCGCATCGCGCCACACTTTGAAGATTACTTGCGTGGCCCTCGGAAGTCTCTTCCGGATAGTCGCCGAGTATAAAATAGTATGGAGCGTGTGTGGGTCCATCATATACCTCTCTAGGGCATAGGTCGGGTCAGTGCGATCCCCGTACCACCATTCGTTAAGAACAAGTAGGTGCGATGCCTGATAGTAGGACTGGACATCAGATGCGGCCAGTCCCCCACAGTAGGTCGACAGGAAGCAGGTGCGGAGCGCCACTCTTATCGCTCCACCGGCCCATAGGAACCGACCCAGAGCCGAGTTCACCTGACGAAACCATTGCTGCGGAATTGGGTACGGGTAGTTCTGCAATTGGTACAAGATTCGGGGTAGGGCCACCATCTTAAAAATGGCCGAACGGCCATAGACATTTAGAGGCATCCTGGACCACATCAGCATATCTGAGCGGATCCTGTCCCAAACAGGCACTACATTACGGGACCATGACACTCCCTGCACATCAGTTAGAAAGACACCAAGATATTTAAGGCCTCCCGCCGCCTCCTGAAGGACCGAGGCCCAGGGACCCAAAGTCCCCCTGTCGCCCAGGACCCACAGCTTCGACTTCTGCGGATTGAGCCGGAGGCCCGACACTTCACCGAAAACGCGCATTATTTCAAGGACCCTCGGCCCCGATTTATTGAGGTCCGTAAGGAAGAACAGGACGTCGTCCGCATATAGCGCAATCCTGTCAGACGGGCCCCCCACCCACTCCACACCACGCAATTGGGCATCCATCCTCACCCAGGCCGCAAGCGGTTCCATAGCCAGGGCGAACAGGTAAGGTGAGAGAGGGCATCCCTGTCGGGTGCCACGACCGATGAGGAATGTGTCAGAGGTGGCTCCCGCTATTCTGACCGTCGCCGTCAGGTCCGTATATAGCAGATGAATGTACGACAGGAAACGTGGGCCCAGATTGAGCCGGAGGAGGAGGGCTCGGAGGTATGACCAACTCAGGGAATCGAAGGCCCGGTCCATGTCCGCCAGCAGGAGGGCCGCGGGGATGCCCGCTGCTCGTGCCGCCTCCACCACCAGGTGAGCGCGACGTATGTTGTGTCTTGTAGCCCTGTGAGGCATGAAGCCTGCCTGGTCGGCATGGATCAGGTCCGTGATGTAAGGGAGAAGACGGTTCACCAACGCCTTAGCCAATATTTTTGCTTCAAAGTTCAGCAAAGAGATCGGCCGATAAGAGTCCGGGCTGTCTTGGGGCCTTCCCGGTTTGCAGAAAACTACAATCTCAGCGTGTCGCCAGTCCGCTGGCAATCTGCCAAGCTCCCGAGCCGCCTCCAGTGCCTTCCTATAGCGCATCCCCAATTGGAGATGGAACAACTTCATAAATTCGCAGGGGAACCCATTGGGCCCAGGGGCCTTGCCCGTGTTCAGGCCACCCAGAGCTTCCCCAAGCTCCTCTGCCGACAGTGGGAGGTCTAGGCGGGCCCTCGCCTCATCCGAGAGCGCCCGGGGTGGAAGGTCTGCGAGAAATCTGTCAATCTCCTCCGCTGGGAGAGATTCTCGGGGGGCATACTGGGTCTCGTAGTATTGAGCAAACATCTGGGCCAGGACCTCAGGGGCCGAGGTAGGGCCGCCCGCGGCATCTCGGAGACCCGGCAGGGGCTGGGCTTGATAAGTGCTTTGACATAGCCTATATAGCATTGTGCTAGACTTGTCCCCCCATTGATAGATTCTGCTCTGCGTAGCGAGCCAGGCCTGTCGGGCTTCGTCTAACAATAGCGAGGTGTATGACTGCTGGAGGTGCAGGAGCCGGTCCACGGCCACTCCATCCTCCCCCGTGAGACATCTGGTCTCCTGGTTCCGCACCCGGTCGGCCGCCTCCTCCACCTCCTGCCTGCGGGCCCTACGATTCGCAGCGCACCACGCAATGTCCACGCCCCGAAGGACTGGCTTGAGGGCCTCCCACAGGGTCATGGCATCTATATTCGGGTCCTCATTCTCTGACCAGTAGTGCAAGATAGCCTCCCTCATGTGCGATTGATAGTCGTGGCGCTGCAAGTGCCACACAGAGAGGCGCCAGCGAAACGGTTGTCGCCGCACACCGAGGCTCAACGTCAGGGCGACCGGGGAGTGATCCGACAGGCCCCTCGGAAGTATGGAGGTGGAGTCGATTCTGCCCAACCAGGGTTGCGGGACGAATAGGTAGTCCAAGCGCGAAAAGGATTTGTGGACCGCAGAGACAAATGTATATTCACGATCACATGCATGCTGGTGGCGCCAAGTGTCAATCCATCCCATCCCCTGCGCCATCCTACTCAGCCTCGTAGAGGCATCTGACAATTGACCACCCCCAGGCCTACAGCGGTCAAGTCTCCCATCCATCACATCGTTCCAATCACCACCCACTACTGTCAACACATGCGGAAGAGTCGTCCATACCCCAAACAGCCGTTCAATCAGGGCATCTTGGAGTGGGGGTGGAGCATACACACTCCCGAAAACCACCGGCTCACTCCCCAGACTCCCCTTAACAAAGACATACCGACCATGCACGTCCAGCCATTGTGTTTCATGTGTGTAGGAGACCCTACGGTGTATGAGAATTGCAACTCCTCTGGACCCTCGTGTAAACCCAGCATGGAACACCTGATCATACCCGTATCTGCGTAGGCTCAGAACCTTGGTGCCCAAGAGGTGTGTCTCCTGAAGGAGCAACACATCCGCTCTTTCAGTCTTCCCCAGACGTAGAACTGCACTTCGTTTAATTTTGTCGAGCATCCCTCGCACATTCCAGCTCAAAATTCGCATTGAGGCCAGCGGAGGGCTCGTCCCCAGTACTTCAGCCGCCATCAATCATCCAGATTCCGAAATCGTCGGGCCACTGAGGCCACACACACATGCTCAGTCGTCTCCAGGTTCCCATGTACACCGTGCTAAGGCCCTTCCCAACTTCCCTCCCCACCATCCCCGGAACCCCCAAACCCCCGCCCCCTGCAAACTTTCCCCAGACCCCAACCACACCAACAACCTCCCCTCCAACCCCCCACCCCATACCTCAGCAACATTGAAGTACCTGTCGCGATGCAGGCAATCTCAGCCCTCCAACGGGAGGCCCAAGACCCACTGCACCAATGGATCCCACCCAACTACCCACAAAGTGCCCAACTACTTCCCACTCAACACCTGGGAATGAACTCCGGGAGTAGGCCCGCTCTCGCACGAGCGTCTCCCGACCAACCGTCCACCCATGAACAGGAAGTCATGAAGTCAATCAGTACGTGGCATGTCGAAGAGGAGCGGCTTGCTCCGGCCACCAAGGCGTCTCACCAACCCTGTAGTTCCACGGTATGCACCAGTACAAGCGTGGGGGTCTCAGGATTTCGAAGGAGAAGAAGCAGTTTCCTCCGGAGAGTCCGCCGTGGCATCACTCGGAGGCGGGCGCTTTTGAGAGCGCGACCTCCAGTTACTCTTACTGCGCGATCGTCTGGGCGTTCTCGGGGGTCTTTCGGTGGTTGACGAGTCTGAGCCCCTCCGAGGGGGGGTGTTCACCTTGACTCGCACCGTCTCGTCCGTCCACTCAAACACTTCTTCCGGGGAGTTGAAAAACTGAGTGCGAGATTGGAAGACCACGCGCAGGCGAGCCGGAAATAGTAGAGCGTAAGGAATCTTGAGTTCCCGCAGCCGTGCTTTTGCCGCAGTGAATGACTGTCTCTGCTGCTGAACTAGTTTAGTGTAATCCGGGAACACAAGGATCTTATGATTTTCAAACATCAGTGGGTCCCGGGCGCGGGCTTGCCGTAGGATAACATCTCGGTCATGATAGTTGAGCAGTTTGGCTATCACCGAGCGAGGGCGAGCCCCAGTGGGCGGTTTGGGAAGCAGTGCCCGATGTGCCCTCTCCACCACAAAGCAGCGCGACAGGGAGTCCGGGGGGAGCCACCCTTCCAGCCACTGGGTCAGGAAGGCCTCCATATTTCCTTTCTCGCAGTTCTCCGGGAAGCCTATAAAGCGTAGGTTATTCCGTCTGGCTCTCCCTTCCGCGTCCTCCACCCGCAGTGCCAGTCCCTTCTGTATCCCTTCCATGGCAGCAACTCTCTTTTTGAGATTCACCACGTCGTCTTCAACTTCAGTGATACGGGTTTCTGTTTCGGTGATTCGTGCCACTGCGTTGCGCAGATCCTGTCTGAGCAAGGTCACATCGGCCCCAACTGCTCCGATTTTCACGTCGAGCATGTCCCTCGCTTGTGTGATCGCTGCCATCAACGCCGCGTTGTCCGGCCCAGAGCCCTGGGGTCCTCCGGACGCCCCAGCACCTCCACTGGGGCCCGCGAACTTGTCCATCGGTCCCTGTTTGGGGGCATTCCCGCTGTTGCCCCCTCTCGTCATGTCGCCGGCGGAGTGATGACCCCGGGTGAGGGGGGCTGACAGACTAGGGGCACCCCCGGCTGAAGGAGTAGTCGCAGGCAGCAAGTGTCCCCGAGGCCGCCCAAGTATATTGTGGCCCCGTCGGCGATCGAGCGTGGCGCACGCTGTGATGAAGTGACTGCTGATCACCACCCTATTAGTGGTCGGAGAGGCGCTGCACCACGGTGCACGCGGTCGATGGGGGTCGCCCACCCCTCGGAATGGTCTGACTGGGGCGCCCCAGAGTCCGCACCACGCTCTCAGGTGCCAAAAGTGGGCCTGCCGGCTGGGTTGGCGGCCTGCAATAGTCCGGGAGGGGGGGGGGAGGGGGAGGGGGTCTCCTCAGCCCTCGCCGCGGTCCGAGGCAACCGCCGAGCGCGCCCTAGGTGTCTGGCGCCAGTGTCCGGCAGGGGCACGCTTCAATGAAGGTGGAAGCAGGCAGGAGAGCCGGCAGAGCGCTCGCCCGTCCGCCCCGGCAGTAGTATTGTGCCCCGCGGCTCGAGACCGCCGCCGAATGGGGCAGACACGTCCCCTCCCCCGCAGCACCACGGCTCCTTACCCCCACTTCGAGCTCCTTACCCCCACCTCGAGTTGGGTTGGCGGCCTGCAATAGTCCGGGATGGGGGGGGAGGGGGAGGGGGGTCTCCTCAGCCCTCGCCGCGGTCCGAGGCAACCGCCGAGCGCGCCCTAGGTGTCTGGCGCCAGTGTCCGGCAGGGGCACGCTTCAATGAAGGTGGAAGCAGGCAGGAGAGCTGGCAGAGCGCTCGCCCGTCCGCCTTGGCAGTAGTATTGTGCCCCGCGGCTCGAGACCGCCGCCGAATGGGGCAGACACGTCCCCTCCCCCGCAGCACCACGGCTCCTTACCCCCACCTCGAGCTCCGTGTGCGCTCCGACTGCTCTCTCCCCCAGCCGCCGCGTCCGCCCTCGCTCCGGATGGCTGCCCAATCTTCTCCGCCGCTCCGCAGCGTCGCGCAGTGTGTCGTGGGCGAGGCGGCACTTCCGGCCGGCGCCACCCGGCACCCAGCTACTTCCGGTCGGGCCGCACTGCAGCGGAGGGCCCGGCTGTGGTTTGCGATGCAGGCCTCGTCGCCCGGCGGGCTCCCAGCCGCCGTAAATCACTGATCCCGGGCCGCCGGGACTCCGAAATCACTGTCGGGGGATCCCCGCGGAAGCCGCTCTCCGCCACACAAAGTAGGGTGCAGATCGGTCAGGGCGACGCAGGATAGCAGGAGGATAAGGTGACGGCGGGACGGAGCTCACTCAAGCTGCGTCCGCCATGATCGCCGTCTTGGCCACGCCCCGCCTTCGTGTACTTCTTGCTGTGTTGCTGTCTCCCTCGTGGTTTTCCCCCACCACTCGTGTTGTTCTCTCCCTTGTGAACCCAACCCACCCCCCCCCCCCTCCGCCGCTTGCATTTCCCGTACTTGTCTTTATTTTTTTCCTTTATCACTGTATTTTCTCTTTTATCCTCTTTCCGCTGCAATTTTTTTTTTTCTCACGTATAGTTTTTCTTCTTTTTCGTTACATTCCTTTATTTTCCTTTGTGTCTCCCTTTTTCATAGGTAATGTTTCCTATCCCACTGTTCCGTCGTTCCGAACGCTCCCTTTAAGCATCTTCACGACCCTTCATTTGTTACTATCCCTTGCTCTTCAATATCCCGTGACGTACGCAGACATCAATCGGATCATTTTATATATGAACGCTCCCCACAAAAACAGCACTTAATATCGCACGCGCACGGCTCTCTTCTCTCTCCTTTTGTGGGTGACTACCCCCTCACTGACCCATTAACAGCTGTTTCCTCCCTCAATGGCCCCAGTCTCTGCTTCCAGGTCTGTGCACTCCCCCCTCACCGCTCTCGCATCCTCTTCCATTATCTCTCCTGTTTAATGGTTCCATCTGCACTGGCCTCTCACTGCTGTCTCCAACTCTCAGTCCACTCCTTCCTTTCTCTAATCGTAGCGCTCACTTACTCACCCTTTACATCTGCAGCCTTGGCTCTCTCCCGCTGGGTTGCTGTCTCCCTCGTGGTTTTCCCCCACCACTCGTGTTGTAAGAAAAGGGTTCAGGCAGATCAGGTCGATTACCCCTTTTCTAGGTTTGCCCGGCGTTAGCCGCTTCTCACCCAACTCACGGTTACCAAATAAAGAGGCAGGCGCTGGAGACTGGAAGGCAGGAAACAGGAGTTTATTTCCGACGGAGCAGAACACATCAGATTGGACAACGAGGTATCGTTTCGGGGTGCTCTAACCGCATCTCTGAGGCCTGGTCTCTTATACACAGTTTTATGGCTTTCTTACATTTGTGACATCCGTGGTATTGCTTTGAAGTACGGAAAAGGCATCTTTGGAATCCCCGGTTCAGGCCCGTTCCCACACATATCTACAGCAGGAGTACCCACCCCTAATCTCAGCATGATGGCTATCGCGCAGCTGGGCATTCCGCTGGGAACAGGAATGCGGGCGATCGGTCGGATCTAGGGGTGTGAGGGTATTGATTTATCCCCGCTCCTTTGAAGTGAGGCGAGGTCCTACTGTAGGGGCAATAAACTGCATCTGTTGGGCTAAGTGATGGCCTGGGATCAGGCCGGACAATCGGGCAAGGAGGAAGAGGTTATCAAAGGGCTTGTTTTATGAATGAGATGAAAAGAGTGTGGGGGGTTCAGCACGGGATGTGGCTCGGAGGCAGGGTCGCGCTGGAGGTGCAATTAGGGCCCAAGCAGGAGAGACCGGGGGCTGTCAGGGCGCGGGGGGTGCTTGCGAGGCCGGGGAGTGAGGGGGAGAGACGCGCTGGCTATCGGCAGTAGGCAGAGAGGCCATGGCACCTAAAATGGCTGCTGTGCATATTTGTACGTGAGTCTGAGGAAATGGACAAGATGGCGCAGATGATGTTCAGTTCACAAACTAGATTTCAACAGTCCTCCCTTTTAACATGTCTCGCCAACTTGTCAATTCGGATCTATCCCCATAAGGCCACGTATTTCCACCTCATAGAGGGGACTCATGTGCTCAGTTCCGAAGTCCAAAGTCTTAGGGCACATGCAGTTGGCAATGAGTGAACACAAAGGTGGCAAGCATTGAATACCTAGGCAACACCCACACAGGTATCAATATAAATGTAAACAACCTCCATCCCCAGTCTTTCAAAGTACCCCAGAACCAGTTCCCAAGCGACCATCCTTCCTGCTCCTGGTGAACCTCTGAGGAAAGTCTGTGGAGGTGCTCGATTGCTTTGTAGACTGAGGGTGAGTTATCTGGTACGTAGGTGCAACAGCTGGACCCGATGATGCGGCATGCTCCTCCACGGTCAGCTAGAACCACATCTAGAACAAGGCGGTTCTGAAGAGCCACCAGGCGGACTGCCTGAAGCTCGGCCGTATTGTTAGTGAGGATGCCAGCCGTGATGTTCATGGTCGTTTCTACTGCCTGGGTCAGGTGTCGGATGGCGCGGCTGTTTGCCATTGGGCCCCACAGAGGAACAAGTCCCTTCACTGCATCCAGGAACTGTGCTCCGGTGGAGTCGGCTTGTTCAATGTCTCTTGCGCGCTTCTGCCTGTGATGGTTTGCTGGGGCCACGTACGTTGGAGGGAGAATGAAGGCGATGTAGCAAGTACCCCCCCAACCTTTTGGAAGCCACGTGTAAGCTTTGGTGCCACAAACAAAGTACATATTCGGAGAAGCAACAAAGGAGGGGGGATCAATTGAGTCCAATGTTCTGGTGATGTGGCAGGAACTGTGGCCCACCAGCTGTGTTCCCAGGCCTTCGAGGCACACGAGGCCCGTGACATTGATAACAGACAGAGCCACAGTCAGAGTGGCAGCAGTTCGTTTCCGTAGGTAGGAGAAGGTGGGTCTGGCTGGGTTATGGAACACCTGCATTTCAACTCGTTCCTTGGCAGGGATGTCCATCTGGAAGGAGGGACCAGAGGTCAAAGGACAAAAGGGAGCAGATGTTCTTCCGGTTTTATTCAGCCAGAACCCATGGTAGAAGTGTGACACTGTTTGACCAGAAGTGGCGTTGTCCTTGTAGCTCTCTTGCAAGAGGATCAACCAGGCAAGGCAGGAGCCGTGAACTGAGAAAGGGGAAGGGATGAAAGGGATGGAGTGTCCGGTGGCATGCGGGAGCAACCCGCAGATCCAGCAGTTTGTGGCGTTGGCGGCAAGGTTGTGTTGGTGCAACAGTTGCACGAAGGAATTGTTCCAGAACTCCTTACGCCTTTCTCGGAGCTGAGGCGAAAGGGAGATCAGGTGATGCTCTTTCATAGTGGTTGGCTGTGCAGTGGTCAGCAATATCTGATGGGCGGGTGCGCTCTCTTCCACGATCCAGAAGGAAGTCATGAGGAGGAGGCAAAAGAGGAGGACAATGAAAAGGGCAATTGTCTTCGATTTGTGTATACTGTCAGTCTTTGGGTTCCGGTAGTGGGTATTTCCGGTTGCTTCCATCATCTTCTTATCTGGCGCTTCCATCATCTTCGAGGTGCTCGGTAGTGGGCAGAACCGCAGACTTCATTTAGCTTCTCTCCGGGTAACCCTTGGTTGTGTTTAGGCTACCGTTCTGAGATTCAACTTAGTCTGTGGTCTACTCAGCCGAAGCTCCCTCCTTTCGACGCAGGAAATACCCTTCCCTGGATGGCACAGTGGGATCAGAGAATTTGCAAGTTCAAGTGTCTCTGTATCAGGGTAACAGTTCAGTGATGGCCGGTCTTTGTTCAGCAGTTCTTCTTGGGTGCTGACGTTTTCTGTAGTGGCCAGGGTCGAGGAGACCTTCTTACAGTGGTGTGCGTGCAGCCAGTGTCGTTTCCCCTCCACTCGAAGAGCCGTCCGGGTGGTAATCAGTACTTGCCAGGGGCCAGTCCACCGGGGTTCCAGACTCTTTGCCCGTTGGAAATTTCGGATTAGCACATAATCCCCCGGTCGGATATCGTGACCCGGACCCCTGGAAGCATCGGGGATGGCCTGCTGCACCTGCTGATGAATGACAGACAACGTTTTAGTCAATTTGCACAAGTAATCAGACAGTAGGACGTCCGGGACGTCGTGAATGGAGGTCGGTTTAGGGGCAGTCCAGAGGTTCATCGGTCGCCCAAATACAACCTCGTAGGGGGTCAAATGGTGCTTAGTGGGAGTGGAGCGCATCGATAGCAATGCCAGTGGGAGCGCATCGATAGCAATGCCAGTGGGAGGGCATCTGGCCATGTAAGTCCTGTGGTGGCCACTATCTTCGACAGTTTTAGTTTCAGTGTGGCGTTGTGTCGCTCAACTAGGCCAGCAGATTGGGGGTGAAAGACTGCATGAAACCTCTGTTTTACACCCAACCCTTTCAAGATTAGTCGGATAACTTCAGCTATGAAGTGGGGGCCGTTGTTGCTCCATAGAATTCGACAAAGACCGTAGCGAGGGAAAAACTCTTTCAGTAGTACCTTGGCGGTGGTCATGGCAGTGTTATCACGGGTTGGATAGGCTTCTACCCATTTGCTGAAGGCACACACAATGACTAATACATACTTCAGGCTTTGGCATCTTTCTAGTTGGATGTAGTCCATCTGGAGGACCTCAAAAGGATGGTCGGGGACCCCAAACCCTCCCCGGGGTACCACAGTTCCTTTCCCAGGGTTGTGTTGCAGGCAGATAAGGCATTGCTGGACCAGGCGTCTGGCTGAGTCGGGGATTTTGTCGTTGTGCCAGACCTTGGAGATGAGTTCGATCATGGGGCAGATCCTATGTGTGCCGGGGAGTGAGCCATAGTCAGTATGGGGATCAGGTATGAATTGGGTAGCAACCATTTGTTAGTGTCCTTTGTCCGCCAGCAGCCTTCATCGTCTTTCAAACCCACCCGTGTCCATTCAGTCAATTTGTGTGGTGAGCTGGCCATCTGGATGTCTTTAATCGTTTCCCTAGTGTCAGTCCATTTTTCTGCTTGCGACCTGGTCACATACATGCGTGTCGTCGTCCTATTCTCAGCTGTGGTTCGGGCAGTGATGTCGGCCAGCGCGTTTCCCTGTCCGACTAAGTCTGTCACCTTCCTATGTGCCTGGCATTTGATTACAGCTAATCGTTTGGGGAGGAGAACTGCTTCAATCAGAGCGGAGACTAGATCTCCGTGGAGGATGGGCGTGCCGTGGGACGTCAGGAATCCCCTTTCTTTCCACAAGAGTCCAAAATGGTGAACCACTCCGAAGGCGTACTGGCTGTCCGTGTAAATGTTTGCCGCAGTCCCTGTCGCTATAATACATGCTCGTGTGAGGGCAATCAGTTCTGCCGCCTGTGCGGATCGTTGCGTGATGCGGGCGGTTTCAACTACAGTTCGGGCTGTGGTAACTGCATAGGCAGCTGAGGTGGTGCCGTCGGGGAGTTTTATGCAAGAGCCGTCTACCCATAGCTCTCCGTCAGGGTCTGTGAAGGCGGTGTCTCGGAGGTCAACTCTACTCCTAGTCTGTTCGTCTGTGAGGGTCACACAGTCATGTATAGGGGGGACATTTGGGTCGTTTTCGGGCAGAGGCAACAAGGTGGCAGGGTTCAGTGTGGTGCATCTTTTCAGCGTGATGTGGGGTGCAAGCAGAGTCAGTTCGTATCCGGTCAGTCGTGCGCTAGTTAGGTGTTGCGTCTTAGTCTGGTTTAGGAGGGTGTCAACAGCATGGGGCACTAATACCGTGAGGGAATTCGAGAGTACGATCCCCTCACTTTGTCGGATAGAGACAGCAGCGGCAGCTACGGCTCGAAGGCAGGCAGGCAAGGCTCTCGCTACGGGGTCAAGGGTGGCAGAGAAATAGGCACATAGTCGTTGCTTGGGGCCAATAGTTTGAGTCAGGACAGACAAAGCGCACCCCTCCCTTTCGTGGGTGTAGAGAGAGAAGGGCTTGGTGTAATCGGGGGTTCCTAGGACTGGCGCAGAACAAATGGCGTCTAGGAGTTCTTTGAAGGAAGATTGGCATTCGGGGGTCCAAGGGAGTGGGAAGGGGACCTCTTTGGCTAGTAGGGAAAGTAGTGGTTTTACAATGAGGCTGAAATTTGGCAACCACTGCCGGCAGAAGGAGGTGAGGCCTACCAGGGAGCGGACTTGTTTCTGGGTCTTTGGGACAGGGGTTTCTAGAATGGCCTGAATTCGATCGGGTGTAAGCTTTCTCCTGTCTTTGGACAAGAGGTGGCCTAGGTAGGTGACCTGGGGTTGGCAGAATTGCAACTTCTTCTTGGAGACCTTGTGGCCATTTTCCGCAAGGAAGTGCAAGAGTTGGATGGTGGCTGTGACTGCAAGTGGAGTGGTGTCGGCCGCCAAAAGAATGTCATCGACGTACTGTATCAACACCACTCCCTCCGGTAGTTGAACGGCGTCCAGCTGCCTCTTGAGGGCCTGGCTATAGATGCTGGGACTTTCTGTGTAGCCTTGGGGAGCTCTACAAAATCTATATGAGCGGGATTTTAACGTGAAGCCGAAAAGGTAGCGGCTGTCTGGGTGGATGGGGATGGAGAAGAAAGCGTTCTTGAGGTCTATTACAGTGAAGGTGGTGGCTGTGGAAGGAATCAGGGTCAGAATGGTGGCGATATCTGAGACTACGGGGTACTGGGGTACAACTACCTTGTTGACCTCTCGAAGGTCGATGATGAAGCGGTACGCTTTCTCATCTCCCTCGCCCTGCTTCTTCACAATGGGTAGGATAGGGCTGTTGCAAATATTGCTGACTACTTCCTCTACCACTCCTGCCTCTACCAGGGACTGGATTATCATTACCAATGCCTTCTCACCTTCGGGCGAGATCCGATACTGTGGGAGTTTTGGGAGTATCGCATCTTGGCGAACAGTTATGCGCACGGGGTCGATCATCATTCGTCCTACGTCAGCGTCAGTTTTAGCCCACAGATACAGAGGTAGAGAGTCAAGTAAGGATGCGTCAGCGTCAGAGATGGAGAACATGTGTCGTGCGGGATGAGGGCTGAGCAGAGTCGGGTTATCGTACAGAATGACTCGAACTCCGTCCTGTGAACACCTGATAGTAGCTCGGAAGTGCTTCAGTAAGTCAAGTCCCATAATGGCATCGGGGGTGTTGGAGGAAAGTAGAAACGTCGTGTCAGTGGGGTTACTGTCCAAGTCGAAGGAAACCGGTGCGGATAAGGGGTTAGTGGAGGGCGTTCCATCAAAGCCTATTGATGTTATGTGTGAGCCAGACAAGGGTGCCCTTGGAATCAGTCGTTTAGATAACGCACTACGTGTTGCGCCAGTGTCTACCAGGAATGGAGACTTCGTACCTAGGACCTTAGCGGTGACATAAGGACCTTGCTGGTCAACATAGAGCTCGACTGGATCCCTTCCTTGCCCTTGGCAGTCCTATGCAAAGTCGCGGGCATCGTCGCAGTCAGACTGTTGGCACTGATTCTGCCGGGGACGGTCAAACGTGTTCGGTCTGCCAGGTCTGTCATTGTTGGTGTCGTGGGTGTGCCCTCGTCCCTGCCCTCTAGTCCTGGGGCCATTCGTCATGTCCCTCGTCTCTTTATTTTTAATCATTTCCAGAAGAACCGGACATTGAGACTTCCAGTGGCCAAATCCTTTGCAAAACGCACACTGGTTCTCATCGAGGTCTGTTCGTGGAGCGCCGGGTGTGGGTGTGCGGTCTCTAGGGGGTGGATTTCTACGGGCATTCGACTGGTAGTATCCTCTATACTGTTCCCTTCCTGTCGTCACTCCTTGCAATTGAGCAATCATCACTCGTTTTTTCAAGTCCTTTTTCTTTTTCTCACTCGCCCTATCGTTCTCGTTCTTTTGGTGTTCGTAGTACTGAGCCATCCGAAGGATAGCTGCAGGTTTGGAGGCCCCCCAACTACTCTCGCTTGTCTGTAACTTTTGGGAGACCTCTTGCGATAGACCCTTTACGTAGTTTTGCACGAATAGGTGTTGTCCGGTTGCAGTGGTCATGTCTTGGCCACTGTAGTCGGAGAACACCGTCTCAAATCGGGAGAAGTATTCTGACACGTCTTCCTGGGGTTTCTGACGGCATGCCGTGACTATCGACCAGTCTACCTTCTTCTCTGGGATCAATGTCTTTAGCTTCTGAACTATTTTGTCCGGGAGTTCCAGGATGTCTTTTACAGGTTTCTTTCCGGGCTCTCGCTGTCTATCTAGTTCACTGAGTTGATTCCAGGTATGTCCGAACAGATCTGTGTGGTCGGTTTTCCGGATTTGCTTCCACACGTCAGCTGGCAGACATAACCCGAAAAACAAGTCAATGTCCGCTAGAGTCATTATTGTTGAACCCAAGGCTGTACCTAGTTCGGTATAAAATGCTGTCGGGTTCTTTCTTAAATCGGGCAGGGTTTGCCTAAAAGTTCAAATATCTTGCCGATCCCATGGCTGATAAACCCAGTTGTACACAACCCTCCCCTTCGCATCTGCGTGGTTGATATCGTCGTTTGTTCCCTGACCTCGCGGGGGAACCCAGTAGGGGGCGGCTTCTCTGATAGGCATCATAGTGTTGGCTACTTCTGATGAGGACCCAGTCGTTTCAGGGACTGTAATCTTAACTTCTGGTTTCTGTTCCGTGAGGTGGCGGAAGACCTCAAGCGTTTGCATGAAGAGGTCCGTCACGTCGTGCTCAGCCTCATCTCCAACATTGACTTTTCTATATAAAGCTGTCAGTTTAGCAGGACCCTGATTCTGATACCTATCCTCATATGCGTTCAGGGTGTGGTAGCTAAACCGTAAAATGAAATGCCGTCTGTGGCTACCGGCATGTGAATTGTGCATATCTATCGTGTATTCTTCGCTCTCCTTCCGTTCTACCAGTGTCTTTACTATCTTGTCAATTTCATCCCGCTCATCTTTGCGCAATCTATTCAGTCTGGATGGTGGCTGCTTGCTAGTCTCGAGTTCATCTGATGTCGTTACTAATGCGGCCGGTGCAGAGGCCGTGAGGGCTGGGGTACTAGCTCCAAGGTCATTCTCATTTGCACTCGGAGCTGGCAGGTGCTGTACTAGAGGTTGGGAGGGGGCACAGGGGGGGGCATGTAGATGATCGGAGGACCTAGCAGTAACTCATCGTTCGCCCGTTGTTTGGAGGGCAGCTCAGGGTAAAGCGTAGAGGGGGTCCTAACAGGGCATTGGCCTGCCGACTCAGATTCCTGCTTTTGTCTGACCTCCTCTCTTTCTTTTATTTCTTCCTCTAGTTTCTTAGCAGTCAGGTGGGCTGCCTTTCGTAACTCTTTTCCTATTCTTGCTTCTCTCTTCTTTCGTTGCTCTGCTTCTTTGCGCCACATGCCGAAACTATCAAGCATAGTGGGCGTTGTTTTATTGTTACAAAGGGCTGTTTCCAGCACGCTTATTTTTGCGTCATCGAAGGATCCTATCAGTGGCCACTGACTTTCCTGATCCTTTTTTTTTTTTCAGAACAAAATTTCCTGATCCTTTTTAGTATATTTATGCCATAACTTACTATAAGCTACGGCGACTAGTCCATACTTTAAAAACATATCCTTATTAGGGGTGCCCTCCAGAGGAGCCGGATGACCCACCTCAGTGGGAGAGGTGTGGCGCCGCGGCCACGGCGACTGACGCTGGAATCTGGGGACAACGGTTCGATCCCCGGCTCCGGCGGCAGGTTAGCCCAGCACCAGGTGACTCTGGGCAATAGTTCGCTTAATCTTCCCGACGGCCCCCAGCGCCTAGAGACCCTTACGGGTGATTGTGCGCTTTACAAATGTGGACTTTACTTTACTTTACCTCTAATAAGCGGTCCGGGTTGAACCAACTACTGAACAATGGGGAGAAGATAGGCATGACGGGTTACAATGGGGACAAAAGTCTGCACTACCTATCCTTTCACTGCTTACAAAGACTAGACAGAATATCTCTACTCCACGTTATTTGTAAGCAGAGAATACCTCCAAAGAACCGATATCGAACAATCAATGTCCGTTCAATCAAACAATCAGTGGCGAGAAAGAAATAAGCACGACGGGTTACAACGGGGGCAAAAGCCTGCGTTACCTATTCTTCACTATCTGCAAAGGAGGACAGAATACTTTTATCCTTCCCCGTTTGTAGACAGAGAATTCTCGAGAAAGCAATCCTCGAACAAACAATGTTCGGGCAAACAATCAATCAGTGGGGGAGAGAGATAGGCACGACGGATTACAACGGGGGCAAAGGCCTGCGTTACCTACCCTTCACTACCTGCAAAGGAAGAGAGAATACTTTCTATTCCTCTCCGTTTGCAGACAGAGAATCTCCAAGAGAACCAACAATTCGGAGAGTAATACTAGTATTTTCCAATCAATCAATCAAATATTTCACAGTTTGTCGTGTTACACGACCTTACCCGGACCGCATGGACAGTTTCCTGTCTTCCGATTCCAGCGCCCGATCGTCCTCTATCTTCTGTCGCGGCACTCCTGATGGTTCCCAGTCAGGACCGTAGATCACTCCAGAGAGGTCTGCTCGAAACCAGTGAAGTTCGGATGATCGGCTGCCAGACGAGGGTCTATCGGGCAGGTGCACTTCCCGATCGCTGCAGTCGTTCACTCCGTCGTCAGGATCTCTCCCACTGGATCCACGTGTCGCTGATGGGCCCCACGTTGGGCGCCAATTGTAAGAAAAGGGTTCAGGCAGATCAGGTTGATTACCCCTTTTCTAGGTTTGCCCGGCGTTAGCCGCTTCTCACCCAACTCACGGTTACCAAATAAAGAGGCAGGCGCTGGAGACTGAAAGGCAGGAAACAGGAGTTTATTTCCGACGGTGCAGAACACATCAGATCGGACAACTAGGTATCGTTTCGAGGTGCTCTAACCGCATCTCTGAGGCCTGGCCTCTTATACACAGTTTTATGGCTTTATTACATTTGTGACATCCGTGGTATTGCTTTGAAGTACGGAAAAGGCATCTTTGGAATCCCCGGTTCAGGCCCGTTCCCACACATCTACAGTAGGAGTCCCCACCCCTAATCTCAGCATGATGGCTATCGCGCAGCTGGGCATTCCGCTGGGAACAGGAATGCGGGCGATCGGTCGGATCTAGGGGTGTGAGGGCATTGATTAATCCCCGCTCCTTTGAAGTGAGGCGAGGTCCTACTGTAGGGGCAATAAACTGCATCTGTTGGGCTAAGTGATGGCCTGGGATCAGGCCGGAAAATCTGGCAAGGAGGAAGAGGTTATCAAAGGGCTTGTTTTATGAATGAGATGAAAAGAGTGTGGGGGGTTCAGCACGGGATGTGGCTCGGAGGCAGGGTCGCGCTGGAGGTGCGTTTAGGGCCCAAGCAGGAGAGACCGGGGGCTGTCAGGGCGCGGGGGGTGCTTGCGAGGCCGGGGAGTGAGGGGGAGAGACGCGCTGGCTATCGGCAGTAGGCAGAGAGGCCATGGCACCAAATATGACTGCTGTGCATATTTGTACGTGAGTCTCAGGAAATGGACAAGATGGCGCAGATGATGTTCAGTTCACAAACTAGATTTCAACAGTGTTGTTCTCTCCCTTGTGAACCCAACCCAACCCACCCCCCCCCGCCGCTTGCATTTCCCGTACTTGTCTTTATTTTTTTCCTTTATCGCTGTATTTTCTCTTTTATCCTCTTTCCGCTGCAATTCATTTTTTCTCACGTATAGTTTTTCTTCTTTTTCGTTACATTCCTTTATTTTCCTTTGTGTCTCCCTTTTTCATAGGTAATGTTTCCTATTCCACTGTTCCATCGTTCCGAACGCTCCCTTTAAGCATCTTCACAACCCTTCATTTGTTACTATCCCTTGCTCTTCAATATCCCGTGACGTACACAGACATCAATCGGATCATTTTATATATGAACGCTCCCAACAAAAACAGCACTTAATATTGCACGCACACGGCTCTCTTCTCTCTCCTTTTGTGGGTGACTACCCCCTCACTGACCCATTAACAGCTCTTTCCTCCCTCAATGGCCCCAGTCTCTGCTTCCAGGTCTGTGCACTCCCCCCTCACCGCTCTCGCATCCTCTTCCATTATCTCTCCTGTTTAATGGTTCCATCTGCACTGGCCACTCACTGCTGTCTCCAACTCTCAGTCCACTCCTTCCTTTCGATATTCGTAGCGCTCACTTACTCACCCTTTACATCTGCAGCCTTGGCTCTCTCCCGCTGTGTTGCTGTCTCCCTCGTGGTTTTCCCCCACCACTCATGTTGTTCTCTCCCTTGTGAACCCAACCCACCCCCCCCCGCCGCTTGCATTTCCCGTACTTGTCTTTATTTTTTTCCTTTATCGCTGTATTTTCTCTTTTATCCTCTTTCCGCTGCAATTCATTTTTTCTCACGTATAGTTTTTCTTCTTTTTCGTTACATTCCTTTATTTTCCTTTGTGTCTCCCTTTTTCATAGGTAATGTTTCCTATCCCACTGTTCCGTCGTTCCGAACGCTCCCTTTAGGCATCTTCACAACCCTTCATTTGTTACTATCCCTTGCTCTTCAATATCCCGTGACGTACGCAGACATCAATCGGATCATTTTATATATGACGCTCCCCACAACAAGCATTGGCATAGCCAATAAGTCTCGCTTTTGGGACCATGTAAGTGTTTAGCCATGCGACAGTTTATGTTGTTGCAACAAGGATATTATGCTGCATAACTACTTATAAGGTCCCAAAAGCGAGACCTATTGGCTATGCCAATGCTTGTTTGAAGTTGAATCAGGAAGGGTTACAGCGCAGGTCTTTAGGCAGGGAGTTCCAGATGGAAGGAGCGTTTCCGGAAAAGGAGCGAGCTTGTGTGCATTTCTTCTTTAACGCTGCTGCCCGCAATATTCTTCACACCCCTCGCGGTGGATCTACATTCTAACCAGGTCGCCTTTGGACGCAATTGCGCCGGACCAGACTTTCCAGCAATTATATGCCTCCTGAGCCCTACCAGCACCATTTTCTTACCACAACCCGGTCCTGAAGATGATCCCAAATAAAGAGGATTGAAACGTTGTCAACAATTCAGCGCAATAAATGGCACATTCCAGTGTGGCTCATCCAAACTATTCCTCCAAATTGAAAAACTCTCACATTGCTATTCATTTGGAGCCATATTGTTCTCTTGATTCACTGTATATATTTATACACTTTTACACCTTGCGCCGTTCATGCTGATCACAATTGTCCCTTGCGTCGCCACCTTTTGTGTCACTTGCACATGCCGAGCACCAAGTCCAATTCAGGTTGTTGTAATCAAGAGGCAAGGTATATATATCCAACCTTTTATTTGGTAGATATTAATCCAAAAGATACAGGTGAGCGCCAGGTGAGACTCTTCACTCCAAGTCCTCCAGCACAACTGACACATATTAGAACCAGATAGCATCACACGTTAAGTAACATTCTACATGACATACTGCCACGAGCATTTAAAGAAATACTACATAACAGAAATAGCCATACAACACCCCCTCCACCCATAACAAAAGTAAGAATGACAGTAGAAAAGAAGAAGAAAGAAAAGAAAACAACCTGGAATAAAAAAAACAAAAATATATATACAAGTTACATAACATACCCTTTTAGCCAACCAGGTAAAACTCTTGTTCTTTTACCCAGAGCAGCTTCAACAACATCAGAACTGCAATCACCAATCCTTCCCCTTCCCTTACAGGAAGAAGAAACACTCTCACCCAAAGGATCACTTCCATTTACATCATTGTCAGCAAGTTCTGATTGCAAACAGCTATTTTCAAAATGGTCCTCAATCCAATCAAAATTTTTCTCATTGTTACTATCTTGTGAATTGCAATACTCTTAAGGTTCCACACCTTCCAATCACTCAGTCTCACCTAATTCCTTAAAACCTCAACAACTTGTCGCGGTAGATCACAACGACTTTCACCTTTAGTTACTTTAAAAGGTTTCTTGGCCCGTACCCAATCACCTACCCTGAATTCAACATCCTTGGTACCATGATGTCTGTCATAAAACTCCTTGTTTTTAGCATGAACAACTTCCAGTTCTTTCCTGACTTCCACCGGAGACCATTGTGCAACCTTACCATCCATAAGCCATCCAGGATTGACTTTACATCTAGATAATCTCCCTCTCATCATCACAAACGGGGATAATCCAGTACTGGTTTGAGATGTAATCCTGTAAGACCACACAGCCTTTTGCACTTGGACATTCCATTCCATTCCAAATTCTTGTTAACTGCCGCCTGAATGATCCCCTTGATCACCCTATTGAATCTTTCCACTGTGCCATTGCCACTTGGATTATATAAGGCCGTGGTTTTATGTCTGACACCACACTTCTCAAAATAATCCTTCGCTAAATTTGACATGAACTGTACACCGTTGTCTGTCAAAATACAGACAGGTAAACCTTCCATTATAAAAATGCTATCCAAAAATTTAAGCACAGTCTGTGTGTCAATTTTATCCACAAAACTTACAATAGGCCATTTGGTGAATAAATCTATAGCCACCAGACCAAATTCTTTCATTTCACCAATAGGTCCAACAATATCTACAGCCACAGTATCCCACCGAAGATCAGGAATTAAACCTTCACTCATGCTGGGTTTCAAGGTCTTAAGAGTTTTGTCAGCAGAATTACAAACATCACAATTTCTAACAAAATTTTGCGTGTCCCTATCAATTCCTGGCCACCAAAACATATTTTTCACAATTAACTTACTTCTTACCGTTCCAAAATGTCCCTCATGACATAACTCTAAAACTTTCTTTCTCAGAGAAACAGGAGGAACCACCCTATCACCCCTAAAAGGTACATCTTTTTCAACAGATAATTCCAACCTGACTTCCCAAAAACCACACAATTCTCCTCTTACGAAATTCTTTTTAGGCCAACCTTTACAAATGTAAGACATAACATCCTTCAAAATCTGATCTTTATCTTGTTCTTCCATCCATTGCTGATTGTTGATGGCAGACGCACCTGAATCATGCACTAGAGCTACACTAAACTTTCCCCAAGGGTCATCAACACATTCCTCAAGCGGAGATGGCAATCTAGATAAACAGTCTGCAATAAGGTTCTCTCTCCCTGGTAGATACACCATCTTATAAATGTACTCTTTCATGCGCATTGAGGGTCTGGCAAGTCTTGCCGAAGCCCCTGAAATTCCTTCACATGATAAGATTTTAATGAATGGTCAATGATCGGTTCGAATAATCACAGGTTTGCCCCATACAAAAGCTCTAAAGTGTTCCAAGGCCCATGCGCAAGCTAACGCTTCCCTCTCAATAATAGGGTACCTACCCTCAGCTGGAGACAACGCTGTAGAAGCAAATACAAATTATCCGTTCTTTGCCATCCAAATCTTCCTGTGACAGTACTGCACCCAAACCCTTATCGCTGGCATCAGTAGTCAATACACACTCTTTGTTGGGATCAAAACTTGCCAACGCATTCACACCCTGCAAATCATTCTTAATCTGCGCAAATTCATCCTCACAATTCGTAGTCCATTCAAACTTCGCATTTTTCTTTAATAGAGTGCGAATGTTATAAACTTTAGATGCAAAATTGTTTATAAACTTCGCACAATACTCTGCCATGCCAAGGAATGCTCTTACTTTCTCTTTAGTGCGAGGTGCAGTAGAATTCACAATACTCTCTACCAGTGCAAGCTTAGGTCTAACCCCTTCCTCACTGATAATGTGGCCCAAATAAGACACCCTTCTTTGACCAAACTTACATTTCGATAATTCCACCGTTAACCCTGCTACTTGTAATGTATCCAGAACTTTTCCAAGTCTGGAATCATGTTCAATCTTGTTTGCCGCTGCCACCAAAATGTCATCTTGAAAGAATGAAACCATGTCCATATCCCCAAACAATTTATGCATCAACCGCTGGAATACAGCCGCAGCTGACACCAGTCCGAACGGCATACGCCTAAATTGGTAACAACCAAATGGCGTGATAAAAGCCGTGAGTCTTCTAGATTCTGGCTCCAACTCTACCTGGTGGTAAGCGGCAGAGGTCAATTGTCGAAAACCATGTTGCACCCCTTAACAATGATACCATTTCGTTGATTTTCGTCAAACGGAAATTTATCAATCACAATATTATTATTCAAATGGCGAAGATCAATGCAAAGCCGAATCTTGCCATTAGGTTTCCTCGCGACAACAATCGGAGAAATCCATTCTGATGTTTCCACTTCCTCAATTATCCCTTTGGCCAGTAATCCTTGTAACTCCTTTTTAACTTCTTCTCTAATTAACATGGGAACAGGCCTTACTCTATGTACTTTAGGTTCCGCATTTGCCTACAGAACAATTCTATGTTCAAATCCCTTTAAAATTCCCAACTCTTTTCCAAAAACTTTTGGAAAATTCTTACACATCTCCTCACGCAACTTACTGCATTCATGCAAAATCAAAACCTTTTCTACACTATTAGGGTCCAGAATTATATTTAAATTCTTTTGATCGAACCACCCAAGTACTGATGGTCCAAGTTTAGCTACATATAACTTCCCCCTAGTGGTTCTCCCTTTGAAAATAAAGACAAGCCATCTGAACCCCCAACATTTCAATTCTTTGACCTGTGTAACTCACTGGACAAATATCTGACCCATTCAAATGACCTCCAATTTTTGCCCTGAATTTCTTCTTCCAAACCTCCTCATTGACGATGGTGTATGGAGAGCCCGAATCGGCGTAAACCTCCACAATGAATCCACCTAAAGTTATCTCGCACAACGATTTACCTTGTAAAGAACTTTCAGTGATATTAATAACATAGTTCCCACTTACATTTTTAATACACTCGTCCTCCAACACATCTTCATCCGTCACACCACCATCATCATCCACAATGTACTTAACATTACTACGCCTACGGCACATTTTACTAAAATGGCCTATAAGTCCACAAATTCCACATTTCTTCTTCAATGCAGGACAATTCCTACTAAAAGCCAAATGTTCTTTGCTGTCACAACGATAGCATCTTCTTTCTTCCATCTTCAGATTGATATTTTGCAGGTTGATTTGTCCATTTCCCTTGTTGGCGATACTTGACTTGTGGTTGGATTTTGCACACAGCTCAAGATGTTTTTACTGGATCAGTTTCTTTAACAATCGTAGCACCCCTTCTCGACATTTCTGACTTTCTCATTATTGCCAATACATCATCTAATGGTGCATCACCATTCACCCACAACCGATCCTGCAATGAAGAATTATTGCTATGCGTAACCAACTTGTAATGCTGCACTCCTGAGGCGAAAAGCCGGGAGTTTGTTATTTTAAATGGTGTGTTCTTTGTTGCATCTGCTTTTTAAACCCACTTACCCCCTCACTCACTGCACTCTGGAAAACTGCATTTTCGCCGCTTTTAGCAGGCTTGGAACGCTGCTACAGCGCCCCGATCAGACCACAGGCCACGCCCACCGCCCACAGCTACAAATGGGACGCTGACTACGAGCGTCACCACATGTAATGCTGCACTCCTGAGGCGAAAAGCCGGGAGTTTGTTATTTTAAATTGTGTGTTCTTTGTTGCATCTGCTTTTTAAACCCACTTACCCCCGCACTCACTGCGCTCTGGAAAACTGCATTTTCGCCGCTTTTAGCAGGCTTGGAACGCTGCTACAGCGCCCCGATCAGACCACAGGCCACGCCCCCTTCGGAGGCCACGCCCACAGCTACAAATGGGACGCTGACTACGAGCGTCACCACATGTAATGCTGCACTCCTGAGGCGAAAAGCCGGGAGTTTGTTATTTTAAATTGTGTGTTCTTTGTTGCATCTGCTTTTTAAACCCACTTACCCCCGCACTCACTGCGCTCTGGAAAACTGCATTTTCGCCGCTTTTAGCAGGCTTGGAACGCTGCTACAGCGCCCCGATCAGACCACAGGCCACGCCCCCTTCGGAGGCCACGCCCATCGCCCTTTCGCCCCCCTCCTATAAAGATGTGCCTCCCTCGGAAGCGCAGCGGACGAGCGCAGCGGGCACGACGTTTGCGCGCCAAAGGCGCGCCTAAGGAAAGCCCGTCTGCGCCCGTCCGCGACCGACCGAGGCTAGAGGCTGGTCACTCTGCTTCTCTCATTAAATATTCTCGCTCGCAGTTGGCCGATCTCCAAGGCAAGTGGCCTTTAGCCGGCATTACTTTAGCCCGAATCACCAGGCTTGGCCTTCTTACTCCTCATGCCCTTTCCCAGACTCATCCCTCACCTTTGCCTCGGACTGGTCGCCCTTTGGTCCCGCCTCCCACGGGCTTGCTCCCTAAAGTATTATCTGCAATGTATCTTAATACCAGATCGGCTGTTAAACATCAGCTCGACCTCTTTACATTACTGGAGTCCCATAAACCCGACCTGTTATTTCTTACTGAGACTTGGTTCTCGGACAGCTCTCTTCCCTCACTACTGGCAATTCTCCCCCCTTCTTATTATGCTCTCCAAGCGGATCGCTCCTCTGGAAAGCCAGGTGGAGGGGTTGCCCTGATTGCCCGCAAGAACTCACGTTCCAACCCTTAGCCTTTTCCTCCTTGGGTCCTTCAGATTGTTTAGTCGCCCGCTCACTTTCCCCGACCCCCCCCGCTCACGTGTGTCCTTATTTACCGACCCCCGTCCCCCCCGCACCTAGCTTTCAAGATCTGATGGCCACCTTGACAGTCAACCACTCCTCTATCGTTGTCCTTGGGGATTTCAATTTCTGGCCATCTGACCCCGCGGAGTGTGCCTCCTCCAAGGAGTTCTCTGATTCACTTCGTTCTTTCAACCTCACTTCGGCAGTTCACGCCCCTACTCACACGTTAGGACATATCCTCGACCAAATTTGGTACCGAGATTGCCCGGTCAACTCATTATCCATTTCTCCCTGTGCTTGGTCCGACCACTTTCTGTTTACTTTTTCTTTATCCCTCTATTCTCCCCCTAAGCCCCCCCCGCTAAAAACGTCTGGGCGCGATCATGGAATCGCGTAGACGCAGCGGCCCTGTCCGCCACACTATCCTTGTCCAGCCCCGATCTCTCAGGGCTGCCATCCTTTGAACAAGCGGAATCTATCAATGGTTGGCTGCGGGCGGGCTGTGACTCAGTCGCCCCTCTTAAGCGCATTTCATCTAAGCGCCCCAAAGACGCTAACCGCTGGTTTTCCGAGGATTTGAAGACTCAAAAACTCAATCTCTTCCAAGCGGAACGTCTCTGGCGGCGGGACTATTGTCCTACCTTAAAAAACCGATATGTCACTTCCTTAGCCCAATACAAGAAATCTATTTTGGAAACTAAGAAGGCTTATTTTTCATCTAAAATTCAGCTTGCAGAGAATCGGTCCAGAGAAATATTTTCCATCGTTCAGGATCTTGCCTATTCTGATAGAGCTTCACTTAAACCGTCCCCTTCGCAATTACTCTGCGATTCTCTTAACTCCTTCTTCCTCGACAAAATCAGCACGATCAAAGCTAAGATCCCCCCTCCATCCCCCTCCTTCACTAACCCTTCCTGTCCTCCAGTCGCTGCACGTCTCGACTCGATTCCCCTCCTTACGACTGAGTCTCTTCTCTCCATTCTACCGCTGGTCAAGTCCGGCTCCCCTCTGGACCCCTGCCCCACTTATATCCTGAAACAGATCATGGAGAAGCGTGGCTCAGTGGTTAGAGGCGGCAGACCCGGAAGCTGAGATCAGCCGTGGACCAGGGTTCGATTCCCCACCTCGGTGGGTCTCGGGCTCAAAATTCCACGGACTCGACAATTCTCGCTCCGGTGCCTACTCGACTCACGGGGCCACACTCTGCGACTCTGGGCAATAGCTTGCTTAATCTCCACTACGGCCCCTCGCGGCGGGATGCCTGGCTTTCACCTTGTGAATACCCTGCCGGAGTATCTTACAGGGGAATACCAGGACGGGTTCCCTAAGCAAGCGCCTTGAGACCCCTGGGTGATTAGTGCGCTATATAAATCGAAATACATTTACATTTACATCTATTCCTCCTGCCCTTCACCGCCCCTTACATTTCTCAACAGTTCGTTATCCCAGGGCATTGTCACTCCATTACTCAAATCGGCGGTGGTTGTTCCTATTTTAAAAAAACCTGGTGCAGACTCTTCTGACCCAGCCAACTACCGCCCGATCTCCCTCCTGCCTTTCTTGGCAAAGGTACTAGAATGCCATGTTGTTAGTACTCTGAGTTCATTTGTGGAAAGGAACAGCGTCTTGGCTCCTAGGCAGGCTGGATTCCGCCCGGCACACTCCACTGAGTCAGTGATAATATCTGTCTTGGACAACCTCCGGGAGGGCATGGATACCAGTCAGCCCCAGGCCCTGGTCCTTCTCGATCTCTCCGCCACGTTCGACACGGTTGACCACGCCATCTTACTTTCACGTGTCGAGGCGGCGGGAATCGGAGGGACGGCCCTGCTGTGGCTATCCTCCTTTTTGAGTGGCCGCACTCAAGCAGTTCGCCTGGGTGAGTTTTCAGCTGACTTCCGCCCAGTCCAGTGTGGGGTCCCCCAAGGTTCATCTTTGTCCCCCCTGCTATTCAACCTCTACATTGCCCCCCTCATTTTTGCTTTACAGCAGCTGGAGGTCTCCGTCTACAATTACGCAGATGATCTCCAGCTCATCTTTTCTCTCTCTCCCTCCCCCGGCTCAATTTCTAATGTTCAGTCTGTCATGACTTTTATCCAGGACTGGATGAACTTCAACCACCTGAAACTCAATCCCGATAAAACGGAATTGGTGTTGACGGGTGGTTGTTCCAGTCCTTGGTCTTCCTCTTTCTGGCCCCCTTCTTTAGGTTCTCCACCTACTCCCCTTCCCTCTGTTAAGACCCTTGGGTTCAAACTCAATAATCAACTCTCCCTCCATTCTCAAGTTAGCGCTGTCGTCTCCTCTGCCTTTCTCTCCCTCCGGACAATCCGCAAAGTCTCCCGGTTTTTCTCCCCATCCGCTCTCAAATTAATACTTCTGGCCATGGTGACGTCCCGCCTGGACTATGGTAACGCCCTCTATCATGGCATGCCAGCGTACCTCGTGAGGCGCCTCCAATTGGTCCAAAACCAGGCGGCCCGTCTGGTATTCAATCTTCCCAAATCACAACATGTCACCCCCCTCCTCAAATCTTTACACTGGCTCCCTGTCCAGCAACGTGCCCTATTCAAGCTTGGCTGCATCATTTTCAAAGCCCGGTCCGGCCTTGCTCCATCTTTCATCAGCACGGCTATCCACGACTATACCCAGTCTAGAGAATTGCGCTCTGCTACTCACCTACTTCTTACTGTTCCCCGCTTCAAACGGAAAAAATGGGGAGGCTCCAAATTTTCTACCACGGCCCCGGCCTTTTGGAACTCTCTCCCTTTTCATTTAAGATCCTGTTCTCAGTACCCTCTGTTTCGCAAAAATCTCAAAACCTTTCTATTTTCCCTAGCCTTCCCTTCTTAACTTCCCTTTGTCCCTCAGTTTCTCTGCCCCTCGAGTAGTAGTATCACATAGCGCCAAGAAACCGCCTGGTATACGCGCGCTCTAGAAATATTTTTAAACTCAAACTCAACTGGTCACGTATCAAGTCATTGTGCAGATTTCCAAATTTGCAGTCAATAGCCAACTTCTTAAGGTCATCCACCCAATCATCCACCATCTCCTCCTTCGTCTGTTTCCTCTGGAAGAACTTGTGTCTAATGACTCCTATACAGACCTTCGGTGCAAAATATTTATCCATATTCCTAAGGGCATTTTCGAACACATCCATTTCTGAATTTTCTTCCTTACTCATGCGTGAATATGTTTTCAACCCAATAGGCCCCAAGGAATGTAACAAAATTAGTCTTTTTTTGTTCAGCCTTCATCTTCTTAGCTTCATCAATGGCTTCAATAGAATTCGTGAAATATTCTTTCCACTCAACCCATTTTATCGTAGGTTGTGAACCTGTAGCCCAAAATGGCTCTGGAGCACTGATAGAAAAATTCTGTTGAGCCATAACACCTTCCCTGTTTACACTGCAGTCACCTTCTTCCATAAACAGTGTAAATATAAATATGCCAACAGTACTTTTATGCTTTTGTAGCGAACAATAATAAATAATGAAGAAAAATAAATAAATAATTAAATAAATTTGGTTCACCCGACTGCCTCACCTGTATCCAAACGCAAAAAAAAAATGTGTCAATCCACGACTTACTTGACTGCAAGGATTCCTGTGCCAATCATTACTTTTTCTGATAATTCTTTGATATAACACAAACGTAATTTATCAAATTCAACGTATTAATTTGAACTGCTACAGAGTTATCGGCAATTTCTGAAATATTGCGCCCAAAATGGCTGCCACACAAATGTCACGCTGCGTGACCTCACCTTGCGACGTCTTGATGTATAAGCGCTGATGGAACATGCCCTACGCATCCAGCGTCGAGAGGAAGGAAGACCAGCAACGTCACAGCCGCACGCAGAGAATGCCGCCGCTGCTCGAAAAATGCAGCCGGGCGGTGATAGCCAACAGTCACTCTCTACCTCAAAGGCTGAAGGTAAACTCACCAAAATGCAGATTCAAAAGTTCTTAGTTGATCCTTCCACTGCAGAGTGTTGTTTTGATGAATCCTCCATTTCCATCATTTCCTTCCATTGTTCGATGTCGAGAATGATAAAAAAAACGGATTTCCATAAAAAAATATATATCTATCACCACACAGACGTTCGTATCCCTTCAATCGTCGCCAATTGTAATGAAGAGGCAAGGTATATATATCCAACCTTTTATTTGGTAGATATTAATCCAAAAGATACAGGTGAGCGCCAGGTGAGACTCTTCACTCCAAGTCCTCCAGCACAACTGACACATATTAGAACCAGATAGCATTACACGTTAAGCAACATTCTACATGACATACTGCCACGAGCATTTAAAGAAATACTACATAATAACAGAAATAGCCATACAGCAGTTGTTTTGTTATTCATTGACGTAGTGCTGTTACAACTGTATTTCCTATTTTTCTTTAATTATACGATGCCATGCGCACGTTTCAAAACTAATTGAGTCTCCTGGTTTCTGTTCACGTAATGCTTTCCGCATACATGCTTAATCGCCTTAATAATAATACCAGTTGGGATATTGTTTGTTTATTCTAATTATCTACCCCAATCCCGACGAGGTTGATGGGTCATACTCCTGTAGTATTCTACAAGTCAACTATATTGAGCATGACTGGCTTCAGAAAAGGATGCAGCACTGAATCTGATTGCAGTGAGTCAGAGATTGAAAGTATTGATGTGAATATCCAGTTGGAGCAAGGCACATTTTTCAAGGGCCTTAGAGAGAAGAGGGAGGTTAGAGATAGGTCAGAGGTTATTTGGGTCATTGGGATCTGGATGTGATTTTTGTGGGTGGATGTGATTTGACCCAGTTGGAGGGAGGCGGGGACACACCCCATTGCTAAGGAGGAGTTTATAATGGTGGTCCAGTATGGGGCAATGATGTGTTTTAGGTCTTGGACTAGGTTAGAAAGCAGAGGGTCCTTGGTGTGAGAGGATAGTTTTAGCTTAGTGATGATGTTATAGACTTCGTGTTCGGTAACAGGTGAAAATTATGCCAGGAAGCATTTTTTTTTTTGCTGGGGGAAAATAAGGGTTGATTCAGGTGGGAAGGTAACGGAAGAGAGATGGGAGATGGGAGCAGACCGGGGGAGGATTTGATGGGGTTGGGGGTTCAGAAGAAATGTCGTAGGAAAATAGTGGGTTGGGAGAGAGGGGATTTAAGAGAACGGGTTGTTCTATTTTGGTGATTTTATCAAAGAAGACATTTACAATTTCTTTGTATTTCTCAATTGAGGCTGTTTTTTCAACAGGATTTGAAATTATATGTTTGTATAGAGCGTATTTTATTTATGTCTACTGGTAATTTCCTAGTCTATTCGTGTGCTATAACTAACCAGATCTGCCACTTGTTAGTGATGGGACTGGGCCAAGAGGTTATGTAATGTCACTTCTTGTGATGCCACATGTTTGCAAAGTTCACATGCTGCTACTTCTTGTGATGTCTACAGGTCAAAGGGCACGTGATGTCACCTCTACTACCCCCGGCATTTTGGTGAATTAACATCCATAGATTTAAGGCATGATATTACTGAAACACAATGGACCTACTGTTGTCAGATAAAGCAGGATTACAGTTCCCACAGTTTTTAAGCAATTCAAGCTCTGCATGTAAATGAATTATATCAAGAAATAAGAGAAAACCGGAGGGTACATAGGGACCAAGGTTTTATAATATTTTTAAAGGAACAATGGTCCCAACCAACAACAATCACACTTAAATTAAAGAGTTTTATCATGAAACAATGTGTTCATACGAAAATACAATCACATTCATTAACAATCAAAAGGTAGTGGGTAATGTCAGGAGAAACCAAATAATACAACACACTTAGGCAGTAGTAAGTGACTTATATAGAGTATATACACTTTTTGTCATATTACACATATAGCCACAGGTGAGCCCTTTGCTAAAATATATATGCAGTGCAGTGCAAGTGTGCAAAAGTTGAAGTTTCGATCCTATTTTATGTATGGATCATCATCAGGACATTACGAGGTTAATGCCCGAGAATAGACTAGATAGAAGTCTGTATATGAAGTCAGTCAGCACTAGAAGTAAATGGAAAGAAAGATCTATAGTTGAGAACAGTGTGTAATGAACTTTGAGGTGTAGCTAAGGCAAATTCAGTAGAGTGAACTGCAGGGAACATATCCCACGGGGACAAGTATCAGACACATCCTCCCGAATATACATGGGGGCAGAGGGCTCAGTGTACGGGAAACTCTGTCAGGACCTTCCCGCTAGTCGGATCTGATCGGGTCACGTAGATTGCGATCAAAATGCTGGGCAGAAGAACCACGTCTAGACAGATCGCGTCTGAAGGATCGAGTGAGCCTGGACAGGCCATTGCTGCTTCAAATGCAATCTGTTTAGAAGCAGTTCTTCTGCCCAGCACTTTTATTGTGATCCGTGTGACACGATCCTCCCGCTAATTGGATCTGGTCCAGATGGGGTTTTCTGTAAACATAACCTACCCCATATTTTCGGGTGGATGTGCCAGAAACTTGTCCCTGTAGGATATATTCCCGGCTGTTTTAATTTTAGTGTGATTGCTGTTTGTAAGGACTATTGCCCCTTAACAAATAAACTACATGTAAATGAAGACAGACTTGGAGCAGGCCAAATAAACTGGGTCACGGTTCCAAGTCAACTTTATTTACAAGTAGTTTCCCACACATTTGCAACCCCCTAGGAATACAGCCACGGACCCCCAGTGAGGGGTGTGCCCCCACAGTTTGAAGACCTATCTCATAATAAAAGGGTTCTTTGGAACTGCTTAAATTCGATGGTTTACCTGTGTACCTTTTGTAAGAGATGGTGATTTGGAAATCTTCACACTTTTATAAACTATTCTTATTGTATGGAAAAAGAAAGGGAAGGAGGCCAGGACAGAGGAGAGAGAGGTATGAAGATTTGTCATTTTGCATTGGATTTAAGTGGAAGTGATGCGTTTTCTGGGGGTACCCCTGCCACAGAGGAAAACTTTCTATCACCATGGTGGAAGGGCTTACTCAATATACCAATAAGAATTAGAAATCCAGTTGATCTGCAACCTATACACAATCCATTGAAAAATACTGTGTAGAAAAAGTTTCCTGGTAAGCATCATTCGACAAAATGGGTTCAGGGACGCAGTGGAACTCCAAAAATGCACATAAGAAACAGGACATACTTTAAAATATGTACTTTAAAAGCCTAACCTAGTACATAAAATGTGAATGATAACCAAACTGAATAAGAAAATTAATGCAGCAAGACGGGTCATGGAAATGAAAACCGCAAGATAAAATAATATTATGATTGTTTCTCACTGTCACCTTCCCTCAGGCTATTTGTAAAGCAATTAACAGCTAGCCTTTTCCTGAGTTTCATTGATGGGTTGCACAGCATATCTGTGTTTTCATTTTGAAACAGCAACTTTGCTATTATCTATTCCAGCTTGTTTGAGTCAGGAACATAAACAGAGACTGGTTAAAGGACACTACTTCCCGTTGTTGTTTTCCCCACAGAGGCCTCTGCTGCAAACAAACGTGACCTCTGCCTTGAGAGCCCTGCCGCGAAATCCCTTTCTAAAATATAGTCTGGCACCTGGGTGTTTATAGGGTGTTATAGGACCCGATTACCAATCTTATCTTAGATTTTGAAAACCATGATTGGACTAGCAGAAACCAAACCAGCAATAAAACAAAACAATTATGGCAACAAATGCATTAATGTAATTATCATATTGATACAGCAAGTGCATAGGGTGCAGACATTTATAGACATGTTTAAAACTTTACACACTCTATGAAAGAAGTAGAAGAGTCTCAATGAGGTATGGAATAGTAGTAGTAGAGCGACAGGACAAAATTATGGGAATAGCTAGTCTGAACAGGAACGGTCGCAGTGTTCACAACAGGAGGTTGTTGGGCACACATCCAAACATTCATGCTACACCTTGCCGAATTAGACAAATTGTGTACTTCTAGACTTTGGTCAATTCTTGAAATTATTCTTCGGAGTGGCTAACTACAGGGATATCTTGTGGTGGAGTCTTGTTCTACAGCATTGGGAAAAAAACTACTGGGATGACTGGGTGCTGCATCCATTTGGCTTTAGGCTTTGGCCCAACTGATCTGATTTGGAGCTCCCAGTTGTTGATTTTGTACAGTTTTCTCATAACACGCTCAAGAGTTCTTTGCAAGACTCTGATGCTAGCAACTTTGCCCACGTTTTCTAGTGCATGGGGAGGGCAGCTGAACACCAATGAACCAATTGCCTTTTTTCCAGAGCAGGTGGCCTTAATTCCTTGATATTAATCATGGAAAGGGTGTGTGTCATTCACATTCAAGTGGTCCTTTCTTAGAATTGGTCTCGAGGTTATTAGATGTTTAAGAAACTCAAATCTATATTCTTTATATTTCTGATCACTTTTTCTTTTTGCTTTTGCGGTCACGTCTCAGCGTGGAGCTGCCTTGATTCGTTGGTATTATTTGTCAGTCTTCGAAACTGTCTTACTCAAGAACCTGCTTTCATGACTAGATTGGGGTGGGATATATATGGGAGTACCCGGACCCTGCTGAGATTACACCTATTAACCGAGCATATATCACATGTCTGCTTACCAGTTTAAACTGTCTCAAGTAATGATGCAGGTCTCTTCACTAAGCTTGACATGAGTTAACGTCTCCGTAGACCACTTTATACATTTCCTTTGGCCTCGCCCTTATAATCAATGGTGATAATATGCAATTTGTCATCATGATTAATGACAACGGTAGTCAATATGAGACCAATTTTGGAACAGTTCTGTTTGAATGCAAGTTGGTGACCTGGAAATTCAGCATAGGAAGACTGAATGCCCGTCACCATGCTTACATGTGGAGTACGATTACCCACAGATTTGTTTTCATGCAAGTTGTTTCAAATATCAAAGCAAGACCATCCACATATTGTGGTCAGCCCAGACGAAGTAAATCTCTGATAGGAGGGTGAAATTGAAAGTTTGGAAGAGGGGAGTTGAACCAGGGTTCTGTTAGAAATAAAGTAAGAAACTTGTGCTCCCTTATTTTGTCAGTAAGCTATATCTGGTCTACAGTTATACAGAAGCCTGATTCCGAACAAGCCAAGCTATTCTGGCTTTTTAGGAGATTTGGCTTTTGTTATGGTTTTCTGGTGCATTATTTTAAGGTTAGTGAGGTTAATGTACTCCCGATTTCATTTAGTTGGTGTTAGGATACAGTCCTCTTGGAAGACAAATGTTCTCCAGTATTGGATATTTCGTATATTCACACGCTTGAATCATTTCCCGAAGTGCTACGATCTAAGGCTTCACCCTGCAACATTTAAAAAACCTGTCCTTCCAAGACTCTCAAGGATAGGGAGAGAAGGTTGGCACAATATTTCCTGGAGGAAAAGAAATGCCGTCCTTCTAAGGGGGAGGATTCAGTGAAAAGTGCTCCACCAAGCACTTGCATGAAGGCAGAGCAAAAAACAGAAACATCGGTTATTCAGAGCTGGACTCACAACCTAAAGCACCTGCAGCAACCTCCTCACAGGAAAATAATTGAGTTTCCTCAGCAAAGCACTCCAGGAAGAAGCAACCAGCGGACAAAAGTGTGCGAAAATTAAGGATCTTGACTGAACTACCATCCTTGTTGGTGACTTCTCCCTCGTCCTCGTTAGCAACAAAAAAAGCACCACAGTCACAACCTCATCAACATCATCGCCGTCTACAGACAAATTTTGTTGATGACCAGGACCTCATCTAGTAGCGGCTCCTCCGCTAAGGTAGAGGAGCCTCGCCCCACTGCCAGGAGCAGCAAAGAAAGGAAAAAATGACATTTGAATAACGGTATAATTTTATTTTTAACACGCTGCAGCAGTGCGTGAAGGGGTGAGGTGGGGCAGCATGGGAGAAGTGGTAGAACACTCCTGTGCGCATTGACTGTTTGGTCAGCCCCCTCAGCTGCCCAAAACAGTCACGCGCACTCCCCTGTTCTCCATGCAGGCTGCATTACAGCCTACATGGAGAACATGCCAATTCGTACAGCCTCCATTGGAGCATTGTGATTGGCTGAGGGGTAGGAGGCTGGCTGTCTGCTTCCTGTTCCCACCTGGAGTCGGACACAGGCAGCAGAAGAGAAGACATGGGACCCGGTGGTGGTGGCAAGTTAGGTTTTATTTTTTTTATTGATTTTTTTTTATGCAGCCCACGCCCCCTGCCAGCGCACTCCCTTCTACCACACCTCTCCACCTGGGAGCTGTGCCGGCAGCCCCTTGCCTCATCATGTTGCCAGTTTCTTCTGCAGTAAAACCATTGCTAATGACCACCCGAAGGGTGTCTCTCCTTTCACTGCTGATACTGACCTCATCAGTGACTGCCTATCTTTCACAGTTGACAACAAACCCAGGAAATTATGCCTACCACCTAGTTGACTTCACTGTCAATGGTGAACTTTTCATCATCCGTTATCTTATCAACCCTAATGGTGGCTGCAAGCTTACCAGCCAGGATTCTGGACCCAGAGTCACCTTGGTCACTGAAATCTGCCTCCAGCCCAGCCCAGCCCAGATCGACCTATAGTCCCACCTATCTGAATGCTTGTTGTCCCAGGGTTCGAGGAAGTGGCCTTGGATGAAAAGGACTACCAGGAGTCTGATTAATAGCCACAGACCTTCGTAGCAGGCAACCCTCCTCAGTCTTCTGGGTCTTGTAGTAACTATAAGGAATCAGAAATCACGCAGGTGTCTGTTGCTTTTGTGACAACTTTGCAGCAGATGATGGATACCTCTCGAATATTGCTTCCTCAGAAACCGGTCAGGCTACCTACTCTTGCCCTGCCCAAGGTCCCAACCTTACCTCCTCATCCGCTGACTCCATCACAACCTCCACCTCTTATGGACATAACTCCTTCTGCTGTCACAACATCTAGTCCCATCAAAACAGAAGGACATGGGGCAAAGACTCCTCCAAATCAAAGTATTCACACTTGTTAGAAGGTGACTTTCCACAGGAGACGACAGAGACAGGATTGAAAGGGATGACAATATCTTACCCAAGTATGGGGATAAATCATATGTCCAACTAAAATCACCTCTGGGTGACGGAGCCCAATTTCAAGCTCTAATGGAGTGGGCGGCCACGAAATTCAGTCGTCCAATGGCTTTGGCGGAGAGCAATGCTTCCTTTAGGATTTTACAGATCAGCCACACAAAACCATAGGTCCATACTGCTACTAGACTTTGTATGGTCAGAAGGTCTAAAATTAATGAGGATGTCAGCTATGGTTCGAGCTGCGTTTTCCCATTCAGAAAAGAAGTACACGACCACAGATTCAGTCCCAGCCTTGAATGGGTCAAAGAAGTCAATCTCCATTACTATGCCAGCGACCGAACACAGATCTAAATACTCAATCAATCCATCGTCCGCATCTTTTGAGAGGCATAGCAGGTGAATAGAACATTTGGGTCATAGAGTTCGATTGTAGTAACATTGTAGTCACAAATGCCTTCCCAATATTGGGCTTTTATGATTGACAGTTTGTGTATGACATCTCGCTACTGATCGACCTAATCCCTGAATTTAAAATAAAAACTGCTAAGTCAATTGTCAAAGAGGGAGCATCAAAATCTGCAGGCATCATCGATGTTGCAATCTACATACCCAATGCTGGCTTCCACCAGTTGGCAGCAGCATCTGCTTCGAGAACTTAGAGGTCCAAGCAAAGATTCTTGGCATGCCATTTGGCTGACTCATCCTGTTTGGAAAACACATGGATGATGCCTTACAAAACATTAACACAGACACAGATATGGCAAAGCCCATTGTAGTTCTGAAGTGTGAATGTCCCGGCTCATCCACTTTTGTAGATCATGACTATCACAGTCTTACAGGCAAAATTTCAATCAGTATGGAGGTCCAACCATACTATCCCCCATTAAAGCCCACATATGACCAAGGATATACATTTAATAGGTACCAAAGTCAAGGGTGTGGCAGATCTTCCAGATGGAAGAGGAACAACTTCCCAATCGCACTACCAGGACAACCAGAAGAGAGTTCGACTCTTCACAGCTACCTCACACATCTCCATCTCAGCAGAAGGGGAGAATCTCCCTTTTCGCTCTCACATGGGAATCCATAACATTGTACAGTACTGGTACAGGGCTCTCCTGAAACAATCAGCTCTTCAAGTGAACTCACTGAGATGCACTCCATCTGGACCTAAAGTCGCTGAACCTGAAAGCATAGTACCACACCATTTAGAGTTTGGTCATTTGGATTTGCATGTGGAATGCACAAACATCCTAGGGCTGGCACAATAACGGACAACAACAAATACCAAGTGGAAGCATTTCTAGGTCTGCTGCAAAGGCAAAGAATTCGACCCAGTGTCTATAAAATCCCACCAAATAGTGGTCTCAAAGCCCATCTAGTGACAATATCAAAGGTTAGAAGAATGGAAGACACTTTGTCCACTCTATTCTCACAAAGAATCATAAAACAGTTAATCAAAGGAGCAAAAAAACACAAAATGGAGTGTGTGAGAAAGTGTCATCTTTCTTGCATGGGTATGCCTCCACTTTTTTCTGAACTGCTGATGTGCTTTGACTGAGTGTGCCCTGGGCTCCTGACAACCAGGTACCCAGGGCCTGTGTTCCTTCCCTAAAACTGTGTTGAAACTAAAACCCAATTGGCATCTCTGGCTACCTGTCAGCCCGTAGTAAATGGTACCCTAGGTCCCCAGGGCATGGTGACCAGAGAAGACCCCTAAGAACTGCCGCACTTATTGTGCCACCCTTAGGAGCTCTGTACCCTGACACCCACACACTGCCTTTGCAGGCTGAGTGTCTAAGTATAGAACTAAACAAAGAGTCGACATGGCACACATCCCTGTGTGCCATCCCGACAAGACCCACTGCCCTGGCATACCTCAGTCACCCCTCTAGCTGGGTGCCCTATGCCAGTGGTGTGGGCACAGGTACATGAGCCCTGTGCCCCTACAGTACCCAGGGCCATTCCTGGGCACTGCAAGTGCAGCCATTAAGGGTATATGGTGCTGGGAGGTCGACATTACGAACTCCACAGCACCATGATACCAAACTTCTCAGTCTTCAGTGAGGCTATCAAACTTCTCAGCACATTAAACCCGCACTGATGCGAGCGTGAGATTTAATGTAAAGTGCACCAGAGGGCACCTTAGAGATGGCTCCTGAAACCTAACCTACAATACAAGTCTGAACTGAGAGGCTGCTACACAGCAGACCTGTTGCTCGACCCCTGGGTGGAGAGCCCCCCGCTCTCCTGGGCCTGCAACAATGCACATCCTGGTCGAGATGCTAGGCCTTCTCCCCAAGGATGGGCAGGGGGAAGCTTCAAAGGCCTGCCGCCTCTGTGAGCTTCTCCAGACCATTTGCTGTACCCAGCAACTGGCCCCCCCACCAGTTCTGACCCCCACTCCGGCGGGAAGACTGGCAGGAAACCCTTTGTCAGGAAGGGGGAGGTGTCAGCCTGTGCCAACGCCACCCCTCAGGTGGGAGAGGGGAGGTGAAGCACAACCCCAGGCTCCGGCTATCTTGAGGATGGGGAGCCCTGCCCAATCACAGCTAGGCTCCTGCCCCTCTCCCACCGGAGAGGAGCAGACTAGTGGGTGTACCCACCCCAGGACAGGGACCTATTGGTCCCTGCCCTTGCCCTACCTGTAACGCCCCTAAATTCAGTATTTTGGGGCTTCCTGGACCTTCCTTCCTCAGATCCCGATAAGAAAAGAAGAAAGAAGATCAAGAAGAAGACGTTCCGCTGCGCAGCTGCTAACAGGACGACACCCACTGACTTGGCCCCAGCCCTAACGGCCCGTCGATCCTGGAACCTGCTTCTGCTTAATCACGGCGACTCCTGCGGACAGCAACCTTGGGACCCCCGGAGGACCGGCCTGCCTTAACCCTCTTGAAGACTGGAACTCCCATAAGCAGAGGCTCTGCTTCAACAACCATACCCCTGGTGCCAGCCAGGAAGCACCAGACCAACCGACTCTGCACCCGCCGAGCACGGCCCGTGCCCGAGTAATCCAAGACCACGAGGACGTCCCCCCGGCGACTGGGACCCAAAGTCCAGTGCCCAAGGACCCTCCTTGACGAACCAGACGACGCCTGCAGCCTCAGAACCAGGGACCCCTACAACCGTGACCAGCCGAGGGTAAGATTTCCCGACGCCCAAAGACACCCCTGCACCCGGCGACGTGCGGCCCCCTGTGCCTTCCTTTAGGGTACCTACCTCTTCTCTAAGACCCCAACTTACCTCTCGAAGTGGTGGTCGCACCTGAAGAAACACCGTCCCCGAGTTTGCAGCCTTTGTTCCCTTTTTACCTTTCCTATTGAATAACATTGAGCGCCTGATGGCTTAAAAGCACCCTACACCCAAGTGCCTCTGGCCGTGCACCCTGTGTCCTATCCTACTTCCCCATTTGCCCTGAGCAAGTGACCAGGAGCCCAGCTCCCACAGCCGCCTGGTCTGCTAGCCAGCAGCCACCAACCGAGGCCCCCTGCCTCTCATTGGATAGCATTGGGCCTAACTACCTCTGCACCCGGCTGCCCCTGTGCCGCTGAATGTGTACCGACCTGACCCTGGGGGACCCCTGAGTCTATGCCCAGAACCTTTACTTCACTGGTCGAATACTCACCTGGAAACCGATAACTCCTGCCATAGGATAACATTGACTGGTTTGACTCGAAAAATCTTCTGAGTGTGAAGTTTTGAAACTCTAAAATATTCCTATGAAATCAGCCAAATACCGAATTCCGAAGTACTCACATGTGATCAGGAGAGAAGCCAGTACTGTACCTTGTAGCCCAGTACTGAACCGCAAAAGTAATTCTAGCCGGGTTTGCTTGTAACCTGAATATTCTCCATAGGAATCCATTGTCTGCTTTTCTGTGAAATTTCTTCTGTCTACTTTTGAAAACTTGAAATATTCCTTAAAAATCATACCAACTACTGAAACGTAATTACTTACCTGTCTTAAGTAGAGATCCCAGTGCTGGACTTAGGTGCCCAGTACTGGATTACAAAAGTAATGACAACATACTGTACCTGTAATCTGAATTTTCTCCCATTGGATAACATTGCTAGATTTTCACTGAAAAGTTTCTAAGTGTGAACTTTTAAAATACCTTTATATTCCTTAAAAAGCATTGCAATAACCAAAACGTTTTTACTGAACTGTTTTCAGCTTACAGCCCAGGACTGAATCTAGGATCCAGTCCTGGAATTACAAAAGTAATATACAAAGTAATTACCTGCATTTTTGTAGAAAAACCCATTGCGATCAATGTTGAATTAGGTTTAGTATTCTGTTGCCTACTGCAACCCCTGTACCTATTGTGTTTACAAAGTTATTACCTTTCTGCAAAGTACTTACCTGAGATAACTCATAATTGAGAAAAGTATATTTTGATACCTGTTGATTCTAAAAAAAATAAAATATATATATATATATCTTTTGATATGAAAACAATTGGCCTGTAGTTCAGTCCTTGAGTGTGTGAAACCTTTTGCTGAGTGTGTACAACAAATGCTTTACACTGTCTTCTGGTACTGCCTTACTGCTCGACCAAGCTACCACTTTTGAGAGTAAGGTCAGCCCCGACTTTAACTTCTGTTATACCTCTGGGGTGGGTGGTCCCTATACACACTGTACCTTACTTTGGTCTATTATATACAGAGCCACTTTCTCACAGAGTGCCACAAATGTCCAACAATTTTATTACAGAGATTTGGCTCTTCGTTTTCTTCTGGTATACCCTTGTTCAATGTTGTTAATCTAGTCTTCTCCAGGTTCAAAATAACAAGGGAGCCATAGTGTGAAGTTTCAAAACTATTTCTTCTTTTTATTCTTCACAGCATCAATGACTCAGCCGAGCCAACACGTTTCTTCCTCATTAAGGACTTCATCAGGGTCAAAATATATCCGTGCAGCAAGATCAAATCAGTATAAAGGAATCAGTTCTGCCCAAACCTTTTATTTCTCTATCTCTTCGAATACTTGTTTTAGTCCTTGGATTTCATATGAAAATAAACTGCCATATAGACAAAGCAGCTTAATATCCACACCCAATTGGGGTCTGTAAGCTCAGCCGGATATCACGACTCGCTACTAACGTCCAGAGCCTTCCTCCGAGGATATCATGGACATTAGTGTGATATCCGACGAACCATGATTACTAAATCTTAAATACAATTTTTTGTGAAGGTATGTTTTTTTTAATTATTGTTTAAAAATTAAGATTTAAAATGTAATTTATATTATTTTAATTTGAAGAGTAGTGTTGTAAAATTGGACTTTATTTTTTCTAAGTGAATAATACATATTTTAAATGTATTTACACATGACATTTTTAATTTAAAAAGTATCATATGTTTCCCTTTACATCCCCATAGTGAGATTTCGATCTCCATGTGGATGTCCCAGTTGGCATTATTATTATAACTTTTCTCTTCAAGGAATTCCCCTTGAGTAACATATGCTAATCAATAAAAAGTGAATACATGTGATTACAAGAGAATGCTCATTTTGTTTATTTCTCTAGGTAACACGTTTGCTAGACTAGATTAGCAGTCTTTGATCTAAAAGCAGACTGTTCCGTTTCAAATCGTGTTACTGATTTCTGAAGTGTTTCTAGAAGGTTGGTAACTACATGTCTTGTTTATTGTTATTATTCAAAAGAACACGTTTTGCAGAATGAAAATAAAGTAAAACTGTCGGTCCAATCTTTTGTTTAGAATGAGCTGAGTAGAATCAAATCACCCATTCTAATTGAAGGAAAACGGGGAGGGAGGCATTTACCCTTTGTTGCTGAACCGGTCTGCACAGTTGGCCTCTGAACACAAGCCTTATTGTCAGACAGCTACGCGTGTGTTAACTATTTAGGCTTTCTATTTTCTACTGTGCTAGAATTAGCCTAATTCCTCCAAGTAGCAAAACTAGGGTAGAACTGTTATATACATAGATGCATCAATATGCCTTTCTATTTGTCGTTGTTGTGGTTACAATTCATATTTTGGGCATTAGGAAAGAGTTCTAATTTTAAAAATACATCTTTAAAATCTATCTTGTTTTCTAGTATTCCCGAGTGTGTCCTTCCTGAATAAAAGAGTTTGGGGTGCCACTAACTTTCCCTGTACTTTCTCATAGGATTGATCATTACCTAAAACACATCTCACTCAAACATTGCCCAGTGGGTTGTGAGATGGTTGCCATCCAAATGGTTTTCTGTCTTGGGTTGTCACATTAACGGAGCCCCTTTGTGTCAGGAGGTCTAAAAAAAACGAACTCTGAATTTTAGCGAAATCTGGAGAACATATTACTGTTCTGAACCAGAGGTCTTTGCCAACTAAGTGGAACATAATATTCAGTTGTAAAGTTACTTGCAGTACATTTACAGTTATAAATACAATCGAGTCTCCATCTTGTCCGCAAAGTGGGTGGCAACATGCAAGTCCATAATATGGTGTAAATCTCCAATAGGGCATGGCCAATATAAAAAAGTGGAGCTGCAACCTAGGTGTAGTTCAAATATACATGTGTAAATGCACATGTGTGAATTTGGTCTAAAGAGTTTTTCATTGTATATGCTGGAGGAGACTATTAATGTTGCTAGAGATCATTACAGAGGTTATGCATATAAAGTGATTCAAATTTTGCTCCAATATTATATAGGCCACTCACTCTTTTCACCTTGCTTATGTTTAATGGAATGTTTACTGTTTTAAGGTAACACTTTATTCCTTTCTGTATTTCAAAATTGGGATAACATTTTCTGTTGTGAATGAAAAAAATGTACCTCCTGGAGGTAGAAGGTTAGAGAAAAAAAACTATTGTATTGGATCAAAGCCACAATTTGAAACACATTACCAAGGTTATGATTTCATTTATTTAAGATTGCTTTATTAGGTCTGAGCTTTTCTGGTTAATTAGAAATCTCAATATTTCAAAATCAAGACAATCTCCAGAATCCTGTTCACTGGTTATGAATGTGAATGCATACGATGTGATCTCAATGACACACTGCCATTAAAACTGTTTTAGTTTGTTTCTCATGTATTATACCTTGGGGATCAAATGGCGAGGAGAACACATTTGCTAATTAACTTGTGCCCAACTAGCTTCGAGGTGGGAAAAGTTTGAAAAAGCAAATTAACAAATTTTCAGAAAAAAAAGCAGTTCACATTTATACATACCACTTTATTTTTAGGCTACCTCAAATTGAACAGCATCATAGAGATAACAACATAAATAATCGGTATCACAGACAGGCTTAATGTAGGTTTTTATTAAGTTTGATGGCATTGAGTTCTAAAGTTGGGGACAGATACAAAACACAATCACTTTTTCCTCTACAAAATGAAATCTCTTTTAAAAGATAGCAAACTGAATGCAGTTGAATCCATGAAAACTAGGTTGAGTCTTTGAAAAATACATGAATCTTCCAGCAATTACACACAACTAAATAAAATGATCCTAGAACTGAACCGAGAAGAGTTCCTTCAATTGAGCGTATAAGCACTAATAAACCAAATGTATGAGCGAATGCTCAAAAAAGATCACATTCTAATGGTCATATCTAGAGACAAGACAAAATATCTCTTGGTTAAAATGCAAAACGGATACCCAGTTTAAGATTTAAAATACACAGGATTTATCGACTGACAATTTGGGAATACCCAAAACAAGCATATGATCATTTTGTGTTTTTTAGTGCTTCGATCATTTAAAAAAAAAAAAAAAAGTTTAATTTGGAGAACATATGCATTAAAAACACAGAGAAAATACTGCCACTAATACAAGTAGAATCCAAACAATAACAGTAGGGAAAACAGAAATCAACTTTCAAAATGGCAAAACAACCAGCACAGTTTGTTAATTCATTGTACAAGACATATATAAATAAAGAAAAAAGTTGGTTTAAGTAAAATAGGACGACAATTCTTCAAAAAAGTCAAGTTTAATGAAAAGCACCTTCTGTAGCACAGGTAATATTGCAATACTAGCCCTATATGCTTAAAAATAGGCCCTGATTCTAAAAGTCACAAATGCTTCTGCAAAGTAGCAATGACAGAATTTTAGCGAAATCTGGAGAACATATTAGTGTTCTCCAACTAAGTGGAACATAATATTCCGTTGTAAAGTTACTTGCTGTACATTTACAGTTATAAATACAATCGAGCCTCCATCTTGTCCGCAAAGTGGGTGGCAACATGCAAGTCCATAATATGGTGTAAATCCCCAATAGGGCATGGCCAATATAAAAAAAAGCGGAGCTGCAACCTAGGTGTAGTTCAAATATACATGTGTAAATGCACGTTTGTGAATTTGGTCTAAAGAGTTTTTCATTGTATATGCTGGAGGAGACTATTAATGTTGCTAGAGATCATTACAGAGGTTATGCATATAAAGGGATTCAAATTTTGCTCCAATATTATATATGCCATTCACTCTTTTCACCTTGCTTATGTTTAACGGAATGTTTACTGTTTTAAGGTAACACTTTATTCCTTTCTGTATTTCAAAATTGGGATAACATTTTCTGTTGTGAATGAAAAAAATTTACCTCTTGGAGGTAGAAGGTTAGAGAAAAAAAACTATTGTATTGGATCAAAGCCACAATTTGAAACACATTACAAAGGTTATGATTTCATTTATTTAAGATTGCTTTATTATGTCTGAGCTTTTCTGATTAATTAGAAATCACAATATTTCAAAATCAAGACAATCTCCAGAATCCTGTTAACTGGCTATGAATGTGAATGCATACGATGTGATCTCAATGACACACTGCCATTAAAACTGTTTTAGTTTGTTTCTCATGTATTATACCTTGGGGATCAAATGGCGAGAAGATATTTGCAAATTAACTTGTGCCCAACTAGCTTCGAGATGGGAACAGTTTGAAAAAAGGAGCTCAAATTAACTACTACCAGTGCTTTAAATGGACCGGTACTCACCAGTACTGAGTACCGGCACTTCCAAAATTTCTAGCCGTCAGTACCTGCACTTTTCTTGAGTCAGGGAGCGTACCGGTACCCTGATTGATTGCACGGCAGCCTCGGATTCGGTATCTCGCCCAACGCAGGACAGATGCCGCTCTACTTCCGGATCTCGCAATCGCACTGAGCCTGTGAAGCAGACTTTTGCAGGGACGCTGCTAAAGTCCTGAGGCGCTCCTCTAAGTTTCTTGTAGTTTATCAAGATAAATAATGCAGAGTGCAGAAGTTTGACAAAAAAGTATTGATCAAAGGAATATACTGTGGCTCATTGAGCAAAATACATGTATAAACAATCTGCCCACTGGAGGGCGGGATTCAGTTGAAATTCGGAACTATTCCAAAAATGTCCCGAACTGGAAGTATTGTGATAGGGAACTATTCCAGCAATGATACTGAGCGTAAAACGTTTGTTTACAAATATAGTGAAAAACTCGCCACAGTTTAACCATTAGAAACTGCGTTATGCACAGGTATTCAATTTATATGTTGAATGAGATCACTAAAACAAGAAATGTCACTTGTTTAACACGAAATTGTTTTAAATGCACTAAATTCTACACAAAAGGTGGTGGAACCAACAAAACAAGGTGGTTTACAGATTTCACACTACATCACCCACAATGCAAAACGTGTAACTAAAAGGAAGTGATGTAATCATGTTGAAATTAATTTTTTCAATGCGAAAATGCAGCGCTTTGTGTACCCGTGAGCAAGGTCTTATATATATTTATATTTATATACAAGGAAATGAGAACATATCATCCTGTTGGCTTTCATCTTGTGTAATGAGTAAACCTGTTTTGTTTACATAAACACATTTCTCCTGTTTTAATATGTGCTGCAACTGGTATAGAAGTAATTCTGTATCATCATGTCTTGCCCTTAGCCCCGATCCACTTGCCACACCTCTAGCTCATTTTAATGAGTACCTGCACTTATTTGTTCTCATTTAAAGTACTGACCACTACGGATATCATTCCATTTCAACACCGTTGCAGCATGGGAAGACTTACTGATGTCCAATGTTGACATTTTGAATTAGCCAGTTAAATTCTACACCAAAAACAACCTTGCTAGGATTAATATTTTTGTCTCAAAGCCTTGTTGCTTCTTTTGAAATTTATTTTTAGAAGCCCTTTAAAGCTTTCCTAAATTTTTTTCTGATTAAAAAAACCCAAACCGAAGCAAAGTTCTGGTAGGTTCACATGTGCCTAACTTTTCCTCTGTAGCTACACTAGTTAGTTGAGACAGGGTGATTCGTGCTCAGCATCACCTTCCCATTGTGAAGGAAAAGCGGTCTGACAGCACAGCAAGCACCTGCTGTGCTAGCAGTATACACAGTAATAGGTGAAAATGATATAATATGCAACCGCAAAGTTGAGCAAGTGTTAAATATTGAATACGCAAGGGACTGACAACGTTTTCACATGAAACCTAGCTATCTCCTTAAGTAGGCTTTATATAGGTTCTGATTTTTCAATTAAAATAGGACAAAAAAGCGTACCACTTTCTCTCCCTGCGCACCAACCTTAACAATATCACTTACTCCGGTTATCTCGGCTTATTTTTTTGTACTGGAGTATTTTAACAGAGTACTGATTCTTTGATTATGTTTTTATTACTCAAACAGATTTTCATTTTCAAAGGAAACGTCTCCTCCCCCTGTTCCAGCTGCACAAACTGATCGGAAAAAAATCGCGGTCAACACTTGGGTACCAGCCATCCTACTCTCACATAAATCCAAATCATTCTAGAGGAGCCAATGAGAGGTTACTTTGCAACCGTGCTTGCGGAATCTGCCGATGTGTTCTTTTTCTGGTGCAGCTCTTCGCCTCATCTGACATCGGAAAAGTCCCTGGCCGTCCTCGCTGTTTACTCCCCTCACTTCACCAACTCCATGCGCACAGCTGATAAAGGCCAGAGCACTCCCACGAGGAAGAGGCTCTCAGAGTCGGCAGCAAACAGAGGCCTTGCCAGGAAATGCACGCCTGCAGAGGAGGGGCGCTACTACAGCACAGCACCAAAGAGTGTAACCACAGAACCACTCGCACACGCAGCCAGCTCGTGCACTTGCCCCAAATGCAATTTCAGATTTACAACCAGACAGTACTATGGTTCAATTGGAAACCTGTCTCTGGTAAAGCGGCTCATCTGAATCTCAGTGGAACGCCTACAACGAAGGAATACTTCAGTTGTTTTATGTATGTGCTATTTGCCCTTTTTGAACAGCTTCTATATTAGGCGCCATGACACACCGTGCTTTTTCATCTGAGCTGTGAGATGTGTTTTAGTAATTGAAGACTTCCTTCCAAGCAATCAACGGTATGGGTTAGACTAAATAATGCATTACAAAATAAAATAGGTAAATTGTGAAGAAAAGTTGCAGGTCAGGTAGTATAAGGTGTACTGGCATTGTGGAGGTATTCAAGAGGAAGGTTATTGACCAAAAACTGGAGCTGGTAAACGGGGTGTTGCAAGTTAGTGAAATCGGTGGGAAGGGTTTTAGTATAAAGGGAACGATTGCGCTCTGCAGGATAAGCGGTTGTCAAGTGGACAATGGACTAAGTAATATGGTGCTAACAGGAAAGGGGTGACCCTACTAACCCCTTAACTAGTGTTTGGAACTCCAAACCCATATCGTAAAAGCCAAACACCTGTGCACACATAAATCAAAAACAGTGTTTGTTCATATTCAATACAATAGGACAAAAGAAGTTCGCCACAAGTGTTCTTGTTTAATTTAATGCTTATTTGCATAAAGGCCAGCCAGCCGACACGTGTTTCGTCAAAGTACAGTCAACTTTGACTCTTCAGGGCCATGTCGTAATAGACGGAGTCAGTAATCCCCTTGCCGGTGATAATTCCAACCCGGTCTAGGTCTGGGATAAGACGAAAAGTACCAAAAACAGGCGAATTTAAGGTTTCTGATACAGATACTGATATAGGCTTAATCAGAGTACAAAGGACGATAGGATGAGTGTATCCAGTCGATAGAAATTCCAAAGTGGAGAGTACTTCATGTAAGCTGTTGCTGAGGAAGAGTAAATACGTGCCGATACGGGGTCAAGGAGGACGTCCTCCTTGACCCCGTATCGGCACGTGTCGGCTGGCTGGCCTTTATGCAAATAAGCATTAAATGAAACAAGCACACTTGTGGCGTACTTCTTTTGCCCTATTGTATTGAATATGAATACTGTTTTTGATTTATGTGTGCACAGGTTTTTGGCTTTTACGATAGGGGTGTTGAGAGTTGACATTGCGTTGGCCAAGTAAGTAAAGTGGGTTGTATAAGCTGGTTGGTTTCAGCGAGGAACAAGCGTCTGTTCCCTACATCCTTGCCCTGTGATACTTTCGTTGAAAAACAGCCACAGGCACTGACATCCATACATTATTTGGCTGAGGGAGTCCAGGCACCCAATGTTGTTCAATCTGTTTAGGCTACCAAGTGCCAGGAAATTTGCACTTCTGGTGAGTAAAGTTGACATGAATAGCTTGTCATACACCATGGTTTCTACCAGCTCGGTTCTCAAGGATGAGGCATGCACACTCGGGCATCAAAAACTGACTGCTTTAACAGCTAGTCAGATATTCAATTCTCCATGAAACCAATCTATGTCATTACGTATTGTGAACTTCAGTTTATCTTACTAGTGGTATGAGTGGCATAGCAAGTTTTCCAGGGACATAACGTTTTGAAGGAAAATAGGCGCTCCTACCCTTGATAGCATTAGCCAGCCAAAACTGGGGTACAGTGGCCCCTTGCGCCCATTGCACCTCCTGCACTATTACAGAAATGGCCCAGAGTACGGCCCATTTTCCAGTGCCAAGGGCGTCCTGTGCTAAGCACCATATGTATGAATGATACCATAACGACAGACATTTTCAGCGCTACGACACCCTCGGGAATGTGCGAGATTTATAAAATTAATTTCATTCATTCACATAGTCGAACATTAACCACTTCTATGTATCAAATTCCAAAACTGACATTATGACATCTGCAAACAATAAGATAACTATATTCTGCAGGGAAGATTCTGAAGAATCATTGAGTCAGGATTCTAAAAAACACATTTATTGATTTGTCGACAATGTACACTGCAAACAACTGTCACATTTGTAACTTTCAACAGTGTTCTAGTGTTTTTTTGAGCTTATTAAACTGCATTCTAGCCCTCAGAGCAGTAAAAAAAAAAAATTCCAAAGGCCTTTAGGTTTCTTGTTCATTGCTCCACAAATTCTTGGTAACAAAACGTTAATGGCATGATTTGTAACACGAGTTTAAAAAATCCCACTTGTAACAAGGCAGTGAGAAGAACAGGTTAAGTTTACAACAGAAAAAAATTAACTGAAGCAAAAACAAATGTAAAACCCAATCTGATTCCATAAAGGAACAAGTTCCTCAAAATAAGATTTGATCAAGGCACTATAGACAAGAGAAATGCTTTAGAGCATGGTTGAGCTATGTTGGTCCATGGATAACAGGGTGATGGGATAGAAGCAAGGTTAAACAGGTAGATTTCAGCCAAATTCTCTGGTTATCCACAAATCCGGAATTGGTCATTCTCTACCATCTCCCTGCCACCCCCAGCAAGCACCAATGTTTGCACAATCCTGCTTCCATTCAGAATATACCATAGAGAACAGCAACTACAAATGTATCTTCTCAGAATTTAGCCACACAAATGCATTCATACGTACAACTTTGCAATATTGGACACCAAATAAATCGTGCATACAAAATGTAACATGTTGTTCAACATATGGTCACGACACAGCAGCTAATACCACATATTCTTCCAGTCATTTTCACAAAACATTCACCAATGAGCACAAACAAATCTCTAACACACAACGCTGAGGAAGAGTGACATGCTTCCCTTGTAACAGTGCATGTTTAGGATATCCTTAGTAGTAAGCAAACAATCCACATGATGCTCTAGGGGCTGCACTGTTGGACTCAGCCCTTTATCAAGAAATTGCTTTCGCATAATCAAGACACGAGGGGAGGCAAGGGATAAAGAATATATCAGCAGAAACGTACGGGTGTTTTTCCTTCATTTACCTATTTTTGTTGCTCATAATACCATTAATAACGTCTTTTGCTCCCGCCTCTGAACAATCTTCACATTTAATCACAGTGGAAAAGTTTGTACATATTGCTCAAAAGAGGGTCAAAGTTACAAGCTACTAAAGCATGCCCTTATAAATAGAATGAGGATTGAACCTTATCTAGAGAACTCCTTCCACAGACTTTATGAAACCATGGTCGGCATCTGTTATTGCACAGAGAGCAATGGCTTAAAAAAAGCCACCCCTCCCATTTATTAAAATGAAAACAATGATTGTGCATATAAACACCATTTTGGGATTCTGGCGAGATCCACAAACAACTCAGCGGTTGGTCTCAATGCTATGGGTCACTAAAACCCCTACATGTCATCAGAGCCCCTTAATGCATTTATACCAGGATATGATATATACACCAACACACGTATACAAACATGTATGGGCACCATACAGCAACATCCAGTCTCAAACACACAGGATTAAACAACAGGGATGCATAGAAAGATAGAAAGTACAAATTCTGGAATGGGGGGCGAAGGCTACCATTTAGAGGAAGCGCTATGTTGAATAAGAGGAAAATGCAAGTCATCTGACATGTTACATTGCAATCACAGAATGGCCCACTATCTTCTTTACATACAGTGTCTCAAGTAATTCACTTTAAATTCGGGTACAATAAATTAGGACAGCAATTCAAGAATTAGGTCACAGCCTTAAAAAACAAAAAGTCATTTGTGGAGGAAACAGGAAATGGAGTTAAACCACATACAACTGCATTAAATTTTGTCAACAAAAATGCATAGTCTGCGGACCATACGATTACCAGAGCAAGGAAGTTTAGATACAAACTGCATTCATTTCTTTAGCACTAATCTATATACATAAAGAGCATGTTCAGGTGCCACATGTTTGTATATTTATATAGCGCAGCTTATCACCCATGAGGGTAACCAGTCAATACCCTTGGCAGCCAGTATTTCAGTTATGACACCGACCGATCTTACAAGGTTTCTGAGTGAATTAACTCACTAATTATTTTAATATTTGACTCAAAGTCGCACAATGTCTCCCCTCTATGGACAACAAATATTTTTATGGAAGATCAGAGGAAAAACTATTTTGTAGAATACAATTGCACATAACAAATGAGGGCCCACTGACCAAACTGAATATTGCCCAAGTAAAGGGGAGCATTAATAAATTATGAATGGGACTCTGACCACCCAACCAACTGGAGGAAACACATCGCTACAGTCTACTGTGCAGCAGCCATGTTTTTATGGCTTTTGTATACTTGAACGGAACTTGTTGAGGGGCTTACATTTTTCCTACCCTACCAATAATGTGGGCAATTCATTGCTATCTAGGAGAATGAGTGATTCACAAAAATACTTCTTGTGGGTAGTTGTGTTTCATCACTACTGTATTAGGTGTGAAATTATCCTGAATTTACAGAAGGGATTCACAAAACTTTCTCTGTGATTAGTTGTGCCTTAATCAGATTCAGATGTGACCTAGTAAAAAGTAGGCATTAGTTGTGACCTCACAAAAAGGCTGCAGTCCTTGCCAGTTTCACTGCTCTGCAGTGAGAGAAAATACGCACCTTTATGACTGAGCCATGAGAAAGGTATGGAACAGTAAACTACTGAACAACTTCCTGTTAACTTGCTAACCTCTGTGCCCCACCAATTCGCCAATAACACAAGTTTCATAGCCTGTACCAATTATAACGATATTAAAGTATAGGGTATGCAAGGATGGATGCATGACCCCATTATAAAACCTATACTGGTAAGTAAATTTTATGAATGAAATCCCCAATTGGATATCGTTGTTACTTCAAAATGTCTTTCCACTGAGTCCTATAAATGCAAATAAAGTATCTTCTACTTCTGTAGACTAAAACAAGACATTATTGTAGATTAGTTTGAACGCAAACCACAAAGTGACAGGACACATTATGCTTAATCAATAAGTATTCTCAATGGTCTTCATTATTAATTAATGAAGGGTGAAAGGCTGACTTGCCCCTGCCCAGGAATCATACCTGTGATCAGTGGTGGGCACTTAACTCTTCCGTATTATTCCAAAATCTTCATTTGCCTATTAACTATAAAAAATATTAGGGTAAAGTCCCTATTATTCGGCACTGGCCATTGGCTGCTTCTTCTGTTGTGTTTTTTTTAAAGAGAAATCTTAAGCTATAGTGATCTCTTGTAAAATCTGAAAATAATTACTTAAAGAACAAAAAATGAATAATTTTGACTTTGGTTCCTTATAGGCAAACACTGAAGTTGTTGCATGCTGGAACATTAAGAGGTATTTTCAAAAGGCAAGTTTACTGCCATTTCTCCATATGTAAATTAAATTGAAAATTCTGTTGATGTTCACTCAAATGACTTAAAAGAAAATCAAAAGTTAAGAAATTCAAGTATTCAGGTTTCAAGATGAAGACAGTGATGACATTTTAACTTTAAAGAACAAAAAAGGAACTTGCATATCTTGCATATCCAGGAAGCATAAAAAAGTTAGGTTTACTCAGAGTGAAAATTCAATTGCCGGGCTTTTGGACTTTTAAAAGAAAATTTTAACTATGTTTCTTTCTATTAGGATTAATTACCTACCCAGAATATGTATATGAACCAATCCAGAACTAGTCAAATCTGCAAGTTTGCTTTTACACCTCACTTTCATAATATACTGGTGAGGAAAAGATTGATCGCTCTAATGACGTTTCCAACTCTAATGTCATCATGTAAAGAAATCAAATGGTAAATATGGCTTAGCATTGTATGTAACAGATTTTGGTTGGTGAAGCACACACTTCCTTTGCCACTTACCTCAAAGCCATTGTAAACGCATACTTTAAGGAAGAAATAGCGTTACCAGGGTAAATTTTAGATCAACACTGATTGTTTTTCTCAAAGAACACTAAGGACTTTAAAAACGAAAGAGGGTCATATGTGGAACACCTGAAACCGTCCTAAAAAGACAATATTGACTTTGTCCAGAAAGCTCAAATTTGCTATTATTTTTTAAAATTCCACTTTCACAGAGGTAGAATATTCCTTGAATTTGAAGTCCTGAAATGCTCTGGGCACCATCAGATTATGCATTTTTAGGGACAATAAAAACCTGTTGTAAATAATATATATTTTAAACTATTTCCATGTAGTGCTTCCTGATAACTAAATATATTACCAGTTGTTCAAAAGTTGCAAAGGTAGGGGACGACTGAAGAGAACAAAATTGGACAAGGCTGAAGAGAACAAAATTGGACAAGGCAGCTGGTACATTTCTCCAAATAGGCCAGAAAGATAAGTTAAATAATACATCAACAAAAAGAATAAGACAAAGATTCTTGCTCCCACTGAGTGAGCGATGCACAAAGTTGGAATTGGCTTGTTCTGCCAATAGAAAGCCAGTATTGGTCAGACTTCTATTTTTCATGTAAATGTGTCGTAGAGTCCATCACGGCTTGCTAGGTGCAAGAACAATGGCTTAAAAGCTTCCAAAGACTGGCATTTAAATAACATCTAGGTAATCTTGTATACTTTAACCAATCTGGTTGAGTAACCATGTTCCCATCTAAAGTGTCCACCAGAGCGTTAGCTTTGTAACAGCTGGAGTAAAATTTCAGGACTGCAGCTGCCCAACCTAAGTTAGGCTAGAAACTCCCTGTTTCGGCAACAGAGTGGTGCTATGAGAGTCCACAAGTAGAGAGCGATGCACACCCAGCAGGAAGAGATTTTAATCCAGAAGGTAGACCAGTTACCGTGGAACAATTTTTCAATCACAGCATGGTCGTAACTAGAAAAATAACAAAAAAACAGTGTTATTTATAGTCTCTCATAAAACATGATTGAAAGCCCCAACTTTGTCTCAGATTGCACCCCTACCCTCCTTCCATCGTGGCTCCCACCCCTGGACTGCCGTTCCAACCAGCAATACCTCTGCCTACAAGCTTCACTAACCTAAAGCACCATCCCCCGTTGAGCAGTAGGAGGAAAATAGACAAAAGCCATTCATATGAATGAATCATGGGGGTTGTCTGGACACTTAAAGTCAGTTACTTTAACATTTTTCCATAGGCTAGATGGGTTTTCTGGCCAGATATCTTCCAAACACCTTAACTCCTCGTAGGGTATGCTGCAGCCCAACTCAATTGCTTCAGTGTGGTCTCTAGCATCCGTATTCCACACTGTATCTAGTTTTCAATTGAAGGCTTCCACAGTTACAGTTATTATTTACTAAAGTCTGCAGGGTCTTTCTACTGAACGTCTTTTGCCATATTTCTTTATAGCTGCTGCATTTAAACACAGTGTTCTCTACTAAGCTTTATCTCCATGAAAGGTATAAGGGTTGACACCAATTGGGGTATGGTTCTATACATAAAACAACATGATAAAAAGAAGATAATTACACTAAAGAATCAAGCAAGTTGCAGTTCCAGTGCATTGACATTTCAACAGCCAGGTCGAAAAAATGGGAAACCGAGTATGCCGGAGTGGGAGGACTGTTAGTAAAAAGTGTAAGAGGAAAGGGGGACTTTTAACCATCACGAGCAGGAGTGGCATTGAAGGAGTCTTAAAAGACACGGAAGAGGAGAGAAGAGTGTACATTAGATGCTAGAGGCAACAAGATGAGGCTGCATTTGGAGTGAAGGGGATAACCAGCTGCACTTACCATCCAAATAGGAAGGTGTCATTTTAGAAGAGGAGGAGGAGCTGATGTAAATATCATAAGCTGGCTCCATATTGTTTGTGGTAGGATTACTCTCTCAAGTTTTTATTGTCTTAGTGACTGGTTGTCAGCTCATTGGAGTTAATTTCACATCACCTAATACTATGAAGTGACATGGATCAGAGTTAATGTTCAATCTGTTCCAAATGTAGGAGACACGCTGTGTGATCAGGTGTCTGACTTTAACTTAGTATTTTGTAAATCTGGCACAATGCCAACAAAACACGTGGATTGTCAAAGACTATTGAAGATTGAGAAGTAAATTGCAGCTTAACTCTGGCAGAAACACGATAATCAACAGTGAACACTGCATTACTTTTTCATTTCAAGCTCTCACAATAAAATGTGCGTTACTTACTGGAACCAGTTGGTTACGGTCATCATTACATACAAAGAGCCCAAGAAAAACACAAAGTGGAAGTATGTGTAGCTGTAGATCGTGGTTTTTCTCTCATCATACACCACTTGCTGACCTCCCCGGCCTGGTTTACAAAATTCGTTGTCAGCTGCATAGAACAAATAAAATACTCTAGTGGTCACCTACTGTTTAACATTTCATTATTTAATCGTGAAATAGGCACTACAATAAACCGCCACCCTTCTTTCTAGGTTAAGAAAAATTATTACCATCTCCATCAGGCGTGCAGCAGAAGCAGCAACGAGCTACCTACAGGAAGGAACACAAACACAATAATTATTTTAAATACAAGTAAAAGAACAACAAACAAAAGTGTGTGTGTCATTCCGTCTGTAAATTGTCCTTTGCAAAAACATCTTTCAGTCTGGATAAGCATTTTAAACAACTCTGAAATACCAGCAGCAGAGGTACGTGGATTTGTTTTTTTGTTATTGTTCGACTAGACCTTTTCTTTGCAAAGGATGATCATGCATGCAGCAAATATGAAGAGTTTAAAAAAATGTTATTGGGTTTTCCTGCTGGAGTTTGTGGATGAAGAATTGAATCACGCCTTTGATGTACTTTGGGATGTTTTTGTTGGGTGCAATAAACGGTCCCCTACACGACTTTCAAAGAAACTGGTTAACTCTTCTTGGCTGAAGAGTCTGAACATGACGATCCATAGAGTAGAAGAGGAGGGCCTCAAGTGAGAGGGCTTTCCTGATCCTTTACCCACATAACAGGGCATCACTGCCCACAACGACCTCCTGAAGTCACCAGGGTCCTCTGGAAAGTAAACAGAGTACACATGGGCCCTGGGCATAGAAACGAATAGTTTCTTACCCGTCAGTGTAGTTTTGCAGCTTGAAGATCTTTCTGGATTCACTATGCTGTGTATTATTCTGCGGTCTAGTGGTTGGGTCCGGAATCGTAGTCTTTTCTTTGTTTTTTTCCGTAGCCCAGGTGGGCGTCGACGTCTCACCTTTGGTGTACTTCCTGTGACGTCGGCATGCTTCCTGCGGAAGCTCCCACCTTTGGGCGCCGTCTTTGGATTCTTTTTTTCTTGGATTGTTCCGTTTGTGAATCCTTTGGCAATTCCTTCTGTATTTTTTCAAGTAAGTAACCTTTTCCCCGCTTGTCTTTCAAGGTGTCGGTTTTCTGTTTTGTCCTTGTATAACCACCTTCTTCTCCAGCCTCATCTTTCTGGTGGAGGTGGGTGGGTTCGGTAGTAAATCCAGAAAGATCTTCAAGCTGCAAAACTACACAGACAGGCAAGAAACTATTCGTTTTGCAGTGTGAATCTTTCTGGATTCACTATGCTGTGCATAGACTTTGTAGCGGTTTTTTTATTGTTGTGGCGGCTGGGTGGAAGATGAGCGTTGGTTGTTGAATATATGTTGAAGCACCATTTGTCCTACTTGTGCTTCTTTGTTCATCTGTATATCCACGCAGTAGTGCTTAGTGAACATGTGCACTGAAGCCCATGTTGCCACCAGGCATATGTCTTGAATGGGTGAGTTGGCCAGGAAGGCTATTGTTGCTCCCTTCTTCCTAGTAGAGTGGGCTTGTGTCCCCTCTGCTAGCTCTTGACCTGCCTGTTTGTGGCATAATTGTATGGTCCGTGCAATCCATCGTGCGATAGTTTTTTTTTTTTTTTTTTAAAACCTTTATTGAGAGACACGTATAAGTACAAGCGCTGGCCTACAACCACAGGGGCCGACCGCAAAGTCAGGAGAATCAAAATAACAAAGCAATGTATACGATAGGGTAAATACAGGATGGATGCAAATAAAGTCGTTACATCGCCAGCGCCAGGATAAAAGAGGTTTCATTTTACATTATATAAAGGAGGCAGCAACCATATCTACCAGCGCGTCATGCAACATATACAGAAAAGAAGGGGGGGGGGGGGGGACGGGAGGGAAATAGCCCCCCACGCAAGCAGACGACCACAGTAGGGCAAAGCCCAAAGACCTCACACGCCCATACCAGGTGCAGAATAGAGGAAGAATACCAGCATACAAATAAAGTGGACGCCACACGTACAGCCCACCCGCCCCGAAAAAGGAGAAAGTGCAGACGCTAGCGAAACAGAGGAGTAAACACCAAGGGACATAGCCCACCCCCTGGAAAAGGCAAAAAAGGGGCCATAGAATAAAACAAACTAAAATAACAAACACCCCCCCCCACCCTACATCACTGTAATGGCTACGGCCTACCCCACTAAACAGCGTGCCTGTCGCCCAGAGTCACCCGAAATATAGAAAAAGAGAAAGGGAATTATAACGAAGAAAGAGAGGGGAATAAGAAAAGGAAGGAGAATAAAAGGAAGAAAGAGAGAGGAGAGGAGCCAGCGACCGAGACATAAAACACTACCCCCCCCGCAACAATAATGCACTAATCGAGGTCGAAAAGGAGAGTCAAGAAAAGCCTACACCAGGATGTAAACAGGAACCATCCAGAATAACGAGGCCCGGAGATGCCATGTAAAAAGGGTCCCACAGACATCCGGGCACGATCACCCCTGTCCACTTTTATGAAGAGTCGAGCTTCCCAACCCCGCCACAGCCAAAAAACAGCAGAACACAATGGGTCCATACCAGTCAAGAAAAGCCGGTGGGATCTCCGCAAAACAACGTCCCGGCAAACTAGAAGCAACCAGGAGAACTCGGCAACAGTCAGAATGCAAAAGTTCCTCAAAGATCCACGTGGTCAAGCACAGTATCTGGGCTGTCCAGCACGAAGCAAAGAAAACAGGATGTAGAAAGCACTGCAGCATCGGTACCGGGTCCGCTAGATCCCATAGAATCGAGCACCCAGCCGGAGATCCCAGCACAGCCGCCGGCGAAGTTTCAGGCAGTACAATTTGGGGAGAGGACACTTCGTCACAAAATGGCGGAGCCACCATGGCAGCTATCCGCAACTCCAAGGCTCGACATTTCAAGGACAGGTCGATCCGCAGAGCAGACAGGGCAAACCAGATAGCACTCCGAGTAGGGGCCGCCCAAACCAAACGAGGGCTGGAGAAAGCAAATGCGGCAACCTCCCTGTCTCCAGGAGAAAGACACCCCGAGGGGCCATCCGCCATCTTAAGTACAGCACCCTCCGCCATCGCCGCAGGTTCTTCCAAGTCCATCAGGAGCACCGGCGGCCCCAGGGCTCACCGCCAAACCGCGGCGGATGGCGCTCGGCGGAGAAAGGAGAGTCACCAGAAGAACAGGCGTGCTCCCCACAGCACTCGGGGGGAGCCCAGCACCGGATCCCGGGCGGGACTAACAACAGGAGTGGGTTTCTCACTTGAGGGGTGCCGGACAGCGCGGCTTCTCTTCTTCGGGCCGGTAGGCGAACGGACATGCGGGGCGGCCCACCAGCGGGGGCGGGTCTGCCCCAGGGGTCCCGGCCCGCGGCTCTCAGGCTCCCACCATCGGGTCTCTCCACCGGTTCCGGACCGCCGGCACTCCGATCATCTCCGGGCAGGCATAGCACTCGAGGCCCCGGCGTCAGGGCCGGGAAGGCCAACAAAGTGACCAGGGCAGAACGCCGGAATCACTGCACGCCAGAGCCCCGGAAAAGGATGGTAAGTGAAGGCTCTTCCTCAGTGACCAAATTCGGAACACCCCGAGCAGGATCAAATACAGGATAGGTGGCGGGGAGGAAGAGATCACGGAGCGAGGCGGTTATGCGACCGTTCCGATCGCCATCTTGGCTCCTCCCCCCCATCGTGCGATTGTTACCTTTGTTACTGGTTGCGAAGGACACAAAGAACTGCTTTGTTTTCCTGTGCTCCTTGGTCCTTTCTATGTAGTGCATTACTGCCCTTCTAGCGTCCAGTGTGTGCAGTGCCCTCTCTGCGCTTGTTGTTGACTTCTGAAAGAAGCTTGGTATTTGTATTGTCTGGTTGATGTGGAACCTTGAATCCACCTTTGGCATAAAGTGTGGGTCAGTTCTCATTACCACCCTATCATTGTGTATTTGGATGTAGGGTTCTTGTAGTGTTAGGGCCTGTAGTTCGCTCACCCTGCGCAGCGAGGTGATTGCCACCAAAAAGGCTGTTTTCATAGTTAGCATTTGTAGTGATGCCCTATGAAGCGGCTCAAAGGGCGCCTTCATGAGCTCTGTTAGCACTAAATTGAGGTTCCATGCCGGCGGTGGCATCCTTTTTGGAGGTGCGATCCTCTTTGCCCCTTATAGGAATCTTTTCACTATCTGTGATGTAAAGAGGCTCTTCCCCGTTTCTCCCCTTGTGAAGGCTACTATCGCCGCAAGGTGCACTCTAAGCGAGGATGAGCTTAGGTTTTCCTTCCGCAGGTGCGCGAGATATCTCAGCACCGTTGATTCTCTTGTCCTCTTCTTGTGTAGCTTTTTCTTGTGGCACCATAGTGTAAATCTCTTCCATTTCGCCGCATAGCACTGTCGTGTGCTAGGTCTTCTTGCCTCTCGTAGTACCCTCAGGGTGCTCTCAGGTAGCTTTAGGTGCGGAAACTCTAAGTCTTCATGAGCCACGCCGCTAAACTGAGACTTTCTTGCTCTGGATGTAGGACTTCTCCGCCTTACATGGAGAGTAAGTCTTTCCTTTTCCCGAACCTGTGGGGTGCACCCTGTGCCATTTCCATTAACTGTGAGTACCAGCTCTGCCTGGCCCACTGTGGTGCCACCAGGATCAGGGTCATGGGATGCCGATGTCTGCCTGCTGAGCCAGTCTGCTTCCACATTGTCCTTCCCTGGTAGGTGTATGGCTAGCAGGTCTATCTTTAGCGGTATGGCCCATATCACCTTAGCTAGTTGTGGTGATGGTCACTGTTGGGGTCGGTGGTGTTAAAGGCTTCCCTTCTGTTATGTCCTCCTTGTTCCACCACGACATCTCCTCCTGCACTGCATGCGTTACAACCACTAGATCTTCCCAACTTCCTGTAGCTTGTGACAGTTGTTCTTGTAGCCATTCCTGGAATGGTCTCATGTGGAGCCGTACATTTAGGACCAGATGTATGCAGGAGGCCATCATGCCCATGATCTTGCTCGCTGGCCTCACTGTCAGAGCTCGCCCCTTCTGGTAGAGGTGTGTCCCCTTCAATAGGGCCAGTGCCCTCTTGTCGCTGGGCCACACCCTGCTCTGTATAGTGTCGATCTGTGCACCCAGGAAGATTTTTACTTGCTCTGGTTCCATTGAGGATTTCCCCCAGTGAATGGAGAATCCCAGGTCCATCAGTGTACTTGTTACGCGCTTAGCATGTTCCATGCATGCTCTGTGTGAACTTGCCTTTATTAGCCAGTCATCTAGGTAAGGGTATACATGTATCCCTTCCCTCCTTAGGTGTGCTGCCACTGCAGTGAGGCACTTTGTAAAAACCCTTGGGGCAGATTTTAGTCCGAACGCCAGGGCTGTGAACTGGTAGTGATGTTTGTTGATGGCAAATCTCAGTAGGTGTTTGTGCCGCCTGTTCATTGGGATATGCAGGTAGGCATCTTTGAGGTCTATGGTGACCATGAAGTCTCCGTCTCTTAGCTGAGGAATGACCTCCTGCAGGGATGTCATTTTGAACTTCTGTGTTCTTACGTACTTGTTTAAGAACCTTAGGTCCAGGATGGGTCTCAGTGTGTCGTCCACCTTTGGAACCAGGAAGTATGTTGAGTATACTCCCCTGTTCCTTTCTCTGTAAGGTACTGGTTCGATGGCCTCCTTTTGGAGGAGTTCTTCCGCTTAAAAAGTAGCTCCAGGTCTCTTCCTGACTACGCCCTTCTCTTTGGTCTCCTGTTTGGCGGTGTCCTTTCCAGTTCTATGCAATATCCGAACTGGATGATGTTGAGTATCCACTTGTCCGTTGTTATCGTCTTCCATTGCTTGAAGAAGTGACTTAGCCTGCCTCCTACTGGTGTTTGATTGTCGTTGGTGTTCTGTCCGTGTAATCCGGTCTTTGTTTTGTCGTGCTCCACCCCGGGAGGTGTTGTGTGGGTGGGTACGCAGTGCGTGTGGAAGTCACTTTGAGGTGGGTTGGTGGCCCCCTCTTTTATTCGGTCCACGTCCGGTCGCCTTCCCGTGAAAGGACTGGCCCCATTGCTGGTAGTGCCAGGTTTGTTTCTGATGCCCTTGTTGTGTTTTGCTGTCCCCTTGGTTGGACTGCTGGAAGGTCTGGTGTGACGTTCCTGGCTGGTTTCCTCCTCTTCCGTTTGGCCTCCGAGATGGAGTACCCCTTTTTGTGTCCCTGAACTGTAAGGCCCCCATGGACCTTGCTGTTTCCTTCTCCTTTTTGAGTTGGGTGAGTTTTTCATCCATTGGTGCCCCAAACAGTGCCTCCCCATTGAACGGGGTGTTTAGGATGTTGTTCTGCACCTCCGGTTTGAAACCTGATATCCTGAGCCAGGCCTGTCTCCTTTCCGTTATTCCCAACATCATCAGCCTGCTGGACGTGTCGGCACCGTCCAAGGCTGTCTTAAGGTAAGAGTTTGCCACATTTTTTTCCTCTTCGACGAGGTGTGTCGCCCTCTGTTGGTACTCATCTGGTAGATGTTTGAGCAGCTGCCCGATTTCATCCAGAATCTGGTACTGGTGTCTGTTTAGCAGGGCGTTAGTTTGCCATGCGCCAGTGCATTGCCGCATTTCTCTCTATCTTCCTCCCTGTTAGGTCCATCCTCCTGCTTTCCTTGTCTGGTGGTGGCCCTGTTGTTGCTGACATATTAGCCCTTTCTCTGGCGGTCGCCGCAATGATGGAGTCTGCCGTCACCGATCCTCTGATGTATGGAGGATCCTTAGAGGAGTGCGTGTACTTCTTTTCTGTCCGCGGCGTCACTGACCTGCAAATTGCCGGTTCTTTGAACGCCTCTCTCCCTTGGGCCATGACACTGTCCAGCATGGGGAGATACTGGCTCCTAGTTAGTGTGGGGAGCAGGGTCTCCAAGAGGAAGTCTGCCTTCGGCTTCTCCTCCTCCAGCTGAACTGCAAAAGCTGCTGCCGCATTTTCGACAGTGATATTGTAGGCCCCAATGTCGTCTGGCGGCAAAGGCCTCGAAGGGTACGAGTCTACGCCTTCTTCTGGATTTTCGGCGTCTAGGTCCTGCCACTCCAGGTCCTGTGTCCCTGAGGATATTGAGCCGAGGATCGTTCGTCGATCGTCGTCGCCCTCCTCCTCATAGTAGGAGGCTTCCTCCTCTGCTTGGTCCAGGTTCTCAGGACTTTTCGGCGGCTGTTCGGCCTCGAAGTCGTCCTCCTCTTCCAATTCGACGATTACCGTCTTCTGTTTCGGCAGAATCGCGAAGCCTTTCATTCTTTCATCGAATTCCCTTTTCCTCTGCAGGATGTTATCCATCTCTGCTTCGAGCCGTCTTTTCTTCCTTTCCATTTCGGCCGCCTGTTCGGCGTCGAAGTGTGCAGCCGATCTCTTTGACGTCGAGAAGGGTTTCGGATCCCTGGTCGACACCGAGGCGCCCTTCGGGTCTTTGTCTTTTGAAGACAAACGCTCCTTTTCGGCGACGTTCTTAGACGACCTTGGCTTTTCGCCGGTCTTAGCCACCTGGGAGTCCTTATCTAAGGATCCGCTGTGCTGCTTGCGCCTGGATGCATCTGCGGCCGTCGAGGTTTCGGCGGGATTCGGCACCAGTGCTCCGTTCGAGGACTTTGACTCCGTTTTTCGAGAGTCTTGCTCAGACCTACGGGGGTCTTTTAGGGGGTTTGGGGTCGTCGACTCTCCTACCTCCTTTGAAGTCTTCTTATCGGTCTCTACGACCATGTAGCCGTTGTCTTCTTCGGCGTCGTAGTCCTCCTCGTCGCTTGATAGCCCCAGGTCTCGAAGGGACGGTGGTTGGCCCTTCCCTTGCATGCTGTAATTGGCTCGTCTCTGACGCTCTCGAACCCGGAGAGTCTTCGGCATGAAGGCGGAACAGGCGTTGCAGTCCTTGCTCTCGTGGTCGACCGGTAGGCAGAGGTTGCAAACCGGGTGCGGGTCCTTCTGCGATTACTTGTGATGGCAGTTACGGCAGAATTTAAATGGTGTCCTGTACATTTCTGGTGCTCAGGGGGTCCCCTGTGCGCGCATCCTCCATTGGACGTCGAAGTTCCCCTTCTCCTTCGCAGTCCGTGTTCGATTGGGTTGTTCCTCGTCTTCTTCGCTTGATTTTCCTGCAAAAATCGTCTTTTCTGCGTTTTCTTCTCTCCAAAACTCTGGAGTCCCTTCGGGAACGATTCAGACCCAACGGCGGAAAAAAGAATCTGAAGATGGCGCCCAAAGGTGGGAGCTTCCGCAGGAAGCGTGCCGACGTCACAGGAAGTACACCAAAGGTGGGACGTCGACGCCCACCGGGGCTACGAAAAAAGAAGGAAAAAAAACAAAGAAAACACTACGATTCCGGACCCAACCACTAGACCGCGGAATAATGCACAGCATAGTGAATCCAGAAAGATTCACGCTGCAAAACTATTTTTCTCTTTCTAAACAATAATAGACAGGACTTTTTAGGTTGCGTTTATTTACAAGACATTGGTCAGTGACAGCTAAAACTTACCAGTTCTCCAACGAGGAGATTAGTCCTCTTTTTAAGTACAAAAAACAAGATTAAGTTCAATTATGATCACAAGCAATCAGATGAGGTCCAAAGAAAGAAAAATGTGATCTGATCAAGAATTGAAAATGAGGCAATCTTAATCAAAGGGAATTATGGAATTACTGGACTCCCTTATAATGTATGACAAAATGGTCAACATACATCTGTCAACAAAAGCAGGGAGCTCACCTGTACAGGCTATAGTTCTGAAAGCTGGTTTATAGATCAAGAAAATGTTGTGCTCATATACGTAAAAGTTCCTAATAAAGGGTAATCTATTTTCCATAAATAAAATATTCGAAAACGGAGTTGGAATGTGAGATTGGAGAAAAAGGCTGGTTGAGATAATTACAATGTGGTGCAAAAGTGAGAGATAATATTCCTAAAGGGTTAGCGCCAAAGAAAATAATGCAGTGAATACACTGGTCCCCATTGGGATGGGAAGTGTTGGTTTGAACCAGGAATTTGCCTGGGATGTATAGGATTACATGCAATTTCCCATCAATACTGTATTCTCAAACAGGCAACTAATGTTTAATGTTAACGTGAAATAAGAGCCAACAAAAATCAAGCAAACCACGTTACATGAATTTCTAATGGCCACAATACAAATTGTTCTGAAAAACTGGAAAGCCTCCAAACATCTGAAGATTAACATTTGGTTAATCAAAATGGCGGAACCTGCTCTATTAGAAAAAGGTATCTATAAATCTAAGATGTCAACTGAGTGTTTTGCAACTACTAATTAATTCTCTGTTCCCATTATTTGTATTACCGGTTCTGGATTTGTGTCTCATTTTGTTCTGCCCTGCCCCAACAGTGTAACTGAATCTTTTTCAGACTCTTACTTCCATGTATTATTATTATACTACCAGCTGTCTGGAAATACACCTATTTAAATTGGTCTCGTTTAACACTTTTGCATTTATTTTTATGTATATATAATGTTAAACATTCTACTAAATATTTTTATCAAAAGAAAAAAAGAAGATTATTAGCCTTATAGGGTCTCAAAAGGATCTCTTGTAAATACATTTTTCACGTTGCTGGCAGAACAAGACTCTGTCCAGACGATCATCTCCACAAATGGAGATAACCGAAACTAGACAGGATATACCCGGAAAGGGCCCCAGCTAGTAAAAATTTGTAGCACTCCCATTGCATATTTTCCTGTTACTTGGGAGTGCCCTCGAAAACAGGAATGTCGGGGTGTGTTAGTGGGGCGACTACAACAGATGGATTTGATTGGTTTGGTGCTTTTCCATTCTGGGTTCCTGCTCAACTCAGCATAATGGATCACAGGACTAAAACAAGGACTTGTTATACACGTGACTTTTTTCTGCTTTTTGGTTACACTGTACTCTGCAGCACATGGGCAGGGATTTTTGAGAGAATATAGCCGAATCGGTTTTGGACACCCTGTGGAGACACATCTTTCTAACATGACTCAGAATGATTCGATAAAGTTTGAGCTAATGCAAGACCGGAAGAACACTACAAGAGAAATAGTGGGTAAATACACTGCCATGGGTGAGGCAGTGGCGAAAGTTCATGACAGAGAGGACACAGGTGAACGAGACCTTAAAAGCAACAGTGGCAGTGTAGCAAGAGGCTCATGATTTCAATAATGTACTATCACGGTCATGATGAAATTTGTCTACTAATGTGATTCCCTGGAAAATGCAGCAAGATCAATGATAGAGTGTGTGCTGGTAGTCCTGCCTACATTAGAGGTAGAGTACGTCAGGTTAGCATAGCAAGAGTTATTCCAAAAGGTCGTAAATGGGGGGGTACCCTGTCCATACCTTTCGAAATTAAGCAAGCGACTACAATACCAGAGTATACCAAAGTGGGGTCAACCCAGATGGCAGGAGAAACATCATTGTTTATCGGGGCTCCATAAGTCAAAGAGGATACCTGATGAAAGTGGCAGCAAGGGACTGTTTTGAAGGAATAAGAAAATCCATATTTGCCTCGGGCAATGCAACAAAGGAGAAAGGAACTTCAAGCCATGAAAAGAGAGTTAAACTTGTTAGGCATGACAGTGTCCCAATGGCACCCAGTGACTTGAGAATGGCTTGTGTCGGTGAAATCTAGGGTTTCATGCGAAGAAACCATGGCACCTGTTTGAACGACCCATTGGTTAATGACTTTCTAGCATTTATAAAGTGGCAGGAATGGGATTAGAAAAATAAGATATATTGTACCTAGATGATCCGATTAAGACCTTATCCTGGCATGCCAAAACCGAGAACTATCCAGAAGTGCCTGTCAATTTCTTTCAGGCAGTTTATTTGCGGTGCCCAAACTCACAGTTCCCGTCGTAGTAGGAAGATGCATTTCTTTGTCTGGTCAGATATTGCTAAAGGAGCAACATAGATAAAATCAAAGCTACATCAGATGAATGACTCTTTCAAATAGATTGGTGCACAGGTACTCCTCCAGTTTAAAGATCGTGCATCATTGTAGGAGATGGTTTTATTCTTCAACGTAAGATCTATTTGATGACAATATTTTTAAAGCCTCATAGAATCATGGGCCGTCAACAGGCCCATACTTCAGGCCTACTATGTGGCTCTGTTCCTCTGTCTGTATCTGGCATGATACCCTTCTTCAAAGACTTATTTCATGGGATTTTTTGTTTTTTGTTTTTTATCGGTGTGCAAGAGGAAAAACGTTGTATGCCAATTGCCTCAGCTTAGTGACCAGTGGTGTTCACTAAGCTGATTCCTGCATCACTGTATCTAGGCTAGACATTATCTATGCACTACTGGTTCCCTTCTTGTTGTGTTAAGAATTTGTTCAGTACAACTTATTAATGTTTGCTCCTCTGCTTCAGATTACCTATGTGATCTGTGTATGTTCTCTCCAGAGTCATGTGATTCCACTCATGCTATCCTCTTAAAAACTACAAATCATTTTCTCCTCCAGTTCCCTTTTATCACGGTCATGCTTTTTAGGTTTCGCCTATCATCATTCGCTTGCGAATGTAATAGGCGAAAATTCAAGGGCTTGATCCGACTCGTGAAACCACTGGCGTTTCTTCACAGTGCATGTGAGTCAGTCACCACGTGACCACACAAGCACGCGCATCTCCCTCCCCACATCAAAGGCATCAGCTTCCCTCCCGCAGGCTTCCCCCGCTCGGCCGGCCTCTGCAAAGTTCTCCTCCCCTAATTAATCACTTCACGTTTCACGGCCGCAGGCCATGACTCGACAGTCCTGCCGTGCTTTAACTCCCTCCCTCACCAAAGAGCACATATTTGTATTCTTTATTAGGGCTCGTCCTTTCGACTGCACTACAAGCACTTCACTGCAGGGCGGCTGCACACACAGAACAGTACAATTACTTCGCAGTAGGACTTCTGCGCTTATAATGAACAGTACAAGCACTTCGCAGCAGGGCTGCTGCACTTACACTCAACAGTACACGCACTTCCCAGCAGGACTGCAACACCTTTTTACTGAACAGGAAAAGCGCTTCACAGTAGAGCTGCTGCACTTATACTGAAGAGCCTTCCAAGTGGGGCGTGGACCACTGCATGTCACTTAAGTTGCAGTAAACCGTAATTACATACTTGCAGAGGATGAAGACACAGCCTTCCACAGCTAGCCCATCTGTGCCCTCCACACACACAGAGGAAGAGAAAACTGGCACCGCAGCTTGTGTGGATGTCTGGGGGTTGGAAGTGTTTGACACTGGTAGTTCCCCGAGACATCACCACATCAAAGGCAGCCCAGCCTCCTTCCCCCAGCATGCGCTCTGCCTCAGGCCGGCATCTCTCCTCCCCTAATTATTCACTGCAGGGCCTGCGTCTCGTCACCCTTCCTCCCAGTCCCCACAAGCATGCTTATCCAGTGGCTGCATACTTTACAGACGACATTTGTACGTTTGGCTGGCTTCTCTTTTTTTTTGGGTTGTTTGTATTGCACCAGGCATACGACGATAGTTGTGTGTCAAGTAGGTGGTTCCTTTGTCTTTTTTCGTTTTTTTTGAGTTCACTTTAGTTCTTGGGTGCAGTTCATCTTGGCATGGTGGCACTGTAGCATGCTTAGAGCACTATTGATCACACAGGAACAGTAGGCAAATTGGTGATGGCAACTTGTAATATCTACTTTTTCATTTTCTTCTTCACTCGAGAGTAAAGAAAATGGTAGTGTCACCTATATCTTTTTGTAGTGAAACAATGGTGTCTCACTATTTTGGTAGCGACATAACAAGCCAGTTTATTAATGTTTTCACCACCTTAATGCATACATTTAGCATTACTTTGTATGTTTCTTGTTGATGCATGTGAGTCAGAGTGACATTTCTTGTGCATGTGATCATATATGCAATTTCTGCTGTATCTAAATAATGTTCCATTTCTGGTGCCAGTGAGTAAGGTAGCTCTTCTGTTGCAAGTGAGCCCCTCTCCCCCTCCCATCTTCCCTCTCTCCTCAACCTCAACCTCCCCTCCTCCCTCTCTTCCCACTCACCCCTCACTCTCTCCCCTTTATCCCCTTCTCTCTCACCACTCTCCCCTCCCTCTCTCAAATCCCACTCCTCACTCACTCCTCTCTCCCCTCTCCTCTCCCCCCTCCCTCTCTCAAATCCCACTCTCTCCTCACTCACTCCTCTCTCTCCTCTCCTCACCCACCCCTCTCCTCTCCCCACCTCCTCTCTCACCACTCAACACTCTACCCTCTCACCACTACACTCCCTCTCCAATCCCTCTCTCTCTCCTAACTCACCTCTCTCTCGCCTCTCTCCCCTCTCCTCACTCACCCCTCTCCTCACTCACCCCTCTCCTCACTCTCTCCAGGCCTGACTCTCTCCTCAACTCTCACCACTCTCCCCTCTCACCACCACTCTCCCCTAGGCCTCACTTCTCCTCCCCCCAATTACACTTCTCTCACGTCTGGATGAAAGGCCGACATGCCGTGCAGAGCTCGGACCCGGGCCTGCAGGTCGCACCAAATGCCCTAATCTATTGCTTAACTCACCGAGCCAACCAGAAGTAAACGAGTTACCACTGGCCTTTAGAAATATTCATTTTATTTCTGGCATTTGAAACCGACGGAGCTACTTCGGCCCTCAAAAAGTAATTTACCTTCCAAACGTAATCAAGCTCTGTCTGGTCTTTACCAGCACTCAAGTTATTTCAGACTTTTATATTTTAGTAACTTATGTCCTCTGGGCGGAAAATGTTTTTGTCTGCCCTTCTTCAAAGTATTTACTTTCCTCGCTGACAGTTTACGTTTAACTATTATTTTTTTAAACTTTACGTTTTGTTTTGTCAAACTAACTATAACGAAGACCCGTTGCCACGCTGGAATTGTGATGTTCTTCTGAGAACCTATGTTCGTGTTACTATATTTTTATTAATCATTTCCACTCAAATGATTAGAGTGTTTTGGCAAATCCGAGACCAGAAGCAATATTGTGACATCAAGTTCTAATCTCATCCTCTGTGAGGATGAAATTGTGTTCATTACGTGATCTCTAGCTGGTGAGCCTGTGGCTGTGGTTTCTTCCGCTGTAACAAAGATGTTCCTGCCATTACCCAATTTAATGAGACGTCATTTATCACCCTCGTCTGGATGAAAGGCCGACATGCCGTGCAGAGCTCGGACCAGGGCCTTCGTATTTTTCGCACTTTTGTCCTGAATTCCCAATGAAGGAGCTGGCACTCGGTGTGACCTTCGGCAGATTGTTTTTTCAGCATTATGCCTCGACATATGCATCTCTCTGTTTTCCAGTGCCAGGCGGAACAGCTCACTCAGGGTTTGGATGCTTCTTTAATTGAGCTGAACAGTATGAAGGGCTTCCATTTGCTACCACTGTTGCCACAAAAGTGCTTCCATTTGCTACCACTGTTGCCACACGCATTGAACTCGCCAGGCAGCCCACCCCCTCCCTCTCCAGCGTGCGCCGCGCTCTCCCTTGGTTGCCACACGCATTCAACTCACCCCCCTTCCTCTCCATATGGGTGTTAGCGTTTTCTTTGATCTCCGCCGCACGTTCACACAGGCTCCTCTCTGCCCACGCATCTCTCCTCTTCAGTAAACAAGCACTGGCGTTGCCAATAGGTCTCGCAGTAGGAAAGTTGGAGCTATTGGTTTTGTAAATGACATTTTATATTTATATATCGTTATTGGCATTGTCAATAACAATCTATAAATATAAAATGTCATTTACAAAACCAATAGCTCCAACTTTCCAAATGCGAAACCTATTGGCAACGCCAGTGCTTGTTCTCTCTGCTTCCATGCAAGTCCCCTGATTTCCACTGCAAAAATGGCCTGTAAGAAACCCACAGCCCTGTTAATTTCCATGTTGGAACGAGAAACTTGAACACATCTACCTTAACTCCAATATGAAATATCGGATCACAGATCATTTCGGAATGTCAAGCGCATGTTAAAAACTGATACAGTTTTTCTGACCTGACGATTTAACACAATGTATTTAATGACTATTCCCTAAAGTCATAGGTAGGAGTTATCCTGAGGCTCTCTTTTACTGTAACATTAATATTCGAAACGATGACCAAAGTAAAATCACTACTGAAGACAATAGTTCACCTATTAGCTCCTAAAACCTCTCCATCTCAGCCACTCTCAACAACATTGGTACTAAACTCATCGCCTATACCCACATCATTCCAAAACTATTGCCTGCCAAAAACAGGACTGAGAAAAAATAAACTTACCTCAACTGAGCACTCCTTTCAAACAGTTCAACAACAATCCTAAAGTGAAGAAACTAGAGTGTTATGCGTTCCAAGCGGTAGGTAACAGAAAGTTGCAAGGAGCGGAAACACTTCATTGCGCAGGTATAAACCAAGTTAGAGTGCAAGGTACTAGTCAGTCAATGGTAGGATCGCCCTGATATTATCTGATATACGTCTCCAAACCATTCAAGTTTTCTGCTAACTGAAACTGAGCCACATTAACTGAAATAGTGGGCCAGCACTTTATACCCCAGTGGTAAAACATTACAAGTTGCTCAAATAGAGGGCGTTTCAGCTAAAGAAAAAAAAAAGTCACACAGTTCCTACTAAGGAAGCCCAGTGTTGTCTTGACGACATAAGTAACTTCAGATCAATCGCAGGTTAAAATGGTGGAAAGTAGCAAGCATGGGAGCTCAAAGATTTCTTCTCAGTAAATAACCTAATTGGGACTACTCATCGGAATTTCGAGTTTGACATGGTAATGAGACAGCCAGCCTGAACGTTTGTGATTATACCTTCAAATGACAGACGGTGATTGTTCGTGCTTGCTTGCTTTACAAGGCCTCTCTGTAGTTTTTGATGCTATGGACTGCAACCTTCTAGTAGACAGCCCTGGAAACTTGCTTTGAGGTTATTGGAGCTGTTCTGATCTCTGTTACAGAAGTCAACCAGCAAGTCAAGGTAAATGAGTCTATCTTGCATCTGCCTCTTTGCCTATATGGAGTTCCTCGGAGATCAACACAGGCCATCCACTCTTAAACCAGTGGATGGAACTTGGAAGTATCATATTAGATGATCTTGGCATTTAATTCTATCAATACAGCAATGACACAAGTATGTCAAAGTCACTGCCATGGAATGTGCGTCACCCATTACTGTCTAATATCCAAACACGGATGGGACTAGACCTTTCTCAGTCTGAATCCACTGAAAAACTGAGTTCATTTGAATTCGGTTGAAAAACTCCTAATCCTAGGTTTAAAACTAGGTGACCACCTCAACTGGATGGTCTCTCAGTACTGAAAAAATGTGACTAATCTCTGAGCTCAACCCTCAATATTAAGCTCTTTCTGAAAGCACTCATCTGCTGGCTGCCAACTCTGTATGGTCAACTGTGTTAAATGCTTCTAATGGAGAAACTTGAACACAGACCAAATTGGTTTCTTTCCAATATTAAAGAGTCAAATTGATGCAATGATCGGGGAAACAAACATATCCAGAATGGTGTTTGATAAGAGAGAAGGTTGAATTTACTGTGTGGATGATTGCACCATTACCTTTACAACAAATAGAATGGGATATAGTTGATAAACACAAGCATAAGAGAACGATTTTTAAGCAAGCATAAATAAATCTTACTTTAGACTTCCTATGTTGAGTCCCTTGGTGAATCTTTTAAAGATGATGCTGCCCGGACATATTATGAAGTTACTATTTCGATCTTTTTTCCAAAAACAGCTTTAAGAGTAGTCTTCAAGCTAGCATTAGCTCTAAAACTTATGAATGAGGCTTATGGCTCTGAGAATATCCCAGCAATTCATCGTTTTGAAAAAGGCTATTTGAAAAAGAACCCGGAGAAACTGACCATAACACTATCCACAAAAATGATATAATTTTTGAACAACAAGAGTGAATGTCTGTTCTCTGGAGCCCTCCTCCTCCACTTGCTTCACCCATGCACTATGGTGCCTCGGACTTGCCCTATATTACAGCGAGTGGCATATCTAAGTTTTCATCAAAGTCTATATCTCATTAAGCTTACTACACCCTATGCCCCTGCCATCCTGCTGCTTAGAACACCCAGACTTCATGCAGTCACTTCAGCAGCAGAACTAATGGCCTGGCATGCGGTGGGCCTCCATAAGCTTGATGGTTTGTATTGAGATAGTACACTTCCCTGCCACGAGCTGCTGATAGGGGATGAGGAAATGTCCTCGGGACACTTCCTTAGTTACAATTCTTGGGTTGACACACTGCACCGCAACCGGGGGGATAGCTCACAAGAGCCCCAATTACATCTCACAATCCAATACCTTCAGGTCCTGGGTACGTGGGGGTCACATCACCAGCTGGTTTGCGTAATACATCAGCCCCAAACTGATATGTCATTAATATATCTGCTCATTAACACTATTGGGGAAGCACGAGTTCACCTCCAGAGTCACTTATAGCTACATAGTGATTTAGTGTATCTGATGATTGTAGTGTCTCTCCTCACTAAGTATTAAAAGTACTTGGGTGGTAGTTTATGTTTTGACAAGAGGTGAAAGGGGAGATGGGAGAAAAATACGGATTATGTGATCAACTGGAAGGTGCACAAACAGCCAGCTGACAAATTGGATGAGTTGTACAGGTGTTGCATTTTACACAGAATTATTAATTCCAATAACGTTTGTCAAAACACTGTTTGCCATTCCTTCTGTTATTTTGTGATTATATCATCATCATCAGGACAAAGTTTATATTGCTTGGGTTTTTGTACAGCTAATCACACAAACCAAAACCGGTCAGATGAGAAATATCCACATACCTCTGTTTCAAGTGAGGGGGAGTTTCCCTTCAAAGCTTCCGAACTTGCACGTGTTGTGGAGGTCAAGCTACAAAAACAATAGTGAAACAAATTTCATATTTTGCCACAAATAAACCATATTCCTATTTCATTTTTAATTGCTTTAAAAAATATTGAACCATTTAAACAAAACGGTTCAGCCACCATATTGTCCATTCCAGTTTAGGTCCACTAAGGAAGGGCAGAGGGAAGTGGACAGAGGGCCACTAACAGTCCCTCCTGCCATGAGAGTTGTGACCTATGCTAGGGGTATTTAAAGAACAGAAGGTACCTTGCATCAAATGTAGTGACAAACTTCTAAAAGTGAAAAAACGCACGGCTTGCCTAAAACACGCAACTTGACTTTGTTCATCTAAAAAAAAAAAAACAGGGGTTTTAAATGGACACATTTCACTTAATTTACGCTACTTCTGCAAGATTTCAAAGCGTTTTCAAATGAAACCACATAAATGCAAGCATTGCACGCTCCCTACAACTCCCTCTCCCCAACTCCTTAAGAGACATAGCAACGCTGTTAATGGGGATTGTCTGTAATGCAGTCTTGGTTGGTGGCCCTGTATGAAAATGGGCCAGATTTCTATTCAAACATTTTAAGCTACATCTCACTGGAGGTTATAGGATTTTCGATACCTAAATAAAACCACACAGCTAACTGGCAGAGTTTCGGATTACCGTAAAATACACATATTATTATGGTTAACATTTTTGCATCCATGTCCTATGCGACAATGACGTAGTTACAGTACAGTAATTTGTAACACATTTTCATTCCTTTTTTGCATCTATTTATCACAATTCGTATTACTGAAATTATTAATGCTGTTTATCTAAGTGCGGATAGGGCATGACTGGTGCCCTCCATCTCTCCTTCAATAATATAATACAGTACAATGTCATTGATCATATAAAGTGTCAGTGGGCCCCAGTACTTTTAAAAGTCTTTCCAGCACACTGATTCCTATTTCGCCACAGTATTCCTCCATGAAGTGTATATATGGCCAGCAAGTACTCAGTTTAAAACTAGCAGTCCCAGAGAAGGCATAACTCCCTGCATACCATTACTTTTTTGCTGCTCAGTCCCCTTCAAACTTAGGTCTCAAACACTAGGTTATTTACAATCATGTGCCAACCTTTTATTTTCCAAACCATTGGTCCTTGAACTCTGTTATGCTCGATTGTGACAATCATATCCTTTTATAAATGCGGTGGCATTAGGGTTACGTATACTCCTGAGGTATGGTCACATTTAAATTCTTTGAATTTGCTTGTGGTGTTCCTGTATCTGCTTCCACTGAGTTTGCCTCTAACTCAGTCAATATGTATATTTAATGAGAAGAACAACATACGAACATTCCTGGAATATTGTAACTGGTTTTCGTTAAAATAGTGACATCTACAGCGGAAAAACTGTCAACGCAGAGGACTGCATTCCTACGTAACTGAAAAAACAATAGAAATGCAATGGGAATACTAGAATTTATGTTTCCAATTATCGGCTTCATAAGAGTTCGATCGTGTTTTACTTGCAGAGATGAACTCCATTTCTGCAGAGGAGGCTCAAAGCGGCCATCCCAAGAATAGAGGAGCCGTAGCATAAGATAGCTTGATGCTTCAAAGAAGGGAGGTGAATTTATCTTGAACTATAAAACTCAGATTTTTCAATACTTCTCCCATAATCAAAAGCATAGGAACTTTGTCTTTCTTCCTCAAGAAAATATGAAGTTATGGCTGCACAGACAGAAACTCTGCCTGCTGGACTTGTGATAGTACAAACCGTAAAGTGATCATCCTGAATGTTTCCTTTGTAGGAGGTCTCGGATCTGTTAAAAGAACAGCTCGCTCCTGCCACGGTCTACTCAAAACAGAGTGATCTAGGACCTGCCCCACTGCTCAATGTCGACTACTTGTGTTCTTCCTCTCGACTATTGCATTACAAACTATAAATAAAATGACATTTAAAGAAAGCCAGGAAACCAGGCTAGACGGAGGTAACAAAGGAGTTCAGAATTAAAATCTTTTGATTAAAAGTATTAATTATTAATTATTATTTAATTTTATTAAAATTATTTTTGATTTGATTTCATTAGTGCTAGCTGGCACTCATGTTTTCATGGGAAGATTTCCTGCTCCGCAGGCCTCTGTGATGGGTCATCCATATCTCATTTACATCAATGTGTAAACCCACCCCTCTCCTCACCCCGATACGAGTGGGAGAACTCAACGGAACACATTGTTTATTTGTGCTCTTTGTAGAGCATGAAGAGGAGGGAGATTGCTATGCTCCTTTGCTTTTTGCACTTGTGTGCATTCACTGTCTTTTGTTTGGAAGGAGAGCTTATTTTGATCTTATAGAACCGTTAATTATTCTCGCTTCTGTTTTTCTTGGCTTTTTAGAAAGGTTCCCACTGTGTTGGTACTGTAAGAAGATACAAGGAAATGGCCACCTTTCTTTTCAAGGACCAGCTGCCTACTTCACAAACACAATGAGTTAAGGTTAATCAATACAAACATGCAATATACAAATACTGCTAACATAACATGCACATTAGCACAGCATTCAGGATTAAGTTATTTATTGCAATCTGCTTTTATTACTTTGATGTATGTTTAGTTGAGCAACACAGAATAGCAGTTGTTAGCCTGATTTCGAAAGTTGCTTACATAGGGTAATTGGTTCACCGATTCCGTGGAAGAGATCCTTCTAATAGTCTTCTTTTATCTTAGTGGTGGGTTTTTTGATTCTTTCTTTGGAGATCTCTCATGCTGGTTTGCATTTCAAGTTGTTCAATCTCAGAAGAATATAGGACATTTCCACTTTTTTACAGAGTCATATCTGCTATCACACCTAAGTGTGTTGGCTCTGTGCATTAGTCTCCAGGTAAGTTAAAACACCTATCACATGAGCTTGAACGAGTTGCAAGTTTACTGCTAAATTCGTTTTTTTCTTTAGATTTTGTATTTTCCATTTCCTTTTGTCCTTGTTGTGGTCAAAAAGACTGGCACGTTTCAGTGAGAGAAAAGGACACTGCTATCTAAAGTAGGTGAACTGATGCCACTTACACCAGAACACTTATTTTGTTTAAGGGGCCACACTTTGTGGCCTCGTTCTGTCAACTTAGATTTCAGATTGGTGATTTCTCTGTCCAGAGTCCTCAGCATAGAGCAGAAAATAAATTACCTATTTTTTGGAAGGTTTTGAGATCTATTCTGCTACAATTCATGAAGATGTGTAAAAGTTAATTAACTGTGCTGCTAGCTGGCACTCATGTTTTCATGGGAAGATTTCCTGCTCCGCAGGCCTCTGTGATGGTCTTCCATATTTCCTGGGCACCCGACTGAACTACGAGCCCACCAGGACCCCAGGGGTACCAGTAATCAACTGGTCAACGTTCTAGTGGTTACGCAGTAGGCAGCCAATCCCGTTAAAGGGGACAGAGACAAAGTCAATGGTGGCATAGACCCAGAGGAGAACAGTGTAGAAAGGATATATGGAGACGGAACGTGGCCAGTAGCGTAGCGAAACTTGCAGGGGGCCCCTCTGCAAAGTGCACAGTGGGCCTCCCCCACGCTACAGACCCAGTCAGCAGCACTCCGACACGTCCCAGCATAGTGTCCTAGAAGGCCACTGGTGTTTGGGCCCCCGCACAGCAGGGCAGGCCCGGACTGGCAATTCCGGGCACCGGGCAATCCCCCGGTCGGCTGGACGGGGTGGGGGCCGGTTTGGTGACAGGGGGCCGGTTTTGTTGCTGGGTTCGATTTGGCGGGACCGAGCAAACGAGCACAATCTGCATAAAATGCAGCTGCTGCTGCACGCACTGTCCGGGACCGTGTACTTGATGTCATCCGATTTTATTTTAATTATTAAAATTCAGCCTGTGACCTCTGACCTGGGTTGGAAGGTGGGTGAACCGTGATGCGCTGCACGCAGTGACGTCTACTCTCGGTCTGCGCGCCGCGGTATAGTCATTCACCCTTAGGGTGGAGTGCGCAAGCGCATTGGGGGTCGGCGGGTCGGTGTAATAAAAAGTGCGCGTGGGAGAGACAGGCTGGTGGCATAGATGGAGAGTGGCCTGCCTCCTGCCTGCCTCCGTGTCTGCCACCCGGAGCCCACAGCCCGCAGCCAAAGGTGAGTGACAGGCCACCCCCTCCCCTGCGTGAGTTTCATGGCTGGGTGGGGGGCGCGAGCCGCGTGATCGGGTCCGGGCCGCAACTAAAAACAAAAGCCATTAGGCGGATTTTGGGATAACGTACTTCACACTTGTATACGTAGGTCCTGGGGAGAAAACACCTCCGGCCTCGAAGCTGGGAAGAAGTGTCATCAGCCTTGGGGCAAGGAAACAAACTACCACGAGGCGCCTCTATCCTCATCCTGTGCTTAACACTACAATATCTAGTGGAACTGAAAGCTCAACGGCTGTACAATAAATCGCTGGGGTTATTTTTTTATGAAATACAAATGGTAAGCACGCACTGTGTTTTGTTACATATGTGACATTTCCCAGAAATTAGCTTCTATGAGAAACTAAGACCAGGTATGAATTGCCAGTGTGATACCTGCGCAAAAAATATTTTTCGGAGGGGGGCTCTCACTTATTCTATATTCCAAGAATGTGTTTTATTTTCGTTCATGCATGTAGATTGCTTGGACTTTGGAAGCAACCATTTGCGTAACTTTAGTATATGCTTGCAAAATCTCATACATACATGCTATTGAAAAAAGGCCAATCTTTCATTTTTGGTACTTTCATCGTTTGCACGTTATCTCTCCCCTTCAATTAATTCAAATACCGTATACATTTTGTTTACTGAAAAAAACATTGTACAGAAATGTTTTAACAGTAAATTTTGAATACTGCAAAGAATGACAGGGAGCAAAGTAAAAGGGAGGAACTCCTATCTAATGAGTGAATAATTTCTTTGGTAATGATTTAATTGTTTCCATCTGGTATCTGCAGTATTGCATTTGTCAATAAGATACTGGAATTAATGTATTGGAATGAGCTCCTGATAGATAGATAGCTAGGATAACTGTCTGGGATCTGTGCAACACGGCTTAAAAAAGCTGTTACGTGGTCAATGCTGGTCGCATCACAACGCTTTTTTCCCCTTGACTGTAAGCCATGTTTCAAGGCAGCTTGTCCTCCTGTGCAACTGGTCTAAAACAACATTAACAAAGCCAATAGTTCTCACATAAGCGAGACCTATTGACTTTTTGAATGCTCGTTTACATTCTGTGAAGGGGGCACACTGCAGCGCACATTAGACCTTTGACAATATATAAATTGTTGTAGTGTGCCTGGGCGGCTTACTTCCTAGAGAAAGGTTTACTGAAAATACATAGATTATCATAACTATGATGTAACAAAGAAGCATTTGCTTCACTAAAGCGTGGGAGGGAAAATAAGTAAAGGTTGTAATCTAATTGAGTATTGACTTCGTTGTGACTAAATGCCTTCAGTCTTATTAACTATTTCCAAAACTCATAGTAAATGTGCAGATTTTTATTATATTCTGTATGTATGTTTACTTAACGCTATACATCACCAGTAAGTCAGTTGATGATGGGCCTCGCAGTGTGCTGTACATTAATTGTGATTTCCATTTTGGTCTGTGTAACTAAATTGCAAATCTTAATCGGCTGATTTTGTCATTGCTGGTAATTATTTAGCAAACCTCAGTGACCAACATTTCATGATTCGTCAAATCTGACCGAATTGTATTGTATTGCAACATTTAAATAGCACTTACCACCCCTATGTAGGGTGCTGAAGTGCTTGCCTACATGAGTAGCATGCTACACTTTGTAGAGTGTGTGGTTGGAAGGATGTCTTTATTTTGGTCCTTTGTGGGAAATGTTTCCATGTCGTGCGTGATGACCACTGAGGTGCGGTTATCGTGTTATGAGATGCATCACCTAGCAGTGTGTTTGATGAAGTGTGCAAGACAGATGCTAATTTTTAGGGTTTTCCGTAAGCTGGTAGCTTCGAACAGCTCTTCAGTTCCCTTTATGGTATTTCATATAATATAGTCTGCTCAGCTGGTTCCTGCAGTAGTTGTCCAATCTGAGATTTGGGGCATGGTTGTGAGCGGGCATGGTTGAAGTAATAGAAAATGGAAAGATTGGGATGGACATTTTTATTATCATCCCATATACTTGTCTTTGTGAGACGTAAATGTGACTTCCTTGAGGAGATATTGCTTTTTATCACCTAGAGTGCTGCTGAAAAGGTGTCTAATCTACAGCTATGGAGTGGAGGTTCCTTTTGGGTGAAGTTCATCTCGAGTTCTAAGAAACTCTCATCAACCCAAATACCACTTTCACTTTTTAGATCCCACCCATTGCTTACCATTGGTTGGCTTCATTATCACACTCCTTTGCTTGCTTCCTATTCGATGGCTTGCCTTCCTCTTCTTGTATTTGCCCTTCTCCTGGCGGCTAACTTCTTTACCATCCTTTTGATTGGCTGACTAGTATCCCTCGCATTCCTTACATTTAGGGTACTCATTTCTTATTTTTCATTCAGCTCTTTGTGAGAGTGCATTTGGTTTCTTGGTTTCTTCCTTTGTATGTCCTCTCCCTCACTCCCCACCCCAAATCACTTCGCTTGTTTGTAAAAGCAATAAGTATATATTTTCTGTAGGGTATGACTAAATATGAGACTTTAAATGTTGTTTTGGTTTTATTTCCGGCACACCACATATTGCATATAAGCTCATGCCTTGCATGTAAAGGCTTTTATGACACAAGTAGTAGTCTGGCTCGTTCGCTGCGCTCGCTCGCTACAAGCTGAACGGGGGCTGCTCTGCCAAAATTTGCCAGGGCTGCTTTCAGTTCCCAGTCCGGCCCTGCAGCAGGGGCTATCATCACACCAGTGAATGTGGTGAGGGGAAAGAGTAGCCACTGGTGAACGGAGGCAGGAAGTCCTGAAGGAAAGCTGAGAGAGCAGAAGGATTCTTCCAGAAGCAAGTGATAACCAGCAGAATGGGAGCTGAGGCCCCCGGTGGGAGCGGACGGTGTGCCAAGGCGGAATCTGCAGCTACACTCGAGGAAGCAGAGGCAGAGTCCCAGGGGAAAGGCAGCTTGGACAAGAGTGCCACGGCTCTTTAACCCCTTCCACACTCATGACGAGCTGGGCTCGTCATGAAGTAGCCTCCTCGCACGCTCATGACGAGCCCAGCTCGTCATGATGTGTGGGATTTCCAATTTCTCAGCACAGCAGGGGAATATGCTGAGCAGCCATGGGGTTAACAGAGCCTTGACCTCAGGCAAGTGAACGGCAAGGGTTGGGGAAAGGTAATGTGCTGGCCAGTCTTATGGGACACGTTGTGTGGATTTTAGTGGGGCTAATATCGCGGGTGCTGCTACCGGTTACACTGTTGTTGTTTGGGATCTGCACTTTGGGCACACGCGGTACAGTGTAAACGGTGCTGTAAAAGAACTCGCTTTTTTGGAGACATTTTCTCTCGTCCTAAAACTGGGACAGGCACACTTTTTTTATGGTGTTGGGTCCTATGATAGCAATAGGAGCCTGACTGCTAAGATGTGTCCTTTTCTCCCAGAGGGTATGCCACAAAGGAGTACAAGTAAAACAGTCCCCGAAACTAGAACCCAGTCCCAACGTGTGGCATTTCGACACTATTGGAACATCACAAAGCATGTGCTGAATAGAAACTGTTCTACCCATACTACATCTGCCATTGAGTCTCATTCATCATATATTTACAGTCTTATTCCAAAAATAGTTACTGTAAAGTACCATGATCAAAATATTCAGGTGTGATTTCATACTTGGTTTACGTAAGCTCCTACAGCTTCTATCCTTGGACTAGCTCAATAGGAGCTTTCCTCCAAGAACCATTCTGCGGTTTCTCTTCTGATTGTATTTTTGCTGACATAGTTGTTTTTTCAGCCGAAACCAAGTCCATGTTTAATGTGTTCTGAAGACTTCAGAATATGGTCTCATGCAGTATTCAGATACTGCCATAAATTCTGACTTCAATACAATGTGACTAGTTGCTTGTACAGTGGCTCAAGTTTCCGAAATGTTCTGGAATACCTCTTGCAGCATTGCCTAATCCTTCCCAATCTTCAGTTTGACATATCAGACTATAGAAATGTGGCTGCATTTTCTAGCTTTTTGTCACTTTTTTCTTTAACGATTTTAGAATACCAGGTTTTAATCAGATGAATCTTAATTTTTAAGACTGAAATAGTTTTGGGAACCTTCTAGACAATGCATGGGTCTATCAAATTGCATACCGTTTAATCCCTAGTTCTAGATTATTATAGTCGTAGTTGAGTGTTGTTCCTCTACGGAAAGAGATTTTGTCTTCTCGTGCTTGATTTCTTCATTCTCCAGTCTTCACTCCAACCACTCCCAATCGTTTTGCTTTGTGCATTCAGCCTCATTCTTTAGCATGAAAGCTAACAAAGGAGTTGTTTGTTCCTGCTGGCCTGTCGTCTTATAGTTTATGCGCAGCCCCCAGCAGTAACCATAGTTTGGTTCTAGTTTGACCGCAAATGAGAAGAAATCATTCCGAGATGCTACTTTCTGGATCTCAGGCCGATACAGAAATGTCCCCACATCTGCCGATAGTCTCCCCGTCTGTAATCACACTATCTCTCAAAATTGCAGGTGCTTGATCTAAGCCTGCATGTGAAGTTTGGAAAGTAGAATTATTGAAGGTGTGGGGCTCAGCCCAGCAAGGAGTTTCCATTTCCTGCCACAGAAAATGGAGATTCCGGAGCAGCAGAATAAATGTGCCATGCACTGGTGGGATGGGTGGCGGATGCATGCTGTGTTGCCTGTTTGGTTTATGTTCTCTGCATTTGCATAGCACATTGAATGGGTTCTACGCCCCACCTGATAGAGAGCAACATCATTAAGGGGCACTAGCAAGTTCAAATGGCCACTGTTCCATAAAAAATCTTTCTCTAATGACTAACTGTCAAAAAGTACATGCTCCACAAAAGAGCAAGCGATGTATGCATTAGAGCGTAAAAATGTTTCCCCAATATTTCCCCCGATCCCTTGTAGTAAAAACATGGTGGTCACCCATTTACCATGAGGAAGTGTGACCACTTAATTAAAAGAGGCAAGAATACAGAACACTCATGCTGCACCCTTACAGGTCTGGCCACTGACCAGATAAGAGTAATGAAAGCATACATAAGCAAAGTCACTGCAAATCATGTTTAAAAGTAAAGATTTCATTAGCGCTTACACTCTACATCAACATTTCCCCGCCGCAATTAACATCAAACTAAAGAAACAGAAGTTCTGGTTTACCAAGAATATAAGATGCAGCCAAACAGGATAGTGGTGCCCAGAGCAGAAACCAGATTCCCTTCTTGGTTTATTCCTTGAGTGAAGCTGGGAATGCAGATAGTGACATTCTTGTTTGCTTCGTCTAGTACTGAAAGACAAACAAACAAAAAAAAAAAAAAGAAAACTGCTTAGTTTGGCTATTCTTTTATAAAATGCACAACCTACCACCACAATACAAGTAGACAGAATATAGATTATATAATGACCCCAATGCGACAGTGCAGTACCAGAATGACTTGAAAACAATATCCGCACATGTGGGTGAAAATGTGATCAAAATTAGGGCTGAAAAGCCTAGGTTCGATGGGTGCTATTACCAACTCACCGCAACCTGGTGCTACCTTGCAGCATGGCCAGAGGACAGAAGAGTACTAGGTTAATGAGAGGGATGGGACAATTCAATCATGCAAATACAAGACCTGTCCTCGTATAAACACATGTAAACACCAGGATTGTACACAAGGATTCATGCGAACCCATGAACTGTACACATTAATGACACAGTAATCAAATAGCTGGCACCCATCTGCTCTGCACACACGGTTCATCCAATCACACTGTTCCTCAAATTAGGTGCGAAAAACATTCTCTCTACACGCAAATGATGGATGTAAAAATACACTATAAACAAATAGCTAATTTAAACGATAAACTGTAACACAATTGACTCATGTACACTTGCAAGACACAGAGGACCCATGAACACAAGTAAGCACTACTGGAAAACTTTCAGCTCCGTTCACGGAATGCAAGTCTGCAATAGTTTTATTTGACTGGCATAAACCACACTGAACCTTTAAGTGGGGAACATATTTCATATGCTACAAAACCCGTGCCGTTAGAAACGAGCTATCCCGCTATGCTTTGCTTGGTGTTCTACCAGAAGTAACAGTTAGGCCCAGATACTGCAGACTAAACAAGCTTTTCAACGAACAACCACAACATTTTATGTCAAGAACGGAGGCTCCTATTATGCCTTCTTTTCTTGCTTTATTTTAAATAGCAGCAAGATAAGTAAAACACCACAATACCCAGAAGGCACAGAAGAACAACTACTGGCCAATGGGATTGAATAAAACAAACAATAGACCAATCACAACCAGAGTAGTATATATGGCCAGTTCTGACCGCGAGTAGCCCTCTTTTCTTGCTGCTACGCAGTCAGATAAGTCATGTTTACTACTTTCTCTTATATTTACGGTTTTATTGTGCATTTATTGTATATTTACCGTATTACGCTCTTTGGTGATATTCGAGCACTTCTCGTGCTATTTTTCCTGCCGTAGCGGTTCCCGCTTTTGGGTCCGTTTCTCCCCCCCCCCTCCCCTCCCCTCCCCCCCTCCCCTCTCCCCCACACCCGCCCCCCTCGCGCGCTGCAGCGTTTGGTCTCTCCCGCTGCGCTCGCTTCCCGCTTCGTTTCTCCTCACCGGGTTTCACTCGGGGGTGCTCTGTGTGGCTCCTGCTTCTCGGCCGGTCTCCTCTAATAATAATTCTGTGGAGACAGCTGTTGAGGCTTCCATGAATCGTGTTTCTAAACACATGGAAAATTCCCTCATGAGCCTCATGACCAAAGCTTTGGCCCATTCTGCGGGGGAAAGCAGAAAGCGTATATGGTACCTTCCACTTCTCTTTCGAAAAATGTGTCACTTTTGAGTCGCGAGTCCTCCTCGCATACGACTGAGGACGTGGTTCCTCCCAGTCCTCCTACCAAGGAGGGGTTTAAAGTTACTATGGCAAAAAGCAAAACCAAGGTTAAGAATGTGGAGGTTCCTAAGAAGCTGGTCATTGACTCTATTCCTGACACGGATGATGATGACGATATGGGTGACACTGATGACCTGGCAGACCTTTTTCAGCTTGTTGATCCTCCTTCCCCCAAGAAAGCTAGATTCGATGCTTTTGCATCACAGCCCGTCCTTGACGCTGAGGGCAACCCTATGTTTGATCCCTCGTCCATCAGACACCCCAATTCAACGGAATGGTTCCCCACATCTCTTGTTGGAGAATATATATCTTCAAAGCTCCGTCTTCCCTTGGACAAGTCCGTTAGAGCAAAACTCAAGTCCGAATGCCACAAACCTTCCTTACCTTGTCATATTACTGTTACTCCTTCCATAGATCAGCCTCTCCTTACTTTCTTTTCGAAATTCGGCAAGGACCCTCGTAAGGGCATTGACAAAGCTTGGTCCACCTGTCAGGACAAGCTATTAGACGTTGTTGGTCCCTTGGCCAGGGTTCTGGACATGGCGGAGACGGCTCGACTGGAGGGGTCTGACCTCAACCCTGAGGGAATTTCTCTGTGGCTTCAAAGATCCTTTTGCCTATTAGGCAATGCCAATGCCGCAATCATTCATGAACGCTGCAAGGGCCTCTTGATCAAGTTAGATCCGAAGTTGGCGAACCTGGCTTCCCAGGATCCTGGTGTGAAGGCTGATGGGCTTCTCTTTGGTGATTCCCTTGTCAAGGATCTCAGCCGATATGTTTCTACTTTTGCTTCCCTAGACAAAGCCCAATTCTCCATCAAGAAAGTTTTGGCCCCTCGGTTTTTGGCAGGGCCGGCAGAGGCAGAAACCGCTCTTCCGGCCGCGGTTATCAAAACCAAGGTTCCAGAGGCGCAGCCAATTCCGGCTATCGGGAATACAAGCCACAGTTCTACCCCCAACGAGGTCGTGGCTTCCGTGGCCGAGGACAGAAAGGCTTCCGTAACAACAACAGCAAAGCCAACAATCAAGGTAAGCCCCTCGCCTCCGATTGGAGGTCGTCTTAGCTCTTTTTCTTCACTAGTGGTGCACTCTCACAGCAGACCCTTGGGTCCTCAATTCTGTCCAAGGCTATCTCATAGAATTCTACGCTCCTCCTTCCCAGACTATTTTTCCTCCCCCATTGGTTTTTTCCGCAGACGTAGCGCTGCTTGTTTCACAAGAAATCCAAAATCTCCTTCTCAAACAAGCTATCCAAATCGCTCCCTTCGACCCCTCGGGCTTCCTAAGCTCCCTCTTTTTGGTTCGGAAAAAGAACAAAAAGGTCCGTCCTGTCATCAATCTCAAGTGGTTCAATCAGTTCGTGGTTTATCGTCACTTCAAGATGGAGACCATCATCCATCTCAGAGATACCTTACGTCTATCCGATTGGGTGGTCAGACTAGACCTTCAAAATGCCTATCTCTCGATTCCCATTCACGCATTCCACACGAAATATCTACAATTTCAGTGGCTCGGTGTCACCTAACGGTTTTGTTCGCTTCCTTTCGGACTTTCTTCCGTTCCTTGGTGCTGCACCAAGGTGATGAAACCTGTGGTGTCTTACCTTCGGTCCCTAGGTATTCGTCTCATCATTTATCTGGGCGATATCTTGCTCATGCACACCGACAAACGGACTCTTCTTTCCAATCTCAACGTCACTCAGTCTCTTCTCCTCGAGCTTGACTTCCTTATAAATTCCGAAAAATCCATGTTAGTTCCTTCTCAAAGTATAGAGTTCCTAGGCTTCCGCGTGGACTCTTCCACTGCATCTCTTTATCTTCCGCAAACCAAAGTTTCAGCCATTCGGTCTGAGTTATGTCAAGTTCACTGTCTCTCAGAGGTGTCTCTTCGTTCTCTTGCGAGAATCGTGGGCCTTCTGTCGGCCTCTATCCAAGCCATCTTCCCCGGGCCTCTTCATTATCGAGCCCTGCAACGTTTGAAGATAAGACATCTCCACCAAGGTCTGGCGTATTCCGATCTCATTCAGTTAGACCAAGAGTCCCGTCTCGAGCTACAATGGTGGATCGAACATTTAGATGCGTGGAACGGAAAAACGATCTTCGCTATGGCCCCAGATCTTGTCTTAGAATCAGATGCCAGTCTGTCGGGTTGGGGCGCCCGCTGTGGTTCAATCTCGACTGGAGGTACATGGTCTCCAGAGGAGTCGTCATTGCACATCAATTGTTTAGAGATGCTGGCAGGCTCCTTTGCAATTCGCAGTCTGGCAAAGAACAAAGCAAGCTGTTCCATTCTTCTCCGGATGGACAATGTTTCTGCGGTCCGCTACATAAACCATCTTGGTGGCACAAAATCCAAACCTCTCGCAGAACTAGCAAAGAGCCTTTGGGAATTCTGTCCCCAACACAAACTGTCCCTTCGAGTGGAGTACCTGCCAGGCAATCTCAACGCCATTGTAGATTGGCACTCTCGTTATCTCTGAGATTCAAGCGACTGGAAGCTGCTTCCCTCTGTCTTTCTTTCTCTCTCCCAGAAATGGGGCCCCTTCTCTATCGATCTTTTTGCTTTCCGTCTCAATTCCCAACTTCCCGCTTTCTTCAGTTGGAGACCGGATCCTCTCGCTCTGGCGACGGATGCCTTCCTTCAGGACTGATCCCTTCACCTCAATTATGCTTTCCCTCCTTTCCTGATGATCAACAGAGTACTTGCCCAGGTTCAACGCCAGTCGACCTCCTTGGTTCTTCTAGCTCCTTTCTGGCAGTCTCAAATCTGGTTCCCTTCGCTCCTAGAGCTAGCTGTGGATTTTCCGGTGCTTCTTCCCTTCAGCGAAGATCTCCTCCTAGACCCTCTGGGTCTTCCCCACGTCATGATCCTGGACCGATCCCTAGTTCTTTCAGCATGGAAAATTTCCGATCTTCCACTTCTGACGTCATCATTTCACAGGAAGCTTCACTCTTTATCAGCCAAGCTTGGGCCCCTGGCACTTCCAGAGCCTACAAGTCAGCTTGGACTTTATGGTCAAGCTGGTGTCTGGGACGGTCTGTCGATCCCTTTTCAGCCCCTCTAAGTTTTGTGGTTAACTTCCTAGCTTCGGAGGCCAGTGCTGGCAAATCTTATCGCACTGTCAACCTTTACAGATCAGCTATTTCTCTGAACCACTGTCCCATTGACAATAAACCGGTAGGTACTCACCCTTTGGTGTGTCTCCTTCTTCGAGGAGTTCGATTCTCAAAACCTCCGTTGGCTAAGTATTCCTTTTTCTGGGATGTTAATTTGGTTTTCAAATTGTTTGTTTCATGGCCTGACAATGATGCTCTCTCCCTCAAAATGCTTTCTGCCAAACTTACCATGTTATTGTGTTTAATATCAAACGTGTCTCTGATGTCAAAGCTTTGGATTTGTCTTCCAGACAATTTTCGTCTTCTGGCGTTTTGTTTCAGGTTCACAGGCGTACTAAAACTAATTTGCAATCTGTGTTTTACCCCTATTTCCCTTCCCAACCACAGCTCTGTGTTGATCAGTGCCTAAAGATTTACGAACAGAAAACTGCTGATCTCAGGTCTTCCTCTCATTCGCAATTGCTCATTTCTTTTCGTAAACCCCATCGTCCTGTTTCCTCTGCCACGTTGGCCCATTGGGTACGTTGGATTATGTCCCTCGCGGGCATGGACACTACCGCCTTTGGTGCTCACTCCGCTAGGGGTGCTATGGCCTCTAAAGCCTTTTGGACAGGCTCTCGTTTGGAGGATATCCTGAAATCAGCAGATTGGTCTAATGATACTGTTTTCAAGACATTTTATTGTAAACCTGTTGTTACTGCTTCTTCGTTGGTGGTTAATATGCTTTGAACAAGCATAATAGGAGCCTCCGTTCTGGACATAAAATGTAGATTTTCCTAGTATTTATGACGGAAAGTCTTAATTTTATTAAAGACACGAAGGAGAGTATTATCCCACCTCTGTATTACTAATTGATGTCTGTCTTTCCCACCCTTAGGAACTCCGGCTTTGCCACCAGCCTCCACTTAGGACAGCGACTGCTTCTGTGGACTGTCTTTCTTCATCTGGACCTCCGTCACACTTCCGCTGGACCTTCCTCCATCATAATCCTGCAGTTCTGGTTTTCCTTCAGGATTTATTTGCTTGGATTATGACTTTTTGCATTTTGTTTGTTATAATTCCACTGTTTATGCATTCTCACTGACTTTCTCGCACAAGAAAAGAGGGCTACTCGCGCTCAGAACTGGCCATATATACTACTCTGGTTGTGATTGGTCTATTGCTTGTTTTATTCAATTCCATTGGCCAGTAGTTGTTCTGCTGTGCCTTCTGGGTATTGTGTTTTTTTTACTTATCTTGCTGCTATTTAAAATAAAGCAAGAAAAGAAGGCATAATACTCGCCTCTGTGTCTTTAATAAAATTAGGACTTTCCGTCATAAATACTAGGAAAATCTACATTATAGCAGTGACTGGAAGGTATGGTGGCAGCTCAGAGTAAACCTGCTTTAAAGCAACTCTGGGTCGGCAATTTGTTCTGTTACATGAGACAACAGGGAAAGCAGATTAAGACACCAACTGAAAGCAGCTAAGCATAAAACACTCCATAAAAACAAAATAAGGCAAACAGTTTTACAAGGCATCCCATCTATTTACCCTTCAAGTAAAGGGCACTTCTACCTTCAATGAAAATAGTTATGGGGAAAACGAAGCATGCTGTTCACATTTTCGTCCTACAGCAAACAGTAACAACGTTTAAGGGCTTTCTGATATCTGCACAGGCCAAGGTCCGCGGTCTAGTTAAACAGAGCTGAAAAAGTATCTGTTGACCATGGATCGTGGCGGCTCTCTAACCTCACATTATCCACGTCTGTCATTGCAGTCAGCTATCCTTCACGTTTCCTTTCTCTTCTTTGAGTTGCCTGGCAGCAGCTCACCTTTTTATAGCGAACACCCAAATGGACCTCTTTCTTTTACAGCAACCACTCAAACACGCATGTATACTTCCTGGAAATGTATACTTCCTGGATCTGAGTAATACGTGAGGGAAATAAAAGGTAACAATTAGTCTTCACTTCGTGTAGTGAGCCACCCTGCTGACCATCACTCAAACTCACGGCTGGGCATGGCTAGAACGCTATAATGGCACCAAGGAGCCCCAAAGACCAAGGCACAACCTAGGAAGACAATGTGGTTGCCAAGCATCAACACCATGGTCGACAACGTGGTGAAAAATTGCTAGCTGACAACTGGAACCAGTGTGCTTGCAGCCACTGCCACATTTGAACTCTGTGAAGTATCATTGACAAAGGTCAGCTTAGATTTTAAGAGTTTCCCTGATGGACGTCTAACCTTGATCATGGTCAACCAGTATTCTAAATATCTACTGGTGGAAACCAGAGAGTCCACAGATTTCATAAAAGTGGGGCATTGCTGTAGAAAGTCTTCGCAATGTTTGGTATCCTGGTGGAAATACGGACTGACAATAAACCCACTTTCCAAGGGGGAGAATTCAAGGATTTTCTCAAGCACCATAGGGCCGGTCTCAGGAAAACACGCCACAGTGGCCACAAGCAAGCTGATGTCAAAAGCTTTAAGCGTACCCTCGATAAGGTCATGCATATCTCCATTAATGAATTGTGAAAACCTGAGGCAAGTCCACACCGAATCCTGGCTTCGTACAGAAACACTTGCCACTCTTCTATAAAATGCTGTCGCCCGGATACCATACCATACCACTGAGCCCATCATGGTAAACACTAGTTTTTGAGAATGACCACCGACAAGGCAAGACAATACCGGAGAGCCATAATGTTTTACAAAGCTAGGGGACCATGTTCTCATACGAGACATGACATCCAGGGTGGAAATTCCAAGTGCCATATGAAAGTTGGCTGTGGACAGTCATTGCAGTAAATGGCACCTTATAATCATCTATCCAAGCATGGAGACAGTGACTTGGAATGTGTCAAGGTTTAAGAATGTGGAGGCCGGATTTCTTGAGGCAAGGAAGATTCTCAGAGTCTCCTTTACAAAATGCAATTTTTCTCCATACAAGGCGGGATGGGCTGGCTGAACGCACAGTTGTATTACTGGCCATCCCAACTAATCATTATCAATGACTGGGTCAGGGTGCACAGGGGAGCCTGTAGACTGGAATTAGACTTGCTTCACTCTTATGACGTTCTCACATTGCTGTATAGTAAATCTCCTCACTCCTTCTCCTGTTACGAGAGTCCCCATCCCCTGTAGGTATGAAGCCCTCAGTCATACAAGGTGGTTCGGCACAGTCACCAGGGCAACACCTCTGTGGCAGGGGACATGGTTGTTTGAGATGGAGGGATTGCGTGGTCGCGAACTTCTTAGAATCTCCACACTGGGGAATGTCTAGGGTGACTGGCATGTGAAATCCTTCCAGGAGTTGGGGTCCAAGTTCCACCTGCACTCCTACCATTCTACAGCTACCTCCAATTTTGAAATGGCCTGGAGGTTACAAGGTGCAGCTACATGCGCTCCCCGAGTACAGTCCGTGTGCAAATTAACAACAGATGCCTGGGGACATGGAGGCATTTTGCGGCTTTATAAATTGCTTGTTTCCAACACCCCTGACCAGTCTGAGTGTAAGGTGAGAAGAGGACGTGGGAGCCCTCAATGGGAAGTAGTGGCTGGAGGCTAAGATGGTGCCCAGACAGCTGACAATCTACATGCACGTTCGCCAAATACATTTCAAGTACCTCCACCATTGTCCTAATCAGCTGTGGCACATGGGGAGTGCCCGGGACCCCTCTGATGCAGCATCGGCCCAGGATCCTTCTATCCAGTGAGCAACAATTGAGAACTTGGTCTGCAAGGCCAGTGGAGTACCCTAGAAATGACTCAATTAGTGAGACCCTATTTTGAAGTTATCTATGTTGTACTGGAGAGGGAAGAACATTATCCTAGCCTGGACACTCATTTCTTTAAGCATTCGATTTTATACCACTGTGGGGAGGACGTGGTCTATGGACCATTCGAATGTATGGCCTTTTAGTCATTTGACCTATATGGTTTACAGCTGCACGAAAATCCAATAAAAGTTTGTTATAAAAAAAAATTAAGGTTGAGGCCAGGTAGATGACACATGACCGGAGGATCCAAGAAAGTGAAAAGGGCACCTGGGTGATTCATGAAGGGGCAGAACAGGAAGGACTGGGGTTACGATGCCCACCCAAGTACCCCAGCAAGGGATTTACAACATGTCCTCAGCAACCTCCAGCATACTCCCACCCACAACACAGGTGGTGGAAATAGTTACGGAGTCCGTTTCAGTCCATGCTGCAACCCAAGCCAGAGGTCCCAGCCAGACACTGAAAGACTGAGTGCTATGTATTGAATAGTGACACTCTTGAACAAACTTTGGATGAGATGTAGTGAGCCACCCGGCTCTGTGCGATACCCGGCTGACACCCAAGAAACCTAGCGGCCGGGCATGGCTGGAAGGAAAATGGAGAAGTCCAAACATTACACCGTAGGTTCTGCACATATTTTCCCCTTCCCACCTACTTATGGAAGCTGGCATGTCTCATGTTGCTCACAGACCGCATTTATCGACCCCTGCTTCCAGATGGCTGTTAATAAATGAAAAGTTGCTAAACGAAAACATGTTATACGTATGGTTTAACAGAATAAAATTTGCTCCAGCTATAATTAAAATACGGTAAACATTTGAACTGTCGCACTGCAGTCGCACTGCAAAGATAACTCAATGCATTGAACTTAGTATTTTAAAAGAGTGAAGACCGGCAGGTCACGAGTTGGGAGTCCCAGCATGGCTGGCTCATCCTAGCACCCACTCAAAGTGAGTTCATTTAATATACTAATTAGTAATAACTTGTCATCTCCGCTGGAGACATTGATTCAATCAGCGGTATTGGTATGCTCAGTTCACAGTGGCACTTCTAGTACAGTACTGCAAAGAAATAAAATAGTGGCATACGGGTTTTAAATATTACTTTGAGACCGCCCCTGTAACGTAGTTACCTGCCAAGCTGCGAAAAGAAATGCAAGAAAAGACAACCAGGAACATACACAAACTCATGCTCCTGGCTCCAACTTCAATCATGGAAAACATTTTCAGAATGTACGCACCGACCACAAACCAAAATTTAAAGAAAAGTTTTAAAAAACACACTAGTAAGCAGCTAAACTATAAATGATGGCCAAAGTGATCTACCTGGCAGTATGCTCTGCACTTCGGAAAAGAACTGCCAGGCTTCTTGCTCTGTGGTAAAGCCTGGTCACACCCCACTGTTAATTCCTCCTTGCTCGATTTTGTGCAACTCATGGTACCACATTCCAGTCTTGCAACTATGCGTGCACCAATCTGACACCAGTCCTAAAAGTTCGCACTACTCCTTTTGACATTACTCTCCCAACATCCTGAACACACAGTGCTATGGGCCCTACAATGGGTTGCCCAATATGGAAGTGAGTCACAACGTATAGTAAGAAGGCCACCCAAGTCCTCAGCACCAACGTGTCAATGAAAAAGGTGATGCAGGCCAGTTGCACTGAAAGCGACTGAAGTTCACTAATGAGACGTGCTCACGAAAGTACAATGAGAAAAGCTTTCTTTGGTGTCAGCAGGTACAGTGAACAGCTAAGCATCGGTTTGAAGGTTATACACATGAGAAACATCAAGACTACGTTAAGGTCCAATCAGAGCATCAGAAATGGTTTGGGAGGGAACATGTATGGCAGGGGTGTAAAGGTGTATAGGAGTTCAGGGTTCCATTTTAGCCAGAATGCATCCTCTAACAAGTGTTTTTGCTGAAACTCTAATGTGCAAACATTTCCACACTGAGCATTCTCTGCAGTGGAGTAAAATCTAGCCAGGTCTCTCCTTACTATTGGAAGATGCCCTGTGCCACCACAGGATGTAGACACTACTCAATCTGCCAGAAGTTGCCTGCCAAGTACATCCGCTCGGTCATTCAGGAACCCAGCTAGGTGGTTCTCAAGCAGGAATATACCCTGGCGTACCAATCACCTCCTAAGATATAGAGCGCCCTGACACGACTCATGACCCCACTCCGTCTAGTTTGTTGCAGCACCACATGGTGGTGGTGCTGTCCGTGAGAACTACACCAGTCTCCCCTTGATGGACAGCGGGCAGGCTGTCAGAACCGATGAATGGCCAGCAAATACAGAATGATGTGGAGTTGGCCCTCTGCCGGTGACCAGTACCTAATCTCCACCTCTTCCAGAACTCTGCAGGCCAGCAGGGAGCTGTCTGTCACTACCATCAGCGCTTGATGCGAAGGGAGAGGGGCTTACCAATGACCAATTGTGTTCAAGCAGCCACCACTGCAAACCGGTGAGACAGCATTGATGTTGGGCTCACAGGAAAATGGAATTCCACTGCAGAGCAAGAATGTGCCATCTGGCATAGCTGACGATGATGCACAAGGCTGAAAAGTTAAAATCTGAGGTCAATCTTACAGTGATCCAGAACAGAACCTGAAACATCAGCATCATAGCCTAAACATCCTTGGCTCATTGCAACTAAGGGAAAATACTGAACTCCATGGTGTCCAGGGTTGCCCAAATTAATAAAAGCCTCTGCAAACGAGTCAGGTGGGACTTCCGCTTGTTGATAGTCAACCCATAAATTTCATGCGATTCACCGTCGTTCGGCGAGGTGGTCTACAACCAACTGTGGCAGTTCCACCTTCAACAGCCAGTCACTGAGGTAGGGGAGTATTAGTATCACATAATTGAAGAGGTGAGCAACGACCACTGCCATCACTTTTGTGAACACATGAGAGCGGTTGGTGAGGTTGAAGGGGAGAACAGCAAATGCTATAATATGCTCCTGGCTTACCTTGAACCGCAGACCTTGTCTGTTGGACTGAAGAATGGGTAAAGAGAATACACATCTCGCAGGTCCAAGGACACTATCCAGTCACCCAAGTCCAGAGGAGCCAATATTTGGCCAGCATGAGCACTTTAAATTTGCCCTTTACCATTCAGAAGCTGAAGGTCCAGAATAAGCCGTTGGCCCTCCTTCTTGGGGATAAAGACAAGGGAAGAATAGCAACCCCTTCCTCTTTCCGAGTCTGGCACTTTCTCAGTGGCACCCATGGAGATCAACAATGCACCGCCTGTAACAGACGGGCAAGTGCTCTCCTGAAATTCACTCTAGCGTAGGACAGATCGTGGGTGGAGTGGAGAGTAAAGACAGGGTACAACAGTCTTAAGCAATCTCTGAGAACCATCTGTTGGACGTGATAGATCACCAGCCTGGGAAGAAATGTTGAACATGCACCACTAAGGACAAACTAAAGTGGTTTGTTGGCTGTTATAGCTGCAGGTCCACAGCCTGGCTGACCTGGCAGACCTGCGTCCACGGCGCTGCATTAGCAGTTGGGAAGGCAGACTCTGCATATTCATCAGCCCTTTGGAATAGCTTCCAAATTTACGAACTGGATGCAGAAACTGTTTGGCAAAGTCTCTAGAAATGCCAAATTCAAATTTATCCAGACAATGGTCCTACACCGCGCTTACCTGAAAGCGAGTAGGCTAGATAAAATGTTTCCCCAGGCACAACACTCATGCCCGAGATGCATGTCAGAAGGGGCGGATTTACTTCACATGTTATGGGAGTGCCCGAAGATAAGGGGATACTGGGATACAGTTAGAAGAATAACTGAGACGGCCGCACATCATGTCATCTATAATACAGTGGAAGAATGCATTTTAGGTCTCCATGTTCATTTAGCCAAACATAAGATACAATACCGGTTCATAGACCTTGCATTAATAGTGGCCATCAGAACCGTTACTATGAGATAGAAGTCACGTAAACCCCCTGACATACACAGCTGGTACACAGAAATGTTGGGATGGAGTTGTGCAGTAGGTGCCGCGCTGCGCAGGGAAGAGATAAGAGGGCTGCGAAAAGCGCCAATAGCACTCGATTGGGAGACTATGTTAGATGAGATTACTAAATACAGATCAAGAAGGTTAAAAACATTGTACGCTGTCACAATGAAGGGTGCCCATACCTCAAACAAATTGTATACCAAGAGGAGTTGTGTAGCTATGTATGCTTTACTTAAGAGTATGTGATAGCAGGGATTGTCCATGTATATTCATCGCAGACAGACTGGGACCGGGAATTAGAGGGTGGGGGGAGTTGAGTAATATTTTATAAGTAATAAAGATTGTGTGTACAGGTACAACCTAAATACACGGAAGATCCGTAACAAGTTGCAGAGTTGCGAATAATGATCATGGTTTGTAACACTGATATTATTGTAACTATGAGAAGCGAATATTGTATGCCGCTGCATTACGAGAAGGACAATGTATGCCGATTATTTGTCATGATGATGTATGACACACCTTGAAAAAACTCAATAAAATATGTTTAAAACAAAAAAAATACTGTTTGTCAAGAGCCAACAGCCCCAAGGAGCAAGCTTTAGCTCTGCTATGCTTAAAGGTGCTCCAACGCAGAGTTCACCTTCTCACCAAAAAGGTGGGACCTTTCAAAAGGCGTATCTACGAGGTATGCCTGTACATCAACAGAGAATACTGTGGATCGCATCAACACATTTCGACGAAGGGCAACATTAGCATTAACTGCCATCTCCAAGCAATCTGTGGCATCCAGACCTGTGAAGATAACATACTTGACTCCCATTGTAACTACACCCTACATGGTATCCAGACCCGGATACTTCCCCACTTAACCCCTTGTGGTAAGCCACCTTGTCGCTCTCCCCTTGCCGTCCCTATCTGTCCCTTTGAGACCCCTTCGAGTAAACATGCATCTTCCTTATTTGTCACTATTCACAGGACGCTCGTAGACTGAGTGACACTAAGTGCACTTCACTCACGTTTGGAAGGTCTCACGTTGAGTACGGCATGGTCAGAAAGTAATGTAATACTATGCAGGTCATAGGGCTAAAACATGTCCCTTCTTCCCTTGCCTCCCCTTTCTACAGGCATTGAATGTTCTGGCAATATATTGTAGTCCTGATGATGATCCCTTATTAATGTAGGATCGAAACGCCGTCGACAGTTTATTTTTTTTAAATTTTATTTTTTTTATTTTTTTCCGCCTGTATCAGCTTATCGCCGGTCCTCATTCAGGAACAAAATTACACACAGCCAATCAGCCCACATCCCGGAGGCAGGGCGGCGACAACTAGAAATCCGTACACAAACCAGGCGAGAAGACAACAACATCAATATTCACTTGACATCAGTACATTCAGGCTTGTGTAAAAGATCTGCTTTTCTCCACCTACCCAACCCCTAACCCCAACCAGTAACATGGCCTCCCCGGCCACAAGAAAGTGTAGTGCACTAGTTCAGTGTCCTTTGCCTCATCTAATTGGACTTACCTAACGAGCCCAACATCCTGTCAACATCTCTCCATCCACTCTCAGCAATCATCGTCACTCGTTCGGCAGAGGCCCCCATCCCCCCACCCTCCACCCACTCCCTAGTCTCTCGCCGGTGTGAGCCGAATTCAGGATGAAATCTCGGTACTCAGGAGCCGAGGGGACAACACTCATACAATTGTGCGTCACCTGGAATCTTCAATAAGTTTCAGTCTTCCTGGCCTCTCTCCTGTGATTGATACTCATGCAGGGCAAGTACTAGACCTTCCCACACCCGTGCCGCCTCCAAGCCCTTCTCATCAGCTGTGCGAGTCGCCTGTCTAAGCCGGACCATACATTCACTTCTAGCCCACTTTCCTAATTCCGTTGCCCAGCGCCTACTGGACGGGCCCTCCGACGACTTCTCCGTCGACAGTTTATGTAGTGACACTTTAACTGTTATTTGAATATTCCAATTGTGTATACTACATGAGGTCAGCTAGTTGAACCCCAAATTGCCACTAGCGCCTCCACTCACCTGATTGCCTGTATTTTGTGTACCCCCTGTTTTGTTTTGATTGTTATATGTATTGGATACAGGATTGTGTCCCACTGTATTAATGTTTTCTTCATTTTATGGTTATACGCTTACATTGATTAAATCAGTGTCCGGCTGGACACGTTTTCCTATAGCACAGATTGTGGTCTATAATTTGCATCTTACTAGTATATTTTACTAAATTAAGGACCATTGTTGCTTACATAGATTAATACCCTAGGCCCTTGATTACCTTAAGGGTTCCCTTGTTGCCTTCATACTGTATGTAGCGCAATCGCTGGATTGCAAGGGTTAAGTTCCCATCCCACTTCCTTCCTTCAGTGGGTTTTCTGTATCTCCTTATATATCTCCTTATATATAACCTACCCTGTCCGTCTATCCCTTACCTGTCAGTATAGCATGTCTGACTCTGCCCCACTGTATTCGGATGAATACATAAGGAAAATGTGTGAGGGTCCCTCCCTTTTCTCTTATTCTACCGACACTACTCCTTCCGCTATCAATTCCCCACTCCCAGACCAGCTAGAAAAACTATGCAAAAAACAGGTTCGACTTGAGTTAATGACCTTGATGCTGAGACAATACTTGAAGGGCAACAAGAAAGGTTTGGGTCCTGTCTTTGACCGGCTTGGACCTCAACTATCTAGCAAACTGAACAAGTAACCGGTCAGGTTTACTCCTTTTGTAATTTGTACACACCCAGCCTATAAGTACTGAGTGATCCACTGTGTTATTTGAAATTTTTTAATTTATTTTATTCAAATTTTTCAATGACTTCTTTGCATGTCCTCAAAGCACAATAATCAAAACAATCAAGCATATATTCAGAAAATAACGTGCACAATATATATAAGTGTACACAATCAATACTCAAAATTCTAAAACACCAAAAACAATAAACACAATCAAATTGATGCAATAAAAAACAATATAAACAAACATCAGTCCTTCAATTTATAAACCAAAAGACAGGCGGACAAAGGGATTCAAAGATATTGCCTGCCTATCTCGCTATGCCTGTGATTGGGTACTTATAGGATTGGACAACTAGGGGTGGTAGAGTGTATTGTTTTGATCCCTAGTTGCACCCTTCTTCCTCAAAAAAGGCCTTTTTTAGGACAGGGCCAACAACAGAAATGGACCAGATTCAAACCCCAATGGGAGATGACAACACGGAAACATCATTACAAGTCGTAAATACATCTTCCATCATCAATCTCTCCAAAAAAACATTATCTCAAGCAGAAAAAGAAGTTTTGGAACTGGGCCTCTCTTTTGTTCCCGGCACTGCTATGGATTTTACTAAGATCAAACTGGAGGTTATGGAATTCTTTAGAAAGGTGCGCCTCAGATGGTTCTTTAAGGATTCGCCCTGCCAACTACAAACTGAAGCTTCAGGATTGAGAAATAAGTCCTCGTTTTGTCCTCCCAATCACAACACCTCAAAGAACATCATCGCGTTTGAAAATTCTGTGATGTCATCATTGAATGTCTTAGAGAAAAAACGCCCGTTTGTACCCTCTAATTTGACGAAAGATCAGAAGGAAGCCATTCGCGATCTAAAAAACCTGCAGGATGCAATTATAAGACCGGCAGACAAGGGAGGTGCGGTGGTCCTATGGTCAAAAGAACTCTATAGAACGGAAGGCAGAATCCAGCAGTGGTTAAGATATATAGACGACGTGTGGTGCGTCTGGAATGGGACATCACAACTGCTGGAGGAATTTCACGCTTGGCTAAACAACAGAAGTCCAGACATCAAGCTCAGCCTAAGCTATGATTCCAAGACCTTACCGTTCCTGGATGTGGAAGTCAAGACTACACCAGATGGGCTGGCCTGCACTCTGTTTCAGAAAAAGACTGACAAAAATAATGCTTTGCATTATAGGAGTTATCTTCCCAGGAGTCTCAAGAACAATCTTCCCTATGGGCAGTTCTTTAGGGTAAGACGGAACTGCTCTAGAGTTCAAGACTTTGATGTTCACGGCCATGCGTTGACCACAAAATTACAAGAAAGAGGCTATCCTCGGAAGCTGCTCAAGCATTCCATGAAAAGGGCCAGATGGACTCCAAGGGAGCATCTACTGGAAAAAAGATCAAGATCACCCACACAACGAATTGTGTGTGTCCACTTTTGGACCTCACACCCATCCGCTGCAGAAAATCATTCGGAAGAGTTGGCACCTGGTGGAAGAAATCTTGCCTGATATTGGTCCACCATTGTTTGCTCTGAAGAAAAATCGGAGTATTGGACAGCTGATCACATCTACTCGTCCACCTGCAAAAAAGGACACCCAAAGCACTATTTTTGGATCAACTCCGGTCAAGGGTCATCGGAAGTGCGGAACATGCTCCGTTTGCAATCTCACAATGGAGGGCCCTCTTTTCACTGATGGGAAGAAATGTTGGCGTCACGATGAACACACAAACTGCAAAACCAAAAATACAGTGTATGCCATTCAATGTCCATGTGACAAAGTGTATAATGGAAAGACTACACAGGAGGTCCGACAGAGGATCATTCAACATCGATCCAGAATTAATAATAAAATCCTCACAGCACCATTGCTGTCTCATTTTGTACAACATGAACATTCTGCAAACGATCTGAGATGGACTGTGTTGGCAGTAATAAAAAGTGGCAGTGGCGACCCGGCTACACGCTTATCCCAGAAAGAAGCTTACCTCATCTTGAAATTTGACACAGCGACCTCAGGTCTCAATGAACTGTCCGAATTGGGGAACCTATAACATCGCAGTCCCTGGTAATAACATTGTGTGCAACAGCCATTGGTTTTATGTATAGCTATGGCCGCTCCTTTGTGGAGCCGTTGTCCTGGCTATGTCTGTGACGAGCGCACGGCTTTGGTCGTGCTACTTGCCAAACTTCATATTATTTAGTATGTTTTTCTCATCCGTTTAGTTACATTTGATATAATACCAAAAAATCCTTCCGGGGCCGTATTGAACTACAAGTACCAGCCACAGGGGAACCGACATCTGTGATCCCCTTTCCATTTCTAAACGCCGAGCACTCCCTGCGCGGTCTCTTTAAATCAATTGAGCGGGCCGCCGGCGCTACACGCCAGACGGTTGCGAAACGAAGGCAGTTCACTTATCGAACGCGTGAGTACGCAGATTCGAAAAACTGGATGTAGTTAATGGCGGTAAGGTGCCAGTGTCGGTATCTTAACCTTGCGAATTTATTTCCGTACATTCTAGTCTCAACTTAATAAAGCCAGTGTCTAACTCTGATCTCCGGAGTAACTACCGGGCGTCTCAATCGTCAACCTGTACTACATCCGTTCTCAAATTCAGGTAGGATAGCGTGCAGCTCCTTTGATATGTTTTGTACCTCGGCACGCTGTCTAAGAGACCAGCCCTTATTTCTACAATTGCTTTTGCAGAAATTCCATATTGTGTGAGGCGGTCCACCACCCTTGTAGCTTCTGTGCGCTACCTGCAGGTACTTTACGTTTATCCACTTTCAGAGTCAGATAGTACACCCTAATATAAGTGCAACACAATACTTACACCAACTCCCATTTTTTTACAGCTAAGGATCTATCCAGTCCCTGTCCTGAGGAGAACCCACAATCTGGCTGTGGTTCGAAACGCGTGGACCCCCAGCCTGTGACAAGGAAGAAGGGTGCAACTAGGGATCAAAACAATACACTCTACCACCCCTAGTTGTCCAATCCTATAAGTACCCAATCACAGGCATAGCGAGATAGGCAGGCCGTATCTTTGAATCCCTTTGTCCGCCTGTCTTTTGGTTTATAAATTGAAGGACGGATGTTTGTTTATATTGTTTTTTTATTGCATCAATTTGATTGTGTTTATTGTTTTTGGTGTTTTAGAATTTTGAGTATTGATTGTGTACAGATTCAACACTTGTATATATTGTGCACGTTATTTTCTGAATATATGCTTGATTGTTTTGATTATTGTGCTTTTGAGGACATGCAAAGAAGTCATTGAAAAATTTGAATAAAATAGATAAAAAAAATTCAAATAACACAGTGGATCACTCAGTACTTATAGGCTGGGTGTGTACAAATTACAAAAGGAGTAAACCTGACCGGTTACTTGTTCAGTTTGCGAGACAATACTTAAAAGCAGACATAATCCCGGTTGGTCTCCAAATTCGTAATGTCCCAGGGATATTCATTGATAATCCCAAGTATATTCACAAATTTAGTACTATAGGTACCACGTGCTCAAGACATTGGCTCGTGTTGGGCATTAAGATTGCCACAGAAACCTTAACAGCTCTTGCACTAGAAAGTGACAGCATTGAGAAAAAAATCCAAGAACCAACCCGGTCCCGGATGCCAAAACATTACTTGATAAAGTCAAAAAGACTATAGAACAGTTTTATAGGATTGAACAAAATAAGAAACCAATAAAGTTAAAAAAGATATCAAGTCTTACCATATTGAGACTACTTATCCCTATCTTCAGAAAGATTTTTATACTAATAGATCATATTCCAACCCCCGCAACAACAGACCCTGGGGGCGCTTTAATCAACGCCAAACGTTGGTAGGCTTCTCGGATTCCTCCATTGAGTCTTCAGACAACTCTGATTCCACTGAAAGTCCAGGCACCTCCGGTAGGAACCAAGGCCCAAACAAGAGTAATTTTTTAGTCAGAGGCCAATCAGACCCCCCTACACGGGGCAGAGTGAAACGAATCCCTCGGTGGTACAACCCACCGGGAGAGCGTCAGACCCGCCAGAAGTTCTACCAATGGTAAACCACCCTACGAACAATTCATCCAATTCACAGATTATCCCTATTTCTAATCCGTCCAAATATAATCTTTCTGAATCGGAGACATCCCTTCTCAAAAAAGGTCTTTCCTTCGTACCAAATATACCAACTAATTTCCTTGACTTGCACACAGAGATCCTGAGATTGTTCCGTAGGATCAGATTAGAGGCCTTTTTTCAAACTAACCCCGTACCTATGACCATTTCTAATACACCTTTTAGGCCACCTTTGACTTTTTCCCCTACAGCGGGCATGGTTCCACCTGAAGTCATCACATTTGAAAAAATGGTTACTAAAGACCTCGCATCCCTTAAGGAAACCAGGAAATATATTCCTTATAATTTGCCATTGGTAGAAAAGGAAGCTATTAAAACCCTTAAATCGGCAGACACCCTTGTCATTAAAAGTGCCGATAAGGGCGGTGGTATTGTCCTCCAAGACAAGGACTCCTAGACTAATGAAATCATGCGACAGTTAGCCAATACTGACCATTACACCAGATTACCCACCAACCCAACGAAAGAATTACAGGCCACTATTTCTAAAATAACGACAGAGGCCTTAGACTCAGGTTACATCAGCCAAAAGGAATTCTCATTTCTTAATGTCAAATCTCCCAGGACCCCTGTTATTTATACCCTTCCCAAAGTCCACAAAAGTATCACCATTCCCCCAGGTAGACCCATAGTTTCTGGATGTGGGTCCATTTTTGAACCCCTGGGACACTTTGTCAATTGTTTCATTAAGGATTTTGTACCGGTCACCCAATGCTATGTGAGAGATAGTATGGCGATGGTCAACCTCATTGAAGAACTTCCATTCTCTGAAGGGAACCAACTCTTGTGTACATTAGACGTTGAGTCATTGTACACAAATATACCTCAGACTGATGCCTTGCGTGTTATACAAAGCATCCTTGACTCTAGACCGAGACCACACCGAGTACCCTCACGTTTCATTTTACAACTTCTGGAATTATGTCTTACAAAAAACTTTTTCACATTTGACCAGCAATTTTACCAACAGGTAAAGGGTACGTCCATGGGCGCTATTTTTGCCCCAAATCTAGCCATACTGTTCATGGATTACATTGAGACCCACACAATACTTGATGCCATCAACCCATTTTTGTCTCCCGTCTCTATCTGGAGACGCTATATTGACGACATTTTCCTTATTTGGAATGAGGATAAGGAAACATTGAGACACTTGATTCATTGGCTAAATAACAATTGTTCTGGTTTGACTTTCACCAGCACAGTAGACAGTTCATCCATTCCCTTCCTTGACCTAACCATCTATCACTCTGAAGGCTGCCTCCATACCAGATGATACCGAAAACCTACAGAACTGAACACTCTGTTGAGCTACTCTAGCAACCATCCCAGAGCGTTGAGAGACTCATTACCAAATTCCCAGTTCTTGAGAATTAGGAGGAATTGCTATGCCAAAGAGTACTACTTCAAGGAAGCCTCTGTTCTATCCACCAAACTTAAAAACAGAGGCTACCCCAATAAAATAGTTCGCTGGGCTGCCAAAAGGGCCTGGTATTGTCCTAGAGAGGCGCTTCTCTGTCCCAAACAGAAGGACGTTAGCACTAAGATTGCCTGTGTAACAACCTTCTCACCAGTGTCTAACACCCTAAGAAAGTCCATTCTAAAACACTGGCCCCTTCTTAATGCTGGTACCCTCAAGATTGATCGCCCTATATTTGCTTAACGCAAAAGAGCAAACCTTAAAGATCACTTAGTGAGGGCAGCTCTTCCCAACCCGCCCCAACGACTAACATTAGACTCACATTGGAATACAACACCCCTTGTAGGGCATGCAAAATGTGGCTCATGTAATGTGTGTGATTTAACTATGGAAGGCAAATCCTTCATGTTTAACAATGTACAGATCAAGTGTCAATTCTTTACCAACTGTAACACCAGTGATGTAATCTACCTGATCCAATGTCCATGCCCATGCGTATATATTGGACAGACCAAACAGAAAATCAAGACAAGAATTGGACAACATCGCAGCAGGATACGCTGTAAAACTCCCAATGCCCCTCTGGTTGATCACTACATGCGAGAAGGACATTCAGAGAATGACATTAAATAGACTGTCTTAAAAGCCTTGAGATTACTGCCACGTGGAGGAGACATGTCTCTCTTATTCAACAAAGAGGAACTCAAAATGATCATTCTCATGGACAGTATCAGGAATGGTCTCAATCGAACTGAAGACTGGACTTCCCTGCTTTGACCAATTCATATGTCTCTTGCTAATCCTGTAACTGCTTAATCTGTTTGCCGATGATTTTACTCATTTTAATGTCACTCCCTCTTCACATTATTCACTGTGTATCATTGCAATTGATAACGTGTCACTGGGTTTAGAGTTCCATTTTGGTGTCCGGGTTCCCTCCCTCCTTGTGCCTTGCTCTCGCCGTCCCAAGAAGTAGTATGGCAGCCACAGCGACAATCCCCACTTACCCATGACCGTCTCCTCCCCTTAAGACCCGTGGGTCCAGCTTAATTGCACCATTACGTCCTTAAGCGCCTATTTTGGGCATTACGCCCAACTTGCAACATGGCCTAGCAGTTTTGCACATTGACGTGCACACGCCAGCCACACACAAGATGGCGGCTTCCCCGACAATACCGCTGCAGACTATATCTAACGCACGAGTTGTTACTCGTCTCCTTCATATCGCGCCACTGAGCCGATGAGGACGCCAAGATGTCCCATTCCGGACACTGTGGTAAGTGTTTCCCGCCATTTACTCTCGGATCCTTGCCCACTGTTGCTCCTAGGTGGCCACCCTTCTTAAATTCTATTTCCTTCCAGGTAATTAATTGAACATTCGATTGCGAGTCTTCACCCCTTCCGTTGGAACCTCATCTTATAATTAGGACGCTCATTGTTCCTCCATGCTGGCGTACCAGCCCGCTACCTGCCTTAACTAATCGGTAAGGACTGCACTCGCCTGGCCGCCTTCCTTAATGCAGCCGTACGTCAATAACTCTGGTTTTAATTCAACCCTTGCCCCCCCACAGGTTGTAATTCCTCCATACTCTTGCAGCCTTGGTCCACCACGGCCTCGTAACCATCTCCTTGACCCAGGTAAATTGAAGCCACTCCTTTTAGATCCTAGTGCTCCGCTCACCCTCATGGCTTGAACAGCCCTTGAATAATTTTAATACAATCTCCACAGCTTTCTCAATTGGGTGCCTTGACGCCCGAAGCCGGACTCCCAGCGTAACTACGCCCTACATGGTATCCAGACCCGGATACTTCCCCACTTAGCCCCTTGTGGTAAGCCACCTTGTCGCTCTCCCCTTGCCGTCCATATCTGTCCCTTTGAGACCCCTTCGAGTAAACATGCACCTTCCTTATTTGTCACTATTCACAGGACGCTCGTAGACTGAGTGACACTAAGTGCACTTCGGATCACTGACATATCGACAGTCACAATATCGAGATGTCAAAATATCGAGGTAAGAATATCGACTGACAAAATATCGACTTTCTATTTTCAAACAGGTAAGTACCAAAATATCGACTCCAAAATATCGAGTGTAAAAAATATAGACTGTCAAAATATCGATTTTTTTAAATGTCTTAAAAGTAATTTAAAAGTAATATAATAATAAATAAATTTAATTTTAACTTATTTAAAATACTTAAATAAACATAACATTTAAAAATAATTAATATAACTTTAAAAAATGTAATTTATTTTTAATACATATATATATATACATATATATATATATATATATATATATATATATATATATATATATATATATATTCACTGAAAAAACCATAGGTTATAGACCATATATAGTTAGGAATTAGCATTTAAAAAACCTTATTTTACTCACACAAAACCATTGAAATTCCATATATAGTTAGTTGCACTAACTATATATCGCGCACCCGCAATCCACTGCTGATCATGTCACATATTACATCATTCATGACATGGTCAGTGACATCACTGATGACATCACTGATGACATCTCAAATGACATCACTGATGACATCATCTAGTGTCTGTGTGTTTTTGTAAAGTTTAAATATGTTTTACATATTGAAGAATGAGTGGATGTATAAGTGTCTGGATGAAGGATTTAGTAGGTGCGTGACTGACTGTATGAGTGAGTGATTAAATGTGTCTCACTGAATGCATGGGTTAGTGACTAAACTGTCTTAATTTGTGCATCATTATGTCTGTTGTTCTGTAAACTGCTGCATGTGTTGATCATTAGCTATACGAGAGGCTATATGTGTTATTAATTGGTTGCCCAAGTATTTCTATGGGAGATTGAGTTTGTGTAGGGGTGGCTGGAAGGTGTGTGACTATGCATAGATGTGTGAGCAGTTTATTCACTAGGTGTATGAGTTCAAGAGTGCATGTGGAAACAGCTACATGGGCAGTTGACTGTGTGGATGAGTGTATTGATGAGTGAATGGATATCTCAATGCTACATGTCATAGTAAGTACATATGTAAAACACAGTACATGTGAGAGTTGGCATATATAAATAACTGTGCATGAGAGCCACTGAATGAGTGAGTAGTTGTATCGATCATTGTGAACTTGTATCAGGGATTGTATAAGAGTAAATATGTGTTAGTATATGTTTCAATAAGTAAGGTGTGTTTAACTGTATAGTTGAAGAAATGGAGGTGAGATTGTTTCTTTGCATGACTGACTGGGTGTGTGAGTAACTCCATGGATGAGTGGCAGTGTGTGAGTGTCTGTATACACTGAGTGTATCTAAGGTTATATTAGAGTCTGAAGAGGTTTATCGTATTAGCACGAGAATGATGTCAAATGAGATGTCATCAGTGATGTCATCAGTGATGTCATTTGAGATGTCATCAGTGATGTCATCAGTGATGTCACTGACCATGTCATGAATGATGTAATATGTGACATGATCAGCAGTGGATTGCGGGTGCGCGATATATAGTTAGTGCAACTAACTATATATGGAATTTCAATGGTTTTGTGTGAGTAAAATAAGGTTTTTTAAATGCTAATTCCTAACTATATATGGTCTATAACCTATGGTTTTTTCAGTGAATTTTCAAGGTTTTGTAAAAGCTAATTCCTAACTATATATGGTCTATAACCTATGGTTTTTTCAGTGAATTTCAATGGTTTTTTAATAGCAAATATCATAAGCTGTCGAATGTCAAGTACGTGGTAAGTGAAAACATTTTCGTGTTTATGCACACTGATCTGCTTTGAATGGTGCCCCCCCCCCCTCATTTCTATTAGGAGTACTCTCTCTTTGCAGATAGTGAAAGGTAGTTAACGCAGGCCTTTGCCCCCATTGTAATCCGTCGTGCCTGCTTCTCTCTCCATTTGATTGATTGTTATCCAAGTATTTACTGTTTTAGAATTAGTTCTCTTTGGTTCATTCTCTATTTACAAACAAACACAGAGTCGCAATACTCTGTTTAGTCTTTGCAGATAACGAAAAATCGTGTAAAAAAAAAGAAAAGGAATCGAGCAAAATCAGTAGGCCACTAATGGGATCTCTTTTTGACCTCGCTAAAATAGAACCATTAGGAACAACCCCTCATGACAAATACAAAACTAGTGAGATGAACTGAACTCCACACAATGATGGCTGCAAAACAGCTCGGCTCCGCCACCCACCCCGCCCAAAATAACGATAAAGAACGGCTGCCATGATTGGTTGCGGAATGACCACGACGGAGCTACGAAATGGTGCTGCTCTCATGCTAACCCCAGCTTCAGTCTGAAACATCCAGAAACACTGTAGACTACCAATTCGATCAGTTCCGGTAGCGCCCCAATGTAACCCGGTAGAGAAGAACTAGCGCTCCCCTCTTTGACTGATGGTTCTTGTTGCCTGTCCCTTCTGTTGTCATTTAACAGAACTATTTAGCCTGCTGAAAGGGGTTGTGTTCCGACCGCTGGTTGGTGGAGACATTTTGACTATATTCTGTACCTGCGTTGTCGCGTAATGAGTCATATGACGCGCCGCGTTAGCGCATCCGGAAGTCATCCGGGGCGCGCAGCGCGTAACGTAAGCATAACAAGTCATGTGACTTGTTAATAAAACTTTTCATTGGTTCATTTTACTTTTCTTATTGTAATGATGAAAGGCTTGGTCATATGACCTAAAAATTACGCTTTTCATTACTTCCGAACATTATTTTTTCTTAAATATATGTTATAATGTTCCAGGCTAATGTACTTTCCCGGAAATTTTACAACTGTCCTGCAAGTAAAATATATTCTTTTTTCGAGAAAAAGAGCCGTTGAGCAAAAGAGGGTCGACCTGCTGTCTTAGTCGCCGATACGCCTGAATAGGAGATTCTTATCGATCACTTTATGTTGCAGGAATAGAAAACACAACAGCCCTTGACCATTTATCTTTACTGCGTTCCTTCGTATTATACCTTTTACCCTTCATGTAATTGGTCTGCTTTATTTCACTTGCCTTTTAATGATTCTAAAACAGTCACTATTATTAAAAACTTTACCAATGTATATACTACTACCATGTTTTCTTTTAAAAACCTTTATTGTGAAAATTTCATTATACAAATACGAGCCTATAACCACGTGGGCCTGCCACAGAGCAAACTGTAATCGTATATGATGAATAGACATTTACACTGTAGAGGAACGTAACGGGCGGGCCATTAGGTTGCAAGAACTAAGGTGTCTAACAGTTACGGAATCGGTGGACGTACATTTTATAATTAAAATACGACAGGGCCAGTTACAATAAAATTATCTAGATATACATTTGCGGGCAAGTACCATGGGTGACGTTAATTCGAACTTTCAACAGTACAGTAATCAATAACACATCAGAACTTAATATCAATAGGGATGTCGAAATATTCAATCAATTCTCGTCCCCGCCCGCCATGTGCTTCAAAACTGCATACGTATCTCGTGATTTCAAGGTTCTGCAACCAGTACACAACAAGGAGTTACGAGTCCCATTTATTCCGGCGCCATTTTGGGCGAGGACGGGCAGGTCCAGGATATAGTCAAAATGTCTCTACCAACCATCGACTATGATGATGTTCATATGCTGTATTTATTAGAGTAACACTCATCTGTCCACATGAAATTAATTTGCCACAATCTAAACATGTCATTTTAATCTTTCCAAAGTTCTTCTAAATATTTGGGACCGTTTCCCTTGCCTCTGAAGCTCTCAGTGCCACTTCTTTGATGAATGTACTAGCAGGTCAGGGGTTCTCCTCCAAATCTCTCTTTTATGCAGCACTATAATTAATTGGTGCCACCTCTCCATATGACGATGCATGGTATAGTTACCACAACTATATTTTTTTTCGGTTCCTCTGGAGAGTTCATCGTGGCAGATGAAGCGTGTAACGTACCGGGCATTTACCTTTTTTTGCATGTACAGGAAAGGAAAAAAAAAATCGAGCGTCCGAGTTCTAAGGTGTCCCAGGGCCATTTTAGTGGACCAGGCCCAAATCCAAAGAACAGGCCGCCATTTTGAGAGTCCTCTTGCAGCCGCCTGTCGCTGTAGCATCAAGAGCAGCCGAAACTCAGCTGAATGGCAACTGAAACGGTAAAGGGGCGCCCCACTACAGCAGACGAGCCTCCACCTAGGAAGGCCCATTCACGCCGGCTCCCCCCCCCTTCGGGCACCCCACGCCGTTATTCGGAGCAGTATTGTAGGATGGCCACACCAGTGCGGCAACTTGCTAGACATCACCTCGGTGGTAACCGAATCTCAACGCCTTGTGGTGTCTCCTATTCAGAAAACATTGTTACGCTGCCTTCGACCTATTCGCCGCAAGTGCGCACACAACTCAACTGCATAGCTTGCTAGACACCACCTCGGTGCCATCCGGATCTTGGAATGTCAGCACCTTTTGGTGTCTTCTCTTCAGAAAATATTGTTGCGCTGCCTTTGGCCCCATTCGCACATCGGTCCGCTACTGACGCCATCTCACAGGCTAATGGGGCGACCCACGCCGAGTTTCAGCATTGTAGGATGACCACACCAGTACAGCAACTTGCTAGACATCACCTCAGTGCCATCCGAATCTTGGCATCTCAACGCCTAGTGGTATCTTCCATACAAAAAATATTGTTACGCTGCCTTTGGCCCCATTCGCACATCAGTCCGCAACTTAGACATCACCTCGGTGCCATCCGGATCTTGGCATCTCAGCGCCTTGTGGTGTCAGTCAGAAAATATTGTTGCGCTGCCTTTGGCCCCATTCGCACATCGGTCCGCTACTGACGCCATCTCACAGGCCAACGGGGCGCCCCACGCCGACTTTCAACATTGTAGGATGGCCACAGAAGTGCGACAACTTACTAGACACCACCTCGGTGCCATCCGGATCTTGGCGCGTTGTGCTGCCTTCGGCCTATTCGCACATCGGTCCGCTACTGACGCAAACTCACAGGCCAACGGGGCGCCCCACGCCGACTTTCAGCATTGTAGGATGGCCACACCAGTGCTGCAACTTGCTGGACACCACCTCGGTGCCATCCGGATCTTGGCGCGTTGTATTGCCTTCGGCCTATTCGCACATCGGTCCGCTACTGACGCCGCCTCACGTGCCAACGTATTTTCTCCGCATTTTATACCCTATGCCGCATAACAGGTCATGTGACTTGTTTATAAAACTTTTCATTGGTTCATTTTACTTTTGGTTTCCTAATGATGGAAGGCTTGATCATATGACCTAAAAACAACACTTTTCATTGGATGAAAACTTTTTTTTCCCCCCAAACGATGAAAGCCCCACCTTGTTTCTGGATGTTTCAGACTAAACTGGCGTCAGCATGAGAGCACCACCATCTCGTAGCTCCGTCGTGGTCATTCCGCGAGCAATCATGGCAGCCGCTCCCCACCAGAAGCCTGCAGGAGTCGGGGCCCCCAAAACTTTTGATGAATTCTCAAGGCGGAGGGGACGCTTTCGAGAATGGGGTCCAAGACCTAGCAGACAAGCGTCCGATTTCCAAGGTGTCCCAGGGCCATTTCAGTGGACCACGCCCAAAAAGGAAAGAGCCTGCCGCCATTTTGAGAGTCCTGTGGCAGCCGCCTATCGCTGCACCGCAAGAGTGGGCGCAACTCAGCTGAATGGCGGATTTTGACACAGTGGACCAAAAGCGGACGGAATGGCAACTGAAACGGTAAAGGGGCGCCCCACTAAAACAGATGAGACTCCACCTGGAGAGGCCCGTTCACGCCGCCTCCCCCGGGGCGCCCCACGCCGTTATTCGGAGCAGCATTGTAGGATACCAAAACCAGTGCGGCAACTTACTGGACATCACCTTGGTGCCATCGTTCTGCTGCCTTGGAACTATTCGCACAACAGTTTGCTACTGATGACCCACCCCCCGCGACGCCCCACGCCGTTATTTGCTGGGTGGCAACTTACTAGACATCACTTTCGTGTCATCTAGATTTCGGCGCGTTCTGCTGCCTTGGAACTATTCGCACAACAGTTTGCTACTGATGACCCACCCCCCGCGACGCCCCACGCCGGAAATCTGGACGTTGTGCTGCGTTGGGACTATTCGCACAGCCGACCGCTACTTCGTTGTTTTTCCCTAAAAATGTTTATATGTTATTACTATTTTTGTTTTCTTGTATATATTTATAAATTATTAAAGTTTTATAATCTTACTACTTTGTCGGAGTGCTATATATTTTTAATGTGACACATAATTGTAAAAACTTTGATGTACAAAGAGTCATCCCTGGAATCTTCCGCTTCACGCTCGGTCCCCTCCCCAATCACAATACAGGATGGTTTTCAGATAATAGCAACGCTTCTGCTGTGACGGATCTCATCGAGTGTGGGCCTTGATCTACTATAACTCCTTTGAAGAGGGGTGATTCTTTACAGCTGTGGCCATAAACTACATCTGCAGGGCTAGCTGATAGCCTAGGACCGGCCTGGACAATCGGACACAGAGGAAAAGGAGTGTCAGAGGGTGCGGTAGTGAATAGGGCGAAAGGGAGGTGTCGGGCGGGCACAGGGTGTGATTCTCAGGGAAGAGCAGCGCAGATGGGGGGAGGTTTATTACCCATGCATAAGACAGAGAGCGGGGGTGACCACTGCCTGGGTGAGATGCTTGCGAGGGTGGGGAGCCATGCTAAGGATCGACAGCGTGCACAGAGTGGGTCTGGTCAAGGCATCTAAAATGGCTGCCGTGCACGACAAAAGTGTGGCATTTGAAAAAAGACAAGATGGCGCACACAATGTTTTTCAACAATTCCTGATTTCCTTCGAATCGAACGTTAACAGACGTTGGGGCATATTACCAAAGTTAAGCGATATTTATCCCTAACGATGCATTGCAAAGATTTTTTTACCGTCAGAAATTATCGCAGATAAACCTTGCTATTATCAAGGTTTATCGCAAATACGATAAAAAACGACCGCAATGCATTAATATCGCTGAAAACTCAGCGATATTCATGCATTACCGAGCTAATGCTCTTAGCCATGTTATCCACCTCCCATTGGATAACATGGCTAAGAACTGCTCAGGGTAGCTGTTACTTTTTGGAGATATTCGCGCTTATCTCGAATATTTCCAAAAGTTGATAATAGGAGATAGCGATGTTAGCGACTGTTTCCAGTCGCTAACATCTTGGCATGCCCACTTTGCGTGTCATTAGTGATAAATATCACTCACATGCAAAGTGGGACCCAAGATGGTCGCTATCTCCTACTAGCCGTCGCTAACTGGTGTTAGCAACAGCTAGGTAATACAGATATAATTTTATCTCCGCGAAGCGGAGCGCTGTTACAGATATATATCTTGTTTTTGAACGTTAATTTCTCAAAATGCACTGAAGCACATATATTGAGACATAGCAAAGGCACATCGGGCTACCAGTCCCTAGGAGATAGCGATGTTAGCGACTGTTTCCAGTCGCTAACATCTTGGCATGCCCACTTTGCATGTCATTAGTGATAAATATCACTCACATGCAAAGTGGGACCCAAGATGGTCGCTATCTCCTACTAGCCGTCGCTAACTGGTGTTAGCAACAGCTAGGTAATACAGATATAATTTTATCTCCGCGAAGCGGAGCGCTGTTACAGATATATATCTTGTTTTTGAACGTTAATTTCTCAAAATGCACTGAAGCACATATATTGAGACATAGCAAAGGCACATCGGGCTACCAGTCCCTAATATTTTACCAAGTTTCGTGCAAATCCATTCAGCCGTTCGATTATTATTATTATTTTTTTTTTTTGCCCCGCGGGGCCCTTTTAAAACCTCCACATCAAACCTAGGGGGTCAGCGAGGATCTACTATGCCCCCTTATGGTCATTTGCCCCTTCGCTTTGGCCTCCTCTTGTCTCTCGATCCTACCGAGAGACAAGATGGCGGCCGCTACGTACTGTTTGGAATGTTTACAGACACCGGAGAGCCAATCAGCTTCGCTTCGCAAAGCTCCGTAACGCGAAAAGTACGCGAAGCGGTGCGCTGTTACAGATATATATCTTTTTTTGAACGTTAATTTCTCAAAATCCACTGAAGCACATATATTGAGACCTAGCAAAGGCACATCGGGCTACCAGTCCCTACAATTTTGCCAAGTTTCGTGCAAATCCATTCAGCCGTTCGATTATTATTATTATTATTTTTTTTTGCCCCGCGGGGCCCTTTTAAAACCTCCACATCAAACCTAGGGGGTCAGCGAGGATCTACTATTCCCCCTTATGGTCATTTGCCCCTTCGCTTTGGCCTCCTCTTGTCTCTCGATCCTACCGAGAGACAAGATGGCGGCCGCTACGGACTGTTTGGAATGTTGACAGACGCCAGAGAACCAATCAGCTTCGCTTCACAAAGCTCCATGGCGCGAAAAGTACGCGTCCTGGGCCGCTGCCCGGTCCGCTGTTACAGATATATATCTTTTTTTAAACGTTAATTTCTCAAAATCCACTGGAGCACATATATTGAGACCTACAAAAGGCACATCGGGCTACCAGTCCCTACAATTTTGCCAAGTTTCGTGCAAATCCATTCAGCCGTTCGGGCTAAAAGTGAGGCCAACCGCCCTATGGAAAACTCAATGTTAAAAACACGTTTTGGGACCCCCCTTTTTTCTCGGACCCCACTGGACGAACCCCCCCCAAATTTTCAAGGGCTGCTCAGAAACAAAATGTGCCATTTTCCTGAACATTTCAGCCAATTCCGTCCACAAACGCCAAAGTTATTAGACATAGAATTTTCAAAAAACCCATAGAGAAAAAATCCTAACTATATATACCTACTGGCGACCGCCAGTAGGTAATATATATATATATATATATATATATATATATATATATATATATATATATATATATATATATATATATTCACTGAAAAAACCATAGGTTATAGACCATATATAGTTAGGAATTAGCATTTAAAAAACCTTATTTTACTCACACAAAACCATTGAAATTCCATATATAGTTAGTTGCACTAACTATATATCGCGCACCCGCAATCCACTGCTGATCATGTCACATATTACATCATTCATGACATGGTCAGTGACATCACTGATGACATCACTGATGACATCTCAAATGACATCACTGATGACATCACTGATGACAACATCCAGTGACTGTATTTTTCTGTAAAGTTAAAATATGTCTTGAGTGGATGTATAAGTGTCTGGATGAAGGATTTAGTAGGTGCATGACTGACTGTATGAGTGAGTGATTAAATGTGTCTCACTGAATGCATGGGTTAGTGACTAAACTGTCTTAATTTGTGCATCATTATGTCTGTTGTTCTGTAAACTGCTGCATGTGTTGATCATTAGCTATACGAGAGGCTATATGTGTTATTAATTGGTTGCCCAAGTATTTCTATGGGAGATTGAGTTTGTGTGGGGGTGGCTGGAAGGTGTGAGACTCTATGCATAGATGTGTGAGCAGTTTATTCACTAGGTGTATGAGTTCAAGAGTGCATGTGGAAACAGCTACATGGGCAGTTGACTGTGTGCATGAGTGTATTGATGAGTGAATGGATATCTCAATGCTACATGTCATAGTAAGTACATATGTAAAACACAGTACATGTGAGAGTTGGCATATATAAATAACTGTGCATGAGAGCCACTGAATGAGTGAGTGGTTGTATCGATCATTGTGAACTTGTATCAGGGATTGTATAAGAGAGTAAATATGTGTTAGTATATGTTTCAATAAGTAAGGTGTGTTTAACTGTATAGTTGAAGAAATGGAGGTGAGATTGTTTCTTTGCATGACCGACTGGGTGTGTGAGTAACTCCATGGATGAGTGGCAGTGTGTGAGTGTCTGTATACACTGAGTGTATCTAAGGTTATATTAGAGTCTGAAGAGGTTTATCGTATTAGCACAAGAATGATGTCAAATGAGATGTCATCAGTGATGTCATCAGTGATGTCATTTGAGATGTCATCAGTGATGTCATCAGTGATGTCACTGACCATGTCATGAATGATGTAATATGTGACATGATCAGCAGTGGATTGCGGGTGCGCGATATATAGTTAGTGCAACTAACTATATATGGAATTTCAATGGTTTTGTGTGAGTAAAATAAGGTTTTTTAAATGCTAATTCCTAACTATATATGGTCTATAACCTATGGTTTTTTCAGTGAATTTTCAAGGTTTTGTAAATGCTAATTCCTAACTATATATGGTCTATAACCTATGGTTTTTTCAGTGAATTTTCAAGGTTTTGTAAATGCTAATTCCTAACTATATATGGTCCATAACCTATGGTTTTTTCTGTGAATTTCATTGGTTTTTTAACAGCTAATATCTGTAGCTGTAAAATGTATTCTTCTTTAAATCCAAAAATATATTTTATATGTTTATGAATAATTTTTTTTTTAAATATTTTTTTTTCTTCGTTCCCGCTTCGCAAATAGGGAAGCTTCCCGTTAGCTGACCTTGATGCCGCGAAATAGACCGCGAGCCGGTAAACGTTTCTTTACCGCAAGTGCCGCGTTACAAAACAACATCGTGACGCCTCCCGTCCGCATGACGTTTCACGTTGTCGCGTGATACGTCATATGACGTACTACGTTAGCGAACTGGTACGCGAAGCGAGTCGCAAAGCGCAGGTTTCTGGAAGCAAACCGGGAGGCCCTGCAAAGCGCTTAACGTAAACACAGCAGGTCATGTGACTTGGTAATAACACTTTTCATTGGTTCATTTCACTTTTGGTTTCCTAATGATGTAAGACTAGGTCATATAATCTAAAATGAACACTTTTGATTGGTTGAGAACTCTTGTTTTTCCCAAATGATGAAAATCCCTCCTTCTTTCCTCACTCTGACTTTCATCATTGTGAGAGAAAGACCCTTTGTGATCACTGAGCAATGGCTTCTTTAGTAGCTTCAGCTGGTGCTTCCCCACCACCTCCACCACATCCAAGGAAGAGTGGACCACCTGCTCAAGTTATAATTCAACAAGAAGAAGAAGAAGAGGAACAGGAGGACGAGCACGAAGAGAGGCAGTTTTTGCCTGAGCAGCCCAGGACGTCTCACCGGAAAGAAAACTTCATTTGGCAATTTTTTAAAATTCCCAAAGGTCAGAAAAAAGTAAATGCAAGATACGTAACTTGCCTTATATGTCAAGATAGACTGTCCAGAGAGACCGACAAAAAATACAGTTTCGGAAACTACACAATGCATCGCCATATGACTAGGTGGCATCCTAACAACTACAGTGCTGCACAGTTTCGGAACGACCTAGATAATCTCCCTATTATGGCCAGAAGATCTGTTGTACCGGAAGTAACGGGACCAGAGGGCAGGGAGATGGTGCCAAATATACAAATGAGATTTGGTGAAGTAAAACACACCTGCGTATTTTGCGATGGATTAATTTCCTACGGAGAAAGAAGCATCACTCTGATCAACAGAGCTATTGACTATCATATGCAAGTTTGTCCGAAACGCCCAAAATAATAAATACTTCTTTTTTTTGTTTTGTTGCTCCTGTTGAGCCCTTTACAATGAATCGTTTTCATTGCCCCCTCCAAGAAAAACCCAAAAAAATATAAAACTGTTCCGAAAAATTCAAAAACAGTAAAAAAATGTTCAGAAAAATAAAAAAAAAAGTTCTTTTCAGAACTACCTCCCCGTTATTAAAAAATTGGTACAATATTTGGAACTGTGCCAACCTCTATTTCTCTTAGTTCGCTTCCTAGTTCGCTCGCCGGTACGCGAACTGGAAGCGAACCAAAAACAGTAAGTATAAGGGAGGGAAACACACACTTATGTTAAAATAAAGACAGCTATAGGGGAGTAAACTAGAGATACTATTACCCGTAATCCACTGCTGATGATGTCACATATTACATCATTCATGACATGCTCAGTGACATCATCAGCAGAGGATTGCGGGTTTTTTGACAACATGCCTTATCCACGGTTTAATAACGCTGCCTTTTGCTTTATATAAGTTTTCAAATTGTATGAAATATATACCAATAGGTCGTTATGAACCTTTAGGTAGTGCTTTTCTTCATGAGGTCTGGTCGCTTCCATACACATACAGATGTTTCAAAGATGATCAAGAAGTTTATCTGAATGGAGAGGAATGCACTGAGACGCCAGATCATTCACTAATGTGTAGGCACATACAGTTACACGGTTCATGCAACAAACACCGACCAAATATGGCTTGCGTGTTGCAAGGCACGCCAGTTCCTGCTATCATCCCCACGTTCAAGTTGTTGGAAAATGGTAGTTATTTGATGCTCAATAATGAAGATTGTTCTGAGTTAATTAAAAGTATTCCTTTTATCGTAACAGTAAGTGAACGGGTTATTTGCTGCAGAAATGTTCTATTTCCTCCCACACATGAACATAGGGAGTTTTCAATCTGGCCACAAATACCAACCTTGGGACACGTTTCAACGGCATGGCAAGAATAAGAGCTCTTTTGTCTCAGAGAGAGGTGGCCTTGAGTTCGGCCCGTGAAACTTTCGTACTTCACATAGCGAACACCCGTACAGAGGTGCACACCCTTTTCAATTAAGATTTGCCTTTCAATTTCAGCAACATGTTTCCGACTATCTTTAACGCATCCTCCACAAAGTCCCTGACACACTTTTTTAAAGTTGTTACCAGTGGTCTCGTGACTTCATTTGAGAAAATCTTTGGAGTCATCCCTGCTTCCTTTCATTGTATTTTCTGCACTCTGGTTTGTGGATTGGCATTTTTACTTGCATTACCAGCGGACGCTCTTGTGCTTTTTTACATTTTTAAATATGGATGTCCCTCCTATGCAACCTCCGACCCTGCAGCTGCTGACACTGTTCCGCAATCGCATGCTAGAATATTATGGCACAATGCCGTTGGCGATATTAAGCACGGCATATGGATTATCTTTTCGGTTCTCCTACTTCACCTGTGTCCAGCCTGTATTTCACTGCCTGACCTGTGATTTCGATTGGGCCATTGATTTGTGTCTCTGCGGACCGGTTTCTCCTGACGTCGACTTTAATCAGCTGATGACTCCTATCATTACTCACGAGTTGGTTTGTCCTGGCGAAAGGATTATGGCTGTGGCATTGATGCATGGACTACTTGGTCCCTGGAATTTACTGGCGGCAGCACAGTCTTTCTTGGAAGAGAGCTTTCTTGAAAACCCACCGAGCTGTCCTCTGATGGTGATAGAGGATCCGGTGCTGGGAGAGCACGTATGTTCTTTTCCGCTTTTAAATTGGATGGCTGAACTGTTTTCGGATGAAGACGGTGAATTCCTATTGGAGGCTGTTGCAGCTTATTTTGCATACACAGTTATGTCATAGACCTTTTTCATGTTTGATATGCTGAGTACTAGCATTTCATTGACAATTCATTGACTTATTTGTCAAGTTTTTATTATTTACCTTGCCTATTGGCTTAAGACTCGATAAAGTACTTGGCTGTTTTATTTTTCTTTAGCATTAAATTTTCCTAGTTTTTAATGCTTTACCTTGCGGACCGTCCACATATAAACTTGCAATCTGCTCTCATGAGATGGCACTTCTATTATCTTATTCAGTTCGTTTCCGGATCATGAGGAGGTGTCATCTAGGTCCTGGATATCTTTACACTGTGTTAAGTTAGCATGGGCTCATTACCGGTTTAAACGCCATTTTTCCTTTTTTGCAACTTCTGCACACGACACTTAGTTGTTGCTTTAGCTTTCCACCTAGTAGTTCATCGTGGTTTACATGAGAATAATATGTTATTGGTCTACTATCTGCTTTACTTGTTAAACTATATCTGTACAGCGAGTGCTAAAGTTTCAAGAACAACACGATACAGAATTGTTATGAGGTCTGATCTCCACGACTTCATACTCATAACATAAGTGCAACTTCTGCCAATTCTGGGCATGAGGCGGGTTTTATATTGCTTTGCCGAACACACATACACAACAGTTGATGCGGTTCACATGAAGAGAGAGCTGGTGTATGCTGATGTGATTCCTTCAAATCTAAGACACTAAAGTATGGGCACGCCCTAAACCAACACAAAGAGACCTTCTTAGCAAATAATATAATATGTGTATTAGGGAGGGTGAGATATAAGCAGCCGCGGGCCGTGGAGGGAGTTACGATGGGGCAGGGAGGCGGGGAGGGGGAGAAGCAGGGTGGAGCCCTCTCTACCTTGCCCCTCCCCCTCCCCGCCTCCCTGCCCCACCGTAACTCCCTCCACGGCCCGCGGCTGCTTATAAGTGTTGCTAACTCTTATTCATTTACAGCATGCTAACATACTGTCACCATTCGCTTTTTATGTACTAGTAACTATGCTGGTAATTTTGCTACTGATAATATGTGTACTTGTATTCTCCACCCTGCTTCTCCCCCTCCCCGCCTCCCTGCCTCACCGTAACTCCCTCCACGGCCCGCGGCTGCTTATAAGTGTTGCTAACTCTTATTCATTTACAGCATGCTAACATACTGTCACCATTCACTTTTTATGTACTAGTAACTATGCTGGTAATTTTGCTACTGATAATATGTGTACTTTTATTATCTAAGGTACTACGCCTGAGAAGACGGCATTAGTAAATAAACATTTCAAATACACATCTGTTCTTCTTAACTCCATGTTCTGGTTTCTAAGAAATCTATAACGACCGACTGTTCATGAGATCCACGTATCCTGAGGTACTATAAGTTCATATTCTGGATTGTCTAAACATTGAGAGTTTGTTATATCCAATGTGACACTGTACCTAGCTTGCTAAGGAGTTTTTGATTACTAACGTGAGTTTTGGGACACCCTAATTCGCCGAGGTTCCAATCCTCTGTCCACAGTTCTGTGTGAGAACAGAAACCCTGCGACAGGGGCACCCCCGACCCTTGCTGGAGCTTCATCACACTTGCGATACAACTCCAGCAATGCGCCACCTTTACGGCACAGATACATCACGCATCTGTGCTGTTTTTGCCCCATGATGCGCCGCATTGTAAATGCAGCACACCATAGGTGACGGAACAGCGGCACAGAATGACTAACACATCCCTGGTGATGCGCCAGTCATCATAAATGTATCCCTATGCTTCTTATCTTGTTAGAGATGAACCGCCATATATATCATCAAAGTTTTTTGCATTTCCTAAATAGCGAACTTTAAGGAATAAATAGCGATTCTTTACCATTCCTAGTTTGCGATGAGCTATTTGCTAATTAGCCGAATGTAGCCCAATGAAGCCCAATGTAGCCCAATGTAGCCCAAAGATGGCCGCCAGACACACAAAAAAACAAATGTAGCCCAAATATCAGCCAGATGTAGCCCAACTATAGCCCAGTGACAGAATGACCAATCAGCTTCGCAAACCTCCGTTACGCGAAGCGGAGCGCTGTTACAGATATATATCTTTTTTTGAACGTTAATTTCTCAAAATCCACTGGAGCACATATATTGAGACCTAGCAAAGGCACATCGGGCTACCAGTCCCTAATATTTTGCCAAGTTTCGTGCAAATCCATTCAGCCGTTCAATTATTATTATTATTATTTTTTTTTGCCCCGCGGGGCCCTTTTAAAACCTCCACATCAAACCTAGGGGGTCAGCGAGGATCTACTATGCCCCCTTATAGTTATTTCCCCCTTTGTTTTGACCTTCTCTTGTCTCTCGATCCTACCGAGAGACAAGATGGCGGCCGCTACGGACTGTTTGGAATGTTGACAGACGCCGGAGAACCAATCAGCTTCGCTTCACAAAGCTCCGTTGCGCGAAAAGTCCGCGAACCAGAGCGCTGCCCGGTCCGCTGTTACAGATATATATCTTTTTTTAAACGTTAATTTCTCAAAATCCACTGGAGCACATATATTGAGACCTACAAAAGGCACATCGGGCTACCAGTCCCTACAATTTTGCCAAGTTACGTGCAAATCCATTCAGCCGTTCGGGCTAAAAGTGAGGCCAACCGCCCTATGGAAAACTCAATGTTAAAAACACGTTTTGGGACCCCCATTTTTTCTCGGCCCCCACTGGACGAACCCCCCCCAAATTTTCAAGGGCTGCTCAGAAACAAAATGTGCCATTTTCCTGAAAATTTCAGCCAATTCCGTCCACAAACGCCAAAGTTATTAGACATAGAATTTTCAAAAAACCCATAGAGAAAAAATCCTAACTATATATACCTACTGGCGACCGCCAGTAGGTAATATACATATATATACATATATTATTAACAAAACATATACAATATTTTTACCATAGGATAGCAAGAGGTTTAAATGTACTGTAACGACTCCAGTGAGTGCAACAGAAGGGAAAGCGTTGGATAGCGTAGGGGTAAAAATTACTATTCCCACTCCAGAGAGTGCAACAGTAGGGAAAGCGTTGGATAGCGTAGGGGTAAAAATTACTATTCCCACTCCAGAGAGTCCAACAGTAGGGAAAGCGTTGGATAGCGTAGGGGTTAAAATTACGATTCCAACTCCAGAGAGTGCAACAGTAGGGAAAGAGTTGGATAGCGTAGGGGTTAAAGTTACTATTCCCACTCCAAAGAGTGCAACAGTAGTGAAAGAGTTGGATAGCGTAGGGGTAAAAATTACTATTCCCACTCCAGCGAGTGCAACAGTAGGGAAAACGTTGGATAGCGTAGGGGTAAAAATTCCTATTCCCACTCCAGAGAGTCCAACAGTAGGGAAAGCGTTGGATAGCGTAGGGGTAAAAATTACTATTCCCACTCCAGAGAGTGCAACAGTAGGGAACGCGTTGGATAGCGTAGGGGTAAAAATTACTATTACCACTCCAGAGAGTGCAACAGTAGGGAAAGCGTTGGATAGCGTAGGGGTAAAAATTACTATTCCCACTCCAGAGAGTGCAACAGTAGGGAAAGCGTTGGATAGCGTAGGGGTTAAAATTACTATTCCAACTCCAGGGAGTTCAACAGTAGGGAAAGAGTTGGATAGCGTAGGGGTTAAAATTACTATTCCAACTTCAGAGAGTGCAATAGTAGGGAAAGTAAATACTTCATAAATAAATATAAATAACATAAATAGTAATACCAATTACAAATTAATTAAAATATTTTACAATTGTATAAAATATATTAAATATTTATTTATAAATATAAATTAAATTTATTTAATTATAAAAATTACCTACTAATTACCTATTAACAATAAATTAATTAACAATTTAAAAATTAATCAATTCATTTTAATTACCTATTATATTTTAATTAATTACCTATTAATAATTGATTAACAATTAATTCAAAATAAATACCAATAAATAAATTAACATATTTAATTAATTATAATTAAATTACTTGCCACCCTATTCCCCTATAAACCCACAACCCGCTACAGAAAATAAATTAATGAAATTAACATATTTATCAATTATAATTACCAATTAATTTTTAATTAATTACCAATTAATAATTAATTAACAATTATTTCTAAATAAATATCAATAAATAAATTAACAAATTTAATTTATTATATTTAAATTACTTCCCACCCTATTCCCCTATAAACCCACAACCCGCTACAGAAAATAAATTACTAAAATTAAAATATTTATCAATTAATCAATTATAATTCCCAATTACATTTTAATTAATTGCCAATTAATAATTAATTAACAATTAATTCTAAATAAATATCAATAAATAAATTAACATATTTAATTAATTATAATTAAATTACTTGCCACCCTATTCCCCTATAAACCCACAACCCGCTACAGAATTATATTACACAAAAAATTAAAAATATTAACCTACCTTAAATTCGATATTTTTGTTGTCTATATTATGTCTAGTCGATATTATGTCCATTCTATAGTTTTGATTGGATATTATGTCCATTCTATTCGATATTAATTTTTTCTAGTCAATATTTTTGTTGTCTATATTATGTCTAGTCGATATTATGTCCATTCTATATTTTTTACTCGATATTGTGTCTAGTCGATATTATGAACTCGATATTATGACTATACCGTGCACTTCACTGACATTTGGAAGGTCTCACGTTAAGTATGGCATGGTCAGAAAGTAATGTAATACTATGCAGGTCATAGGGCTAAAACATGTCCCTTGTTCCCTTGCCTCCCCTCTCTACAGGCATTGAATGTTCTGGCAATATATTTTAGTCCTGATGATGATCCCTTATTAATGTAGGATCGAAACTCCGTTATTTGAATATTCCAATTGTGTATACTACATGAGGTCAGCTAGTTAAACCCCAAATTGCCACTAGCGCCTCCACTCACCTGATTGCCTGTATTTTGTGTACCCCCTGTTTTGTTTTGATTGTTATATGTATTGGATACAGGATTGTGTCCCACTGTATTAATGTTTTCTTCATTTTATGGTTATACGCTTACATTGATTAAATCAGTGTCCGGCTTTCCTATAGCACAGATTGTTGTCTATAATTGGCATCTTACTAGTATATTTTACTAAATTAAGGACCATTGTTGCTTACATAGATAACATACTTGGCTGCATACTGTCCATCAGGAATCATCTGGGCCAAGGAAGCCATAATGTATTCTGCAACTTCATGCAAGATCTCACTGGCAAAGGGCAAGTTGGTAATGGCCCAACAGACAAACAGCATTTACGACTCAGAAGAAAACATGTACATGCCAAAAGTATCAATCCTCTTGGACAATAGGTGTCTGTAGGAAAGTCCTAAAAAAGGGATGTTTTCTTTTTGTATTGTCCATTTTCAGATGCTTTTAAAGCTGCTTTTTCACCAGAGCTATTAAGCTTCGCGTAAATTCCTTTTGATCTACACCCAGTTACAATGTTTCTTTCTATGGCAATTGAAATATAGTTCAAATGCTGATCAATGTTATGTTATGTTAATTGGGCTCTTCTATAGCGCAACGGCTACTCACAAAGGAGTGTCCCGGCGCTTTGGCGAAGAGGACCTTTATTGGAAAGAAAACATAACTGGGATTAAAAGACTTCACAATTCATAACTAAAAAGCCAGGTTTTTAATGCCTTTCTAAAAGACATCAGACTAGGGGCCTGTCTAAGATCGAAAGGCAATTCATTCCAGGCACGTGGAACCAGGTAGTGAAACGAGCGCCCCCCTTGTCGAGTGCGTTTGATGGATGGAACGCGCATTTTGAGCAGGGAGGCAGAGCGAAGAGCTCTGCTCGGTTTGTACAGAGCAAGCCGTTTTCTAATATACCTGGGGCCCAGGTCGTGAAGAGCCTTATAGGTTAGAGTCAGGCTCTTGAACAGCACCCTTTTGGCTATAGGGAGCCAGTGCAATTCCTTAAGCAGGTTAGAAGTACTCGCTCGTCTAGGAAGACCGTAGATGGCCCGTGCAGCTGAATTTTGCACAACCTGAAGTCTCTTTACCAAATATTTAGGAAGACCTAAATAAAGGGCATTTACATAGTCCAAGCGAGACCCTACCAATGCTTGGACGATAACCCTGCGATGGTTCACGGAAATCAAAGGAAGAAATTTCCTGAGCATCCTCAGGATACCGAAACATTTCCCTGCAAGACTGGCTATTTGGGGTCCAAAAGTCAACTCATTATCTACAATGATACCAAGATTTTTAACCTTGGTACTAGCATTGGTAGGAGGGAAAAGATCCTGGGGCCACCAACTTTTCCAATTTGGTTCAGAGACACACCCGAAAAAAAGCAGCTCCGATTTATCGGAGTTGCATTTCAGGCCGTGTCTCTTGAACCAGTCAAAGACTGCTTCTAAACAGCCTCTGATACGTGTCCCATCAAACATCTCATTCTTGTTCTGGGTGAACAAGAGCTGGGTGTCATCAGCGTAAGACACGATCTGAGCGCCAAACGACTCCGCAACCTCTGCAAGGGGGGCCATAAAGATGTTGAAAAGCAGGGGGCTAAGAATAGACCCCTGAGGGACCCCCACTTCCAGGACTGACATAGCTGCGGAGTGAGGTGGCGCCCAGATCGTTTGCCGGCGGTTGGCTAGAAATGACTTAAGCCAGTTCCACACCGTCCCCCTAAGACCACAATCCCAGAGTCGAATTAGGAGAGTGTCATGGGGAACGGTGTCAAACGCCGCCGACAAGTCTAACATGACCAACATGGCCTTACCTCCCGAGTCTAAGACCTCTCTAATGGCGGTGGTGACTTCCAGTAAAGCGGTTTCTGTGCTGTAATTCGCACGAAACCCAGATTGAGTACTGTGCAACATGTTGTTATTCTCAATGAAATCTGAGATGGATCGGTGCACATGCCTTTCCGCCACCTTTGCCAGAGCAGGGAGGAGAGAAATAGGCCTATAGTTGGCGTGTATGATGGGATCCAAAGTTGGTTTTTTAATTAGTGGAAGAATAAGAGCACTCTTCCAAGCCTGTGGAACAATGCCAGAAGAAAATGAGGAATTTAGAATCGAGTTAATAGGACTATTTAGCACAAAGGCTATTTTATTAAGACAAGAGACCGGGCAGGGATCTAAAGGGGAGCCCGATTTCAATCAATAATTTCACACATTTTCACGTATTCCTGAGTAGGTCACATAAAAATATAATGTCCATGTCAAGAAAGGTACCAAGGCGTTTTTATAAATTTCCAAAATGTTAGATAAATAAATAAATATAATGGCAGTGGTCCAAAGATTTCCTTTAGAGCATGCCTCCGGAACTTTCGAATGCCAGGGTTGCTGAATACCACGGCTGCCTCATTTTCACTCCACATTGTGCCTGTTTCTTCCACCACCGTACATTTTCTATCCCTTTATCTCACTCTTCTAGGCTTGATTGTTTTTCAACTTTCTAACTTTGTCAATGTTTCCTGTCACTGATTTTTCCTTTCTTCTTTCTCCATTTCCTGCCTTTCTCTCTCCTATTATGGGCTAAAGTTTGAGTATGAGAAATAAGTCTTGGTCTCCAAATAGGAGTTCTGATGCCCGGCACCTGCAACCACAGCACAAACTAAGCCCTGCAGTTATACATAACGATGGGACCCATTCCTAGGAGAAAATTGATGAACCCATTTTTAATAAAAGTATTAAGAGAAGAAATGTCTTACCCTTTTCGTCATGGTCATCAAAAGAATACTTCAACAAGAAGAGAGGTAGGGAGAGTAGTATGACACTCTTAATCCCCGGTCATTCATTTATAAACAAAAAAAGTGTGTCATAAGGAGTAGGTTTTGCCACAGTAGGGAGCAACAAGCTTAAACTGTAGAGACGACCTCACTGGGACGTTTAAAGAAAGCCCTCACTCACCACCTAGTGATGACATGCTTCATCATCGGGCTCCACCAAAGAGACCGAGTGTCTCTTTGGTGTGCTGCAACGCCAGATCTACTGCGGAGCGGGATAGTGAGTTCAGGGCGTGTTGTGCAAAATTAAGCGGTGTAATTTTACCCGGCAATTCTTCAGGACTAAAAGTGTTCTATACCCTGGTGGTATGGACGCGCTAAGGCCCACCCTTACCTAGGGACGTGAAAGTGAAAATTAAACAAAATAGTGAAAAAGTGCGAAAAATTACCTCGCCATCGCGAAAAATTACCATCGTCCTCGGACTGGACCCTTCAGGGTCCAGTCCGAGGGCGATGCAGGTAGACTGAGGGTGCCAAGCGTCAAGGGCGGTGTGCCGAATACGCTCCCACCCCCCTCCTGAGACCCATGGTGATTTATTTCAACACCAGAAAAGTGCAGAAACCACTAAGTTGAAGCCTCCTAAACCAGGAGTTATTAGGAAGCCATTTATTCTTCCTAATTTTTCGCACTTTTTCACTATTTTGTTTAATTTTCACTTTCACGCCCCTAGGTAAGGGTGGGCCTTAGCGCGTCCATACCACCAGGGTATAGAACACTTTTAGTCCTGAAGAATTGCCGGGTAAAATTACACCGTTTCGATGGCAAGAAACATGTCGACTGATACATAGGAATCTACCACGCAACTTAATGTGGACTTCTTCCATACACATAATTTTAATCATTGTCTTAAGTGGTCATAGAATAAAAATTTCCTTTTGATACGCTACTGACTTTTTTATACCCTCACCACTCGTTAGCTTAATTATGCACAACACGCCCTGAACTCACTATCCCGCTCCGCAGTAGATCTGGCGTTGCAGCACACCAAAGAGACACTCGGTCTCTTTGGTGGAGCCCGATGATGAAGCATGTCATCACTAGGTGGTGAGTGAGGGCTTTCTTTAAACGTCCCAGTGAGGTCGTCTCTACAGTTTAAGTTTTTTGCATCAAAAGAATACTGCTCAAAACTTTGGTAACGGAGGTCAAGGGACCTTACGAATCTGGAAGGGTAGAGAGATCCTTTCGTATATCTAAGCTATGTGGGGATATGCACTCTTTAGAAACTACACAATAAACGTAAAGGTATCCCTGTTTGAAGAGACAAATTTCAGGAGGGAGGTTGATATGTGCCACAACCATATACCAACCTCAGTGAGATGTGGGAAAAAGAGAATTTTTTTTTTTTTAATTAAAAAAAATGTATCTTGCCCTTTTACCCCCCTCTTACTGAGGTGGTGTATAGGCGAGGCACATGTCAACCCCTCCTGAAAATTGTCTCTTCTAACAGAGGGATACCTTTATGCTTATTATCCAAAAGAATAAACATTTTAGAGTCTTCTGTGACAACGTATCCATAAAACATGGTCAATAATAGGAGTGCACAGTCAACCAACACTGAAGCTGGCACAAGGATGCAATAAAATGCACGCCGTCATTCTCAAAAGGTTGCCTCGAGCAACAAGGGTGGTTTTCTTGTCCTAGTTTACTCCTACTTCAGAAGCATGCTGAGGAGCCCCCGCCTCAAGTAACACCTCTACCAAAAGTAAACAAAGACGGCCTGTCCTACATGGATGCCAATAGAATAACCTGCTGATCTGTAATAAACTCTAACTTCCTTTAAATGTATAATCCCATCCCTTCTAATGTACAGCCTATATTCCTTTATAGCTCGGTCACACTAAAAAAAAACACAAATTAAGGTTAAATAGACAGGGTTCCAGAAAAGGTCACGGAGGTAGGGGGACATTTTCAGCAAAACTCCGAAGTTAAACGTGCGGGACTGTGAGGCTATGGAATAGATGCAACCAAAGAAGCCTAACTTCCAATCATAATTTTTATGAATAAATTAAATGCTAATAAAAAAAATCGTTTGAAACATTTTACTTCAGCTATTCGCTCTACTCATCTTTGAAGCCACCACAAACCTACTTGTTTCTGCTGGTTTACTGGCCAGAGCGGAGAATGTGAGGTACATCACGTAACAACTGATCACGCCAGACTGCAGAAGCCCAGAGTGGGGCTTGCCTAGAAAAGAAAGGAAACCGTCTTAGTACATAAACAATGTACGTGCAATCTGTCTAATGCAAATATAGCAGTTCTTGTTCGTGTGAAACTTGAAATGGATAAAATGACTAATACTGAGGCACACTAAAGTAGCAATGAGTTGGATACCGCAGGTAAACCTACTCAGAATATTCCTCAGAGTCTTGGCAGGAGTGTCCTTAAATTCGGATTTATGATTTTTTCGAAATCTAGTTAAGAAGGTTATGCTGCTTGCTGCAAAAGTATGCTGAGGGACAGCAAGGAAGGGGGTACAGCTAGAAGTTGTAAGGACGAGTATACTCAAGAGAGAGAACGCCACCAGTACCTGTCTATCTCGAATGACTGCGCTGCTCACGCTCTCCAAATGCACCAAGCTACAGTCACACACCAGTTGCATTAGATCATTATACAGCCAGAATGGAAAAATAGCCCACTGGTGAAGCACCAACAGGTACTTGCCCAATGGAGTGGTCTCTGAACTCTTTTCTCTCAACCTCCCTCTAGCAAGAGGGAACAGAACCAGCTTCAACATGGTACCAGGAAATGTTCTAAAGTGTAGCAGGATATTTCTAAAGGGGTGCGACTGCAGGGGCAGATCAATAGATCACTAGGCACAGAGTGACCTTAAAACAAAGAGAAGTCGGTACCAAGAATATGTGAATACACAAATTAAACCACGGAATGATTTAAACATGTGAGTATATGAGAAATTCAATACTGGAGAAATAATGCTTCCTTGTAGACGGAATGCAAAATATGTCAGTTGGAAAGCTGTTTTGGAAAGATGTTCTACCTTTTGGCCGATTTTAAGCAGAATAATCACTTAATATTTACAGAGTCGAGTATTTTTCCAGACGATTTTGTCCGTTTAGACACTCCTTAGATGTCTGGGCTTCAGGAGATATTCACTCATGTAATCTCTATAGGTTGCCATCATCAATAGCCTTTGTTAAACATTTTTTTTTTTTTAAATAGAAAAACAATCCTGAAATCCTGGGGCGGATGTATGATGGAACCACGCATGCCACTACCTTGGCTATACAATGCAGTCATTACAACGACCGCAACACTACCACCCAAGTCTTTACCACACATATGACTTTACAATGCATGCCTTTACAACGAAACTGCACTGTAAACGCATGTATGGTAAAGGCATATGCATGATAAATATATAACAGGTAAGTATTACTCCAATATATAATTAATATATATTGACACACACAAGCATACGCCTTTGCCACCCCAAAACCCATACCCACCCTAAACCCTAAAAATGTCCTTGCCACCCAAACACACACTAAATCCTGAAAAAATACCCATTTCCCCCCAAAAAAACAAATTCCTCAAAAAGCCATACGCTCTTACCCACCCTAAACCCTAGAGAAAACCTTTCATGTACTTACCTTTAAAACTTTAACAACGAATATGCCTTTACCATTCATCCCTTTACAACGAAATTCAATGTAATGGCATGCAACGTAAAGGCATATTCATGAAAAACACTTGTGTGGTAATGGCATGCGTGGTAGTGTCGCATGCGTGGTAAAGGCATGCGGGGTTCTTGCTTCATTGTAAAGGCTGTTTCTCTCCTGGGGAAGCAGTCGTGCAACTTCTATAAGATGCTTGGGATTGCTCACCTGAAGTGGAGAGCAGGGCAGTGTACAGCGAGATGGAAGAGAATCAAACTCAGAAAGATGTAGTTGGGAACAATGTTAACCAATTAATAGGACCCCTCGGTCTTGCCCCAGTAAGGGTGGACTGAGATAGTAGAGTAAGATACACCACCTCCTGCAAGAGTTACCACGTACCTTGATAGTATGTTACCTATGCAATAGCCTTTTGTTTTTGTAATTATTATATGCCTGGGAAGGTCTCTTCCCCTGATCACAGATTTACTACTGTCCATGACACAAGTAAATCTGCGATGAACGTCAGGGTGGGTAGTCCACTGGCTGCATAGAGCTTGCGAAGAACCACAAACAAGTGGGGATTCTCCAGGCATGGAACCTGTGTCCATCCCCATCCCCCTCCATAGTGGCACCCCTCCATAGTGGCACCCCCCCCCCCCGTAGCCCACCCTCAGCATATTTATTTATTCATAAAATAAAAAGGAGAAACTCCAATTCAGCGAATCACCAAGCTGAATCTGCCCTTGTAAATACTATTCTTTACACATTTAGGTGCATTAATAGCTCTGTGAATCAGACCGGGAGAGCCTAGCCAGATAGGGCACTACAACAAAAATATATATGTTTGAATTTATAAAGAGTGCAGTGCTTTCGAATATCAACACAGGCAAAGACGAGCACACCAAGATCGTCCATGTATACCAACTTGTATACTCCTGTATAGAGCTTTTAACACCAGTTCAGTGCTTGTAAAAATGGGTGCCCTGAGCTCCGCTGCCTGCCCCAGGGGCGAGTGGCCAAACTGGTACATTCCTACACCAATGGTGGGAATGCCCGACTCTTCAGACATATTGGGGAGGGTCAAGTCAGCACTGTCCTCAACATGCCACAAAACCACCAAAGTTTTGCCCCGCTTGTGTCTTCTAAATATCTGGGAAGCTACTGATTTGACGAGAGCCGAGAGACTATGGGTCTCCCTTGGCTGTATGGTATCGAAACGCAACGTAGCAAGAACCTGGAAGGGCGTACTTAAACCCAAGTTTTGTCACTGGGAGTCCGATATGGATTCAAGCATCCAGGAAGAGAGGGTGGTGTACGAAAGTAGAGGTTGCACACAAAAATGGACGAGGATTTGGGAGGTATGGAATGTGCGTAGAGGGATGATATGCACATCCTTTGATGACTTCTCCCCACAGTTGACGGACCACGGGAGGGAATACTGTCTATATCACTAAGTACTGCATGAGACACTTGTTTGAAGTAGTGATCAAATGTAACATCAAGTCGAATAATGTACCAATGAACGGAAACTGTTTGAACTTTGTCCTCTTTTGTTTTTCCCTGCATTTGTTTATTCAGTAAAAAAGATTTGTTAAAAACAAAAAGATCTTCCATGTATAAGAACATAAAGCTACAAAATCAAACAAATGAGACCGATCAAAAGTAATGTAATCTGTACTTACGCTTCATAACACAGGGAGAAATGGCCACCATGGACACCAAAAGGCACAAGCCACCATTGACACCGAGGAAAATCTTGTTGAGCAGGCAGCCGCTGGGGTGGGTGTAAAGTACGGACATCATAATAAGAGCTCCGACAGCAACAGAGTACAAGGACAGGATGACTATGGCAAGCGCTCCGTACCACAGTTTATTATGCGCCGTACCAGCAGTCCTGTTGGCAAGAGAGGATTATTTACAAACAACTGTAAATACATCACAAAGAAGAGCCTAACAAAACATTAATGACTAGGATAGATCATCATCACACGGAGGGTAAAGGAGAAGCTGCACTGGGAAGTCAGTCCAAAAGAAACCCGTCATGCTTTTCGTAATTATGTCTACGTCTAGCAAAATAGTCCGCAGGGAAACAAAAATAGGGCGCTACGTATTTCGATAGCACACTTTGGCCGAGTTTACGATTTTCAAATAACATGACAACTGCATTACACCTAGCAGAATAAAGCACTGACTCTGAGGTGTGACATCGGTTCGCCTAATCTTTAAAGGCCTCTTTGGTCGTTCGTCCTTAACTCACCACAAATGAAATTGAAAGCCGCCCACTGAACAATACCACTTGGGTGACTGCATTACTCACGAGAACTCTGCCACCTAGTAGCAAGACATGGACCACTACTCAAAGCTGGAAATGGAGATTGTGCAAGTAGTACATATACCAAGATTTGGCAAACCCTATACTTTTATAATGCAGCCTATGCGTGTCATCGATTAGATAAAGAGGCAGACGGGTAGGTGGAACACACATATTTTTATCCTACATTCTAGGTCTCTCCTATCCCCATCCAGTTGGTATATTCCAAAAGAAGAGAATAGGAGAAAGGAAGGTGAGTAGAGGTGCTACTGGGCAGTCAGAGACTTGGGCAATATGGTGACCACCTCACATCAACTGATTGGAGACACTGCCTCCCATCCTGAACTTTTCACCCACAAATTACTGATTTACGGTGATAGTGTAATTACTTTGATGGATGCAAATGAAGACTAGCTAGGATGCATTGGGCTAGTACTGGAAACAGTATCCATGTGACCTGGAGGGAGATGGTTACCCTATTGGGCAAACTGATTTCTAGAGACCTCTTGGATTAATGGCGCTTCACCTCATAAGGAAATATTGAGGCAAAAGATCATGGAGAAAACATGCGAAGAGGCCAAAGTAGCTTCCCTACATCTATCTTTGACAGGGAGATACCTCCTCCTGGGTGGCCAGTGCATAGACATTTGATGCAAGTTAGCTCCCTGTAGGAAATAGCAATAGGAGGGCAGAAGTCAATTGGACAATGGTAATTTGACCATGGTAATTTTTTCAGCAGCCTTATCTGCATCTACAGCACAGTATGAAAGTATAAAGTGATCAAAACAATGTACAATCTTAATTTTTTTAAGACAGAAAATTAGAATATGGCTGGTATTTATGGTGTTTAACCACATACGTGCTAAGGGACCCTTTCCGTATGGAGCTCCTTTCGTCACATTTGCGACTGTTTGCACTTCAACATCTTTTGACAAATTATAAATAGCATGTTTGGACGGTAAAGAAATCAATCCAGAGTTGGTGATTTACTCTGGAGGGCTCTGAGAAAATTAGCTGGAATATGACAAAATATACTTTGTCCGAAACTTGCGGTAAATGTTACAGTAAGAAAATACAAACAGTGTGCTCAAAATTTCCCCCCACTTTTTTTTTTTTACAAATGGGTCGTCATAATTTGCTATTTTTGATCTTTCTACTTGCTTGCAATTTGTAGAGAAAATAGGTGTGAAATAACAGACAGCTATACATTTCCTAAAACTAACAAAATTCTGACTTCAGTTTATGTGCATTAGTCAAGGTTTTCCAAAACAAACATCACAGAATTTACTAATTTGTGAATGCCAAAGGGTGAAAAACAGGCATTGGCAACAAAGTTTACATCTGTAACTACATGTGTTGAAGCCTGAGCTACAAAAGTAATTTCCAGTTAGGTTCCCTAGCTTCTAGTCACAGAGATAAGTAGATTTCAGAGTTCTTACAAACCTGTGTGATACCCAGTCTATATCTGGGCTGTGGCAACAGTTTTTTAATTGTGTATTAGCCATGCATCAGTTTAACAATGCACAATAAAATTAATAGAAATTCTTCCCAAGAATCTCAGGGAAGGACGAAAGCATAATAGTCAGGTGGCTTTCTGGAAATTCTGGATGGTAAGGAGCAGGGCCGGACTGGGAACGCAATCCAGCCCTGGCAACTGAGTCAGACCGGCAGCAGGTATGGGGTGGGGGAGGGGTGCGGGTGAGATTGTGTGCTTGTGTGCTTGTAAGAAACACTGCTGCTGCTGCTTTTGTTACAGGGCGACGATATTGCAGCACAGCAACAAAACCTTCCCTCTGTACCAAAACAGGCCCCCAATGGGCCAAAACCAGCCTCCACCCTTCTGGCCCACTGGGAACATTCCCGGTGCCCGCTGTGGCCAGTCCAGACCAGGTAAGGAGTATTGGACCTGGCACTTTTTGCAGGGTTACCCCCATTTTTTTGTCTTCTGTTGCTGAACCTGTTTTGTTTGCATTAGTACTCTTTTCACTTTTTCCCTGCTAACTAGTGTTAACACTGCTTGTGCTTTTTAAGTTCCTAGTAAATGGTACCACATGTACCCAGGTCCTGTATATTGAATGCTTCTGGTGGTCAGCAGCAGTCATTGTACCACCCTCTAAAGTAACCTTTAAAAACGTGTCTTAGGTCTGTCACTGAAACCTGTAGCGCAGCTTTAACCCCTTCCATGCTCATGACGGAACGGTTCCGTCATGAGCGTCGGTTGAGCTGTGCTCATGACGGGACCGTTCCGTCATGAGCCCATAGGCTCATTAGAACCTTCAGCACAGCACGAAAATTCGCGCCGTGCTGAAGGGGTTAAAATGCCACTTCAACATGGCAAAATAAGTCTTTTGCAAGGTCTAAACCTTTCTTTATAATACTCATAAGTCACCCCAAAGTTGGGCCTAAAGGCTCATAAGGCAGGATGCATTGTAATTAAAAAGCAGGACATGTGAACCTATGTTTTACATGTCCTGGCAGTGGAAAAGTCCTAAAGTACTTTTTCACTTGTTATAAGGCCTATCTTTCCCTTTAACTATAACTGGGTTACCTTATTACATTTAATAAGTGCTAACTTTAGATTGGGAGTAGAAAGATGTAATTTAAAATCCTCCCCGAAGGTAAAGTCTGATTTTAAGTTAGAATTCTGATAGTTGGCATTTTCTTGTCCCAGCCATATGTGCCTTCTGTCAGCGTCCTGAGTCACGTGACTGTCAATGGCTCTGGTGTTGGGGTTTGGGCATTGCTTCCAGACAGTAAGAAACGAGGGGCTTGGGTATGGACAGGATAGGCAGGGGTCAGGGGAGGGGCTGTACCCAGCCTCATTTACATTTCAAAGGGCTTTTGCCTCCTGCACACACAAAGGGACATGACAACAGGCATTCCCTGCCTTTAGTCACCCCCAGACAGTTTGGAGTCTTGACATGGGAAGAACTTTCCAGAACCAGATGTGGGGTACACGAAAGGGAGTCCCCCCAAAAAACACAAAGGCTGACACCACGTATAAATATTGGACATCCAGAGCCACTCATCAGAACACTTCTGGACCTATGGAAGTTACAGAAGAAGGACTGCCCAGCTGCCAGTTGGCTGCCCTGCTGCTTGAAGGATTGACTTGCTGTCCGAGAAGGAAGATTGGAGTTGCTTGCCTCAGGCCACTCAGAGTGACTAGAGGGATCAGTTGGTAGACCTCATGTGTGAGCTAAAAGCACACAAAATCTTCAAAGGCCTCCGAGCAACTGGCTAGCTGATCTGCTGTAACTGTACTTGTCTGAACCCTGCTGGCCTCTGCTGGGGTGAGTGTGAGGTATATATTTGTTCTTCTTTCCTCGTCGCCGCTGTTGTTGCTAGATCCCTTACAACCCTTCTCCTGTGCCGCTGCTTGCTCGATGTTCCTTGCCACTCTCCTCCGCCACCCCTATTGCATGCCACAGCTTTTTTAATTTGAGAAAAACATGATCAATGTTAGAAATTTCTAGTCACCCAAATTGGAAAGAAATGGGAAATGTAGTTGGTGAGTAAATGGTGCCATCATCCAGTTGTGCCAGGATGCTTGGCTCCTTACGTTGTTTCCTATTCTATTGTTAGGCAAACAAGAACTCCTAGTTCCCAGGGGACATGTCAGGTCACCCAAATAAAGTGTGTGTGGTAGAACTAATACCCCCAATCCGCTCTACAATGGCATATAAAATTCAGGTGGTGGCTAGAAGCCAGACCAAGGCATACCTTTTGCTAGGATGACTGGCTCCCTAATCAGTTTTCCCCCCTTTTGGTAACAATTGATTCTTGGTACCCAGAGGGTATTTCTGGTCTCAGCAGAGGTCAAAGCGCCCGCACTGGTGAACAAAAAGTTTCATATTTCTTGACAGATACCATGAGGTCAAGGCTTCAGATAAAAACACACCAGGGCTCATAATACAGACAGGAAGCAATGGCCCTGTTAGTACGATAGCTCTCCTTTATACAGATGCGACGGACACACACACAGGGACAGTGCTCCCTAATCTGATGAATGCGCTGCCATCACGGTAGGCGCAAACCTGCGCTGCCTTGGGGGCAGCACATTCAGTGAAATATGGAGCAGCTGCTTTAAAGCCACTCTGTCTCTCTGTGCAAGCAGGTTGCCGTCAGCACTTTGAGAGGAATGTGATGTGCTCCCACAGATGTGTGCAGTGAGTGACTGCACAGTCTGCAGAGGAATGTCTGGGGGTTTAGGAGACCCTCTTTCCGCCTACAGATGGCTGCCCTTAAGTGGCGCTCTCTGCCAGTGTGCCTCCTAGGGGCATGTTTGCCTCTGTGCCCACGTCTACAATACTGCGTGGGCGCAGAGGCAAACTGATTCCCCCATTTGCTGGTGCCATATCCCCATGCAAAGAAGGAAAGGCCCTCAATCATGCTGGTGCTTAACATGCTACGCTATGCACCAGTGCTATCAGTATTGCAGAAGGAGCTGCACACGCATTTGCATCCCCTTAAGTCAATCCATAGTGCCCCCACGCCACACAAAGCTGGTGCACACACCTTTTGCGCCTAGTGGCACTATGTATAATACGGCCCCACATATCACACATATTAATTCCATTCAGCGTAAAGTAATGTGGCAATGAACTCACCAATTTTTATTCCACTTGTGTGCAAACTCCACTAGCAGCATGAGCTGAATGAATAAGAACAAGAATCCACCAGCAGCGCCCACATATCGCCATGCTGCATAAAAGAAAAAGCCAGTTTTGAGATCTTTTATTAGGTACCATTTTGATTTTACTAGATAAAGTGGTGGAATTCCCAGTAGAATGTCAAGCTTTAATAAATCAATTACATTTAAGTAGTTAATAATGTAACTGAGTTTGTGATACTTAAAACCTGCACAAGAAGGTGGCACTTGCGGACATTCTGTAGCATCTATCCTATGACTTGCCATCATCCCAGCTTTCAGGACTAGAGGATACCATTTTCTCATCCAAGAGTGGAGCTGATGATACAACAATAGTCCCCCTAAACAGATGACCCACAACTATCCATTGGCTAGCATCTTTAATCACACTCTGGCCATACTTCATTAGCAATTTCAAATAGACGCATCTCAACCTCCCCGTGCTTCATACCATTGTATATGCTAGAGGGGAAAGGCAAAGGCTGAAGGAAATGCAATGTCAGGATGAGGTTGAATGAAATGGAGTTTCACTCCATGTATTTCCAGGGACTAGGAGTGGTTCGTCACCAAATCACCAGCCGCCCATTTCAGACCTCTTCCCTTTGCTGTGTGTTGGCCGCGCTTCCCGTAAAAAGCACAACATAAAATGTGGCCTGTGATTTGCTCCAGAAGAACTGGATTTTGCCTCAAGCGATGGCTCATTTTATAGCTGGATCACTAGTTAAGAATGTCCACATTAATACCAGTAAACACGAAGTCTAGTCATAGCAAGTTCCAAATAATAAACGCATGCTTCGTGCCAATGTTCTTAAAGAAGTCATTTTTTTCCTGACAAATACATGCTTTGCTTTTGGCTACAACAGACATTACTAGTGTTCATTTCTGTTCAGTGCAATAGTGTATGGACTCCTCACTTTTGAAAGTGCTGGGTTAAATCTTACCAAACTAATATCTTGTTAGCTCATTCTCTACAGAATAAATTCATTGTCACTCTCCATGCATTTTCTATTAATAAAATCTATTAATAACCCATTTTTACCCCCAAGTAGACTAAAGTAGTTTTGTTTTATTTACCTTAACCCCTTTAACATTTTTTTTTTACACATCTGTTTATTGGTTTTTCTTTTACATTTATGGTTTCATTGCACTTTTACAACATCATGGTAACTCAATATATAGACTATAAACAGCCACAAACAAGTGGGCGTGTGCCTCCACTCCCTCTGGTAGACATACTTTCATGCGTTTCCCACTGATCATTTAGCTTGTGGTCGTTATGTACGATGTCTCATCGACTGAGATTTGGTATTTACGTCTGTGTTGCATTATCTCATGCCCAAACGATATGCTACGCTTGTATCAATCAGTAAGTCGTCTAGAGCAATAACAGTTCTGAAAGTTAACATGGGTAATGGTTAAGCGATGCAGAAATGAGTCCCTCCTAGGATACAATCCCCCGCTCCACACCCCTGGCATATCCAGCAGCGTTTTGATGTTTCTGCCCAACATTCGTTTATAGAGCTATTCATACATTTGATCGGTTATTTATCTATGTGCTCGTTAGCACCCAGTGTCTATAGGACTAATGAGACTGGCTAGTCTTGCCTACCAGTGTCCCGCAGCCCATGCCTTCATATGCTTTCCCCCCACCTCCACCAGTTAGGCTGCTGCGTTATTATGGTTCAGGCATAAATGAAATAGTGAGGGCTGGTCGATGGGGAGCGGAGATCCCTGGAAATGAGGTCAATCGCGTGCAAGGGCTCATTTCACTTTACAGCTACCAGGCTCTCCATGCCCCGAAGTGTGCTCTATATAATGTCGACTGAGTCCTAGTAGGGGAGGGCTGAGGGGTGGTCTAGGTGTCATTTGTGGATGCACCTCGGAAGTCATGTATAATGGCTTCCCATTGTGCCACAAAAGGATCCTTGCGAAGCCTTCGGGCGTCCTCCGTTCGCAGCCCCGCTCCAGCCGCCCTAGCCCACACTAGCAGCGACTGTCTCCAGGCCAGCAGGGCTGGTGAATAAGGCCTCTTCCACCTTCTTGTGAACAGGTGCTTAGCCGTCAGCATGCCGAGGTCTAGGAAGCAGGAGGTGACCTTCCGCTTTATACCTATAGGGTAGGGATGGAGTATGCATTCCTCCCACGTACATGCAAGTATGCGGCCAGTGCATGTCGCCAATGCGTCACTGACCTGCTCCCAGTAAGTGCTCAGCGACGGGCAGGTCCGAAGGATATAGAGGAGGTCAGTGTCCAGCATTTGACACCTGGGGCACTCTGATCCGTTCGCTTGTAAATTGTGTTAATTTTTGCTGGGGTGAAGTATGCTCTCTGGATCATGTAATGTATGAGTTTAAAGCGCGCATTGCATGGAACATATTCAGGGTTGTGTGCTATCTCAGTCCATTCCCTGACTTTGAAAGGACGACCTCGATCAGATTCCCACTGCTGCTTAAGTGGTGGTGTGAGTCAGCAAGCCATTTAGTAAGGTGCCTGCCCCACCCCATGACATGCAGGTATTGGATGGTCAGGTGTGCAGGTATTTCCGAGGACATGTTCCCCCATGTGTCCCTAAAGCTCGCCAGGAGGGAGCGATGCAGGAGAAAGCGGCCAGGTGGCAGGTCATTCAGTTCTGCGAGCACTTCATACGGCAGTAGCACACCATCTTGGTAAAGATCCCACAACATCTGAACCCTTGTCTCTAGCCATGTTAATAGCTCTGCGGTCGACGCAACACCTTCTCCCCACAGGGTACCACACAGTGGCAGTGCCGGTGCATAAGACGACACCGTGAGTGTAATGTATAGACGTCTGCGAAAGCATTTGTGTGCGACTTTTAGGAATAGCTGCCCAGGCATTCTGTGCTTCGCTCAAGGGCGGAACAAATGAAGAATGCAACCCAGCGACCTAGGTGGGTCAACGGCAGCAGTGTTTAGTTTTAGTCCCGCTAGCCATCTTGCCACCCATTGTAGCTGTGAAGCCAGGTAGTAATGCTCCGTGTTGGAGACAGCCAGTCCTCCACTGTCTGTTGGGAGGTAAAGTTTGGCCAGGGCTACTCTGCATCTGGAGTTACTCCAAATAAACCCATCTCCCACTCGATCGACCGGAATTGGGAGGGTGGGAGGTAGAGGAGCAAATTAGTGCAATAATATAGCAGCCTGGGGAGCGCTACAATTTTCAGCAAGGCTATCCTACCCATCACAGTGTACGCCCGACAGTCATCTGTGATCTCAGCGCTCTGATCGCCCTTCCCAGTTTGCCCTCTAGGAGGTCATCTTGGCAGTGACAGATTCTGATACCAAGGTAGTAAAAGGTGTCGGGCTGCCACCTGATGCTATACCCGCTGAGGGCAGGTACTGATTTCGGATGTCCACGCACAAAAGGGGTAGAGACCAGACTTACTCCAGTTTACCCCCAGTCCAGAAAAGCATGGGAACTCCGCTAATGTTTGGGATAGTCCTGGTGTGATTAGGCGCACATTCCTGAGATACACCAAAATGTCGTCCATGTAAAGTGAGGCCATATGCACCCCATCTCTCAAGGGAATCCCCCATTCTACCCCCCGTCCACGGAGCTCCACCGCCAACGTGAAGAGGAGCGGGGACAGTGGGCAACCGTGTTGGGTGCCCCTGCCTATACGTATAGGCGCAGAGAGGTGCCAGCCTGTCTTTACTTGCGCTGCTGGTTCTGTATTTAGCAGTTTGATCAGGATGAGGAAAGGTCCCATGATGCCATATTTGGCTAGTATCGCGAAGAGATACCCCAACTTCAAGGAGTCGAAGGCTTTCTCCAGGTCCAGCATGAGGCACACCGAGTGTGGCCACTGCTGCAGTAAGTAGGTGGATACTCTGAAGCAGTCGCGGCCGACATGACTCCTGGAGACAAATAAACGTACCTTCCCTGGTCCCGTGTTTTCCTGAACAGGAAGCAGGCAGAGCGAGCAGCCTCCCTCCCCTTCCCTCTCCTAAGGCAATCACAATGCTGCAATGGCAGAGTTATGATTAGTTGGGAGGCTGACCCCACAGGAGTATATGGGGAAGCCTTTTTCTCCATGTAGGCTGCATGCAGCCTTCATGGAGAAAATGCATAGTGCGTATGACTGGTTTGGTCGTCCCTGGGGCCGACCTAACAGTCAGCACACTCAGAGTGGGCAAGCCACTCCTCCCCTGGACTCCAGCAGGTCCGCCCAACCGCCCGCCCCAAACCAGGCATATCCCTCTGCTTTCTCGCAGTGCGAGAAGCAGAAACATAAAATGGTAGTTTTACCATTTTATGTTTCTGCTTCTCGCAGTGCGAGAAAGCAGTGGGCGAAGCTCCTCCGCCCTAATGGAGTAGCAGCCCCTGCTCTGAAGAAGCGCCTAAGGTTTAGTGAAGTGTTACAAGATGGGACAAATCCATTCTGGTTGTGATGAACTAGAGCTGGCACCAGTGGTTCCAGTCTTTCGGCCAGTATTTTGGCTAAGATTTTCTAGACCGTATTTACGAAGGCCAGTGGGCGGTATGATCCAGGGTCATCAGGATCTTTGTCGGGTTTGGTTAGGGAGACTAGCAGTGCTTCGGGAGGTTGGCAGGGAGTAACCTGGTTTTAAGCACCTCTGCATATAGTGCATGTAGTTGCGGAGTGACCGTGGGCGCATAGGTTTGGTAATTCTCAAGACGGGAGTCCATCTATGCTCGGCGTCTTACACGCACGTAGTCAGTGATCTAATGGTCTCTCATTTTGTCTAGTGAGATGGGCACTTCTAGATCCGCCAATTGCACTCAATTCAAAGTGGGAAGTCTTATTTGAGAGAGGAAGGTGTCAAGTTGTCCACCCTCAGAGACTGTTTTTGATGTGTATAGGGTTCGGTAATAGCTGGTCAATTCTGCATGTGTTTCCGTTTGTATCTGCAGAAGGCAACCCGCTCCATTTCTGAGTGTGTGGATGAGGTGCGTTACCTGCTCCTACCGTATGAGCCACGCCAGTAGATGGCTTCCACGGTCCGAATTTGCGTGCAGGTTGCATGTACTGCGTAACTGACACATCTGAGGTGCTCCCGTAAGTCCGCTAGCTCCCCACGCTTCACCTTTAGTTTCCGTGCGTGGCTAGACATGCCACCAGCTCCACCTCCAGTTGCATCAAGTCCGGTTCTTCCCTATGGCTGCACTGAGTGCTTGCGCATGTTCCAATTAATTCTCATGCATTTGCCCAGGACAGTCACATTGAACGCCTCCCATTCAATCAGATTATTTCCTACATTCACTTCAAAGTATTCGGCCATGGCAAACAATACTGCCTCTCGGAATGGCACATCTACTAGGATGGAGGGTGGAGGCGTCACAGGGATATGGCCTACTGCGGCCGCTCCTGTTGCACACATAAGCAATGTGAGTTATGGTCAGAGTGTGTGCTGCCTAATACTCTATATGGTCGACCTTGAGGTGTTATATCTGCGACCCTACGTTGCAGACATGCAATCCGTTAGGGGCTAAGTAGTGGGAATACACTCTTGCGTCTGGATTCCAGTTGCGCCACAGGTCCTCCAAGGACCAGTGATTCAGCCATTCCCCCAGTGCTCGAGCGTTGGATGTAGAGTGCATGCTTGACAGAAAGGAGGGATGGGAGAGCGGTCCAGGGTTGTGTCATTGACCACGTTAAAGTAGTTTCCCAGCAGCAATGGGACTCCACTCCATTCCCCTAGTATTGGCAAAAGGGAGCGGAGAAAGGACACCTGCTCTGAGTTAGGATCGTATATCGCTCCCAGCACTAGCTGCGAGCCATTGAGTTTAGCTTTTATTAACACGCATCTCAAATTGGGGTCTATCTTCGTCTCCTCCGCGACAAAGGGAGGCCCAGCCAGTACCCAAATCAGAGTCCCTTTAGCCTTGGACAAGTACCCCATGGCGAATATCTGTCCACACCAACGGCGTTGCAGGCGGTCTATCTCCAGGGAAGTCAGGTGGGTCTCCTGTAGGAGTGCAATATGAGTCGACCTGTGCTTAAGGTAGGCGTATATTGAATACCGATGTGGAGGGGTGTGCATGTCCCTCACGTTCCATGCTAATATATTTATGTGGGAAATCGCAGGTGTATTGCTTTATGTTGGATGCGTCTCTGTGTCACCTGTAGTGACACAAAGACACATCAATAAGGAGTGAATTGGGAAAACACCCAACCAGGTAGAACATGTAAAACATTAACAGAACAGATATGTAGCAAGGATTCACCCAAACTGATATGCCAAGGTCTGGCAACATATTCAAACCCCTTGATTGTAATAGGGGATGCATGCACCATTTACAGTGCAGCGAGTCAGGCCCTGTGTTACCTGCTCCCTTGTGCCTGTGTACTGGATGTGGTCAGTGGGTCAGAGCCAATGCAGCCATCAATTGCAACCTGCTAGTTCAACAGTTGTGGACCTGTCAGGCCCATGCCTGTCCGAATGTCGCTTATCGTCAACTCCTGCAGTGTTGTGTTTTGTGGGCTATCAATGGCTCGGGAGAAGACCCTGGCTGGGTAGCGCCTCAATCAGATAATGTTGTCTGCTGTTTGCGGTGTCACGTCTGGCAGCTTCAGTGTCTGTCCCTGATGTGGGCCCAGTCGAGGAGTCATCGCTGTTTGTGTTCCTGGCGGATTCGTTTTCGGGCTCCATGGTGCAAGTCTGTGTTAGCAGTGCGGATGCAGCAAACAGAATCAAGGACGTGGCACTGCCCTATATATTTGGTTAAAGGCTCATTCGGAGTCCAAACATTTTTGTTAAGAAATCAATGAACAATACTCTGAGCTCACTTTCAAATAGGGGCCATTCAAAGAAGGTTCAAACACGGAATACAAAAATACATCTTTTTATTTTCAGAAAAAATCATACAGTATACATGCCCTGATGAAGGTGCGGCCATAGATCGGGCCAAGCACTGAAACGCGCGTTAGCGTGTTGATATTCGATCCTGCTAATACCATCAACATTCTTCCCAGCGATGCACTGAGTTGATGTTGCAGGATATTTCCAGTGTATTTCTGTATGATTTTTTCTGGATGTGTAAATAATGTATGAGTGTTTGTATGGGTAATGAAAGTGTAGAAAACTGTTAGGATGAGAATGGAAGAATGAATGGGATACATGGGGCGCGCCATGGAATTTTATGTGATTTAACCATCACAAATTTTGTATAAAAATATCATTTGATTGAGAAATATATATGAAAATAAAAAGATGTACTTTTGTATTCCGTGTTTGAACCTTCTTTGAATGGCCCCTATTTGAAAGTGAGCTCAGAGTATTGTTCATTGATTTCTTAACAAAAATGTTTGGACTCCGAATGAGCCTTTAACCAAATATATACAGGGCTCGACAAATCCACTCGCCCGCTCGCATTTGTGAGGGAGAATGGATGAGGACGAGCTATTTTTAGGTCCTACTCGCCCTTTCTGGCGAGTAGGAAATCAAATTAACTTTTGTCTTCTGTCTTTAAAAACAGAGCAAAAGTGACAAGATTACACGATTTAAAGGCATTTTTATTGCTCACAAAGGAAATGAGCAATAAACATGCCTTTAAATCTTGTTATCTTGTCACTTTTGCTCCGTTTTCAGAGACGGAGGTCAAGTGGGTTGGAGTCAGGTCGAGGGGATTTTCCATGGTACTAGACCTGCAGGACTAGTACAATTTTTCGGATTTGTCGAGCCCTGATATAGGGCAGTGCCACGTCCTTGATTCTGTTTGCTGTTATTTCCCCTGCCGGTCTGCCCTTCATCATTTCCAGGGGGCCCCTTTTTCTATAGCAGTGCATATGCAGTCTGTAGTGCCTTCCTCCGCTCTGAAATCCTCTCCTCTAGATTAGGCACCGCTACGGGTGGTCCAGGTCGGCGCGTTCGTTCCCTCCACCCATGTCAGCAACCACCAGTGTTCCCGGGCTTTCTCTCAGTGACGACAGGACAGGACCCCGCAGTTGCGTGGCCCGCAGTTTCCATCCAGTCCCAGACATCTTCCGGACTGTCAAAGAAGTGGGTCATTGTGTTATCCACCACTTGCAGGCGTGCCGGGATGAGCAGCAAATGTCATATGTTCAGTTCACACAGTCTGCGTTTGACAGCTAGGAAGGAGTGTCTATTCTTCCGTACAGCTAGCGTGTAGTCAGGGAACAGCATAATCACGGCATTGTTAACCTTGATCTCTTTTAGGTGGCGGGCTTCATGGAGGATGCGGTCACGATCTCTGTAGTTAAGGAGCCTAATAAGGAATGGCCTGGGGCCCGCACCTAGAGTGGGTCTCCACAATGGGACTCAGTGTGCCCGTTCAACTGCGAATTGTGTGGATAGTCCCACCGAAGACTATTTCCCTTATCCAGGCTTCTGTGTACGTCACTGCGTTGTGGCCCTCCACACCCTCCGAGAGCCCAACCACTGGGATGTTATTCCACCGTGTATCCTCTGCATCTTCGACACGGTCCTCCAGAGCGCTCCCCGGCCCAGAAGTCCTTGTAATGACATGGAGTTTTCTTGGGTGACTGGCTGCAGTTCCTCCAGCTGTTGCTCGGTGTTACGCTGCTTGTCCGCTGGTTTGTGCTGGTCAGCCCTCCACCGGTTAAAATCCATGGTGATCCTATCTATTGTGCCCTTAAGGGAGGTCCTCGTGCTTTTAAGCGCCACACCAATCCTCTTCACTGCCGGCAGTACACTGTCTAACTAATCGTTCAACGATGTGCCAGTGCCTGTCGCGGCTGAATGCATGCCTCCTGTTCCAGCATGTCTGAAGCCGATCGCAAGTGTCCCGTCACCATTTGTTGGGCGGTGGGCATTTGCTGTGTGCACCCCGCCTGTTAAGAGTGATTCCTGTGTTCCCCGGGAGGCTGGCTATATGTCACGTCTGAGGCCCATCAGTATGTACAGACTGGGTATGGACTGGCTCATGAGTCACTTGCTGGGCCCCTGTGCTGCGTGGCGGTCTCTAGAGAGTGCCTCCTGCTCCGCTTCGCCACAGGGACTACTGGTAAAGGTAGCGTGGGCTCACTGGTGAGAACGTTGTGCAGCGAGAGGCAGGCGTGTGGCGCAAAGGGGAAGGAGCAACAAGTCACTGGAAGGGCGGCCCATCCAAATGGTGTCCAACTGACTCCCCCTCCCACACAGTCATGAGGCTGGCACACTCTTCCACTCAGACCCCCTTGCCGGCTGTCTCGGCTCTGTGTCTTTAGGAGGCCTGGAGCCTGCCCGCCCAGGATCTACAGGTCGGCCTTGTGCCACTTTCAAATAGCCAAGTGTTCAGGCCCTACCATTCCCCATCACCAACTGCCCACCTGGCCAGTATAATTGCTATGCTCCCACATTCTTTTGTTGTCTCTTAATGTCCATACAGCTGCGCTTGGTCTCTGAGCCCTCCTCCGCTAGGTCTGGGCCCAGGCACCCCCGACCCCTGGGACAGCGCCAGGCGACCCCCTAAGAAGAGGGTGTGTCCTCAACCCTGCAGTATGTGGGGCAATGCAAGTTCTCTTCCCACTGCAGCGCGAGACCTTTGCAGGCAGCGTCAGGCTGCTCGCGCCCATAGAGTTGCCGATACTGTGTACCGCACCTGCCGTCCAGTCCAGCCCTGCACCAGGGTGGCATGGGCTAAGAGTCGGGCCGTCTCAAGGAGATGCAGGCAGAGTGAGCAGCGCCCGCGGGTGATGTCCACAGCAGCTCAGTTCGCACGTCTTCGGGCAGGCAGCTGCACCTCCCCCCCCTCCTTTTCTTTCCTGTCTTATTAACATTTTCAAAGTAAAATGTTTCTGGATTTGTGACATTAAACCCTGAGAAGTATGGACATTTTTCATAAAATGTTTTTGAGTTACCCTTTGGTGGCGTTGGACAATGTTCCCATTGATTATAAGAAAAAAACATTTCTAGGATTTGCAGATTTGTGCAAATAATGATGGCCATAATGATTAAAACAATACATTTGTTCATAATCTGATGAACCTTGTAAGTATTAATGTTTTGTAAATTTTGCTGACATTTCTAAGTCTGCCATCATGTTATTAACTGTCTCAAAGTCCCAATCATCAGAAAATATGCTGGGTGAAACAGTCGCTCAACGAAACCTTAAATTGGTGTGGAATCTTCAACAGCTCTACAGGACCATTAATGTCATAATCAGTTCTGTCCCATGCTATCCCACCAGGTAGAGGAACGGCTGTTATGTTTACTGACGACTGGTCTCTTTGATCACAATGAGAGGATTTGTGTGGCTTCAGGAGCAAGTTGATGTTCTTACTTGCTGTGTCCATTTTACTATAATTTCCATCTATCAGCTTTCCCAAACGAGAACGAGCCATAGTAGGAGAAAAAGTACACCTAACACAATCCAAAATTCAACCCATGGTGAACCAGATATGTATTTGAAAGCTGGTGACAAAGTTCTGTTACTTGTTCCTTGAAAGTTTTATTAGCTGGCGTTGTTTAGGGCTCACTGGGATCCTCAGAAAAGGTATCAAAGTTGATGAAATAGCCAGAGGCAGTTCTGTCAATTGTTGGTATCACATCCAGATTTTTTTTAAATCGCTGGAGCTGCTTGGTCCCTCCTTGACATGTTAGTATAGTCAGATGCTACATCACTGTAGACAGGAGTTTCTTAACGAACTGTTATTTGGGTTTCAAGAGGCACACGTTCCATGGCTTTGTTGCATAGTCCTTCTTTTCTCACTGCAGATTCTTCTGAAAGGTGAGTCTTTCAGTTTGAACCTCTTGGATAGTAGCAAGATTTGGTCGTCTGCTACTTCTTTGGAGTTCACTGGGCCTGCTACTTATTATCGGCTACATGATGTAGTTTCACCAGGTCGAGCGATACGAACCTATTCTCCTTTCTTCCAGCAAGGGGCGGCAGTAACACTGTTCTTGAGCTGTGGACTGCTAGTACAGGTACTGGTTTTCTGTAAGTAGGCCCAAATTCCTTCTTATCCGTGATTTTTCCTCTGACTAGATCCCCAATCTTTGGAATCCAGACAGATCTTGCTGGGACAGGTGGTTTTCTTCAGTGGTCGTTTGCTTCTGTAATGTGTTGCTTAGACTTCTTCGTGTTTCATTTAAGTCCTGCAAAACAGCCAAACGGGCTTTGATATCAAAGGGTTTTTGTTCTGCCACTGAAGTATGACGATCGAGGTCTTCGACAATCATTCTAGTACCAAAAAGAATTTCATATGGAGTGATTCCACCCAGAGAATTTCTTGGCAGATTGTTAAGACTACGTTGGACACTTATTTGATGTTTGACCCACCCGTCACCTGAGCCTAATACCCTAGCTGTTATAGACTGCTTTAGGTCCCGGTTTTTTCTTTCCACTACCAAATTTCCCTCGGGATGGAATGGACTTGAGTACCGCAATGCAATGCCCAGATTTGCCATGGCCTCCTTGTAAGCTCGAGAGCTAAACACAGGACCCTGGTCAGAATGTAGCGTGCCGATTCCGTATGTGCCGATAAAGACTCGCAAATCATTTATAACAGTTAGAGCGTCAGCCGAGCGCTGAGGCCACATCCAAATGAATCTTGTCCTAATAGTTGTGGGACCGCATTCGTTCTTGGTGACGTCTGCGTGTAGAAAGTCTAATGCGGTCTAACAATGGTGTCTGTACTGGGCTGGCTACACTGTAGTCAGGCATCTGGTGGCTTTCTGAGCTATGATCTCTGTAGCAGTGATCGCAATTAATTCCGAATTCGTAAATGTGGGCATTCATCCCTGGCCACCAGTACGTCTCTTAATTCTAGTAGAGATTTTGAGATCACTTGATGTATCGGACCCTCTTCATATGTGCTTCCTGTATCAAAGCGTTACCTGTTTGGAATTACCCTATCCCCCACTCCAGGGATTCGAGCAAAAGGAACGGAGTTAACATCAATTATGTATGCATATTCTAGTGGATAGTTTATAGGTAACGCTGCACCACTGCCTTTGCTTGTGGCATTGAGAGCTAGCATTGTTTCGCCATCTATTTTTGTTTCTGAACGAGTGCTTGCAGCTACGGAAGCCATTTGCACAGCTGCCTCTGCGGCTTCATCAGCCAACAAATTCCCTGCAACGTGAACGCCATCACACTGATGACTCAGTGTATGGATCACGTGAGTCTTTTGTAGTTCTTTCTGTAATAGAACTACTTGTTCCCCCAAAAAAATGTATGCTTGATTGTGCCACCTTTTGCCTCTTTGAAACCGTTTTGAACCCAGTTCTGCAAGTATTCATTGTAAGACTGGACGCAGTAATACGAATCGCACACTATGAGTGTGGGGAATTTGTGATCGGTATTTTCCAGCGCCATCTTGAAAGCCTGTAGTTCAGCTCGCTGACCTGTACAGTCTCCGAGAGATTGTGTTTTTGTGACCATAGGTCTGAATTTATCATCGCGCCAGCGACCTTTAACAATCGCACACGCTGCACTATAAGCTTGTTTACCCCCAATTGCGGGCTGTGCTGATCCGTCTGTATAAATTATACATCGTAATGTTCTAGAGGCAGAATCTCAGTGGGCAGAGGACATTCTTGTTCGTATTGTCGAAATTCATGAATTTTCAAGTAGGGATCAAAAACGTATTCAACGTCTGTTGCAGCAAGAGAATTAGCCCATTGTATCCATCTTGGATGTAAAGCTTTTGCATTCGGAATGCTCACTTTTGTCACTGCCTCCAAGACAGGTACAGGAGTAACGACATTTATGCGTTTACCCTGTGCGAGAGCTCTATCTTTTGCTACTGCAGTTTGAACCGCTGTCAGAATTTTTTCTGTTGAAGTAAATTTCATTTCAGCTTGTGTGCACAAGTGTGATTATATGCTATTGGTACCTTTTCACCTTCATTAAAGGTTAAGTACGTGAAACCGCATCTCCCTGGGATGATTCGGATTACAAGGTTGCGTACATTTACGCACATCTGTAAATGGGTTGTTGCTAACATGTCTGTTAGCACTGAACGCAAAATTTCTGTGTGTTGTTGAGTCCAATTAGTTGATTTGAAATCAAGTTTGATTAGTTTGTAAAGAGGTTTAACCCTTTCTGCATAGTTTAGAATTTAAGTTCTTCCGAAATTCAGGAATCCTAGAATTGACTACGTTTTTCAGCGTTTTTGGAGGTTGGAGCAGCGCACATTTTTCTAAAAAGTCTGCTTTGCTGCCAGGCTTTTGCCTTCACTTGAAAGTTTGTATTCTAAGAATAGGACACTGAGATGGGCAATTCTTGATTGTTTAAAGTTGAATTTGTACCCTTCAGATGCGAAACCAAGTATTATAGTGTTTACTCTGTTCAAGTGCCTGTCCCAGTCATCAAATGTAAGATAGATTTCATTGACATAAGATAATGCCTCATCATCATACGTTTGTAGTAACTCTGTTACTCTGGCTTAAAACAACCCTGGACTATTCTTGAATCCCTGGGGGAGAAGACAGAAATGACGCTGTGTCCCCATGATTGAGAAAGCGGTCAAATACCTGCTTTCAGGTGCGATATTTTGACAGAAGAAACCGTTTGAAATATCTAATGTGGTTTTATCCTTTTTGCACACAATGTTATTCATCAGGCCACTGTGTGCATTTTGTACTGCAAAGGTTTTGCAACAGGAGTTTAAATGTCTGTAGTCCAAAACTAGACAATATGTATGGTCTGGTTTGGAGACAGGAAACAAAGGATTGTTTATTGACGAGGTGCATGTTTCAATCACCCCTTGGTATTCAAGTTGATCTAGGCTCTCCCTGACCTGTTTTTTAGCTTCTTGCTTAACTGGATACGGCCTCTGAGCAGTAGGTTGATTTTTTAACTGGCTCTTATGGTGAGGAGAATCCTCATCCCATCCCACATGATTTTTATATAATGCTGGAGCCTGGGTGATAGCCCATTTTCTGGCATAGGTGTATTTCTTATGGATAGGAATAGGATTTGAGAAGGCTGGCATAATGATCTCTTCGCCATGTGGGCACTCCTTAACAAATTTAAGTGGCCAGTCTTTTTCAGCCAGAAGGATGTCATAACCCTTGGATAGTTTTTCCCAAAAGAGTGCTTATTTTTCTAGTTATGTCCCCCTCTATCCGAGTGTTACTTCATATAATTTATGGGGTACACTAACCCTGGTATAGGCAGTTTCAACTTGAATGTACACATTCAAGTCCTGTACTCATTCAAGTACACTGACTCCAGATGATCCTTCAGGATCCTGCAAGCTATGGTAACTTCTGCTGCGCTGTCCAGCATTGTCTGGGCCCACTCCCCGTTCTTGAGTTGTGTCCTCAAGATCCTCGGCATGTCTGATTTTTAGACTTACTACCTTCTTTTTTGCTGAATTGAGTTTTCTTATTTTTTGGAGCGTGTTGATCGTCTTTGGACTTCACGCGTTCTTTCTTGTGTTCTGATCGTCCTCTTCTTTCGGATTTCTGCAAGGAAGCCTGAAAGGTACGAGAGGAACGTGTATCAGTATCTTGATATCTATCCGGTTTTCTTAAATTATCCCTGTTTCTGAGGTTATACCTCTTTTCAGTTGGCTCCTTTTGAGGAGACCTACCTCTGGATTGAGAACGCTTCTCTTTAGGAAGTGTCTGTCTAGTATTTTCCCACTTCTTTTTAGGAGTGGTGAGATTGTTTTTAATAAAAAAAAATTCAGGATTTTCTGTTACTTCGGGCTTTACTGGTTTCCCTCCCAAACTATCTCTACCTAGTTCTTCATAGGATTTTTCTATTATTCTGGCCAGTTCATATGGTTGCTCTTTTACATCAAGTTCTTTTAGTTTTTGGCGGATTGCCACGGATGCTGCTTCCCCTTTAATATTAGCTAATATTATATCTGAGACCTGTTTGAAATCCTTTAGTAATTTCTTACCCATGATTTAAAGCAGGCTCTGCCCCGTATTCATTTTTAATCTGTTTCAGGACGTCTGGTATTACCGCCATAGACGGAACACCGTGTGTTTTTGTGTAAATTGCAGCAAAGACTGTACCCCAAGTGTCACAGTCCTCCAGGTGTGGTGCGATCCCCATTGGTAGACAGATTGTAAGAATCCTGTGTTTCTCATGAGGTGTGCTATCGGGAAATACTGCCTCGATTTGAGTAATTTTTCTAGCTAAACAGAATGGAATTTGTTCCCTTTTTGTGGGTAATTTACCAATGACCGATTGTATAGTCTGTAGGGGAATTTTGTTTGTGTACCCTGATGAGGGGTGTGCTGTGGAATTCTTATAGCAGGTTGGACTGTTAGAGTCCGCATGACATATTGTACCGATTGTCTATGTATTTTATTTAATTGTTTTAGCTGAGCTAACAGTTCTAGACCTGTCATTCTTTCAATGTCAGGATGTGGTGTATAGCTGGCTAGTACCGGCGTGTTGCTCCTGGTCTACCTAGTGGACCGAACCTGGTAATGTGATTTTGATGTTGTAGGGCGCCTTTAAACCAGAGTAGATGCTCTTGGTAAGTTAGTGGAATTTCAATGTCCTCAAAAGGAACGTATTCCGCTGGAGGTTCCTCTATCTTGTAGAAGTGGAACACATGTGTTCTTGGATTTGCTTCAGGGAAGAAAATCCATGAATAGAATACCTCTGTCTGCCGATATTCGTTTGCCTCTATGACAAAAATTACTCTACCACCTCTCGGTGATAGGCCATTTTCTATAAGCTTTATAGCTACTGTTTTCCGTACATTTTCCAGGATGATTATAGCATCCGCGTCGTCTTGTTGGAAACCTGTAACATCAAGACCTGGTTGGTATGCATTTATTGCAGTTCCACCGTTCTCGGTGTCGCTATTCGACATTTTGTCTTGCAGAGCAAGTTTCAAGGAAACAAAGATATGGTGCATAATATGTTGGGAAAGACATGGCTTGGTAGTTCGGACTGGACTGTTCCCATGAGGCACAGGGTCAGAGCTGATTTGCATATAGCCAGTGTCTAACCCAGGGTGGTGTGGAGTGCAGAAAAACGATGGATTTAGGCCCAGATCCTTGTACTGGGGTGAATGTATGACATTGTTCTACATTCTGTCCATCAACGAATAGTTTTCTTACCTGTCGGTGTAGTTTTGCAGCTTGAAGATCTTTCTGGATTCACTATGCTGTGCATTATTCCGCGGTCTTGTGGTTGGGTCCGGATTCGTAGTCTTTTCTTTGTTTTTTGTTTTTTTCTTAGCCCAGGTGGGCGTCGGCGTCACACCCCCTTGGGTGTATTTCCGGTGACGTCGGCATGCTTCCTGCGGAAGCTCCCACTCTTGGGCGCCATCTTCGGGTTCTTTTTTTCCGTGTTTCTTTCGTTTCCGAAGTAATGGCAATGTTCTATTTAGTTGGTATTTACCGCTTTGTACTTTTAAAGTCCTTTCTTTAGTTAACCACCTCTTCTCTCTCCAGCCTCATCTTTCTGGCGGAGGTGGGTGGGTTCGCTAGTGAATCCAGAAAGATCTTCAAGCTGCAAAACTACACCGACAGGTAAGAAAACTATTCGTTTTGCAGCGTGAATCTTTCTGGATTCACTATGCTGTGGATAGATTTTGTAGCGGTTTCTCATCTCTGTGGCGGCTGGGTGGAAGATGAGCGTTGGGTGTTGAATATGTGCTGTAGCACCTTCTGTCCAACTTGAGCTTCCTTGTTCATTTGTATGTCCACACAGTAGTGCTTCGTGAACGTGTGCACCGAAGCCCATGTTGCCGCCAGGCATATGTCCTCTATGGGTGTGTTAGCCAGGAAGGCTATTGTAGCGCCCTTCTTCCTGGTGGAGTGGGCACGTGTCCCATCTGCCAGTTCTTGTCCTGCACGCTTGTGGCAGAGTTGAATCGTCTGTGCGATCCATCGTGCAATGGTCTTTTTGGTTACTGCTTTCCCCATGAAGCTGTTTGCGAATGACACAAAAAATTGCTTTGTCTTCCTGTGTCCCTTTGTCCTTTCAATGTAGTGCATGACTGCCCTTCTGGCGTCCAGGGTGTGCAGAGCTCGCTCTGCGCTAGTTGTTGGTTTTTGGAAAAAACTCGGTATCTGTATAGACTGGTTCATGTGAAATTTGGATACCACCTTCGGCATGAAGTGTGGGTCAGTCCTCATCACAACTCTATCGTTGTGTATTTGTATGTAGGGTTCTTGTAGCGTCAGCGCTTGAAGCTCGCTTACTCTGCGTAAGGACGTTATTGCAACCAGGAAGGCTGTTTTCATAGTTAGCATCTTTAGGGAGGCCTTGTGAAGTGGTTCAAAGGGCTCTTTTATGAGTTCCGTTAGGACTGTGTTCAAGTTCCATGCAGGTGGCGGCACCCGCTTGGGTGGTTCGATCCTTTTCGCTCCTTCTAGGAATCTCTTCACCACCTGTGATGTGAAGAAGCTCCTGCACGTTTCTCCCCTTGTGTAGGCGACTATCGCTGCCAAGTGAACTCTTGAAGAGGATGAGCTAAGGTTCTTCTCAAGTGCGTCAGGTACCTTAGCACTGTGGAGTCCCTCTTCATTTTGTTGTGGAGTCTTTCCTGTCTGCACCATATTGTGAATCTTTTCCATTTCGCAACGTAGCACTTTCGAGTGCTGGGCCTTCGTGCCTCCCGAAGTACCCTCAGGGTGCTTTCTGGTAGTCTCAAATGTGCGAACTCTATGTCCTCAGGAGCCACGCTACTAGGCTCATGCTCTCTGGCTCTGGATGTAGTACCTCTCCGTTCTGCATGGAGAGTAGGTCTTTCCTCCTGCTGAATCTGTGGGGTGCACACTGTGTCATCTCCATGATCTGCGAGTACCATGTCTGCCTCGCCCACTGCGGTGCGACCAGTATCAGTGTCATGTTGCTCGCTCTGCACTTGCTCAACACTCTGTGCATCATTGGTATCGGGGGAAAGGCGTAAGCAAATGTCCTTGACCAATCTATCCATAGGGTATTCCCCAGTGACCCCTCCTCGGGCTGCCTGGATGCGAAGTTTCGGCATTTTGCATTCTGGCGTGTGGCAAACAGGTCCACCGATGGTGTCCCCCACCTGTCGAACAGGTACCTTGTCTCCTGAGCATTGAGCTCCCACTCGTGGGATGCCGATGTCTGCCTGCTGAGCCAATCGGCTTGTATGTTGTCCTTCCCTGGTAGGTGTATGGCTAGCAGGTCTATCTTGAGAGGGATGGCCCATCTCCATATCTCCTGCGCCAGCGTTGAAAGCGGTGCTGACTGTGTGCCCCCCTGCTTGTTGATGTAGAACATCGCAGTGGTGTTGTCTGTTTGTATCAATACCTTGTGTTTGTACAGTCTTGTTTGAAAGGCTTTCAGTGCAAGGAAGATTGTCTTCAGTTCTAGGTAATTGATGTGCTTTGCCGCATCTGTTGTCGTCCACAGTCCCCTCACCTTGAGCTCCTCCATGTGAGCGCCCCATCCCTTCAGGGATGCGTCTGTGGTGATGGTCACTGTTGGCGTTAGAGGCTTTCCCTTTGTTATGTTCTCCATGGTCCACCATGCCATCTCCTTCTGCACTGCGTGCGTTACAACCACTAGATCCTCCCAACCGCTTGTGACCATTGGTCCTGTAGCCATTCTTGAATGGGTCTCATGTGGAGCCGTACATTTGGTACCAGGTGGATGCATGATGCCATCATGCCCATGATCTTGCTCGCAGTCCTCACTGTCCGAGCTTGTCCCTTCCGGTAGAGGCGAGTTTCCTTCACCAGCGCCCTCGCCCTCTTCTCGCTGGGGAACACCTTGCCCTGTAAGGTGTTGATCTGTGCCCCCAGGAAGATCTTCACTTGTTCCGGCTCCATTGAAGATTTTTTCCAATGGATGGAGAACCCCAGGCTTATGAGCGTGCTCGTCACTGTCCGTGCGTGCTGCTTGCATTTCTGGTATGAGTTTGCTTTCACCAGCCAGTCGTCCAGGTAAGGGTATACGTGTATTCCTTGCCTTCGTAGGTGCGCTGCGACTGCTGCGAGGCACTTTGTGAAAACTCTTGGTGCTGATTTTAGTCCGAAGGCCAGTGTCGTGAACTGGTAGTGGCTTTCTCCAATGGTGACCTGAGCATGTGTTTGTGCTTTCTGTTCATTGGGATGTGCAGGTAGGCGTCTTTGAGGTCTATTGTGACCATGAAGTCCCCGGTCTGCAATTGTGGGAGCACCTCTTGCAGGGAGGTCATTTTGAATTTTTGCGTTCTTATGAATTTGTTCAGGAACCGTAAGTCCAGAATGGGTCTCATTGTCTCGTCTACCTTTGGTACCAGGAAGTACGTTGAGTATATTCCTGTGTTTCTTTCCTTGAAGGGTACCCGTTCTATGGCCTGCTTCCGCAGGAGTTCCTTTGCCTCTTCCTGAAGACACTCTAGCTGCTTGCTTGCTAGTTGTTTTCTTTTTGGTTTTCTGCTTGTTGGCCTCCCCTCCAACTCTATGCAGTATCCGAATTGGATAATGTTGAGGATCCATTTGTCTGATGTGATTTCTCTCCACTCTCGGAGGTAAAATCTTAATCTTCCTCCCACTGGTGTCATGTGGTCGTAGGTGTCCAGTTTGTCTTGACCCATCTGTACGTGCTGCCCCCTGGGATCTTTTTTGTAGGCGGGCACACGGAGTTTTTTTTAAGTCACTTAGAGGCGGGCTGCTGCCCCCCTCTTCTATTTTGTCCCCGTCCATTTCTCCCTCGAAAGGACTGGCCTCTTTGTTGGTACTGCCAGGACTGCTTCTGCTGACCATGCTGAGCCTGCGAGTCTGCCTGGTGCTTTTGCTGGAAAGCCTGGCTGGTTTCCGCCTCTCCCGCCGGGCCTCCGTGACGGGGTGCCCCTCTTGTTGCCTCTGAACTGCAAAGCTCCCATGGATCTTGCTGTTTCGTTATCTTTCTTTAGTTGACAGAGCTTTTCATCAACTGTTGTTCCGAAAAGCGTGTTGCCGTTGAACGGTGTGTTCAGGATGCTGTGTTGCACCTCCGGTTTGAAACCTGAGATCCTGAGCCAGGCGTGCCTCCTTTCCGTGACACCCATCATCACGAGCCTGCTGGCTGTGTCTGCCCCATCCAGGGCCGTCTTAAGGCAAGAATTTGCCGCGTTTTTTCCCTCTTCAACCAGCTTTTCGGCCTTCTGCCTGGCATCCTGGGGCAGGTCCTTCACCAACTGCCCCAGCCCCTCCATGATCTGGTACATGTGCCTGTTTATCAGTGCGTTGGAATTAGCCATGCGCCAGTGGGTCGCGGCATTCCGTTCGATCCTTCTGCCCACCAGATCCATCCTTTTGCTCTCCTTATCCGGTGGCGGGCCCGAGGTAGTGGGTACGTTAGCCCTCCTCCTTGCTGTGGCCGTGATAATGGAGTCTGCGGAGACCGTGCCCTGAATGTAGGCCGGGTCCTTTGTGGAATGTTTGTACTTCTTCTCAGTTCTGGGAGTTACTGCCTTGCATGTTGCGGGCTCCCTGAATGCTTCCTTCCCCTGAGCCAAGACGCTTTCGAGCATTGGAAGGAATTGGCTCCTCGTTTGTGTTGGGAGCAATGTTTCTAGAAGGAAGTCTGCTTTCTGCTTCTCTTCGTCGAGCTTGAGCTTGAAAGCTGCTGCGGCAGATTGTATCACCGAGTTGTAGGCCCCGATGTCGTCCGGCGGCGAGGGCCTCGAAGGGTAAGTGTCGACCACCTCCTCCGGGCTGTCGGTGTCGACATCTATGTAATCTACCTCCTGTAGGTCAGAGGGTGCCGACTCTGTGTCCGTCCTGCTTTCCTCTTCCTCCCCATAGTTGTAACTATCGTAGGGATTCTCCTACTCCTCCTGGTCGTCGATCACCTAGACGTCCTGGTCTTGTTCCTCGGCGACTTCGGCGATCTCATCTTCCTCCTCGACCGCCTCCACCACCGGTGGCTTGGTCTTGTGAGGGATCGTGAAGGCTTCCATCTTTGCGTCGAAATCTTTCTTCCGCTGCATGATGTTCTCCATTTCTGCCTCGAGGCGCCTTCTCTTCTTCTCCATCTCGGCCGCGTGTTCCGCGTCGGATGGGTCGGCCGTTCTTTTCGGCGGATGGCTCGTCGCCGTGCCTTTCGGTGTCGAAGTTTGACGTCGAACCTGATTTTGGGTCTCTGGTCGTCGTCGTCAGTTTTGGGTCTTTCTCCCTCGGCGTCGATCGATCCTTTTCGGGGACGGTTTTCTGCTGATCAGCAGCTCTCGGCGCCGGGGACTCCTTCTCGGAGGATCCGCTGGGCCTGGGAGTAGTCGCGGACGCCGCCTTTTTTGGCGTCGGCGCTTTCGGGGTCTTGCCCTCGATTTTTCTAGACTCAGAGTCTCTCTGGTTCTTGGGGGCCGAAGAGTCTCCTACCTTGTCAGAAGTCTTCGTGTAATCGGTCTCTACGACCGTGTAGCTGTCGTCTTCGGCGGCAGCGTTGTCTTCTTCCTCGGAGGACATCCCCAGCTCGTAGAGTGACGGAGTCGGGGCCTTCCCCTGCAGGGTGGCGTGTGCTACCCTCTGCCTCTCTCTCACACGAAGGGTCTTCGGGGCGAAGGCGGAACAGGCGTTGCAGTCTCCGCTTTCGTGGTTCACCGGTAGGCAAAGGTTGCATACCGGGTGCTGGTCCTTCTGCGCGTACTTGTGGTGGCAGTTACGGCAGAACTTGAACGGCGTGTTGTCCATCATCGAGCGTCCATGGCCTCTCTGGTCGCGTGTTCGTCGACGGTCGTCGAGGATCTCGATGAAAAACGCCTTCTCCTTGCTGACTTTTCGTCGATGAAGTCCCCTGGAGTCTTCAAGATGACTTCTCCTCGTCTTTTCTGTATTTTCTTTCTTCTTTCTCCAAAAATGTCTGGAGCCCAAACGGGAACGATCCAGACCCGACCGCGGAAAAAAAGAATCTGGAGATGGCGCCCAAGAGTGGAAAGACTACGAATCCGGACCCAACCAAAAGACCGCGGAATAATGCACAGCATAGTGAATCCAGAAAGATTCACGCTGCAAAACTGTGTTTTTTGCATAATATTTTGGAACACTGTATCCTTCAACGTTGAACAAAACCAAAAACTAATGCATAGAATTTTTCGCCCTACTCAGTTATGGCGGATTTTATCCTTTAACCCACTCCAGACGTCTATTGGAGTATTTTACGGGGAAAAAAGGAGCCTCTGTGAAAAGCACAACCGAGTTACTCTAGTATTTAGCGTTAAATTAGTGCCTTACCAAACGTTGGGCGCCATGTAGTGTAGTACCTATATTCCCAAAAGGCTCTGCGCATTGGAATAATATATCCTATAGATTTAGATATAGGACTTAGGTGGACTGGTTCTCTATCGAATATATTAAACTTAATTGTGAGTGCCAGCTAGCTCAGAGGTCACTAGAAACTTTCTCGAATAAACAAGAAGGGATTAGTTTCTGACAACCGCATAAACATGACAACTTTGTTTCCCCAAGATAAAACGTATCTTCAGAGTCGTGGAAACAATAGATAGATATTTTACTCAGTCAATCGTGCATGCTTCGTTTCACCGGAGGTGCAGAGAAATAGAGAGACGTGTGTTTTCAATAAAAGTATTTATTGAAAAGTCTTCTTTCTCATGCAGAAGAAATGAACTGCTACAATCATAATACTGGCTGTAAAGTATAATGCGTACAGCAAGAAGAGTATTATGAAATAATACTGTAAAAGCATGGTATGGTTTCTAAGCCATAAAATACATACATAAATAAATAAAGACTAAAAGTACTCAACTGGTGCTTCTAAAATACGCCTACCCCGATGTACCTAACCTAAGTCTAGTACGAGGGAAGAAGTAAGTGTGGTGTAGCATAAGTTTAGTATTCTTTTTGCCAAGAATCTATCCAAGATTTCTCTTAGGGTCTAATCAGCTCCGTACCTTGGTTTAGAATGAAGGAGGTCTGGTATCTCTCTGTAAGGAGAAACTGAACAGTAGCGGATATAATTTAGGTTTAGTGAAATACTAGCACAAACACTACCTCAGCAATGATGGTTATTCATTAGCAGAAAGGTTGCATATAAATTTATAATGCAATGTCAGCACAATAATAGTGCAAGAAATAAGCAGGCCGAAATCACTCACAATGCAGTAAATCAAAAAGGCTAACGTAATTCTGTAAATCAGGATAGCCCAGGGGAATTTAGTCTTTCAACCCCTGGTACTTGACTAAATAGCTAAACAGTAGCAAAATAGTTACACATATTATATATATATATATATATATATATATATATATATTGTTCAGCTCAACTTTAAAATAAAGTGCCTTTATCTTTACTGGATTCGTGTGGTTTTCCTTGGTCGTTGGGATACGGAGCCTTTGGAAGGCTACAGCTGCTGCATATATATATATATATATATATGTATATGTATATATGTGTGTGTGTGTGTGTGTGTGTGTATAGCACAATGCTAGCACAGTGATGGTGAAAGACGTACTCTTGAATTAGTTGCAATGTAGTTAATCAAAGGTGCAATAATATTACTCTGGTAAATCAAGATGGAGCATTAGAGTCAGACCCTTTCCCTGCTGGGACTTAACTCTCCACAACGCCAGGGAACCCGCTTCAATCTCTCATTCTTTCTCTCTCCCTGCAAACTGAATTTGCAGCAGCTGTGGACGACAGCATATCTGTACAACTCTGGCTGTGAGCTCCACTGAGGCTTCTGCACCTCTCCTTTTTATACACACAAAGTTGGTGTAGACATTATGTTGCAGTCCTGCATCAGTGAGTCTGGTGTTGTCAGTGTTTTCGCTAACCCAGGATCCTCCCAACTGTTACTTTCATTGGTACCAATCAATCATTCCCCCCCCCCCCCCCCCGGCTCTCAGGCTACTCCCAGGCTTGCTCACGGTCTGTAAACGATTCACATGCCTCAGTCTGGTACAGTAAACATAGCACCTTTGCAGCACATCTAATTGTGTTTAGTAGAAATGGAAAAACAAGCATCATGAGATCATCCACTATCTCAACGTGGTCCATGGGTTTTCTGCATGTTTTTTCACCCATCAACACTGCCTAAGCTAGTTAACACTTTCATGTCACAATGTCTTCTGCACACTATTCCCTATATACTACAGAATGCAAACAATTCCAGGGTTAACATGAAGCAGCTCCAAAGTTGTACAGAGAAAATAGATCAGTGTGGACAATTCAATGGCTTACAGGAACACAACTTCCGATTAACTTGGGGATTTTAGAAGGTGAAAAACAACTCCTAGCACTTCCATTGGTAAAGGTAAATACAATGTCTTACAAATTCATAGAGCGCACTATCGCCCGAGAGAGTATCCTGGTGCTGAGAAAGTAAGAGCCTAAACATAGGGGCTTGTGGGGCTACTCAAAAAGCCTATCCTTTTGCTTCTTGCCGATATCAAGAAGTGAGCAGGTCATTCTCTGCTTAGACGAAATGTAGGAGAAGGCTCACCTGCTGGCTTTGGTTTTCCGTATGAGTGAGATGTGCGCAAGTAGGAGTCTGGATGAGCAGAGGTGTCTGGAAGGTTTGTGAAAGCAGATGCAAATGTTGAGGTATGCTGGCCCAGTGTTATGAAGTGACTTGAAAGTGTGGTTGATGAGTTTGAATGGTGCTTGTTTGTATATGGGGAGCCAGTGGCGCTCCTTCAAGTGTGGTGTGATGCAAATGTGGCAATGGAGGTCGAAAGTGATTCTGGCTGCCAAGTTCTAAATACACAATTTAGGAAAACATCTTGAATATTTTTAAATCCAATAAATGCCTGCAAATCAGGGACATGGATCCTCTAATCCAATCATTCATTCTTGCTGGACAGTTCTTCCCATAGTTCCATCCCAGGATTACCAAAGGCATAAAGGAGCTTGACCCAGAGAGGTGTTATTGGCAGTCTGCTGTAATTTTGATCTCATGTCCGCATAAAGCGCAAGACACTTGGATTTGGGCCATTGGCTCACCTTGTGGTGCCATTTATTAAATTTGGTAAGGGGGGTGAGCGGTGGTAACCGACTCCTCCAATTCATGGCCATGCACCTTTCAGTAAGCATGAAAGCCAGATCTATAAATCTACTTCCTGTGTTTGTAGTTCTTGGATATTCAACTTATATGCAGGCCTCAGTGGAATGCAAGTCTTCCTTGTTAAGCCGACACTCCAACCATCACTTCACTTCTCTCCAAAATGTCTGAACTACTACATATAGCCACACTATGTGAAAAAGATGTCCATCACAACATTCTTGGAGGCTTTGTTTGAGAAGAATGCCTTCTGACAATTCTTCCTTGGTTTTGTCGCTTCCAGGCAGACGTACAAGCAGTCTCTGTGATGATTGAACTATTTGTATTGCTTTTTTTCTATTATGGACATTAACAGTTCTAGCAGGATGAAAACAAAAATGGGTGGCATTCTTAGTTAGACATTAGCAAGTGTAGCAGGGTACAGACAAAAACAGGCAGCAAACTTTGGGTACTTTTAAATTTCAGTACACAAGAGAAACCAAGATTCATTAACTGCACAAACAATAGGATAGTAGTGAATTGCACAGGATGCCTTAAATTTGACATGGGGAGGAAGGGAGCTCTTTTTCAGCAAATTCCTTGTACTGTATAAACATAGTTTCCCAGGCCTTGGCTATAGTGTACTGGAGCATACGACTTGCCTGCTCCCAATGCAGTGCAGAGCTTTATGCCTCTCCCCATGTAAGCAATGCAATATGCCATTGGGAGAGAGTGGGGGGTGTTGGGCCTTCCTACTAACCTGTCCACCCTGCTTTTCAAAAGCATGATAATCAGCAGCTCATGACTGCTCGTCCCAGAATTTAAACACGAAGATTATCGCCGGGGCTGAATGATGCTGGGGGAAAGGAGGGGGCGAAGGCGTCAGTCGGTCCTTGCTTGCGAAAACTAAGGAGTAAACAGGAGGTAACACTGGATTCCAGCCGCTATCCAATGGATGACCCCGGATTGCAGTAGCACCCCCCCATATCACCCCCACCTGCCCACCGGCGCTGCCTCGTGCCTACCCCATGTCTTCTGCTGCTAGGCCTTGCCCTAGTCTGCCCAATTGCAGGGAGGCTGCGACATCTCCTGTGTTGAATTTGCGCGCCACATGTGTAGGTCGCAGCGGCGTAATAAATAATGCAGCACCGGGAGAGGCGGAGGAGGCCCTCTCCAATTAAAAAGACATTTGAAGACTATTAGGAGAAGGCAAAGTTATCTGTAGTAATCAGTCTTTATACCTGGAAGAAAAGAGAGGGGCGAGACAGAGGGGAGAGCAGGACTTGGCGCCACAGGACAAGAACTGAAGGGGCATGGAATGGGACAGACAGGAGAAAACATATTTCGTCAATTGCAGTCGTCTTGGTGTCTTGTTTCAGAAATGAGACAATAGGCAATAGCACTACAGAAATATGCAATTTGGGCAGGAGCAGTGCAAGCTTCCTCAACACAAAAAAAGATATAGGGTAGGTGACATGCGCAGCGGTGCAAGCACCCTCACACACACACACACACACACAAATACGGCGCGCAATACACAGATAGCAGCTTTGCATGCTTTCGCGTAGACATATAGAACTTGTGGCATTGTATCCGTGTCTTGCATACCAAGAAGGCAGGCAGTAGTGCAAGCTGCAGCTGCATTGCATCCTTCTCAAGCATGCCTAGAAGACCAGCAGTAGTGCGGTCAGGGGGGAAACAAATATTTCCAAACATTATCCAAAGGGCTGGGTTCGTGAAGTGACTGTTGTAAAGAAAAAGAAAATCCTGGTGTCAAACAAATTGGGAAGGAGGCAGGTCAGTGATTAAATCATGAAAGTTACAGGTAGCTTTTCTGTGCTAAATACTCATTTTGAACTTCCATAAATGTCAGGTTTGAAGAAAGGCCTTAAGGGCATGGAGCATAAAACGGTCTCAGAAGAGCTCATGTAAAGCGATGATGGCAGCATGGACACGTGTTGCCAATAGGTCTCGCTTTTTGGGCTTTTGGTTTTGCCAATGATGTTTCAGGGGGTTAGGTGGTTAGAGGAGGGAGGCACACGAGGGAGAGACCAACACAGAGCAGGGGAGGTGTTTTCAAGTGTTTGGGGGACCGCAAAAGGAAGAGGGCGACAAGGTGTGTGGGGCAGGGGTGGTTTTCAGGGTAGAGAGCACACAGAGGGGGGAGAGAGTAACACAAAGCATGGAAGGAGTTTGCAGGGGAAGTACACGAGGAAGAAAGCAACACAGAGCAGATGGAGCATCTTCCTGGGGGAGAAGCACAGAACGGATAGGGAGGAACAGAGATCATGGAGCAAGGGAGGTTTGAAGGGGAAAGAATCGCACAAGAGTGAGAGAAACACAGTAAAAGGGCAGGGAGAAATGAGCAACACAGGGATTTGCAAGGAAAAGCACACAGGAGAGAGAGCAACACAGAATGCAGGAGTGTTCGGAAAGTGAAGAAAGCACATGATGGAGAAAGCAAAAAAGTCTGAAGAGTAAGATGTGTGGTCAGTACTTGTGTCTCGACTTGCCAATTTTGTTCAACCCTCCCATGAAGCATAGGTACTTTGCCATCGTACCACTTCCTGCCGTGATGTCCCTGTCTGCCGTGATGTCACTTCCTGCCGTGATGTCACTTCCTGTGACACCATACAACTTGGAGAGTCCCCCCACTTCTTTTTTTAGGACTTGTGCCCTGTCCCTATTGATTATTATTTGATTTCCTTTCTTCGCTGAGGCCTAAACCAGTGAATGTAATTCTAACACCCTGATCGCCTGCTGCACCAATGAGGCAAGGTGAAAGTCCTAACCAGCTTAGGCTTCATTCACATTAGAATAAGCTCCCAACCCACCTGCAGTGACGTCTTGGAAGCTAGAACACACTTATGCCAGGCAGTGGCACCCAGCAGAGAACAGGCCAGTGCCTGAAGTCTTGCTGTGCTGGTCGTAATTCCAACCACTCCTTATCCAGATGGAACTCCGGGCTCGTCACTGATATGCCGTTTACTGTGGAGCACAATCCCAAAGCCACTCACCGACGAGAGAGCACTAAAAGGAAGAGAACAGTCAGCTGTTTGCCCTGCTCAAAAAACCTGAGAGCCTGCGAAGTTGTGATCAGGACTCCAGCCCTTCTGGGAAGTAGGTCATGCTAACTGACATGCAGCACACTCACAGGCGCAATCAAATGCCACTCGCCAAAGAGCGATCTGCTGTTTTGGAGCTACAAAAAGGAAGCAGCGTGTCCTCCAAACCGACAGGGAGCCAGACAAGGGGTCTGAGGCTGGGAAGAAGCGTGCATTTGCTTGATTCACGGGAAGACACTAGCATGCATTCAGAGTAAGCTGTAAAGTAGCTGTCCGCAGAAGTAACACAAAATTCAACAGTCCATCCCCCTCTCTCTGGCCTGCTGCAGGAATCATGCACGACCTTAATGAAAGACCCTGGTACAAACTGAAAGCCAAAACTAGGGACTAAGATTTGGTTAGAGCAATCTCAGGCCATAAACCGTGCATGTTTTTCTGGAAGACTAAAAAATATATGCACTGTTTGAAGATATTTGGAGCAAACAAAAAGCAAAATGAAGCTGTCGCAAGGCAGGAAACAAGGTAGCAACTGAAATATTCAGTTTAAAAAGCAAACCTCAGTGACATGAAGCAGCATTAAGGTACGGCAAAGATCAAGATGCATCAACTATGCATCATTTTCTACCTAACTGCATACTTTCAAAGCTCAGATTAGAATGAATTAACAGGATTCCTAAATTCTAGCAGATTACAGTCCTCTGTGTTTGAGTGGGAAGAAATTCCAGTGGTGAGTGCATTGGAAAGTGAAAGTCTACTTGCCCAAAAATTTTTTGGCTTTAAGGATTCGGTGAAAAGCCTTGAAGAATATCACAAGGACTAGAAAAACGATATTTCGTAACTTTCTTTGCAAGAAACTCAGATGTATTTAAATAAAGAATTCAGTGAATAGGATGGACTAAAATTCTTTTCTTAATAGCCCGCCAATGTAGGTATGTGTTTGATAGGCAAATGTTCAAGTTGGGCAACCCAGAAACCTTTCTGGTTGCTGCATTTTGAATATATTGAAATTTCAGAATTGATTTTGATTTTATTTATTTATTCATTCAGAGTTTTATATAGCGCGCACAAGATCTTTACAGATATCAGAGCGCTTTACAGAAACAAGGGTGAGGATAGCAGGAGGGTGACGCAACATAAAATTGGGTGCAGTATAAGTTCAATAACATGATCAGAATGCAGTCATGTGCTGATAAAATATCAAGAAACAATCAGGTAATCGATAATATAAGACGATACTTAGTCTTTGATCCAACTAAATAGAAATAGATATGAGAGCTTAGGCTAAAGGGATGGCTTATGACAATATCTAAAAGTTACAAAGAATAGGGGTAGGGACATCGAGTTTCAGCAAACTACCGAGAATAGTCTAATAATAGGTGGTTAGTGAGTAGCATAATAGGGTCTACTGATCATAGCAGAGTTATGACAAACAAGAAGAAAAAAAGGATCATAATCAGGAAGAATATGATATTATTTGACATTAGACAATCAGGTAGCCAAAGATACCATTGTGGTGCGGAGTCTCTGATCAACAAACAATAGAGTTCAGGTGTACTTAGCCATAAGGATGGCTTTCACCTCTTTCTTGAAGAGGGCCGTGGAGGAAATAAGCCTGGTTTCCGGAGGGAGTGCGTTCCAGATCCTCGGTGCCATTCCTGAGAAGGAGCGTTTGTAAGTTTTTTCCTTCCGGAATCTGCGGGGTTTCAGGAGTAGATTTTTTGTACTTCTATTGGATCTCGATCCTCCTGATATAATCACCTTTTGTGTGAGGTAGTTGGGTGCCTTGTGGTGTACGGCCGAGTGCGTCATAACAGCAATTTTCAGTTGTATTCTGGCTTCAAAGGGCAGCCAATTCAGGGATTTCAGGTCAGGGGATATATGTGAGTGTTTTCTTGAACCAGTAATGAGTCTCGCGGCAGCGTTCAAGGAGGCTCTTAGGGGTGCAGTTGTTGCTAGAGGGAGACCACTGAGTGTCACAATTCCATAGTCTATGCGGGGGATGACGAGGGCTTGTACAGCATTTTGGAAGTCTTTGGCTGGGAGGAAGGGTTTAAGTTTCCTCAATGTGTTGATTTGGAAATTAGCTCCTTTCGTTGCTTTGCTAATGTGCTGTTGCATGTTGAGCTTTGCGTCAAGTGTGATCCCTAAGGATTTCGCAGAATCCACGATGGTGGGCCGGACATTAAATGCTGTTAGGTGATTGAGCCAGATTTGGGTAGTGGTAGTTTTCGCAGGGGGTGATATCAGTAGGAACTCAGTTTTCAGAGCATTTAGTTTGAGGTGATTGTCGGCCAACCACGATTGGGTCTTTATAAGAGTGTAGTTCAGAAGTTTGATATCATCCGGGGATTGTACCTTTAGGTAAAGTTGAGTGTCATCAGCATACATATGGAAGTATACATTGGATGCTTGGAGCAAGGTGGCAAGCGGCTCCATGATGAGGTTGAACAGTGTGGGTGAAAGTGAGGATCCTTGTGGAACTCCTAGGTCGACTGGCACAGGCGAAGACAGCTCATTATTGATCTTGAACTTCTGAGACCGGTTATGTAGGAAGGAGGTGAACCATTTGAGAACAGTCCCGGATAAGCCCATTCTAGTGTTTAGTAGCTCCAGGAGGTTCTCATGTTTGACCGTGTCAAATGCTGATGAAAGGTCGAGAAGGATGAGGAGGCATGAATCATTGCGATCAAAGAATTTGGAGGGCGTCATCAATTATGTGAGTCATGGCCGTTTCCGTGCTGTGTTTCGCTCGGAAGCCTGATTGATGAGGGTTGAGGAGGTCAAACTTATCAATGTGTTTTGTTAGTTGGAGTTGTACACATTTTTCCAGCAGTTTGGCCAAGGTGGGGATGTTTGTGATGGGACGGTAATTGTTTAGGTCAGACGGGTCAGCTGTAGGTTTCTTGAGTATGGGCGTGACTTGCCCTACCTTGAAAGAGTCAGGGATGAGACCTTGTTGAAGGGAACTGTTAATGATTTTGGTCCAGAGTGGAAGGAGCATGGGGGTGAAGTCTTTTACAGGATTAGCAGGTAGGGGGTCTGAGAGGTGATTGGAGGGCTTCAAGGTGCCGAGCAGTCTGTGTATTGCTTCTTCAGAGTAGGTGTCGAAGGACGTCCATGATGCGCTATTCTTAGGCTGAGTGTTAGACATTCTGATGCGGCCAAGGTTTTGGCTTACATCATTGAGGAGATCAATTCTTAAGTTGTCGGTCTTTATCTTGAAGAAAGCAGAAAAGTCTTCGCTGTTTGGGATATCGCTTGTTGTATTATTAGATTGTAGGCGTTGCGGCTTTGTTTGACTTTTGACTAGTTCGAACAATTTTCTTGGTCGGTTTTTCGCTTGGTCAAGCTGGAGGCTAAAGAAGTCAGATTTCGCACGCTTGATTTTCCTAAAGTAGGCATTTCTCTTGTTCTTGAGCAATTTGCGATGTAGTGATGAGGGGTCAGCTCTCCAAGTGCGCTCTGCCGATCGCATAGCACGCCTGTCTTCATTAAGTCTGCCGTCATACCAAGGGTTCGAGCTCTTGGTAGAGACTCTCTTTAGTTTCAGTGGGGCGGTTTCGTTGATTATTGAGTTCATAGAGTCGAGGTAGAGGTCGGTCAGTGATTGAACATCAGAGACGTCGGCAGGGGGAAGGAGGAGCCTGTAGGTGTGGGGAGGTAGGGAGTTGGGGTTAAGATTCTTCATGTCCCTTTTCCAGATCTTGGATTTGGTGGGTTGAGCCGGGGAAGGTTTGACTTTTTCATTGATAAAGAAGGTGATGATGTGGTGATCTGACCAGTCACAAGGTTGGATTGCCCCCAGTTGGGTAGAGTCCTCTTTGGCGATGATGAGATCTAGTATCGACCCTTTATCATGTGTTGGGCTGTTGCATATTTGGGTGAGGTCAAGCGCTTTAAGGAAAGTTTTGAGACTATTCACCACTGCGTCTTTCTGATCGTTCCAGTGGAGATTAAAGTCACCCAGGTAGATTTGAGTGATCTGCCGACCAACGTTGGAAGTGATAGTGTCCATGAGTTGTTGGGTGAAGATGAGGTTGCCCCCAGGCGGGTGATAGATGAGATGTAGAGCACATACTGGTTTGCCCTCGCTGGAGATATCGAGGCAGAAGAGTTCACAGGAAGTGAGGGAGGGGGAGGTGACTGGTAACGGAGAGATTGCTCTTAAAAATGCATGCGATTCCCCCGCCCGTCTTGCCGGACCTGTCGAGTCTGATAATGTGGTAATTGGGGGGAACTAGTATGTCCATAATAGGCGTGGAGGCTTCTGTTAGCCACGTTTCAGTCAAAATGGTTAGGTCAAGATCCATTGATGTGACGAGATCTGCAATGTCGGAGGAGTGTCTCTGGGCCGATCTGCAGTTGAGAAGGATGCATTTGAGTCTGGGGGTGAGAATGGAGGACGAGTGTTCTAGAGATAGGGGGACTTTTCTGAGGTTGTTTGGGACAGAAACTCTGTTGCTTAGAGTTGGGGGCCTAAGGGGATTTGTGAGAATTGTAGGTATGGGGAGGTGTGTGGGCGTTGTGTGTTTTACGGGACCTGGGCCAAATGAGCGAAGGAGGGTGCATAAGTCGCGGTCCGACAGGGAGTTAAGGGCACGCCGGGGGCGGTTGGTGTTGCTGCGGGCGGGGATAGTGGGCCAGTGCGGAGAGAGTTGAGTGCGAGGGACTGTGGGGAGAGTGTGTTGTTTGTTGGCTACGGTGGTGGTCGTTGTGGGTCGGTGTTGTCTGGAGGGTGTGCAAAGGAGCTCTTTGATGGTCCGGAGCTCGTCTTTGAGTTGAAGGAGGGTGGATAAAATCAGGTCCTGAGGAGTATAGGGGATAGTGTTTGTGATGTGTGCCATGGGCGAGAGGTTGAGAGGGGAGTTGGGGGGCGTATTTGGGGCGGCGAGGTGGGGTATGCTAGCGTTAGTGGAGGGCTCTGCAGTAAAAGTGGGTGGGGTGGCAATCGGTGGGTGCGAAATTTTGTGTGCGAGGGGTGTGGGTGATGAGGGGGGAGGGTAGGGTGTAATGGTGGGGTCGTCGGTGGGAGGCGGCGCCGGTGAGCTGTGGGATGAGTAAAGGTCGCAGACAATAGGGGTGGTAAGAAGGAAGTGGGGGCTGAGTATGGGGGGAGAGGAGGGGAGATGTTATTGTATGGGAGGAGGCGAGTTCTAGGGTGCTAGTTGTGAGTGTGGGGTGAGAGTGGGTGGGGGGGTAGAGTGGGAGGAAGATCTCCCGTGGGGGGGGGGGGGGGGGGGGGAGTTATAATCCGGGTGTTGGTGCGTTCAGCGAGACTCGTGTGAGGTGAGAGGTGGGGGAAGGGTGGGTAGGGGTATGTTGGATGTATGAGGGGGAATGATCTTCGTCTGTGGATGAGGGGTGTGGGGGGGTAACGTCGGGTGTGTGAGTAACTATAACACTGGGGGGATGGGAGAGGTGTATGTCATTCCGCTGTTGTAATGGGCAATGCGGGGTATATTGAAGATTGGTGTTGGGCGGTGTTGTGCAGCTTGATGTGTGCGGAGTGGAGATCCGCCGTTTGGTGATGTGTTCTAAAAAAGTAGGGAATAGGTTGTCTAGTCGGTCAAGGTTCTTATCACTGCCTTGGAGTAGAATGGTCCCATTGTTGTAGATGGTGATTGTGGCTCTGCCAGGGAAAACTCGGGATGGTGTGATAGAAAGAGTTATGCCATGTGCGGATTTATTGGTGGTGTGAATAGAGAGAGTGGAGAGGAACGCTTTCCTCCATTGTGCTCTACGTGGAGTGTAGAAAATGATATCGTTGTTCGTGGCTCCATTAATCAGTGAAAAGTAGGTGTCCACACACGGTAATTCGGGGTGTGCCTTTAGGAAGTTGTGTTTGTAGCGTTTGGCGTTTTTTTGGGTGAACTCAGGTGGGTAGATGATTTTGTAGGTGTGCTCGCCCAAGCGTTCCATGGTGAAGAGGCGTGGGTAGAAGAGGTGGGGAGCTGAAGGGTTGCGGGGCAATAAGCTTAAGTGAAAAAAGTATGGGCAGTGGGTGCGGGTGACTCGACTACAATGGCCCCCCCAGTGGAGAGCTATTTAAGGATGGCCACCAGGGTAGTATATAGGGTGCCAGAGGTAGACCTTTCTTTATTGTTGATGTGCCTTAGAGAGATAGTTTCCCTTACAGGGGGGGGGGGGGGTCGGGTTAGTCCATCCACTGTGTTGTTAGGAGGGGAGGGGAGAGGTTATATTCCACAAAAGATGTACAAGTATAAGAGGTAGCAATCAGTGCAGTACAGGAGTTAAAGGCGAAGTACAGGAGTTAACAGCGCTCTGGGTGCCACCCACAGAAAATGTGCAGTAAACAAGTGGAAGTATAGTATTAATGGTATACTGGTAATAAATACAAATGCAAACAACAAGTTACCTGAGTCAAGGTGACACTAGTGAGCAGCCAGGAATATGTGAGGTAGCTATCGGTGCATTATATAACAGTAGCAGTATAATACCGCAATAAAGGATAAACAACAATCATACGACGGTTTAGAAACAGCGCTATGAGAAGTATGTGGTAGTTGAGATTATTCTAATAGGCCACTTCTTTGGGTATGGTCAGATCGTGCATATGACTAGTCCATGATGGCCACTAAGGAGAGAGAGAGACCAGTCTAAAATGGCCGCCAAGTAGGGGTGATGGAGATTATAGTCCTCTTTTAGTTGTTGTTGCTTGAAGAACAGGGAAGGGCAGTTTCAGTTTCCGATTGAGCAAGCCCAGTTCCTAGCTTGATGGGAGAGAAGTCTTATCTCTATTCTGGTGGTCTTGTGTGGAGGAGTTAAGATGCCGGGCCTCGTGAGCATCGGAGGTACTGGAGGGGATTTATGACTACAGTTTTATTACCCCCAGCCATTTTGAACAAAGGAAGTTTTAGAAAGTGTGTAAAAGCGAGTGGGGTGAATAAATACCTTATTGTGCGATTTGCTCAGCAATTACGTTGAGGTTACAGGTAGCGTTTTGCATATACCGAGGGTCTAAGTGCACCGCTGCATAGTGTATCCCTTTCTGGCCCGTTGTTGGTTAATGAATGTGTCCGATCAAAGCAGCCGAGCTGTGTCTCCTCCCGCCTCGATAGGCGTTGATGTTGTAGTGTATCTACCAATTGCCTGATTCAGCAGGTCCCTAGGCAGCGATGCCGTGTGTTTTTCCGCGCTTTTCCGTCCGCCTCAGGGCTCTCTCTTGCCTCTTTCTGGGCGACGGCACTGCATTTTCGATATTCTCCTGCTCCAGGCTCAGGCGGGGCCAGCTCCCGACACCCCGGGTCCCGCCCGCCTCAGGAATCCCCTCCGGCAGCTCTGGTCGGCAAGTGCACAGCCGGCATACGGGAGATGAGCCCCCAATGTCAACAGGGCGCTACCCTCTCCGGGCGCCACCGTGATTGCGATGAGTCCAGCCCCCGGCGCGCGTAGCAGGCATCCAGATCTAGCCACACGAGTCTAGCCGCAAGCTAACAGTCACCCAGACCGTTCACCGATGATAGGAGTCTCACCGGCATCTGCGGCAGGGGTCCCGGCATTCACCGCTACGGGGTCTGATGCAGGCGACGGCGAGGCACTGGCGGGTCACCTCTGTCGAACACCCCCGTTGGTCCGGTTCAGTCGTCCTGAGCTCCTCTAGTCTTCCGTTGTGGGTCGCAGGGGTCAGTCGTCCGTCCGGAGCCTCACCGACATCAGCAGCAGGGATCCAGACATTCCCCGCCGCGAATTCCGGTACAGGTGACGGCGAAATTCTGGCGGGTCAACTCGGGCGAGTAACTCCGGTGGTCAGCTCCTGTCGACCTGTGCTCCGCCGATGTTCCGTTGCGGGTTGCAGGGGTCCTAGTAGTCCCAGCAGTCCAGTTACATCAACAATCCAGTTACTCTTAGAATCCTGTTACTTTTAGAATCCAGTTACTTGTAAAACACTCCAAAGATGATGTGTGCTAACAGGAGAGGGATCCCAGCACTAGGAGCTCCGGAGCTAGAGCTCCTACCAGGCGGCCATCTTGCCTTGCTTCTTGATGGGAGACCCAGGTCAAGGGAGTTGCAGAATTTAATCAGGAGTGAATAAAAGCATTCTCAGCCAGGATTAGGAAAGAAAAGGTTGGAAAAGGAATACTCTAGTGAACGATCCTGAAGTGATAGAAACAAGACTTGTAGGAAATTGGAGTATTATGTGGTGGGTTAGACCTCACCCCGTAATACTAACACAATACCCCAAAGATGGTCCTTGCATTTACACTAATAAATCCTTAGCTCAGAGCTGGTAGTGTGGCAAAGAGCAGTCAGACTTTACTAGAGGAATATGTGTTAAGCGTTTCAAAGTACTAACAAGGACAATAAGTATTTGACATGACTCGGGATAAATCCAACACCAATATATAAAAATAGAATGTATTTTTATCTTAATTTAGACACCAAAACGAATGGAATACCATACAAATAACCGGAGTTATAGAGTTTTAAAGCAATATTAAATCAGTGCAAAATACATAGAAAATATAACAATGTGGTCAATAGGAAAAACCACGAGTGACAATTGGTCACTTGCAGGTCGAGTTACATGGAACCGTTACAGGGTTAAAGTTATGCGGGCCCCAGGACCAGACCACTGCAGTCCGATCATTTATACCTAGCCCGTGGAGTCTAGATGCAGAGAAATCCTGGCTCTCCGTGGTGCTGAACAGGAGCAGCAGCGATGCTGGTTTTATCACTTACATGGTGCTGCAAGAAACAGAATGCAAAACCACAACAGATACACAGCTGCTGACGCCAGATAAAGGTTGCACGGCGTTCCCTGTAGATGCAGCGTAGAGTGTGGGGGTTAGTTGCTGGACTGGCGATCCGGGGGGTGAGGTAGCAGCCCGAAACTTCGTGGCAGTTAAGGCTACAACTATCACAATGCACTGGACTACATAGATTTGGGCGATCTAAGGAGGACCCGATGGCCAGCGTTTCTTTGGATCTGGTGAGTGTTTTCACCTGCAGTTTCCAAGGGACTTGTGCCACTAGTCTAGGGTAGTCTGAGGGTGCGTCAGGATTCTACAAAGGTCCCTCTCTCAGGGAATGCCAAGTTTTAGCCAAGGAAGAGACTCGATCCCTCAGTTCCAAGTCTGTTGCCACAGGGACAAAGTATCTCTCTTTTGCTTTGGTGCTGTAGGCAAAGTCCTGTTGTCGACGACAAGGGTCTACTCTTAGTCCTTCCTTGATGCAAGTTGTTCAGATTGGAGGTTCGGGTGTTGGGGGCCGTTTAAATCTTAGACTTTGGGGAGTAAAGGGTGTGGGATCTGATAGCCAATGAATAGCTAGTCACTCCAGCTAGCCCACCCCTGAAGTGACCACTTGCGTGTAGGTCACCTTTTCTACCCAGAACCCTCTATTCTGCCATTCCTGGCAGAAATCAAATTGTGGTGTACAGATTATCCTGTAGGTGTAGATAGCCTTCTGGGGGTGTCCACCTCCTTGCATAGGTAATTTCCCACCTGCCCGGATGCAAATGTGCCTAGGGCAGGGGGAGGGCTGTCGCGTCCAATGGGAGTCAGCCCTGATGCATATCCGAGGCGGTGCAGCCTTTGTAGCTCACCGCCTTGATGTGCCACTTCACTAGCCTGCTTGGGAGGAGGGAGGTGTGACCTCTTTACTGACCAAGCCTTTGTTCTTGACTCCTGGTAGTGATCACACTGCCTAGAAGTTGGCAGAATCCTGACTTGGCGGCAGCAGGCACAGGAAAGCATGGGTTGGTCAGCCAGAGCACAGAGACGCTGGTCAGCCACGAGGGCAACCCTTAAGGTAGCCACCTGTGTGCATGCCACGTCACCCAGGGCATGAGATTTGTGTTAGGGGTGAGAAGGCACGCTGTTTGATCCTGAACATGACATTTTGGTGGTACCACAACTGCCAATCTCGAGAATGCCTGGATGGCAGACCATTTGTTATCCTATGGACCACTCACACTTCTAGTTGTTTCCGAAGCACCATTACAGGGACATATGGGTGCACTTATATGTCCTCACCTCTAATCGACTGCACCCTGCCTCCTGCGCTGAGGAGGCCTACCTTATGGGTACCTGACATATATTAAAGACAGTGTATTTGACTGTGCCCCACATGGTGAGGGTACAGTCTAGTTTGAGCAGTTTGCACTGCTCCTGCCGTCTGCAATGGCAGACCTGCTTTCAGTAGTTTGATTGGGTCAATGCCCTAGGTACCCCTGCTACCATATACTAGGGACTTATAAGGGGGTAAAGTCTTAGCCAATTTTGGATTACCAAGTTGAACATAACCGTTTTGGGAGAGAGCACAGGCACTGGTGTCTAGGCACCAGACTACAGTGCACTATCAGAATCACAACCATTTGCATTTGGAGCAATAGGTGGGAGTTGACCATACAAAAAGGGTCACTTTCCTATAAGATTGTGTTGGGTCAATGAAGGCTGAGAATTAAGATGTACTCCAGGGTTCCTAACTACACTCATTTGTATAGGGCAGTCACTTCTAATTAGCAAGCAAGGTATACAATGGAGAAGGGTTGGGGCAGTGGACCGCCTCCCTTTCTGATGATCCTGGTCACTGGACAACACATGCTTGCAATCTTTCCAAAACCTGCTTTCTACCTCCTTGAAGCCTCTGGCACTAAAAATGCAGGTCTTTTAAAGAGTTTCCTCAGTGATATTGTGTTGGCCTTCGCCTAAAAACTATTTAAGTCATATCTTCATAGTGAATCTAAGAGAAAGAAAATGAACAACCTGCTACAAAAAAATGCTTAATGGTGGCATTTGTGCACTGCCAGCCGCTGCTGGTCGGTTCTAGTCATACTGTATTAAGTCACCCAATAATATCTTTCGATTACACGTTTTGTAAAACTGAGTGCAAAGAAAGTACCTCCTTTGTACTACAACTATGGTGTACAAGTGTGCACTGACTCTTCAAAACCGCCCATCTAAACATTTCAAATTACTTATATTTTTGCAGACACAATAGTGTGGACAATGAGTACCTGTATAAACACTTGTAGAATTTGGATACAAACCATCAAACACAGATAGTGAACAAGCATTCTCAAAGACAATAGGTCTGGGTTTGCATTTTGAGTTCTTATAGAAAAATAGTTTTATAAATGCCTACAGCAGTGAAAAAAGTAACTGCTTTCTGTGTAGATCTGCAAGAAAAAGAATTTAAGGTTTTAAGATACAGTACACTTTTGAGACATAAAATAGTCCATAAGTTCAATGTAATGCACGCACTTCATATGAGGTGAAATGATACACCAAGCCAACAGCAAAAAGTGAGAGAAAAATACTCCGGTGGGTGCAGCCAGAGCCGACTGCGTGTATAGTTTAAAGAATTGTTAGCAAAATTGATCACAGATAGCAAGCAGAGCTGTCAACCAGACTTAAAAACATGGAATTTTTAAGTATGTTTTCATTTCAGAAAAATTCATTAGAAAGAAATAGCTAAAAGAACAAGCATTTACAATGCAATGGTTTCGCCTTTGGAAAAGTTAGAGCTATTGGCATTGCTCACACACAGAGCCCCACACACAAATACACACACACACACACAAATACACACACACACACAGAGCCGGACACACACAGACACACAGAGCCAGACACACACAGACACACAGAGCCAGACACACACAGACACACAGAGCCAGACAGACACACAGAGCCAGACACACACAGACACACAGAGCCAGACACACACAGACACAGAGCCAGACACACACAGACACACAGAGCCAGACACACACAGACACACAGAGCCAGACACACACAGACACACAGAGCCAGACACACACAGACACACAGAGCCAGACACACACAGACACACAGAGCCAGACACACACAGACACACAGAGCCAGACACACACAGACACACAGAGCCAGACGCACACACACACACAGAGCCAGGCGCACACACACACAGAGCCAGGCGCACACACACACACACACAGAGCCAGGCGCACACACACACACACACAGAGCCAGGCGCGCACACACACACACACACAGAGCCAGGCGCGCACACACACACACACAGAGCCAGACGCACACACACACACACAGAGCCAGACGCACACACACAGAGCCAGACGCACACACACACACAGAGCCAGACGCACACACAGAGCCAGACGCACACACACACACACACACAGAGCCAGACGCACACACACACACAGAGCCAGACGCACACACACACACAGAGCCAGACGCACACACACACACACACACACACAGAGCCAGACGCACACACACACACACAGAGCCAGACGCACAGACGCACACACACAGAGCCAGACGCACACACACAGAGCCAGACGCACACACACAGAGCCAGACGCACACACACAGAGCCAGATGCACACACACAGAGCCAGACGCACACACACAGAGCCAGACGCACACACACAGAGCCAGACGCACACACAGAGCCAGACGCACACACACACACACACACAGAGCCAGACGCACACACACACACACACAGAGCCAGACACACACACACACAGAGCCAGACGCACACACACAGAGCCAGACGCCCACACACACACAGAGCCAGACGCCCACACACACACAGAGCCAGACTCCCCCTGCTGGCAGGACCAGTGCACCTCACGTAGGCCCGGGCGCCTTATATGCTATTTATTCACTGCACAACGAGGCGCTCGTGTGGCCTCCAGAAGCAGTTCCTTAGCCCACTCCACACTTATACCGCACGCCCGCAGGCTCTCGATCCCAGCTCCAATGGGGGGGCATGGGTTACTGCTCACCTCAGCTTGTATCTTCACGCAATCTTGTACCCCCCGATCCAGGCTAGTACTGGCACACCCTGTTGTGAGAGCGGCCTGCACACATGCACGCTCGTGAGCCGGCTGCCTCTGTGCGTCCCGAGGTAATGGAAACATTTAAGAAATGCTCCCAGGGGCGAATTTCTTCGAAAAGACTGATTAATCTACCAATAGGCGCAGGCTTCACGGGCGCCAGAGAAAAGTGAAAAACAGCCAAATATTTGTGGCAGAGGCCGGCGGAGGACAAACGGGCGAGAGGTCGGACTCCCAAAGAAAAGATCCATCTGGGGTTGAGTCAGGCATTTCAAGTAGATTTGGTAATAGTGTCAAGTTTTCTCTCTCCTGTAGCGGCAGTTGTGGTATGAAGGCTACCGCTCCCTGCCTATCTCTGAATAGCAGGCCGTGAAGGGCAGGGCATGTCGCCCTCGCCTACCCCCATCCGGCCTGTCCTTTGAAGCCACTGCTCTTGGCGGCAGGGTGTCACATTTCACACAGAGGGCAGGGTTGTGAGTGATAACGAGCTCCCCAGCTTTAATCACTAAACTGTAGAGAACGGCAATTTCTTAAATGTTTACTACCGAGCACTGGGAGTCAATCCATCAGGGAACGCTGGCCGGGGAAAGGCCGGGATTCCAAATGACATCTACGGTGCCCCGTGCGTGCCATTCTTTGTACAACACAGTTCGAAGTTCTCTGGCGGTGCTAGGTGTGCGCAGCTTTACTCTCAGGTTGAGCCTCGACAGATAAGTGCAGCACATGGACCGTCCTTAAGCCTCCGCTAGCTCCTTTTCTGCCCCTCAGAACTCCTAACAGCATGTGCCCGAGGCAGCATCTGTGCCCCGAACTCCCTAGGTGACTCGTGTGCACCTGTGTGTGTACCCCGGTGTGTTCCTGTACCCCAGAGAGCTCCTGGAGTTTCAGAAACACCTCTAAACTGCAGCAACCAATATGCCACGCAGAGCCCCTTGGTTTTCTAATGTTGAACCTGTGCCCAATAAAGACTCTACAGGCAATGCCCCACACAGCTCCTAGAATGCAGTGCACCAGTGCCCCGATAAAGCTGCTATGGCGCGGTTCGCCCAAGAGCTTGACTGCCGTGCACCGAAGAACTCAGCCTCCTACGCCTCAAAGCGCTAATGTACTTCAAAGAATAGGGAGTTCCTCGAGTGCCATGACCCATAAACCTCACTGAGCGCTATACTCCAGACAACTCTCGGGCAACTGTGCTTTTGAGGGCTCAACGCTTTCTTGGGCCAGAAAAACCCAGGACTCCTCCTCCTATGCCCTCGGTGGCAAGAGCCCGATACCCGCAAGAGCTCCTTCAGTTCACATCACCCTAGACTTGAGTGATGTGCGCCCAACAGCTCTTAGAAGCCGATCCATCAGAGAGCTTCCTCCAACCCGACCTCTTGCCCCAGCTAGCGCACCGAATACTGTGCCTCAAAACTATTTTCATCCATGCAACATACACATGTTAAGAGCCCCCGCACCCACTTCAGACCCGAGTCTGCCCCTGACCCTCACACACACAGTGCAGTGACTCTGCCATGCCCCCGCTGTGCCCCAGAGTCCTACCTTGGCCACAGGCTCCCTCCTGACTCTCGTCTCCCGTGTTCTGGGCGGGCTCCTGGGCAGGCTGGGCACCGCTCACCATGTCTGCAAAAGTGGCAAAAGTCCCGGGGTCCGTGGGTGTCTCGGAGTGACCCTGCTGTGCACGCGGCTCTGGGGCTGGCAATCCGGTGCCTTTGAAAGTCAGCTCTGCCCCCGTGCAGACACCTCACGCGTCTATTTAGCGCCAGCGCCTCCGGCGACCACCCCCTCCCCTCCGCCGCACACACCTCAGCTCCAGGGGGAGGCAGGAGCGGCAGGAGGCAGGCAGGAGCCGGGGAGGTCAGAGCCCAGCAGGCCGGAAGGTGGCAAACAAGCAACAACTGCAGGGGGCTGTGGGCGGGGTTGCGCTTATGACTTTAGTGCGACTCAATGCCGCTTAGTCATTTAAAATAACAATGGCTTCTGGGAGTTGTAGTCCCAGTTCATGTCAGTGAAACTGAGTGGGTGCGTGCAAGTGTTTTCATACATTGGGTGCTGAAGTGAAAACTGAACCCCCGGCAGAGTCACACGGACAGCGGGAGGGGGGCGGGCAGCGGGGGGGGGGGGGGGGGGGGAACGGCCGGCAGAGTCACACGGACAGTGGGAGGGGGGGGCGGGAAAGGAACGGACAGCGGGAGGAGGGGGGGGCCAAGGAAGGCACTCACCTGGACTTCCTCGGGCGGCGAAGAGCTTGACTGCCGTGCACCGAAGAACTCAGCCTCCTACGCCTCAAAGCGCTAATGTACTTCAAAGAATAGGGAGTTCCTCGAGTGCCATGACCCAAAACCTCACTGAGCGCTATACTCCAGACAACTCTCGGGCAACTGTGCTTTCGAGGGCTCAACGCTTTCTTGGGCCAGAAAAACCCAGGACTCCTCCTCATATGCCCTCGAGAGCAAGAGCCCGATACCCGCAAGAGCTCCTTCAGTTCCAGGGGCTCCTAGACTCGAGTGATGTGCGCCCAACAGCTCTTAGAAGCCGATCCATCAGAGAGCTTCCTCCAACCCGACCTCTTGCCCCAGCTAGCGCACCGAATACTGTGCCTCAAAACTATTTTCATCCATGCAACATACACATGTTAAGAGCCCCCGCACCCACTTCAGACCCGAGTCTGCCCCTGACCCTCACACACACAGTGCAGTGACTCTGCCATGCCCCCGCTGTGCCCCAGAGTCCTACCTTGGCCACAGGCTCCCTCCTGACTCTCGTCTCCCGTGTTCTGGGCGGGCTCCTGGGCAGGCTGGGCACCGCTCACCATGTCTGCAAAAGTGGCAAAAGTCCCGGGGTCCGTGGGTGTCTCGGAGTGACCCTGCTGTGCACGCGGCTCTGGGGCTGGCAATCCGGTGCCTTTGAAAGTCAGCTCTGCCCCCGTGCAGACACCTCACGCGTCTATTTAGCGCCAGCGCCTCCGGCGACCACCCCCTCCCCTCCGCCGCACACACCTCAGCTCCAGGGGGAGGCAGGGGCGGCAGGAGGCAGGCAGGAGCCGGGGAGGGCAGAGCCCAGCAGGCCGGAAGGTGGCAAACAAGCAACAACTGCAGGGGGCTGTGGGCGGGGTTGTGCTGATGACTTTAGTGCGACTCAATGCCGCTTAGTCATTTAAATTAACAATGGTTTCTGGGAGTTGTAGTCCCAGTTCATGTCAGTGAAACTGAGTGGGTGCGTGCAAGTGTTTTCATACATTGGGTGCTGAAGTGAAAACTGAACCCCCGGCAGAGTCACACGGGCAGCGGGAGGGGGGGGGGGGGGGGGGGGGGGAAACGGCCGGCAGAGTCACACGGACAGCGGGAGGGGGCGGGCAGCGGGAGGGGGGGGGGGGGGGAACGGCTGGCAGAGTCACACGGACAGCGGGAGGAGGGGGGGCCAAGGAAGGCACTCACCTGGACTTCCTCGGGCGGCGATCGGCCGCGGAATGAAGAACACAAACATGGACGCACAAAAAAAATAAACCCCGCCCACGGCCGCGATGACGACATCGCAGAGGCGGAGAGGGAAAAAATCTCGGGAACGCCCCCGAATCTGGTCCGGCCTTGACGGACAGATCCGGCACCCAATGGCTAGCCTCCATTTATGGAGCTAGCCAATGAGAGCCGGGGGACGTTCCCGAAGTCCTTATTGTCAACAAAGGATTTCACCTGCGCCGAAAAGCTGCGCAGAGCGCAGCCTTCGGCAGGCAAAACCCAAAAAGTGATGCAAGAAAAACGGAAGGGGAAAAGGCCTTAAAATGAAAAGATTCCGATATATTATTGCTTAATACAGAAAACAGAGGTTTCAAAACTCGTAGGCAGCACAAATTAGAGAAAAGATCGCATACTTAGACACGGCTATAATCTGGTAAAGAAATGTAATTCCTTTCAGCGGGAGGAGCGGATGCCCCATCACCTCCCTTTCCATGAACATTGAAGGATCATTATCGAGTCATTTGTAGTGAGGGTTCTTTTATACTATAGGCAGTCGTGCCACACAGCGTAATTTGGTTACCCAGAATAGGTTGCCTGGTGACATTGGTCACAGCAAGTCCTCGAAAACCAACTCTACTAGTTCTGTGGAAGTCTGTCGTGTCTCGCTGGGGCCTCCGACTCGAGCTCACAAAGCTTCCATAGTGCTGCGCGCGCGCCGCTGAAGGAAGCCTCTGTTCTTCCGGAACGCCTAATGCGCAGGGCGCGCGCTTGTGCCAGTCGCGTGGGCATCCCTCCTCCAGGGAAATGAACTTCATGCATAATTCATGTGCGATTATAAATGCGAGCTGCGTGTTCGTCATCAAAGAGACGTAAATGGACTACGGTGCAACAGCAGTTAGAAGTTAAACACGAGCATAGCCAGGAGAGGGGGACAAAAGACGCAGTAAACACATACCATTTAAGAAAGTGTCTTGATCTGGAATAAAGAAAGCCCCTGAACACATTGCTGCCAAGATCACAAATTTGACGAACCAGAACCTAGAAGAGACAAAAACAAGGGTTGCTGGCGACAGGCACTACTCGCACAATAAGAACTTGTCAGCTAAATATTTTCTCTCAAAAATTATTTTGTACCTAGTAAAATACACCAGTGCATGTAAAGGCAATCCACATTTTTTCACAGATCATGATCTTAAAAAAAGAAGTGACCGCTCTAGCCGTCTCACCAGACTACTGTTTTCCCCAAACTAAAAAGATAATATACACTATAGTCTGTGCACTTTGTTTACATGAACCTAAAATTGATCCTTTTACTTCAGTGAGGAAGGTAGTTGGAAGAATATTTTTGGGTTTATTTATTTTTAGAATAACTTTAAAAAAACAAGCATAGTTTTGCCAGCGGTCTGGGTGTCCTGCTAAATGGTGATTTATTTTTGGTCAAATTTGTTTAACTTGTTGTTATAAACTCTTTAACTGGCACGAACACTGTACACCTGCATACAAATTGTTTGGTCCGTTAAGTGGTGATTTATTTCGGTTTCTTTCACAAATAATAATAAAATGTATGGTATAATTGAAAGGAGGATTATTTAGAAACATCGCTAGAACGTCCACATATTGAAAATGTTTATTGAAAGCATATAGTGGCCACGTTTAGGTATCTAAAAAGTGATGGGTGGAATGCCAGAGTTAATCTCCGTCACTGGTAATTATTCTGGGCCGCATTCCAGTCCATTGTTCTTTCACTCTCAAGAACCAGCCATATGCAAATTAGTTTTGGACCTGCCTGGAGCATGAACAAGACTGAATTGCATAAGGGGGTCTAAACTAGACTACCACAGTGTGGAAAAAAAAAGATGGCCTGGCATGGGGCCCTGAGCAATCGCCAATGGAGGAGATTAATTTGATAATTCCTCCCATCATCATCTTTTTGCAGCAGACAGACAGATTTCAGTGCTCACTGTGTCATACAACTGAAGATATACTTTACTGAACACACTGAGGAAGGTCGACACCGGTTTGGGGCAGTGGTGTAAAAATAGCCCCCGCATCACCTGTGGAGCTGGGGCGTCCAAGCTCCAGGGGGGCCCTTTGGCACAGTGCATGGGTGGGCAGAGAGCTCCTGGCTGGGTCGGAAGCGTGGGGGACCCCTTCCATGTACTTTGCAGGGGGGCTCAAGTTTGGTTATACCACTGGTCTGGGTTGCTTGTGTCCCTATGTGGAGGGGACCCGGCCTGGCATTTCAGACTGGACTGTTTCTACTGGAAGAGGACCAATACTGATTTGCACAAGGACGGTCTCGGTCTACAGTGGCAAAGTGGTTGAAAAAAGACATTATAGAATGCGGCCCAGAGAGATCACCAATGGCTGAGGTTAATTCAAGCATTCCATCAAACACCATGTTGCTTGTGCAGTACAAGTTTAGGTGGAGGCATGTTTTCTTACATTTATTTTTGAGGCACATTCTTGTTATAAAAAAAGGAAAGAAAATTTAATCATCACACTAGTTTCCAATCCCAGACCTAACAGTTTTGTCAATACTCATTTCTTGCCATTGTTTTAGGCTGCAGTCAGATACGTCACAGGAACAACTCGATAGCATTCTTGGAGTTTTCTTCCTATTACAATTTACACATGCATACAAATTCTGACCAGATAAGTGATGCTAGATTATTACATTGTGAAATAAACGGTTAGGGGTCTTATGCTCAGGAAGATGAAAAAACAAATGCACTATGTATTGGATTACAATTTTATATTATTGAGACACTTCAAAATTAGTTTAAAGCAGCACACATGAACATAAAAATAAAAACCCTTTTAAACATTATTTAGGTTGTTTTTATTTAAGGGTATCTCATACAGATTGCATGATATTAGATAACCAATGTCAATAAAAAGAAATCTTTTTGTTAAAAATCATTTGTTGACAATATTGGCATATCGCGCCTGGGAAACATTTGGGAGGGTGACCACATAAATTCATTCCAAGATCTTTAATCAGAGTTCTCCCTTCATAAATCACAATTTTCCTATTATATCAAACATAGTCTCTCTGGCTATCAGGGAGCAGCGGTTGGGCCCACTGGAGGAGCCTGATTGGAGGGAGGCATGCAAGGCACCCGTCCCCTAGCATTTGGCCCAGTTGCGCACTGTCCAACTTAAATACCTGCATTGTACCTACTACACACCACATTGGTTATGGAAAGCCCAATAAACTTGCGGACCCCAACTGCACTAGATGTCACTGAGAGGTGGGAGATTTCTAGCATATGGTTTGGAAATGCCTTATTATCCAGGTATATTGACTGTCCATATTCATGGCCCTACTGAGGGTCCGGGGCCAAACGCAGGAGGTTTCACCCAGAGTCGTGCTGCTTAGTTTAATGGATGAGTTGAGAGACGCTAAAGGGGACCGAGCCTTGTTGGGTCTGGGTACATTGATGGCTAAAAGGCCCATTGCTAAATATTGGAAGTCAACCGGAGTTCCATCCCTCACGGAATGCAGGTTGAGCATGAACCAATCTGCTAAATTGGAGTAACCAATCTATCTAGCACGTTGATGTCCTCTGAAGCACCAGAAGATATGGGGGAAGTGTTGGACATACTAAGGACTATATACTGCAGACATGCGAACTCTGGGGATGGGTTAAAGGTGGGGACCAATTCTATTAATACCGGGACTCAAGGTGTGGGCACGTTATGAGTGTGCTTGCTCTTTTTTGCCTATATTCAAACGAATAAAGTGTACTTTTGAGAAACAGCTTCTGGGTCGTAGATATGGGCAATTGTGTATGTTGCTGTACATAGCCTTAAGATTGCTAGGGTCAGGCGCCCTCCATCATCTGCATACGAGTTCAGTATCTCACAATTCACAGTGTGTGAAATCAAATGGTCACAATTACCTCTCCCCTCAGCCTCATAAACACCCCTCCACCCAATATACGAGAAGAGCTGTTTTGGGAATTCCACTAAGAAAGGCGTACCAGATCGTTTTTTGCCCGCGTCTCCTGTAGAAGATCAATCTCATGTTTTGTGTCTGTAAACACACTAAAAATCTTAGTTTTCTTAGCCAGGCCATTGGAGCATTTCATGTTGAAGCTAATAAGCCTCAACACAGGAGTTCGGTAAGTGGAAAGATCTGCCTGGGCTGGTCAGTGTGGCATCAGAGATGCAATTGTTCCTACCCGTGCAGTTTACACCTAGAAGCCTCCTTTCAACAGGGCTCAATCAATCTAAGAGATTAAAACACTGCTCCCTGATTTTCACATCATAGATTCTATCCTGAACGGTTACCCTAATTTCCGTAATTATCGTGTTTTCACCCCCCACTAAATTGTACCAGGCCAACTCATGTCATCTCACCCTTCGCCGGTTTGATCACAGGTGCCCTTTCGGATCATTGCATCTCTTAACCATCACACCACATTGCCCTCAGATGTCAAATCACTGGTCGTTGCAGCCTCTACAGACAGGGCCCTCGTTTACCACACAGGTCGACCGAATGCCTGAGGAACAGCATGCTAGTCTTACCAGGACTCTATGGTCTCCTCTCTACCTATGCCCAGTTGTTAAATCATGTTTGTTAGTGATCATCTCCTCCCCCCTGCCAATGAAATATGAGGCAAAATGGAACTTTCTTTCTTTAGTATTTGTTTAGTGGGATGGAAGTCTCTCCAGCACTTGAGCGTGGAAGGGAGGGCGGGTCGGGCAGGTCTTTCAACAGTTGAATCTTGCTCCCTTTGAAGAGGAGTGGTCCTTAATGCTGCTTGTGGGTTACACCTGCGGGCTAGATGGTGTCCCTGAATATTCGCCAGGCTTTAGACAAAGTGACCTGGGACGACATGCAAGCAGTATTAACTAAATCCGGCAACCCAGCTGAGTATATTTAACGGGTGGCATTATTATATACAACCCCCACGGCCCGAGCTTGGACGGGTCACTCTATCTCAGACTCCTATTCGCTTCCAAGTAGGTCACAACAGGGATGACCCCGGTCACTGCTCCCATTTGTGCTTGCCATTAAACCTATTGCACAACAACAGCGACAAGGGGCTGCCGAGTGGGGGGACAGACACCTGGTAAGTTGGCTTTACCATTGGTTCCACACTCGCCTCCTGATATTGCTCTCCTTTCTGAAGGTGAAATGGGAAGAGGAGCTCTGATGTGACCTTTCAGACAAGGATTGGGCTGTTCTTTTAGCATATCCCGCAAAGGTCTAAATACATACAATTCTCAATACTACACAGACCATACCCAACTCTACACAGAATCAGTCGAATGTTCCCATCGGCATCCTCCGAAAGACCTCACTGTCGTATAGGCGAAGCCACCCTCCTACACATGTTATGGTCATGTCCTTCACGGACTGCTTATTGGACGAACATATCAACAACCTTAGCAGAACTTACAGGCACCACACCCTGGGATACTCCAGAACTCGGTCTATTGGGACTCTATCCCAGACCATAGAAATCTAAAGTAGCGCTGTGGTTTGCTGACTTGGCACTATTAATGACGAAACTATTGATAACCCGATGCTGGAAAACCCTGAAGGCTCCACAATTGCTCTCATGGCGGGAGTAGGTTATACACTGGGGACAAGTGGAGAATAGCGCTAAAAGGCAGGAGGAATACAGGGGACTATGTAAACAAACTATTTCACTTGAATGCGATGCCCTCCTAGAAAGGTTACGATCCCAAGATGAGATCCCTGAAGAGAAGCGATGTACTGAATGTTCAGGCTGAATAAGCAGGAGCATGGTTACCCATACGATCACACCATCTGAGATATATGCCACTATCGGACAGGGTATACATTGCATCCCAAAGGGGATAAGAGGTGCGGCTTAGTTACAGCCCCACACTGATGGGACACCGGTTTCATCCACAATTACTGAACACCAGATACACATGTTGTACCCCACAGTCTTCAGCCATGTTTGTGTTGCTCCATAATGCACACTACAGCAAATAACTGCTAGGTGACATTGTCTAGTTGTTTAGCGGGGATAAGTTGAATTGTGCTACTCTATGGAAATTCATATCTATGATTGATAATGTTCTAGAATATCTGTTACATGCCTATACTGTACACACTACTAATTTCTCCACTGTGAATGTCAAAAGACATTGAACTACTCCTGAGGCGGAAGCCGGGAGAAGCTGCTCGTTGTTTTAAAAATTGAAACTGTATTTTGTGTGTTTTAAACTTACCCTTCACCTATTTTGAGCACTTTTCCCCTGGAAGCAGCTGGAGAATCGCTTGCACAGCGGACCTTAGCGCTGTTGCAGGTGGGGAACCGCGCTGCCGCCATCGCGCGTTCGAAACTCGGGCCACGCCCACTTTGAGGCCACGCCTCCCACCTTTCTTTATCAATGAGCTTTCCCCGGACGCGCAGCGGACGAGCGCAGCGGGCGTGCCGTCAGCGCGCCAAAGTCGCGCCTAAGTCAAGCCCGTCTGCGCCCGTCCGCGATCGTACACGGTCCAGGGCCAGACCCTATGTTTCTCGGGTGGGACACATACGGTGGAGCAGGCAGGAGCTGATGGCTTTCCGCAGTATCATTGCCAACACATGTTTGCATAAACTGCGAGTGGAGGAGAATATGGTCTGTGAACACTGCCACTTCTCCTATGATCCAGGCAGAGAGGTGGCCTCGGGAGACCATAACCTGGCCTGTGGCCTGCTCAACGTATGTTCCCTGCGGAAGCACAAACTAGATCTCTATGACCTACTCACTGAAAAACAGTGGGATCTTGTGTTTCTCACTGAGACATGGCTGGATGAAGGCTCTACCCCTGATGCCTTAGAAGCACTACCAGAGGGCTATACTATGCTTAGGCAGGATAGACCCACAGGTAGAGGAGGGGGCATCGCTATTGTAGCCAGGCAAAGCCTACGATGTCAACTGGATTACTCCCCCATTTTGGATAGTGAGGCGGGGAACTTTACCATCAAAGTAAAAGAAGGCTATACGCTGAAGGGCCTTCTGATCTATAGACCCCCAGGCCCTTTGGCCCGGTTTGGGGAGAGTCTGGTAGAAGGCATTATGGAGGCTGCGCAAAGATAAATTCCTGGTACTGGGGGATCTTAATTTACATCTGAATAACCCCACAGACAATGTTACCAGGGACCTCTGCCAGGCGCTAAGAGCCCTCCAACTGAATCAGATAGTAGGTGGTCCCACTCACCAGCTGGGACACCTGCTAGACCCCATATTCGTCAACTGGGGGGAGTTAGAAGCCATGACTCCCATTCCTATCCCCTGGTCGGATCACCATCTAGTACCATTCTCCGTACGCATTCCTGGGGCAAGATTATTGGTGCTAGCACCATTGTACCATTCTAGGTGGAGATGGGCCACCTTCTCCCAGGCAACATTTCGTGCGGCACTTATCAGAGGAGGGAGCCCTGGGGGGGATGATGCGGACACTGCTAATACCAACCTTCGCAAACGTATCACGGAGGCGCTTGACTGCACGGCCCCACTCTCCCGCGCTAAATCGGGCGGGCGCACTCAAAAAACAGCCCTGTAGTACAGTGACGAGCTACGGGTTGCGAAAGCAGCACTGAAGCGAGCTGAAAGGCAGTGGCGAGAGGCCTTTTCTAAGGAAACTAGGGAGATCTATCTAACCGAGAGGCGAATCTATCATGGACTAATTACGAAGTCCAAAGCTGCACACTATGCCACCAGAATCAGTGAAGCCGGCAACTCCACGAAGGAGCTTTTTGGCTTTACAAAACTCTCTCGGGTGGGAAACCAGCTATTGCCCCAGATGACTGTTCTGTGGAATCTTGTGATAGGATCGCGAACTTTTTTGCCGAGAAGGTAGCTAAAATTTACTCGCCATTTCCCAGCCACCCTATGGCAGGAACTGAGTTTGTGGAAAGCCCGAGGGAATGGGGGGGATAGACACATATTGACCAACCTTGTCACCCCGCCCCCGGAAGACCTTCTAAAGATCTGTAAATCTATCAAATCTGGTTCCCCTCGGGACCCCACCACGCCGAAACGGCTAGTCGATAGCTTGCCAGTATTGGAACCATTCATCAGGCACCTACTGGACATGTCATTTAGGACTAAGACGGTGCCTAGAGACTGGAAGCAGGCGGTGGTTCTACCTCTTAGGAAGAAATCTAACATCAGCTTCGAAAAGTTGGAGAACCTCCGGCCTATCTCCCTTCTGCCCTATCTGGCCAAAGTGGCGGAAAAAACAGTCAACGCACAACTGATGGATTTCGGGAAATGAAATGACATTAAATGAAAATAGAATTTATAAAGCGTTACAGTTGCCCTCAGGCGTCCAGGCGCTGTGACTAAACAAGATTGCCCTCAGGCGAACAAACAGAGATTCTGGTTACTGAAACAAAAAAGTTTTAAGTTGCTTCCAAAAACTGGTTAGGTTGGAATTGCTTCTCATGTGCAGAGGGAGGGTGTTCCATAGTCTTGATACATTATAAGAGAAGGAACCTCCTCCTGCTCTGGCTTTAAAGATTCTGGGAGTCTTGGCCAGAGATGCAGACGAGGAACGAAGCGCCTTGTTGGACAGATAAAGGGAAATCAAAGAACAGTTGATTTCTGGAAAGGCTGCCCTCCTGCATGACACCCAGTTTGGTTTCCGTCCCCACCACTCAACTGAATCAGCGCTTTTGATGGCTGTGGAGACCCTACGCCAGGGGGTGGATGAAGGGCAGACCATGGCCCTCATCCTACTGGACCTAAGTGCAGCATTCGACACTGTAGCTCATACCACCTTGCTACAGTGTCTGAATAGAGGAGGAATATCGGGTGCTGCACTTGAATGGTTCCAGTCCTTCCTGACGGGGAGAGGCTTTCAGGTCCGCCAGGGCGAATGTTATTCTAGGGAAATTTGTCTGGGCCAGGGCGTGCTCCAGGGCTCGTCCCTGAGCCCCACCCTATTTAATTCATATGTCTCCCCAGTGGCCTCAATTGTGGAGGGTCATGGTTTGCACATAGTATCCTACGCCGACGATACACAGTTGGTTATCTCCCTTTCGCGTGCACCTGGTCTTGCGGTGGACAGATTCAGAACCTGCATGCAGGAGTTGGCAACCTGGATGTCCACCAACTGCCTCAAATTAAATGGCAGTAAGACCGAGGTGCTCGTGGTGGGGGGGAACCCATCTGTGTGGTCGTCGGCGTGGTGGCCCTCTTGCCTAGGCGAGGCTCCTACTCCCTGTCAGGAAGTTAGGAACCTCGGAGTTTGGCTTGATGCTGATCTGTCCTTTGGACCACAGATAGGCCGTGTGGTGGGTGTTTGCTTCAGCGTCCTAAAAAAATCTGCGGAAGGTTTTAGATCTCCTTCCTACGTCTGCCCGTAGGACGCTGGTGCATGCCCTCGTCACATCGCGACTGGACTACGGCAACTTGCTGTACCTGGGAGCAACCAGTAAGGTAATAAATCGCCTTCAGGTGTTGCAGAATGCGGCAGCCCGCCTCATTCTGAAGTTTCCCAAAAGATCGGCCTCTAAAGCAGCCCTTCAAACCCTTCACTGGCTTCCAGTGAAGAGTAGGGTCGAGTTTAAGGCCCTTTGCACCTGCCATCGAATCCTTAATGGGAAGGCACCAGCACCACTCCAGAGGCTGGTTACCAGGTATGAGCCTTTGCGCGCTTTGCGGTCCTCCCATGGGGGCCTACTAATGGTCCATAGGACAAGAAGGGCCCGTATGGGAGGGAGATCTTTTCGCCACTTGGTGGCAAAAAGCTGGAATGCCCTACCTCTGGACCTTCGCCTAGAGTCATCTGAATCCGGTTTCAGGAAAAAGCTAAAAACACCCCTCTACACACGGTAAACCGAGCTGACTCTGCGGCTTGCTTGCATGAGTTTTTCTGTCTTAGCGCGGGGACACGCTTCTGAGCGTAACCAGGCGCTTTACAAAACTCCCTTATTATTAATGTCACAAAGCTATTGTAATTTGAAAAAGGCAATAAAATTTGTGCTAAAAAACAAAAAAGAAGTGGATTGGCCCGTTTGCTTGTGCTGCTACAGCTGCTCTTGGTCTACAAAACAAAAAAGACCCCCATATTAGGATATAAGGACTTGCTTCTGGACTGGGTTTTCTGTCTGGGCAGTTGGGGCCTTCTTGCGGAAGGAGTTGCTGTATACAGCCCATAATTTTGTCACCTTTGAGTCCCTTTGACAGCTCCCAAATACAAATGTTTCTCCAGGGCTGATTTTCAATGTATTGCACTTTTAGTTGCACTTCTAGGTTCATATATTGTAGCTCTTAGATGACCATCACACACATCTGGTGGTGTTCCTCTGAATGGTTGTCTACCGTTCTGGCCAGGTCGTCCACTCTGGACCAAAAAAGCAGATATACACTGTCCTCGTTGTCCCGGTCTATTCCACCACTTCTCCCAGAGTCCACCAACCTTTTCAGGTCTTCCCAGATGGATTCCGTTTCCACTGGGGTGACTGTCAGACATTAGACAGGAGGAACTCAGCGGAGGTCCAGTATTGTGTGGTTAATCTATGTCCCCGGGAACTGCGCCTCCTTGTGACAAGCATCCTCAAAGTATGAAAATACCATTCCTAGATGGCCTGCAGTTCTGCTGACCGAATACTTGTACTGCTTTGACAAAACTAATAGCAGCAAACAAGCACTGGCAAAGCAAGAAAGATTGGCTTCACCAATGCCAGTTGTACTTTAGTCTCTGGCTTGCATGTCGATCTTGGATTGTATATTTTGGTATGCACATAATACTCTAGCGTACAATGGTAACCCTTCCTATATGCGACAACAACCTATTTGCACTAAGACGCTGTCACATAATTAGGCCTCACAAAGTGGTCACACATTAAAACAATCAACTCCTTATCTCATATGTGGCTGTCTATTACTTTAAAGTGATTGCTCTCCAAATGCATGCAGGCATCTTTTACTACTGGCGCCGTTAGTTTGTTACTTCTGACCCCTTCAGCCTTTTCCAAATCCTGCAAAGATTTTTTGTGCTGTCATTTAAATGTTTACATCATTCTCTCTTCTGTTTGTAAGTTTGTTCTCCTCCCAAAGAGTTGTCCTCACACTCACTGTTCCCATTTCTTGCCCATTCAAAAGGGCTGCTCTATGCCCCTTAGCATTATTTGTTTTGTATTTTTTTTTGAAAACCTTTATTGTGCAGATATAGCTGACAAATACGGGCCTACAACCCAGCGGGCCGGCCACCACACTATAATAGCACATAGGCCAGGAGAGAAACCCAGCAGGTCTCCAATATCACAGACGCAACAAAGCAAGGCATAACGCCACAAGGAAACCACAGTGAATAGGAAAAGTGAAGGTTAATTTTATAATATAATAGGGTGAGTAGCAGGAACATTGCAGTTATTAAGGTCCAAAAGTCCGTGGCGGGGCGTCAGCAGGCAGTGAAACAAACACAGCGAGTTTTCACGAAAGAACAGCTACAGTACAGCAAGGTCAAGACGTGAGTCCCACATCAGCAAACAATACCATCCACTGCCCAACGCCCACCCGTTACTACAAAGATACGCATCAATACATAAAAGGAAGTCAGGATTACAATACGAAGCCATCCGCTACATCGACCCAGGGAATGAGAGAAGAAAGGGGAAAAAAGGGAAAAGAACATCAGGAAAAAGGGGATGAAAAAACAGGGAGAGGAGGACGCGGCCCCACAGCATGTGCCCCATGGCAAGTAAAGCATACGAAAAAGGGGCAGCCCATGGAACCAAAGGAAACAGGAGTAATGGATGCGCAATGAACATCGGTAACAGGGAGGCCACAGGCCCACGCTGGCAAAAAGCACCCCATGAGGCCCACATGCAGACGCAGCGTCCAGAAAAAAAGAGTACACGAGAGCCATAGAACCAAGAACAAAAGAAAAACAAAAAGACAGACCCCCCCCCCCCACCCACCCCACCCTGCACCCCTGCAGAAGGCTATGGCCTACCCCCCCAGCAGCGTGCCTGTCGCCCTAACCGGAAACCCGAAATATAGAAGAGGCAAAAAGTAAGGAAGAAACCATGTAGGCAAAAAGAGGAAGGGGGAGGAAAGAAAAAACCATCGGGAGAGGAGACACAGAAGCAAAACTATCAGCTCCCAACCCTCCCGTCCAAGCACATTCAGAGCCCACTAGAAGACGAGGTCATTTCAAAAGATAAACAGGTACCAGGAATATGAAGAGGAATCAATCATACAGGTATAGCCGCAGGGCAGTCATCTGGCCACTCCACAAAGTAATAGTCCGGCGATGCAAGTACATCTCAACCTTGTCCTCGTCTGTCCAGTGCCATAGGCACAGAGTGTACAAAAAAACAGAACATGAGGGGCCAGAGGTAAAAAGCAAGGATTCCAAATGTCGAGCCACTACACAAATTATAACGGCTTCGGACCAGATGAGCAAAAAAGGGCGGCAACAGCAGCAGACGACTCAAACGCGGCTCCACAGACCAAGGGGAAAAAATTGCCCTGGTGAAAAAGTCACAGGATCTCCACTCGGCAGGCCGAAGCAAAAAATTACAAGGAGACCCGGCGAGACAGATCCGGACGGATCTCGGCTGGGGGCCCTCCAATGCATCCACCACAGGGAGGAACTCCAGACAATACAGGGCAGCAGGCATCCGGACGTCCAAACAACTGGTGGCCTTAGGATGGTCAATGTCCAGGAAAGGCACCGCGGCACCCTGAAGCGGCGAAGCCATACACGCAGGGGACGGCACAACGAGCCCGGAACAAAGGCTACCAGCCAGCCCAGGGACAGGCACAGTCATGGAAGCACGCCAGGAACACAAGGCGGCGAAGACGTCGCCAACTGTAGGCTCACCTTTACAGTATTCAGCAAACGTGCCGTGCGGCGAGCCAATGTCGCCGTCCCCAACGAGGCATAGATGCAGGGTGTGGGCCGCCATCTTTGCAGCCCAGCGCGGCCGCAGCAATCTCTGACCCCAATCCGGCCGCCAACGGAGCTCGATGGGATCAAGCCGGCGACAAGCAATGGACCCCCCAGGGCAGAAAGGCGGGCCACCAGAATATTGAGGCAGCCGGCGCCACCGACCCACGGGCGCCGCCCGCCGAGACCGGGCGGAGGGTTTCAAGATGGCCGAACAGGAGAACAAAGGGGAGACGAGTCGTCCATATGGTCAACCCCCGTCCGTGGAAGGCAGCGCTCCACCACCAGGTCCCCAGACAGCCAGACCAGGCCCGGTCAGTCGCCACCGGTCCAACCTCACAGTGGCCGCTCCGGCCGACCCCGCTCCTCCACCATGGGGTCGGCCCCGGCGATCTGCCCCGCCCGGGCGCCACAGACGAGTCCAGGCCCGCCCGCCCCGGAGGCCGCGAAGCGGACAGGGGCGCAGCTCAGGATCCGCGGCACTTAGGATCATCCGGAGCAGACGGTAAGTGCCAGCAAAACGTCAGAAATCCATATTCCATCAAGTAAGACTTCTCGGGGCAGGATAAGGTGCAGGATAGACAGTTCAGGCAGGAAGGTTGACGGAGCCGAGCTACAACGCGGCCATCACGGTCGCGAGCTTGGCTCCTCCCCTCCCCCTTAGCATTATTAAATCTCAGGGAAGCACTAAATGCGAATAAGGACATTTGAATAATTAAGCTTGGACAGACCAACTTATAAATTCAGGGCAGAAACAAGTGAGTATATGTTCTACAATAAAGCTGGCTGAGTAGTTCTTTCTAATGGGGGTCTGCAATCAGCATGTGGCTCTTAAGAAATGAAATAAACAAATACATCAAGAAATGGAACAAAATCACTGCAAACCCACTTTAAGTGTCCCTGGTCCATTAGGACCAATGATGGTGTAGCTCTCATGACCGTATTGTGTCCATCACAAGGCACAATAGAAACTGAAAGTCAATGTTGACTATTGATATTTGATACATATAGACAGCTCTGCAATTCTAGGTTTATCGATATGAACAATGTTCTTGGGACTAAAATACAATTTTCTCGAAAACACACAAAGAAAGAAGCCTATTCCAAACACCAAAAAGAAAGCCACTGGAGACAAAAAAAATTATAATGCTTCTCTCTGCATCGTACAAATATTTCCTAACTGTACCCAAGGCTTTGTGTGACCCCAGTGAGGGTCGTCCCCATGCTCTTAGAAACCTCGCTTGCGCACTTTGAGGCTTTTCCTAGTTTACTGACTCCTTGTTCAATTAAGGGTTTCAGCGTACTGTGTATTTTGGCTCGACGCCGTTTAAACATGGCTCATGCTGACAAGCTGCCAACTCCTCATTATCTCTTACAAGGCACATTCCTTAACCCCACCCCTCGTGTCGATCACTTCACTCCCTCGACAGCTGCCTGTGCAAACTCTGCCCCTGGATTCTTGAAGACCATCCAAGTCCCTTGTACTCTAAATCAAGGAGTACAAAGGACTGGGGTCAGCCACGGACAATGGGTCTGGAACAGAGATGTGACCGCCACAGACAATAGGTCTGGAACACAAAAGGGAAATGTAAAAAGTTATGGCTGGGAAAGCACCATACAGAGGAGTGAGGAGGAAGTGTTCAGAAATACTGGATTGCGTGAAATGCATATGCAAGCACTAGCTGGTTATACCACGAGGGGTACCCTGTACAATACTGGCACCCAGTTTTCATCTTAGAGTTCCAACTCGGCTTATCTGACATGAAATCGGAGCGTGGGAATAGGTATGTACACATTACTGCTTTAAAGAACTACAAGGTGTAATAGATAATGGAGCCATATACCACAAAGAAAAACACCATAAAAGCAGCTAACAATTTTACAATCTATCTAAATAGTGTTCAGGTATCGAGGAGGTCACACGATGCTGCTAACAGCTTCAGCTAAAGAATATGCCCCAAGCGGTCATAGGAACAAGAAGCGCAGCTTGCTAATGGGCAGCATAAGCTCCAACTTACCCATTGTGCATATAGGCTCTACAGCTTTTGCTATTTTCAATCTTGATGGTGAGGAGGCAGAAGATGAAGAAGAAGCAGGCCATACCGAAGCAGACTCTGTAGACGGCGGAATATCCAACCAGCTTGTCGCACGCCTCCCCAGCCTGGATACCCTCGCACATGTCTTTGAAGAAAGGGATCTGGAGAAAATAAAAATATAAGAACCTGGGTGAAAGCAGGTCACAATGTTCAGCAGCACACACCAGGCAAGTGCAACAGATCCCTTCACGATGTTTAGCAGCACACACTCTGCAAGTGCTGTGGTTCCAGTCACAACGTGCAGCAGAAGAAATGGAACTGCTACCGTTCGGGACACAATCTGTAATACTGGACACAGTGCAAGTACTACTGCTCAGGCCCCTATGTGCACTGTAGAAAGACTGCAAGTGATATTGTGCTATTCACAATGTTCAGCAGCAGACACTGTGCTACAGTTCCGATCACAATGATCAGCAGCACAGACTCTGCAAGTGCTACAGTTCTGGTCACAATGTGCAGCAGCAGACACACTGCAAGTACTATGGTTCCGGTCACAACACGCACCAGCAGAAACAGTACAACTGCCGCAGTTCTGGACACAATCTGCTATACTGGAAACAGTACAAGTATTACTCTCCCAGTCAGAATGTGCACTGAAGCAACACTGAAAGTGCTATTGTGCTGGTCAATGCACAGCAGTAGACACACTGCAAGTGCTAGGATGCCGGCTGGTTCACGTTGCACTACACGCCGGAGTGCAACCAGGTTGTATAAGCTATACTCCTGAGCTCACCTTAGAGCACCTAACAAGTTTATGAGCACTTTCTGGTCCTGAAGAATTGCCTTTAGGGCATGAAACATGTTGACCATGTCTGAGGGTTGAAATGAGGCCATACTAATGGTTATCTTGGGCCTCTATACCCCTCTTTGCACTTTTTAACCAAGTGGCTAGCCACACGAATAAAGTTCTCTTAGTGGACTATCCAACTTTTTTAAAAAACTCACATTTTGCTCACTACTTCACCTGTTTTCTGTACCTCACACACCAAAAAATTCACGGCAAGGAACAAAAGATCTCCGTCAGAGAGTAACACACGTTGTTACCCGTCAAGCATTGCAGCGCCGGCTTGACGCAGGAGCAGGAAGCCGATGATGCAAACAACATCACAAAGGGCTGAATGAGACATGTCATCCAGTCCAGTAGTTGTATGAGGTTTCTTAGTTCCGACAAGGGACCTGCTGGCCTCCCATACTTCTTTTCCTTCCACCACCCTCACCGAGAGAGAGACTCTATTACAGACTTTATTCTAGGGGAACTTTGTACAACCTCTCTTGCTACATGTTCTTTGGACAGGTACACTGGACCCCTCTAAACACTGTCCCCCTTCGTCCCCCCTCTTTGTTTAAATACACATGAATGCCTGCAATCTCTGTGGAAAAGTTCATCTTCATATCCTTAGTACAGTTAGTTTGTGTTGCTTCTAGCCGTCTGTAATAAGAAAATCACATACATGCTCAACTGTATTAACTTATTACAGCCGAGTTGTGAAATGACAATACCTGTTGCAAAAATCAACACGCAGGGTGAATGGAAGGTCAGAGTAGAACTTCAGCTGCAGTTTAAACAACTTTTCAGAGTGATCAGCAGAAAGTAGTTATGCATGGAGGCATGTTTATTTTTTGCATGGTATGGCTCAACAAGATTATATTAAAGACAAACTCTGAAAGTTTCTATACGCTTTAAGCGGCTAAATTTTTTCTAAATCTGATTAATCCGATATATTTAAGTTTTGTTGAATTTGATTTTGCATTACAGATCCTTTTTATTCTTCATGCCTGAAAGCATACCATCTCTCTCAACATAAAACAGCAAGGCTAAGGACTTAAGTGGTCTGTGGGAACGGTGATGGTGTGACCATGAATTATTAGGAATAAAATACCCTTTGGCCTTATTCCTCTGTGTAGTCCCAGAACTCATCCATGACTAGCAACGTTCTTCGAATGTTTAGAAGGGGTAATTTATCCCAGATATTGAAAACCAGTATTACCACCAGTACTCACTGCTGTCCTTTCTACAGCGAATGATTCTGTTAAATGCTTGGGGTGATTCATATTTGCAGAAAAACACTATGATGTGCCTATGAACCAGTGCGCTTCAAATAAAAGCAGACTCAAAAAGTTTAGAAAATAGTTGGCTTCCAAACAGATGGGACGTGACGGGCCGTGCAGGAGACGAATGTCTGTTGAAAACAGTGCTGTGGGACTGCAGGCAAGCACATAAATAACTGCAAGTGTGCTGCGCTTTCCAAACCCAACAGATTCTTAAAATGGAGCCGGAGTAGGGTTAGGACCGCATTACCTCCTTGCTCTCATTATCATCCGTCTCCGGGTGAGAGGACTGGCAAATGAGCAGAGCACACCGACAGCATTTAAGACATCGCTTCCATTAGAGAGCGGCTCTGCCGCCATCTTTATGGCCAACCTCGAAAGGGGGTCAGTTGCAAGTCGTAAAGATGTTATTACAACCGGCCCCAGGCGCCGCGGCTGCTGGTTACCGAAAGTACTGATGGATTCTCCCACTTTTGCTCGGGATTGCAAACATCATATCACTTTGTTGTGATTCATGAGCAGCGCCGCGTGAGCTCCTGGGCTCGTCCCAGATGTCTTGTAAGTAAGGGCCATTTCATTTCAGCAATTACTGCTCAGACATCGCCTCTGAGCTGTTCCAGTGACGGCAGGAACTGGCGCTTACCACAATCTGATTACAGGGTCTGGCATCGGGGTCTGGCTGAGAGGACGGCTGCGGGCTCTGCTACTGTTCCCACGCGCCCGTGCTGCCCGCGCGCGCTGGTGCAGCACAGAAGGCCACCTTAGTTTCTGAAGTGCAGTCACAACACGCACGGATTGCAGTCTCTGCTTCGAGTAGGCTGCAGGGGAGACGGCCCCTTGCAGCACAGGTACTGAAGTATTCGGATTACACATTAACACTGATGAGCTCCGTATATGGGGAGAGATATTTGAAGTTACCACGCGAACAACTGCAATGCTTTGTGCAGTTAGCAGGGGTAGGCTACCCGCTAGTTGCGCGTCCACGCACAGTCAGGTAACGAAGTGACCATGAGGCAGCCCGGTCCCGGTCCGCAGCAGTGACCCAAGAGCCTCTCGCATCCAGGGCATCTTGCCTGGAGCTTGGCACACTACGCTGGTGAAACATCAGTCTTCAGCACCTGCGTTGTGGTAGTATTAGAGTTAGGAGAATTTCTCCTGTAAACACTGGTCCTGATGAATTGCAGGTTAACCCGCTAAGGGCGGTAGGCAATAACCATGTTGACCACATGACAACAGACCCTGTAAGATCATTACATCTAGACAGGGCTCACTTATTTTAATTAGGTCAGGACACCCGAAGAAAGTTGCTTCTATAGGGCAGTACTTAACCTAGAACCTAGTTTAACTCACAAACTCGCACTCATGCCACTACCTTGACCACTTACCCTAACTCACCATACCGCTGTTTCTTAAAATAACTCCGATAAAAAGGCCCTTCGCGGGAGCCTGACACCCTTCAGGGTGTGTGAGGGCAATCCATAAGAGACCTGTGCACTCCTTGACCCTCCCCTTAGGAACTGCACTTTTCTTTGACTCACATCAATTAGGAGGACGGTACAGGACCTCATAAAAAGCTCCTGGTCCTCCTTTGTTAAAAGCAGACGAACATCGACATTACTGGCCTTGCACACCTGTAACTCAGTTTGTTCGAGTGCTGCCACAGCACAAAGGTCTGGAATATGAGGACAGTCAAACCCAGACCACCACTCCTCGATCACCGTTCACAGGAGGGTCACTCGAGTTTCCTTCAGTCCCCGGCCGGTGCCTGTTATTTTATGAAAAGGTGAATTGCCCACTTACTCTTTTCACCCATTCTAGACGTCATTAGAGACCTCTCTGTGCACACCCGAGCGATCCTTGTGAGTCTCTGCTGTAGTGGTCTTCACTCTGGGGGTCTCAGTCCACGACAAGAACCCATGCAACGTGTGCTGCCCGTCCGCCGATGCACCAAACCCCTGCCGCCCATGCTGCTCAGGATCAAGGTACAACCAAGGGTCTCGAGACCAACACAGTTTGGAAGCACAGATACTCAAACAGTCTTCTTTCACCTCGATAGAACCAACCTGGGGCCCTTTTCAGGTAAGTTTACCCTTCTCCAGTCGGTCTCATGTACCCTCCACAAAGAAGAAGGCAGGCATGGTGATCAACAGCAGTGACCATGCATCCGTACATTTCAGTGCGTCGGTCAAGAGGCCACTACAGCTGGAGCAGAAGGCAGCAATCTGCAGACCCCTTTCACTGTAGCTCACATGTAATTATGAAAGTTTGAGGCGCGATACAAACTCCACCCTATGAACGCCTCACATACACACTGTTACCAGTGGGACAGGAGCCCTCCCTCCCACCCACACTCACACACACAGCAGGCTCCTTAAATAACTTCCTATCACATGTAAATCTGTGGGAAGGCTTCTAGGCACCAACCCCTTCCCTGTATTTTCTCCCTTGTGTTTAAAATGTGGGGTCTAGTAGCATATACCCCCTCGTACTTCCCATCCTCCATGGTCGCAATCAGGAATCATAGGGTGGATAAGAGTTTGGAGGGACTTGGCTCAAAGCTCTCAAGCTGGTCTTTGGCAGTTAATCTTATCCCCTAAATAGGTAGTGGTGGCATCTAGACACTTTTGGGAAATACCAACAACCTTCTACCTTATTCAAGTTTGCACTGCAAGGGGTATAGTTGAACCCTACTTTTAGACAAATGGTCATTTACTGGAGGCCCCACGTCCCAAACACATGCATTTTAGGTTTGTTTAGTTAATACCTTATGCTTGTGCAGCTCTGCATGTAGACTATTTAAGATAGTCACAATACAATGACGTTGCCTCAAGCAATAATCAGCAACAAATAAATTAATATGTATTTAAAAACGGATATCAATTTCATCAAACGGGAAGCTGCCAACAAATTCCAGCACCGCTTCACTTGATGATTAGTCAGTCTCTTCCCTTAAAACAACTAGTAGAAGCAGTCGATCCTCCTTTACGGAAGTACAAAAGTAATCACTGCAGCAGTCTCTGTATAGAAATAAAATTTACTAACATGGTCTACAGATTGCAAATTGCACCATGCCTTGTTAAAAACTGATCAGACTCTTAACCTGAAAGCCGTACAACTTAGGACAAGCACACAAAATATCTCCAACAGGGTATGGCATATAGGCCGAAGAGTCGGCAAGCATGGTCCATATTTAGGGTGCGACTCCCTGCTCTGCCAAACCTAAGTAGAAGGACAAAGAAGAGCTGAAATCCGTACTTCAATGAAGCTTGCACTAGAAGACTCATTAGTAGAGCAGAGGAATCGGTAGCGGTTCTCGTCAGCCAAGGAAGCTGCGACGCGTCTTTGTAGCCCTGAGCCGCCCTTCCGAGGCGAGGCGCGCAGCCTCCTGATCTGGTTGCGGGCTTGGAGTGGCGGACAACGACCATCTGGCCTGCGGAGGGAGCCGGCAGTGCTGGTATGATGGACAGGTTCTCCAGCGTGCGTGAACCGGCCCAGTAACGGAGAGCGTCCTTGGCGAAGCAAGCTGGCCCCGTAGATGTCTGGAGATTCTCCGGTGGTGTAGGGGCGGAATTCCAGGCTGACTGCAGCGTGTCGGACCTCGACGCAGGTGAGCCTAGTCATCTGGGAGACGGACACCTCCCCCTTTCCTCCGCGATCCAACCTCCCACAGCATAACTGTACCTGCTGAACTGCTACTGCTGCTGCAGAGGAGCTCCGACGGGGCACAAACAGAAAGGGAGCAGGCGCAGAGTGTGTAACCCCCAAGGTGGGTGTGAATATCTTAATGTTTTGCGAATAAATCTCTTCGGATGTAAGGAACGCCTTCCTACCCGAACCACTCCACCTTCGCGTCCGAGTTACGTCTAATATACAATACCCCTTTAGTGAAGTCCCAAAATGAGTAAAAGAAAGGGGGCTCCAAGGTTGTCCAGCATGTTACCACCTCCCCGCACGCGTTCGACAATAGATAATTACTTTAACTCGAGCCGTGGACATGGTGTCAAGTGAGATCCGGCTGGTCGAACGCCGCCTTTCCCTCACAACTGAAGAGGCTACCCATCCTCATACTGACCAGAGTTGCAATGTGCCTTTACCCATACGGTGTGCTGTTCGGGTAATAAGTCCACCTGAGGCCCTAAGGTCTTTGACCTCTTCTACAACGCAGCCTTATAGGGAGGGCGCAGGCACGGGAAGCGTGGGGACTGCGCCTGGAGGGGAGCTGGTGTCTGGTTCTTTAAGTATTGAGGGTGCTGAGCAGCCCTGTGTCTCTGAAGTGGAAAGTGGCCCTAGAACTAAGCGGAGGAGGTGTTTTATCCGGGGGTGCTGGTGGAGCCCAATGAGAATACATGGGGTGCTCTGAACAAATGCTTAAGTGATCTCCTGGACTCCAAGATACGCCCCATCTTTGATCGTCTGGATAAAATGGAATCCAATATGGCAAAGTCTATGGATCTTCGATCTTCAATCTCCACTTGCACCCAGTATTCCGCCTGTGATTTTATTTCTACTTCTATTGAACAACGCAAGGGTGCTTCCCATCCGCTTGAAATTTTGCCAACATCTCTACCTGCTACTTGCCCGGCAGCATGTCCAACAGCCATGGCTATTCTTCCTGTGATACACCTTCCACCAGCATCGGCTCTATACGTTGTCGTATTGACTGACATGCCTAGGCTCTCAGTAACCAACGTGGAAACTACTAGAGGTTTAATAAATAAATCTATTAATTTGCTGAACAACAACGTTATAGGTAGCTGGGATACTTCAAGAGAAATTTTGATGGCCAGGCGGGGGAGCAACATTGGGGGCAGATGCTTGCGGAAAAATGGAGATGTTATTGTTGTATATTTCCGCTCACCAAAGGTAGTCAAGGAAATACTGTACAAAGCTAGAAAGGGAATGGTCAAAAATAGTTCCATCAAAATACCCCCCCTTGGCTTCTTTTATCAGCACTTGGTGAGACAACCAGGAACCTCTGGGCAGTCTACTTATCAGGGACTCTGCACCATCTGGACCCCCCCTTACCCTTTGCTATCACTCCACCTGTCCAATAGATTTGCCCCACTGGCTGGCTTGGAAGAAATTGATTGACGGTTTGGCAAGGTGCCGGCCTACCCGGTTTTCCAGGAGGAGGTCAGATTACTTGCCAGCACAGTTCTTGTTACCCAAACACCACCCCCATCCCGACTTAATTCCGCATTCTTGGTGTCAGGCTTAGAGGAGATGGGCAGGGTTTCTTGTAATTCCAGTCCTATTGTTTTAACGAATAATATTCTACCGCTCGACTATCCATGGGTAGATCCTCGTATTGGGACCAGCTTGATGGATTCTGCTAATTTAACTTCCGTTTATCATTTGTCCCCCAGTTCCCTACTTTCTCCCCCCCCCCACCTGCTGGGGTAAGCGTAAGCTTAGGCAATGACAACGGTCATATTGACGTCTGTCTGAAAAGCCTAAATTGGAATATAGAGGATAGAGCCTCTAAGATCGGTCTGGAAGGATGGCGGGCTTTATTATGACATATGATATAGTTTTTATGCAAGAAACGAGTGTAAGGATATTGTATTTGATGGATTTATGTGTTTTAGCCTGCCCGCTATTCCTTCTATATCAGGCAGAGCTAAGGGGGGTTTGTCTGCCTGGTTTAAAGTGGAAATTGCTGGCATGAGTGATCAGTTATCACAGGAGCAGGGGGAGGCGCAGGCTTTCTGTCTTTCCTGGAAATAAACTTTTAAGCTGTACCTGGTAAATTTTTATAATAATAATTTTACATCTAAAAGGTAATTTCCATGGGCTTTTTGGGCTGATTGATATGCTCGCAGAGAGAGAGGCCCGAGCGGATCGTCCTTTTAAGTTGTTGGTGGTGGGGGACTTTAATGCCAAACTGGGGCTCTTATTACCTCTCTCCCCGACTATCCTTGAGCCAGTCGCCTCCGAGCCGGACCATAATGAGATGGACGCGAGGGGACGGGTACAATTTACCCTCTTATTAGAAAGAGGTATGGTTAATAAGGTGCCCAAATTCACTGACCACTCTATTCCCACCTTTACTGGACGTGGCTCAGGTAGCACTATCCACTACGTATTTGTCTCCTGGAGTATGTTTTCTCTGATTAAGGACTGCGAGGTACTTATTCAGCCAAATAGTGATCACAATCCTATCTCTGCCAAGATAGTGTTATCTTATAGGGAACAGAAGCCTAAGCCTGTATCCTCCCTGGCACTATTCACTAAAGATGCTAGGCGTAGGTTAGTTTGGCGCACAGCAAACCTAAATAGTATTATGTCACAGGTAATCCCGATTAGTTCTGCACTGGTGTTTGGTTGCAATGGTTTTCCATGCAAGCCTTCTCGCATTTTACAAGGGTTTGCAATCCTGATAAAGTTAAACATCTATTTTCTAAACCTATTTCACTGTCCTGGAATCAGGTTCACTCCTGGTTTGACAAGGCTTATAGAGAGGCTAATATCCTACGCAGGGCTCTGAAACAAAATCTCAGACACCAGAATATGATCAGGGAAAGCACAAAGATGTATAAGCTTGCCACAAAAGAAAGAAAGCTAGCATTGAAGGAGGAGAAGTGGGACTTAGTGGTTGGCTCTTGTCTCTCAAAAGATCCTCAGGCCTTTAGGAAGGCCGTACGGTCAGTTCTATCTCCCACCCTACCAGCTGACAAAGTAACTGTACAAATACCTCCATAGTCTTGGGTGACTCATTACGCTGGCCTCTACTGCGTTGACTTTGCTGTAAAGGATGCCCAATCATTGTTGAATTTAATGTGCCAATATCTTGTTTTTTATGAAGGGGAAGTCTGGAAAGTAATTGTCAACAGTAAAGGAAAGAAGGCACCGGGCCCAGATGGAATTCCTCTGGACTTGTTAAAGGAAGACCCAGCATTCTGGTCCCCGTTACTTACTGCTGTATTTAATGCAGTTTGCAGCGAGGGTGTTCCAAAATCCTGGCGTACATCTGTGATAGTGCCCGTTTTAAAAAAAAGGTGATGTGCACGATCGCAGATGTTATCAACCAATATCTATTGGACTCCTCGGCTAAATTATTTGGGAGAGTTGTGCTAGACAGCATTTATCCAGTCCAGGAGGCGAACCATATCTTAGCTCCAACCAAGTATGGGTTAAGGACGGGCATAGGTACGATTAAACAGTGCCTTAACCTGCACCTCATCCTGGCAAAATATAAATATGCGAAGGGCATCTCTACTCATTTAGCATTTATGGATTTGACCAGCGCTTTTGACTATGTCTCACGCTCTAAGCTGTGGGACATTTTAGTAAACATGGGTGTTGATGCGGGTCTGGTCTCCTTTCTGAGGCTTCTCCATCACTATATTTCTGCCTCGGTGACAGCATTATGCGCGGGGTGCACCAAGGATGTGTTCTCGCCCCAATCTTATTTCTCCTTTATACTAACGATTTGGAGAAATCTCTAGGTACGGTTGGGGCAGACGTGCCACAAGTTGAGAAAAGAGCTGTGCCAGCACTTCTTTATGCGGATGACGCAGTCCTTATAGCAAGGACTGCGATCGGCCTAAAACAACTCATTTCCAGCTATGCTAACTTTATAAAGGACTTGGGGCTTGAGGCAAACTATAAGAAAACTTTTGTCATGATTTGTGGCCCCAAAAATACTAAGTCCTGTAGCCTGAATATAGAAGGTAAAAAGCTGGAAAGGGTTAGTTCCTTCCCGTACTTAGGCATGGATTTTGATGAAGGCGGAACATGGCATACCTGCAAAAATAATATGATTAATAAGATTTACACGCGCAGTTGGCACTACTTATTCACTTGCTATGTCCATAGGTAAAAAGCCCATAGCCCCAATTTTAGAGATTTACAAGCGCAAATGTATTCAGATTTTCACATATGGTATGGGGATCTGGGGTTGCAGGGACGTTTTTGCTATGCAGCTGGAGGAGAATAGATTTTGCCGTAGAGTTTTAGGAGTGCTCCCGTCATCGCCGCATTTTCCCCTCCATTTGTAGCTAGGTCTCGAGTATGTCCAAGATACCATAAATGCTGCACCTCTAGTTACGGAACCGGATTACTCCTCTTTGCTTGAGCACCCAGATCTAATTGGCAAAGGGGTGCGACAGAAGGTTTTGGTGGGCTTTCGAAAACAGAGAATCGTCTAGGGAACCGTCCGAAGTAGCCAAATTCACTGTCAGGGTTTATTGCTTTATACAAGTACCTCCCTATATTGCCCCGTATTTACTATATGTAAATAATGTGCACAAAAGGAATTTGTTAGTTAGATTCAGGATAGGGTCGTTTCGGTGGTTGGTATGCTTTCCCTTGGGTCATTATTCTTCGGAATCTATTACTATATGCCCTTGTGATGAACATTCGAGTCAAACCATTTTACATTTTGTCTTTTTTTGATAGTTTTATCTTCCATTTACCAGGAAATTTTTAATACCTCTTTTGCGCAGACACAAATTTTCCAAGTGCAAAGCGGCTTTGTATTTTCTGCAGCAACTCAATAACCAAGATGTTTGCTTTGCTGTTGGGAGCTTTTTGAAGTGTATTTTAGCAAAGAGAAGCAGCATGCTGTTTTAATTCCAATGTACTTTACCATTCTCCTGTATGGCTTGTATCTGTATTGCTGCTAAAATGTCCACCCCTACTGCTAACTCCTTTACAGGATTGATTTTTATTATTCATGTATTATTGGTTATTTATTTGCTGCTATTGATGGCTGCCGTTGTCTTTTGCACTATTGGAGAATATCTGCTGCTACTTATGAACCCAATCGCTTTGCATTGTCACTTTAGTTCCGAGAAAAATTACAGTATTTGCTTGCTGTTGTACTCTTTTTAAATGGAAAATGAGTTTTGTATTGTTGAGACGTGTATGATTTTATATGATGTTTTTAATATGGTGTATCTTTTATGACCTATCTTCAGAAGGACGAATAAAGAAAGAATTGAATTGACTCATTAGTGTAATGTGCATACTGTTTGTCTTCTGTAAATTACCAGTCCCAAAAAGTAATTTTAACGGGGGGGGGGGGGGGGGGAATGGGGGGGGGGAGAATTCATTGCAAGATAGTGAGCATAACGTACTTTAGAGTTTTGCAATTTAGATTTTAAATCTAAAGCCGTGTTTGTTATTACAATTCTGATTTTCCCGTTTAAGAACGGTTTTGGATGTATGCATATAGCAAAAAGTATTTAGTTGCAGGTTTAGATGAAGCCACAAGGATACCATGTAGTAGGATACTACAGGAGGCAGAGGGGCACACATTTAAGCTCATACTATATATGTTTAATAGGTCTAGTCCGTCAAATAATTTTCCAAAAGTTTCCTGTATCAGCTCTTCCTCGATAAATGGACAGAACATTTTTCAAACCAGCAACTACTCCAATAGAGCTAGTTGTTACTGGTGCAAAATCTGCTGGCTAGTTCACCTTCATATTGATCACTACCCCAAGATTAAGGCATTCCATAACATGTTCTATTTTCACATTCTTAATGGTGCATATAAACATAGATAATGACCTGGAGAAAACCATTATTTTAATTTAACTGCAGCTTATAAACAGACTGTTAAGTCAGTTGTACGCCGGTAAATTCTCTAACAGCCTTTGCAGTTCGATGCAGGTGGTTGAGATTAGGAGGAGATTATCTGCAAATGTGATATTTCTTAGTTTACCTGAGCCCAGCTATTGTGGGAAACTATGTACTTCTGGCAGTATTGCGGCAACTCTCGGTAGACAACCACAAATATTGACAGGAAGCAGCGAAGAAACACAAACTTCCTGTTATGTGAAAAGTTGCACTGCAACACGGCCACGTGGTGTAGTGCTATTCCTAGAAGTTGGCAAGTAATTGCATTACAATAGATTGGGAAGCAGCTATGCTCCTGACCAGACAAACAATATGATACACCGCATTACCACCATATTTTAAGGAAGGTTGACTAAAGACATGAAATAGCTTGTGATGACATGGTGAACACAGCTCATAACCACATCTCTATGGGTATGTTTTCCAAATGTTTTTAAATGCTGATGAACATGGTGGAAAATTACAATCCGAATTTACGGTAATTACCTCTTTTGCCATACAGCTGTAGAGAGGTCTACTGCCTCGATTACAGACATTTTGATGACGTGATAACAGCACACCCTGGGCTGGGTGTTTCCCCCTGGGCACAACGTTACTTCTTCATTATAGGGTCCTCAAGTTGTACACAACTTGAGGATCCTATAATTAGGACGCAACGCTGTGCCCAGCGGGACACACCCAGCCCAGGATGTGCTGTTATCACTGTATCAGACGACTCCGTGAATGGAAGACGCCACCCCAGGAGCACACATACGATTGATTAACTTTATACACATCGCGAATCTTGCTGTTGCGCATATTTCACTTTCAGTGTTTCAGACATTTGGATGAACCATGACCACTCTAGCACACGCATTCACATTTTAGCAAAATAATCAATGAAAAAGAAAACCAGAAATGATTTTCATACAACGCTTCTTGGATTTGGATATCACTGCATTAACGTGTGGGAATTAACAGCCTCAACTGTGCTCTTTCTACTGGTCAAGGAAAGTTTTTCAGTCGAGTCAACCCTTGGAGGGTAAAACCTATGCACTAAATGTTATAGACCTCAGCAACACATACTGTAATTAATTACCTTACTAAATTTTTATTGATCTCGTGAGCGTGAACACCCGATCAGGAGAGCCACATTTATGCCAGTACTCCGATGGTATTCTTAGTTCATGTCAGATACAAATTTAAGGAACGCACACAAAAAGTTGTTAGTTTAGGCAACAGCCCCATGTGGCTTGAAAAAATAAATCTGTACACCTAAATTACATGTGGTTGTGAACAATAAACCTATTTACACATTGAAATTCAAATCCAAATTCACAGAATAACGATCAGTGGGATTCACAAAGTACACCTGTGGCCACAGAAGTTTCATAATTATGGTGAACATTTTGCAACACAAGTTCTGAGGTGGGATAGTAGCTGTAACAAGGGACAAGAGAAGCCCTGTAAAAACGCAGTGAACATCTATAAAAATGTGCAAGTTTAAACAAACATTCTACACATAATGTCGCTCCCTGGAAATATATTTAGAAAAACTCCTCTTAACGACAGGTGCGATTGTCCTTACAAAGAGAAAAGGGAACACCACATACAACACCCCAGCCCACAGGATATAGAAGCCATAGTCGTCTCTCTTCCATCTCATCTCAGGTCAACCGAAGCAGACGCAGACTCTCCTTTGACCATTACCGTTCTCTTACAAAGAAGCCCTGAATGATGGATCTAAAGGACGCAACACTAACTGGCCTTAGCCGGATTGCCTCAGGCCTTAATATCTGGTGGTGGAGAGACCAAGGCAGATATTCTGGCAGCCCCTCATGATGGGTGGATATACTCCGATTATGAACGAGCAGACTGCATGTGGACGCCACCATCAGCCCACAATTTTGTTCTGGTTGGAAAACAAACACCCCTCCCCTCCATCAGAGACCAGATCCACGCACCCTCGCCATCCCCTACGCAACCCTCTACTAAATCTATCAAACAAACTGGCCCCCTGACTTACCCCCTTCAGCCCAGCACCCCCCATAACCTCCAGCTTCTTGACCCTGCAGCTTCACTGCTAGAATTACCTTCCCCCCCTCTCCATGGTGCACATCCACTGCCCATCCAGAACTACCTGCTGCACCCACCCCGTTCAGTACACCAAACCTAACTGGCTGGGGCTTTCCCCAGCTCTTACCCAGGACTCTGATTAACGCGAACACACCCCTTTCACTATGGAATAAATGTGCCTACCTCTCAACTGCTCCCAATAATAGCCCACCTAGAAGTTAAAATCAACTTTATCCTAGAAGAATAGCATCGCTTTGCAGTGAAACAAGGGCTAATCAGTCCATGCACCCACCCTAAGCATCTATGCTGAACACCGACCCTGCATCACACACTCGTCCTGACCCCACAGCCCCAACCTCTAATGAAGCCACCCACTACACATACCAACACCCCAATACTAGATACAGCATGACTGGATTGCCACAACAGGCCGCAGAATTGTTGCGCTACACCTCCGAAAGTGCCCCAAACCAGCCAGGCCTTCATAAGATCCCAGTCGTTCTCAACACGAATAGGATTCTAAACACCACTCGCCCGCCTAGGCCGCCCGCATATCTAACTACCATCCAAAACAGTCAACCTATGTCGAATTCACCACCTTTGCTCCACTGCCAGCTCCTGTACTGCCAATTAGCAGTCAGACATACCACTGATATAGCGTATACTATCCTACAACAAAACATCGACATATGCTTTCTCAGTGAAATATGACTAACCGATCACTCTTCCCCATACATAGACCTCCTCATCCCACAGGGCTACTCGATCAATCGCAGCGATCGCCAGGGCCGCAAGGCGGGGTGGAGTAGCTGTTATACATATAAACTATCTTTGCCTTCCACACTTCCAACTACCCCTCATTTGAATATTTAGGAGTTCATATCCCCTCAAAAGGCCCCATCCCCGTCAAATTTCAGCTCATCTATCAACCTGCAAGATGATAACCCAGGATTCCTCGAAGACTTAACTGACCTAATTTTACTAAACTCCCTAAATTACAGCACTGACATTACATTAGTAGACCTTAAGAAACATCTGAACAATGCGAATGATTCCCTCAGTACAAACCCTTGCCACACTATTGGAAGCGAACAATCTTACCCAGAACTGCAAGGAACAAACCCACAACAAGGGCTCTACCCCTTGACATAGTCATCTACAAGTACAACATACTATCCCCAAACTTTATCAGACTGCACAGATCACAATCTTGTACTTTCCCAGCTCAATACCTGCCATCCAAAGTCTCTCCACAAACCCAGCTGTCCCAAACGCTGGGTGAGGAATATCCACCAAATCCCCCAATCAAAGTTAGTAACACCATTCAACTTCCAAATCCTACCTCCGCCCAGCCTTTCCTCAGTCAACGACGTCACTGAACATTACAACACAAAATGACTGTAATTAAAGGAGTTGCACGCTTGAAACTCAAGTAGTATACCCTCCAGATCCTGGTTTAATAACAACATTAACAATGAAAGGTGTCTACTCGTTTAGCTGAAAGAACCTGGAGACCGCAATCATCTAAATGTAATGTAATGTAATGATGTCTTGTAAAGCGCATGAATCACCCCACATGGGGTATCTCCGAGCTGTAGACCGCTGGGGAACCCGTCCTGGCTTTCCCTGTGAGATGGTCCCTACTGGGTATCTCCGAGGTGAAACCAGGCATCCCCGGCGTATGTGGGGGGCCGTTGTGGAGATGTGGCAAGCTAATGCCAAGAGTTGCTTAGTGTGATCCCTGGTTAGAGTAGGCACCGAGGCGAGAATTATCGAGTCTGCTGACCCTGGTCCACGACACTGCCGCGTCGGGAATTGAACCCTGGTCCCGGGCCGTCCTCTGCTTCCGGGTCTGCCGCCTCTAACCAGTGAGCCACACCACTCCACCGCACCACCACTAAAGCTAATCTTTCCATCCTCCAAGCCGAGCAACAAAAAATACAAAAAACATAGCTTCAGAGAAAAATCCTCCTTTTGTCGAGAACAACTGGACAAGTCCAAGAGCAGACTCAAAGACCATGATCAAGAACTAAACAGCCTCTTTCCCTCAACATGCAATTAACTCGACCAAACACTGAAGAATTGGCAAAAAGTTTCTATGAAAAAGGCTCCAGTATTGAACTCTCATCTGAGCCTCCCACCCTGAAACACGGCACCAAGGATGTCTCTGCGGAAAGGCCCTCCTGAAACCTCTCTGCCAGATTTAGCCTATCTCCCCCCCTTCATCAACACAGCTCTCCCCATCATCAACATAGTTCTCTTACCTCAACTCCCTGCAACTGAAAAATAATGAATTCAACCATGTCCGTGAAGAAATCTGCAAAATACTTGCGAACATGAAGCAGACTACGCACATCTCAGACCCTCTCCTGGCGACATTTGTAAAAAAGCTTAGTCGCATCATCCCTCCTACATGGAGCAAAATCAACTCATCCCTATTGAGCCACTCCAAGCAAGCTCTCCTCAAACTTGGCCAAGCAATCCCCCTCATCAAAAAACTGGACACCGACCTGAATGACCTTAATAACTACATACCCATAACTAACCACTCTACTCTCACCAAAACCATTGAAAAATGTGTGCTTGCACAACTCAACACCCACATTGAAAAATACAACTTACATGAAACCTTCCAGTTGGGTTTCAGGAAAGGCTGCAGTACAGAAGTAGCTATATTGAACGTCACTGATTATCTTCACAGATCTCTGGATGAAGAACAGGCATACCTCCTAGTTCTGGATTTATCAATCACCTTCGACACCGTCAATCATGACATCCTCCTAAACCCCCCCTCTAAGAGAACAGGCATCAAAGGAACTGCCTTTCAGTAGTTCGCCTCTTTCCTAAACAAGCACACACAGCTAATCAAATTCAACAATGACATGTCAAATGCAAAGCCAGTCCCACAAGGTATCCAGCAAGAGTCAACCCTGTCCTCTTCCCTATTTAACCTCTATATGGAACCTCTCGCAGTGCTTCTGAAGCATCTAGAGTTGCCTATTACCTCTATGCAGATGACAACCAACTCTACATGAAAATCTCCTCCGAGACATACAGCACCTTAATAGCACTCTACACAAAGTTCAATCCTGGCTATCCTGCAACCACCTCAAAACCAACCCCAACAAAACAGAACTACTTCTCATTCAACCCATAGAAAGTCATGTCCCGTAGCTTGCTGGCTCAACAGCATCACTGCACTAAACCGCAAAGTGCCCATTTCCAACTCTGCTAAATCCCTAGGAATCACCCTAGACAGTCACCTAAGCATGATGGAGCATATTAATACCACTACAAAAAGTGTCTTGTACTCGCTTAAACACCTAAAGAAAAGTCAAACCCTTCAAACCCAGTGACTACTTAAAGACTGTGGTGCAAGCCCTTGTCCTCCCCAAAGTGGACTATGGTAACACAACGATAACAGGTGCCCCAAAAACATGCCTAGCCCCTTTGAAAGCAACACCCCATGTTGCGACCAAGCTACTATTTGGAGAGAGGCGACAAGACCACATCACTCCCACTTTCAAGCAGCTCGACTGGCTTCCAATAGAAAAAAGAACTATTGATGGACGGAATGCAGAACAATCTCATACATTTACCCCAGTACAGAGATCTGGGCCTAAATCCATCGCTTGTTTGCTGATCATGCCATTCCAGTTTGGACCCAGCCATATGCAAATCAGTCTTGACCATGCGCCCAATGGGAACAGTCCAGCCCGAATGCCAGGCCAGGTCCTCCCTAGACTAGAAACAAGCATCCTAGGACCGGTTTCGGGGGTTTCACCCCTCTTCAGCCAGGATAGCTTGATTCTAGTGGCATGGAGAGCACGGGACTCACGTCTGAGCATACCCGTCCCACTCGAGGTGACAAATGCAAAAAGAACTATTGATGGACAGAATGCAGAATAATGTCATACATTCACCCCAGTACAGAGATCTGGGCCTAAATCCATAGTTTTTTTGCTCACCATGCCATTCCAGTTTGGACCCAGCCATATGCAAATCAGTCTTGACCCCGCGCCCAATGGGAACAGTCCAGCCCGAACGGCCAGGCCAGTTCCTCCCTGGACTAGAAACAAGCCTCCTAAGACATGGCTTGGCAGTTCGGGCTGGACTGTTCCCATGAGGCACAGGGTCAGACTGATTTGCATATGGCCAAGACTGAACTGGGGTGGTGGAGTGAGCTAAAAAATGATGATGGATTAAACTCAGATCAGTTGGCTGGGGGTGAGTGTTTGATTCGCTCAAACGCTCTGTCCATCATCCCCTTTGGTATCGCTTTGTTTACCCTGGCAAGGTATGCCCAGACGTGGGTCCCTTGCTTGCACTGCCACTGCCACTGCCACTGCTATTGGATTCAAGATAGAATGGCTGATGAGGGTTATGAACCCGAAACTGGTCCCAGGATACTTGTTTCCGGTCCAGGGAAGACATGGCTTGGCAGTTCGGGCTGGACTGTTCCCATGAGGCACAGGGTCAGTCTGATTTGCATATGGCCATGTCTGAACTGGGGTGATCGAGTGAGCTAAAAAATGATGGATTAAACTCAGAGCAGTTGGCTAGGGGTGAGTGTTTAATTCGCTCAAACGCTCCGTCCATCATCCCCTTTGGTATCGCTTTGTTTACCCTGAGTTGGCAAGGAATGCCCAGACGTGGGTCCCTTGCTTACACTGCCACTGGATTCAAGATAGAATGGCTGATGAGGGTTATGAACCCGAAACTGGTCCCAGGATACTAGTTTCCGGTCCAGGGAAGACATGGCTTGGCAGTTCGGGCTGGACTGTTCCCATGAGGCACAGGGTCAGTCTGATTTGACCGTCCTGACTTCGTCAGACGCGGTCGCTCCCACGCTCCCTGGCTCCTGGCGGTATCGTTATTCAATTATTCGTCAGCCTTTTAAATTGTGCATTTGTAAGACGGCACTGCGCTCATAGCGCTGCTGGTGATTTGAATCTCTGCATTGGTGTGCCATTCATACAGCGCAACGAAAACGGCACTGCGCCCTATCTCTGCCCACTAGCGCCGCCTGTGTAAAGCGCTCTGATCATATTCTCGGTGGCCCCTGCCTCACTCGACTTTCCACCGCCTCCATTTTATTTTATTTGTTGTTGTGTCCCAGAGCCCTTCCTCCCCGACCCGCTCCCACCTCCCTGCTGCCCCTCCCACCCACTGACCCTTACTGTAGACTCGGTGGAAGGCAGAGCTGTGACCGTCCTGACTTCGTCAGACGCGGTCGCTCCCACGCTCCCTGGCTCCGGGTGGTATCGTTATTCAATTATTCGTCAGCCTTTTAAATTGTGCATTTGTAAGACGGCACTGCGCTCATAGCGCTGCTGGTGGTATCGTTATTCAATTATTCGTCAGCCTTTTAAATTGTGCATTTGTAAGACGGCACTGCGCTCATAGCGCTGCTGGTGATTTGAATCTCTGCATTGGTGTGCCATTCATACAGCGCGACGAAAACTGCACTGCGCCCTATCTCTGCCCACTAGCGCCGCCTGTGTAAAGCGCTCTGATCATATTCTCGGTGGCCCCTGCCTCACTCGACTTTCCACCGCCTCCATTTTATTTTATTTGTTGTTGTGTCCCAGAGCCCTTCCTCCCCGACCTTCTCCCGCCTCCCTGCTGCCCCTCCCACGCTCCACCCCCTCCACTCTCCATTTAGGACAGATGTCCCAACGCGCAGCGTCCACGCGCTGCGGCCGCGCCGAAGGTAAGCCCGTCTACGCCCGTCCGCGCCTGGACCGCGCCCAGAGCCAGACCCCCTGGCCCCCGCCGTACCCAGGCCACTACAATCACATATGATGCCGCTTCCCTCCTCGCCCTCAACACCGGACGCACACCACAATGCTGCGTAGCCACCCCAGGACGTACCCATGGTCCATTCACCTGCCTCTCCTGCAAGTTCAATTGCTCCAGGACCATCACCAAACCCTCCTCCGCCACACACCGCCCCGACGCTAACCACCTGAAGTGCATCCTAATCAACACCCGGTCGGTCCACAGACACGCTACGGAACTCTGGGACCTACTCGACACTGCTTCACCTGACATCGCCTTCCTTACAGAAACATGGATGAACACATCATCAGCACCCGACATCGCCATAGCCATACCGGACGGCTACAAGATTACCCGTAAAGATCGCATCAACCAAACAGGAGGAGGCATCGCCATCGTCCATAAGAACACCATCAAAGTCACGACCAGCACCGATGATAATCTTACATCCGCAGAACATCTCCACTTTCAAATCCACACAGACCCTAGGACCACACTTAGAGGCACCCTCATCTACAGGCCCCCAGGCTCCCGCACCCAATTCAACGATGACATCACGGACTTCGTCAGCCCACATGCCCTCGCCTCCGATAACTACATTCTTTTAGGCGACTTCAACTACCACCTTGAAAACAAACACGACAGCAACACCACCTCCCTTCTGGACAACTTGGCCAATCTCGGACTCAAACAACTCGTTGACGCCCCCACCCACGCAGCCGGACACACGCTCGACCCTATCTTCACCTCCAGCAAGCACATCTCCTTCAATTACACCACAGCCCTCCACTGGACTGACCACAGCTGTGTTAACTTCAGCTACAAATCCACCCTAAACCACAACCGCCCACAACCCATTCCTCGGAGAAACTGGAATAAAATTACCTCCGACCAACTCCTCTCATCACTCAATCAAAACCCTCCCACCCTCTCATTGGACCCAAACCAAGCAGCCACCAATCTCAAGCAATGGATCACCCACAGTGCTGACGAATTAGCACCCCTGAAAAAACACCTGATCAAATCAACCAACAAAAATGCTCCCTGGTTCAACGATGACCATAAAAAATCCAAGAAGCTATGCCGCACCTTGGAGAAAACATGGAGAAAAACCCCAACCATAGACAACATGGCCACACTTAAGGCAGCCACCCGAACACACCACCAACTGATCCGATCCACCAAGAAATCAGCTTTCAAGGATCGCCTCGACAACAACTCCCACAACAGCAAGGAACTCTTCAACATCGTTAAAGAATTCACCAACCCCACCACAGCATCCAACGGCATCACTCCTTCCCAAGACCTCTGCAACGCGTTATCCTCCTTCTTCTACAACAAAATTGCCGACATCCACAACAGCTTTAAGAACACTCACAGCGTTCATCCCTCCCCACCCCCCTCAGATCCAACCCCACCAACTAACATCCTTAGTGCCTGGAACCCAATCACAACTGAAGAAACCATCCGCCTAATGAACTCAATCCACTCTGGCTCGCCAACTGATCCCTGCCCCCACCACATCTTCAACAAAGCAGACTCCATCATCGCACCCCATCTCCGTGATGTCATCAACTGCTCATTCAACTCTGCCACCTTTCCAGAAAGCTGGAAACACGCCGAACTCAGCGCCCTCCTGAAGAAACCCACAGCAGACCCCTCTGAACTTAAAAATTACCGGCCCATCTCCCTCCTCCCATTCCCGGCCAAAGTCACCGAGAAAGCCGTCAACAGCCAGCTCGCCGCCTTCCTTGAATCCAACAACTCCCTAGACCCATCCCAATCCGGATTTCGAGCCAAACAGCACCGAAACTGCCCTAATTGCAGCTACTGACGACATCCGAACTCTTCTGGACAACGGTGAAACAGTGGCCCTCATTCTACTCGACCTCTCCGCCGCTTTCGACACAGTCTGCCACAGTACCCTTATACAACGCCTCAGCAACATTGGAATACAAGGAAAAGCCTTGAACTGGATCACCTCATTCCTCGCTGGGAGAACCCAAAGAGTCCGACTTCCCCCTTTCAACTCTGAAGCCACCAAAGTCATTTGTGGCGTACCACAAGGATCTTCTCTCAGTCCCACCCTCTTCAACGTTTACATGAGTCCACTCGCTTCTATCGCACGCCAACACAACCTTAACATCATCTCTTACGCCGACGACACCCAGCTTATCCTTTCCCTCACCAAAGACTCCAACACCGCCAAAACCAATCTTCACGAAGGCATGAAAGATGTAGCCGAATGGATGAATAATACCCGCCTAAAGCTCAACTCAGACAAAACGGAGGTGCTCATCCTAGGATCTTCCCCCACTGCCTGGGACGACTCTTGGTGGCCTTCCGCTCTGGGCACAGCACCCACACCCACAGACCATGCACGTAACCTTGGCTTCATACTAGACTCCTCTCTCTCGATGTGCAGACAAGTCAACGCAGTCTCATCCTCCTGCTTCAACGTACTTCGCATTCTCAAAAAGATCTTCCGCTGGATCCCCCTCGAGACAAGAAAGACTGTCACCCACGCACTGGTCACGAGTCGACTGGATTACGGAAACACCCTCTACGCCGGAATCACAGCAAAATTACAGAAAAAACTCCAACGCATCCAAAACGCATCAGCGAGACTCATATTAGACGTCGCTCGCCAAGATCACATCTCCGGACACTTAAAAGACCTTCACTGGCTTCTTGTCAACAAAAGAATTACTTTCCGCCTTCTCACCCACGCACACAAAGCCCTCTACAATCTAGGACCCGAATGCCTCAACACTCGACTGTCATTCTACAAACCCACCCGCCAACTAAGATCGTCCAATCAAGCCCTCGCCGCTATCCCGCGCATCCAAAGATCCACCATGGGGGGCAGATCATTCTCATTCCTTGCTGCCAAGACCTGGAACTCACTCCCCACTCACCTCCGCCTTACTCAAAACCACATCGCCTTCAGAAAAGAACTTAAAACATGGCTATTCGACAAATAACAACCCCCTCCCCAAGCGCCTTGAGACCCTCTGGGTGAGTAGTGCGCTATACAAATGCTTGAACTTGAACTTGAACTATTTGCATATGGCCATGTCTGAACTGGGGTGGTCGAGTGAGCTAAAAAATGATGATGGATTAAACCCAGAGCAGTTGACTGGGGGTGAGTGTTTGATTTTCTCAAACGCTCCATCCATCATCCCCTTTGATATGGCTTCCAATAGAGATAAGAGCTGTATTCAAAACTGCATGCATAACTCACGAAGCCCTCCACACGGATAAACCGACCTACCGCTCAAACAAACTATCAAAAGCCAGACAAAGGAGAACTCTTTGAAGCTCAAAACAGCATTCTCCTGACTCCAGAATCTGGAACACACTACCTCAAGACTAACATGACAATCAATCTTTCCCTCACTTCAAGACGAAGTTGAAACTCCTTCTCCTCCATAAATATTTGAACCCGCTCTCCAAAATCTTCGACTGACCCGCCCTGACACCCACAAAATTCAAAACTAAGCCTCATCACCTATATCTCATGGAAAACTCTTATGCCTCAACTGCCCCAACCCCAAGAGACTCATCCCCAAATGCCACTTAACTATTTCGCCCATCAAATCTAATGCACAGCCCACTGTTATTATTTGATTCAAAGTATGTTTATTTATTCCTTGTGTAACCCTGTGCAAATGAACCCATGCACTCAAAATATTATTAATACATATATGCCGTTTCTACCTCAAAACCGTATCAGCGAAATATATGAAGGCTTTAGGATCAGATCCTAAAGCCTTCATATATTTCGGTTACATATTTCCATTATGTCTTTAGGCTTACCCCAATGTGTACTGTTAATATGCGCTGCTAAAACAATATCTATAGGCTCTTTCTACCTCGCAAATGCCTTCCTAAATTTCGCTTTTGTACTGCTATTATGTCCTAATACCTACCAAAACATGTACTGCTACTATGCGATGTTGAAACATTATCTAGATTAATAAGCTGTCTACACCTAAAAAATTTATCAGCTACCGATCCTAATGCCTGCTAAAGTTTCGTGTATGTACTGCTATTCTGCCTTCATGTCTACCCTAATATGTAAACCACATAACTACTACTATGCAAACCTTGTGAAACACTCAGATGCCTTCAGGTCAAATTCGCGCTATATAAAGCTCTACAAATAAATATAGAATAACCAAGTCTGAAATATTATGTACACATGACAAGCATAATTAGTTCGGCAGAATCACATTATTGTGAACTCCATGTCATTGATGTTTGAAGCCAGCGTCCAACAATACATTATCTATTGTCCAAATAAAGTCTAGAGATCTATCAAATTGCCTGGACCTTGGCATGGAAGTGTCGATGAGTTTCAGCCCCACTGGTGTTCTTGGGTATCCTCAGGCCAGGAGCTTAGGTGTCTTGTTTTCGTACGTGAACCATTTCTTTCGTACACAGAGGAGAATAGCTACAAGTTACAGGGAATGGGTAGTCATCCCTAACAGTTTCTACAAGTTTGTTTACAATATGAAAGATTGGTTCAACACAATGTCTGTGTTGGGGTTGTAAAAGAGAGCAAGAACTAAGTGTTCCTTCATCAACACCTATGTAAACACAGACACGTGCGCCTACAAAATGAGGCAAGCACTTTCTTTTTATTTACCAATCCAAAATGGATTAGTAAATAAAAAGTTGCACAAACTGGGCTTTTTTGCTAAAGCAATAATGCATTTTTTTTTACACAACGAAGACAAACAAGCAAATGGGGGAGTGAGTTGGAGAGCAGGCAAGGGATGAGGCAACACTGAGTAGAGAAGGGTGGGGGTGGTTGAAAGAAGTGAGAGGCAACAATAGGAAAATGAAATGGAGACTGTTTTTAAATTCTCATTTTGTGAGTGATATTTGCTAAGATGGTGTGCTTCTTGTGTAAGCCAATTAACCTGTCCTATGTATTTCAATAAAATTCAATTAGCAAAATTTAGTTTTCAGTATATTAAAATTATATACAGGAAAAATAAGTCAAAGTTAAATTTCTTAACCGAAACATTGACCCAAATTTTGTTTGTCAGATCTCTGCGTGATGGTGTTTAATGCAGTTACTCAAAATGTGTACTTCTATTTAGTACAAAGAGGAAATCTTTAAAATTGCTAAGTTAAACTAATTCTGGACAATCCATCTAGTAAAGTATTGAATCAACTTAGAAGAATGAGTAGGATATCTTACAAGAACTAGTACAGATCTCAGGAAAGAGCCATGCAGCCGTTTTCTTGCTACAGTTCGCCCTACCACCTCCCCAAAGTCACACTTACGTTATTGTTCATCAAATCGGATACAGTTGGTGACATCATGATGCAACAAATGACAGTGACGAGAATGAAGTAGAGCGCGTACATGAAGCGTGTACTGGTGGACTGCTTGATCTTGGGGCAGCAGCTGCAGCACAGTGTGCATGCTCCTGTTCCGCAGCAGCAGGCGAGCTGTGGGGACAAAAGAGACATAAATTCAGTTTTGCAATGTAGAATAACTTTGGTCTGGCTGCTAGAGCTTTACTAGATCCCTGATTTTAACCAAAGCCTTCAGACAATCGAACATAACCAATGACAGTCTTCCTAGCCACTGGTTCCACCCACCGCTTTGAGCCATTTTACCTAATAAACAATGTTCAGTTTCTATACTTAGAAATATAATCAATGTCTATCATCATTCTAGATGAACTGAATTGATCTACACAAATACACAGCAACCAGACCAGGCTATCACCACATCATCCCTGCCTCTTTTTAATGTTTGTAAAGCCAAGCAAATGCAAGGAAAGATTTTGCACTGATAATAGCAGGCCACTTTCTGGGACAAAGGGGGAATGGGGCAACATCTCCTGGGAATGGGAGGATTAGCAGATGATCGCAAAGGCCCGCGTGCCTGTCCTCATGTTTGCGGACAATACGTTGATAGTTTCCCGGACCCAGAGTGGGCTCCAGAAGGCTGTGAATGCGTTCGGAGAATTTTGCCAACTGCGAGGACTTGAGATAAACACCTCAAAAACCAAGTTCATGTCCCTGAGTCAGCAGAAAACCTTCAAAGGTACAATTAATTTTACTGGAACTCCACTAGAACAGGTAGAGGCATTCACGTATTTGGGAATATCTCTCCAGAGTAACATGGGCTGGAAAAGTCACATTGATATGGCGGTTTTAAAATTTCACCAGCTTGCGGGTGCCTTAGCCACAAAGCACAGAGCTTCTTTTACAAAGCCAATCACACCCGCCCTAGAGATTTATAATATGAAGGTCATAAGTGCCTCTTTGTATGGTTCTGAACTTTGGGGATTCAACAAACTAAACCTACTGACAACAGCAGAGAATACATTCCTACGTTGTTTAGTTAGGGTTCCCCAAAGTACTCCCACCATTCCGCTTTTATATGATCTTGGCAGGAAAAAAGTTGAGGATATAGCACGGCTACGGCCCCTATTGTGCTGGAGGCGTATCTGGACAACTCCAGAACTAGCTCACTACACCCTTGCACTAAAGGACATTATTAGGGCTGATCGTTTTCACTCTATCCAATGGCTTAAAGAGATAAGGGGCTTATTAACAAAGTTGGAGCTTGATCACCAATGGGTAGACGCAGACAACCCAAGCTTCCCGTCAAAAACAATTCTGAAAAAAAGTATTGGGAAATGATTTGGATGTCCACCCATAGCACCTATATAAACACTAATCTAACAGGACGGTTCCTTGATTTTAAACCTCGCCCACTCTGTGAAGCTTACTGGGATAACATAGAGGGTCCGCTTGACCGAAAGCTGTATTTCCAGTTTAGGACTGGAACTTTACCTGTAAAAGCTTTCAGTTATAAGTGGCCAGCAAATAGGGATGACAAATGCCATAACTGTAAAAATGTGATCGAGAATGGATCCCACATGCTGTTTGTATGTCCCCTCTATACATGCCCTCGTAGCAAGTGGCTAAAACCAACATGTATTAATATGGGCACCCGGAGATACATTGAGGCGCTACGGATACTGGAGACTGACTGTTCACCTTGCATAGCGATTGCTGTTGCCAAATTTCTAAGGTGGGCCTGGATTATACGCACTCGCACTTTAAATTCAATAGATACCAGCCAATGACTCTTAAAGACACTCAAAAAGATGATCGATCATGTCTTATGTATACATTAGTTGTTTTAAACCATTTTTTTAGAAAATGTGCTTTTAACCTGTAAACGACAGCTACAAAGATTTAATAACTTTTTAACACTGTATTTTTATTTCTGTTTAGTATTTATAATGATTATGTCTAATGGTTGTAAGAGGATGTATAATTTTGCTTTTATGACATGCTGTCGAATAAAGCTTTCTGAAATTGTTGCAAAGGCTAAGCAATATTTATTCCAGCAGAGGAGCTTTAGATCCATGACCACTAACCTGACCAGTCTTAAGATCTGTGCAGATGGCCGTAGTCTCAGGAGTTGGGTGTGGCCGTTTGTGCGTAGAACTACGAATGTAATTGGAGCAACTTGCAGCAGGTTAAACAGAGTACTGTATGGACGACCTGGCTCAACAACAGACAGCTAGCCATAACCTTCAAAGTCACCAGAAATCCAGCCCAAAACGGGAGTATGCTAAACAATCTATTATAATCCACAACACAAATGGAAACCAATTGGTTCAGTCAGAACGGTAACAAATAGGGAATAGTCAAACAAAGATTATTGTAGAGTAGACAGACAAATACTTTACCCACAACTAAAAATAAAAATGGTGGTGCCTGTTTCGAAATCAATGCTTAAAATTAGGGACACAAATTTAAAAATATTTTGAAACGAGCAAAGAATTAAGTAAATTCTGCTTTTCACCTTTTAGGAAAGCAACTTGGGCAATATATTCAAAATGCTACAATGCAGTTTCTGCAATATGAACATGCCATGCTGTTAAAGTTTACTGTGACGTGCATATGGACTCTTCCTTCTACACCCCAATGTCACAAACCTTCCTGATCACTTGCAATACTCACTTCAGTACTTTGCCGAGAACCCACCTGTTCAACTAATTTCTCTCAGACCACTCTCTGCTCCCATACAGACACACATAGCAATCTACTGATTTTGATTCAGAGGTCCAGAAAACACTCACCACCTACCAGTAGCCCATCTCACTCTGACAATCCATCAAATACGTCTGCCTGAATCCCTCCCAACTGCACCTTCCTCGTGCAAGACTCCTAAAACTAAAAGGAAATACTTCACAAAGGTGTGCCATCGATATTCCATCAAATATGTTACATCCTTAGTGTAATTCTCCTCTGTTGAGCAACTCAACAGCATGCTGGGTGTAATATCGAACTTAAACTATGCTCTTCATAATTTACCCATGGCTCCTTGTTCACAAACCTGAAATACTGCATGTGTCCGAGCATTAGAAGCCAAAATGTGTGCCTTCAACTAGAAAGTGGTGGCAGTCATCTTGGGATTCTGGACTGTGCCCGAGCACCAAGAAAAACAAAAATGCAAGTGGGCAGGGTGAGAATACCGTGACCATTCTGGGTCTGGTGGTGGGGTCCCGCAGGAACCTCACCTGAGAACTAAAAATCTTTTTTTCAATTTTTTGCCATAAATTTGCAGTGGATCTGCATCAAAATAAATTATTTAAAAACGGTGCTCTCCCATACCTTGCTTTTTTTTGTCCCCTCACCTCCTGTCCCCCAACCCCACCAATGTGCTAGCTCCCAGAGGGTGAGGAGATTGTTTAGGTCACTATGGGAAGGGGGGTGCATACAGCCACCCTCCACATGTCGATTTCAGCCCCAGGGATCCTATTCCCCAGCCTTATTAAAATGTGTGTGGGGTGGTACAAGGCCCCTCTACCGGTCTGATTTCAGCCCCAGGAATCCCATCTCCGAAGCCTGGCCAAAGTTAATATGGTGGAGGGGGCATGCAGCCCCCCACTCCAAGCTGATTTCAGCTCGGGAACCCCATCTCCTGGGGCCAAACCATGTTAGTAATGGGAGGGGGATTGCGTGGCCCCCTTCTGTGTGCTGATTTCAGTTCTGAAGACTCCATCCCCCAGCCATAATAAGAAAGGGGAGAGGGGTCACGCTGCCTCCTCCTAGAGCCATTAATGGCCCTGGGGGCCCTATCCCCTCAGGACCGGCTCCTGCTATATCCCATGGGTGGATGTTCTAGTTGAGAAACAGAATTAGAAAAACCTTAGAAATTCACTAAAAAATCACAAAGGTTACAGGGACGTTATAGTTAGGTTCAGATTTTACACACACGAAAGCATCGAAATTCAGCAGTTCCAGTTAGTTATTTCAAGGAACTGTAATTCATCCCCTAAGGTAATAAGGTAACTCGTGCCCTGCTAATCACCCCACATATTAAATCACCTATGACATCATTAAGCACATCAGTGCAACATTTGCTATAAAATTATTGATTAGAATACTGTTCATGGCGGAGGTGCGAGGTATATTTACCTTCTGGCACAAGTTATAGTTACTTGAGATACCCAACTATGACTGCCGAATTTCTATGGTTTGAATCTAGCTATAACGTCCCTGCAACCTTTACTTTTTTGTGAAAAAATAAAATTATATAATATATATATATACACTAATATATATATATATATATCATACACAAATCAACCTCACTGCAGTATGTGACCACGGACAACGCAGTTAGTTGAGGACCAGTCACCTGAATTCTTGGTAAAGGGAGTAACACAAGCACTTCCTGTCATGGCTTATGCATGCATGCAACCACTCTTCCAACGAAAACACTACCACTTGCCCGTTTTCAAGCCCAATTAAGTCATGACACCGTAATGTAGGTTGCAGCCAAAACATTGTTAATTCCCCTTTCTTTAAAAAGTATTCGTAGGCGCAGCCTTCTACTATGCACCTGCAAAGACAATACACATGAAACTCAAGTGGATTCAATGACTGACGGGAACGCTTACTTCGTAGCAGACTCAAGCTGGCTTTCAGGAAGAGATCATATGCAATGCTAAAACTTATAAAGAGACCATCGTACTTTCAGGGATTCCGTGGACACCGCAATCTCTTATTGGTGTGACCATGACCTGGTTTAGAGGTTACGGAGCCTTAAGTGAAAAATGCTTTTACAGGAAATTTAGATCTTTGCCACAGGCCACCTCGGTGAATACATCCTGCTGCTTCAAGAAATGGAAATCCAGCTCCAGCAGAAGGGGGCTCTGGCGCTGTACAGCATCCTTCATGTTCTACATCATGGTTAGAACCATCAACACAGCCAAAAGGTCTCAAAGGCAAGACCTATTGCCTTTGCCAATCCTTATTTGGACAAAAGAAGGAGTTGTGTTTACTTTTTATTTTTTTTGTTTTTCATCTCTTGCCCCTCCGCAGTTAACTCTGAATTTCAAAATCAACAAGACAGACTCAATCCTGTAAATACTGTTAAATATGGACAACAACGAATACAAATGAAAAACTGGACATAAGTACAGACTTTCCAAGTACTTCACCTCGTATGTTTATATTATAAGTTACGCAATGTAATATTAACGCGAAAATGCAGTGCACCAACAAAAAAAAAAAGGACTTTTCACAAATTTCAAAACAAACTAACAAAGACAAAAATGTGAGCGTCGACTCCTGAACCATAAAAGAGACTAGTGAACTTGGAGCGCGATCAGTATCCTTGAATATTAAACAGAAAAACAGCGAAACTCATCAACGTGCACAGAGAGCTACTTGGTGACTCACTGCACACACAGGTTGGGAAATTCAAAACACCAAGGCGTGGCACTGCGGGCACTGCAAAACTCAAAGCAGCCTCTGTTGTGAAGTGCGCTCCGTAAATGAGTGCGTTGCTGTAAAAATAACCTAGCTGAACATTATTGCCTGTCAACAGACTGCAGTCCAAACTTGCCCTTTTCATTTAAAATTACCTCTTTGCATGAGGCGTGGTCTAGGAGCTACATTTCTGACTTTAAAACCTCGAGACCCGACTTCTACTTTAGACATCGGCACATGACCACGTGCGAAACGGAGGAAAAGAGTTTTATTGCCCATGCCTCAACGTGCACCTGGCTGTAACCTAAATATGTAATCAAAAGGAAAAAAAACATCAAATTACTGAGTGCGGTCTAGTTCTGTCACAATCCCGTGAACAACCCCTCCACAACGCATCCTGCCTTCTGCAACGCAACCCCCAGATACCATCTATTTAATGTTGAGAATTTGATGTTCTGTGCAAGTCCTCTATATAGTGGACCTCTAGCTCCAAGACGTAAAGTGAAAAAAGTGAAAATACATGTTCGACTAACGAGTATCCATTCCACATATAAAGTGGGCATGTAACCTGGTGGGCACGAAAAACACTCATTGGTCACCAACTTTGGCTGGACAATACAATAAACAGTCACAAGAGAAACTCTTCCGACCCTGTAATCTTCTGTGCCCGCTGCGCAACTGGGAAGAACCGGAGACCGACATACCCCGGAGTGGGTACTATGTGCCTGAGCCCGTGCCTAACTATCTCTTGGGGCTTTTGGGCTGCTTGTGCTATGCTACCTAGGAGGTCCTCTCAGGGCCGCCTTTAGCACTGGTGGCGCCCTGTGCGACAATGTTTGTTGCTGCCCCCCAATGACCACCTCCGGCACAGATTCCATTTAACAGTGCCCCTCAAGTCTCAATAACCACTATCTCTTAGATTAATTTAGTTGTATAGCACCACTCATGCCAGTTTAAGATGTCAGAACATTTTAGATTGCGCAAACATTGCACAGATACAATCATACGCGTGTAAATCGGTGTATAGGAAATGTTACATAAGACGGAGACTTACATGGTGTAGGAGTCACTCACATGTTATCCATTCTGGTAGGCAGTAGTATTTTAAGAGTAAGTGGTCTGGAAAAGCACAAATTCAGAATTTAAAATGTAACACCATTGTATGGGGTTTTCTTTAAGAACTAGATTCTACCTAAGTTAACCCATATTGCAATATAAGGATAATGAAAGACAGGGCAAACACATAGCTCTAATATATTCCTTGCCGTTTGCATGTAGCTCTTTGATGGCAGTTAATAGCTCACTGCTCAAAAACTTATAAGCTGCAAGCACCAAACGGATCTCTGTGTCAAAAGCGGTAACCCATTGACCAATTTATAGTATATGCACTTTGTGATCTGAATGGGACACGTTCTTTGCAGCAGGCATATTAACCCTCTGCAATACAATGAGTCAATTTCTTAGACAAAGCTCCAGACTCTCGCCAGGAAGAACATTTATTAAAGGAGTTATCTTGACGTTTTTATTGCTGGGACCAGCAACGTGGCATCAGGTGCTTTTAAAACAATAAACATAGCGTCTCCACCCCAAGTCAGCGCCTGGTGAGATGGCACCGATCGCACCACCCTAAAGCCGGCACTGGGTCCTCTGGTGCCCAGGTGACATCAATCGGGCCCACACCGATCTCTTCTTGCCCTCCCAGGACTTTGTTTAGGGTACCTTATTCACCCAGGGTCTTTCACAATGGGGGGCATGAGATCACCTTTAAGAAGATCAGCTGTCTCCCACCATGGCTGCACCAGATGGTGGAGTCCGCAAAACAACAGAGGAGAGGCCTAACGGCTAAGGCGCTCGACCTCGGACCTGGGGAACTCGGTTCGAGTCTCGGTAACGACGCCAAAACCCCCCTGTGATTCTTGGCAAATCACTTAATCTCCCCGCAGAGGGCATCGAAAGTTGGAATATAGGGGACTTTATAAAGAACTAGCTCTGGGGATTGTGCCAACCCCGAGGAGCTAACCCTTTATTTTTCTGTTGAACAGCCCCACGGGGACCTCCCTCGCCCGCCCAATTCGATTGTGGCGAAGATCTTGCACTACAAAGATTGAGATGCTTTTCTGTGGAAAGCCCGACAGCCAGTTTCTATCCTCAGAAACTATCATTGCATCCTCATATTTCTGGACTACACACAGACGGTCCAGCAGAGGAGAGCCTCCTTTCTAGCTCTAAGAACTGGGCTGGCGTATGCTCTTCTCTTTCCTGAAGAGCCTAAATTCAGAGCAGACAAGGAAACTCGCCTTTTCTCTCATTTCACTTTTTATTTCAAGGGCCTAACCGCCAATCTCTCTGAAATCGCTGATCTGACTAAATTTGGGCATTTCTTGCAAGTGAGTTTGGCAAAATCCTGCATATTCCCTTGGTTACCCACGGTGACCTTGACTCTTATTGATACGGGACATGGCCTTATACAGTCGGAAGACAGGTGCTTCCAGTTCTTAGGAATTATTGTTTTCCCACATTGAACAAGATTTATTGGATGGCAACCTTATTGCAGCGGTTGTTCGCTCTACGAGCTTTAGTCACCTTTCAGAATTCCCTTCTGCTCTCTGTAAAGGGACACCTTGCAAAGATGATAATGCTTTCTCATTTACTGTACCGCTTCGCCAACCTCCCAGTGATTACCCCGTAGACAATATAAAGGAATCTAGATAAGTTGTTGGGGGACCTCATCTGGCCCAACAGTAGACACAGAGCGGCCATTACAAAGCTAGAACTTCCACTGGGATCTGGGGGCCTAGGACCATACTTTGAATCATACTTCCTTTCCGCTCAATTACAAGGACTGGCCCAGGGCCATCAGTTGGAAGACACTAGTACAGTAGCGCCTCCTCTCAATCTAGCGTCTCTCCTGGCACTATCAGTACCGTGGGTGCATGCTCTGTGGGGGGCTGTGCTTGGTGCCGGTTAAAATAAATTTTCTCCACAGGAGTTGTTGACTCTACAGTAGTTCTCCTACTTACGCTCCCTTCATTCCCCTACTTGATCTCCCTAAACAACCCGGCAGCTTCACCAAACAAGAACTATAATCTTTGGATCAAGTCTGTCTTCAACCTGGGCCACCTATTTAATGGTCAAGTCTGTTCTTTGAGTTGGCAGAACAGTGCGGCCTCGATTAAGGGCAATTACTTACTTATTCCTCCTTCGCAGACTCTTGAGGGAGCGCGTGCACACTCTGAACCGACTCCAAACACTTGTCGATGGTCTTCACACTCTGGGTACTGGGAAGAGAGTGATATGCTGGCTCACACATACTATGATGATGCACATGAAGATCTCTTTGCAACACCTCTGCGTGACTTGGGTAGTGGAATTTGGCAGAAGGAATGGGCGAGACACCTGACAAACCCTCACTAGATTTAACGTAATGCATGTCTACAATTGATACAATTGTATGTTCTCTATAGACCTACCTCTCACGTCAATGATTCCAAAGTATATTTCCGAGTGCCCTTGACATGTGTGCCCGGTGCCAAGCTTCGGATACAGACCTCTAACTTCCTGTGAGATTGACCCAACCTCAGTCTCTACTGGAGGAAGATTTTGCAAAAAATTTCCACAACCACTGGCCGACCACCCCTAGAAGCATGTGAGGGGGAAGCACTTGGAATATACAAATGGCAGAAGAAATGAAAAACTGCGTCCAGTTTTACTGATCTGGCCCTAGACTTAGCCAAACGTGCCATGCCAATGGAGTGGAAGAGTGCAGTCCCTCCTAGTCAAGTGGCCTGGTGAACTGTTGTGGGGTGCTGGGCATGAGTGCAATACATAGGGAGGATGCCGGGGACCTTCGCTGACGTCCAATGGCTACAGTATTTGGAGAAGTAGCAGTCCTGGTTCCTAGATTCAGGACGAGAGGGCTCCGCTTCATAATTCCATGAAAGGAGTGAACTTCCCTTCAGTTACATTTGTACCCATCACTCGACAAGTGATGGTGGGGGCACCCAAGCTCAGGTATACTGGGACCCTTCCCTCAGCGCCTAGCGAGGACCCTTCGGTCCTTTTTGACTATGACCCAGATACTAACACACAAACACTAGTATAAGATTGTCTGGTCCCCAGGAGATCCCCTCCCTTTTGGCCCACCCCCGCCGGGCCCTCAACCAGCCCCTCCATCTACCAAGTTTGACATCATTTGGTTCATTACCATGCAATATTAGGACAATACTACACCAGGATTTCTCTCCTTTCATATGTTTTAGGCTCTCGCCGACTGTCCTCAGCAGAGGGCCATCAGACTTAAAACCTTCGTGTCTATATTGTTCAGTACCCTCTACCTTTGATGCACGCCACTGTTATTTATAAAACGAACACAATTTGTTAAAAAAAAAAAATGCCTTTTATAAGTAGTCAAACCTCACCATGACCCTAAATACTTCCATAAAATTAACATTAACCCGAACAGTATCCATTTCCGTGACTCTGTAGCGTTAACAGTGTGACCTCTCCAAATGTAACCATGTTAAATGAGTGACTTGGCAAAAGCCACATTAATCGGGGTGTACTATATTAGCCAAATGCACAGAAATGCATATGCTCCATGTAATAAAAGTCAAAATGCATAACCACATTACAAACACTTGAGCGTAAAATATGATCATATTTATTAGCAGTAGGCCCTTACAGCGCAATCTTCAGAAATGCTGAAAGTATACGATTGAAGGTACAATGGAGCAAACATCCCTCGTACACTGCATATAAGCAACATTGACCTAAATTCTGGTTGGGAGTTCAGCTGGCTTTCCTCTTTTGAGGCACTCTGGGTGTGAGGCAGCAAGGTGTATGGCAGTCACTGTATTTCCGCAGCAATACATCAACTCTAGCTTTTCGATCTTGGATAAGGTTAAAAAACCATAACACTTAAGAACAAGCATTTACAATGCAACGGTCTCGCCTTTCCAAAAGTTAGAGCTATTGGCATTGTAAATGACACATTTTTTATTTATGTGTTGGTTTTGAAAACAGATAAATAAATGGCTGTCATTTACAATGCCAATAGCTTAATCTCTACCAAATGCCCCCCCCACACACAGACAGACAGACACGCACACACACACATTCAGAGCCCCCCCCACACACAGAGACACACACACACACAGACCCACACACACACACACAGACCCACACACACACACACAGACCCACACACACACACAGACCCACACACACACACACACACACACACACACACACAGACCCACACACAGACCCACACACAGACCCACACACAGACCCACACACAGACCCACACACAGACCCACACACAGACCCACACACAGACCCACACACAGACCCACACACAGACCCACACACAGACCCACACCCAGACCCACACACAGACCCACACACAGACCCACACCCAGACCCACACCCAGACCCACACACAGACCCACACCCAGACCCACACACAGACCCACACACAGACCCACACACAGAGCGCCACACACAGAGCGCCACACACAGAGCGCCACACACAGAGCGCCACACACAGAGCGCCACACACAGAGCGCCACACACAGAGCGCCACACACAGAGCGCCACACACAGAGCGCCACACACAGAGCGCCACACACAGAGCGCCACACACAGAGCGCCTTTCTAATGGGTAGTTCTATCTGGCAAGAAAGAACATTGGGGGGGGCATACAACCTGGCCTGATCAGAAAGGGCTTAAATCATCAAAAGCTTTCAACCACTACCGAAGGCCGGTAGGTGCAGTCCTGTACCTGCATCTGCGGGGCCCACGCAGGTCTGGCGGGCTCCGCCTAGAGCCAATTAGCCATGTTCCCAGCCTGCTGACCAGATGGAGCCTGCCTGGTGCAGACAGAGCTGCTGAGAGCTTTCTCTCAGGGGTGCTCGCCTATAAGCTGCTGTCTGCTCCACTGCAGAGGCAGAGACGTGAAACCTGACTCTCAGGAGCAGCGCCTGCCCTCTGATGTGCATCCTCATATCAAACTGTCGAGGGATTAGCGAGAATACGATGACACTTCTAAGAGTCAACGCTACCTGGCACCATGCATTGAACTAGCTATAGCGTGTGCTTGCTGCAAACAGTGGCAACACAAAAAGAGGAGTATCTAAAAGCACCCGAATGCCAGGGATGGCAGCCAACGTAGAGACTGTAAACCCAGGGGACTTACTTTGTTCTACTACATTTTATAAGTTGGTCAAATTCCTCACTCCGGTGTATCTTGGCTATCAAGCCTGACGACATGACCCATGTATTAATAAAAAAACAGGCTATCCCACAGAAATTAGCTGCAGGAATATAAAACTTGAATACTGTAGTTACCCCGTGCAATCGGTTCTCAGCTTCCAATGTGGATGCGGCTGAACCGGTCTTTCATCCTCTCGATGTCGATAAAAAGAGAACAAATGTGACGTCGAGAACGATACCGAAAGTTTTAAAGTGCAACTCCAAACGGAAGTGTTACCTGCAGAAAGAGCCTATAATAGCCTTCAGAAATGTAGCCCAAGTCCTGCTTTAAGCAGTGGAGGGTCCTTGGGACGAGACAGTCTGATCACTCAGACATTATTTGTTTTTCTGCTTGTTTAAGATGCCCAGATGGTGGCTCATGAAAGGCAGCAGCCATGCCATCAGGGCTTTGGACGGCAAACCGGCCCAGGGGGTGGGTCATTTAGCTCCTCTAAGTTACTAGTTACTGAACACTTCAAAGAAACAACTAGCAGTCCCTCCCAGTTGCTTTCCTCAAAAAAACAATTTGGGCAATCTCAACCCAGCCAGCAGCCAGACCCCGATACAACCACTTTATCCTAAGGTGGATAAAAACATGCAGTGCCGTTTTTTGTGCACACTATATAGAAACAGGCCTTTGAGAAACACACTTTAAAAACCAGCACCCCCTCACCTCACCTCACCCCACCCCACCCCACACAGCACCCCCTCACCTCACCCCACACAGCACCCCCTCACCTCACCCCACACAGCACCCCCTCACCTCACAAGGCACCCCCTCACCTCACACGGCACCCCCTCACCCAGCCCTCCAAACATCGCACGGCATGGGAGTTCAAGCACCTCTTACCTGCGCAGGTCATGAACTTTCACCGAAAACTCCTTCTCCCTGAAGTAGGGGTTTACGACGAGGTCGGCCGGCCCTCAGACGCACCCCACGGTACTCCACTTCCTGGCGCTGGTGTGCGCTGGTCCCTGGCGGCCCCAGCTCAGAGCGCTCGACGGGGGGAGCGCTGACCTTAATACGGCTTGGAGCGGCACAATGGGCGGGCGGCCCCCGCTCTGAAGCCAGTATGTGCCGAGCACAGGTGGCGGGCAGGGCTCTCGGGTGGGCACCGAGGCAAAGCATGCGCGTCTAGAGGCAGCGAGGGAGCACTGAAAGCCCTGGGGTGGGCTACATTACACATGCTACACTGCAGAGGCCAAGGATGGGTCCCGGGCCTGGGGGGGCTGACGGCAGCGGCGAGGGAAGTCAATTATAAAAAAAATGCAAGCGCTCCATGGCGGATCTGGGGATGTGAGGTTGGAGGGACGTACACGGACCAGGGAAAGCCGGAGCCAGCAGTCTCTGCACCGCCCTCTCCGCCTGCAGGCCAGAAATTGATCTCCAAAACGCCCCGTCATTTTAGGATTTGGGGGCGTGGTTTTCTTTCTCTCCTCTTCCCATTGGCTGGAAGGTAAAATTTCAGCCAATGGGAAGAGGAAAGAAAGAAAAGAGAAAGAAAGTAAAAAACACCCCCGAATTCCAAAAAGACGGTGCTTGAACGGAGTGACGCTCCTCGCCTCCAATGGCTGGCCTCAGTTTAGGAAGCCAGCCAATGGAGAAGAGGGGTGGGTTCAAGCCCCACTCTCTGAAACATCAGTTTTCTCCCAGCGAGAGCTGCGCAAGCGCAGCCTTCGCTAGACGAAACCTAAAAATGGGGTCAATATAAAATAATTGAAGGGGCCAACGTAGGTTAAGAAGTAATCAGACACAGCAAAATAGGCACAGAAGTGTGCGAGGGCATATCAAGGCTGTTTGCAGGCTATGCAAGTACAACATAATAAATTAATACGGCAAGATCCCCGCATAAGTCTTCGATAATTTCCCCGATTCTGGAAGCGAGAAGAACAGTGCCAGCGGAGAGTCTGTGGTAAGCTCCCTATTCACATGAATAAGAGGTACTACAGACACTGAGGCAAGGCAGACACTGAGGCTTGCTCAGCGCTTCTGAGGCAACAATCAGAATGTCACTTCAAAGAGGAAGTAAGTAAATTTAAATGCGAACTGAATATTTGCTGTTAAGTGCAGGCAGTTAAAAGAAAATCTCTTCAGAGGCGAAGGGAACAGCAACCACAGTAAAAACATTAGCTCAAATACATACTATACACCCAATGCTGTTCAATGCAGTATGTTATTCTGCAACAGGTTCAGCCCTGGGATCACAAACGTACAGAAGCTAGTCATGAAGCCTCTCGCCAATTATCTGCTATGGAGGGACTTCAGTGAGGGAGCCACTGCCAGTGGTTTGTGAACGCTCGGGAACCTCAAACTTATATTTGTTAGTTCCTTGAGCTTTTCTCAATTTGAAGCGCTTCCCTAGTTGAGGGAAAAAGGTCCCTCCAGAATAGTCTGTGAAGTGAGGGCATCAAGTCCCATTTGTGTGCACTCTGTCATACTTGTATCTTTTCATCCCTCCCAATTAGCAGAAATTCTTATAATCATGGGTGATTTTATTCCTCCCTTTACTACAGAGTACTTGAATATGGACGATCACAGGTATACTAAAGTGTATCCAACTATAGAGGAGAATGACTTCTGTTCCGTCATCAAGCAAGAGGGACTAACAGTTAGTTGAGGCAGATTCAGAAGACACAACAAGGGTATTATTCTCTTGAAGTGGTATGTACTGACCCTCATCCCAAACCTCCACATAGTTTAATATAACTGGGACTCCTTTTCATGTGAAGCAACTAAGGCAAGGGGCAGATGCATCAGAATCCGTGGAGGGATTTTATTATATTCTGCTATGCACTTTCAATCCACTCGCTAGACAACTACGGTTCAATCTCAATGGCAGAATAGGGTAAAACCTTTGGTTTTGGTGCATATCTTAATTTGAACTGGTTCGCCGTTAATGTTGTAAATAAAAGCATACCGTATTTTCCGGCGTATAAGACGACCCGGCGTATAAGACGACCCCCTACTTTGCTTGATAAAATTTAGGTTTCGTGCTATACTCGCCGTATAAGACTCCCCCCACTTCCAGCGCAGTCCAACACAGTCCTGCATAGCCATTTTGAGAATTTATTTTGGGCTTACTAGTGATTCTAGTCCTCCTCCGTGTGGGTGAGCAGTAAGGCTTTATCAGAGGACAGTGTTAAGCGTTTATTAGTCACACTCAAAGACTAAACTCAAACAAATTGGTTGTATAAAACCGATTGCTTTAGTCACAATATTTTTATTTAGAACCATATGAAAAACAGTCACTTGTAAAACATAAGGCTGTTTGTCATCAAACATGTACGATAAACATAAAACAGTGCAAGTGGATTAAACTTTTCATAACTCCATGCGATTGTTACAGGATTTGCTGACGTTCCCTTTAAAAGCCTTCAAAATCCTCCTCTTCGTCATCTGATATCATAAGTAAGTCAATGAGATCTTGTGGTACATCTGTAAAGCAGTCATCGTATGGATCTGGTAATTCCGTATCAGATGGTGTGGTCTCGGCTTCATCTTTATCTTCATCTTGCCACAAGTAGTCGTCCTCCATACCATCTAATGAATTTGATATGCCACACTTCTTGAAAGACTTTATGACTGTTTCTGCATCAATATCATTCCAGGCTTTTATGACAAACGTGCACAAAACATCCAACTGTGGTGCACGCATGTTTCCTCCTTTTGTGAATGTTTTTTCACCGCTAACCATCCACTCATTCCACTGTTCTCGAATGCGATCTTTAAATGGCTTGTTTAGGCACACATCCAGTGGCTGTACCAACGATGTCAACCCTCCAGGAATAACTGCAGCATCTGTTTTTATTCTTGCCAGCCTTTGCTTGGTGCTGGGAGTTAAATGAGCCCTGAACATATCCCACTCCAGTAGACTACGTTTTTGAAGAAGTCCACCTGGTCGCCTGCTCCATACATTATCAAGCCATAGCTTTACCCCTTCTTCATCCATCCAGCCTTTTTCATTCACATGTACAAAACAACCAACAGGAAACTTGAGTTTCGGCATTGTTTTTCTTTTAAAAATAACCATTGGTCTCAGTTTGGCGCCATCAGCTGTGCATGCTAATACCACTGTAAAACTGGACTTCTCATGTCCTGTTGTTTTTATTAAAATTGTTTTTTCCCCTTTTGGATGGACAGTTTTGTTTGCAACCATATCAAAATTCATTGGAGTTTCATCCATATTTCCGATACTACTTAGCGCATAGCCATGTTCATTGCGCAGCTTAATAACGTAGCGATGGAAACTTTGCATTTTGGCATCAAGATCTGCAGGTAATTTTTGTGCAATTTTCGTCTTTTGCCTCAATACCAGATTATGCCTTCCCAAGAATCTAGTACACCAGGATACAGTGGCCTTAAATCTGTTGCTGAGATCTGGGTTAGATTTGGCCCACTGAAGTGCAAACAAACGTATTTTATTTCGTGTCACTACATAACCGCTTTGGCGGTGCTCATTCACCATGTCTGCTACATGTTTTTCGAGTTCTGGCCAATGTGGGGTGCCTCTTCTTAATGCACACTTACCCCTTGGCATACTCCTTAATGCTTTTTCATTTGCTTTCCAGGCCCGAACCATCTTTTCAGTTACTCCATATTGTCTTGCAGCAGCACAGTTATTATGTTCCATGGCAAAATTTACAACTTTAAGTTTGTAACTGGCTTCATATTTCTTTCTTCTTGCTGCTGCTGGAGCCATGATGGGTTCTTGACTGTCAGCCATTTGCATACTGTATGTATTGCTGCTATACTGTATGAACAGGGACTGGTACTGTAAACATGTAAATATCTGCTCACCAGACTGCCTTTCCTTTTGCAACAACAAGCCAATCACGGCAAGTGCTCTACTGGTACTGGTACCGGTACTTCCTGTGCACTGCATACAAACTCTGTGCTCACACTACAGGCCCTCTCCAAGCATCTCCTTACTTTATTAAACTGTACAGTGCAGTTGAGGTGTGTATCAAAACAAGGTACCTACCTTATGTTAGATTTCAACATAATAAAGATTATATAACTATCAGTCATATTAAAACCTTAAAAAGAAGGGTAGTGTGTTTTGTCCCCTTTCTATCTCCATGGACTGAGGAGATCATGTGGTACTGACACTCCCCTCCTTCCGATGAGCATGAGATTTCTGGAAGGAGAGAGAGATCAGCACATGTGGAACACAGTGGGGGCCGCCATCTTCAGAGCTGCCTGTTATATTTCAGGACCTCCTGCTGCCTCATCTGCCTGGGGATCTGCAAGCGGTTGGAGGCGCGTGTGCAGGTCAGTCTAGGCAGGAGTGTTTGAGTGCCCTGTCTTTAGAGCAATCGTGCAGTGTCTGCCATTTATTGCAGTATTATACCTGCACACTTATCACTTTTTTATCTGGTAATGTACCGATTGCTACCTCATGTATTTTGGTTGCTCGCTATTGTCACTTGATCCGTTTGTGTCAGAGCGCCTTACAGTAACGGTTCCGCTCCACTGTGTAATGTAAATACGGTAGCTGTGCCTTCAGAGTGTCTTATATGGCTTGGGCTTGTGTCGGTATGCGATTTTATATAGCGCGGACTTTACCCGTTTGTGTCAGAGCGCCTTACAGTAACGGTTCCGCTCCACTGTGTAATGTAAATACGGTAGCTGTGCCTTCAGAGTGTCTTATACGGCTTGGGCTTGTGTCGGTATGCGATTTTATATAGCGCGGACTTTACCCGTCTGTGTCAGAGCGCCTTACAGTAACGTTCCAATACCCCTCAGTCCCCGCGGGGAGGGGGAGCTCTGGCACTGGGCCCTGGGCACGGACGGCGGATTAGAGAGCGTGGGCGGGAAATGGTGCAGCTCGAACTCGCATCCAAGATCAGCCCCTCGCTGATTTTGTTGGGGCCGTGGCATACCGGTAAAAGCATGTAGAAGCAGTCTGACACCTTCAGGAGTAGTCTGCGCTCTTGAAAAACCCATAAAAACAACGGTCTGATTTGGCATCCGGCGTATAAGACGACCCCTGACTTTACAAAACATTTTCAGGGGTTCAAAAGTCGTCTTATACGCCGGAAAATACGGTACATTTTCTTTATTACATAGCAACGCTGGAGCCCATATTTTCCCTTGACGAGAGAGCATTTGGTCCACCGGGACAGTGGACCCAGGACTAATGACACAGCAATGAAAACTGGACAAGGGCAGTACAGTGCTACAGTGCAAGCACTGTTTCTCAGTTACAGCCAGAAGCGAGTAGTGCAAGGGCAACTGCTCCGACCTCAGCCATGGAATGAAAACGATGGCTGTTGAGGAGGGCATCATGGACAGGCCCGGACTGGCCGTTGTGGGCACCGGGCAATCCCCCGGTCGGCCGCAAGGGTGGGGGCCGGTTTTGGGCCCTGGGGGCCGTTTTTGTTGCAGAGCCGCTTTTGCAGCATAGCTGCAAAAATCGGCCCTGTAACAAAATCGGCTGAAAAGCGGCCCTGGCAAAGCGCTCGCCCCCCCCCCTCCCGCCAGGGGGGTGGGGGGACTGGCCGAGCACTTTCCCAGGGCCGGTTTTGGTTCCCAGTCCGGCCCTGATCATGGACGTAGAGTGCAATGCGGCTGTAAGGATCTTGTACCCGCTAGTCGCAGAATGGAGTTCTTGAGGGTTGAGGGAGCCAGCGGTTCCCCTTTTTTGATGGGGAGGGGGTTACCTGTACTGGCTTCCTTCTCCTACTTCTTACTTAGGTTGTTGAGGAGAATCAGGAAGTTTTCTTTCTAGTCAGACTTGCTAATTCTGCTTTCAAAGTTAATTTACTCTTGGAGTGCTCAGTGAGTGATCCGACAAAAAGGCAAAGTCATTGTTCAGTTGAACTTTGTAGGAGTTTGATGCTGTCCACCTGTTCTGCTCCTCAATGGGGATCGGCTGGGCTCTCTTTTGAGGTTTTGTGTCCACAAAGCCATTGACTCACCGTTAGAAGAGCAAGCATTTTTTTTTTTCATTAGATAACTTTATTTCTGTCATAGACCATAAAAGTGCAAGTAAAATACATACACAAACGCACAATCAATAAAACAATAAATAAATGACAGGTCAGTATTAAAAATGGATTAAACTAGATAGTTGTCAAGACTTAAAAAGTTAAAATTCATAATTGGACATAATTGAACACAAGAATTTATCCAAAACTTTTCCTTCTACGCCACATGCCAAATAGAAAGCGGGATACAGCAAAAACGATGGGAGGGGTGAGTGTCTTACGTTAAAACCCTACATGCCCGACTACAATATCTGAACCCTAGATTCCTGCATAACGGAATTAGCCAGCATTTCCTTATAACTGCATACGCAGGGCAAAAAAACATTACATGGCAAACATCTTCACACTTATAATTACATGCCGGGCAGGCAATATTTTTAGATTTTACCCATTTGCAAGTAAATGCTCTAAGTGGTAGACTGCCGTGCCTTAACTGGATGTAGAGCTTCCTCGCAAGGGGTGGATAGATTACATTTAAGAATTCCTCCGCTCGCAATTCAGATTTCACCAGGAGGTACTCTGCTGAAAGTCTTCCTAGGGAACCTGAACTCTGTAAGGCTAATGAGTACTGCTGCCTCAGCTGACTTTTGAGTTCCAATTTGGATATCCCCAGGCAACACACCTCCGGGGTCTCCCAGAGCTCAGGCAAACCAATCCGAATACTAAGAGACTTGATGTGGTGCAGCCACGGAATGTTCTTGCCTTTTAGAAGAGCCCAGACCTCTATAAATTCCTCTCTATATGGAGCTAGTTCAGGCACTGACCAAAGTCTCTTCCAATAGAGCAAGGGCCGTGCTGATACTAATTCTTCTATAGATTCCAGCCCCAGGTCAAGTCGTAGAGGAATGAGTGGTGTGCTAGGTGGCAACCCCAAAAGGCTCCTCATAAAGCCCTGCTCAACCCTCAGGAGATTAGATATATTTTTGTGGCCCCAAAGTTCTGCACCGTACGTTGAGGCCATTCTTGCTAGTGATCGGTATATTTCAATGACCGGGGCTGCCTGCTTGAGATCCGAAATTCTGTGGACTTTGCTAATGGCCCCCATTACTTGGAATAACCTAAGGGCTGATTTGGAAATTTGGGAACCCAGTCAAAATGTTCCGTCAAGGGAATGCCCAGGTAAACAAAAGGTCTTAACTCTCTCTAGGGCAGAACCATTAAAAATGGGGTTCGGGCGCGTCTGCTTTGGGGGATTGAAAATCATGAACTTGGTCTTGTCCAAGTTAATCTCCAATCCTCGTGAAGCACAGAATGCTGAAAAGCCATCCAGGGTGCGCTGGATGCCCGATGATGTTTTAGATAACAACAAGGTGTCATCCGCAAACATCAGAGCGGGCACCCGTCTGGTGGCCAGCCTAGGGGCGTCATTGTCATTTACACCAATTAAATGATCGACAAGGCCATTGATGTAAAAACAAAATAGCGTTGGCGCCATGACGCACATCTTGGCGTACACCCTTCGAAACAGGGAAATGTGCCGAGAGATCCCCGTGCCTCCCACACCTAACTTGGGCATAGTTGCTAGTATGAAGCCTAATTAGGGTGTTCAATAGATAGGATGGGAGACCTAGTTCTGCTAAGACTTTCCACAGTTTTTCCCTTGGAACTAGATCGAAGGCGGCCCGCAGGTCAATGAAGAGGAGATAGAGGCTGCCACCCTCCATCCTCACCGTCTTCCAGAATAAGACCTGCAGCCGAAATATTTGATCCAGAGTGGAAATACCCATCCTAAACCCAGCCTGGAGTGAGGTTAGTATCTCATTTTCTTCCATCCACCCCTGGATCCTATCTAGAATGATCCTGCCCATTAGTTTCTGTGTGGTGTCTATGAGACTAATGGGCCTATAGTTTGATGGTGTTAATGGGCAACCTTTCTTAAAAATGGGGACGATCTTGGCGCCGAGCCAAGTATCTGGTGGGTCGATCCCCCTAAGAATTGCATTAAATAAAACAACCAGATACGGTGCCCATATTTTGGGTTGGGATCGGAATAAATCCCCGGGGATTTTATCTAGGCCAAGGGCCTTGTTTGGTATTAGTCTTGCTATTGCAGACTCGACCTCCTTCAGGGTGATGTATTCAGGCCATTCTAGATGATACACGTCCCCAAGAAGCCGGGGGTCCTGCCTCCGATCACCATCCAAAGACCCAGCCAGTCGATACTCGTGGCTGGGCCCCGGGACAGGCAACAGGGAACATGCCACAGTTTCCCTTGGCACCACCGGTGTGTGCTCCTGGAGAGGATCGGGAGGGAGTATAGTCTCTTTACCCGAATTGGCATATAGCGCACCAAAGTGCGCTTCCCACACTGCAGGTGCTATATTCTGAGTTGAGGTCATTCCTCCCCCGCCCACACCAGAACTCACAATGGTCCAAAACGATTTGGAGTCCTTGCGTGAGAGTGCAGATCTAAGCTCCTCCCATCTGCTCTCCTCCCATTGCTTCTTTCCCCTGATAATAGCCTTTTTATAGTCCAGGCGGAATTTCTTAATATTAATTCTGTCTTTAGTTTTTATTGCAGAAAGCAAATCTTTTTTTGATTTCCAACAGGCGATGTCATACCAGGGATGTGTCCTGGCCTGGTGGGCTTTTTCCCTTCCAATGGGACTAAACACATCCACAAGCCTGACAGCCAGCGGTTTATGAATTTCCACAGCTCTACCCTGGGAGTCTAAATCCAAATTGTCAGTGGCTATATCCCCCATATCTATTAGCAACGGTATTGCTATCTGATAGATTTCAGCAAGTTTAATGGGGGAGTCCTGGAGGTAGGGCCATTTTACCCTCCGCCTGTTATTAGAGATCAAAAGTGGCAACAGTGGACCATTAGAATCGGGAGCAGGGTTTGTCAGCCCAAAACTCCCAGGTTTGAGTGTTAAGACAAGGGCATTGTGGTCGCTGTCTTGCCGTGGGTGGACCCTAAATTCCAACAATTTGTCCCAATGTCTAGTTTCCATCATAATAGAATCGATGATAGAAGTTAGCCCCAGTCTATTAAACGTGACTGATCCCGGTTTGTCGGACTCCAATCTCCCATTACACGCCCGCAAAGACGTTGAGAGGGCAAAGGATTTAATTTGAAGAACCAGTGGGGTCCATGCTCTGACAGTCGGGATTTGCGGATCGGGAACATGCCAGAACCGGTCCTCATCGTCCGGTTCTCCCGCATCAGAAGTCACGAGGGGCTCATACTGGCAGTTGAAGTCGCCTCCCACTATTAGGGCGACTAAAGGATCGAGTGACTGGATAACCTGCTTTAATGTTTCAATAGTATCAGATTCCTGGCTACTCCCGAGTGGTCTTGAATAGATGTTTAATATGGCCACCTGGGGCCTATCTTGAGGTGTTAAAAGCACGCATTGGACATCAAGAGAGTTAGTTGGTATTTGAACTGCCTGGACACCCAAATGTGTGCCCACCCATATTGACAGGCCACCCGAGGGTCTCCCCCTACCCCTAGTTGTCGCCAGGATATCAAAAGTGGCAAAGCCGGTCCTTACACACTCCACTAGTGCCCATGTTTCCTGCAACAGGCAAATGTCATGCATTGCCATAAAAGAGCCCCCTTTAGGTAAAGCCAGTTTATTTTTCATCCCAGCCACATTCCAGGACAATATTTTTATACCTCGATCAACTGGGCTGTTGTTGATTGATGGTTTGCTCTTACTTTGGTCAGGACCAGTACTACAAAATAAGATCTTGGGCTCTGGTGACTTTTCCCTTGCCTCACCTATTAGCATTTCCTCGGAGGAAGCACAGACCCCCACTTGCGTAGTACCTGCCCCTGATTCCATCCCACCATTTGTGTTGTTAATATATGTTGTTAAGTTCTCAGGGGTACTACTATCACCATTGCCCACCAATATCCCTGTTTGGGTGCCCAGACGGTTACATATTTGGGGCAAAGAACTCTGCCACACAGGGCGTCAATCAACCTGTTCCAGCATGCTATACCTATTTCTTTGTGGGAATAATGAAAGTAAGGGGATATACGGCTGACAGTCCTCCCAGGATGTTGTTCCCTGTTGGATTCTGGATGATAAGATGTTCCGGACCCCCTCTTGTCGCATACCTCTATTCTGTCCAGTCCTCCGAAGGGGAGTGGAATATAAATACGACAAGTGTAAGGGGAAAATTTGGGTGTTAGACCAGGATGGCGACCTGCTGCAGATATATTCTACAGAGCGTGGGTCCCTAAAGTTAATCACCACACAGTTCCCCGCAATAGATTTAGTTCCAGTCCCAATCCAGTCTACTCTTCTAACACACAATATTTCGCCGGAGATGTTAGGGGGAGAGGCCTGTTGGAATTAAGCCATTGTATACATTTGTTTTTTAATTCAAAATAATCCTCACTTTTTCCCTGGCTTAAAGGGGGAACCCCAGCAAGGACCACAGCGTATGGTGAAGTCTCAGGAGGGAGATCAAGGGCGGGCAGAATAGCTAGAGAATCCTCCTCTGTACTATTTCTGCAAGCCTAGATGTCAGTGGTTTAAAATATGTACCAATGATCTGTTCCATGTGAGCTTCAAAATCAGATAAAAGATGAGTGACCCAAACAGGAGTTCCCATATTGGGCAGAGAAGGACCAACAGCAACCTGTGCACAGTCAGGTAGAGTCGCGGGTCTTTTAGCTGATTTTTTTTAATTTTCTTACTTCTCGGTCGGGGTTTAGGGGCTTTTCTGGCTACAGGGTGTACAGGGTGTGGAGGGGAATTAGCAACCTCTGGGGTATCATTTACATCAAGAACAATCTGTGCACAGAACTCTGCAAAAGAACACATAAGGGAGGAACTAAAATCAGGGGGGTTAACAGTAACAGCTGAAAAATCCCCAACAGACTGGAGTTGGGGGGATGGCTGGAGTAATCGATAATTGCCTCTCCGTATTCTCTATTGCAGATGCCACTACCCCGATCGTCTTCTATAGCATCTTATCCATGGCAGTGAGGCTTGGGAGAGGTTGTGCCGTGGCAGCCTGGTGCCTAGTCATGGGGCGAGAGGTAGCAGGCTTAGTGTTTTTGCCCTTATCACTCATTCTTACAGCCGGGTGGACAGATCCCGCAATGCACAGTACTTAATACTTTCAACCACGCAATATTCAGAAAGGACTGATAAGAAAATAATTCACCTTAACGGTCCAGCTGCGAAAAGTTTTAGAATAATTAAAACAAATGTCCAAGATGGAGTGATTTTAAAAAGTACCTTTGGGTATGAGTCAATTCCAGAGGAATTTGAGGGCCTTGGTCGCCCTTTGAGGACGTCACTGTGGTGCGCGCCGCGAGGCCCCCTGGGAGTTGGGGTTCGGGGCCTCGCGAGTCACAGCACACCACTCACCCCACGCGCCTCCTCCAGCAAGCAGGGAGCAAGGAAGAGCCCCACAACATTCAGCCAAAAAGAACACAGCCGAATCCAGGTAAGGGCAGTATCTCCAAGGATTTCTGTCCAGCAGCGTGATATTCAAATGTCATGCACACCGGGCACTGCAGGTACCGGGGGCACCACCCGTCGGGGTCTAGCAGTGGAGATCGGTAGGGGTCATGCGGGTGGGTGTAAAGGCAGCCCCAATCCTCTACTAGGGTCAAAAGGGGCTTGGTTTTACTGTCTGCCGCATTCTGTTGGCCCCCAGGTCCCAGGTTGTTGCTCTGCCGGGTGATCCCTCTGCTGGTCGCTAACTCTACAGGCTCCGTGCTGGTCCCGCGGCTCCTGCCGCCTCTGGGGTGGGTCCTGCCAGCTACTGTTGCCTCTGCCTCGCCGCCAGAATGCTCCCGCCAGAGTGCTCCCGCTGCAGGGAGCCTCGCTGTGATTCCCGCCTCTACTGGGTTGTTCCCGGGCTGCCGGAATGCCCCTGCGGCTCCTGTCGCTTCAGAGAGCTTCTGAGAGCTTTGCTGCGGCTCCCGCCGCTACCGGGCCGTTCCCGAGTTTAACCGCGGCTGCGGATTGTTCCGCTGCTGGGCGGAGACCACACGGAGAACTCCGCGGCTTCTGGCGGCCCTGCCAAGCCCTGCTCACGCTCCACACTCCTCGAGGGAGCAGAGAGCCGGGAACGTGTCCGTGCAGCTTATGATTCAAACAGCAGGGGCCGTGACACACTAGTTAGACTACTGCTCAGTGCCTCCTCATATCCCGGTTGAAACTTCAAGAGCAGCAGCTCTTGAATCGGACAGCAGGCTTTACTGTACTGATATTGTATCAAACAAGTGAGAAACCCAAAATACCATTGGAAGCTTAGGCAGATAAACTATTGATAGGTAAGGATGCCTACAAGGGATTTAATTCATTAATCTCAGTCAAAAGTTGTACAGGTTAATTATTTGTATGTTGAGCCCCAAATGGTGACTTAACCTTGAAAAAATCTAAGCGCAAGTAACTGTAAATAATATGCAACAGATTTTTACATACATGGGTATATCTATTTGTCTCAGAAGTACACACTTTTATTGTTTCTGAATGTACCCCTGGCATTCTTGTTCACATTAAAACACCATGATAAAGGGTACATGAAGTAGCCTACAAATTAATGTGAACATCTATTCCAAAGAATCAAAAATATAGAAATTAATCTAAAACAATAGAGAACAATTCCTCAGTAGTCAAACATTCTAGGGAAATAGATGTAGTAGTCGACGTTTCAGTCTGTTGTGGCAGTATCGTCCGTCAGACCATCTTCAGGACAGAAAGTCAAATGTTAAAAAAAGATACCCAATGATCATGTTCACTGATGAAGTCGAACCAGATCAATCAATTATAGAGAACATAATGGCCTTATGAATAGGCTCCTAACTCATGTGGGTAGTGTTAGACCTGTCTGCCTTTGGGTAGTCCCTCCTAATTAATTATTTATTTTGTCCCCTTTTTGCCCCTCAAACCTTGTTATCTTTTTATGTCCACTGGATTTTTTTGGTATTGACCTAGGGGTTAGATGCTCTTCTGCCCTCATAGTACTTTTTCCTAAGGCCTAGGTGCCTTTTCTGACTAGAAACCTATCAGAACCACAAAATGGTGGACAGTAACTGCCATAACTGCCATCTTAGGAGAAAGACCCATAGGGTAGAATAGGGACCTTCCAGAACCATCTGGACCCTGCTGGACCCTTTGTGGTCAGCCTATATAAGGCCAGGGACAGGGTAGCCATTTTGTGATGTCCAGAGAGCTTGAGGAGTGAGGCAGTGGCGTGGGGAGGTGGGCGCACAAGAAGTAGTTAGTTTATCTGTAAGGTAAACAGCCTCTTCTTGCGGACGTTCCCCCCCTAGTCCTTGACCGAGCCCTGATGTCGGTTTATGATATCTGAGGGAAGCGACTTTGTGATTTCTGCTGGCCCCCTCGGGTCCCCTTTTCCTCCTGCCTTCACGGACACTGCCTGCTGACTGTGGCAAGCCCCGCTAGTCCGCCTTACCGGTCTCTAAGAGAGGGAGTCAGGAGTGAGTTAGGCGTCCTGTGCTGCCCGGAGAGTCACTGGTGGAAAGAATAGTGTCTGCGGAGGTAGCGCCGATCAGTGCGCAGGCTCTGGGGTAGCGTGGCCGACTGCTGGTGAAGAGCGAGGTAGCGCCGATCAGCGCGCAGGCCCGGAAGCGGAGTGCCCATCTGCCGGAGGTGAGGAAGGGAGGCGGCGCCTTGCTGAGACACTGCTTCCCCGTGCCTGCTCAGTGGCGCGATCATCGGGGAAACTGAGGAGACGGCGCGAGCGGCCGAATCACCGCTAACCCCAGGCAGGCCTCCCCTCGGTGCCGGTTTGGAGAACAGTTGACCCGGCCCATGAGAGAGGAGCCGCCGGGAGAGGAGGTCTGGTGACAAAGGGCTGGTTGGCTGTAACGGCGCAGTACTCGACTGGCCCCCAAGTAAGGTGGAGACAGGGGGGGGCTGTTGTATGACTGGAAAACAACTGTGATACCGGAAGGGAGATCTTTCTTTCCCCCTAACTCCTTTGATAACTGAGAGGCCAGCCCTGACAGGTTTGGGGAAGACAGACTAGAAGTCGTCAGGATTAAGAGTAAAGAAGAATAAGTGAAGCAAGGGAGAGCAACTGTGCTGAAGAAGAAAACTGAACCCCTGTGGCTGAAAGACGGGGATTGTGGTCTAATCTTGTATTCTCTTTCAGAGGTGGAAGGGGAAGAGAACTCTGACCTTGCCTTACTCAAACACCTGAGTTAGCTATAAATGAGCTGATTGCAGCATTGAATCTGTCATCTGAAACCCTGGGGTTACTCACCTGGTTGTAGGGAGAGTGTTACTCGGTGGGTGCCAAGGTATCAATCCAGATTCCTATTGCCTGGATGTTCCCAGGGTGTTAAGCAAGGGTGTATTGTGAATTGTATTAATGTAAAGCCAAAAATGCAGAAGTAACTGTGAATAGAGGGAGTGAGGAAGTTTATGGAAACAAGAAGCGTAAATGCACTGAATTCATTGTAACTGTGGTACGGAATTAGCATTTGAACACAAAGTAAGAAATTAACAACAAAAGAGATCATAAAGCTTTTCTACTTTTATAAAAAAGTAAGGTGTAATGTCGTTTTTGGATGGATGGGCACTGAGTTACTGAGTGGGTGAGACGCAAACTTAGCACATGTTCCTTTGAGTTAAGCCTTTCCATTTAGTGCCAAGCTACTCTATGTGACTTGGAGACCCCAGGTCCAAAATAATTGGTGTCTAGCGGTGGGATGAAAACTGTGTTTGCGTCCACTCTGAAGTAACAAAGTGTACTCCATAGGCTTACACCTGGAGTTTTCTCCTGGCGGACTTTCCTAATTACTTCTTTTGCTTTTTCCAAATTTACTCCTGGTGGTGGGTGGAGGTAGCTTCGAATTGTCCCTTTTGAACCAATTCTTCCCGAGTGGTTGTCCCTATATCTCTCATAAGCAAAATGGAATTTGCTCTGGAGGAACTGGAGACCTATACTACAGCCCAGCTTAGAGACTTTTGCCAGGAGATGGGAGTTTTTTTAAGCGTGGTGCCAAGAAGGGGGAACTCCAGACCAGTTTTAGGGCTTGGGTGGCAGCACATGGAGAGGGAAAGGAGGAGGAAGAGGAGACGGACCGGGACACAGTCATAGAGGTAGAAGGATTGTTTCCACTTGAGATGGGGAACCTACTACCAGGACCTAGGACCCTTTCAAGGGAGGGCAGCAGTGTCTCCGGAAGAAGCTTAACCGAAGCTGAACTAGCGGACAGGAGGGAAAAGAGACAGCTAAAGTGGGAGTTAGCCAAGATGGAAAAGGAGAAAGAGGAACGGAGGATAGCTCAAAAAATTGAAACTTAGGGAGCTAGAACTCAAGGCCCTACAGATAGGACCCTCCAACTCTCCCAATGGTGGCAGCGAAACAAAAGAACTGACCAGGGAATCCAGACCCTACCTACCTAAAGATATAGTTGCCAGTTACAGCTCAGGGGATGACATCGCCAAGTGGCTGGCTGCCTATGAGGTCTCCTTAAGAGCCCATGGGATCCAGGAAAAACACTGGGGGGGTGGTTTATACAAATGCATGCCTCCTACTGGACGGGACACATTATTGGCCCTGGAACAGGAAGAGCAGACCCACTACCCCACCATGAAAGTGGCGCTAATTAAGAAGTTTGGGCTGACCCCAGAGAAGTACAGGCAAAAGTTCAGGGGAAGTCACAAATTAGGCACACAAAATTGGGTGGATTTCCTGGACTATGCAAGGAAGGCCCTAGAGGGTTGGATACAAGGCAGCGAGGTGAGGGACTATGAGGGGTTGTACGACCTATTTCTCAAAGAGCACCTAATCGAGAAATGTTTTCCCGAGCTGCGTCAACACCTGGTGGACAGCAAGCTGACCAACCCCAGAAAGCTTGCAGAGGAGGCGGACATCTGGGCAAGTACCCGGGTGTCCTCAAAGGGGACTGGAGGGGATTCCCAAAGGGCCGGACAGGGCGCCCCCCAGAAGAAGGAGGGGGGAGATAAAAAGCAGGAGTTCTCTAAAGGTCCCCAAAATAGTTTCCAGAGTAAGGGAACAGGATTCACCCCTAAGGCTAACCCGCCCAGAAACCCTCATCCTGGCCAAAGTCAGCAGCCAAGGGTTGTCCACTGCTTTGAGTGTGGTGGTGTTGGACATTATAAGGGAGATGTCAAGTGCCCAAGAGACCACCCCCTCCCACTGGAGGAAAAGCCCCAGGAGTAGCTAGTGTAGTGCTCGGGGAGGAGTTGCCCTTAAATAAGGGGGTGAGTGGGCGGGTGTCACCTTAGTGTCCCTGGGAGATCGGGAGATGGTTCCTAAGATCCAGGTGCCCTCAAATACTGTAAAGTATGGGCAATGGGTCACCATCAATGGCCAAAGAGGGGAGGCTTCGAGAGACACAGGAGCCAGTATGACTATGGTAAGGAGTCAACTGGTGTCTCCAGAGCAGGTGATTCCACATGTACTCCACCCCGCCGCGATGGCTGACGGCAGATTGGGCCACTACCCTGTGGCCGAGGGTCCCTTTTAGTGGGAAGGGGTTGCAGGTTCACTTCGAGTTGCCGTAAGCCCTGCCTTGCCAGTTGATTGTCTGTTGGGAAATGACATGGAGCACAATGTCTGGAAGGAGGTGGAATACCGGACTCATTCGGAGATGCTGGGTACACCTGACTGGGCCTGTGCAAGCACAAGGTCTGCGACTGCCCAGGGAGGGAGTTCGCCTGGGCTGGAGCCTGGAACAATGGCCCAGCCCGCTGCCAAAAAGGGAAAGACCCGAAGACAGGAGAAGCCTGCTTCGACTTCCACGCCCCATGAGACAGATCGGCCACCTGCGGTGATGGGCCAGGAGTCCGTGGAGGGGGAAGTAGTCTCCCTGGAGGACTTACCTATCCCTGCCGAGTGGCATGTGGAGGGAGGGCCTACCAGGGAGGAGTTCTGTAAGGGCCAGAAGGAGTGCCCTACCCTTGAGGGACTGAGGCGACAGGCCGAAGCCCAGGCAGCAGGGAACGTTGCAGGGCACTACCACATTTACTGGGAGGACGGACTCCTCTACAGTGAACCCAAGGTACCTTTACCCGGTTCATCACGGGCCTTGGTAGTCCCTCAACGATACCGAGCCTTTCTGTTAGAATTGGCTCATGAGATTCCCTTGGCAAGACACTTAGGTCAGGACAAGACCTTTGCCCGGCTTGTCCCCCACTTTAACTGGCCTCAGATGAAAGTGGCATCTGACACCTACTGTCGGACGTGTGTATCCTGTCAAGCCAGTGGGAAAACAGGGGTGAAGCTAAAAGCTTCCCTGGAACCACTACCTGTCGTTAGCACCCCCTTTGAAAGGGTGGGCATCGACATTGTGGGGCCATTGGATCCACCAACTACAGCTGGTCACAGGTTTATCCTGGTTCTGGTGGATCACGCCACGCGGTACCCAGAGGCAATTCCTCTGAGGACTGTCACTGCACCGGTTGTGGCTAGGGCCCTGATTGGGATCTTTACCCGAGTGGGTTTCCCCAAGGAAGTTATGTCCGACAGGGGGACCAACTTCATGTCAGCATACATGCGGGCAATGTGGAAGGAGTGTGGAGTGACCTACCGGTTCACCACTCCATATCACCCCCAGTCCAATGGACTGGTAGAAAGGTTCAACAAGACCTTGAAAGGGATGATAAGAAGTCTGCCTGAGAGCCTGCGGAGGAAATGGGACGTCCTCCTACCCCGTTTGCTATTCTCCTACAGGGAAGTGCCGCAGAAGGGAGTGGGCTTCAGACCCTTTGAGCTACTGTACGGGCACACTGTGCGTGGACCTCTCAGCCTGGTGAAGGATGGATGGGAAAAGTCTCCCAGAAAGCCTCCCCAGGATGTGGTGAGCGACATGCTGGCCTTCCGGAGCCAAATGGCAAAGTTGTGGAAGCAAGCTTCTGACAACTTGGAAGCCAGCCAAGCAGTAATGAAAGAGTGGTATGACCACAACTCTCACCCGGTGGAGATGGAGCCTGGCCAGAAAGTGTGGGTGATGGAGCCTGGAGAGCTAAGTGCCCTCCAGGATCGCTGGACAGGCCCCTTCGAGGTGTTGGAGAAGAAGGGTAAGGCCACCTACCTGGTGGACCTTAAGACCCCTCGACAGCCCCTACGGGTGCTGCATGCTAACCGCCTCAAACCCCACCATGAGAGGCCCGAGGTCATCTTGATGATGGTGACTGATGGGGGAGAGGAAGCGGAAAGCGAACCTCTCCCTGACCTTTTTTCGTCTCAGGAAAAGGATGGGTCGGTGGAGGGAGTGATTCTCTCCCCATCCCTAACTCCTGAGCAGCGGGAGGACTGCCGTCAGATATTGGAGCAGTACTCTACGTTGTTCTCCCTTGTTCCGGGAAGGACCCACCTGTGTACCCATGATGTGGACACAGGAGACAGCCCACCAGTGAAGTCAAAGACCTACCGGCTGTCAGACAAGGTGAAGGCCAGCATCCACGGTGAGGTTACCAAGATGCTGGAGCTAGGAGTTATTGAACCTTCCAGTAGCCCCTGGTCCAGTCCGGTGGTTTTAGTACCAAAAGCTGCCCCACCGGGCACCACTCCAGAACTGAGGTTCTGTGTGGATTGCCGGGGACAGAACTCAGTGACCAATACGGATGCGCATCCGATCCCTAGGGCGGATGAATTGATTGACCGGCTGGGAGCTGCCCAATATCTGAGTACCTTTGACCTTACTTCAGGGTACTGGCAGATCTCCCTTACAGATGGAGCAAAAGAAAGGTCAGCTTTCTCCACGCCTGAGGGACACTTCCAGTTCTGCGTGATGCCCTTTGGGCTCAAGAACGCCCCTGCCACTTTTCAGCGGCTGGTGAACCAGGTCCTCTCCGGAATGGAGGCTTTCTCCGCTGCATACCTGGATGACATTGCCGTCTTCAGCAGCAGTTGGGAGGACCATTTGCGTCACCTGCAAGCTGTTCTCCAGGCCCTGAAACAGGCTGGCTTGACAATCAAGGTTGTGTACCTAGGCCACTTGGTGGGTAGGGGAACAGTGTAGCCCCTCCAGGCAAAGATAGAGGTGATCATGGCCTGGGAACCCCCCAAGACCCAGACTGAGGTCCGAGCCTTCCTGGGCCTCACAGGTTACTACCGTCGCTTTGTGAAGGGGTATGGCACTATTGTAGCGCCCCTCACAGAGCTTACATCCAAGAAACAACCTCGACGGGTAGTCTGGATAGAGGCTTGTCAGCAAGCCTTTGTGAAACTGAAACAGGCAATGTGTGCAGCACCGGTCCGAAGGGCCCCAGACTTCTCCAGGAGTTCATTGTCCAGACAGACGCATCAGAACATGGCATTGGGGCAGTGTTATCGCAACTCAATGAAGAGGGTCTGGATCAGCCTGTAGTCTTCCTATCCAGGAGACTGCTTCCCCGGGAACAGAAGTGGAGTGCAATTGAGAGGGAAGCTTTTGCGGTGGTATAGGCTCTGAAGAAGTTGCGGCCATACCTGTTTGGCTCGCACTTCCTGGTTCAGACTGACCATCGACCTCTTCGTTGGCTGATGCAAATGAAGGGGGAGAATCCCAAGCTGTGGAGATGGTCCATCTCCTTACAGGGAATGGACTTCCGGGTGGAACATCGGCCTGGAGTGGACCACGCCAATGCAGACGGTCTCTCTAGGTATTTCCGCCTTAGTGATGAGGACTCCCAAGGGGTTGGGTAGCTCTCCCCACTTTCAGCTGGGGGGGACGCGTGTTAGACCTGTCTGCCTTTGGGTAGTCCCTCCTAATTAATTATTTATTTTGTCCCCTTTTTGCCCCTCAAACCTGGTTATCTTTTTATGTCCACTGGATTTTTGTGGTATTGACCTAGGGGTTAGATGCTCTTCTGCCCTCATAGTACTTTTTCCTAAGGCCTAGGTGCCTTTTCTGACTAGAAACCTATCAGAACCATAAAATGGTTGACAGTAACTGCCATAACTGCCACCTTAGGAGAAAGACCCATAGGGTAGAATAGGGACCTTCCAGAACCTTCTGGACCCTGCTGGACCCTTTGTGGTCAGCCTATATAAGGCCAGGGACAGGGTAGCCATTTTGTGATGTCCAGAGAGCTTGAGGAGTGAGGCAGTGGCGTGGGGAGGTGGGCGCACAAGAATGAGTTAGTTTATCTGTGAGGTAGACAGCCTCTTCTTGAGGACGTTCCCCCCCTAGTCCTTGACCGAGCCCTGACGTCTGTTTATGATATCTGAGGGAAGCGACTTTGTGATTTCTGCTGGCCCCCTCGGGTCCCCTTTTCCTCCTGCCTTCACGGACACTGCCTGCTGACTGTGGCAAGCCCCGCTAGTCCGCCTTACCGGTCTCTAAGAGAGGGAGTTAGGAGTGAGTTAGGCGTCCTGTGCTGCCCGGAGAGTCACTGTGGAAAGAATAGTGTCTGCGGAGGTAGCGCCGATCAGTGCGCAGGCTCAGGGGTAGCGTGGCCGACTGCTGGTGAAGAGCGAGGTAGCGCCGATCAGCGCGCAGGCCCGGAAGCGGAGTGCCCGTCTGCCGGAAGGGAGGCGGCGCCTTGCTGAGACACTGCTTCCCCGCGCCTGCTCAGTGGCGCGATCATCGGGGAAACTGAGGAGACGGCGCGAGCGGCCGTATCACCGCTAACCCCAGGCAGGCCTCCCCTCAGTGCCGGTTTGGAGAACAGTTGACCCGGCCCATGAGAGAGGAGCCGCCGGGAGAGGAGGTCTGGTGACAAAGGGCTGGTTGGCTGTAACGGCGCAGTACTCGACTGGCCCCCAAGTAAGGTGGAGACAGGGGGGGCTGTTGTATGACTGAAAAACAACCGTGATACCGGAAGGGAGATCTTTCTTTCCCCCTAACTCCTTTGATAACTGAGAGGCCAGCCCTGACAGGTTTGGGGAAGACTGAGACTAGAAGTCGTCAGGATTAAGAGTAAAGAAGAATAAGTGAAGCAAGGGAGAGCAACTGTGCTGAAGAAGAAAACGGAACCCCTGTGGCTGAAAGACGGGGATTGTGGTCTAATCTTGTATTCTCTTTCAGAGGTGGAAGGGGAAGAGAACTCGGACCTTGCCTTACTCAAACACCTGAGTTAGCTATAAATGAGCTGATTGCAGCATTGAATCTGTCATCTGAAACCCTGGGGTTACTCACCTGGTTGTAGGGAGAGTGTTACTCGGTGGGTGCCAAGGTATCAATCCAGATTCCTATTGCCTGGATTTTCCCAGGGTGTTAAGCAAGGGTGTATTGTGAATTAATGGTTAGAAACTGTATTAATGTAAAGCCAAAAATGCAGAAGTAACTGTGAATAGAGGGAGTGAGGAAGTTTATGGAAAGAAGAAGCGTAAATGCACTGAATTCATTGTAACTGTGGTACGGAATTAGCATTTGAACACAAAGTAAGAAATTAACAACAAAAGATTTCATAAAGCTTTTCTACTTTTATAAAAAGTAAGGTGTAATGTCGTTTTTGGATGGATGGGCACTGAGTTACTGAGTGGGTGAGACGCAAACTTAGCACATGTTCCTTTGAGTTAAGCCTTTCCATTTAGTGCCAAGCTACTCTATGTGACTTGGAGACCCCAGGTCCAACAGGTAGTAAATATCAAGCCCAACGAACTCTGACCGCGAGGCAATGGTTTGTTTCCAATTTACAAGATGTGGTGAAATTCATCCACATTCCGGGAAGGCAGGAATTCAATTACTCCTTCTCCCAGCTACGGACCGCATGCAAACACAACGCGATCTGTTACTACCCACGAGTTAGGAGCCTATTCATAAGGCCTTTCTGTTTTCTATACCGGATTGAGCTGGTTAATCTTGAGCAGCGAACATGATCAAAGGATCTCTTTTTTAACATTTGACTGTCTGTCCTGATGATGGTCTGGCGGACGATAGGGCCACAACAGACCGAAAAGTCGACTACTACATCTATTTACCTAGCATGTTTGGCTACTGAGGAATTGTTTTCTATTGTTTTAGATTAATTTCCTTGTTTTTGATTTCTGCCGCCGCGGCACCGGCTGAGTGAGTCACTCACTGCCAATAGATACCCAGACGGGGCCTGCCCTGAGGTGAGCAGTCGTTGCGAATTCCTAGCTGTCAGGCGCCGTGAGGCGGGATGTGACCTCTTCATCATGTCCTGACCAGAAGGAAGTTGGTCGGTCACAGAGTAGCGGCGAGGGACTCGAATGGTGCTGTGCTGTCTTCCGCGATCCCACTCCCCAACTTAACTGAGAGACTGCGCCGTAGACTGCGCATATTACCCGGCCACGGGACGGCACCGTTGGACAACATCGCCTGGTTCCAAAGTCGGTAGTCTAGCCGTGAGCCACATCCTCTCACAAACTTGGACGTCAGGAAGTTCTTTCTGGTAAGGCCTTTTTCTCTGTGTCCTCAATGGGACCCTGTCAGCTCGGGCAGCGGCCTGAAGCAGACATGATGGGGATGGACCATGGGTGTGGAAAGCTATATCCTCACAGGACTTTCTCTTCCCTCAAATGGTCCATCATGTCGCAGAGTTCATGTCGCAGAGTCTGGCACTATCCCTCAGACACACTCGGGGCGGTCCGGCCACCCTCGGCACGAGCGGGCTGCGCAGACAGTTTCTGCTCTCACCTCGCGTTTGTGACTTGTGTCCTGAAATACTGCTCCACCACCCTCGACCCGTCCGCCACCAAAGACAGGGATGGTGCCTCAACAGGCACCGATGCCTGTAGCGCAGAAGTGCATGCAGTAGAACCGAGGCAATGATGAAATGAGAGGTCTGCTCCAGTCCTTGACTCGAGGCCTGGACTGCGGCCTCTGCTCACGGTGCGACGGCGTGCTGTGTTCCTCAAGTAAATGTGGCACACTGACTACCTTTTATATTCAAGATAGGTTGTTTCAGATAATAGTTGTTTGTATTACGGTCTTTCTCGCCCCTTGCCATTGAAAGACACTAGCTCACTGTACTTTTTTTATTCTAGCGCTTTGTAACTGTCAGTAAACATCCATCTAATTACATAAATGTTCTCTCACTATACAAAAATGTACATACATAAATAAAACTAGTATTCCCTCCTTCTTTCCCCCCTCACCCCCGTACCAAACCCTCCGTTTCTGGGACGTCAGCCCATCATCTCCGGTCAACGAGGCGATGTCCATTTGTTAGAGCGCAAGCTAGTGCACCGCAGGGGAACCAACAACCTTTTAACATCTCAGCAGTGTTCTGACTGCAGAGCAACGGGGGATTTCCGGACATTTACACCCGAATCACGGCACAGGAGGCGAGGGCACTGCTGGAGCTAAATCAGGGCACAGGGAGCTAGGGCTCTTTAACCCCTTCGGCGCTGATGACAAAGCCAGCTCGTCATGGGCGTTACCTGCGCTACACGGATGACGAGCTGGCTTTGTCATAAACAAGCCATTTTTTTTTTCAGAGCACAGCGGGAAAACGCGGTAGCGCGGTAGGGGTTAAAAAGGTGCGTCTACAACTCTTTCCTAAATTGGAGCAGTGTTGAGGCAGTCCTGATGGATACAGAAATGTTTTTCCAGATCCTTGATGCATAGATGGAGAAAGTCACTTGTCTGTTAAATCTAAAATTATGAAAATGTCACACACAGCAATCTGAAACCTTGGCAGCTATGGTTCGACCGCATGTCCACATACAAAAGGTGTACACCGCTCCCCAGATTTCTTTAGCAGTAACAAACAGCACAACAGTACAGACAACAGTGAAGCTGCAGCGAGTCATAGCAAAACAAATGATTTAGAAACGAATTCCTGTAAACCAAAAATATATTTTAAAAAAACCAACGAAGTGAATACATAGAATAATACCTAAAACTATATATTTAAAAAACAGCTATGCATATCGACTTCCTTTGGAGTCAGATATTACTTTTGTTGAATGCCTGAATGCACCACTCCAAAAGGGTTATTGCCTTCTATTTCTGAAGGGCTGCTTTTTACCGAGCTTCAAAAATATTCTAAATATACTTTGCTACACCATCTAACACAAATAGAAATATGCTTTACACAGCAATATTCATGCCATATATCAAATGCAGGTTTGAACGTCGACACAAAGGCAGAAATCTGAAATAAACATTTAAGCAAAAACTCACACTGTAGATGACGTTCAACTGAAACTATTTTTTCCGCAACAGATGTTTTTATTCTTTCGGGTGAGCGAACTTTGTCTCATGAGAGGAAACAGCAAACAACTACAGTAAAATCTGGTTTCCTGCAAATGTAAGCACATATTTGAAGCACTGCGAATCAACTCCTTATCATAAATACCACAAAAAGATTGGATCATGTCCGAAAGTGTATTGAAAAAGCTCATGGAAACTTGGATCAAACAGTTGTTTTTTCACTACAGTCCACAAGGGCAAAAGATGTAGGTTTAGTTTGCATCTGGAAATGTTCAGGTTCTGCTGTTTGTAGTGATTGATGTCTACAGTGGAAGATTCCTGCATATGGCAGGACATACTTGCGATGAACACTCAATTGAAGAGTTAGTTAGCAGCTATGCATGCCAGCTCCAAATAGATTATCTGGTCGTAGACCAGTGTCATCACTAGGTTATGCATTAATGCGACAATAGAGTAATGCAGTTTACTAGGGTGTATCGGTGGTATCGTAATAGTTCATTTTCATTATCATACGAAGAGGCCACAGACTACAGTTCTGCGGCTGTAGAGGGCTGTGTGGGCAGATCGGCAGGGTTTGCAATCATGATGGACATGGCTATGCTCGTGTTGACAGATCAGCGGGATTCACAATGGATGCACAATTGTTTGTGTGGGCAGATCGGTCACAATGACAATGGACACCACAGTGCAACTGGGCGTATTTAAGCAGACCATGCTCACAATGGACCGGGTGGGTGCAGGTATATGTAGACTGTTTACGACTGGATGACCTTTCATATCCCCCTAATACATTTGAGAGGAAATGCTTTTGATTAAAACATTAAAATCTAAGAAGTGGCATACAGTACCTGAGAAATACACATTTGTATAGATACATCGAATTAAAATTAGGATAAGAAGACAAGGGACACCATTGAGAAGTGAAAAGGTAAAGATTAAGGTTTTGGCAAGGTTAGGGATAAAGATAGGGCTACAATCAAGGCTATGGTAAATAATGTCAATGTTAGATGACCAAATGTGGACCCTAGATGGTACGCTAAGTGTTCGGGATAGGATTTGGATATTGGTGCACAAAGTTTGAATGAGGCAGGGCTGGGCTAGGTAAGTTTAGGGGAAGGGTTTCACATTTCTGAAAAGCACGAAACTTTTTTTTTCTCTCAAAAGAATGATGTCTAACATTGAAAATCAATACCCTTTTTCAACACAAAGGTTTTAAAGCAAAATAAGTCGTCAATGAAACTCCCATTTCAATGCACGAAAGTTCATCATATGAATCATTGATATGCATTTCAATTAAACTTTTTTGTGAAATGGTTATTTCGCTAAAATCGACTAAGATTTTGGAACAAGTCTCATCCAGGGACTGAAGAAATATGATCACATCACCCCATCATCATGCAGCTCCACTGACTCCCGTTGCCGGCCCACACCATCTTCAAAATCAGCTGCATCATTTAGAAAGTCACCACTACCCTCGCTTATCTTTCATACAAACTCCCCATTTCTGGTGGTTTTCGGCACACCAGCAGCCAGGACACCATCCGACTGCGGACTTAAAAGTTTAACAAAGAAAAACGCTGCTTCAATTCAGGTAAGTGTTGAAAAAGCGCCTATTTAAAGAACACTACATCTCAATGCACTATCAGTTCAAAAACAAGCACTGGCAAAGCCAATAGGGTCTGTCTTTGCAAAAACTATGTTTTTTAGCGTGGCTGTACAGCATAGCTAAATGTAAATTTAGAGAAAAAACACTGGTCGTGGGATTGGGCAACACAGGAAGGGGGGGGGGGGGGGGGGGGGGGGGGAGGCAAAGGGACTGGAAAAAAAAAGCGCCTGGACACAGCCAACCCTGGCCGTTTCATTGTGTTTCTCTTAGGACTGTTGGAGGGGGCTACTCTTTGTTTCTTAAAAGTCGAGTCAGCTCTTCAGCAAAGCAGCCAACCACTACTCACTGCCTGAAGTACAACAATGGTCGGTAGTACAAGGACTCCTTGGAAGAATGCACAAACTGGAGTATTGGACTACTATATGGTAACAAGTTTGACCTGTATGCAGTCTCAGATTCTACACATATTTTAACAAGTCGTACTACACACAATGGGAGGTGGAAAAAGCAACATGGATAAATGGGGGGGGGGGGGGAGGTTCGGGTCGAAAGAAAGAATCAACACAAATAAGGAGAGATGGTAGTGTAAGTAGCAACACAGACCAGGAGGGAGGGGAAGAAGCAACACAGACATGGGGGTGTGGGAGGGCAAGTAGCAGCACAGACAAAGAGGGACGGGAAGAAGCAGTACAGACAAAGAGGGACGGGAAGAAGCGACACAGACAAAGAGGGACGGGAAGAAGCAACACAGACAAGGAGGGAGGGAAAGAAGCAACACAGACAAGGGGGAGTAGGATGGGTAGAAGCAACACAGACAAGGAGGGGTAGAAGCAACACAGACAAGGAGGCGTGGAAGAGGAAGAAGCAACACAGACAAGCGGGGATGGAAGGGAAAGAAGCAACACAGACAACGGGGGAAAAGGAGGGGGAGAGGGAAAATAAAAAGTAAGATTAAAGAAGAAAATAGTATCTGAATCACAGCGAGCAGCAGATAGACAGTGGAGGGATACTAATAAAAGTAAATCAATTAGTACTTGAGCCATGCTCCAACGAAATTACAGAAAGTGACAAAAGCATGAGCTCGCCAATTAGGAGGATAACGAAGCCATAGAATAGTAAGCAATGGACGGGCACCAAGTTCCTTATAATAAACAATATCTCTTGCAGCAACAGCACCTGCGCTGTTGGTAGGCAAGACCTAACTAGCTACCTCTCATATCAATTGTTGACTGTATGCTGGTTTTTGACCTTGCACAGACCACCGTTACCATTTGGCTAGGTTCGCGCTACAGAAAGAGCGCATACATGCATGCAGATATGGAAGTAGAAAAGCTGGGTGCTCTATATATGCCAAAAGCAGCTATATGTCAATAATCTACTTTTTGTTTCTCAAAAGTTTCAAATCATTACAGCATAAGTTAAGCATTATTTTTTTACCTAAAGGATAGCTCGCCAAGTTTTTCCAACACAGGGAATATGTTCAATGTCAGTTTCATGTTTACAGCCAATGTTGACCAAATGGTATTTGTTCAGTCAGCTCTTCAGGAAAGCATCTAACCACTCTACCCTACTTCAAGTACAACAGTGGTTGGTAGTACACGGAGTACTTGGAAGAATGCACAAACTGGAGTATTAGGCTACAATATGGTAACAAAGGTTTGACCTGTATGCAGTCTCTTATTCCACACTTATTTTGTCAAGTCGTACTGCAGGGTTTATGCTGCAGTGGTCAGGTAACACAGGGTAGGCTTGAAGCAATGTTTGCACTGGCACTATAGTGGATGGCACAATAGGTGCTGCAGTCCATAAGTGGCATTTTACTTCCAGGCCTTGGGTGCACTTTGTACACCATATACTAAGGATTTATAAGCAAGTTAACAAGTTAAGTATGGCAATTAGGAGTAGAACAATTCAACCATGTTTAACGGGGGAGAACAGACACTTTACCTCTAGTTGACAGGGGTACAGTGCACAGTTCTAAAACCAGCAATAAAGTAGGGACAAGCAAAAGGTGAAAGCTTTTGGGTGATCACACAGAAAAGCCATATTTTCTACATTAAGCAGCTGTTCGTTCTGCCGAGCTTGGCCTGACTGATGCCCGTGCAGAACAGTAACAAGAACATGGGTAGTACAATCCCTTAAAAGCCTCTGAACAAATCAACACCATTTTCTCCACTTTGTTTCCCAATGCAGAAGGTACAATAAGTAGCGCACATAACATTTAAGCTTATAGAGCGAGAGTGCCTGCAGCACAACAACAGTGCAACACGTTCGCTAGGCAAGTAGTGAGAAACCAAATATAAACCCGGATAATAAGGGTGCAAGGCCTGGGCAGGGCCAGGATTCGAACATAATATAATATTTACTTCAAAGAACTCATCAATAGTTTAGAGAACTACAAAGGTTAGATGAAACAGACGATGAAAAGAAAGAATTACAGTAGGAAAGATTAAGGCAGGGTGTAATTTAATTGGACTTTTGTATTTCTGTCCTTAGTATTTCTGCCCTTGTATTTCTGTCCTTCGAGAAAACCCAAGAGCAAAGGTGCAGATTTCTGAAACATAAATTAAGCCTCTTTTAGGAGCACTCTCTGGACTCGACGCAGGGTGAGGCCAACAATGTGTTTTTAGAGTGCTTCATACCACACATGTTGTTTCTAAGCTTTGAAAATAACAAATGTTAACTTTTACCGATATAAAGGATACTCCATTCACTTAGGACAGATGTACGAGTTTGCCTTGCAGGATACAACTTGTAATCTACAGCTCCCTAAAACAGCCAGTTGCAAGCTTAGCGCTCCACAAGCATGCATTTGTGAACGCAAATTTGGAGAAAATATCCCTTTGTATTAGCTAAGATAGAAAGTGTTAGTGCTTAAATTTCAAGCTGTGAACTTTGTCAATGATTGTTCGCATTGGTAAAAGTTTAATGTCAAAATGTCTTCCAACTCTTCATTATTCTGGAGCACGCATTTGATGTATCATTGGCCATTTTGAATGAGTTTTCTATTAAAGAAAAGCTATACCAAAATCAGTGCCAATGCATATGCATGGATGTTATGACACATCAGCGGCCATTTTGGCATTTTTAATTTAACTATACTAACACAGCCTGTGGCCACAATAGAATGGCAAAGTAGAAGTTTAAAAAAGTGTGTAGGATCACAGAAAAATAAAGCAGCACAGTAGCAATTTGTAATTACTGGCCACTTTTATTAAAAAAATAAAATACAGAATAGGACTGGAGAGCACCAACTGGAGAAACAAGGAAAGATCTACCTACTAGGCACTGCTGAAAGGGGGTGGGAGAAGAGTCCCCTAAAGCAAACAGTGGTAGGACACAACTCATCTAATTACAACACTGGGTATGACAAACACAAGTAGGGAGGAAGCCCATCGATCAGTGGTAGACAACAAAGCCATTCAACCATGATAAAGGGGCTGACCTAAAACCCACTCTAAGTGTGGACAGCTAAAGAAGTCAGTCGCCATGATCTAAAAAAAGCGATTTCACTTAGCAAGACTGAGGAGTGGGCCACACTGCACGTTTCCCTTGCTAGGTATGTGCCCTAGAAGTTGTAATGCATACAAACATGGAAAATACTTCTTAAATAATTAAGCAATAACAGCTGGCAGCCTTGTTGAGAGATTGCTAATTTTTTGACAGGACACATGTCACTTAATGGTTTTGTTTAAGGCTTTATGATGCCTCGAGAGAGCCTTTCTTAAATCGTGCAGCTTTAAAAATATTCATTGTACATGCTTTGCCAGGAAAAAAACCAGCATATAACATCGGTTATAATCTTTAGAGGGTGAAAGAACTGGACTGTCTCCGAATTTACAAACAAACTTTTTTTCTAAATTCAAAGAATAATTCAGAAGGCTCAGTTTTCTGGCAAAGAAACTATTTAGACTTGGAAATTGTAATAGCCTACAACTTCCTAAACCAAAAGCTACAGCATACTTGGGGCAGGAGTCTTTCTAAAGAAAGGTACTAAGGCCTGGAACAACCCTACTGCTGGCCAGTTCCTAAAATCCCAAACCTGCTTCACAAAGAACTTCCTTAGACCGTACTACTGCAAAGATAGGGTTTTCATAATGTTTCAAGCATATGCCTAACTAACCCCCAATCATTCCATGTCCTATTTTTAAAATCACACTCACACCCATACACATACTACACCAATCCACACCTAGACACACATACCTAAACTTCACACACCGCTTATGAAAAGATATTCGGTAAAGAGCCCCCGTTGAAGGTGCCAGTCGTAGAACTAAAGCTCAATGATGAGGTATTACGCCTATCTAGGTGTGAACTGGCCTGGGTAGATTAACACATCTTATTAAGAACTGCATACCCTAATTACCATTTTAAAATTAGCACGGAGTGCATCCAGCACTTGCCTGTAACAGGTGGAGGCAACACAACTCCGAGAGCACAACAGTAAAAAAAAAAAAAAAAGTCTAAATAAGTTGCAAAACGGACACAAAACTATTTGCATTTCAGTATATTGTCAAAAGGGTGCAATAATGCGGCTTACTTGGTAAATGCACAGCAGGCTTTTTGCACCCACTTTTGGCGCATGGACCCAAATGTAGCCATCATTGCTCAACCTTTTTTTAAATGCACATTTGTATGGGCTTAAGTTGGGACCAATCCCATCACATTTTCAGTGACTGGTCCATTTCTAGCGTTTTTAAAAACAGCAAAAAACAACTGAAGACAGGTAGCCTCCTAATGTGCATTTAAGTAAAGAAACATCCCTAAAGGTAGTGTCTTACCAAAAACATGTTTGAAACTGCACTAATGGCTCCATCAGCGTTCTGCTAGACCGCCAAAATGATGTGTTTTACATAGTAGAATCGCATGCCAATAGAAACAGGACTAACAAGTGAAAAGCAAAATCAAGATGTTGCCATCTTATACTGGTTAGAAACGTCGAAAACTTATCGGGATTGATTAAAAACCTTGTAAATTGGGTGCAGAGGTAGTAGTGTACAGGAACATTTTGTGTCCAAAAAGAAAACAAAGAGTAAATAGATGTGCCCTGAACATTCGTGTGGCTGTGAAAAGTGGGATTACCCGTATAAACAGTGAAGTGCAACAAAAGAAAATAATAAAAAGTGTGTTAGCATTTAAAACACATACCGCAACAACCGAAGCTCAAAGCAGGGCGACTAAAAGCAAAACACCTCAAAGCGGAGCAACTAAAGGAAAATAATAAAGTGTGTGTGTTTAAAATACATGCCGCAATGAAGCTCGGAGAGACTAAAAGAACACAACGAAGCGGGACAGCTAAAAGAAAATGAGCAGAGACCAAAAAGAACAAGCCAGCAAGTGGTGCACGTGCTGTAAGTAATGCAGCTGCCATCGTGCCCCCGCTGCACATGAAAGTGAAAGCTAATTGGCACCCTGCGTGCTTCAGAGACCCCTAGGCCATGGGAGTGAAAGTTTTTAGGAAAGTCGGGACATGCACAAGTCTTTGGCCATTTGCGTGCTTTCAATTATTGAAAGCCACACGCAAAGGCATATGGGATGTGTGGGAGGAGGCAGGCCCACACAGAGAAGGCTCTTGGAAGTCTGAAGTGATTCCAAGAGCCCTCTCCTAGAGCAGCGCACGCGCGCTGTGCTAGGCCAGACCTAACAAGCAGATGGATATCCACTGAAGTGCATGCTTCAATATAAAATTACCTCAAGATATCCTCTTCCATCAAAGGCAACAAGGCAGTTAACTCACAGACAGCAACAGGAATATTCCTACCAAACTAGTCACCTGGCTCTTCTACCGTCACGGCCATCCGACCGAAGCTCATAGAACCGCTGCACCTTGAGACCCCCCTGGGGTGATAAGTCACTCTCTAAAATACCTATTGATAGATAGCTCATCAAGGACGCAAAGGGAACCTGCAATGCAGTATTAAGCTGCAGTATCTTCTGCAGTCAGTTCAGCAAGTGGAAAGTGACAACAAAGTGTTCTTATAGTGAGTTTATGACCGTCCACCACCCCCACACAAGCATCATAGTTTCCAGAGTTCAGAGGAATCTACTGTAAGACAAGTATGCACCTCAATTCCCCAATCGGTTCCATTATTCACTTATAAGATACAAACATGCCTTTATTTGCCAGTTTACAAACTGAATTCTCCTTCGTGCTTCAAAATGTTTGTCCCAACTGAATCAGTTGCAGGAACACAGAAGTGAGCAGACGTGGTGCATCTGTTGTGATTAAGCAAACAATATACCCTTGAATTATTAGTACCATATCTGCAGAAAGATTAAGAGTGGGTGTACTTCAGGAGGAAAGAAGGTAAGCTAGTTTAACATTGTGGATATGCTACTGTGCTTTATCTTTTGAAAACAACTGGTTGTTTCAACACGCACACATTATGTAATGCTGGCGACAATGCCCACTTTGAACAGTGCCTGCTGTCGAGGGGCAGAGAGAGCTTGTGTGCTTCCCCATAGTTGCCTACTGCGCTTGCCTCGGTATCCGACCAAGGCAGTGAAGTGCTTCAATGACGGCCCCCGGGGAAAGTGAAGGTCGCAGACCAGTCTTCCCCGGGGCAATTCGCGCAAGGCCGGAAGGACAAGGTGTGGGAGGGATTTAGAGTAGTGGGGAAGGGGCGGGAGTTTAAGAGGGTATTAAAAGGTCGCAGGAGGAGGACCCGGCCTCTTCCGGACACCTTAGCACCACCGGGGGGTTTGGAGAGAAAAAGTTTGTCCTCCCACCCACCCTACAGGTTTTAGGTGGAGGGCAGGATACTAGGTTGGTCTTAGCGTGCCAGTTTAGGGCAGGTTGCATTGTAGCGACGTTGCGGTACTTTGGAGGGGTGGTGAGTCACATACGGGCGGATCCACCCCTCTGGGGGGGGAGAATGGTACAAGGGTGACTGATAGCAGGGCGCGGAAGCTATGAAGGAGATTCAACAGAGAATGCTTAGAGGGCAAGTGAAGGTGAGAATGGGAAGAGGAAGCAGGTCACCGGGTGATTGGGAAGAGTCAAACAGGTGAGATGGTTTTGAGAAGGATGAATGGAGAATGAGTCGGTATGGGGATGGGAAAGTATATTTATTGCATTTATGTACTGCTTAATAAAGTTTAAATGGATGCAACCTTGTCCTAATAAAATGGCCTTTTACGCTTCAAGTAACAGGGTGGAGTGGAGTTATTGCGCGAAGAACAGAAGTGCTGTCTCCATCCCGCGTCTTACCAGCAGAGCGCACGTGGGTAGCAACACCTTTTGCTGGGAGCGAGCCCAATCGCCCAACAATCGGCAAAGTTATGATATACTGAAGTGAGTTTACTGACTCTTAGGAGTACAAAGTTCACACGACAGGACTGATTGCAATGAAGAATTATATTACGCAGTCAGGACACCTTATACACCTCTCGCGCCTGCAGAGCACAAGCGGCTTTATGGCCGTCTCAAAGCCATCTCAAACGGAGAAGCCCCGCAAACGATGGACAAAACAACCCCAGATAACACAAGTGTCGCACTGTACCCCAGGCGCGGTCTCTGAGGCAAAGATCAAAGGGAAATACTTCCCCAGACGTCAGCCATGAAACCGCACATGGAACCGTGTGAGAGCTCCCAGCCTGTCACGGCTCCAACACACTCCCTGTGCACACGCAACACAGAGGCGAACTATCCTTTCCCACGACCTCCCCAGATCAGCCAGCAGTCACATGAACAGAGCAACTCCTGGACAACAAGCGAGACCGAAGTCATCCGAAAAACACCCCGGCTGCCTGCAGCGGTTCCCTCGGATTTACGAGCCATCCGAGAACTCTTTGAAGTCAAGAAATATACAGCGTAGAACATTCACATTCAAATGATACAGAAGCCACGCTGGGACAACATTACTGACTAACACCGATCAAATCACTTACAAGAGCAATGACAAGTAACTGGTCACTTTCTTTTGTGTCGTCCCTTGATTGCCACAAAATGATATCATTTGTTAGAGAAGAGCAACTAATCCTTCCAAAGCATACATGCACATTACACCGACGGGGCGCAAAGTAAACATGATTTTCACCTCAAAAGTTATATAGCTCTGCCCCCTGGAACCATCTTTAAATTCTATTGACAAGCACAGGTAGAACTCTTCAGCATGAAGGACGATTTTGCCCTGAATTGGTTTGCCATGCAGTTCAAAGCCTCTAATGTGTGCATGTGTCTCCATATGTTTATATACCATATGCAGGGCCACTTGAATTATGCAATTGTGCAGCCGTGGAGATTTTCATATAATTATAGGTTTGCTGCATAATCCATCATCTGCTGCATAATCTGCAGATTTTAACAAAAAAAAAATGTTTCTAGTTCAAACGGTTCATAAGTTACTAAAAACACTGTAATGTGTTGCCATGTAGTGCAGTGCAACACCCTTGCAAAAGTTGACTGGTCATCTTTCCGTAGCTTATTTCTATACTAAAGAGGTGTAATTAATCCCCAGACTGCGTTAACAAGTTTAAAAATGTCAAAATAATAAAGTAATACTATCCCAAAATGTGCGCATTAATGCCTCATAATTTGCCATTTCTTGCCACATAATCTAGTTAACCCTGCTGCATAATTTGGCCCTCCACTGCCACATAATTGCAATGGCCCTGATCATATACGAGAGCAAAGAATGACCTGGATACTAAGTGAAGTCTCTGGTTTTGCACCGCAGAATGGAATGGGAAACCTAAGTGGAACTGGTAGTTGTCAACTAACAAATTACTTTTTACCTGGGCCTGAATACTTCAAAAGGAAGCGTTGCAAAGTTGTGAGAGCAAAAATATTTACAAAGACCAAGAGCACTGGTTCTTTTCAATGTATGTATATTCTATAACTCTGACTGACCGAGTGGGAGCAATGAAAGACCAGGAGACCAAGGGCCACATTTTGAGTTTGGCGGACGTATTACTCAGTCCCAAACGTGACGGAAATCCCACCCAATGCATTACAAGCGAATTTTATCCAATGGCACTTGTAATACAGCAGACAGGATATCCACGAACTCTAAATCAGGCCCTAAGTCTACAGGACTGTAGACGCCAGGGAATGGGTTAGGTAGGCATCGTAGTTTCTACAACAACCAAATTAATCATACCTCCTGGTTTGTCAGCTGTGGAGGCTCTTTAATACCACAGATATGATGTTCAGCATTTTGCAAGAGAACGTGTTTTGAATACAGGCCACACTTCCAGAATAATAGTAAAACAACTTAAATTTGAAGAAAATGAATAAGCAAGTCTGCCACGTTAAAAGGCAAGGGAAAATAAAGTATACCAGGGTCAAGTGTACTTAAGCGGGGCACCACAAATATAATGCTTGTTGGAATGCTTTCACAGATTGTATCAAAATGTATAATGAGGTTTAAACCAGAAGCTGGTGATCCAATGTTATATTACTTAATATATTTCTTAGATTAAATACTTCACTATCAAGCAGGCCCGAGGGCTCAAAGATAAGTGGTAACTGGATTCTCTAACTTATGATGTCCAACTGCTTCAAAAGACTACTTTAGAATAATGTTGGGGAGCATTCTGCCCTGTTCCTGGATGGTATTTTAGCAGAGAGTTTAATCATAGCATTTTGCTGCTTCTTGTAACTCCACAATTTCAACTTAATCCTTCCAAGATAGAGTCCAAAGAACCAAAAACACAACAAAGAGAGCAGTACAATGTGGAACTTACAGTTCTGCTGTGAATAACATCCGCTGTTCCATGACACGGGCCTCCTACACCATCAGCCTTAGGGGAAAGACGATCTGCTAAAGTAGACCACTCACCATAATTTCTAAACTTAGAAACAGCTCAGGCTGCCTCATCCAAGCTGAACACAGATATGACCACAACTCTCAAACACAAACTGTGGTCCCATTATACTACAGAACCATGACATCCACAAATGTGCCAGATGTGATGCTTTCAAGCCTTTAATAAATAGGTTTCAGTATAAACAGCAATTAATGTCAGCCTAAATAACTAAACTTAAGTATGCAAACAGTCTAAAAAGTTCATTCAGGTGAACAAGGACTCATTGATATGGGGAACATCCAGCCACAAGTTTTTCTACATTCAAAGAACTGAGCAACTTCCAGCTAATCAAGAGATCTTTGGAAGTACGACAAGCCCACACAAGTCGAATGTGATTACCAAACATGTATGCCATTATGTGAAGTAGTTCTGCTAGTCTGCAATGAACGCTGCCAAATTTGAATATATAATGCGGAGGGAAGTCCATAAACAAGGCCAAATGACAGTGAGTAGAGTAAACACTTTTCAAAAGTTTTTTTTTTGTTAGTTTATAGTAAGTTTAATATACACACTTCTGTTAGGTTTTTCCTAAAAAGCCCACTGCTGCAAGGGACTACCAAGCACTCCAAAAAAAGTGAAAATACTAGGGGTACTGACTGGCCAGGGCATTGAATGCACTGTGTGCAATGGGAAGTTGACCTCAATTCTACAGGTCGACACGAAAAAATAAGGAGGTCCAAGCTGAAGGAATGTGGCGTATGGCTAGTCTAGATACAGTACAACGTAATTATCATGGTTTAATAAACAGGCCACTATCCAGGTAAAGTTAGGAGTGCACAACATCTTGAGAATAACTAAAAAAAAAAAAAAAAAAAAGTACAATATAGCCTTATAACTCGCCTTAGCAGGCAATACCAGCTAATAGAAGCCTGCTCCAGTGTTCAAGGCCCGAGGTGAGGGCCTTTAATAAGTAAGCAGGCCTTTAATGGCCGGTATAGCCAAGCTAAGGCGGACTATAAGGCTATAAGAACATTCCGCCACTACAAAGAAGAATTTCCCAACAAATAAAATAAAGGCCTGAGTGAGCAGAGGGGATTTAAATCCCTTTGGGCTCCATGAGGCCTTTGTTCCCAGCAACAGCTGTGAACGACAAAGGTTGAAATGCAGGAGCACCGGGCTTTTACCAGCCATTAGAAGCCCCGAGCACTCCATTGTTTTCAATGGAGATCCCAACAGTCCAAAGTTAGGAATATCCCAATCCAAACCCGACGGCATTTGGAATGACCAAGTCATAGGGAGCGGAATTGTACGTCTCCACGGCCGGATTTCCAAACAACCGAGTGCGATGCTGGATTTGGACAGCCTTTCCGAATCGTCCCGTCCAACTCAAATCGGCAGCCAGAAACAGACTTTGGGGGCCCGTAGTAGGCCCCCTGCACCAGGAGCCTTCCCAATTGGCTTGTGGGGGTACCGATGGGTCTTCTGTTTACCAGCCATGCACAGTGTGGCAGGCACCAGGGGGTGCCTGCCACAGGGTGCCCTATTTTCCCCTGCCACCCCTTTCTTCAATGGGAGCCTATGCATTCTGTCGGAACAAAGGCTCCCATTGAGGTCAATGGGAGTCCAACCAAATCGAATCTGGAAGTCTCCGGCTGCATCGTACTCGGTCGGTTGGACTCTCCCGATCCGATTGGAAACCATTACCAAACCAGTTTGGTCGGGAAGCTTACCAAACCACATCAGAATCGTGCCCCATTTGTGTTTTTTGAGTTTCTTAAACATCAACATTAAAAATTGGAGGTTAAGGATTTCCAAACTTGGACAGAACAAAAAACAAGAAAAAAAGAACATGATTGAAGTCCACTAATGAGCACTGGCAAAAGTTACAGCTAGGTAAATCAGGTGTATTTGACTAGGGTGCGTTTACATTTTAGATACCACTAGACTAGAATTAAAAAAAAATTAAAATAATCTTTTCCATCCAATTTGCAATTAGTCAAGCTCTGTGAGTTTCTCTCACACTGCTTACCTTGAAAATAGTGTAGTTAGCTATTTTCTTTTGTATGTCTAACTGGAAGGACATTTCCAATGGTCTAGGAAAGGGTAGTGGAGTCTGCATGTAGACGTGTTTGAAATATAGTATAAATATAAAAGGAGAATTGTTTCAGTTGTTCATTCCCTTCATGGAACAGGTTTTTTCTTGTTGGTTTTCACCCGCGTAAGTGCGATTAAACTGCTCAGTTTTACCTCCGACTACCTGTACTCCTTTGGATAAGTGGACAAGAGTGGAATTATCCAGAGCACAGAGATGCGCTTTCCACAAATAGCGCCCAAACGTAGGATCTCTAAATGGGAAATCCAACAGCATTTGTGCCTGTGGCTGAGGTGACATGACCCAAGACTAGGAGAGAGCAGGGGCCCCTGCAGAAGAGACTATTTTCTCGCAGCTGCCATCTGAAGTCGTGAACCGCTGTCCGTTGGCAACAGGTAGAGGTTCCAAACAGATCAAGCGAAAAGTGGCTGAATTGCAGAGTACAGAGAGTTGGACGTCTTCAGCAAATACCCGGTGAGATTGTTCAGAGTTATTTGTAACAGGCGTTTTGAATTATTGAGAATTTTATTGCATTACATTGGTTGGGTTTCCAGTTGAACCTGATTAATAGGCCTCTATTGATTGTATTGGAATGTGTTCTCATTTAGATGGTCTTTGACTTTGAGGCAAAATGAGCAAACAAATGAAATATATTTCATGGCATGGTTGTTGCGGTTTCATGAGTCCACGCCAGGATGAGTCCCAACCAGTCCCAGTTGAGGGTAGTCCTGCATGGAAGATGATGACAAAAAATGGGACTGGTGTGAACTTGTGGACCAGACTGTGGCATCAATATACTAAGGGAAATGAGGATTTGAGATGGCCGCTTGACGGTTAATTTGATCAAGATGAAATTCAATATTTGTAGCAATATTTGTTTGAGAAAAAGGTCAGACAAGGGATGTGGGACAGTTTTAATAAATGGGAAAAACATGCTACAACGTTAGTAATTAAAGAACAAAAAGAAAAGGAACAAGCACAGAAAAAAGGAGTGTTGCAGAAAGCCAAAACATATGATCAATTAAAACAAACAAAGTATTGAATATATGGACAGAGAGTTTAGAATGACCATTAACAAGACATATGTAACACAAGAGAAACAACATGAGGACAGGGATGAGGTATTAGAGAGACTATTTGTGAATCTCCCACCATATGTCCCACAGGTCCCTGTGCCTGCTGCAGAGGCACAACATGTACCATTAAAGATGGGTCAGCAGGGAAATGCACCTCTAGTACTCATTCCAAACGTACCAATTCTTCCTACCCCATTACCAGGTCAGCAACTACCTGCCACACCCAGACCAATTCCCAATCCGTCGCTGTTCAACAGCAGTCACAAGCAGGACAAGCGATACCTGCACCAAATGTACTGTTTACCACTCAGGTACATTTTCTACAAGGGCTAGTGACAAGACAAAATATCTGCATCCCAATCTGCTGGAAACGTGCCTGCAGGTACCCCACCTTTGATTCACAAGCCTAGTGGTTATTTGAGAGATAGAAGTGAGAATTGGAGGGACAGACCTAATATTGGATATGGATTACAGAGAGCTGATCCAAAAGAGAGCTAAAACAGATCGCCCATAGATGGATGGATGACATAAATATTGCCACCATGAATACTGTTATGGCAACTGTAAATAGGTTTGATGATTTTCAGCAAAACCTACTCATTCAATATATGACTGAAAGGATAGAGGACTGGGGGATGTAATAGAAATACCCCAAGAGGTGTTACAATTGTAGCATGATGTGCAAAGTCACATGATCCCTTCCCCAGATGTCCCACAGGCTGTTGAAAATTGTTTGCATTGGGGTGCTAAGGTTAGAAGAAAATATCAAAAAATTAATGGGGAATATCCCATGAGGGAAATGCATCCCCTTCCTGAACCCCTTGCTGCTGCTGGCATTCCTGTTCAGAACCCTATTCCCCAATTTGTCCATACTCCATGGAGTAGGTATGAATTAATGGCAATAAAGAAAGATTTGCCACACTTTAGGAAAACCCAAAGGGGTTTTATGAAGCTCTAGAGTCAGCCAATACCAAGGGAAGATGTACATGGGGATAAAATAACAGCTCATAAACAAAAGCCTACAGAAGACGTCTCAAACTATTTTACTAGGATGGAGGAAATATTCAGGGCTAACAATGGTTAGGATTTGGCAACTGTCACAGGGAAAAGAATGTTTGCCGACAAATCTGAATAATTTGATGAAAGAATTAGGAAAGTTGATTAAAGTAACAGAGAGCACCTGGCCAACTAAAGAACCTCGAGATCTTTTGCTAATGGCTACATTTTATGAGAATTACCAGAAAATAAATAAAAGAAAAGAATGATAAGAAAATGAAAGAATTAAAAACAAAGGTTTTGCAACAGCAAGCCTTCCCAGTCAGGGAAAGACAAAGGGGTATGGAAAATGTGAGGGGAGGTGGGCGTGAAAGAGGGGCTGGCAGAGCCTCATCAGCTCCTGCGCAGCAACATAGAGCAGGATTAGGCCAAAATCAATGTGCCTATTGCTTTCAAGAGGGTAATTGGAAGGATGAATGCTCTATCCTACAGGACCAAGCAATTGTGGCAAGTGGAAGAGGTAGTTCGGTGCCAATGGGTACAGGGAGAGGTGGCACAAATAGGCAAGATTTCACCCACCGTCAAAATGACAATAGAAGTCAGAATAATTTTGATGTCCAGCAGGATGACAGAAGTTTCTATACTGAAGATTATACAGACATTAATTACAATACCTTTGAGTATTCACAATAGGACAGCAATAAAAAAGAGTGGCAAAATGGTCACGATTCCAGTTAATCAAGCAGGTCCATATGTCACCATGGGTATAGAAGGGGAAGTATGCGACTTCCTTGTTGATACTGGTGCCACTCGCAGCTCTGTGGCTCATGACCAATTTCCAGGGGATCCCTTCTCCGGCAGAATGAATACATCAGTGGGATTCTCAGGTATCCCCATCCAGAGCCCATCTCCAAACCCGTAAATGATACTATAGGTCCCTTCACCACCTCTGACCCATTTGTGCTCACTAAAAATTGTGCTGAGAACCTATTCGGTCTCCTGATGGTGTTTTCATCTTAATGGCATCTGATAATTTTAGCAAATATTTTACAATGACAGCTGTTACTGACCTACCACCTGAATTACAGGCAATTGATCAAACGGTATGGGCATCAGGAGATATTTATGTTGGTAAAATGGACATAAATCCCATAGTAATCGCTGTTAAACAAGGTGTCCCCTTACCCCGCATTCCTCAATACACAATTTCCCAGGAGGGAGAGGAAGGTCTCAAAGAGGTTATCTCTGATTAAATATATTTGGGGATAATAAAGAAACAGAAGGCAGCCCATGTAATAGTCCTATACTTCTTGTTCTTAAAAAACAGAGGGAATGCCTGATAAATATAGATTAGTGATTGATCTTTGTGCCATTAACAAAGTTGTAGAAGCACAAATCCTGTTTTTCCTAACCAGAATTCGATTTTTACCATGATTTAGTCTTCAGCCAAACATTTTACTGTGCTCCATTAAAAAATAAAAATACATTTAGTTTGCCCATTGCTAAAGGAAGTCAATACCTTTTCTCATTTTCATTTAAAAGGTGTTCCTTTCAATTCACTCAAGCTACTCAGGGGTATACAGAAAGCCCTAGTAAACATAGTCAAGCTTTGAAGAAACAATTAGACCTTTTTACCCCTTAAAAGGGCTCTGTATTACACCAATACATTGATGATCTATTATTTGCCTCAGATATAGAGGAAGGTTACAATGAGACAGCAGTTAATTTGTTACATCATTTAGCACTCTTAGGATATAAAGCGTCCTTACCTAAAATGCAATATTGTCAACAGGAGGTTTCCTATTTAGATCCCCTCCTGATAAAGGGGGGTAGAAGACTGCACCCACAAAGAATCGCACCTTTATAGGTATGATTTCTTTTAGCAAGCAGTGGATACCTGACTTCTCTTTAATTGCAAAACCTTTGCTTGCTCTAACTAACAAGAATATTAGTATCCCACTAACTTGGACAGATGAGAGTGAGCCTGCTAACTAAAGAATGCTTTATACAATGCACCTGTTGAAGGACGGAGGGAGGGAGACAGACAGGACAGATAGGCACCAGCCACCCCCCTCCCCCACCCAAAATATGAATATTTATTATTGTTACTCTTCTCTTCCAAAAATATTTAGGGAAAGTATTTGCAAAAACAGAAAAGGCACTTCCCTTAAATATTCTAACGGTTAAAGGTGGTATTGCAAATTATTCTGCTGTCAAATATTTGGGGTTATTTATATGCTTCTATTCCGCCTTTGGGTACAGATATCAGATATTGGAGATTATTTCTGTCCACTGAAATTGGGGTGGGGGGGAGAATATGGCCCAGTCAAGTTCAGAAAATAAACATAGCAAGGTGCAAGAGTAAAAACGAAGCAGGCTTAACACTTTTTGGCACATGTGCACACAGTGAGAAATGATGGGAATCTTCGACCTACGGAACACAAGACATGCACCCATTTTTCTACTTCTGCTTAGACCCAAGACTTGCGGTAGGGTCAGCTAAAACCAAAAAAGTCGCACAAGTAGGCCTTGAGAGGCAATGCACCTCCTTGCGACGCCTAAATGGCACAATTTCTTTATCCCATGGGTTTTGTGAATGGAGGATTTCAGTACAACTCTTTTACATGAGGGAAGGTGTCTGCATCACTCAGAGTCTATCAGTTTTAACCAGTTCCACCATCCCAGCCATATCCATCACAACCATGATAAGCAGGAGGCGCTCGTCTTTTAGTAAACTAAGGTTGATTTGATTTAAGAACCCCGGTACCTCATATAGCCCATCGCACACCAAGCATAACCCGGTTCCTCCCAGGAAGTAACCCTGAGTCCATAGCAGTCCTTTAGACTCCCAGGTACACAATCATCCAACATTACCACATCAATGAAAGACATCAATGGACAGTACGTTTGCCAGTAGCTGTGGGAATCGACAGCCTGCATATCATACAAAGGTGTGCTTAGCTTTCATCTGCTTAACCTGGAAAAGAATCAGCGTTTCAAAGAAACTTAAGAAGCAGCCCCACCCACATGCCAGCAGAGACAAGGTGTAAACAAAGAAAGCATTTGTTCAGAACTTGTAGGTTCGAAGCTTTGAACATAATTCTACTGGATCCCAAGGAGGGAAAACAAAAGTATTTTTAAAGGAAATACCTGCAGCAAGTTAATTTGGGTTGAAAATAACTCTGGTCTGTTTGCATACATGTGCAGAACAACTCAACACATTGTCACAACTAAGCTTAAACGTTGCCGCTAAAAACAAAACACTCTTAAGACATTCTATTTGAAGGTGGACAGATACTGTTCCAGGGTGATTAAAAATACATTTAAAAAAAAGTCTTTTTGGGGGGACAGATTATATATAATTGTCATACCTGTTCGGAATATTATAAAATAAAAAACATAAGCAAACTTTTCCTTTGAAAGTTTATTAACAAAAGGTCCCTTTCAATGGAAAGTAAAAAGAAAGCAGGTGAACAACTCACTTAGGATTTCATTGAGTTTTACACATGAAATATAGCATAAAAAAATATGGTTTTAGAAGTCAATTTTCCTTTACAGATTTACATCCTCATTTATTAGATGTAGACAACTTCTGACCGCTATCTCCCAAAGGTTAAACATGGTCAATGAAGCAAACAACCGTCCCTCCCCAGACCAAGGTAGCATTCAGGGGTTGGAATATTTCACCTATCGGCTACCATCATAACACATGCATGTATTTGATCAAAAGCACTGGCAAAGCATATAGGTCTTGCGTTGGCTGCTGACCGTTTGACTTTGCTAATGCTTATTTTCTTTGGAAACTATTTTTGTAAGAAGGAATGCTTTGTATAGAAATAAAACACTGTCTAAGAGCTAAAATATGTTTATTCTACATAAAAGTACACATTGCACAAGTATTATCTCGCACTGAAGAGTGCTAGTTTTTTTGCGATTATAGAGCAGGATGCAGTCGCTCAGAGTCTGGCAAGCCAATAACAGGCGTGTGCTGAACCTATGCCTCGTTCTATATAGTGTGTGGGCGAAGCCGACCAATGGAATAAGAGTGCCTTGCTAAAAGCACATATCAGTAAGTATGCATTATAAAGATTTCTCTTCAAAGCAAAACTAACTAACTAACCAGGTCTTCCAAATGTTGTAGAATAGAATTCCAACATGGACTGTTCCCTCTTCAACCCAACCAACCCAGTTTGGGAATTTTCTAAATATGTTTGAATAGCATGGAATTATCCACAAGGGAAATGGTGTGCTGTACATGAAACAAAAAAATTATAGTAAAACATGAGTGAGCTTCTTTAACATGGAGCATAGGTGAAGGGTGAGTCTGAGGGTAGATCCTGCAGATAAGAGTTTTCAAGTCTTAGCAGAAAGATACCAGATTGCAGATCGTAGATCTTCATGCAAGTGGATTCAGAGACTAAAGGCTTGACAGGAGATACCTTTGTAGAGTGTTTCCAGTGAGAAAGGTACCCGACTTATGTCCATCACACAAATTATCTTCCCTGTGCAGGACACATTTTTCTTAAAGAGGTGCGTCAAGTTAGAAAATGTAATGATATTCTTCACATTTACTAAATTCACAAAGGACTGTTTTCTAGACCCCTGGCACTAATGACTCAGCCAATGTGTCGATTCGAATCTGAAAATCAGCTGTACTGCAACCATTCCATAACCCACTAAGCTCTATTAAAGCAAGATGCGTTTCAGATAAAGATCAATTCCATGAGAAGTTACAGGGATAATTAGTGGAACCCCCCAAACCTTCTTTCATTAAGGAATAGCACAATGAAAACACTAGATCACTAAGGATACATTGTAAAGATTTATTTTAAATAAAAATCTCAGTCTGTTGCACACAATATGTATTTTAAATACAATGAAGACAAATAAAATGGCAGCAGCAACATTTACCAAAACAGTAAATAAGAGGAACCACTCCAACAGGATTGTTTTTTATATAGCTATAGCAATCCTATCCTCAAAGTGCTATTTCTAATGCTAATCTAATTCGAGTACAGCAGAAAATAAAACTCATTTAGAGTTTTAGAGATAGTACACACTCACAGACCGGTTTGAATAATAGAGTACTATGTTTGATGAAATAGCAAACTTTGCTATTTAAGTGTCACAAAGCCAGCTGCACTGGTAAGTCACCGAGCCAAGGCCACAGTAGCCTTCAATTAGGCCTGTAGATCAGATTTTTCTAAATCCTGTCACAGTGTCTACTGGAGTAAAGACTCCTCTCTCCTATTCACTCTCCATCCTCAGTTTCATAACCATATTTCATGGTTGGTAAAAAAAACTCTTGGCATAAACAATTGACAGAAAGCGGCTTGATGTTCTTCCACAAAATTTCATTCTACAAGATGATGTTCTTTTAAATAAGAACAATAAACAAGCCGTGCAATGGTCAACTTTTTAGAACGCCTTAGAAATTAATTACAAAATATTGAGAAATAAATCAGTTAGAATTTAGATGAAATACTCCAAATATATTCACGTTAGCTTGATTACCACATTTACTCAATCAGGGGAATACCCAAAATAGAAAGCATTTAATGTTAACCAGACGAAATATCAAATATACAGGAATTCCAATTTGAGTAATGATTACAAATGTTGAAGCGCACCATGTTCACCACTCAATTTTGCTAGCAGAAGGTTAAAGCTTACAGTTAAATGGATGACTCTTCATATTTGCATTTCCTATAATTCCGGTTTGTTCACTTCAGTGACATTTTCCTCGTTCATTGGCAACTAAACTGAAAATAGTTCCCTTTTCAAGCAAAATGCTGAAACAGGCAGACCATGCAATAGGTTCTACAGCAGCAAAAAAGCAAACAAACATTACCACCTTGTTCACTCTTCCTTCTCACTGTTGTGGGAAATGGGTTCTGCCCCATGTAATACGCCTTATAATTTGAGTGGGCATAATAGTGTATGTACATGAGCAGCACTTCACTCAAGTTTTTTGGGTGGCTCACTGTTAGCACTGAACTCTTCAGGCAGCGTTAAACCCATTTTTTACTTTTGTCCTCCAGAGTTTTTCTGATTCTCTTACGGTGCCCGTAGGTACTGGGGCTCTTCCCCACTACTTACACACATTTTAGAAGTGAGGATTGTCTGGTGGATGCATTGGTACAGATGGGGTTTCTACATAAGTGGCCAGCCTGCCATTGCAGATTGGTGTGCGCGTTGCCCCGCTAGTATTTCAGAACATGTGTCTAGTCTGCCATTGTAGGCTGGTGTGCACTTTGCACCAATGGTATCTTTACATACGTGGCCAGGCTGCCAGTGCAGACTGGAGTGCAGGTTGAACCGATGGTGTGTCTAAACATGTGTCCAGCATGCAATGCGGACTGGTGTGCGCACTGGCACTGATGGGGTCTCCAAATACATGTGCAGCTTGCCATTGCAGACTGGTTGGTACTCCGGGCTGCAACAGTCCATTGCAGTGGTACGGCCTCATCGTGTTTCCCATCATTGGATTCAGAGCGACAACCCCTTTCCAGTGGTAAAGGTTTCTTGGTCATAATTCGCGTAGAAAGGCCACTACTAGAATGTGGGCATTTCTCTGCTCTAAAACTTTTTTATGTGTCTTTGTGCTTGGCACCAGTCCACACTGGAGGTTGGGGGAGCACATCTGGGCATTCCGCGGCGACAGCTATAATAATGCAAGCCATGTAACAGGAATAACAGACCTCTGCCATTTGCAGGCCTAAATAGAGAGATTGGAGGAAGAGGTTTTGACACTTGGCCTATGGAACCGCCAGATCATGGCCCCACTAAAGATTAGAATCTGTATTCCAAGGTTTCATGGCAGACAGAACTGAAATTCAGGGGAGACCTCTGTGGTTCAAAGGGAGACCCTTTGAACCACCCCCAATTTCAAAGAGACACAGTAGTATAACTACTGGTGTCACATTTCGGAAAAGGGTGAGATATGCTTGTGGGGATGTGGGACCGGAGAACCTGGAACTGCATGGTGCACATTGCCCACACTGTCTCCCGGTCACACCTGGAGAATAGTGCCCTCTCAAGTGCCAACATCGCCGGCTGGTATCCAACTGGTAGCCCGGCGTGGAACTAAGAATAGTATCTGGAGACCGGACTGCCTCATGCGGAACCCTGAAGTATTGCCTGTATCGAAGGTGTGTGGCCCCCACATCATGAAGACCTTGGCATTCGCCCGAGCAAACTCTTGGTACTGCAGCTGCTATTGTGAAGTGCCCATAAATGTCTGATGTATGTAAGTTTGGTTCTGCAATAAAAACGATTTAAAAAAAAAAAATGAAGACCTTGGCATGCGTAATCGTCTTGCTGGTGGTGAGCGAATGTACTGGTTGCGGGATCCAACGTGGCCCGCTTCGTCAATCGTGCTGCAGCTCTCATGTGCAACACGTTGATTGCGTGAGGTGTCAGATTCACAGGTTGCGACTATCAGAGGGGGATACCCGTACTACCGCCTTATTCTACCTCGTCAGTTACTGCTCAATTTGCACGTGTGTGTGTGACCGGAACAGTCTGGTGTGACCAATATCAACATGCACTGGTTGTTGTGCCTCATTTCCAGAGAGGTATGGAATTGTAACTCTTCGTTGTTTGTGAACTAGATGGTCTGGTGTGACCCGTTTCATCGCACACCAGCCTTTGTGCCTGGATTGCCCAAGCACGACTCTGATCAACGTGAACCCAATGGGGTGCCTCCTCCTTCAAGGGTGCCTCTTCCTTCCATGAGGCTCCCTGCTTCATTTACCAATTGTTCCATTTCTGGCCCTCAGCATGGCAGCCCAACTGCCCTATTCTCACCCGGCCTTGTACGAAGACATTGTGTTACCTGGTAGTATTGCCCGGCTAGGGCCTGGGTGTTGGTAGATGATTGACTGAACTGGAGGAATGCTTCTGAGGCCGATCAGAAGTGGGTCAAGAGACTGCGTGACTCCTTGTGCTTTGCAGAACTAGGCTGATGCGACCGACTTGCCCTCAGCCCATTCCTGCTCCACATCCTGTGGGTGAACTTTGAGTGGCTGCCAAACCCCTTTTGCAGACTGCCTCCTACTTGACCTTGCTGCCTATCCACACCTGCTTCCCTGGGACCTGACAAAGAGGGACTTCGGCCGTGTGCAGCCTATTGCCTGGGGGAGGATGGGTGTCTTCAATCAGGAGGGTATCAGAGAGTAGGGGTGAGTTGGAAGGTAGAGGGAGGCTTGAGGCCAAGGGGTCTGCAGTATGTTACCAAATTACCTGGTGGGCATCAGTGGCACCACGCTGGGGTGCTGGGTGCGTATGTGTGCAAGTGTGTTCCATATGGGCCTGCATGATATCCGTTGCACTCCGTAGCGGTGCGGAGTGCGTGTGTGGCAGTGAAAGTTGATGAACCGCCTGCGATTTACAACACTGTCCCGCAGCATGCCGTATAGGTGATGTCTTGCTAGAAAAGCATTCAGTTTGACGATGGTTTCACCCGCGAGGCCTCGGCCTGCAGTGCTGCTAAAGTGGTTCAATTTGAGTACGTACATACTTATGATATTGTTGTGACCTGGGGTTCACCTTATAACTGTGTGCTGTTGACTTACAATAAAGGCTGGAGTAGGCCTGGGGTGGACAACGTATTGCACCACATAAGGGTGCTGGTGGGGCAGTGGGGGTGTAGAATAAGACCTTTCCCAAGTGTGCATATTACTGATGTCATTCGAGCATAGTTGGGCTTAGTACTGCTTTAAATAATTCCAAATGTGATTTATGCCCAGAAATACATGATGTTCATGTTGTGATGGTTATGTGTGTTGAATACAAACGTTATTCACATAGTGTGAAGTCTCTTTTGTGACGCTTAAGATATTATCGTGAGCAACAGCTGTGCTAATGCTTTACACATTGCCTCTGTGATAAGCCTGACTGCTCAGAGCCAAGCTACCAAAGGGTGAGCGCCGGTTATAAAGTGTGTGTAATCACCCACCACGGACGGGAGTGGTAGATTCTGCCTGGCTTGGGAGATTGCCTCAACCACCCAGAAAGTGCCAGTTCCTACATTCACTGTGTATTGTACACTGTAGGTGAAATCTGCACCAAAGTACAGTTTTGCCACAGCAGTATCTAGAGACAATGGCGAGTCAATTCCTATAGTAAACTAAGACGCCAAATGTAGATAATATTTTCCACTCCTTGTGTCAATTTAAAAATTATAATTTTTTGTTAACTCAGCTTCGAATTAGATTCAGGCATCTGACTAAGCTTGCTGGGCTAAAGTAATTACTCTGCTGGCCAGCTGGAGGATCAGAGGCCTCCTAACACAATAGGGCCATTTGCCAGAAATGACGCCTGCTCCTTGGAAGGTAGAGGAGAGAGTGGGGACAGAATATACAGGTCCTAATTAATTTTAAACACTGCAACTGGACTGGGAAGACTATAGCCCGCACAAATAGGAGGTAGCCCGACCTCTGGGGCCAGGCACCCGAGTGGCTGCCCTTTGAACTTTTGGAAGGCAAAGACCAAGCAGCTGTGGCGGATATGGGCAGGGGTCACTGAGAATGTCATCTACAGTCCACTTGACCCATATTGAAAATTGCAAAACTTCTGCGAAGGAGGGATTGACATGGTTGGAGTGATGTATCAAACTATGATTGGGCAGAGGGACCTAGCTTCTAGAACTTTCCACTACCCACTTAAAAACCACTGCACAAGTAAGAGACTTGAGACCAGTCAGGACATGGGGAAGCGACATTGGAGGAATGCCCAGGTGCAGTGACTTCCACTGACAAAGATGCCCTGCAGAAGGCCAAAGGAGGCTGTGAGACCTGCAGGGTGCAGACAGGCACTCTGCTTTGGGGTCCTGCTAAGGAAGGCCGCAAGTTCAGGAGAAGTGATACAGGTCTACAAAGGAAATAAGCCCTGTGTGAATGGGGAGAACAGTTACAAAAAAATTAATTTTTAAAACAGGCGTCCCAAGTACTGCAACATTTAGAGGCTAGAGGCCTTTAAAATAAAAATAAAAACTGGTCATGGCTGGAGCACACCACTGGGAACAAAATGCAACTTAACCTGCGCAGTGCAATGGAAGAGAGTAATATTCCTAGTCACTTTAATAGTACTGCATTGGTTTACCAGGACATTTCTGCTTTTATTAATGTAGTGACAATTTGACAAAGCCAGCATACCTGCCTTTTAGTAACTACATCCTGTTGTGTTGTGTCTATTATATTGGGGTGGGGGTTGTATTGTGGTAGTAGGGTTCTGGAATCTAAACTGTTAGGAAGGTGTCGACATAGCCATTGCCACCTGCCATCATATATATGAAAATGAATGCCCATTATGGAGTCATGTGGCCGTAATAACGTACTTTCCCTTTTTAGAAGTAAAAGCACTAACTGGACCAGGTTTATTGCATGTTTGTTGGGTGCCTGTGGACTGGGGGTTACTAGCACACACCACCTCCCCGGAGTAGGCCCTCAACTGCTCGGTCTCGCTACCCTGAAAGAGTCTAATGCACCAGTACACGTTCTAGAGGGACTGTGGTTCCCTGCCAGAGAGGGGGTGCGGGGGGAGGGGAGAGGCTTCTTAGTTGCCGATAACGCCTCTCCTTCACACCCCGTGGACAAAGAGCCAGGTGGACCTGAGAAGAAAAAAAAAATACAAAATTGTAATAATAATCATACAGTGGTGCCTCTGGTATTAAGGCTGGAGTATATGCAGTCTATACTGCTCGATCACGTGCCCAGGTTCACAGGCCCTGTACTATGCGTTCGATTATTCTGCATACTGCCAGGAAATAATGAAAAGGGAGCACGTGGCACCTTTCCTACTAAATACTAGCTTTCTTCATCTTTTTATGCAACTGCTCGGAGTTCTGCACTGTCAGCTTTGGCTTAAATTTTCGAAGGGGAGGCCTGGATGAGAAGCCGCTACATCATATACCATTCACAGAGGTTAAGCCCTTAGGACTTGCACTAGAGTCTCTTCAGAAAGAAGCTTTTGATTAATCCATGTGTCCTTTAAAACCAGAGGAATACCATCTGTATAGTCAGTGTCTCGGTTCTTGCAAGCCCCTGGACCTACGAAGGCCAGAGGTCACCTTATGTCAGAGGTGAAGGAACAGCATTTAAAAATAGTCCTGTAACCACAACCACCTCTTGTCCAGCAAAGCCCAAACAAACAAAGCAGAGGCCATGACTGCCCGCAGATGGTCGACTGCAACAATTCTACAAGGTAAGACTCTCCTCTATGACCTATCAGTGGGGGTCAGAGGATATTAAGAGGGGCTGACCCACTTGGTGGGTTTCCCACATCAATAGGATGAGAGTGTTTCTGGATCTGTTAACCGCGGCAGCATAACAGATACAGGCAGCCAAGATACATGTGTATGTTTCATCCTACAGAAACATCAATAGATCATTAAGCAGCTGCAATGTCACCCCCTCACAAAACTAAACATGGTTGTTGATCTCTGCTAGTGTTTTAACTCCATGAAAGAGCAGATATTGTATGCAGAGGAACCAGAGATGCAAGCTGCAGTGATAATTATAAACCCTTTATGCAGAAAACGTAGGCATCATCAGCTCACATATGCAAGAGCAATCTAGACGAGCAGTGACACACCCAGTAATTTCAGAATCGGCAAACTGGTGTAGTTAACATTCTTTTACAAGCACATACCACAACAATAAAACGATAAAAAAAGAAAAACATGACGCAGAACGGAGAACATATGTATTCTTGAAACATTAAAAATCTAAATTAAAAGCAATATTAACACTAATAAAGACAGAATTTTAACAGAACTGCACGGTGCGTCCTAGCAGGCAGGTGTACATGAAGAGAATCTATTTTAAGTTTTTATGCAAATCACAGGAAAATTAGGAGAGGAGTTGGCCTAACGGCTAGGGCGGTCTACCTCGAATCTGGAAAGTCTCGGCAATGACGCTGAACATCCTGTGATTCTGGGCAAAACACTTAATCTCCCTGTGCCTAACAAAAATGAATGTGTGTCCTCATGTAACTGGTGCTATGAAAAGCGCTCTGATACCCGATTCGGGTTAAGTTCGCGCTATATAGAAAACTCTACAAAAAAATATATCTATTATATAGACATGCTTTATATTAGCATAGAACTAGCTTAAACACACAAGGATGACAACAACATATACAAGGGCTACATAATCTAAAGAAAGAAATATTGGTAAAGTATTGGTCTAACAACCCTGGTATGAAAGAGCTGATATGCACGCCATCAGTCAATCACTCACAAGTACAAGACAGTCAATGGTCTATTTCTCTTATGTGACCCATTTATCAGAGTCCAAACGGCGAAGCAGAACTTTCAGCTCAACCCTCGTGAAGGTCAGATGATTTGCTAGTAAAGGAGCAGCCCTTGCCTGACCTCTTTACACTGGAGGCTGGTGCCCCCCAGTGCAGTTCTGGCGCTGCCATTGCTGCTTTCAGCCTTAAACCCGGACACCAGTTTTATTTGCTTCTAAACTGGGTTGAGTGGATTACGGTGGTTTCCAGGTGTCACCAGTTGCATTCGTTCATGCTCTTCCTGAAGCTTTCATCACAAATGTGGTTATTAGTGCCCAAGTCACCACTCAATGTCCGCCCTCTCCGCTGGCTGCACCACAGTGAATAAGTCTGAGAAAAAGGGTCCACAGGCGCCAAATCCAGGTCAGATATTCTGGATAAGCACTATGTAAACGGATTCCATGTGTAGGTGTAAGAAAATTTATATTGTGATTATCCTGAAAATATGATACGAGTCATTCCCCCTGGGTCTTCATTAGAAACCCCTGCTCTGAGGAGATAGCAAGCACTAGGTACTCTGGAGTCCAGCTACCTGACTACATTGTTTTCCATCAACGCCACTGGGCTAACTTTACATTTTGTTTCTCCTAAGTGCCAGGTACTCCTGCCTCATCAGTGTAATCCATTGGGGACCCTTTTTGTGATGGCTTCTTTAGACCATAAACTACTGCCAGCGCTCAACTGTCTGGATTGTTAATAAATTCCGGGTGAAATTACCAAATAATCCAAACTCCCCAGGGACTTGAAAACCTCACCTCTGAATGAAGGATGCCCCTTGTTGTGCTCCCTGTCGTATGATGAAAGGCCTTGGTATGTTTCCTGCATTAGGAAGAAACATGTTCTTCGCTGAGCAACCGGCAGCCGGTTCCCAATCCTGTGACTCAGAGGCACGGATCATAGGGAAGCCACAAGAGGAAACCCTGCATTGGCCAAATTGTCAGGAGGTGGATATGACTCTTATAAGGGGGGATCTGTTTGACACCTGAGGTTCGAGGGAAAGTAAACATACCTGGAATTGTGACTGCTTGTGTCATAAAAAGAGGGTAATTTCTATCCCTGGCATATGTAGCGCCCTACTGAGGGTTCTCCGAGACATGCATACAAAACTATTGAGGGGGCTCATTCAATACTTCTGGATCACGGGCCACACCCGGAACCTTGGCATCATACTCAACTCCTCCCTCATCATGACCCAACAGATCCAACGCTGTGACCGCCTCCTATTTCAACACACACTGCATCCTCCGCAAGACCTTCAAGTAGATGCCCACGAAACCAGAAAGACCAACACCCACGCACTCCAATCAAGCAGACTGGACTACGGAAACGCCCTCTATGCTGGAATCAACAAATCCCAGCTACGCAAACTACAGACCATCCACAACACCGCGGCCAGACTTTTCCTCGGCATCCCGACATGAACACATCACCAAACACCTGCAAGACCTCCACTGGCTCTCCGTCAAGAAGAGAGTAACCTTCAAGCTACTCACCCACGCCTACAAATCCCTCCACAACATCGGACCAAAAAATACCTCAACGATAGAGTCTCATTCCACGTACCCAAAAGAAACCCAAGCTCTGCCGACCTCACCCTAGCAAATCTCTGCGCATCCACAGAACCAGAGCGGGTGGAAGAGCCTTTCCTACATCACAGTCAAAGCCTGGACTGAACTCCCAGTCAACATCAGACGCTCCCATGCGCTGCAAACCTTCAGGAAGAGCATCAATACTTTGATCTTCCGCTGAACCGGAATTGGACCCCCCCCCCCCAGCACCTTGAGACCCTCCTGGGTGAGTAGCACGCTTTAAACCCCCTGATTGATTGATATGTGGTCCTGGACTGAAATCTTCAGTAAATACACCTCTAGTGCTGCATTCAAAGTTGCATCAATACAGCCAGCGTCCTCTGCATGGATCAACAGGAGGAGAAAGGCAGGCATGGTTTGACGCCAGTTCTCTTGAATACAACCTGATTTTAAAGCAATTTAATCATTTTAGAAAAGGATGCTCATAGATAAAACAAAATGATTCTCTTCTTCTGCACACAAAGCATTCTGCATAAGTTCTGGAGGTGCTAATGACATCAGCAGTAACTGAGCGCTGCTAATCATAGGCGGTGATGGTGGCAGCAGCCAGGCTGACGGCAGACGGTCATTACCTCCCAGTAAAAAGCACATTCTCTAGAGTATGGGGCGCCAGCAGCTACATACAGCTCATACTCCGCTTGCATTTATTTTTCCGATCCCCTCCTCTACCTCACGACGATTTCAGTTGCTCGATTTTACCCGAGGCAGAGAGTGGATATTTCTACTGTCGCCAAAACCACGAATTCCATTTTTTTTGTCTGGTGTGGAGCGATAGGAGAGAGGTTGTAGCGAGAAGTGGGGAAAGAAGGAAAAAAATACAGCAGAACCTGAAAGATTAAAGAAAGTAGAAAAACAATGAAGTACAACTTAGGGTTCGGTATTAATACCCCGTGGCTGTTAAAGCCTCATAAAAAGTGTGCAATGAGAGACATCAAAGCAGATAGAAGCTATCAAAAACTGCCAATGTAATTTAATTTGAAAGACAATGAGCCGACTTCCACTTGACACACAGCGATTCCTTTCCTAGTCAGCCCTCAATGTAAGGGTAGAAGCTTGCCAAGAAGCCCCTTCTGGGAGTCCCCGAGCTCGACAATTGGGTATTTGACTTTCTTTCAGACACCAACTAAGGGCAAGCGTTGCACCCGTCAGCAGTAACCTGGTTGGTTTTTCCATTTTTCTCCTACAAACCAATATAAACAGCTTCCATAGCAATCGTCCAGGACTGAGGGAAGAATGTGACCTACCAGGCCCTTTCTGGAAAGAGAAAGGCGAAGATATTAACCCTTACCCACCGCCACCGAGCGCACTGAATGAAAACCGCCTGCACTGGTATTTAGCTGGAGTTCGACTCCCGGTGCCCTGAGAGCGCCAGCTGTTGCCTGGGCACAAGAACGCGCCCCTGTTGGCGCTTTTACTGGCACGACCAAACGTAGACTCATTAGACCATATTCACGTTACAGAAAACATATTGGCCTAGTAAATAACAGAACAACCTGCACTGTTCCAAGATTTTAAAAAAACACAAGAATTCACAGCGGCAAAGGTCAAAGGAAACGGGTCTATAACATTCTGCACCGACCTTCAATTTGAAAGTGATTAAAAAGGAGATGAAAAGTGACCATTCTTCATTCACGTAGCACTTCATTAGCGTCAAGAGAGGTAAAGAAAAACGACAGATTATTCATACGATTACCCAGCAGCTGGATAGTTTAGTTGACACTGAATGCTCGCTATTTTAATTTTAAGCCACTGTGGTCAGACGGCATCTACCAAAAGGCCTCAAGAGTCTGTGGCCCAGTCCAGGTGGTTAAAGGTTCTTTTCCTCCAAAATGCACATTCCGGGTTTATTACAGAAATAAGCACTGGCAAAGCCAACATGTCTGGCTTTACTGTGTTAATGTAATGCTAGTACATTAGACTAAATCACAAGGAGGAAGCTAAAAGGAGACCTGTGCGAAGGTCAAAGTTGTAAACTAGTCCCTCACGTAGTTCATGTAAGCACTCAGAAGCCAATAGAATGAGCGGAGAGATGACCAATCCACTGGAGGGCTGAGCCTAGAGTGGTTGATGAAACCTCAAGCAAAAAGGCTGAAAGAACATGGTTAAAAAAAGGTCAATGGTTGAAAGGGACGGACCCAAAATCCACTATGTATATTGTTAGCAATAGGTCTGCTTGAGAGCTGTTCTGTCAAAACCTAGACCTAAAAATGGGTCAACACTGAAAAGCTCCAATGTGAACGTCATACCTTTGACAACATATTTTGTGTTCTAAATATCTAAACAAAGCAGACAGGACAAGTGTCAATGAGTTGTGAAGACTTTGCAGCAAAGACAACTGCCTTTCAGAGCAGGTTTTAGGGACAAATGATGAACGTAATTTTCCTACAACACAGCTTTAAAAGATGCAACTGAAAGGCCATAACAATTGAAGTAAAACCAGAATAGCGCCTTCTTGTTTAATTGAGTTCTTGGGACAGGCCGTGGTGGTTTACTGACTGTGTTCAAGCTCGGTTTAGTCATCAAGGTTGGTTCTTGGAAAGACTACAGAAAGTCCTTAACAGAGCTGGAACAAATTGTATATACTCTAGAGTGGCACAGTTATGGGTTTCGCCTCAGCTTTCTGTTCAGGTAATGCTATGTATGTATGTGTGGTTTTTGTAGAGTGTGTGTCTAGCTAGAGAGCAACTGAGCACTGAACAAGGGCAGGAGCCCAGGGATGTGATTCAGCAGGGGAGGTCTGATGCTGCTTTTCCAGATCCTGAGCACACTGAATGAGGACATCAAGAATGTCATTCTAATGGAAAGAAGGTCTAGGCCCACACCTACTAATGCATTGTCTCACAGACACAGAATGAGGAAACCCCGTTGATACACCAGGCCCCTCCCTAATTTGTTCCAGTATTCACACTGCAGTAAAGCAAGGCAAAGAAGGTGGTTCTGTCTCTAGGCAAAGGCATTGATTGATAATTGTGCCAATAACTGACCTGTAAGAGGCACTACTCGGTCTTGCATATCCTTGCAAAGGGGATTTGTACCCCAAAATAGAAACAAGACGCACGGAATGCAAGACAAGTTTGTATGCATAACATCAGTCACCTATGGCAATGAATATTAGACAAAATGTGAGCCTGTGACACGCAGAACAACTTATGCAGCAGTTTAGGGACTTATGAAAGTTCAATTGAGGTATTTCCTTTGAGTCAGCATCCCAGGCTCCTAGCCGGCAGAGCCTCACAGTTTGGCAGCCATCTTGTGACCGGGCTCTCTAGCGCCCCCATGTAGGGACCAGGTTAGTCCCACTAAAAGAGTTACCTTCCAAAAGTACAGCTCGAAGGGTTCAAAACTTCAGGATTTCACAGGAGCCAGCCAAGGGTCCAGGACTTGGGAAAGAACCTCCTGGGGATTCAGAACTCACTCCAGCAGAGCTCAGGCAGATCCGGTTGCAGGGCCAGTGTGTCAGTAGCTCTGAAAAAAAAGCTCAGCCAACTGACCCTTGGAGTTACTCTGGTAGTAGTGGGCTAAAGCAGCAAAACAGGCCTCAAGCAACAGGTCAGTCCTCTGGTAGCAGCATCGGAGTACTCTGGGGTATAAAGCAGGCCTCAAGTAGCAGGGCAGGCCTCTGAAGTACAAGGCAGTGTTGTGGTCCTCCACAGGTCAAAGAGTGAACCGATGCGTGAATCAAGAGCCCCAATATTTATACCTGATGCCACCCTTTGAACTGCTGGAAGCTTGTAGTCAACCCCACATTTGTTGTGGAAAGTTCATTCCTTCCCCTGCCTAGTTTCTAGTAGGTCTAGGGTGACAAAAAGCTAGTGTCAAGTTCCTTTGTGAGTATGCTAGAGGTAGAATACACAGACTACATAGAAGGGGGTCTCAGGGCTTGTTTACCGACTCATACTAGACACATGCCCCTACCTAACTGATTCAACACAAAGAGGTATCTAGGAGTCTAAAAAGTGAGATCAGATCACACACAGCTGTTGACGTGACAACTAAAGAGAAGGGTGGTAGCTATGTTAACTAATGACACCACGTGATGAAAGAACACCTCATTCACGTGAAGTACACACTTAGGGTGAGAATTTTCCCATCAGTTGTCTAACTGTACCGCCCTATTTACATCATTTGGGTTCTCCTTACCCAGGAGTCCGTGCATTCACAGTCATGTGGGATGAAAAGGTGACTGTGAGAGTAAGAAGACCCACCGTTTTAATCTAGTGAGCGGAAGCAGTATAACAAGACAACGGAAAAAAGCAGTGCAAGGAAGTGTTTAAGTGAGAATATAAAATTAAGTGAGACTGAGTAGAAGAAAACTTATTTTAATATTTTCTCTCAGCTCCCTAAGTCTAAAAGAATGTGAATGACAGATTTAACAAAATATCTGCTCAGCGAGTGGTCTAACATGTTTCTGCATATACTGAATTGCCTATGCATTCGTCAGGACCTAGTTCGTGCTACTGCTGGGAATTCTTGTGAAGAAATAAAAAAAAAAACATATCACCTGATCGTCAGGTACTGATGCTCCACCACAATCTATAGAAGAATTAAATAAAACACATCAACAGACAAAGATGAACAGATACACACAACTATAATGACTAGGGATATTTCCGACCTGTGGCTGAACGGGAGCGGGACTAGCAGACTCCCGGGGCACTTCCACCTCCTCTGGAGCACACACCCCACCGAGCGCCGTGAGGGATCAGCAACCAAGACCCAGACCACAATTCCCAGGTGCCCCGGTGGCAGAGGCGCACCTGGGACGTCACTGCCTGCGCCAGGAGGTGCCTACAAACAGCGGAACACCTCCTGTCCCCGCGGGACGCGCGCGGGACCGCCGGGCTAAGCCCGGGCAAAGGGCGGGCCCTCTACGGCCCTCAGCGGCACGAGAAGGACGGGGACGGGCCAGACCCCTTGGGATTTCAACCAAATAAGGTACAGTGTCCATTCTCGTTTGTTGAAGATTTAAGGCCATCCTGTTTTATCAATTTCAACACACCACATACAGTATGACTTCCAAGGGGGCCTATCCCATCTTCTTCCAAAAACATCGCCCGGACCAGGAATTGGACATGTCCACCCAGAGCCATCTGACTCTCCTCACCATTAGAGACACAGATTCCGATGACTGCCGTCAACTCCTAGACCCAATTCAAACCCTCCCACAACCCTCTGCCAGGACAGAAAAAGTATCTTATTGGGAGGAATTAAATGCCTTATGCGGGACAAATTTTATCCCAGTTATAGCCCCTTCCCCCGTAAAAGACCCTACTATCGACCCCTGTGCGGATAAACATTGTGAGACATCCCGATCACCGAAGGAGGATAGCAGCCAAATTATTGGACTTACACAGGGTCACTGTGTAAAAAGGAAGCACAACGAAACAAACTGTACTGATTCCCCATCGCCTGTTATTAATTCAACCCCATCCAAGGCGCACACTGGAACATTGGAGAGTGAAGTAGCATCCTCCTACCTACCACTATTGCCCCACTTTGAATCGATGTTAAGATCTGTGCTATCACCCCTGCTTGACCAAATTAACATCTTAGGGGATAGGTTGACAAGCCTAGAGGCTATTATTAAAGCCAATTCTTCTTCATCTGCTATATCTATTTGTCCCACTCCTCCTACGGTCCCCAAAGTGCCTTTCATCACAAAAACTGTCCCAACTGAAAGTACTAAAATCGCCCATACATCAGTGCGACCTCCTAAGAGAATATCTTCATCTACTCTGAATATTCCTTGTAAACCTGGGTTACCTAACTCCTCTACTACTAGAGCAGAACCTAAGAGAGCAGCTTGCATAAATTTGCCCCCAGAAGCAGCACCCTTTGTGCTTGTTCTTGCAGGAGTACCTCCACTTGCCCACGGGAAACCTGAAAGCCACCAGGACCTATATCACAAAGTCCGGTTTTGGCTATCAAAAAATAGACCCCTCCCACCCAATAAAAACGGTGGCATCTTGAGCGTCAGAAGGGTCATCAGCCAAAGAAATTCCCGGGGACCTAATTTTAGTTAAATTTAAGGACAGACAGACAGTCCCCTACTTACGATCCTGCAAACCCCATGAAAAAGATGGCTCCATTTCCGTTTGGGATCTGCATGATTTCTACCAGAGTTCCCCACCCATCCCCTCACCAAGATCAATAGCCCCACGTAATTACTTGTTAGGAAGGGATTCTATCAATTATCAACTTTCTTACCCCTATTACAACAGCTCTAGTTATGAGAAACCGGCAGCAAAATGTTTATGTAAATTAGTATCATGTAAACATGTACCCTGGTTTTCTACCTAAATATGCTGTTTTTTAGATTTCTTCTTTTTTTAATTAACTTTTAATCATGCTAAGATTGGTTCTCCTGATCTTGCTTTTTAAATGGTAATGATTTCTCCGATATACTTTTCCATTTCTATTTACTTATTTTAATGAATTGATCAAATTGTTTGTTCTAAATTATTTCTGTAATTGTATGCTTGTATGATATTTTATGAAATATCGAATAAAGCTTATTTGAATTTGACTAGCAATACACGAGTGAATAGTGTTATTGCAGCGACTTGTCAAGACACATTTACATGACATATTCGCACTCACCCAATTAGTGTGGGGTTCGCGCCTCACCTCACCTGGCTGCAGCTCAGGTAAATGAGGAGCACCGCTCTGTTTAGAAAAAACATATATATACATAAGCTCTCTCTGTTACTCCCTTAGGGTACCTAAAATGACGCTGAAGGCCATAGTTGTCAATACTATCACAGAACATCCTATTGCGCTGCATGATAGCTGCAAGAGAACTGTTCTGCTGGCCCTTGTTTCAAATTGTCAGTGAGCATAATATTTCATGCGTATATTAGTTGATGGTTATACCGCATGCTTATATCAAATTTGTGACACCATTACAAATGTCTAGCTTAATGTTGCCCCTGATAATTAAATCGCCACACTATAACTGGCAATATCTAGAGATGCACATTGCAAAGTTATTAAATGGCAAATCCACCCCTTTAGGAGATCGCTGGCATGGAAGAAAACGATGTACATAACTCCGCTACACTTCGTTGTTACAACGGAAAAGTGCACTTATGTGCTGTCACTAAAGCGGAAGGCAATGTACGTTACTCCGCTGCCTCAAGTAATTAAGGAGGACAAGGGGCTTCTATGCCCGATTGTTTGGGCGTTTAGGCGTTCCCTGCTTCCGCGCCGATGTACGCTGCATTAAGTAATTCAGAAGTGCAAAGGGCTTCTATGCCCAATTGTTTACGCGTTCCCTGCTTTCGCGCCGGTGTATGCGGAGTGAGGGATCCTTACCTCTCCGTGGGGGTCTCCTGGCGTCCCTCTGCGCTGGACTTGGGGAGGCACCGAACGGCAGAGGCGGCGGCCTTTTAATGACGCATGACTACAATGCGCTCACGTGATCACCTCACGAATGCTGGGTAATGTAGTCCCGGGACCCTTAGCCAGACGAGAAGCTTACTTTAAACCTCGTCTACGATGTAATATGTGTTTATTCATCGGTAGATGTTCCTACTGCATATCAACCAGTTAAATCAAAAATTGAAAATTACAATTTGCTATTTATTGATTTGCGTTTTTAATCCTGGAAGGTTGTCCGCTTCATGTGAACCAGTATTAGGGGCTGATCCGCCTTATGTAAACCAATATTGGGGGCTGGTCAGACCAATAATGAGAATCGTATTCATATCGACCTCTAAGGTTGATCAGCTCAGATTCTCCACGTGTAAACGCTAAATTAGATTATACGACGTTAGCTCCAGTGACATATTAGAATCTCATCAGGATATATATTCAGTTTGTCACTCCCAATCGTGCGGGTGTTGCAAGAGTTGACAATTCCGGTTGTAACCAATATTCAGGGCTGGTCAGACCAATAATAAAAATCATAGTTATATCGACCTCTGGGGTTGATCAGCTCGGATTATCCTTGTGGAAACGCTAAGTTAGATGAAAACCTACGATGTCAACTCCAGTGACATATTAGAATCTCATCAGGATATATCCAGTTTGTCACTCCCAATGGTGCATGTGTTGCAAGAGTTGACAATTCAGGTTGCAACATGTCACTTATTCTAGGTTTTACAAAACTCAACACTACCATATCTAGGCAGATCATAGTGACATCCAAGGAATGGGCTCATTAAGGCCCTCCTTATCACTATTAAGCTTATACACCCATTTCTGCTCTTTCTTGAACAGAAATTTGCTGACATCGGGACAGTGTTCTGGAATGGTTGGTTGTTCAAGTATCGTCCACGTAAAATCATTTGGGCCATGTCCTACCTCAAGGAAATGGGCTGTCAGCCGAGTCGCTTGTTTGCGGCAACGGACTGTACTTTTATGCTCACAAATGCGCGTGCGTGTCTTTCTAGTGGTCATTCCCACATACCTTTTGGAACATGGGCACGTGATCAGATAGATGGTATTCTCACTGTTACAGTTTGTGAACTTTATCTGTTGCCACGGCCTGCCTGTACCTATGTCCACTGTGGTAGATTTAATTGTCTGTGGACATACAGAGCAGTTTCCACAGGGATGGTGGCCCTGTACAGGTGGGAGATCCCAGAGCGTCCCCACCTGTCGGGTGATCCTGTTTATTGGCCGGGTGTGCACCAATTGATCTTTTATATTTTGCCCTCTCTTAAAAGCGAAGAGTGGTAAAGGCAGTGTGTCCCCGCTGGTGTTCAGAATTGACCAATGTTTTTTATGATCTTTTGAACCTGATTAGATCTAGTATGGAAGTATGTCGGACTTCTCTTTTGGGACGGTCAGATCCAAGAGAGCTTCACGATTATTATTGAACGCCCTTTTCTTAGATTGTAGATGGGTAATTCTTCTCACGTAGTTGTTCAGACAACCTAACTGAATGGGTCTCAAAAGCCTCTTTAGTAGAGCAATTTCTTTTTAACCTAAGGAACTGTCCGAAGGGCAGGTTGTTTCTCAATGCTCTCGGATGACAGCTCTCGTAGTTGAGAAGAGCATTTCTGGCCACGGGTTTTCTGTACAGTTCTGAGATTAGACCAGCTGGAGTAGCCATTATCAAGAGACCACTCGCTGAGCAGATATTTTGTTAAATCTGTCATTCACATTCTTTTAGACTTAGGGAGCTGAGAGAAAATATTAAAATAAGTTTTCTTCTACTCAGTCTCACTTAATTTTATATTCTCACTTAAACACTTCCTTGCACTGCTTTTTTCCGTTGTCTTGTTATACTGCTTCCGCTCACTAGATTAAAACAGTGGGTCTTCTTACTCTCACAGTCACCTTTTCATCGCACATGACTGTGAATGCACGGACTCCTGGGTAAGGAGAACCCAAATGATGTAAATAGGGCGGTACAGTTAGACAACTGATGGGAAAATTCTCACCCTAAGTGTGTACTTCACGTGAATGAGGTGTTCTTTCATCACGTGGTGTCATTAGTTAACATAGCTACCACCCTTCTCTTTAGTTGTCACGTCAACAGCTGTGTGATCTGATCTCACTTTTTAGACTCCTAGATACCTCTTTGTGTTGAATAAATATGCTAGAGGTAGTCCTTTTAAATGTAAGTGAGGCAGGAAATAGTTTCACCCCTCACCTTGGCAGGAGGTATGTCTGTCTCCCAGCTACACCCAGTTCCTATTGTTAACTGTCTAGGGCCAGCATTCTTTAAGGGGGGCAATTAATAGGCCCAGGCAGCTGAAAACTCCTGTAACTTTGCAAAAAAGTTTAAGACAGGAAAATGACAACTTACTCAAAGTTGCATTTTCAAAATTGTTATCTAAAATCCAACTTTACTATTAAAGAGGATTTTAAATTACAATTCATTTGAGCCCAAACATGATATTTCTACCCGCTCCCAATCAAAAGTTAGCACTTATAAAAATGTAATAAGGTAACCCAACGTTAGCAAATACTCATTCTTCTCAGATCGCACAAACTATATGCAGACCACCCAGCTGTTCGCCATTTCTCAAATCGCCTTTTAATCGAGAAATTGGTCAGGGGGCACAATGAAAACTATTTTTAGCAAGCCTGCCACAGTAAAAGAAGAAAAAAGAAACCACCCTTCACTTATGCCTAGAAAACTCGATTTCCAAGAAGCATTCATGACGTGCCTTTCTGTGCCGTCGCTGCTACATGTACACAGGAGAACTGGTTCTTGCTTTCTGGCCTGCATTCAGCAATTTATTTGCCTCCAGCTGGGGGATGGGAAGAATTACTGCCACAGAGGCAAAGTTTTAATCTACTTTGTGAACAGCAGCAGAGGAGACCACTATTTCTCCCCACTATGGCACTTGAATGGGAGAGAGTGAAGTCTTGAGGCTGTCTATTATCTGTAAAGCTTTTCTCACAGGTCCCTATCAGCAGTCCAGATTAAATAAAAAACAAATTGCCTTTGTTTCTCTGTGCATCATATTCTAGAGAGGGCTTTTCATTACATTAGATTACACAATGTTGTTCCTAAAGGGAGTTATGACTTCGCCCAAGTACCATACAGAGCACTGATCAAGATATACTGCAGTTTCCAATGTATCATTAATAAAGCTTTACCATAAACACATGGTTGAATGAACACTAAAATGCAAGGAACTATTAAAACTGTCCGATTTTAAAAATTCTAAATCTTTTTGAAAAAGCATCTAATGGAATCCTGTTTGTTTTTATAGCTTACGAACTCTTATCTCCACATTTACTATGTACAAGCTATTTTTAGTTCACAGGTGTAGTATACAGGCATTGTTCTATTTATGCATTTATTTAGCACTTTTATAAAGCACTATATGTCATGTCACCAAGGTTAGAGAAAAGCAATATAGACATAAGACTGTCCTCTATAGCTTGGGGGCCAGAACATTTGCCATGTCAGGACTAGCGCAGAGCTGATGGAACCAAACTGCCCAACACAACATCCATACAGCGTCTTTTGCAACAAAGACCAGAACACACCTCCATAGTGATTACTCATTCCAAACTACTTTTATTGTGTATGGGTGGTCTTGCACAATAAAACTTATTGGCACGTAGAAGTGAGCACTGTTGTTTGTACCAAAGAATACTCGTGGTATAATATACATATGTTTTGCAACACAAACTACACAGCGACATACCTCAGTAAAACTTCCTCTGATCACAGCTCACTATGTAAAGATGTGCTCTGGGGAAGGTTGTCCAGCTCAGTCCCACGAATTTCATGCTCTACTAGCTGGACGCCCAACTGGAATAGGTGGCCTACTGACATCACATGGACGAGACTGGCATACCTAGGGCAGAGGTTTGCAAGGGCCTTTCATTACCACTGCTCCTCCCGGGCTGCCAGATGAGTCTCCTACCCACTCCTCCGCACTGGCCACTATGGCTTTCAGAGGGCCTTTCTGGGAGTCAACACTGTGTGGCCCCACACCCAGCTAATCCCACACAAGAGTCTACTCCTGGGGAAGGATAGAATGATTGGCAGACACCTGGATGTATGGAAGGAGGATGGTGTCAACACTTAGAAACACTCCCTCAGCGAAAAAGTTGCCATCTTTCCAGGGGCTTCATGAACATTATGGCTTACAGAAGGTGGAATTTCAGAAATCCATGGCCCGACCCGCCACAACACTCACTACTCCATAAACTGCACTCAGTGGGAGAGGGTAGGCAATCAAGTTCAAGAAAGGCTTTATTCGATTGTTAAATAGCAATCATAAAAGCACACAATTATAAATACATAAGCAATTTCATGTAAAAAAATTAATAAACATTACATAGAATCATATTTAATGGTACGGTATTACATTATTAAAAAGAAGAGGGCCATTGTTACTGTGCAAAGAGCATTCAGGTAAACATAAGTTTCCTAAGATGAAAAACTTTTTTCAGAAAGGCTATGATTCTTAGAACACTAGTTTCATTACCTAAAAGTTGTAATGACAGTAGAGCATGGCGACATTGGCGTAACCCAGACTGTTTTAGTATAGGTACCAACAACAGCCGCCTGACAGTGGAAAAAATGTTACTAAATAAAACAACATGAATCGTAGTTTGGGGGGGAATATTATCACAGGGACAGGGCTGGAGATCTCGCAACCAGTCATTCAAAGCGGGGAAAGTGACTAGTCTCTGAAAGATCCCCAGCCTAAAGCGAGTTAATAAAAACCTATCGTAAGCACAGGGAACAAAGGATAAATAGGGATGAATGTTAAAAGTAGTTAAAAATGGCCGAGATCCTTAAAAAAAAATGATAAACATATCTCAGCCAGGGAATCCTCATTACTCCTTCCAATTTCAAAATGTCTAAAATAATATCTATATTCAGTTTGGTTTCCTCTTTCCTCCATAGCCTGTGCCACAATAGCACAGGCTCTAATCTAATTGAATCAGAGATAAACGGAAGACCGAGTTCTGCATGACAAATACATTCGGAGGTGCCACTTGGAACGGCTAAGATGTATTTTAAAAAACGAGTTTTCAACTGTCTGGATAGGGGTGTGGTCGGCAAACCTCCATACCCCACTCCCATAAAGAGCTGCAGAGACACACTTTGCCTTACATATTTTAATAAGTTCCTCAGGAGGTCTTTTACCCAATTTCATGGCAAAGGTAGTAAGGGCAGGTGTAGTGCATAAAAGACCCAGTTTTTTTGCTGCTACAGTTTGTAGCCAGGAATCGCTCTGGGAGAAAAAGATACCCAAGAAAGAGAATTTTTTAGTAGCCTCAATCTTTTGTCCTGCAATAAAGATGTCTCCATTTGTCTTAGAACCTCTGCCACAGCGCATAATAAAAGTTTTTGAAGAGTTTACCCTTAATCCCAGGTCTTTCATGAAAAGGGTAAAACTATCCACAACGCGCTGTAGGCCAACCTGTGTGGGTGACATCAGCACGGCATCGTCCGCATACAAGAGGGCTGGGATTGGACGGCTAACTACTTGAGGAAAATCTTGATTATCTTTGCACAAGGCTTCCTCGAGCCCATTTATATACAAATTAAAAAGGAATGGAGCCAGGACACAACCCTGCCTGACTCCACTCCTGATCGGGAATGCAGCTGAACGCTCGCCCTTTCAGCCATAGCGCACACGTGCCTCAGCGTCACTGTAAAAACGCTTAAGAAAATAAATAATATTCACATCAACCCCCAGATCTCCCAGCAATTTCCATAGTTTAGAGTGGACCACACAGTCAAATGCAGCTGAGAGGTCCACAAAAGCTAAAAACAAGTTCCCTCTCTTAGCCCTCGTGTATTTCCCCATCAACAAGGAAAGGTTCACACCCTGTTCTACTGTCCCCAAACCACCCCGAAAGCCATATTGCCAATCAGATAAAATAGAGTTTATCGGCCCAGTCCAGAAGACGTTCCAATATAACCCGGCCTGCTACCTTCGTAATGGCATCTAACAAGGAGATTGATCTGTAACATCCCGGGTCATGCCTATCCCCTTTTTGAAGATAAGCTCAATGGTGGACTCTACCTAAGTGGGTAAAAAAACGGTGTTACAACTCGCATTAAGCACCTGCACAAGAAGAGGCCCCCATAGAGGTATGATCGACTTAAATATATCTATGGGGACCCCATCTGGGCCAGGAGCCTTACTGCCCTGACTGACATGTAAGGCCTTCTCTACTTCCTCTAAGGTAAACATTAAATCCTTAGAATGAGGAGGATGGTTTATATCTCGGGCCTCCACTGGAGATTCATCTCCTTCATATACCTGAGCAAAGTGTTTAATCCATTGATTCTCCGTAATAGCTATCTCAATTGTAGGGCCATTTTCCTTAGATAGGAATGGTGTTCTAATTACCTTCCAGAAGCCTGCACTGTCATTGGTTACTGAAGCTAAGTGCAAAGCCTCCCAAGCCTCCTTCCTTTAAGCATCTCTGTTTGATCTACTATAGCCCATCGCAGGGAATAACCATTTGTGCTTCCAATAGCTAAGTTCTCTAATAATCGATCACAGTTATTAGTCCCTAAAGTTTTCTTGGATGGCAATGTGACAGTTAAACAGAGATGAAAATGATCACTTAGTGAATTATCAGAGACATAGAAAGAATAGAGGCTGTGTGCAAGATTGCTAGAAGCCAACACATAATCAATGGTGGAACAGCAACCCCTACCGTTAAATGTAGGCGGCAAGGGAGCTGGTGATGAGCACAATTCATTAGCAAAACCAAGGTCAAAACTATTAATTCATTCATTTAACTGTTCCCCAAAGCAGTATGACTAAAATGTGAAGAACATGCACCTTCTTCACACAATGCTCCACATAGATTGTCTTCAGCATTTTCACACAGCGTACAATTAAAAATCCCCACCAAAAGTAACATATCTCTCCTTTTACTTTTGCCTAGGAGAATCAGTGATTGGAACATATTCTTAATAACGCTACACACTAAACCTGGGGGAATATTGTTGTAAAAATTGACCAAGGTTATAGAAAACATTGAATCCAAATCCAGCACAAGTAATTGATAATAATCATCACTGGCGAACTCAGTTATCTGTTTTAGGTTCATACGGTTGGATAGATACACACACAAACCACCCTTAGCTCTCCCGCTCCGACCTTCAACTGCTGGGATGTGAGAAGTCCTGTACCCATTTAGATGGATCGCTTCCTTGGTCCAAGTCTCCTGGAAGCAAAGAACCTCAAATTGTAAAAATAAAATCCCACCATAATTGAGTATTTAGTTTCAATCGGGTTCCAGCAATATTCCAAGAAACAATATGGCAGAGTGAGGGTTCGACAATAGTCGAGTGAATACAAGGGGGATTTGCGCCCTCTGATCGGACCGTGTTAACATGTGCCAATTGAAAAGAATCATTAGAAGCAACCTGAACTCTATTTAAAATCTCATTGCTAGAGTCACTAAGCCCTTGAACCCTCTCACTCCCATAACTCGGTTTATCACGAGTATCATGCCAACCCGTAACATAATTGGATTTTGCACAAATCTCAAAGTGAAGTCAATCGTTATCTTCCAGGCCACTTAAAACCTCGAAACGATTATATGGTGGTATATAATATCTTGGCTGCCTAGTTCCCAGGTAATTTTCTACTAAACATTGGGGACCCGAGTTTATTGCAGGTTCTAAGAGGCGGTAAAAATATCCTAGGGGTAGTATATTTATATCATGGGGTTTAACAGGCCATTTGCAACCCCTGTCAATGATAGTGCGTACAAGCGTGATGACAACACAGTCTCCCCTTAGTGACTTGGGAGATGTACCGACCCACCCGATCCTTCGAACGATTTTAAAGTCCGAGAAGAAGGGGTTCTTCAGGCCGGTCCTAGTGGTAAGGAAGTGAAGTGACTTATTCCTTAGGGTTGACCAGTGTTCAAATACGTTGGGTGCTAATGGTGGAACGTTTGCCAGAACAACAGTGTACGGGGGTGGCTTCTGGGGGTAAATTTAAGTTTTGTGATGGGTTGTAGAAATTCTCTCTGTGGCCCTTTTGATTTGTACCGTTTACAGCTACATCATTGCTTCCACCTTCCGTCCCCCCTGTAGTTACTCCGCTTACTGTACAAGCGGGGTTGTTAAGATTTGATGTAATAATAACATCCTTACGCATCATTTGCCCAGCGGTTACAAGATTGGAAGGTGGACCTGCAGCATGATCTTTCGCCTTCGCAGTGTAACGAGCGTACTATTGTATTAGTGGCAGCTGTCTGTACCGATTGGTGTGTACTATGCACCAACTCTTCCACTTTTACTAGCCGGGCTTCTATATTAGTGATTTTTAAATGAATGGGTTCCAGAAGGGTCGACATCAATGTCTCTAGTCTGCCCCGAAAGTTCTCATCCTCCGTGACATACTCAGGCTTGCCTATTTCATTGTGCTTAGTGGAGCTTACTAGGATCTCGTGGTTTCACATACACCTTCAACCGATTTCCCTTTCCTGCCCAGTGAGCTTGTAGCGACTTTACGATGCTTTGTAATATTGTTACCTTTTTCTTTGACAATTTTTGGTGAGGATTCAACATTTTGTGCATACTTGCGTTTACATTTCGCCTTTTGCCCTCTAGTTGTAACTTTTAACCCAGTAAGGCTGTGTTCAGGAGATGTTAAGGAGACAGTGTTCCTTGCTGAATCTATCACAGCTTGTACTGGGGTACTAATTGATACTGGGGGAGTCTCATTATTGCGTACTGTACTTGGTACCGTGAATGTGGGAGTCTAGGAGAGTCTGCTCTGAGGAGGGGGGGTTCAAGAGACAATCTTCGCTCTGTGAGCTGGATTTCATGAACGAGGACAGATTCTGCCCTCAACAGGAAGGCATTTAAGGTCCCTGCCACAGACCTACCTTTCACAGAATTGCCCTTACTCATGGTTTAACCAGTACAAATTCAAAAAGTGTTACAAGAGCATGAAAATAGAATAGAATATAAAACAAAGTACCATACTCAGTCCAACAACTTAGAGGGATGGCCCAGCCCTGCCTCTGACGGGCCCGCCCTTTGCCCGGGCTTCGCCCAGGCACGCCTGCGTAGCGGGAGTCCAAGCCCCCTTTATGCGCCTCCTGGTGCTCTCCGGCGTCATTGCGGCTTACCCCACCGCTAGGGCTGCTGGGATGTGGAGTCCCTGGTGATATCGGGACAATGGCGTCCACCCGATGGATGCATACACAACCTTTTCTGATACTTACACCTCTTCCAATCTTTTTCCCGAATGTCTGTGAAGTAACTCTTCACTTTCGAGCACGGGATAGGCCACGTGATTACACATTTTAAACTCCGCGTAGTATCGGCGGCGGAGTTCACTTGGTGTGTCGTGAGCGGTGCCTCGATAATTGGATTGAATGTAAGTAGCATTGTGCACGTTTGCCGGCTATTATTAGATAGAAGCTCTCTACGAGAGGTCACTTTTGAATAGAAAATGACGGGTTGTCCCGTGTTTTGTTTTTGTTGTTCCACACAGCGTTACCATCACGGAGCCTTTGCCTGATCTTAGATTTGCCTTTTCAAACCGTGCCGGCTGCGGAGTGTCTGCCGTGCTGTTTTTCCAATTTGGAGTAATGTGAGTAACTCGTCCCTCGGCCCCTTTGCTATGTTTGGGCTGTTGTGGATGGTATGGACTAAGTATGTATATCTTTGCGGCTGAAAGAAAAACATGGTTTCATTTTCCCTTGTTCACAGCGCCCTACTGCATTGACGCTTTAGGAACTAGCTGCCCTTCCTCTATTCACAATTGGAAGTCGAGGACCGTAAGTAACATTTCCCTTGACTTACGACGTTCTTTCTCTCTGTGTTTGGATATTACACTGATTCAGCATAGTGATAGCCTGCAAAAAAAAATTTTTTGCAGGTGGTGGCCGAATTTCCATTCAAGTAAATTGGTGTACTTTTGTGACTAAAGATGTAAGTACAACTATTCAGTACTGGCCTTACTCTAGTGTGGACTCATCAGTCAACCTCTAGACTTTGATATTATTTTAACTCTCACTTACAGCATAACTATTGAGATTGCGTCCGTTCCTTATCCATCATGCTGGGGGACATACCCTTCAGACGGCGAGTGAAAACCGCGATCTGATATAAACTCACCATTCGGATGAATGAGTGGAGTTTGCTGTAAGTTTGCCCTTGAGATTGAATTTTTGGTCTAATTACATCTGGCACAAAATCCCTTTGAAAATTGATTGCTATTCTGATTTTCTCTCTCCTCTGTAGTTGTGAATCTGTATCGTTGAGATTGACCACTACTTTGAGCGGTCAATTCTAGTTCCTGCATTAGAGCTTTCCAGGCCTAATTTACATGGTAATTGTGACTGAATTGATCTATTCCGTCGTAACACGACGGTTTTAATTTAGTTTCGCCACTTCAATATTTTGATATCCTGTTTTAATTTTTCAGATACAATTGCCCCACACCCCCCCCTTGTATGTCCTGATGAAGACCCCGCCTAAGGATCTAACTTAACCTACAGATAGGGGTCGAAACGTCGACGGCTCTTTTCTTTTGGACATCAGGCACATGCCCCTGACAGTTTTCTTCACAGTCTGTGACCGTAGAATGTCTTTTTGTATTAATTTATCAATGGAGGCCATACATTTCGGCTTTTGTATTTGAAATGTTTGATTCCCTATTGATTGTGGTATCAATAATTGTGTTTCCTTGATTAACTGTGCCTATTCCTTCAACTTTCACACCCTTGAGCACCCCCCTTCCTTCCTTCCTCCCCCTCTGGGGCTATTCATCTAATATGAAGTAATAATATTATTGTAGTTGTCTGGTGTTGTAAATAAATTGCAATACCTTTGAATTTTTTTTTTTAATTGTTGATTTTCTGTTTTGACTTGGTTTTTGTTAGCCATTGAAGCATTGTTAGTATGTGTAGCGAGTACAATACACCCTTCCTGCGGGGACCCCCTATTTACATGTATCACCCGATGGAGCAGACTTCAAGCGTGCTCTGGCTAGACCCAGGGGGGTCAAACAGCAGATTATAGCAATATAGCAGGTACGGGCAGAGTTACAAACACGGGCTCCCATGCTGCGGAAGCCCAAGCCCCTTTATGCGCCTCCTGGTGCTCTCCGCCGTCACAGCGGCTTCCCCCGCCACTAGGGCTGCTGGGATGTGGAGTACCTGGTGATATCGGGACAATGGCGTCCACCCGATGGAGCCTGCATCATGCGGGCTCTGGCGAGACCCAGGGGGGTCAAACAGCAGATTGTAGCAAGTAAAGGCAGCGTTACAAACACAGGCTCCCAAGCTGCGGGAGCCTAAGCCCCCTTTATGCGCCTCCTGGCACTCTCAGGCGTCACTGCGGCTTCCCCCGCCGCTAGGGCTTCTGGGATGTGGAGTCCCTGGTGATATCGGGACAATGGCGTCCACCCGATGGAGTCGGCGTCAAGCGGGCTCTGGCGAGACCCAGGGGGGGTCAAACAGCAGATTGTAGCAATGTAGCAGGTAAAGGCAGAGTTACAAACACAGGCTCAATGTAATTGATTGGTAGGCAATCAATTACATTGAAATATCAAGCCTTCACACGCAACCCCCCCCCCCCCCCCCCCCGAGAGGCACTGGCCCGCCGATGGTCCAGATGGGAAGACTGATTAGGACAATCATTCTACGACTCGAATGGCTCAAGACGTTAGAATATACCAGCTTTTCCTCCAGTTGCTAGTTTCTGTAGCTCTAGGTTTGTTCCTCAAGTCTAAATGACGTTGCAATATGGACACGTCAGCCCATGCATAAGGCGTGAACTAAGTGCGACCCTGTTCAACTTCCTGCATTCTCCTACTGCTTGCGTACTCGCCTTCGACATCAATCGCACTTGTACCCGAATGTATATAGTGTGGCACTGTGTTCTATCTAGTGCATATCAATAAAAATGGAATAAAAAAGGTAACCCAATATTATCCTATGACAGAGGTTACACTCACAGTGGTGAAAAATGAATTTGTGTTTATCCTTACCAGGACAGGTAAAATTTAAAATACACATGTTCTACTTTTTAAATACAAAGCATCATGCCCTATGGGCTGTTTAAGGTCTACTTTAGGGTGAGATATATATATATATATATATATATATATAGTGCTACAAAGGTACTCGGATTTGAGGCCGCACACTACTTGCAGGTTGTTCACAAAACATTTATTTTAAACATTGCAGCTTTCCATCCAGACAGTAAGTCTCGTGGCCTTACGCGTTTCGAGGCATTTGTGCCTCTCAGAGGCCGGCGCAGGGAAACTGTTTTCATCGCTGCTACATCTTCCTCGCTTGCATACAGTGCATAAGTAATTGGTCTATTTAGCCAGGTCGAATTGACAATTTAAATCCGCACTACCGGCTGCAAAGGCAGGCATGAGACAGGAATTAAAACACTATTTTTAGTGGGGAGCAAAATGAGTGCGGCTGCCCACTAGCATTTAATTTACATGTCCTGGGTGCCTGTGGTACCAAATACAGGGAACTTAGAAGTAAATTGATTGGTACAATCAGATGTAAGCTAATTGTACCCTGTTTTAGGGTGACAGCAAAAGCACTTTAGCACTGTTTAGTTGTAGAAAAGTCAATCGAGTCCTAAAAACGAACAAAAACTTGTTCAGAAAAGAGGCGTGAAGGTAAAAAGTTTGGGGGTGACCGTGCATAGAGGACCCAGTCCAACACAGAGGAACTAGTAACTGTCTGTGGGTGCTGTATCAATCTGTGGTGAGCATCAAGGAATCATTGCCCGGATGGGGGGCACTAGCTTTTTGTACATCCAAGCACACATTAGTTGTGCAAAAATGCATTTACGAATTTTAAAATCAAGATCATGTAGCGCACTTAGAGCATGGAAAACACTATTTTCCATTTTTGCAAATTTAGGGTTGATGAGAAGAGTGGTAATTCACAAACATGTGTATGCTAAGCCTTACAACGTATACACTCGAAGTAACTTGCGGAAAAACAGAGCAACTGTTTCTCTGAGGGGAAAAAAAAAAGAAAATGGAATGTGGTATTATGGAAGAATGTTCACAGGTAAAACATATTTACTCCTTGAAGGAAATCATAAGCAAGAAGTCAGAGTGCAAATGTCCTTTTGCTATACATAGGTAAACTGTCCACTTAATGAAACAAATCTACCCGAGTACGGACAAGGAAGACAACTACTAGAAATCTAGAGTCGCCCCCCCCCCTCTAAGGAGTACCCACTGCGATTGTTGTTAATCCATCAAAACTGACAAATCTGCTTCCAACTTAAACTAAAACCCACATTTGTAGACTTCCTACTTTCTAGATGTGGGTTTGTAAATCGGGCGCACACGGGGGGAGTGGGTATGTAAGGAAGTAAGGAAATCGGGCCTGTAGGGGGAAGGAATGAGACACTCAACAGACATGAACGATTCACTCACCACCATACAGTGGATATTGGCAGAGACATGTAAAGTATTGAAGAATTATGTTTTGGTCAGCACAATCCAGACATAACGTGCATTTTATCAAGCAGTTGTTAGTCTAGACGAGGTCTAGAACTATGAGATTGCTGCGAGGCCATACTTATGGCAATAGGCATTATGCAAATCTCTGTACAACAGTTACTGTTTAAAGGAAACTGCGCGTTGGCACTAATCTATAGACCGATATGTTGGATAAAAAACACAAAACATTGCGAGGTGTCTAGGTATCTGGTACACTTTATAAAATAATAAATGGAAGGACTTCTGCTGATGAAACCTAAGGCGGTGACGTAACTGGCTATCTGGTTTCATTAGCTGGATGAAAAATATAAGTTGATAGAACCGTAATGGGTCTCCTGGGAGAATTTGGTGTCACAGTGCGTTACTTACGCAGTTAGGAGTTTTGTAGACTTGGGTAGAGGGGGAGGGGAGAAGCTGTGATATCACTAAAAGAAAGTGAGGGTTCAGATAAAACTTCTAGTGTGTTCTGCATTTTAACTCTCCAAATACAGAATGTAAAGGAAAGGTAAAGTGATTTAATATTGTCAAAGGACATACATTATCAGCAAGGAACAAAACAAGGAACAAAACATGGTCGCTTAAAAGACTGTAAATGTTTAGAATTTAGTCGCATGGACCGTCTCGTTTTAGGAATTAATTATAGCTTCTACGGCAGTGACAATGTGGCCTTTCGTCAGAATCTTTGAAGACTGTTTGTCACCGATAAATAGAGTGCCTGGTGGTGCCACAGCAGCAAAACACGTACATGCGTGTTACGTGACAAAGCATGAGTGATCTTGAAACAAGCTTTTTAAAGCAATCCCACTGCATCATCGTGGATGACTACAACGGCCAGGGGCTCCGAAAGGCTCAACTATAATCCGGGTAGACAGCTTCCCAGCGCAACTGCAGTTCAAAAACAACAACAAAGCGCCAGTTGTACCTGTGAATTCTCGGCTCTCCGCGTGATTTTACGCATCGTGCTGCGAGCTTGGTTCCCGAAGCTGAAAGAGGGCGACAATGCAGGGGGTCCGAGCCTGTGGCCCTCGTGGCCAGCAGCTGCTTACGGATATCAGATGCATTCTACAAAGCAATACACTTGCATGCCTGGGCAGAGCGCTACAGAAGATGGCGCTGCTTTAAGGCACACACGATCTACAATGTAAGGGAGACAACCCTAGGATAAGGAGTGACAAAAGAGTGGGGGGGGTCTTGTGACATTTCCACGACCTTTGTTTAAACGGGTACTGGGAAGCGACGCATTTGAGAAGAGGCGTGAGATGGCTTCACCTTCCCTGCGCAGGCAGGCAGGCGCCTGTGGGGGGGACGCTGGTTGCTGCCTCTTGGAATATCCATGCACAGCTGCAGGTGCTGCACCTGCGGCGCCTCCTAGAGCGGGGCCTTTCGTCTGCGGACGAGGCTGCCAACTTTCCAGTCGAGTCTGGGCTACCCAAATCTAGGCTTAACCGCGCTGCTTGCCAACCCCCACACAATACATTGCAAACGAGATTCATATGGCACACCGGGCTCTAGCATCGGGCAATGCAAACAGCGCCTGCTCAGCCACTCCAAGCTGTCCACGCGTGTTGTTTACAAACACAGCAGCAGCAGCACGGTCTCTCCTTACCTGTCCCACGCAGCACGGCACAGACATGCTGCCGGAGTACAGCACAGCCCAGCTCCACTGAAGCGGCTACGGAGCCTCCCCGGAGTGCAGCCCCGGGCAGCTGAAGGGCAGGCGGTCCCGGCTGCTACCAGAGCAGTCTGTCCCTCGGCACCTCCAAGCGTTAGCAATAGGGAGCTTCTCGCTGGTCTCACAATAGCGTCGGCTGTTCAATCCCAGGAAGTATGGGGTCTCTAGAAGGTCCTACTGCAGGGCAGTTGGCAGTCCCCGGCAGCTTATACTCCGCAGCATGCCCGGACACTCAGCGCCGGCCCCTCCGCCTGTGCCTCGGCTCCTCGTCCCGCCCCTCCGCGCCGCCCTCCTGCCCGAGAAGACAAACAAACACTCGGGCTGATGCGCGAGACGCCCAGCCAGGCTCTGGCCGCATTTCACTTCCGCTGTCGTCAGTCAGTTCTGGGGATTTAACGCTTTCCGGTGGTGTTTCCCAGAGGATCTCCTTCCTGCTCGGCGTGTCAGTCTGATACGTGAGGTGCTCGCCCTCCCCCCCGTACGCTGCCTGTTCCCACCACCTGTGGGACCCTGGGGAGCCCGAAGGGGGCTTTGATGGTAGATCTAGTCACCGTGCACCTGTAGCAGCAGGCGCATCTTAAAACGACACACAGCCGCTTTACGGTAGTCATCAAAAGAAGCCGCCTTTCTTTCAAAATATGGCCAGTTTTTCGTAGCGCCAAAATAAACAAGCATTTGCAATGCAATCGGTCTCGCATTAATAAAGTGTGAGCAGAGCTATTGGTATTGTAAATGACACATTTTTTTAATGTGTGTTGGCTTTGAAATATATAAATTAATAGCATTGTTATTCACAAAGCCAATAGCTTACACTTTCCTAATGTGAGTCCTATTGGCTATGGCAATGCTTGTTGGTATCAAGCAAGGACAGTGCTGTTGTGGTGCTGAGTGATGATGTGGTTGGGCTGAGTGATGTGGTGGTGTATTAGAGTGATGTGGTGGTGTATTAGAGTGATGTGGTGGTGTCCCCGAGTGATGTGGTGGTGTCCCCGAGTGATGTGGTGGTGTCCCTGAGTTGTGTTGGCTTTGAAAATTAATACATTAATAGCAGTTATTCACAAAGCCAATAGCTTACACTTTCCTAATGCGAGTCCTATTGGCTATGGCAGTGCTTGTTGGTATCAAGCAAGGACAGTGCTGTTTTGGTGCTGAGTGATGATGTGGTTGGGCTGAGTGATGTGGTGGTGGGCTAAGTGATGTGGTGGTGTCCCAGAGTGATGTGGTGGTGCCCCTGACTGATGTGGTGGTGCCCCTGAGTGATGTGGTGGTGTCCCGAGTGATGTGGTGGTGTCCCCGAGTGATGTGGTGGTGTCCCCAAGTGAGGTGGTGGTGCCCCTGAGTGATGCCCCTGAGTGATGTGGTGGTGCCCCTGAGTGATGTGGTGGTGCCCCCGAGTGATGTGGTGGTGTCCCTGAGTGATGTGGTGTTGACCCAGAGTGATGTGGGGGTGTCCCCGAGTGATGTGGAGGTGTTCCCGAGTGATGTCGATGTGGAGGTGTCCCCCTCCGAGTGATGTGGAGGTGTCCCCCTCCGAGTGATGTGGAGGTGTCCCCCTCCGAGTGATGTGGAGGTGTCCCCGAGTGATGTGGTGGTGTCCCTGAGTGATGTGGTGGTGTCCCCGAGTGATGTGGT